>NC_132920.1:44443905-45824495 GCF_047675955.1 Chlorocebus sabaeus
AGGTCGGGAGTTCCAAACCAGCCTGGTCAACATGGTGAAACCCCGTCTCTACTAAAAATACAGAAATCAGCCAGGCATGGTGGCAGGAGCCTGTATTCCCAGCTACTCAGGAGGCTGAGGCAGGAGAATCACTTGAACCTGGGAGGCAGAATTTGCAGTGAGCCAAGATTGTGCCATTGCACTCCAACCTGGGCAACAGGAGCAAAAACTCCATCTCAAAAAAAGGAAAAAGAAAACCTGAGACCTGAGCCTTTCCCCCACCCCCACCTCAGTAATGCCCTCTTGCCTTCATCTCTCTAGAAAATGTAAATATGGTTATTCACCACTCTGGTGCCTAGGACAGTGCCTGGCTAGCATGCAGAGGTCCTCAGTAAATATTTGTTGAAGGGGTGATTGCAGGAATCCTTCTGCCTCCATATGGAGGTGTGGGCTGAGGGGCCGAGGAGGACCTCTGAGAGCTTGGAGTTTCCCCAGCGAGGGTTGAGAGGAACTACAGGGAAGTGGGAGAGCCCATAGAATGTCTCATGGTGCCCAGCTGCTTCTGTTTGTCTGAGTGAGCCCTGGAGCAATGCTGCACCTGTGAGAGCTCCCCTGCTGAGACTCCCTGTTCTCTTATCTCCCAAGCGACAGGGGTGGCTTTTTATCTCCTGGGTGTGCTTCTGCTTCTTTGCTTGCAAGCCTTCTCAGAATGGGGCCCCAGGAAGCCTGAGGGACTCTCTCCTGATATGCCCTGTGCCACCTTTTTCATTCTGGATCCGCACCCAGGAGCCCGTGGACAAGGCCCATTGCCTGAGCCTGAACTAGGAGCACCTCCTAGGGACTGCCCAGGCTCGCTCTGCTCTGACCCTTCCGCTGGCCAGTCTGGGCACCTGGTAAGTGCCCAGAAAGGGAGGGAGGGGAAGCTGTCCTTTCACCCCAAACAGCAAGGCCTGGGCCCAGCTAGGCCTGAGTGTGGGGGATGTGTCAGTGCACATCTGCCTGGCTTAACATGCCATCCAATGGGAAAACTGTTGAATCGGGTAGTGCCAGGAGGTCTTCCCCTACACAAATAGGGAGCAGGAGAGGGACGCTGAGGGAGAAGGATAGGAGCTTTGGGATCCACCCCTCCAATCTTCTTTACAAGGTCACTCTCAGAAAGGGGAAGAGGACAGGAGCCTGTGACAGAGGAACTAAGGGAGGACTAGGTGACCCTAGGGTCAGGAGGTGGGAGGAGGAAGGGCTGTACCCCCACATCCATTATGAAATATTTTCCTGGAAAACCAGCCAGCAACTAGGAAGCTCCCGGGCAGTGGCTGGAAAGAAAGGTTAAGGTGCCAACAGCAGAGAAGCTGGAATCTGGGGTGCCTCCAGGAGAGGACAGCCCCACTCTAGCTGTGAATCCAGGGGCTTCCAAAGGAGGGTGGAGAGACCAGACTTGTGGAGAGGGGCCTGGGGAGCCTCTGGTTTGGCCTCAGCCATCATCGCCGTTGTCTCAGTTGTCTCAGCTGCTGCAGATCTGCCTGCTCTGTGTCCTTCCTCCTCCTCCTCCCCCGACCTCTTTGCTGTGTCTCCTCCATTTGTCTCCCTCCTTCCCTTGTCATCACTGTCCCTGACCCCTCTCGTCCTCTTCCCTGCCTTCTTTGACTGTCTTTCCCTCCCTCCCATCATCTTTCCTCCTCCTTCCCTCCTGCTCTCCACCCTCCTGTTTCCCAGCTTATAAACTGCTTCGGCTGCTGGATAAAAATAGCGGTGGCAGCGGCCAGGCTGGGAGCCAGGTAGAGTCTGAGCAGGCAGGGGGGCCGTGCAGGACTGGCCTGCTGGGCCAGGGGGCTGGGTGGGGGTCAAGTTGAGTGATCCTGAGGGCAGGGTACAGGGGGGGTCTTAGTGGACCTCCTCGACTGGCCTGTTCTGTCAGCCCTGCCCCCTCTCCCCCTAAGAGCCTGAGGAGGCCTGTGGCAGGGCCAAGACAGGGCCTTACACTGTTCCTGCCCCCAGCAGGCCCCTGAGGGAGGGAGCTGTCAGCCAGGCAAAACCGAGAACATCATCGCCATGACAACCAGTCACCAGCCTCAGGACAGGTAAGGGGTAGGGGGCTGGGCTGTGGATCCAGGGAATGGGTTTTCAGGGATCTGGGTGCGGTGTCCTTTGGAATTGGGGGTTGCCACTGCTGGCTGGCCTTCTAGCCAGGTAGCTATGAGTCAGGTCTGCATCAGGGGCGGAGACCCCTTGTGCCTTGGCTGGGTGCTGGCTGGGGGGTCTGCGGCAAGGGCAGGGTGCGTGGGCAGCAGTCCCTCCCTGGTGTGTCTGTGTTTCCACTGTTGCTCTCCAGCCAGTTAGCGGCTTCTGGCTCCTCCCGCCACCACTGTGGGGAGATACTTGCCTCACCCCTCCTTCCAATGCACATCTGGCAGAACTGCCCTTGGGCCTCTGCCTTAGATGACCTGGCCCACCCTAGTTCTTGATCTGATCTTCTCAATTCCCCGCCTCTGGAGCCTGTGAATTCCCAATCAAGTTAGACTTGCAGTTATGACTGTGAATATGTATTTTGGAAGAGGAGGCTGTAGCTTAATTCAATTTCTTAAAGGGATCTGGGACCCAAGAAGGCTGAGGAAGTGATGCCTGAGATCCAAAGCTCCTTCAAAGCATCAGGCTCTGTCCTTCCCTCCAGCTGAGGCCCCAGAAACCCATCAGGTCTACCCTACCCATCTCATCTCCCTCCTGTGCCAAAGGCTATGAAACTAGGCCACTTGTGCCTGTGGGGGCTTTGAGCATGTAGCTTAATCTCTCTGGGACTGTTTTCCAACCTGTAAAATAGAACTAAAAGTATCTACTTCCCAGGAAGTGGATCTAGAAGTAAGGGAATTTAAGGAGGCATGGCAGTAAGTCCAGGCCCCAGGGTGCTTCCCTGCCTCCTGTGTTTCATTCCCAGGCTGCCTGCCCAGTCTATCCCCACCTCTGCTCTCCTGTGGGCAGTTTCCTGAAACCCTGGCTGTCTCCATTTGCCTTATTGCACAGCTCAGTCATTTCACAGCGCCCCCCGCCCCGATCCTCTCTCCTTTGTGACTTCGGGAGTTTTTCCCTCCACTCTGAGCCTCCGAACCAAGCCTTTAGCTTCTCCAAGGGAAGCGTGTATATGAGGGGGTTGGGGGACTGCAGTTGCATTAACTTAGACGTGCTCACGTGGGGCACTCACCACTCCATCCCTGTGTGAGGCCTGCCAGCCATCCAGGCTCCTGCACTCTGGCCAGGCCTGTCTTCTCACTGCCTTGGGCTTTATCCCTGCCATCTCTGAAAAGAGCTGGTGTTGGCTCTGGGGAGGGTGTGCAGACCCAACAGGAGCTCTACATGGGCTGGGCTGGGGTTACTCAACTTTCAGGCAAGGCCTACCTGGGAGAAGCTGGCCTGACCTGGAAGGGCCTTGAAGTATAGGGCCTGGGGCATTTCCCTGGCCAAAGGAGGGCAGCCCTTATTTATACCCTGAGGCCCAGATGATCTCCAGTGGCCCCATACCTCCTGGCCTGCCCTGGGTGGTATGAACTACAAAGTTCAGTTTGGCCAGGAAGAAAACAGCTCTAAGGCCCTCTCTTCACCGCGGCCCTGAGGCACCCTGCCCGCCTGCCCCTGTAGGTTCAGAATAGTATGGGAGTTTCTCAACCTCAGAATCCTCTCTGGGGAGCAACACAGTCCCTGACCAGACAGCATAATTACTTCCAGCTTGCCTGGTGGGGGTGGAAGACACTTGCTGCTTGCTTTCTCACTCATCCACCCGCCCTCAGCCCTTCGGCAGGATTTCCAAAACCATCTCCGGATGTGTGGGTCACACTGGTTCCCAGCCTGCAGAGTCCCCCAGGCCTTCCGGGACTGATAACTATGGTTCTGTCAGCCATGCCATTCAGTCCTATGACCCTGACCCCCTCCCCACCCTGAATTCCAACAAGCCGTGTACCCTTTTCTCCCCCCACACCCATAAGAAGACACATGCAAATGGACACAAACACAGATGCCCTGGGACCTAGAGAGACTGAGGATGGACAGGGGCTTCCCTGGGGCTCATCGTGGAATGGGGCAGGATGGTGTGTCACTTGGCCCCTCTTTCCTCCTCCATTGCAGATACAAAGCTGTCTGGCTTATCTTCTTCATGCTGGGTCTGGGAACGCTGCTCCCATGGAATTTTTTCATGACGGCCACTCAGGTGAGGCCAGAGGGACTGGGCTCCATGGGGCATTGCCCACTGTGCCTACAGGATCTGACTCTGTGCTGGTAGGCACAGGGAGAGAGATTTCAACACTCCTCTGTGCAACTCCTGCAGTATTTCACAAACCGCCTGGATATGTCCCAGAATGTGTCCTTGGTCACTGCTGAACTGAGCAAAGACGCCCAGGCGTCAGCCGCCCCTGCAGCACCCTTGCCTGAGCGGAACTCTCTCAGTGTCATCTTCAACAATGTCATGACCCTATGTGCCATGCTGCCCCTGCTGTTATTCACCTACCTCAACTCCTTCCTGCATCAGAGGTGAGTGCCCACCCCCTCCCCAGCCCCCAGCCTGACCCTCACTGTGTCTTGCACCCCCTTGGCTGAGCCCCAGCTTTGCCCACTTGTTTCTGCCACCCTTGGCCTCTCCCGGCAGGATCCCTCAGTCCATACGGATCCTGGGCAGCCTGGTGGCCATCCTGCTGGTGTTTCTGATCACTGCCATCCTGGTGAAGGTGCAGCTGGATGCTCTGCCCTTCTTTGTCATCACCATGATCAAGATCGTACTCATTAACTGTAAGCTGGGCCAGGAGGGGGCCTGTGGGAGGAGGTGTGCCCAACTACCCCCACTCTTTTTTCAGACCCACTGTTAGCCAGAGAGAAGCCCAGCCTCTGCCTGAAGGGAGTGGATGCTGTGAGCAGTTGGGATTCAGAGGCCTGAGTGGGCCTGGACCAGGGCTGGGAGGGGGCAGAGAGAAGGGCAGCTCAGCCTCAAGGCCCACCGAGAGTAAAGTAGGAATCACAGGGACCTGTCTTCTTGGGCACCCCCAACCGCCAACCCTAGCTCCCCTGCTCATGCCCACCCTGTTTCCCCAGCGTTTGGTGCCATCCTGCAGGGCAGCCTGTTTGGTCTGGCTGGCCTCCTGCCTGCCAGCTACACGGCCCCCATCATGAGTGGCCAGGGCCTGGCAGGCTTCTTTGCCTCCGTGGCCATGATCTGCGCTATTGCCAGTAAGTCCGGCTGTCTACTTGCCCAGTGCCCTGGTGTGGTGGGGAGAAGGGATGGGGCCTATCTCTGATCACTGACACCACCCCAGGTGGCTCGGAGCTATCAGAAAGTGCCTTTGGCTACTTTATCACAGCCTGTGCTGTTATCATTTTGACCATCATCTGTTACCTGGGCCTGCCCCGCCTGGTGAGTAAATGGAGGGAGCTGGGGTTTGGGGTATACAGGTCTGGGGTGTTCTAAGGACAAAACCTGAAGGAGGCTGGGATTCTGGAGATTCTGCCTGTGAATCCACCTCCCCCGTCTCCCTTACTTGATAGGAATTCTACCGCTACTACCAGCAGCTCAAGCTCGAAGGACCCGGGGAGCAGGAGACCAAGTTGGACCTCATTAGCAAAGGTCTGAAGAGCCTGAGGAAGCTGGGGTGGAGGATGGTATACCAGGCAGGGGAGAGCATGAGCAAAGAGAACAAAGATGAGTGCACTGTGTTAGCTAGCAGCCCTGAGCCAGAGGAGGACCGAAGGACTGGGGTGGGGAGAGGAAGACAATAGGAAATAAGGGCCGGCAATGATAAAATGGGGGCAGATCCTGGATGACCTTGAACGCCTGAGGTGTTTGGACTAAAGGCAGTGGGAAGCAATTTCAGATTCCTCAGTGAGGAATAACATGACCTGAGGCTCGTGGGAGAGGCCAGGCCCCGGGGACTTGAGCTGTAGGGATTTGGAGGCAAGGTCTGGTTTAGGGTTAGGGTGCGGCTGGGACTGGTTTGGGACTGGTTAAGGAGGCGTCTACTTTCAAGTGATCCCAGCCCTTTTGGGGAATGTTTGTGTTGTCTTCTGTTGCTCTGTCCTCCCCACAACTTGGAGATTCTTCCACCCTGCAGGAGAGGAGCCAAGAGCAGGCAAAGAGGAGTCTGGAGTTTCAGTTTCCAACTCTCAGCCCACCAACGAAAGCCACTCTATCAAAGCCATCCTGAAAAATGTATGTAGGGAAGATTATCCTACCTTCTACCTCTTGTCCTCTCTCTCCTCCTTTTGCTCCCTCTCTCTGCCACCCATCTCCTCCCTTTCTGACCTGAGAGTGGTCACTCCTGGATTCTTTTGTGTGTGCGTGTGTGCCCCCCATGTGTGCATGCCAGGGGTGGTGTTCGTGGTTCCTTTTTTTTTTTTTTTTTGAGACAGAGTTTCATTCTTGTTGCCCAGGCAGGAGTGCAATGGCACAATCTCCACTCACTGCAACCTCTATCTCCCAAGTTCAAGTGATTCTCCTGCCTCAGCCTCCCAAGTCGCTGAGATTACAGACATATGCCACCATACCTGGCTAATTTTTTGTATTTAGTAGAGACGGGGTTTCACCAGGTCAAGCTGGTGTCAAACTCCTGACCTCAGGTGATCTACCCACCTTGGCCTCCCAAAGTGCTGGGATTACAGGCGTAAGCCACCGTGTCCGGCCCGGATCCGTGGTTCTTTAATGCACAGCCACCATGAAGACACAGGCACCTGGGTGACTCTACCCCTTCTATCTAGATCTCAGTCCTGGCTTTCTCCGTCTGCTTCATCTTCACTATCACCATTGGGATGTTTCCAGCCGTGACTGTTGAGGTCAAGTCCAGCATTGCAGGCAGCAGCACCTGGGGTGAGGAGGCCACAGGTTCCCAGGATGGGAACAGACAGGATCTTGAGCTGGGCTGGAAGTAGGGAAGAGAGGGAGCCTGGGTCACCTTCTCCCCATTTCCTGGGTCCATTTGCCCTTCCCTGGGCTGGAAGCATCTTCTCCATTTTACTGTTGGGGAAGCTGAGGCCCAGTGAAGGTTAGGCTTGCTATACCTGCCTCTGTGAGCCTGATAACCACCCATTCATCTCCTCTTCCAGAACGTTACTTCATTCCTGTGTCCTGTTTCTTGACTTTCAATATCTTTGACTGGTTGGGCCGGAGCCTCACAGCTGTATTCATGTGGGTAAGTGGAGGAAGAGGGCCCCAGGCCCCTGTGGGAAGTAAGAGTCCAGCCTGGACCCAGAGAGGGAACCCAAGAAAGTATGGTAGTAAGGGGACCATTGGTTTTAAAGTCGAGGCATAATTTATGTATAGTTAAGTATAAGTCTTAAGTGTACAACTTAATGAATATATATATATATATGCATACCTGCCCAGATCGAGATATAGAATATTTCCAGCATTCCAGAAGGTTCCACCATGCCCCTTTCAAGAGTAACCCCCTAAGGCAAACCAGGCTTTGAGGTTTCAGTTCAGGTCCTGAGAGGCCCCAGATGGATCCTTGGGGGCCTAGTTGTGCCCTGGGGTGGTGGCCTGGGCTGAGGCCCTGCCTGGTGCCCACAGCCCGGGAAGGACAGCCGCTGGCTGCCAAGCCTGGTGCTGGCCCGGCTGGTGTTTGTGCCGCTGCTGCTGCTGTGCAACATCAAGCCCCGCCACTACCTGACTGTGGTCTTCGAGCACGATGCCTGGTTCATCTTCTTCATGGCCGCCTTTGCCTTCTCCAATGGCTACCTCGCCAGCCTCTGCATGTGCTTCGGGCCCAAGTGAGTAGGGCTGGCAGGGAACTTGGTGGCATCAGACAGGATCTAGAGTTCCAGTAGGGGACACTCAGTAGAGGGAGGGCAAAAGGAGAGTCCCTGCTCCCAGAGCTGAAAGGAGAGATGGCTCAGGAGGGGCTCCTAGGCTGAGGGGATAGTGACTGTAGTGGAGGTGGGTGTCCAGGCTTACTTGGGTGTAGGTGGAGACGGGCTCGCAGGAAAGAGTGAAAGACAACCCCACCATACACATTCCCTCAAGGAGGAGAAGCCAGGTTGGGGTTAGGCAGCTAGGATGGGTTGATCAGCAGAATGAGGTTCGACAGTCAAGTCACCCCACCCCACCCCTCCTTCCAGCCAGAGGCTCTGGGCTGGGGTACAGCCATTCTGAGGTAGCCGTGCCCTTCCCTCCCCACTTAGGAAAGTGAAGCCGGCTGAGGCGGAGACCGCAGGAGCCATCATGGCCTTCTTCCTGTGTCTGGGTCTGGCACTGGGGGCTGTTTTCTCCTTCTTGTTCCGGGCAATTGTGTGACAAAGGATGGATGGACAGAAGGACTGCCTGCCTCCCTCCCTGTCTGCCTTCTGCCCTTCCTTCTGCCGGGGGTGAGCCTCACTGGTCTGGAGGTTTTTCTTCTAACTGACTTCTGCTTTCCAAGGCGTGTGCTGGGCCCAGATCTCCAGGCCCTGGGGAGGGAGCCTTTGGACGGACAGTGGGGACATTGTGGGCTTGGGGCTCAGAATGGAGGGACGGGGTGTAGCCTCGGCATCTGCTTGAGTTTCTCCACTCTTGGCTCTGACTGATCCCTGCTCGTGCAGGCCAGCGGAGGCTCTTGGGCTTGGAGAACACGTGTGTCTCTGTGTGAGTGTCTGTGTGTCTGTGTCAGTGTCTGCCAGACTGTCCACCTGTCCCGGGGTGGCTAGGAGCTAGGTCTGACCGTTGTATGGTTTGACCTGATATACCCCCTCCCTCCGTTCTCCCCTGCGCCTCCTCCTCTGTGTTCTCTCCATGTCCCCCTCCCAGCTCCCCATGCCCAGTTCCTACCCATCATGTACCCTGTACAGTTGCCACGTTACTGCCTTTTTTAAAAATATATTTGACAGAAACTAGGTGCCTTCAAAGGCTCTCTGATTCAAATAAAGCTTTCTTGTTTTTTTCTCCTTGGCTCCCTGTGTCCTCCAGCCGTGGCTTCATGCCCTGGAGTGGGTAGAGGGCTGGCAGCCTGAGTCCGGGAGATGAGCATGACCCAGCTGGGCCCTGGCCAGGACTAGACCTGCGTCCAAGGGCCCGGGGGTGGGGAGGCGGGGGTGGGTAGTCCTCCTGGCCTCAGAGGGGCTGCAATGCCCCCTGCTGGGGCCATAGGGGAGGGACAGGCCTAGAACCAGAACACCAAGACTATTAGCCAAGACAGAGAGAACAGGTTTTTCTTTGCTTCATAGGACAGAGGATGGAGATAGCTCCCCATCTTTCCTTTGTCTTCACTGCCACCCCCTCCACTCTGTCCCCAGCCCCAGCAATGAACTCTACAAAACTGGCCAGCTCCTGGCCGCACTCCCACACCACCAGGCAGGAAGAGGCAGAGGCCTGAGGGTTCTCCCCTACCTGGCAACCAGCCCTGACATCAAAGCTCAGCCTGCCAGACTTCCTGGGGAACAAGGGGCCTGTGTGTCCACACAGTGAAACCAACCCTCCCCTTCTCAACCCAAACTCTGGCCTAGGGAGGAGTGGGTTGATATGGAACTATGAGAGTGTCTCAGTGGAGAGGGCCCTACCACTGGGACTCCCATCTCAAGAATGACCTCCTGACTGGAAGTGGGACCAGAGCTCTGGCCACAGTGCAGCACCCCTCCAATTTGCACCCCCTACCCTCCCACAAGTCTCAGACTCCTCCCAGAAAGCAGAAGACATTCCTAAATTCTCAGTGCAGGCTGCTCACTCAGCCCTGGCCAGCGGATGGCTACAGAGTTGGCACCTTTGTCAGTCCTTCCTTTCTCACTGGAGTTTAATGTAATTGAGAACTTCAGGCCTCATTAAGGGCTGTTAGCGCATTTTTAAGGCTCTTTGATGAGCTCTGAAGCCCTAATGGAGTAGCTAAGTATACTAGGGCACTGGGAACTGAAGTTCATATGCTATTAATCATTTGTCAGACCAGAGTATTTATCTGAGGTGCTGGAAAACAAGGCAATCCTTTTGGATCAGGTTCAAAAGCTGAGGGGTTCCCTGAGTATCCTTCCCCCAGTCTGCAGTGCTGTTTGGCAGTAAGTCAAGCTGAACATACAAACCTGAGGTCTTTCTTGTCCTCAGTCCTCTCACCGTACCCAAGCCCCAAAGAGCCCTATGGGTTTCCTTCCTCAGCACCAGCAGTGCCTCAGAATTCTGTATTTCTTCCTAAGGTTGCTTTACCACCTCCTGCCTGACCCATTGGGACTTCCAGGTCTCTTCCAGTCCGTTCCACACATGGCCACAAGAATAATCTGAAAGCGAATCTAGCAGGTGCTGCTTGCTCTCTGGAGTATGTGTCTGTGTCCTGAGCGTTTTCTGATCCTCCACCACCGACAGCCAGTTTGTGCAATTTCTTTGCACCTCAGAGCTTTCATAATGTTGTGACTTCTATCTTGTTCTTATCTTACTCCAGCTACCACTGTCATGTTTTTGAGGTTAGGGTGTACTTTTTACTCCTATTTTGGCTTTTCAGGCTATGTCATACCTGCCTCCCAGAGGTACTTGGAAAATGTTGGCTTGATGGCATGTGTCTTATCCCAAGGCAGAATTCATCTCCCCAGTCTTCACATGCTCCACTCCAGCCATGTGGTAGCAGGCCTTGCTTGTGACCCTGGGATAGAGGTGGGGATGCTAAGTAGGTTCCTCTCAACCCCAGCACCGATTTGAAAGGAAAAACTAGGATACAGTTTCTTTCTCCCTTCCTGTACTTAAATTGATGTTGAAGGAAATTACTAGAGTATTTTCTCCCCAAAATTTTAAAACACAAATGCTAAAAAATGTCAGTCTCTTCCATTCTCCTGACCTCAGTGTTTTCACAGGTAAACCTGGAGGGGGTGAGGAGGTTAGGAAAAGCAGCTCCTAGGCCTCCTGCCCACTCAGCTGCAGGGATGGCTCCCGACCTCAAGTGGGTGCTCGCAGGCCCTACCCTTTGGGGAGCAGGGGTCCCTTCTGGGTCCTCCACCTTCCTGCTAGCACCTTGCTGCCTGTAAAGTAGAGAGGGCTGAGCATGAAAATCCACCAGATATCTCTGGCTGCCCTGACTTGCTGCTGGTCAACACCTTCCTTCCATGTCACGTTTCTGCTCAAAACAGTCAATATTTCAACTGCTGTCCCTGGAGTGGCTGCCATTGCAACACAGGAATGTCCCTCTTATTTAATCTTTTATGATGAAATGTTGGGGCTTTAAACAGTTGAAAAGCTAAGAGCCGTAGTAATCAACCATCCTGGAAAATAGAAATGAAGCCTTAGGTATAATCTATGAGTCAGAATGTATCTGTTTATCTATTCTTTGAGGTGAATATGGAAATACCATGGTGGAGGCAATATAAAGCCAGGACTGGGAAAGCGTTTGACAAAAGAACCCCAGTTAAGTTTTTGTTTTTACTTTTTTTGGTGGTGGGGGGTAGGATGGCGTTTCACTCTTGTTGCCCAGACTGGAGTGCAATGGCACAATCTCAGCTCACCGCAACCTCCGCCTCCTGGGTTCAAGCAATTCTCCTGCCTCAGCCTCCCAAGTAGCTGGGATTACAGGCATGCATTAGCATGCCTGGCTAATTTTGTATTTTTAGTAGAGATGGGGTTGTATACCATGTTGGTCAGCCTTGTCTCAAACTGCCGACCTCAGGTAATCCTCCTGCCTTGGCCTCCGAAAGTGCTGGGATTACAGGCATGAGCCATCGTGCCTGGCTAAAGTGTTTTTGGTTTTTTTTGAGATGGAGTATTGTTCTGTCACCCAGGCTGGAGTGCAGTGGCATGATCTTGTCCTCGCCAAGATCTACTACAGGCTCCACCTCCTGAGTAGCTGGGATTACAGACACGTACCACCATGTCTGGCTATGTTTTGTATTTTTAGTAGAGGCGGGGTTTCACCATCTTGGCCAAGCTGGTCTCGAACTCCTGACCTCGTGATCTGCCCACCTCTGCCTCCCAAAGTGCTGGGGTTACAGGTGTGACCGCACCCGGCCCCCAGTTAAAGTTTAACTAGAGTTAAACTATGACAGTAATTCAAAATGGATGTAAATAGAAAAATGCAGTCACCTTAAGGAAACAGGCCTGTTTGTCCAGCAAGCCCTGCCTGGAAGCCAAGTCTTCACACACAGGAAGAGTGGCAGTCCGCAGGTCAGCCAGCAGATCTGACTCAGAGGCCAGGTTGGTAGTGTCCCCCCAAACCCTTGGGGACCAACTGTTTCCTGGGCAGGTTGGCACTAAGGGTGGAAATGGGCAGAGCCCAACTCCCCCTGCCCCAACCTCATCAGTGGCCCTGTGTCCGGCCTGGACTCCTCTGGCTCATCTCAGTATGACCTGGCTTCCTGTGTAGATGCTCCCAGGGAGAGGACGTGCCCACTCAGAGTCTTCTGCATCCTTGGCAGTCCTGGTGCTCGCTGGAAGTAGCAAGTTGACGTTCTGGCACCAGACTGCAGGGTGACTGCTAAATGTGAGTCAGCAGGGCCCCACGAAGGCCTCTGTCCTCTCCTGGGCTTGCCCCGTACCAGCTGTGATCCCGGATTAGTCACTCCTCCCCTAGGCCCCGCCTCCTCGTCCTTACAAGGATATGACACATGTGTTGACTTAAGTAAATTAAGTGTGCGGGAGAGCACGGATGCAGGAGGTGAGGTCCCCAGAGCTACGTGGTGCCATCACTTACCAGGATGAGCCTAAGGACGGCCCTCCCCGCACCGCACGTTCCCCCACCTAGCCTATTCCAGGCTGCTTCCCACCTGCGTTCATTCCCCTCCCCCGTATCTCCAGTCCCCGGAAGCTTCGAGACCCAAGCCTCACTTCCCCTACTCCAGATATTTCCAGCGTGAACCACCACGCGGGTCCCTAAGCCCCGCGGACAGCGGAGAACCATGGGGCTGGGGACGGGGAGAGGGGCGACGGGGACCAGGCCCCTGCCCCATCCCGCCGCGAGAAGCGGAGCCGGTGAGGTCACCCGGTCCGCGCGCCCCCTGGCGGGCGCACAGCCCCACTGCTCTGCGCTTCTGCGTCCTGGCGGGTGGGTGACCAGACTGCGTGTCAGATCCACGCCACTGCCCCGTGTCCGGGTGACCTTGAGCCAGGCTCGTTCCGTCGCAGTGCCACTCATCTGTAAGGCAGGGATAGTCACACTTGCCCTGACAACCGCGTGGGTCGTGAAACTTGTTATTCACTGAACTAGTGAATAACAGCGTTACTTGGGCCAGCCACCCCTGTACTCACTGTCTTACATGGCCTTATCTGATTTCCCAATAACCCTGTAAAGTGATGACTATTGCTATGCTCATTTTACTCCAGAAAACTGAATCTGAAAGGTTAAAGGATGGAAAAATATTCTGTAAGCTGCAAAGCACTAGGTAAATATATTTCTCTCTCTTCTCTCTCTCTCTTCTCCCCTTACGAGAGTTCCCAGTCAGTGAAGGGAACAGAAAAATACAAGGCATCATGTGGCACCATAATGCAAATGTGGTCCACCTTCCTCCCTTATTTTGGACACAAGACAACTCTTGTCTTCTCTTTTCACGTCCTCGGGGAATCCCAAGAATCCTGAGACATTGACCTCTCATATAATCTCACCCAGGTGAAACCAGCAAAGTCCCTCCTGATGTCTAACCTCAGCCCCTCCTGGGTGTGAGCTCCTCTCCACCCAGCAGCACTATCACAGTCCTACCATTCCATCAGCTGGGTGGGGTGGCAGTGAGGCCAGTGAATGGCCCAGAAATCCAGCCCATTGAAACCTACATGCTGAAAAGGAATGACTTCATTTTGGGACAGGCCAGGTGGCAGGCAAAACAGTTAAGTAAATCAGGGTTGTTTGTGGTGCCACCTGCCCCCTGCACTTTCCACTGGCTATAATCTGCTCTGGGATGAACTGATTTGGGGTTAAGTTTTACCTTCTTAGTCAAAAGGGGCCTGGGACACTGAACAATGCCCAAGACAAAAAGGGATACCTGGTGGGCATGATGACAGGAGGAGGACAGACATTTTGGAATAGGCTGACAATGGTAGCAAGGTAGGACTTAGTCACACCCCTTAGGCCACTGATAAATCCTTAAAAAGTGAGACATAGTCGTATGTGTATTAATAGAGCAGGTTACTAAATGTCTGATTTACAATTCAGGAGTGTCTTAGACCACAATTTCTGGCCCTTTTCTCACTGCACTCCCTTAAGTGATTTTTGTCCTTGCACATGATTTCGCCCATCAGCATGATGCCTAGATCTAAGACTGCAACCCAGGCCTCTCCTACATACCGTTCTGCCTACTAGACATCTTTCCTTGGTGCCCTGCAACATGCTTAAAGCAGACCTCCAACCTAGAGTAGTCCTCTATCCCTGCTTTCCCCCTAAGCCCCTATGTTCTAGCATTCTTCCTCAGACAAGGCTTATACTCCTCCTCTTCCCCACCCCTGACTGGTCTAGAGAGACCTTCAGCCTCTCTCTTCTCCAAGCTATGTCCTGTGCAGCCTTCAAATAGGTTATATTTTTCTTGAATAAAGGGCTGCACTCCAGCCTGGGCAACAGAGTGAGACACTGTCTCAAAAAAGGAAAGAGAAAAAAGTCTCAAATACAAAAGCATGCAAGCAGTTTTTTGTGTGTTTGTTTTGAACAACACAATTAACAGGTTTGATTTAATAGATTTAACCTGGCTGGGCACAATGGCTCACGCCTGTAATCCCAGCACTTTGGGAGGCCAAGGCGGATGGATCACCTGAGGCCAGGAGTTTGAGACCAGCCTGACCAACATGGAGAAACCCTGTCTCTACTAAAAATACAAAATTAGCTGGGTGTGGTGGCGCATGGCTGTAATCCCAGCTACTCGGGAAGCTGAGGCAGGAGAATCGCTTGAACCTGGAAGGTGGAGGTTGTGGTGAGCCGAGATTGCGCTATTGCACTCCAGCCTGGGCAACAAGAGCAAAACTCCGTCTCGAAAAAAAGAAAAAAGATTTAACCTAACAACTAGGTTTTTTTTGTTTGTTTGTTTTTTCTCAAGCACATATGGAGCATTTAGAGATATTAACCACCTTCTAAAGTTACAAACGGAGTCTCGAATACAGGCCCGGCACGGTGGCTCATGCCTGTGATCACAGCACTTTGGGAGGCTGACGCTGGCAGATCACTTGAACCCAGGCATTTGAGACCAGTCTAGGCAACATGGCAAAATCCCATCTCTACAAAAAAATATTAAACAATCAGCCAGGGCCAGTGACACATGCCTGTAGTTCCAGCTACTTGGGAGGCTGAGGTGGGAGGATCGCTTGAGCCCAGGAGGTTGAGGCTGCAGTGGGCCATCAGCTGGCCACTGCACTCCAGCCTGGGCGACAGAGTGAGACTCTGCCTCAAAAAAAAAAGAGAGAGAGAAAAAAGTCTCAAATACAAAAGAGCCAGTAACATACATACCACATTGTATGTCTACAACATAATTAAAGGGTATATAAAAAATTCTTGAAAATGCCGGGCGCGGTGGCTCACGCCTGTAATCCCAGCACTTTGGGAGGCCGAGCGGGTGGATCACGAGGTCAGGAGATGGAGACCATCCTGGTTAACACGATGAAACCCCGTCTCTACTAAAAAAACAAAAAATTGGCCGGGCGCGGTGGCTCACGCCTGTAATCCCAGCACTTTGGGAGGCCGAGGCGGGCGGATCACAAGGTCAGGAGATCGAGACCATGGTGAAACCCCGTCTCTACTGAAAAATAGAAAAAAATTAGCCGGGTGCAGTGGCGGGCGCCTGTAGTCCCAGCTACTCGGGAGGCTGAGGTAGGAGAATGGCGTGAACCCGGGAGGCGGAGCTTGCAGTGAGCCGAGATTGCGCCACTGCACTCCAGCCTGGGCGACAGAGCGAGACTCCGTCTCAAAAAAAAAAAAAATTAAAAAAAAAAAAACAAAAACAACAACAACAAAAAAAAAAATTAGCCAGGCGTGGTGGTGGGCGCCTGTAGTCCCAGCTACTGGGGAGGCTGAGGCAGGAGAATGGCGTGAACCCGGGAGGCGGAGCTTGCAGTGAGCTGAGATCGTGCCACTGCACTCCAGCCCAGGCAACAGAGCAAGACTCCGCCTCAAAAAAAAAAAAAAAAAATTGAAAATGTAAAACACTTTTAAATTAGTTAAAGAAGATACCATAAGAAATCAGAAAATCCTTAAAATTGAATTGTAATAAAAATATTGAATATCATTTGAAATTTGTAATATATGGAAATTTGTGGACTATAGTAAACATAGTACATAAGGAGAAATTTGTAGCCTTAAATCCTTATGTTGGAAAAACAGAAAGGCTGAAATTAATGTGTTAAGTACTAAAGTTAAGAAAATAGAACAAGAACAACAGAACTAGGCAAGGCACTGTGGCTTACACTTATAATCCCAGCACTTTGGGAGGCTGAGGCAGGCGGATCACTTGAGGTCAGGAGTTCCAGACCCCACTGGCCAACATGGTGGAACCCCGTCTCTACTAAAAATACAAAAAAATTAGCCAGGCGTGGTGGCGTGCAGGCACACCTGTTGTCCCAGCTACTAGTGAGGCTGAGGCAGGAGAATCACTTGAACCTGGGAGGCGGAGGTTGCAGTGAGCCAAGATCGCATCACTGCACTCCAGCCTGGGTGACAGAACGAGACTCTGTCTATTAAAAAAAAAAAAAAAAATTAAACAGAAATTAAAGAAGTCGAAAACAAATATATAAATAAGACAAGCAAACCTTTGGTGAAATTGTACAAGAAAAAAGAGATAAGACATGAAAAACAATTTTAGAAATGAAGACATACTTTATTTTTAAATTTTATTTATTTATTTATTTGAGACAGAGTCTCATCCAGGCTGGAGTGCAGTGGCGTGATCTTGGCTCACTGCAAACTCCGCCTCCTGGGTCAAGTGATTCTCCTGCCTCAGCCTCTCGAGTAGCTGGTATTACAGGTGCCTGCCACCATGCCTGGCTAATTTTTGTATTTTTAGTAGAGAAGGGGTTTCACCATTTTGGCCAGGCTTGTCTCAAACTCCTGGCCCCCGCCCACCTCGACCTCCCAAAGTGCTGGGATTACAGGTGTGAGCCACCTTGCCTGGCAGAAGACATACTTTAGATAGAAGAGAAATTGAAAAGACAAAGTCTTTTGTCTTTTGCTGGCTCACACCTGTAATTCCAGCACTTTGGGAACCCAAGGCAGAAGGACTGCTTCAGCCCAGGAGTTTGAGACCAACTTGGGCAACAGCACAAGACTCGGTCTCCACAGATACTTTTAAAAATTAGGTGGACATGGTGGTTTTTTTATTATTATTATTTTTAATTTATAGCAAGTTAGGAATAGAAAGAGTAAATATGTTCAGCTGGGTGCAGGTGGCTCATGCCTGTAATCCCAGCACTTTGGGAGGCCAAGGTGGGAGGATCACTTGAGCCCAGGAGTTTGAGACCAGTCTGGGCAACATAGGGAGACCCCGTCTCTACAAAATAAAAAAATTAGCCAGGCATGGTGGTCCCAGTTACTTGGGGGGTTGAAGTGGCAGGATCGCCTGAGCCTGGGAAGTTGAGGCTGTAGTAAGCTATGTACCACTGTACTTCAGCCCCTACAACAGAGCAAGACCCTGGACCTTGTCTCAAAAAAAAAAAAAAAGTTCAATGGTGAAGTGTTAGAAGCTTTCATTTTCTGATTAGGAATCAGATGGGGATGCCCAGAATCACTATTTCCAGTCATCTTGTTCTGCAGGTCCTAGCTGGTGCATTAAAACAAGAAATAAGAGATACAAGAATCAGAAAAGGATAAACCAAACTGTCATTGTTTTCACATGATACGGTTGTACCTATAAAATATCATCAAAACATTTATAGACAAATTAAGAATTAACAAGCTAGCTTACCAACTTGCTGGATCAATAAACAAAAATTCAATTGCTCAATTGCTTTTTGAACTCTCTGGGAAACAGGAAATGAACAGAAATTTCCATTTTCTATGACATCAAAAAAATAACAATACTAACAATACAGTGAGCAAAAATTGTGCAAGAGACTTCTCTTGTGTTCTAGTGGAATGTGAAAATGGAGGCAAAGAGGTGGAGTCCACGCTGGCTGTGCAGACCTGCCCAATTGTCCAATGCATCTGAATGTCAGGTTCACCAGTATTGGAGGGTGTCAGTTCAGGGTATTCCCTCAGGAATTCAGAGAGCTAAGCCTCATGGAACTGGGAAGGCCCAGAAAGTAACGGGACACACCTGGCAGGCACTGAGCTTAAGAGGCTGCTTGTTGTAGGGGTTCGGGGTCCACAGCTACTCTCCATGCTCATATCTCTGACGTCCTGTTGCCCTGAGTTGTTTTATTCATCCACTGAGCTTTATCTAACTCCCCTCAGTGGCCTCTCTGAACCCCAGAGACTCTGTCCAGGCTGAATCTCTGTGCTCCCTGCAAGACTTTACTGAGCTTTATGGAGCTTAGGGGTCTGCAAACGTTTTCTGTAAAAGGCAAGAGAGTAAATGTTTTACGGTTTGCAAGCATTATGGTTTCTGTCACAACTATTGACTTTGACTTTATAGCACAGAAGCAGTCAAAGACAAGGGCTGTGTTTCAACAAAACTTAGTTAAAATTGGCCAGGCGCGATGGCTCACGCCTGTAATCTCAGCACTTTGGGAGGCTGAGGCAGGCAGATCACCTGAGGTCAGGAGTTCGAAACCAGCCTGGCCAACATGGTGAAACCCCGTCTCTACTAAAAATGCAAAAATTAGCCGGGTGTGGTGGTGGGTGCCTGTAATCCCAGCTACTTGGGAGGCTCAGGCAGGAGAATCGTTTGAACCTGGGAAGTGGAGGTCACAGTAAGCTGAGATCCTGCCACTGCACTCCAGCCTGGGTGATAAGAGTGAGACTCTGTCTCAAAAACCAAAAAACAACAATAAAAAAAACTTCATGAAAACAGAAATTCAAATTTCATGTAATTTTCCCATGTCAAAATAATAACTTTCTTTTGTTTTTTTTTTTTCAACCATTAAAAAGTGTAAAACCGGCCGGGTGCGGTGGCTCACGCCTGTAATTCCAGCACTTTGGGAGGCCGAGACGGGTGGATCACGAGGTCAGGAGATCGAGACCATCCTGGCTAACATGGTGAAACCCTGTCTTTACTAAAAATACAAAAAAAAATTAGCTGGGCGAGGTGGCGGGCACCTGTAGTCCCAGCTACTCGGGAGGCTGAGGCAGGAAAATGGCGTGAACCTGGGAGGCAGAGCTTGCAGTGAGCTGAGATCGCGCCACTGCATTCCAGCCTGGGCGACTGAGCAAGACTCCGTCTCAAAAAAAAAAAAAAAAAAAGTGTAAAAACCATTCTTGGCCCACAGGCCATTCAAAAAACAAACAGCAGGCCCACCAGCTGCAGGCCTTGGGTTGTTAATTCCTGCTTTAGCTGGCCACCCTCCAACAGTAGAAGGTTCGGCTGGGCCTAGGAGGTTTCATGGAGGAATAAAAGGGATCTTGGGAACCTTGGTAGTTCCAAGTGCTGCTGGGAATAAGGCTTCGGAAGACATAGTTTTTTTTTTGTTTTTTATTTTTTTGAGACAGAGTCTCCCTCTTGTTGCCCAGGCTGGAGTGCAATGGCGCAATCATGGCTCACTGCAATCTCCGCCTCCTGGGTTCAAGCGATTCTCCTGCCTCAGCCTACTGAGTAGCTGGGATTACAGGCGTGTGCCACCATACCCAGCTAATTTTGTATTTTTAGTAGAGACGGGGTTTCTCCATGTTAGTCAGGCTGGTCTCAAACTACCGACCTCAGGTGATCCACCCGCCTTGGCCTCCCAAAAGTCTGGGATTACAGGCATGAGCCACCCCGTACCCAGTCTGGAAGATGTAGTTTTAAGCCTGTCTTTAATAACCTTCACTTCTCTCACCCTTAAGGTCAGAACTTCTTATCAGTGGCATTTGCAGCCCTCTCCGACCTAACTCCCATCTGCAGGGCTACTTTCAACTCCTTGTGCTTCCCTTTGGGGTTCCTGAGCTATAATTCCTCTAGTGGGGCTCTGTGCCTTTCCATGCTTTCCATGTCATGGCCTGGCTAGCCATGGTCCTAAGACTGCTCCCTTTCCCAAGGTGAGCTGAGGGCCTCTGCTGCTTCTCCCATCCTCCTATGGTTCACACTTGGCCTGCTGTAGCCTTCAGTGTGTTGAGGGCTCCCAGTCCTGTGTATGCACCTCTGCATTCCCAGGATCTCCAAGGATGGAGCTTGTGGACACAGGTAGGCGGTGTCCTGAAAGGCTTCCTGGAAGAGAAAGTGTAATTTCCTTTTTTTTTTTTTTTTTTTTTGAGACGGAGTCTCACTGTGCCACCTAGGCTGGAGTGCGGTGGTGTGATCTCGGCTCACTGCAACCTCTGCTGCCAGGGTTCAAGTGATTCTCCTGCCTCAGCCTCCCAAGTAGCTGGGACTACAGGCAGGCGCTACCATGCCCGGCTAATTTTTGTATTTTTAGTAAAGACAGGTTTCACCATAGTGGCCAGGCTGGTCTTGAACTCCTGACCTCGTGATCCGCTGGCCTCGGCCTCCCAAAGTGCTAGAATTACAGGCATGAGCCACCGCACCCGGCCCTTTTTTTTTTTTTTTGAGATGGAGTTTCTTTTGTTGCCCAGGGTGGAGTTCAATGGCGTGGTCTTGGTTCACTGCAACCTGTGCCTCCCGACTTCAAGCGATTTTCCCGCCTCAGCCTCCTAAGTTGCTGGGATTACAGGCAAGCGCCACCATGCCCAGCTAATTTTTAGTAGAGAGGAGGTTTCATCATGTTGGCCAAGCTGGTTGCGAACTACTGACCTTGGGTGATCCACCCACCTCAGCCTCCCAAAGTGTTGGGATTACAAGTATGAGCCACTGCGCCCCGCAGAGAAAGTGGAATTTCTATGCTGGTGTAAGATTTGAGATTTTCCCATTTAGAAAGTCTTCAGGAAGCAGCTGAGTCTTGACACTGAAAGGATCCAGCTCAGGGTAAGCCCATCCACAGGAGTGATTCCTGCTTTGGATTTGGGTCCTAGGGGTGAGATCACATCCCTGCTCCATTTCTGGAGCAGAAAGGGAGCCAGCGCAGCAAGGGCTCTGAGTAAAGGGACCCTGGGAGTCACTAAAGCCACTTCCCTGTTGATATAATGTGCACACTGACTTTCATCCGCTCACAGGACAGGGAGAGTTTGTGAATGCTCTCTGTGAACTGGGGAGCAGATTTTTAATGACGTAGGTCCCTCTGCTTAGAAGAAGAGGGCATGTTAAGGGATCACGCTCCCTCTGGTTTGCGGTTTTGGTCAGGAATAGAGCACCCAATGCCCCTTCTTATAGACTTCTCCCACCCATAGGCTTTTTGCAGACCATAATGAAAGGGAGAAAGGATATAAAATCGGGATGATGATGGCAGGCATGGAGAAGTGGACAGGGACAAGGAAGAGGAAAGCAAGGGACCTCCTTTTTCTTTGGTATTCAACACATGAACAAAGCTTGTTAACGAATGTAGACTGGGTAACAACAGGGCTGGTGAGGGAGGACGGCGTGGGTGGCTGTGGGGAAACTCTTTCCAAGCATCCTAGGGGTGGGCCAGGAAGGCGACTAGATGGACATCTATAGGGCACAGAGCAGGGAGTGGCTATTCTCTCCTGGAGGGGCTGTGGGTCCAGCAGGCTTTCGGATGAGGCCTTGGAAAGGCAAGGACAGTTTGCCGACTGGAGGGCAGGCAAAAGGGCAGAGACGGGCCAGAGACGCCGGCCGCAGTTCACTGACCAGGGGTATGGCCTAGGGGTTCTGGTGCCAAGGCTGAAGGGGAACAACTTGGCCAGCCGCTCTCTGTCTTCACGCGGCCTCCAAGAGCTCCTGTTGCCCTGCAGTGGCTCCTAGAGACTCCCTCCTTCCCACGTCCACACAGCTGCAGGAGGGAAGTGGGAGAAAAAAAGCGAACCAGCTTGAGAAAGGGCTTGACGTGCCTGCGTAGGGAGGGCGCATGTCCCCGTGCTCCGTGTACGTGGCGGCCGCAGGGGCTGGAGGGGGTCCCTCCGGTAGCGACTCCAGTCTCAAAGAGTGCAAAACGGTACGCCCGCCGAGTCGCCCCAGGTGCTTGGGTGTTGTGTGATTGACGCGGGGAAGGAGGGGTCAGCCGATCCCTCCCCAACGCTCCATTCCATCCCTGAGGATTGGGCTAGTACTCGCCTCGTCTTGGACAGGTCAGAGCCGGTCCCCGGGTGGGGTCGCTGCAAAAACCCTGCTCTGGCCGCAGCCGGAGAGGCGGAGCCCCGCGGGGAGGGGGCGGGCGGGGGCGGGACCGCCGAGACAGGCCTGGAAACTGCTGGAAAGCCGCAGCGCCGCCGCGCCTTCCGCCGCATGCCGGCAAAGAGTCCCGCCGGCCCCGGCCGGCGCCCTCCCCCCATACTGAGATACCCCACACCGCGAACCCTCCGCCCTTCCTCTGCTCCTGGCAGAGTCAGGATCTGGGGCTACCAAAGGTCGGGTCCCGAATGCCAGTCCCTCTGTCGGGATGCGAAATGCGTAGGGCATATGCTAGGAAAAAGATTGGGTATGGGAGCAGCGGTCGGAGTGGTTAGCTGCCTCCGCTCTTTTTAGGTGTTTCCCCCGGGCCCTGTCCTTGGGTGTGGGGACTCCTGCCTCACAGGTTTTTAGGGAGGTCAATGGATTCCTCGCCCGTAGAGACACCGTATATGCCAAATTAGCACTCCTTATCCCAGCTCTTGATGGGGTCAGGTCCTAGACGTTAAAATACGGGGCTGTGATCACAAGCAAACGTGTGGGTGGATCCGTTGCTTGGGTTCTTCCCCGCCCCCTCCTTTTTTCGGACCATGACGTCAAGGTGGGCCGGTGGCGGCAGGTGCGGACTTGACAAGCATGCTCCTTTAAGGCGGAGGGATCCACGGGAGGGCGGCTGTTCTGTGCTTCGCCTTATATAGGGAGACTTGGGGCACGCAGTAGCTCTCTCTAGTCACTCCGGCGCAGCGTTTTGTGCCTCCTAGTCATCAGAAAGCAAGCCCACGTTCTTCTCTAATACGTGTAAGCCTTTTCTTTTCAAGGTAAGGCTGAATTCTTCGCTAGGCTTCTTTAGTGCTCTTTCGTGTTGCTCTTGTTTTTTTCTGTCCTGTAGGGAGCCTAGATACCGGCGTGGCTTGTGGATAACGCCCTGGATTTTTATAGGGTGAGGGTAGGGGTAGGTGAGGGCTCTTGAGTTTTCCTCGGTTTTCTCTAGTGTGCTTGGGCAGTGGAGCTTTCTCTTGGCTCCTCCTAGCCGTAGCGAGGTGGGCTGTGGGGCTGGGGCAGTGCGCGGCGGGCAGCTGCACGTGGTGGCCGCGCGGCCCGGGACGCTGCCATTTTTGCTCCTCCACTTCCGGACGCAGCTATAGGGCGTCGGAGGGGGACCGCAGGATGGCGGGGGTGCCTGCTCGGGTGACTCAGCACGGCCCTGTGGGACTGGCTTTGCCACCTCTCTTACCGGATGCATTGTTAAAGCCGCCTTGGGTGCTTTGTTTCTGTGAGGGTTCATGGTGTGGGAGGAGCGCTTTCGGTCTCCAGCACCCCATACTCCCTCCTTCCAGATCTTTCTTGCAGTCCCGGTGGAGGAGGGGCGGGGAGGGGGACAGGTTCTGGAAGATTCATGGGCTCCCTCCTCCGCCCGTCCTCTAGAGCTGAGATTGTTCTGGAAGCTTCTGGATTCTGGCGCCCCGCCCCAGTGCCCGGATGCTGGGGCGAAGGAGGGTGCACGGCGGCGCCCCCTCCTCGCGTGGTCCCTGCCGACGCATGTCCGGCAGTGACGAGTGTCGGGCTGGTGGTTACGGCCACCATCTTCCTTGTGTTGGGTTTGGGCCTGTTCTGTAATTTTGTCCTGTGAAGGGCTCGTAGTGGAGCTTTTGGCTTATCGATTCTTTGTCCGGATTTAATTGCCCCTCGGGCGGGTATCTTCTGGATCCCAGGTTATTCCTCCCTGCAGTGTGGGGTAGGAGTGTCCTGCCCTTGGGCTGGTCTTAGGAAGACATCTCAGGGGGAGCAATTTAAAGTTAGTGCCAAACTAGTTACTTTGATCTCCAAATGAAGAACTGTAGGTAGTGATTTTCACATTTAAATTTGTGTAAGGATTATCTGGGATCTCTGGATACCTGGGTTGGACCAGCATTATGAGTTTCTGCCATACTACCGGATGACGCTGAGCCTGCTGGTCACCACTCTAAGTTCTGTGACATTTGGTTGAAGAACATTTAGCTTATTTTCTTTTTCCTTCTGAATTTTCAGGCTTCCCACTTAGTGTGTAGCCTGAGATCTTTTAAGAGAATGCTTTTTCAGTCTTTTCGGAAGGTATAGTACTCAGGTCAAACCAGTCTCAACTCTTAAGGTCCTAACAAATGAGATGACCTTTAGAATTTTAAAATATGAGGCCTTCATGTTTTGTAATTAATGATAATTTTTATTTTAGATGCCTGAGGAGGTGCACCATGGAGAGGAGGAGGTGGAGACTTTTGCCTTTCAGGCAGAAATTGCCCAACTCATGTCTCTCATCATCAATACCTTCTATTCCAACAAGGAGATTTTCCTTCGGGAGTTGATCTCTAATGCTTCTGATGTAAGTGGTCTGGTTTCCATATTGGGTGTGTTTATTTTTTTTGGCACTCTTCGAAGAGAGGAAAGGAGTGGTTTGGCCTTTGTTGGGGACTACTATTGAAGGGGGTAAACTTGGAACTATTCCAAAAAGATTTGTCTTACTCTCTGGCCATCTTGAACTTGAAAGGGAAGGGACTATGTCCAGAAAAAGTGGGCTCATGTAACTAACTGTAGTTCTAAAGCCTCAAGATAAGGGGCAATCAGATTTGAGGCTGAGAGAGGTAAACCAAGATTTTCTTTGAAGAAAAGCAAAAGATTTTCTTTTAAGAAAGCAAAAGTGACCGAGCGTGTTGACTCACACCTGTAATGCCAAGGCAGGAGGATTACTTGAGCCTAGGATTTCGAGGGCAGCCTGGGTAACAGCCAGACCTTGTCTCTGCAAAAAATTAAATACTAGTTGAGCACAGTGGCATGTGCCTATAGTCCCAGCTACTTGGGAGGCTGGGGTGGAGGATGGCTTGAACCAGGGAGGTCAAGGCTGCAGTGAGCTGTCATCCTTGCTACTACTGCACTGTAGCTTGGGCAACAGAGCAATTGCCTGTCTCGGAGAGAGCGAAAGTAAGTTGCTGTTTGTATTCTTTTCAGGCCTTGGACAAGATTCGCTATGAGAGCCTAACAGACCCTTCGAAGTTGGACAGTGGTAAAGAGCTGAAAATTGACATCATCCCCAACCCTCAGGAACGTACCCTGACTTTGGTAGACACAGGCATTGGGATGACCAAAGCTGATCTCATAAATAATTTGGGAACCATTGCCAAGTCTGGTACTAAAGCATTCATGGAGGCTCTTCAGGTACTGCAGTTCTGTAGGCATACACCATTCATATTCATATTCATCAGTGTTCTTTATTTTTTTGCTGCTTTAAATTTTGTGTTTGACTTTAAAAAAACTTGTTGGCAGGCTGGTGCAGACATCTCCATGATTGGACAGTTTGGTGTTGGCTTTTATTCTGCCTACCTGGTGGCAGAGAAAGTGGTGGTGATCACAAAGCACAACGATGATGAACAGTATGCTTGGGAGTCTTCTGCTGGAGGTTCCTTCACTGTGCGGGCTGACCATGGTAAGTTAGCTTTTCTGTTACAAGGTAGCTGGGTTAGAGTTTTGTGGGCTCACCAGTAGCAGAAATTTAGAGCATCCTGTCAAGCAGTTCTTCATAGCAGTTCCGCTAATACTTTATTAATTTGGTGAAGTCTCAACTGCATATACTTTCGCCCTGTTACACGCTTGTGATTGACTCTTCTAGGTGAGCCCATTGGCAGAGGTACCAAAGTGATCCTCCATCTTAAAGAAGATCAGACAGAGTACTTAGAAGAGAGGCGGGTCAAAGAAGTAGTGAAGAAGCACTCTCAGTTCATAGGTTATCCCATCACCCTTTATGTGAGTATGGACTTTTAAACCTTTTACACTTAGCGTGCAGGATGTTTCCTGTTCTGGAGAATCTCATGGTCCCTGGCTTCTGCTTTTCCTGGTGTTTTGTACTCCAAGGCTAATTTCTGTTTTTGTTACTTAGTTGGAGAAGGAGCGAGAGAAGGAAATTAGTGATGATGAGGCAGAGGAAGAGAAAGGTGAGAAAGAAGAGGAAGATAAAGATGATGAAGAAAAGCCCAAGATCGAAGATGTGGGTTCAGATGAGGAGGATGACAGTGGTAAGGATAAGAAGAAGAAAACTAAGAAGATCAAAGAGAAATACATTGATCAGGAAGAGCTAAACAAGACCAAGCCTATTTGGACCAGAAACCCTGATGACATCACCCAAGAGGAGTATGGAGAATTCTACAAGAGCCTCACCAATGACTGGGAAGACCACTTGGCAGTCAAGGTGAGAAGCCTTTGCATGTTGGGTCAACATGCAAATATGGAGAGGAATAAGTGGAAGAGTGTTGGCAGGTAATAGACACATGGAACGTGTCCAGCTGATAACAGAAATGTGAGAGCCATGTATTCTCACTTACTGATTACCTGGTCATAGGGAAGTGCCATCCTTCCTAATGACCTCACTTTCTCTGAAGGAAATCTGAGTAATGTCTGTTAGCAGCCTTACACATCCAGGGTTCTGATCAGAGCAGACTGTTTTCTATATACAGCTAGTATTCGTCTAGATCGTTGAGGGCATTAAGGCTCAGTTTTCTCGGGAACTGCCTGTGTGTGCGTTCTATCCGTTAGGCTTAGGGAGGATCATTCTTCCATTTTTAGGTAATTTGGTGTTGGGGCTAAAAGGCCCTCTTTTGAAATGTATCACTTGCTTATTTTTTGTTTTTTTTTTCAGCACTTTTCCGTAGAAGGTCAGTTGGAATTCAGGGCATTGCTATTCATTCCTCGTCGGGCTCCCTTTGACCTTTTTGAGAACAAGAAGAAAAAGAACAACATCAAACTCTATGTCCGTCGTGTGTTCATCATGGACAGCTGTGATGAGTTAATACCAGAGTATCTCAGTGAGTATCTCCTTGGCCTTAATTTAGTTGGGTGAAGTCTTGGGAGGTTTTCGGTATTCTGCCAGAATATCCTAGGTTAAGGATTTTCTGCAATGCATAGTAAGTATAAGGGTTCAGGAGGCTATTAGAGCCTTCTGTTTGAATCTGGGTACCAGCTCTGGTCTAGCTACTTTTACTGAGCTTTCTCATCCTGGTTGATGGCAGATTTTATTCGTGGTGTGGTTGACTCTGAGGATCTGCCCCTGAACATCTCCCGAGAAATGCTCCAGCAGAGCAAAATCTTGAAAGTCATTCGTAAAAACATTGTTAAGAAGTGTCTTGAGCTCTTCTCTGAGCTGGCAGAAGACAAGGAGAATTACAAGAAATTCTATGAGGCATTCTCTAAAAATCTCAAGGTAAAGAGGCAAATGCTTATTCCCTTTGCCACTTTCTTAGTAATTACTAGCAAATTTTTCCATTCACATAGAAAGTGAATTGTAGTTAAGTTGTTTTTTCTCTTCCCACCCTTCAAGCTTGGAATCCACGAGGACTCCACTAACCGCCGCCGCCTGTCTGAGCTGCTGCGCTATCACACCTCCCAGTCTGGAGATGAGATGACATCTCTGTCAGAGTATGTTTCTCGCATGAAGGAGACACAGAAGTCCATCTATTACATCACTGGTGCGTTGGTTCTGATGGAACCCTTTTTGGAGGAGTGGGGAGCACATTTCAGGGCTACCTAGGAACTGGCAGTATGAGGCATTTTAGTCTCTGAGTCCATTTAATTACCCTACAGGTGAGAGCAAAGAGCAGGTGGCCAACTCAGCTTTTGTGGAGCGAGTGCGGAAACGGGGCTTCGAGGTGGTATATATGACTGAGCCCATTGACGAGTACTGTGTGCAGCAGCTCAAGGAGTTTGATGGGAAGAGCCTGGTCTCAGTTACCAAGGAGGGTCTGGAGCTGCCTGAGGATGAGGAGGAGAAGAAGAAGATGGAAGAGAGCAAGGCAAAGTTTGAGAACCTTTGCAAGCTCATGAAAGAAATCTTAGATAAGAAGGTTGAGAAGGTAAGCCATTCTGGAGCTAGGATGTATTTTGTAACATACCTTCGAGGTGGGCTCCCTCACAATCATGTTTCTACACAATTAGTGGCTTGAGGCACCCTATTTACTGTTTGGAGCCGCCTTGCCTCTTGTTCTCTTCCCTAGCAAGGTTTAAGGCTATTTTAATAAAATTTGGCACAGATCAGGCATTGCTTCAGTTAACTTGTGAGAGTAGATAAAATATCATTTTCTTTTTTTTTTGGACTGGATCTCAGCTCACTGCAAATTCAAGTCTCAGGAGTGGCTGGGATTACAGATATGTGTCACCACACCCGGTTAATTTTTTGTATATTCTGTAGAGATAGGGTTTTGCCAGGTTGGTCTCAAACTCAAGTGATCGGGCCCACCTCCTCCTCCCCCTGCTGGAATTACAGGCTTGACAGTGTCCGTTTTCTCTTTCAAAGTGGTCACTGATCTAATGCAAATCTAAGGCTTTTGTGATTGTCCACAGGTGACAATCTCCAATAGGCTTGTGTCTTCACCCTGCTGCATTGTGACCAGCACCTATGGCTGGACAGCCAATATGGAGCGGATCATGAAAGCCCAGGCACTTCGGGACAACTCCACCATGGGCTATATGATGGCCAAAAAGCACCTGGAGATCAACCCCGACCACCCCATTGTGGAGACTCTTCGGCAGAAGGCTGAGGCCGACAAGAATGATAAGGCGGTTAAGGACCTGGTGGTGCTGCTGTTTGAAACTGCCCTGCTCTCTTCAGGCTTTTCCCTTGAGGATCCCCAGACCCACTCCAACCGCATCTACCGCATGATCAAGCTAGGTCTAGGTAAGCAGCTTTGGTACTTGATGTGGCAAGGAGTTTGTGCAACTAGGCTCCTGTCTGGATTTGACTTAATGCTATTTAGTCAAGTCTTACATGGCTTAATTTTACTTTAGGTATTGATGAAGATGAAGTGGCAGCAGAGGAACCCAGTGCTGCAGTTCCTGATGAGATCCCCCCTCTTGAGGGCGATGAGGATGCGTCTCGCATGGAAGAAGTTGATTAGGTTAGAAGTTCATAGTTGGAAAACTTTGTGCCCTTGTATAGTGTCCCCGTGGCTCCCGCTGCAGCCTCAAGTGCCCCGTCCCACCTGGCTCCCCCTGCTGATGTCTAGTGTTGTTTTTCTTCTCCTGTCCTTGTGTTGAAGGCAGGAAACCAAGGGTGTCAAGCCCCATTCCCTCTCTACTCTGACAGCAGGATTGGATGTTGTGTGTTGTGGTTTATTTTATTTTCTTTTGTTCTGAAATTAAAGTATGCAAAATAAAGAATATGCCGTTTTTATACAGTTCTGCTCTCCCTTGTGAAGTGGATGTTATTCTTCCCTAGCTTCTCTATCCCCCCAGCTCTTGCTGTTTTCACGAGCACAGCAAGTTGAGCTGGTTTTGTAGCTAAGATACAAAATACCAGTGAGTCTTAAGAGTGCACACACTGAAGCTAAAGGCAGTTTTCTGAAAAACTACCATATAATAATGCCTTTTCAGTCAACCAAAACACAGGACCAAGTCCATTACAGTAATTTAATTTAATAAAATAAAATTATAAGAGCAAAAAGTTACATTTCTAAAGTACCAAAACCTACAACAGGCTCATGGAGTAGAGCCTAGGGATCCAGGAGCATAGGAGGTGGTGGTGCTGGGCAGGGATCTGCATCCCCTTTCCACAACACAGCACCATCTTCACTTCACCCTCCTGGGAAAGCAGCATTGAAGCCTACACCGCTTGTGCTTTTCTCACCAGGGTAAGAAATGCAGGTATTTGCAGAGGGGAGGGAGTCTGGAAGGCAGCAGAGCCACAGCTAGGGCAAGACTTAAGGAAACTTCTGGGAGGGGGAACTGTGGAACCTACCTATGCCCTCTTGACCCCAAACTCCCCCTCACTGAGGACTGTCTCTACCCTGGGGCGCAGAATAAACTGCCTGCTGGAAGATGGGTGACTTAAGGCAAAAGGGAAGGCTGCCTCCTGGGCTCCCCACCCCCTGCTGCAGAGTCTATGATACTGAGAAAACACCTGCATTTTGCCCTTTGAGCCAGCTCCCTCGGGTTACAGTAGGAGAGAATGGTGAGAAGACTTTCACTTCACCCCTCAGGCCCTCTCCACCCTCAAACCTTCTGCACAGGAGACTCAACAGGCACAGCCTTCTTTCCCCGTTGCTTTAGACGGCCCCGCGCGTAGACTCTCAGCAGGAGGGCAGCAAAGACCACAGCCACTCCCAGCCCTCCTACCACAGTGACAGTGTGGCCATAGAGAAGGCAGGAAAGAAGGATGGCAAAGGCCTGGCGGAGGGTCATGATGATGGTGAAGACAGCAGCCCCGAACTGCCCAATGGTGTAAAAGATGAAGAGCTGGCCACATGCAGAGCAGATGGAGAGTAGCAGGGCATGGGCAGCAAACTCACTGTGTCGCCCCATAAAGCGGGTTCCCTCCAGGAGGGCCCCCTGTTCTAGCAGTGAGCCTACTGTGAAGAGGCAGGAGAAGAAATTGACCCCAAACATCATCTGCACCGATGACATCTTATAGGCAAATAGGGCATCCTGCCAGTTTGAAGTGAAGCTGTCAAAAGCAATATAACCTGCCAGTAAGATGAGGCCTGAGAGTGTGGTGGCCGGAGAGCTGCGGGGCTCTGGTCCGCTGGATAGCAGAAACATGCTGACCCCGATGGAGATGAGGGTGGCTGTCAGGTACTCCCAGTGTTCGTAGCTGCGCCGAGACACAAGCTTTCCCATCAGCATGACAGGGATCACCTTAGAGGCCTTGGCCAGCACCTGGGTGGGGAAGCTGACGAACTTAAGAGCTTCGTATTGGCACCAGCTGCTAAGCACATTGGACAGACTCGCAAAGGAGTACCGGTACATGGGTGCCCCATGCCGGGGCTGCTTGCAGAGGACACAGGAGAGGCCAGCCACAATCAGTGCCAGCACTCGGTTCATTAGCACCAGGAACTGTGAGTCTGTAAAGCGCTCACCCGGTGATGTGGCTGTGGCCCCATAGCTACGGGTCATCACTCTTTCCTGCAGCACACCCCAAGTCAGGTAAGATACCTGTTGGGGAAGGTAGAGGCAAAGAAGACAATAAGCAAGATAATGAAAAGGTAGACAAAAATTGACTTCTCCCTCTTCTTCAGGATGATGCCTAAGTGATTCAAAAGAAAATATACACTTTTTGGTTCCTCTGTAGAAGTTTCTTCTCCCAAGTCTGGATTCACCTTGTAGGGAATCAACTGTGTGTGAAAAACCAATTCAGGGAGGCAAGAACTCTCAGAATTGGGTATCTGTAGTTCAACATGATATTCAAGGTGGAACTAGTACCCACTGCAAAATGCCATAGGGCCCGCATCTTAGCACTCTCTCACATGCAGTACTGGGGGAAGGCTGAATGGCTCCCCCACAATTTTATCAGTGGGTTTACAGTATGTGAGACACCAGGGCAGGAAGGAAGTATAATACGGCACAGTAGAAATCACAGAGAATAGGGCAAGTCTTCTGCACCAGACATCTCGAAACAACAGTATGAACTTTCAGTACCAGTGCTGGAGAGAAGAGGAAAGAAAAGAGCATTTCCCCCAAACACCTCCAAGATGGAGGTGCAGTGTGCCTTTGGGAGCAGGACACAAAACACACCAACTAGCAAAGCTCTGGGACTGGTAAAATGGAAACCTTCGCAGAATCCCTGCCCACCGGCATCCAACCCAGGAAGAGAGCCCGAGCCCACCTACCCACCTGGAGTCCTGTGGCACAGAAGAGCAGCTTTAGGGCCTGCCACATCGGGGTGGTCTCTGCCGCCTCTGTTCGGGGCGCCAGGGGAACCTCATCAGAGGCCTTGGGCTCATTGCCAAAGACACAAGCTTTCACCAGGGGAAAGCAGAGGCCCCTACCTGAAGAAAGCACACAAAGTCAAGCCCTAACTCTCCGTGGCACTTCCTCTTCCCCAGAGCAGCCAGCCTGCCCTGCTGTCCGGCCAACCGTCCTCCCGCCCTCTCCAAGTCATATCCCGTTTGGACTGCTAGCCAAATACCCTCCTTCCCGACCTAGCTCACTTCCCCGCCCTTTCTTCACACACCGGTCTCCAGGTAGTTCTTCCGCCTGAAGTACTGCACCAGGAGGTAGCCAGGTACCATAAAGCTGGCATAGCCAGCAGCATTCACCAAAAATCGGAAGAACCATAGCTGGGTCCATGACTCCGGAGGGGCTTCGGGAGTCTCCCCACCCGCCCCTAGGGAGGGGAACGCAGCCAGCACCACCACTGCCCACCACCTGTAAGGAAAGCGGACATAAGCATTAGGGCGCAGTTATCCCCCCCGCCCTCCAGAGGGGACCACACTGGAGTAGTGCCCGGAGTCGCCTCCCCGCCCCCTCCGCTGCAGCTCCGGCCCGGACAAAGAGTCTCTCTCTCTCTCTCTCTCTCTCTCTCTCGAGCGGGGGGGGCGAGGGGACGCCGGCGCTGGCCCGGCAGGGCTTCCTCCCTCCCCGGGGGCGGATCCGCCCCTCTGGCCACACAGGTCTCCTCTGTTCCCTCCAGCGCTAGCCCGCTGCTCAGGCCAGACGCAGCGCCCCTTCCCCCACCCTCCCCTCCACGTTCCCGGGGCGTCAGGGTACCCTGCCCCTCCGCCCGAAGCGCTCCCCAAGGAGCACAAAACCAAGCCGCACCCCCTATCCCCACTGGCTCCTATGCTGGCTGACGGTCGAGCAGCCAGGACCCCACCCGGCCCCCCGTGCAGATGTGCGGCAGTCACGTGGCCCGGGGGCTCGGTCACGTGAGCTCACCGCTGCCCTAGCCCCCACCTGGCGTCCATGGTCCAGGCCGCGTGGGGTGGAGGGGGACCGGGGAATGCGAGTCCCCGGGCCGCGCGCCCCCTGCGCTCCCTCCGCTCCCGCCGCCGCCTCCAGGAGCGGCCAGCGAGCCAGCGGCCAGCGGAAGTGCCGCGCTCTTCCCGCCTCCCTCGCCGCGGTCCCCTCCGCCCCTGCCGCGACCACGCAGCGCCCCGGGCCGCCGCCGGGCCACAGCGCCCCCGCGCGGCCCGGAGGCAGACGCGGCTCGGGTTCCGGGGAGCTGGGCTGCCCCTGGGCGCGGGTAGCGCCAGCCCTTAAGATGCGCCCGCCCGGCGCCTCCCCTGTGCTTCGTCATCGCCTTTGGCCTTCATAAGCGTCCCAGAGGTCATGGTGACCATTGCCATCTTTCGGACAGGACATTGAGGCTCTGCATCCCAAGCCCCTCCTCTGTGTTTCCCCGTTTTCTAACAGGATGAAGGTGTCTTTTTCCTTTGTTGGCTGGGTAGTAATTTTGTCCCCCCACTTCCCATGACTTTCGAGGCTCTACATGGCCTCGCCAGCGTTCCTCGCCCACTCACTCACCCGCTGTGAAGCCCCGCTGGCTTGCTCTCATTTCCTCTAATTCACAGGCCTTCCCCCAAATGCTCTGCCCCCATCCCTTTACTCATCCTTACATCCCAGTTGAGATGATACTCCTCAGGCGGGGGTTCCCGGACCACAAAAAGCATAACCCTCTACCGACTCCATCCTTTTCCTTCCCGTTATTCTTTTCCTTTCATAGCACCCACTGCAACTTGTAAGGACATCTTTATTTGGATGTTTATGCTTTTAACGGCTGTCTCCCTCACTGGATGAGTGGTCAGCGACTGTGCTGGTTTATTGCCCCACGCTCTTCATGCCAGCATAGGGCTGAGCTAGCAGGGCCCTCAAAGGTAAGGAATGGGAAGAAAAACGTGGAGTCAGCTCCCTTGTGCCCAGCCTCCCTGGGTTACCCTTGTCCCCAGGCTCTTCCAGATAGCAGCCCCCAGGGCAGTGGTGAGGGCTCCAGGGCCTGTGTCCTCTCATTCTTCCTCCTCTCCTTCTATCCCTCACCATTTCCACAGCAAGGACAGGGTCTGTGCTGGACACAGAGAAAGGCCTGGGGACTACTGGCCTCTGACCCCACCCAGCAAGGTCCTACCGTGCTCAGGGCACAATTTCCTTCTCTCTGCCTCCACGACAAAGCCACAGGGCAGGCCTGTCTAAAAAGCCCCAATGCACACAGACATGCATGCGCGCAAAACAGCTCTAGAAGGGAAAAGCTTTTTTTAACATCTCTTGCCATTTTAGTGTCATGTTACTGAAAGTTCCTTCCCCAGTGGCTCAGTTCAGAACCTTCTCTGTGAAGTCTTTAAACAGCAGTGTTTAAGGGTCCTCAACAGCAATAAGATGGGACACCCCTCAGGGTTCTGCTTGCTCCTATTTCAGTCTCTTCTCACTCAGGAAAGTCCATGTTTCCCACTGGTTGGCAGTTTCAGCCTGACCCAACATGGGTACACACAAGAGCACCTGCCATTTTCAAGAGAGGCAAACAGGCTTCACCCAGGATACCTGGGACTTTGGGGATCTTCCAAGAATCCCTGTCCACCTGGAAAGCTCTTCCTTCCAGACTGGCTGTCTCTCACTTGCAGTCCCTCCTCCTCAGCTCAAGACTGTACTGGCTGGCCCCAGGCTCTGGCCACAGCAGTCCCTAGGGCACCAGAACACACGGCCTGGGCCCAAACTGCAGCAGTTATGACTCCGGCTTCCAAATGGAAAGAGATGGAGCCCCGAGGATCCCAGACTCTGCCTGGATTCAGTCGGTACACAGCAGCAGTTTCCCTGAGATCTTCAGGTCATCAAAGGGCAAAAGGACAAGGGACTGAGAAGGAGAATGGAGAGAAGCAAGATCAGAGGACACGGGAAAAGGCAACTTGGGAAAGGGGACCCAGGGAAACCTGTTGGGCCACTCCCTCCCCACCAAATGACAGTTGAAGACCATCAGGGAACAAATCTTCATACAAATCCTCAAAATAGTGGCCCCTCTGGGCTTGGCAGAGCCCTGAGGACTTAGGCAAGCCTTCCTTTTCTAAGATAATGCCAGAATATCCAACTTAGGAGGGACCTTAGAGGTGATCCAGCCCATGGACCTGGAGTTGTTTGTTGTTGTTGGGGGGTGGTAGAGGGGGTGCTGGGTACTCATAGAACATTTAGGTTTCTTTTTTTACACTGAACATTTAAGAATAGGAAAGACTGTACAGAAAATCTGGGTTTCACCTCCCAAAAAATTCCAAGACCAGGAAAAACTGGCCCACACTCCTGCTCTGTAAGCCTGTGCTGAAGCTGAGTGCAGAGACCCTCAGGGATGGCTCTCTGGGTTCTTACAGGCCTCATTACACCATGGTCTCATACCTGGCCAACTTCACTGATTCACTTTAACTGCAGGCTCCCTGTAGGAGTCCAAATTTGGCTCCCTGGTCCTGACCAACTAAGGAAACAGGCTCAAGTTCCCATAGTTGGTCAGTGATAGAGTCCTGGTTATACCCCAGGACTATACTCCTGGCTCCCTGGCCCTTTCAGCTAATGACAGATCCTCTCTCTGCTGTGGGTGTGTGAGGCCCTGGAGAGCAAAGCATATGCCTCTTACTTCCTCAGTGAGGTCCTGGGGTGTCTCATCCTCCACGTTCCGCAGCAGGGAGTCAGCACCCGCCTTGCACAGAGTGGATGAGATGCCCATGAGGCCTCGGCCAGCTGCCAGGTGCAGGGGTGTGCACCCATTCAGCATGCGGGCATCTACCTGGGCACCAGCCTGGAGCAGGAACTGTACCAGACCCCGCTCTTGGGTTTCCACAGCCAGGTGCAGCGCTGTCTTCCCACTGGTGCCCTCCTGGGGAGGAATAAGGATGTCAGTCAAGGCCCTCAGAGGCAGTGTGCTGGGCCTGGGCTCTGGATAAGGAGGTGAATGCCACCACTTCTGACTGCTGGGCAGGGGCTTGGGGCTGTGTCAGGTGGGGGCAGGCCCTGAGCTGGGCAGTGCTTTGCTGGCTGCCTCACCTGCACGTCAATGTCAGCTCCATTCTGAAGCAGCAGTTCCATGAGTGGTTGGTTCTTCTGAAGGGTGGCAATGTGGAGACAAGCCAGACCTGGGATGGGGTGAGGGTGAGGGTGAGGGCTGCTGATCTGCATCCACCAACTCCCTCTCTTCTGGGACCTCCCTATCACTCAGCCCCAAGGGACTCACTGCCCACTCAATGTCTCTAATCACAAGACTGTTAAAATGCAAACCCCAAAACCCCCTCAAAACTCTAAGGGGAAAGGAACTCAAAGTTTCCACCTTTTCAGAGTCATGTTATTGAAACTTTCATGCTTCAGGGGTCAGGCTGATGAGTGACACCCCCAAAGAACACCCTCCTCCTATACACAAATCACAACACACACACACACACACACACACACACACACAACCTGCCTTCAAGCCCAGAAAGTCACCTTTTCTGAAAAGCCACCTAAGATCCTCATGACCCCAGCCCTTTCTCAGTGGCCACTTCCTTCTGTGCTCCCCTGGCCTTTTTGGTCTCCTTTCTGGTCTGGACACTCCTGACCCTTGCTTAGTACTAGAGATTTCGATTCAAATTTACATTCTTCACCTCCTTCAAGGCGCTATTCAGATGTCACTGGCTCCATGAGGCCTTCCCGGACCACCCTATTTAACAATCATATCAACTCTCCTACTCCCCACATTCCTTCCTCTCACTCTGCTCTACTTTTTACTACAGCACTTACTTCCTTTTAAGATATTACACAGTTCACTTCTTACATTTATTGCTCGTCTCAACCTTTCTCTATTTTGCACCCAGATGCAGGTGTAGCTCCCAAGATAATGTCTGGCACATAGAAAACCCTCAGTACATTTCTGTTGAATGAATGAATCAGGTCATCTAATCTCTATTAAGCTAACTATCTTTTTTTTTTTTTTGAGATGGAGTCTCTCTCTGTCGCCCAGGCTGGAGTGCAGTGGCCCAATCTTGGCTCACTGCAAGCTCCGCCTCCCGGGTTCACGCCATTCTCCTGCCTCAGCCTCCTGAGTAGCTGGGACTACAGGTGCCCATCACCACATCCAGCTAATTTTTTGTATTATTAGTAGAGACAGGGTTTCACCGTGTTAGCTGGGATGGTCTCGATCTCCTGACCTCGTGATCCACCTGCCTTGGCTTCCCAAAGTGCTGGGATTACAGGTGTGAGACACCGTACCCGGCCCTTAAACTAAGTATCTTAAGGGCAAGATTTAGTTTTCTGCTCAGCACACAGTAGGTACTGGGTAAATTCAAAATCAAATCATCCATTCATTCATTTAGCAAAGATGTACGGAATATCTATGTGCTTAGAGTGGGAGGGGCACCAATGGACAAGCTGGGACCCTCCCTTCCCCAAGAGTGGGGTCCCTATCTCCTATGCCCTCCTCATCCCACAGGCCCTTAAGACTGTCCACACCTTGCCAGTTTTGCAGCTGGAGGTCCAGAGAGTGAGATGTTCCTCTGCCTGGCTCTGGCCGCCCCTCCAGCAGGCAGCGGGCACAGGCCAGGTGCTGCCGCTGGCAGGCCACATGAAGGGCTGTGTCACCATGCCGGTCCTGTAGTGCCCGGCTGGCCCCCTTTAGCACCAGTGCCCGAACTGCACCCGGTTGGTCCAGATGTACAGCCAGATGGAGTGCTGTCTGGAGGCACAAATAGAGGGTCATGGGGCCACTGCAGCATGCTCCCACCTCTGGGAACATGCTTGGGCTCAAGAATCACCAGCTGCCAGCATCTTCTTTGAAAGCAGCTTATTAAGGCCATAGCCTGTTCTTCCAAAGAAATACTACTAAGCCCTTCTCCTGTCACCCCCTCCCCCACCAAGCTCTTGTGACCCCAAATCTGGAAGAAAGGTGAAGAAAGTAGCTCCCTGCTTTTCCTGTAAGTCACCTTAGGCCCTGGAGAAAGCACATGTGGGGGCAGAGTCTAGCCCCTCACCCCATGGGGAGACCTCTGTTACCCCCAGAGGTTAGGCTGCAGGAGGAAGGAGAGGCACCAGGCAGTCTCTCCCTGGCAAAACTCTCTGTGAAGGCTCCATTCAGATGTCATCTCCTCTGTAAGCCTTCCCTGGCTGCTGCCCACAGACACTGGACCCTATAGCAGCTGGTATGTGTCTCTATCACAACTCTTGTCACCAGGCTGTGTATTTAGCTGGTGATAGGAGTCCCCCAGCCCAGGCTGCAAGCACCTCAGGGCAGAGGCCATGTCTTACTTGTGTCTGTCTCCTCAGTTTCTAGCTCAGTGTCTGGCATTTGGTTTCCTAAGTGAGCAGCCTTTGGACTGGTGTGCCTGCTGGGGATGGCTACCAGGGCACAAACAGGTATCTAGGCACAACCCTCTCTCACCACTAACCTGGTAAAGGTTATTTTGAATGTCCAGGACCTCCTGGGGCAGCAAAGCCAGGCAACAGAGCAGCACCGCTGGGGCCTCGTGAATCACTGCCAGGTGGACCAGCCTAGGGGAGCAGAGGCGGGGCTTACCGTTAGGGCCCAGGCCAGAGGGAGTGGGTTGGGGTCTTGGGGTTAGAAGGAACACATCAAACTTTAACTAGCTACCCATAGGGTAGGTTCAGGAAGTGAGAGTGTGGGCCAGGAAGTGAGGGTTGGTGTGGGAAGCCAGGATCCTAGGGGTTGGAGCTCCAAGTTCCCACTGCTGGCCTTCAGGAGGGCCTTGGCTGGGTGGGCATGTGGGCAGGGTGCTGACAGGACAAGGGCCTTCCTGTCCAGCCTGCCCACACCCACTCCTCTTTGCCCTCAGGGCTCTGCCCGGCCAGCTGCAGCTCAAAGCCAAATTGAAAGCTGCCGAAGTAGTCCAGAGGGGGTTTCCAGGGCCGAGCACCCCACTACCTCAGCTCACAGGAAAGGAGACAGATGCAGGGTCACCCCATACCCCCAAGCAACTCAATGTTACACATTCCAAGGGAGAGACACAGAAACTCTTGGAAGAGGAGCAAGGAGACAGCGCAGCATCCTGTCCTGCTGCCCTTCCCTGGGAGTCAAGAGACACCTCTCAGATAGCACAGACCAGGCCGGGCCTAACAGAAGCCATCCATTCCTGTGTGCACCTCCAAGAGGAGGTCTTTGTAGTGCAGAAAATGTATTTGTTGAGGGGACCAAGAACCTTAATCTAGGGGTAATGGGGGCAGTTGGGAGGGGAAGTTCCAGTGTTGGGGTTTCCCCACGTCAGGTGGGGAAAATGAAAGCCAGTGCTGGAGGGTCTAGGCCAGGACAGCTGCCTTGGGGCATTAGTGAGGGGGGTAGCTTGGCTAAAAGGCCCGTCTGGACTGGGGAGGGGACTGCTTGGGCAGGAGGGCGGCAGGCTTCGGCGGCAGGCAGCAGGAGAGGCCCAGGAGAGTGACGGAGGGAGGGAGGAACTGCTCTGGAAATCCCCTCGGCCAGGGCCTGCTCTCTGGGTCACATTCTTGCAGCCACCTCCCTCTCTTCCCCAGTATCCCCTCCTCCCACTTCCTCTTCCCACTTCCATACCTCCCACAGCCCAGACACCTCCAACGGAGGGAGGAAAGTGCCCCTCCTCTCTGGGGACTCACTGGGAAGCCCGGACACTTCTCCCCTCCACACACACACCCAGTCTGGACACAACACTTGCTTCTAACTAGAGATGGAAAAGGCTGGGGCTGAGAGGCTAACAAAAGACGGCAGTGTCAAAAGTCCCCTCTCCTTGGATCAAAGGTCATCAGAAGTATCTTGCATGCAGCCCCCAAAACCTTGGGGTTCTGGACCTGAGGGCTGGTGATCCAGGCAGAGTACAGAAAGGACTGGGTCACTCCTCTGCCACCCACAGTGTGCACCAGCTATCTTTATCAATGGCCACCCAGGATTGGGACCCTGCATCTCCAAAAAGCAGGTTAGGACAGCCACCTCCTGCCTCCCCTACTCCTATTTATATGAGCACCCTTGATCATGGATTCTAGCCCTCCCCAACTCTATTTCTCATCCCCAGATCCCAACCTTTCCCTCCTCTGTCAATGTTTTCTTCTTCCTGGGGGGCTAAATCCTCAGTTGGCCAACCCATCACACACAACTGCCTTTTGCTTCAACTGCCCTCTGGCCCACTCTCACAAAACTCCACCTGGGTCTGGAGGAGGAAGGGTTAAGTGAGGGAGTAAGACACAACAGTTAGTGGGACTTGGGGTCTCTGGAGGTAGAGGATATCAGGGACGCTGACTCTAGTCCTCACTTCCCCTTTCTTAGCAGAGGAGGAAGTAAGCTGGGGCAGCCAGCCGCCTGTCTGTCTGCCGGGGCAAGAGTGCCCCAGCTGGCTCACCCCCTCCTCCTGAGGACCAGCCCCAATCCTACACCCTGGTGGCACCCCCACGCCTAGCTTCCTGGCCCCTACTGGCAACCTGTAACTGGCACCTGTTGCTCCTGGAGACAGAGCATTCTGAGGTCAGGAACTGGGAATCCCAGATATTGAGCAAATAAGGATGTCCCCTTCCCCAGCAAGAAGAAACAAAAAAACTGGACTCGGTCAGGGGAATTTTCTCTTCCTAAGGGTGGATTATTGGTAGATTTCCAAGATGCTGGCTGGGGTCCCTGAGTTAAGGGTCCTGCCAGCTCTGCCCACCCCGAAATGGGAGAACAGAGATGATGCCATGGCCTGGCTGGACCTCAAAAGTTGGCTGAGAGTTAAGTCTGGAGTTTGGAAGAGTGAATGGGGACTTGAAGGATCCTCACGGGGGAGTAGGGGTGCCCGGCCTGTTGCGGCTCTTGGGCAGGCCCAGAGTTAGCATCCCGCTTCAGCCTAGCCCCCATACTCACGTGTCTCCGTCCTCGGAGATGTAAGTGAGTGCTTCCAGCTGCTGAGGGCTCAGCGCCCCCACGTGGGGGAGTGGCGGGCGTGGGGCCGGGTCCTCAGCCTCGGGACCCCCCAGCAAGGACAGGCTCTCGGTGAGCGAGGAGGAGCCATAGGTGGAATCAGCCCGCTCCCCATCCGCGTCTTCCTTCTGCTGTGGTTCCTTGGCGGGCCCCGGAGGGTGGGTGCAGGGCTGGGGGCTGCCGTCCGAGGGCCCGGAGGCGGGAGCCGAGGTCGGCTCGGGTAGGGAGCGCAGAGAGCGCAGAGACTCAATGCCAGAGTCGTACTGGCTCTCGTCAGCCTCGTCCGGCCCCTTCCGCGCCTCCGACATGCCCGCGGCGCTGGCCCACGGGGGCCCGGTCTAAGCAGGATCCGGCTACGGGCTCTGCCGCGCCGCCTTTCCGGGTTGCGGGTCCGCTTGGCAGAGCGGGCGCCCGGCCCGCGGCGGCCTCCTTCCCGGGCTGTGGGGCTCCGAGGGGCCGGCGCACAGCGAGGACAAGGTTCGGAGCGCTGGCCGGGTCCACCCAGCGGTTACTGTGGGCAGCCGAACCGCCCAAGCGGGTCCTCCTCCTCGCCCCGCCCCTCCGGACCAACAGGGTCGCTGCATGCCAGATGGCCCCGCCCCCTCCCCGCCCCCGGCGGGCGCTTCCGGAAAGAGGCCCCGCCCCTCCGGAATCCCCCTTCCCGGGCTCTGCGTAGGCTTGGAGTCTGTGGTTCCCGGGCCTTGACTCACTCCTTCGTTGATTCATTCACTCATTCATTCATTCACCGTTTCCCCCTTCCTCCTTCACTCATTAGTTCCACGCATGTACTGTTTCCTTCTGTCACTTCTATTTCTTAATTCATTTGTTTTATTTTTATTTTTTATTTTTTCGAGACCAAGTCTTGATCTGTTGCCCAGGCTGGAGTGCAGTGATGCGATCTCGGCTCACTGCAACCTCCGCCTCCTGGGTTCAAGCGGTTCTCCTGCCTCAGCCTCCCGGGTAACTGGGACTACAAGTAGAGACGGGGGTCTCGCCACGTTGCCCAGGCTGGTCCCGAACTCCTGGGTTCAAGCAATCTGCCTGCCTCGGACTCCCAAAGTGCTGGGATTACAGGCTGCGAGCCACTGGGCCCGGACCATTCATTTGTTTTAAAAGAGATATCTATTAACTGTCTGTACAAGCTGGCATCTTTGAGGGAGGGCATGTAGGTGATGGGTTGGGGAAGCACTTCTTCCTATCCCTTGCCCATTTATCTCAATTTCTCTTGCTTTCTCATCTTTCCCTATCAGTGCCCAGGAGTATTGGTAGGGAAAGGGGACTCCCATTATCTTTAAAGGAGCAGTTCTTCTGGGTCCTCGAAGACAGTCTCCTGTGTCAACGTCCTACATCACATGGAATTGGGCATGAAAAATTTTTTTGGAAAGAGCGTCTTCTCATGGAGACTGTTGTCTAAAAAGCAAAGTGGTTATGGGGTTTCTTCTTCCTCAAAGGGTGAAACCCTGGCCTTGGGTAGTTACAGTTTCTGGTCAACCCCAGCAGTCAAGGAAGTGGGGTCAGATTGGGGAGGCCCCAGATATGCTGGTTGCACTCTGCTCAGGTCCCTAACACAGCCCCAATCTTAGTACGAAAACCGCTGTCCCTGGGCTTAGGAAGGCCGTGGGAGAACCCCATTACAAGTGAGCCCTAAGCCCATGCCCCATGATTTATTCCCTTGTTCCTCCCCACTACTCCAAGTGCTATCAGCCTAGTGCCAGCAATGCCCTTACAGGGTTATCCCCAAGGAAACATGTAGCTTTTCCATCTCCAGCATTGGGGAAAGGAAGGTGGATGGGTGTAGAGAGCAATGTTTTGCAGGGGAGAGGCCAGCTTTCCCACTGCCCTTCCCCTGCAACCTCATTTTATTCATCCATCATGCACCCACTTGTTAAACATGTATGGAAGGTCTCCTGTAATGTCTGACTTTGTTCTTTCTATTGGAAGCAAAACTGACTATCACAGTAATAACCCATAACCACCCCCCTATGACCAACAAAAAAAAAATCCCATGGTCCTAAAAAAGCTCCTTGGCAATTACAGCTCAGAGTGGTTGGGATAAGACAGAACTGAGAACAGGGTGTTGTGGGGGCACACAGTGGGGCCAGCTACTCAGTGGGGTGAGAGGTAAGGAAGGTTCCCTTTGAACTGAGAATGGGAAGGGAAGAGAGATACGGAGAGGAGAAGGACCTAGTCTCTGGGGGGTCATTGGAGACAGAAGAGTTGGGGGAGGGCTGAGGGGAGAAGATGGCCCACTGTTCTTCAACCCCATGTAGGACCAGAGTGGGAAGGATGTGATGAGCATGAAGCCCAGTGAGAAGCCGTGAGGGGAAAGGCCCAGGAAATTGAAGCATCTCCTTCCCTTGGGTCAGCATGATTTCAGATGTTCTCAATCTCCTCCCCTTACATGTTCCTCTCCACTCCTCAAAGGCTGCAGCAAAAGTATAGTAATAAACTCCAGACCCAGACCAACTGGGTTCAAAATTTGGCTGAGCACAGTGGCTCATGCCTGTAATCACACCTATAAACTTTGGAAGGCTGAGGTAGGTGGATCATTTGAGGTCAGGAGTTCGAGACTGGCCTGGCCAACATGGCGAAACCTTGTCTCTACCAAAAATACAAAAATTAGCTGGGCCTGGTGGCACATACCGGTAATTAATCCCAGCTACTTGGGAGGCTGAGGTAGGAGAATCACTTCAACCTGGGAGGTGGAGGTTGCAGTGAGCTGAGATCGTGCCACTGCTCTCCAGCCTGGGCAACAGAGTGAGACTCAGTCGAAAAACAAAAACAAAACCCAAAAAAAACATACAAAATCTGACACTATCATCCACATTTTAATGTTGGGAAACTGAGGCCCAGAGAGGTGAGTTGACTTGCTCAAGGTAAAATAGAAAGTGCAGAGATGGCTTCTGATGTAATCCAAAACTTTTATATATTTTTTAGTGAAACCTTCTTTTCTTTATCAAGATGTAAACCACATAGGGTGGGAGTGTTTGAGCCCTCTGCAAGGATGTAGGAACTCAGGAGTGTGCAAGGACCTCCTTTTTAGTCATACGGAGTCTGAATTTAAGGAAAAACCCACTCAACTCAGCCAGGTGTTTGGCCCTGAGCCATAACAGGTGTGTGGCAGTCCCTTTTATGGCCACATGAGGTCAGCATTGAGTCACCCACTGGCCCCAGTACCAGAGCTTGCACTCTTGACAGGAATCCTTTCCAACACTCCACAAATGGGGAGAGGGACCATAGCAGTGTTATCTGAAAGGGTGACTTGGGGACTTTGACTTAGGCCACAGCATAGTTAGGGGCCTGACCTCGCCTCCTCAGCTCCAGTCTTCTCTGAGGCTGGGCCTCTGGTCTTTCTCTCTGTTGTTTTCTGGTTCCCTTTGTGCCCCCACTCCCCACCTCCACCCACCCCAGCTAGGCTCATCTTCAGGAAACAGGCCTGGTTTCCATGGTGACCAGCCGGTCAGCTGGCTCCTTCCACCGCCCCCTCCTTCACCCCCCTTTCCTGTAGCTTCCAAGGAAGGGTACTGTGTGTGAATGGAGAAGGCAGGGGTAGCCTTTTGTCTCTTGGGAACTCTAGGGCTGGCCAAAAGAGCTAAACTGTCCCTCCTCCAAAGCCCTTTGAAGTGGAGACAGAAAGGCAGTGGGGGTGAGTGTCAAGAGGAAGATTATAGTGCCTAAATGGGGAGCACGAGAGGATCCTCTGTAGGTTTGGAAAGGCCAAGGTTAGGGGCTCTGCTCTCTGTGGGCAGTGAGGACTGAATTGCGTGGAAGGGGCTGAAACTGGAACAAGAAGGGCTGGAGTTAGCTGTGAGGCCAGCTTCCCAAAAAGCATGGGCGGGAGATGCTGGAATGAGTCACCAAGTGAGATTCTGCCTCTGCCAAGGGAGTGAACAAGACCCCCGCCTCTTCTGGACAGCCGCCTTCCTCTGGGCAGGGAGAATGGACCCATCAACCTGGAGAGGGCCATGCAGGCTGGATAGCTCTAAGCAATAGGTGGACAGAGAGCCACCTTCACCTGCCTGGAAAGGGAAGAGTACTAAAACGAAGACAGGGCCAGGAGTGTACTAGAGGGGTGGGAACAGTGGCTGTTCCCAATAAGGGGAAGGAACATCCTGGGCAGATCAGTGTGCTTGTACCCTATCCCCCAAAATCAGACATCAAGGCTTTGCCCCAAACTAACTTCCTACCCACAAATATTCCCCATAGACTTTTGAGTGGGAAAAATCTGAATTCTAGGACTAGCTCTGTGAGTGCTAGCAGGTGACCTTGAGTAAGCCATTCACTCTCCCTCTGCCTTGGTTCCCTATGAGTAATTGGCGAGAACAGTTACTGTATGTCAAAGACTCTAATGACACATAGTAGGATTCCACAGTAACTGTGTATGCACAAGATTGATCATGCATGGCTTTTATTACATCCTTCATAATGGTTGGTTTTCATGTTCTTTTCTCCCAATTAGACTTTGTGCTCCTTGAGGGAAGGAAACTGTGTTTCACTTCTGTACTGGTTACGCAATAGGTACCCAACACCTGTTTACCGAATGGAGACATCCAGGAACGAATGAATGAATAAATGTCAGGGTCCTCCCTGCTGTGCCAGGGAATGCAGGGAAGAGCAGTGTGGGATGGCCTGAAAGGATAGCCTGCTTGCAGTGGCTCAGCCTGGCCTGCTTCCTACACCCACAAGTCGGAGCCTTAGAAATTGTCCAGTCAAATTCCTCACTGCACAGATGAAGAAATTAAGGCTCAGAGAGAGGAAGGCACTTGCCCAAGGTCACATAACTCCTTAATGACAGAGACAGGATTGAGAATTAGAACTCAGGTTTCCTGCCCTCCAGCGTAGGGCACTGCACACACTTCACTGCTTCTCTGGAGCTGCTCTTTTAGGGAAGGAAGATGGTTCACTGAAGGCCGGTTCCAATGTCCTCCCTCTGCCCTCTGTTAGTCCTTTCCCACCTCTAGCTTCAGTCTCTTCCCTTTCACCCTATTCCATTCCTCTGGAAGTCTAGCTTCTGCTTTAACCCTTCACTATGCAACTGGGAGTAAGGATCTTCCCTAGGGTTTCAAGGATCAAGTTCCTCTCCCCACTCCTGTGCCCCAGGAACTTGGGGGAACCAGAGATGTGTGCGTGTGTGGCGGGGTGCTGTTAGTTGAACCTCGGGGACCCAGTCCACGGAGAACAGATGGAGAGGAGTTGCGGCATAGATTCTCCCAAGATGGGAGTGCGGGAGGGAGGTGCAGTGAGCAGGGCTGGGAGCGGGGAAGGGGTGTGGGGAGTCCCTGTTGCTTTACCCCTTCGGGGGCTGGTTATTAGGTAGGCTTGGGAAGGCGGAGTTTGGGGGGCTGGGGGCGGGGCTCGGCTGCGCTGGGAGGAAGGGGGGGCGCGCTGGCTCCAGCTCGGCTCAGACAAAAGGCGGCGGCGGGAGCGGGCGGGAGGCGGAGCGGCGCCGCGAGGGCCTCAAGGTGACACCCGCCCCCGGCCCCGGCCCCCCCGGCCCGGCCCCCCTAGCCTGCCTCCCACCCCCAACCCCCAGCCCCTTACTCCCGGTGCCCTTTCCGGGCCCCCTCCCCCCGGCGGGGGGTGGGGAGCAGCGAGGGCCCCGCCCCCTCCCGTCCTCTCCCCAGGGCCCGCGCAGGATGCCCCCGGCCCCTGGCAGCCCCCCGGGAGGTCCTGAGCTCGACGCGCCCCCTCTACGCCATGTCCCCCCCTGGCTCGGCTGCGGGAGAGAGCGCCGCCGGCGGCGGCGGCGGCGGTGGCGGCCCCGGAGTCCCGGAGGAGCTCACGGCGGCGGCGGCAGCGGCGGCGGCGGACGAGGGCCCCGCCCGAGAGGAGGTGAGAGTCGAGGCGCCCCTTCCCCGAGCGCGGCCGCAGCCTGGCCCCCCATCCCCCATCGCACGCAGCCCCCGCCGGTTCCGCCGCAGCGCGGCCGGCGCCCCGCACCGGCAGCTGCAGCCGCAGTCCGCGCCGCCGCCCCCACCCGGCGGCGGTCCGCGGTGCCGGGGAAGGGGCCGCGCCGGGGGCGGGGCTCAGGGGTCCCGGGCAGGGGGAGGGGCCTAGGGGCGGAGCCTCGCGGACCCTGGGCTTATGAGAGAGGGGTCTAGGCTCTACCGGGGTGGGGACGGTGGCAGGGATCCTGTCTCACAGAGGGGGATGCTACCTTGAAGGCCAGGAAGGGAGACTTGTAGGGGCTACAGAACGAGGAGGGTACCATGGGGAAGTGGTGGCGTTACCTGATCTGGGACCCTAAGGAGGTCAGATGTGTACAGGGGGATCCCCCCTGTGGTCATTGGGAATGTGTGTGTGTGGGAGGGGGGGTGTGCACCTCTCACGAGGCTCCTGCTGCTTCCTCATATCCCTAGTTGGGGTCACTAGTCCTCAGTCCTCTGAACCTGAAGACAAAGAGACGGAGGAAAGTACCAAGAGCACCCCCACTCCAGCCTCCCATGCACACTTGTGCACACACATGCACCCTGCACTAGGGCAGAGGCACACAAGAGGGGATAGGCCTGCAGGTAAAGCCCCTTTCAGAGGTACCCACATGGGGACAAACGCACAACCAAGTAGGCACACGAAGGGGCCCATGTGTTCATACCTCCTAAGGACAAGGCTCCCCAAAAGGCACACGTACCCTAACCTCCTTGTCCACATGTACTGTGTGCTATTTCCTAGCTCGCCTAACTATCCATACTTCTAGATCCAGGGCTTGATGCCTATTATTGTACCTTCTTTTCCACTCTTTTCCTCTCTTCCCTGGCTGGCCTCTAGGTCAGGCTTGAGGAATTGAGGGGGTAAGTCAGGATCCCAGCAGGCGGCTCTGTGTGTGTGTGTGTGTGTGTGTGTGTGTGTGTGTGTGTGTGTGTGTGGTGGGGGGATGGGTTCCTAAAGCTAGAAAGCAGAGAGGAGGGGTGGGAAAACAGGCCACTACAATAAATCAAACTCAACACTCAATTAGGATGTGGCTGCTGGGGGCCAGCACCATGGTAGGCACCTAGGATGCAAAGAGAATGAAGTGTGGGTCCTCAGGAGTACCCAATCTAGTGGGGAGCCCGACATGTAAACAAATCCTGGGCCAACCCTGGGACAGAATGTGCCAAGTGCTTTAACAGACAGGCTCCAGGAGAGTACCAAAAATCATTTTCTCTCGACAAATTGCTGGGCTTCAAACGTTGTCCTCGCTACCCTGGTCCCACATCCCCTATGCCTGTCCTCTCCTCAGCCACATGCCTCTGCCCTTCTGGATACCTCCTCCTGGACTGCCTGCCGCTCAGGGACCCCAGCCCCCTCCCTCCCATCCTAGGACAAAGGGAAGGATGTCAGGGCACAGGAGGAAGACTCACAGGGGAACCAGGGTCCAGAACATGGGGAATGAGACAGGGCCTGGGGTTCTCTGGAGGCCCTTCTCCAAAGGAGGTGTTAGGCTAATTGTGAGGGTTAGGGAGGTGCATGGGTCGGAGGGGAGCAGCTCCTCTAGAACCTAGGCCTGAAACAAATCTGGAAGTGAGGGCCCCACTTGTTAAGTGGGGAGGTGATGTCAGTGGGTCCCTCCCCCTTTTCTAGAGGACCTGGAAGGGGTCTGGGCTGGGGACCTGCCTTCGCTGATGCCTATCTGTCTGTCCTCCCCTGTCTTCTCTGTCCACACCTTCTCCTGTTTCATTGCCCTCTTTATGTCTGTCTCTGGACACTCTCTGGGTACCATCCTATCCATCTGTGTTTGCTGCCTGGGCCTTCATCTCTGGCTCTGATCTTTCTCTGCCTCTTGGGGTGTCTCTCTCTGCACTTGCCTGTATTGGCATTCTGGTCCCCTTTCCTATCCTCATGGCTCGCTCTGTGTCACTTCCATTTCTACCTCTGGCCCCTGACTTCCATCTTGGTCTCACCTTTTCTCTCCATATCCTTGTTCTCTTTGCTTGTTATTTCTGGTGCTGGCCTCTGCCCCTCCATCCCTGCATCCATCTCTGTGCTGGGTCCTGCCTGCTCTCAATTCCCACTCATCTCGGCCCCTCTCCCTGCCCACCTGAGCAGCAGCGTCCCATCCAGCCCTCTTTCACCAAGTCCCTCTGCCGTGAGTCCCACTGGAAGTGCCTCCTGCTCTCGCTGCTCATGTACGGCTGCCTGGGGGCAGTGGCCTGGTGCCACGTCACCACAGTGACGCGCCTCACCTTCAGCAGCGCCTACCAGGGCAACAGCCTCATGTACCATGACAGCCCCTGCTCCAACGGCTATGTCTACATCCCCCTGGCCTTCCTGCTCATGTTGTACGCCGTCTACCTGGTGGAGTGTTGGCACTGCCAAGCCCGCCATGAGCTGCAGCACCGTGTTGATGTGAGCAGTGTGCGGGAGCGTGTGGGCCGCATGCAGCAAGCCACACCCTGCATCTGGTGGAAGGCCATCAGCTACCACTATGTCCGCCGCACCCGCCAGGTCACCAGATACCGCAACGGAGACGCCTATACCACCACCCAGGTGAGGAGCTGGTGGGGAGTGCAAGATATTCAACATGGGAGGTGGCACTTGGCCCTGCCTTACTCCCTCCCCACCTCCCTGGGGGGAAGGTGGGAGGAGCACAAGGCAGCAGTGAGCTCCCATGAGCATTGCAACAGCAGGGCAATAGCAACAACCATAGTCATAACAGCAAACAACGACCAGGAGCCAGGCTCTGCTCTAAGTATTTTACACACATCAAATCATTTATTTAACCCTCATAACAACCCTATGAGGTAGGCAGGTATTCCCATTTTGCAGATGAGGAAACTGAGGCCTGGAGAGTTTAAGTAACGTGTCTAAGGTCAAATAGGCAGTATGTGGTGGAGATGAGACTCGAACTCAAGGAATCTGGCTCCAGGATCTGTATACTGTTTAGTGCTTAATGGGTCTATTTGGTGATTAATGGCAGTGTGTGGTGGCTCAGGCCTGTAACCTCAGCACTTTGGTGAGGCAGGAGGATCTCTTGAGCCAGGAGTTTGAGACCAGCCTGCCTCGTGGCAACATAGTAACACCCCATCTCTAGAAATAATAAAAATAAGTAGCTGGTGTGGTGGTATGCACCTGTAGTCCCAGCTACTCAGGAAACTGAGGTGGGAAAATCATTTGAGCCTGGGCAGTTGAGGCTGTAGTGAGCTGTGATCACCACAGTGCAAGACCCCATCTCAAAAAAAAAAAAAAAAAAAAAAAAAAAAGAAAAAAGAAAAAAAAATTAGTGCTTAATGGTTGGAGATGGCTTCACATGCCCAATATCATAGCATGCTCTACCTATTCAGTGAGGTGACTGCTACCGAGTTCTCTTTCACAGGTATGGACACCTAAACTCAGTGACTTGTCTAAAGTCTGCTGCTCTTAAGTGGTAGTACTAGGCTCAATCCCAGCTTCCTGGATCTCAAGTTCAAGGGTCTAAGAAGAGGTGGGCATAGGAATTCTCACTGGGGGTGGGCAGGTCAATCAGCACTTTGTGGACTCGCCAGGATGAGACATATTGGAGTCCTGGAGGAGACGTTCCCAGATGTAGGCCATCTGTCTTAGTATAAGGATCAACAGACAGAAGCCTGGGGCCGGTGAGAAGCAGGAAGGAGGCTGAGTGATAGCTATAGCCTGAACAGTAAGACTAGAGACAGAGGGGTTCTTTAGGAAGTGCTTCTGGGGAACCCATTTGGAAACACAATTGTAAAAGGGAAGAAAGAAGAAGAGAAGGCTGTTTGTGGTGATGCGGGAGCACTTTGGAAAACAGAGGCAGTGGCAAATGGATCAGGCAAGCCAGAGGGGCAGTTCGTGGCCAGGGCCTGACCCCTAGAGGACGCAGGGTTTAGTTAGAATTTAAATACGCACAGGTGGGGCTGGTTCTAGTCCGGTCCTCACGTCTGATTATGCAGAGGGCGTCAGTTGCTCTGCAACTCGGAAAGATCCTAACCAGCTCCAGCCGGCACCTAAATCAAGACAGACTTAGGGTCCGACCGGGCAACCAGAGCAGCGATGGGGTGGGCGAGGGTGAGTGGGCAGAAGCGGGCACCGCTGACGGGCTCCTCGCGACCCAGCCGCCTGCCCCCCGCGCCGCAGGTCTACCACGAACGCGTCAACACGCATGTGGCGGAGGCCGAGTTCGACTACGCGCGCTGTGGCGTCCGCGACGTGTCCAAGACGCTGGTGGGGCTGGAGGGCGCCCCGGCCACGAGGTTGCGCTTCACCAAGTGCTTCAGTTTCGCCAGCGTGGAGGCCGAGAACGCGTACCTGTGCCAGCGCGCGCGCTTCTTCGCAGAGAACGAGGGCCTGGACGACTACATGGAGGCACGCGAGGGCATGCACCTCAAGAACGTGGACTTCCGTGAGTTCATGGTGGCCTTCCCGGACCCGGCCCGGCCGCCCTGGTACGCCTGCTCCTCAGCCTTCTGGGCCGCGGCGCTGCTCACGCTGTCGTGGCCGCTGCGAGTGCTGGCAGAGTACCGCACGGCTTACGCACACTACCACGTGGAGAAGCTCTTTGGCCTGGAGGGCCCGGGGTCGGCCAGTAGCGCGGGCGGCGGCCTCAGCCCCAGCGACGAGCTGCTGCCCCCGCTCACCCACCGCCTACCGCGGGTCAACACGGTGGACAGCACGGAGCTCGAGTGGCACATCCGCTCCAACCAGCAGCTGGTGCCCAGCTACTCTGAGGCGGTGCTCATGGACCTGGCGGGGCTCGGGACGCGCTGCGGCGGGGCGAGCGGCGGCTACGCGCCCTCGTGCCGCTACGGCGGGGTAGGCGGCCCGGGCGCGGCGGGCGTGGCTCCTTACCGGCGCAGCTGCGAGCACTGCCAGCGCGCCGTCAGCAGCTCGTCCATCTTCTCGCGCAGCGCCCTGAGCATCTGCGCCAGCCCGCGGGCCGGCCCGGGCCCCGGTGGGGGCGCGGGCTGCGGGGGCAGCCGCTTCTCGCTCGGCCGTCTCTACGGCTCCCGGCGCAGCTGCCTGTGGCGCAGCCGCAGCGGGAGCGTCAACGAGGCCAGCTGCCCCACGGAGCAGACGCGGCTGTCCAGCCAGGCCAGCATGGGGGACGACGAGGACGACGACGAGGAGGAGGCCGGGCCGCCGCCGCCCTACCACGACGCCCTCTACTTTCCGGTCCTCATCGTCCACCGGCAGGAGGGGTGTCTGGGCCACAGCCACCGGCCGCTGCACCGCCACGGCTCCTGCGTAGAGACCTCACTGTGACCTCCGTCCCCGGCGTGGCCCGCGCCGCCCTCCCGCCTGCCCCTCGCTGGACTATGCTCCCTGTGCGACGCAGGGCGAGTCACCACGGTGACTGAGGCCGCGCGGGGGGCAGGGAAAGGGAGGTGAGGGCCGCAAGACAGACCTGGATGGGGCCGAAACCCCTGTCGTCCCTGTACATAAAGAGACCGATGGGTGGGAGGGGGTCGGCTGCTCCCCGAGATCCCCCTGGCAGAGTCATTCTTCCAGCCCCACCCCTGAGTTCCTAAAGGGACACCTCCCTCCTGTCCAGCCCTTCAACAGATCTTCTGACTGTTAGATGACAACCGCGCCGTGGGCCCCGCGTTGGGCCTTGTCTGAAGGGAGAGGCCCTGGCGTGCGGCTGGGAGATTTAGAGGCTGTGGAGAAGGGAACTTGGGGTTTTCCTTCCTCCGTGGCCTCACTCCCCTGGGGCCTCTCTCTGTGGAGGGAGCAGTGGTTTGGTGACCAGCAGGCTGGATTCCAACTAGCTAATGCATTTAGCGGGTCTGAGGCTGGGGCCAGGTGTCAGCCCCAAGCCTCCATCCAACACCGTGGAAATGTTGCTGCCCTCTTCTTGGCGCTGACCCCAAGATTGGGGTTTCCCTTCTGCCGCTCCTTCCGCTGTTGTTTATCTAACTGGGCCCCCACTCCAGGTCCAGAGGGACTGTGCTCACCGCACAGACGGCTCTCATCTCCCGCTCTTTGGTCCTGCAGAGCTGTTGCCAGGGTGCAGTGGGGAGGAGAGTGAAATATGGAGGGCTGTGTACCTCAGTCCTTTCTCTAAACTCTGCAGCCTCCCGGCAGGGGCCTCCTCACCTGGGTTCTGGGTGTGTACTCCCTTTAGAGAGTGTGAGATACACCCGGGCGGCGCTTGTTAAAGCTGGCCAGGGCGAGTGACTAAGGGGAGAGAGCATGACATAGACCTGGGTGACAACGGGGACCTCTAGAGGGAAGCAGGTGGGAGTAAGAAGAGGGCAGTGGAGGGTAGAGGAAAGGACTTCCAAAGGTGGGGTATCTGTGGGGGCAGCCTTTGCCTCCCTAAACCTGTGCAGAGGAGTGGAGCGTGCTTTTCCCTCAAACACATCTCTGGGGGGCTGAGGACGTTGTCACAAGTCCCAACTGGAGAAATAATTCCAATGGCAGGGTCAGAGGCAAGCATTCTCTAAATCTTGCCCAACCCTTCCATCCTCCCCTATCCTATGAGCTGAAGCCCTGCTGTGTGTCCCAGGGTCTTCAAAGGGGCATCCTGCCACCACCCCAGGGTGCTGGCCCCACATCCTGTTCCCCTAAAGCTCTGACACCGCCTTCTCTCCCTGTGCGCACCCCACCACCTCCACCCCAGTGTGCTTCAGTGTGCATGTCTGTGAACAGCCCTCCTGCCCTCCCAACTCCCCTGGCTAAAGTCTCCCCCGCAGATTTAGTGCCCAGGGCTTGAGCTCACATTTTAGGCTAGAGAGGATAACCCTTGGGCCACCCACATTTCTCACCCCTGATGCTGCTTACATTCGCCTGAGCCATCAGAACTCCTCCTTCCCCTCCTTCAGCCCCTGTCATCTTCCTCCAGCCCAGCCAGGCCTGCACCACCAACTGTGTGGCCTCCACCTATGCAACATCACCTCTGGCTCCCCTTCCCTTCTTCCTAGGGAGAGGGGCCCAAATTGTGGGGATACCATGGCCCATGGCTTCTAAAGGGTTTAGCTTTACTTTCAGGTAGAGATGGCTGAGTGAGGAGGGAGAAGAGGCTAGAGAGAGGCTTGGGCAGGGGAAACAGCTGCCCACCAGGTTTCCCTGGCAGTAGTGCCCACCTGCCTATTAGCACTGAACCTGCCTGGATCCCGAGTCTGTGCTCCTTGGGGGCCTGGCATTTGGAGCACCCTTCTTTCCTCTGAATGGACATCTGTGAGGTACAGGTGGTGAGCTGCGGCCTCAGGCTCCATTTCTTAGCCAGCTGGCACCCGGATGTCATGCTCTGTGTGGGGACAGCCTGGCCACCTCAGGGCTCCAGGGGAGGAGGAACATGGCTCCTCCTCCCTCAGGCCTGTTCCTGAGACAGAGCCTGGTCTCAGAAGAGGGGAAGGGGGACCTCTATTATTATTTTTGCCTGTATTGACTATTTCTGCCTAGGTCATCTCAGCCTCATCTCCCACACACGCACAGACTTAGAGAGAAACCAATTCTTTGGTCTATTTTCTTGGTAGCTTTATTGATTGCCAGGGAAAACAAAAACCAGAAAATTAATCTCTAAAATTAAACTTTACACTGAATGTTCTTGTTTCTCTAATTAGAACCTCTGCTAGCAGCTGTGGCTATACACACACACACACCCTCACACCTACACGTTTGCACTCCGGAACTGTCAGAGGGTGTCAGGCACAGACAGACTCTAGGTTGCCTAGACAGGCATACACATGCAGTCACTCCCGAGCCCCCTTTGGTGCTCTGCTTAGCATCTGCTTAGTGGAAGGAGTCCCTGGAGAGCAGGCAATCCTGCATTGGGGTTGTAGCCCATGACCTGCCCTTTGGGGACACAGTTCTGGAGGCTCTGGGCCAATCAGTCAGCCTGAGGAGGATGGGGAATGGCGCTCAGCCTGAATCAGTCAGCTAGGTCTCTTGTGGCCTTGGGGGCTGATGTGATTCCTGTAGGTGTGGCCCCAGGGTGGACAGCTACAGAGTGATGGGGACTCATGGAGGGCACCTAGAAGGCTCCATGTGGCCTGGGGACAAGGGCTTGTGGGGTGGGCTGGGCCTGGCTGGGGAGAAGACAGGTCTCTGTCAATTGGGTGCATCACACTGTGGCCTTTTTGTCGTGGATTTAAGCGCAAAGATTGTACAAATCAAACTGGTGGATAATAAAGTTGTGGATGACTCACTGACTTCCTGTCCCAGTGTGGCACTTCTTTCCCTCCCTCCCAGGGAAGCTCTCTGGGGTGGGTGGCAGGAATCGTGTCATCTTTCCCTGGAAGTCGTCATCTACAGCTGCCTCCCCAGAGGAGGCCACTGGGTCTGAGTCCCTGGTGTCATTTCGTTGTCCCCTTCCCAGGTTGGGGAAATAGGGGATGGAGTGGCCTATAGAACTGGATCACCTAAAGCAGAGTCAAGCAACAGGGAAATGCATCTACAGGGCTGAGGGTGGCAAAGAGAGCCAGACATAGCTCTGCTGTAGCCAGAGCGTGTGTGTGTGTGTGTGTGTGTGTGTGCGCGCGCGCGCGCGCGTGCGTGTTTGAAGATCAAGGATCTGTTTGGTAGAGAAGAAAATGGTGGGGAGGGGAGTCAGGGAGGCAGGCAGGCCCCGTGGGAGAATCTGGCAGGCACAGTCCCTCAGACACCTCTCTGACTTCCCTATTCCTGGAAGAAGTTGGTCATTTGTGGGGGTTCAGTAATATCCTTTCCCTGGGCACAGGGGCGGGTTCCTACTGCATACCCTTTCTTCCCCCATGCCAGTCTCCCTTTCCTGCCTCATGTCTCCATCCATACAACCCTTGATCACTCCAAGGATATTCACGGTCCCCCTCCCCGCTCCCTCTGAACCAGAGTGATACTCTGCAGCAGGCATGGCGGGGGTATGAAATGAGGGACAGGGCTGGGGCCATGATCCAAGTCAGGTCATTTTATCCCACAGAGTTCTCAGGGCCATTGGCAGTGATGGTTGACATGAAGTGGCTGCGATTCAAGGCCCGCTGGCGGGCTGCTTCTCGGTTTGTATAGAGGGCCTGGCCAATGAGGTACTCGCTTTCCTGGGCCACATCTGACAGGCGCAAGTCAAATTCCAGGAGGGTCTTGTTGTCCGACATGCCTTCCAGGAGCTGCTTCCCACCATCCTGGGAGAAGGGTGCAAAGGAAGGGGTCATATACATCACTACCCAGGATCTGACATGCATACTACACATTTTCATGTAGATGTGACTAAAACATAAAGTTTCACAAAACAATACTTAACCTTTTTGTGACGCATGTCGACATATTCTATTCTTTTCCATTTGAAAAATGATAGCCAATACCCACTAAATTGATTTCTCAACCCTACTAGCTTGAAAAACATGAATCTCTGGCAATGATGAGAATTCCATTCCTTTGGTTCAGCCATGGGCATGTGGGACAACTCTAATGAGATGCGAGGGGGAAGCTGAGAGGGGGTGGCTTCTGGGAAGGTTCTCCTCACTCCAAAAAGAGAAGAAAAGGGAGCAGGTGTTCTCCTGTTTTCTGCCTCTGGGCATGTCCCTATGTGAGATGTCAGAACTGTGGCAGCCATCTTGGGACCGAGAGAAGCACTAGAGAGGCCTTAGCCACGAGGCTGGGGTGGGCAGAGCAGAGGGTGGCACTGAACCCAGGGGTTTACCAACCCTACAACCCTCTAATTCTGGTTGTGGGAGACACTGAATATTCCTCCTGCTTAAGGCCATTTCTGGTTAAGCTTTTTATTACTTGCAGTCAACAGCACCCCCTCTAGAAAATGTGTGTGTGTGTGTCTGTGTGTGTGTGTGTGTGTGCATGCACACGTGTGTATGTGCCTGTGTAGGTGAGCAAGGTTCTCATGGGGAGGTTTAGCAGAGGGTTCAGTGACCTAAGGGAGGGCCCCGCTCAATGGTCATCACAGCTCCAACCCCTGCTGGGTTGGGTGGGCTAGCCCCAATGTGAAAGAATTTCATGTTGGGAGGCAGAATGCCACCATTCTGTGGTTGTGACCCAGCAGTGTGTTGCAAAGTCAACTTAATGGGTCACAGAAGCATTTAAAAATACAATAGAGTAGAATGTAAAGGAAAATATCAGCATATATCACAAGTCATAAATTTCAAAATCATGTTTATGTTGGTGTTCATGTAAATTGCATTTTTTTTTTTTTTGAGATGGAGTCTTGCACTGTCACCCAAGCTGGAGTGCAGTGGTATGATCTTAGCTCACTGCAATCTCCGCCTCCTGGGTTCAAGCAGTTCTCCTGCCTCAGCCTCCCGAGTAGCTGGGGTTACAGGCGCATGCCACCACACTAGGCTAATTGTTGTATTTTTAGTAGAGATGGGGTTTCACCATGTTGGCCAGGCTGGTCTCAAACTCCTGACCTCATGTGATCCACCCACCTCAGCCTCCCAAAGGGTTGAGATTACACGCGTGAGCCACTGTGCCTGGTCATAAGTTGCATTTCTTACTCTCAGACTTGGCTAAGAAAGTTTGAGAGACACAGCCTATTAGAAAGGACTCAGGCTTTCAATCAATCTTGGATTTGAACCACAGCCTTGCCACTTTCTACTGACTTGATGCCCTTGGGCAATTCATAATCCTCTCTGAGACTTAGTGTTCCATCTAGAAAGTAGGGTTAAATATACTTAGTTATATACTTAAATATATTTAGAGTTAAATACGCTTAGGGTTAATATACAGTTACTTAGGTAACTGTAAGGATTAAAGGAAAAATAATAATCACTGGGATACACAGTATTTGTGCATACTCGATGCAGTATGTAGTATGTAAAGTCTGTGATCTTCACAATTATCCCACAAGTACTCCTGGCAGTCGGATTCCACACCCACCCTCACAAGCCCAGAGTAGGTGGCTCACCAGCCCGATGTGGTTGCAGGACAGGTTGATGCTGGTGAGTGTGGTGTTGATGGCGAGCACCTGCGACAGGAGTGTGGCGGTGGGTTCAGACAGCTCATTGCCACCGAGGTGCAGGGTGGTGAGGCACTTGTTGGTCTGCAAGGCATGGGCAAGAGCCTGGCCACCCTCATCCTCGATGCAGTTGAGACGTAGGTTGAGGGAAATGAGGTTGGTGTTGTGTGCTAGAGCATGAGCCAGCGACTGGGCACCAGGCGCACGCACCTGGTTGTTGGCCAGGTTGAGCACACGCAGGCGGCTGTGGCTCAGCAGCTTGGCAGCACCTCGTGCACCACGGTCCCCAATGAGGTTGTGTGACAAGTCCAGCTCCTCAAGGACTGGGTGGTCCAGAAGACTTCGAATTATGATGCGTGCTTTGTCATCATCCACCTTGCTTCGGGTCAGCTTGAAGATCTGTGGGCAGGCAGAGGGTCTATGGCACCTGCCAGTCAGGGATAATCAGCCTGCCCACCTAGATCTTTGGCAAACTTGGCTCACCTAGTGTTGGCCACCTGGCTAGGTCATGGAGGGGGCCAGGCCTACCAGCATGGCAGAGTAGTGTAGAATTGGTGGCAGGTAGCAGGGAGGAAAGATCACTGTTTATTGAGCAATTACTACATGCTTGGCTCTTTCTTTTTTCTTTCTTTCTTTCTTTCTTTCTTTCTTTTTTTTTTTTTTGATGGAGTCTCGCTCTGTCACCTAGGCTGGAGTGCAGTGGCACGATCTCGGCTCACTGCAAGCTCCGCCTTGCGGGTTCACACCATTCTCCTGCCTCAGCCTCCCGAGTAGCTGGGACTACAGGCGCCTGCCACCACACCTGGCTAATTTTTTGTATTTTTAGTAGAGACGGGGTTTTACCGTGTTAGCCAGGATGGTCTTGACCTCCTGACCTCGTGATCCACCTGCCTCGGCCTCCCACAACGCTGGGATTACAGGCATGAGCCACTACGCCCGGCCGCTTGGGTCTTTCATAACCATTATCTCTAATCTTCAGCATCTCAATGAAGAAGAGAAAGTTCTCTCCATTTTGCAGATAGAAAATGGAGGTTTACATTATTTCCCCAGAGTAATACAGTGATTGAAGCAGTGGAGACAGGTTTGGAATCCAAGCCTGCCTGAGGCCTCAGCCCCTCACTGCATCCTCCTCTGCCAGCCAAGATCCACCAGGGCAAGGAGAGGACCTCTTTGAAGGAGGTTGCCAGGGCAAGAACCAGGGAGAAAGTGGGGAGGTGGAGAAGCAGGAAAAGGATGAGATAAAGGAATGAAGGAAAGGAGATGGGGCTGGCAGTATGAATATTGTCCATGGGAGCCTCTCCCCCTCACCTTCCTGCTGGCTTGTCCTGCTCCTCTCTCTCCCTTGAGACCTCTGAGTGTCTGACCTCTCTCTCCCTGCCCTTCAGTTCACTCCTCTTTATGCTCCTCTTACCCAGCTGAGTCTTTTGTGTTTCTTCTCTTTTCATTGCATCTCTCTGGCAAAGCCCTACCCTGGATCAGCCCCACTCTCTATTTTCTGCATGCCTGTGCGCAAGCAACTGACAAAATAGAAAACATCAGCTGACGGGACTGGTTGCTATCACTGGAACCACCAATAGGCTTGTAACGCTGCATGCCAATCTAACTATATTTCTCTGGCCAAAATACCTGCCTATAATCTACAACAACTATTTCAGCTTTTTGCAGCCTCCTCATAATTCAGGGGCCTCCTTGCTGAGCTCCCTCTTTCAGCAGGTGAACTCACCTCTTGCCTTCCCAGCCATTGAATGGGAACCTGTCATTTTCCTGATACCAAGCACTGACTTATTGGTCTATGAACCTGTGCCTCTCTTCTACATTCATCCCCTTTCTTGCAACTGGATGGAACCTTACACTGGTTTTAAACATGTGTGAGTTATTCTGAAGGAACCCAAAGCTCTCATCTGTCATGGTTGTACCTTTCCTCCTTCACAGCCAAGTTCTTGAAAGAGCTGATCACAGCCACCCATTCCTCACTTCCCACTCTCCCCAGACACCACTGCTATCTGGCCTCTGCTCCTGCCACTCCACTGAAATAGCTCCCCCTCGGTGACCTCCACGTTCACTAAATCCAGTCCTCAGCTCTATTCCACCCCGTTGTTCACTCCTTCTACTTGAAACATACCCCTCCCTTGCTCTGTGACACAATGCCATGTCCCCCATTTCCTCCTCCCTCTGGCTTCCTGGCAAGCTCTTCTTCCACTAAGACCACATGCCAGGCCTCTCCTTGTCTTGCTTTTGGCTCTCCCCTGTGAGACTCCATCCAAATCCAGGGCTGCAACTGCCACCTTCATGAAGATGGCATACATTTCCACATTCAATTCAGACCTCTCATCTGAGCTTCGGACCCTCTACCCGACTAACAAAATGACCCCTTCTTTGAGATGCCTCTAACTGAAACTTACACTCTTCCCCCTCAAAACCGATCCTCTTCCCACATTCCCTGTCTCTGCAAATGGCCCCTCCAGCCATCCAGCCTCACAAGCCAGACGTCTTGCACCTCACCTCCTTCTCCTTCCTTCTCCTTCAGATCCTCCCTGTGCCAGTGTGGCCCGTGCATGCCAGACACATGTCTGCCTAAATATGTCTTGACTCTCTCCACTCCTCTGAGACTCCACAGACACTACCCTCGCTGAAATGACCCTCACCCTCACCTGGATTTGGCAATGATCTCCTAGGTAATCTGCACGTCCACTGCTGCCCTGCCCAGGCCATCATCCCTCACAGACAGAGTGACCTTTTCACGTGTGAAATCCAGTAATCGTACCTACCTTTTTGCCTAAAACACTTGGATGGTGTCCCAGAGCTCCTAAGGATAAAGACAGCCTCCTGGACAAGGCCTCCTTTACCCAGCAAGGCTGACCACCTCATACTCTGTGCCCGCCACACAGTCTTCTCTTTCTCTTTGAGCTGGCCATGTTCACTCTGCCCATAGAGCCTGTATGCACTGCTTCCTCTGCCTGGAATGTTCCTCCCTCTGAGACTATAACTCCTACTCCTCCTTCTAATCTCTATGTAAGTGACATTTGTTCAGGGAAGCCTTCCCCTGCAAGGTCAAATGCTCCTTTATAATCTCTCATAAGAGTATCTCTTCTTTATGGCATTCATCCCAATTCAGGGGTACCAGAAAAAAGTACAGGATGCCCAGTTAAATATAAATTTCAGATAAATAAGAATGCCCCATGGAATATTCAGGACATATACTAAAAATTATTTGCTCTTTATCTGAAATTCAAATTTTTTGGACATGGTCTCATTTTGTAATCCAGGCTGGAGTGCAGTGGTGTGATTGCAGGTCACTGCAGGCTTGAACTCCTAGGCTTAAGGCATTCTCCTACCTCAGCCTCCTCAGTCGATGGAAGACTACAGGTGTGAGCCACCGTGCCTGGACCTGAAATTCACATTTAACTGGATGTCCTGTATTTCCATTTGCTAAATCTGGCAACCCTATTCTAGTATCAATTTTATGTTTATATGATTGATGATTAGTGCCTTTATCCCATCAAGAGAGTTAGCTACAGAGGGCACAAATGGCACAATCTTGCTCATCCTTGAATCTTCAGCACCTAGGACACGGCCTGGAGTGCATATGTTTGTTCAATGAAACAAACTGGTGAACTGGGAGAGGAGCACCTTGTTCATCTCTACACCCCCAGAACCGTGTATCTTGGTGCAGAGTGCATTAAAAAACACTTGGCCAATGAAAGAGAAGGAAATGGGAAGAAGTAACAATAAAGGAGGAAGAGGTGGGGAGAGGGAATCTGAGAGATGCGGAGGATGGGTCGGGGGAAGGCTGGGAGCAGACAGTACCTTGAGGGTGTGGCACGCCTTGATGGCGGCTGCCAAGGAGTGGCAGTCGCGGTAGGTGAAGAGGAAGAGATTCCACTCGAAATTCATGCCGCAGTCCTTGACATCGTACACCAGGTCTAGCTCCTCCAGGTGGCTCAGGCCAGCTACCAGATTGCCCAGTTGATAGTGGTCAACGGTGGGCTCCTCCATCTCTCCCTCGCTGCCTGAGTCCGACTGGTCGCCCGGCCGGAGCTGGGCCGGGAGCTGCACCGGCGGAAGGAACTGATCGACGTGGACCCTGCGCACATAATTCCTGCAGAGGGGCAGCAGGTCGAGGATCACCGCGGGGTCCGTGGTGCCTGGGATAAAGTGCTTTAGCAGGTTCTCCAGGTGCCGCTCGAAGAACATGCGTTTCCAGCTGCCGCCATGGTGGGCCACGTGGCACACGGGCCAGCGCTGCATGCAGCAGCGGAGCCAGTAGTTCTCATTGTCTATCAGGTTGGCGGTCACAGCCAGTGGTAGGTCAGGGGGCAGGTGGTTCAGGACCTTCTGCTGGTGTTCCGGGAGCATCTGCTTCAGGATAGGGTTTTCTTTGGGAACAGAGGAAGGAAAGCATGGGGTCACAGTGTTGGGGGACACCTCAACATGATGCCTCAGGCTGGGCCTGCCTGGGAGCACCAGGCAAAGGGAAGACCCTTCCCTGCTTAGGGGATAGACAGCCTCTCCTCTCAGGGGGGATCAGGGGGAGGGTGGGACACCAGCCTTTAGCTTTGGGATGTTCCCTGCCTGAAGGGGGACATCTCAGCATCTGTTCTCAGGGAGCTCCCAGACTGAGGAAGAATCTCAGATCCAACTCTCAATTATCACCTGGTCTGATGGGGAATACAATTCCTGAGGTCAGAGGCTTCCAATCTTATTTGATTCATCCATTTCAAAACAAGAAATTTTTTGAGCACCTACTATGTGCCAGAAACTGGAGGTACCACTACGAGAGACTACTATGTCCCACGTGCTGGAGATATAAGAGTAAGCAAAACAGGGCTCTTCCCTTTTGGAGTTTACATTCCAGTGAGGGGAGGCTGACAATAAACAAGTAAAATGAGTGAGACTGGGTGACAATAGTTGCTGGAGATGAAATAATGGCCCTGTCCTCAGACAGCGCTCCATCTGGTAGGAGAGGCTGGCAACCCATCTTTGGAAAGGATCCATATTACAGAGCACAAAATATGGAACAAACCAAGAGACCTTACATGGCATGGAAGACTCCATCAGAGTGGAGGGTGGTTCACTTGGGAAGGCTTTCTGGGGAAGGAAGTAGATATGGCTCAGGCTGAGTTTTGTTGGAGAGAGTGGAAAAGGCAAGGAGAGGGCAGAGGCATGGAGGGTGCAGTGTGGGTGGGAGCCTGGTGGGATCTGCCAGTGGGAACAGAAGGAGAAACTGCCTTGGCCCTGGGTGGAAGGGAAGTGTTGAGTAGGTATGAGGATGCCATACGGGAGAGCAGGGGCTGCCCCAGGACCCAGGTTCTGCAGTCTTGGCTCCAGAGAGTCCCACCCACCTTGCCCCACTCTTGGCCTTCTTCTTCCTACCCAAAGCAGGGACAGACTCACTCTGGAAGTTCCTGATGATGTGCTGAATGCAGAGCTCTGTGAGGAGGGGCACGATGGCCAGTGACCACTCAGGATCTTCAGCAATGATCCGGCGCATCCGATGGAAATTGGCCCCAGGATGTGGGTTCCTGGACTTTGCAGAGACTGGTGTGATTGAAGGCTTTGAGGGCTGTGGGCCTGTGCTTGAAGTGTGTCCGCCAGTGGAGGACTTGTCCTGGGTGGAGACTGAGGAGTGGCTGGGGTCCAACAATGCTGATGTTGTTACAGTATCCTGCATGCTGGAGGCTGGTAATGTAGGGCCGGGTGGCCCCTAGATGGCCTTATGACAAGAAACTTCTCAGACTGGCAGGTCCTTGATACAGGTAGGGATCTGGAGCAAAAGGAAGAGGTAGTGGTGTTACTTTGGAGGGTCTTGGTGGGCATTTACTAAGAGAGGTGGTACAGAATAGTGCTTAAGGATCAGTCCCTGGAGTGAAGCAGATCCAGGTACACATCCACTGGTTATCTGTGTGACCTCAGGCAAGTTACTGAACCTCTCTGAATTTCAGATGCTGCCTCTTAGAAATGAAGGTCGCAGTTCCAGTAGGATTATTTGGAGGAGTGGATAAAATAATGTATCCAAAGGGCATAATATATTATCTGACACATGAAACTAGCAAGGAGCAGCCCAAAATTTTAGATAATAGCTCTATAGCAATTACAGTAATTGCTCTGTGCCAGACAATCTTTTTAGTTCTTTATGCCTATTAATTCATGTGTCCTCAGAAAAACCTTTTTCAGAAAAGCCTTTTTCAGATAGGCACTTGTATTATTCCCATTTTTCTGCTGGGAAACTAAAGCACAGAGAGGCGAATTGACTTGCCCAATGTCATGCAGCTTAGAAATATTACGGGTGGGTTTAAATTCAGTCTGTCAAATTCATGCTCTGAACCCTACATTGGATGGGCCCTCTGAGGGTGAGGGGTGTATACTGCCAAAAGACAGGTATAATAAAGAGCCATTCAACTCAAAACAGGACCCTGCACTAAGTATTCTATAGAACAGCAACTGCCTGATCTGTAGGATGGGGTTGAGAACAGCTCTGGCCAACAGAAATATAATGCAAGCCAAAATGCAAGCCACATATGCTATTTTAATTTCTTTAGTGCCCACATTTTAAAAAGTAAGGAGAAACAAGGCTGGGCGTGGTGGCTCATGCCTGTAATCCCAGCACTTTGGGAGGCCAAGGTGGGTGGGTCACTTGAGGTCAGGAATTCGAGACCAGCCTGGCCAACATGGTGAAATCCCATCTCTACTAAAAATACACAAATTAGCCGGGCATGGTGGTAGGCGCCTGTAGTCCCAGCTACTCGGAAGGCTGAGGCATGAGAATCACTTAAACCTGGAGGGCAGAGGTGAGCCAAGATTGCACTACTGCACTCCAGCCTGGGTGATAGAGCAAGTCTCTGTCCTAAAAGAAAAAAAAAAAAAGTAAAGAGAAACAGGTGACATTAGTAGTTTTTTTTTTTTTCTGTCTTGCTCTTGTTGCCCAGGCTGGAATGCAATGGTGCGATTTTGGCTCACTGCAACCTCCACCTCTTGGATTCAAGTGATTCTCCTGCCTCAGCCTCCCAGGTAGCTGGGATTACAGGTGCCCGCCACCACACCCAGCTAATTTTTGTAAATTTTTTTTGGTTTTTTGAGATGGAGTCTCGCTCTGTTGCCCAGGCTGGAGTGCAGTGGCCGGATCTCAGCTCACTGCAAGCTCCGCCTCCCGGGTTCACGCCATTCTCCCGCCTCACCTTCCTGAGTAGCTGGGACTACAGGCGCCCGCCACCTCGCCCAGCTAGTTTTTTGTATTTTTTAGTAGAGAAGGGTTTCACCGTGTTCGCCAGGATGGTCTCGATCTCCTGACCTCGTGATTCGCCCGTCTCGGCCTCCCAAAGTGCTGGGATTACAGGCTTGAGCCACCGCGCCCGGCCCAATTTTTGTATTTTTAGTAGAGATTGGGTTTCACCATGTTGGCCAGGCTGGTCTCGAACTCCTGACCTCAAGTGATCCACCCGCCTCAGCCTCCCAAAGTACTGGGATTACAGGCGTGAGCCACAGTGCCTGACCATGAAATTAATTTTATATTTAGCCCAGTATGTCTAAAATGTTATTTATCATATAATCAATATAAAATTATTAATGAGATATTTTATATACTATGTTTTCATATGAAGTCTTCAAAATCTGATGGCTCAATGGGCACATTAAGCCTGTGGCTACCGTTTTGGAAAGTGCAGGTTGAGAGAGAAAGGAGAGGGGAAAGAGACCCATGCCCTGCCCAGGGTGCCCGCAGCCTCCTCTCCTCCTTCCCACTGAGAGCTCAAGCTCCAGGTCCCTTCCCTTCCATCTCCCCATCCAGTGTGCCTCTAGCTCTCCCAGCCTCCCAGCATTCCAGACAGCAGCGGGCAGGCGTGGGAGGCGAGAAGGTAGCTAAATCTGGGGCTGAAGACAGAAGACAGAGGATGTGTCTTGGTCCGGGGACCCTCCCCCATTTGCCCATTCCTGTACCCTTGCACTCCTGCCCTGAGATCTGCAGGAGGAAATGGGGCTGCTGGCACTTAGCTCCTCCTCCAGGCAGTTTCCCATCAGATGTGCACCCTGACGACTCAGTGCACTGGGTAGTGGCCGGTGGGAGGGAACACTCTGAACCAGCAAAGGCATCCTTGGCAGAGGGAGGGACCAGATGGTGCTCCCCAGCCTGCCAGGCATCTCAAGGAGGAAAAGCCTGGTTGAGAGGCAGGTGGCGGGGAGAGGGATAGTGCAGGAAAGATATCTAGGTATTGTGACATCCCTTATGCAAATCAAATGCAAATTCACACACAGATTGTGTCCAGAATTGTGGAATAACCAGATCGTGCTTTTTGACTAATGGCCTCTCAGAGTGTAGGGCTGGAGGGGGTTGTTGCTTAGCGGTACCCGCTGACTTTGCATTTCTGACTTTGCCAGTTATGTGCTTTGTGACCTTGGCCAAGTTACTTAACCTATCTGAGCTTCAGTTTCTTATCTGTGAAACTGGATAATAATATCTTCCTACATGGGCTGTAGTGGAGATCCCCCTGAGATAATGGTCGGTTAATATTGATCATTGTAAAGAATATAGGAGGGGTGTGTGGAGAATGAAGGTACTATGAGGGGCAGGGGTCTGAGGCTGGAGAGAACACATCCTGGAGACCTGCTTCTTGAATGCTGACCTGAGATGGTATCTTTGGATGAGTGCAGTGTTTCTGAGGTCCTTCCCTATTTCCAGGATCCATGTGAAGAGCAAGGAGGCAGGGTGGTGTTGAGGGCTCATAGACAGCACGACAGAGGCAATGGAGGAAGGTCAGAGGCAACAGACTAGACCAACTCCTGCTTGGTTTTGGCCTAAAACATTCTATAATTTCCCTTGGTCCCAGATATGTCCCTGGACACCCATGGGCCACACCCAGGGAGCAGGACCAGGCTTGGCAGGGGGAGCCCCAGGTTGCTGGTATGCATTGCCCTGGAGTTGGCTCTTTAGTCATTCCTCACAGCACCATCCAGCCTCAGCATCCTGGCAGGCAGTCCCTTCTCCTTCTTCTCCTGGGGAGCCACACCTGGGAAACCCCACCCAGGGCCAGGCGGGATGCCTCTGCAATGAGGTCACTCTAGTCCCACCGCCTAGCACCTCACTTTCAGGACCTGGAGTTCTTCCTGCCATCTGGTCCTAATTGCTCTTGCTGCTGTTTCGTGCCTGCAGCCCGCCTCTGGGCATGACACAGCAGGACCCATCGGGGCATGTTCCAGGGCCCTGAATCAACTTCTCAGAAGGAAGGCGCAGGGCCTCGCTCCAAATCACATGGCTGCCGTGTGCATGGCTGGTATAAAAATGAGCCCCTGCCACCTTCAGCGTTTACAGGATCATCCATACCACAAGGCAGGCAAATGCTGAAAAAATTAACTGCGTAAGATCAGAGTGGATAATTTTCATTTAATCATCTCCTGATTTTTAAAAAATGGATATTGCAAAAATATTTTGGCAGGCAAATTATTACCAGACACAGAAGATTCTTCTAAGGAGGATTTTAGTTCTAAGTGTTTTTTAAAAATCTACTTTTAAAACTAACAAAATAGAAAACACAGTATATTTAAAAGGATAACGAGCAAAACTAACTCCTTGCTGCCCCGCTATCACTGTTATGAGGAGGATATGCAGTGTGGCTCCTCCCTCGGCGGGCCACGTTCTGACCCCTGCCCTTGGGGGCCACCCTTTGGTGTACCACTCTCTTGGCTCTCCTCCTACTTTCCGACCATTCTTTTTCCAAAAGTCTTCACCACAGACTTCTCTCCCTCTGCCCATCCCCCATGTGCCAAGGTCCCTCAGAATTCTGCCCTGGTCGTCCACTCATTCCTGCTGATGGACTCTAGCTTTCACCTCTTCCAGGTGGGGTTTCCTAACTGTGACGTCCCAGAGAAGCAGAGGGTACTGCTTACCAGGATGGTGAGGCTGCGGGGTGGTGGTGTGAGTAATGCCAGACTCTCCTACATCTGCATTCCAGACTCAAGTCCACTGGGATGCTGCCTAGGTCCCTCAAACTCAATCCATCCGGATGCCGGCACCAGAAGCCAGGGAGTCACCTCTCTTTCAGCCCTCCCACCCCACCCCACCATCTAGTTACTGATTCAGTTCTGCCTCCCCCCCAGGCAGCCTCTCCTTTCCTGCTGCCGCCTTAGCTCAGGGCCTCAGTGTCTGTCTGGATCACAGCATCAGCTGTTGGGCATGTAGTCTCTGGCATCCAGTCTGGTTCTCTCACATCCAGCCTTCACACAGCCACTGTGGCAGGCTCCTTGTAAGCCCTCTAGCGGCTCATCACTGCTTACGGTAAAATCCAGCCTCCTCACCTTGGTGTGTGAGGCCCTCCGTGGCTGGACACCTTGTTGGAAATAAGCTCCTCTTTGCATCTGGGACATTGCAGCCCAGTTCATGCTGCCAAGCCCTTGCTCAAATTGTTCTCTCTGAAATGCTTTTCCCACCATCTCAGCCAGGGAAAGGGACAATCACTGGTCTTCTGAGTCTGAGCTCAAGCACCACTTCCTCTCTGAAGGCGAGGTGCTTCTTTGTCCCTGATGCCACAAAACAACCCCTCCCATTGTCAGACCCCATCTTTCCAGTACCTGCATCACTCCAGTGACCTGACTGCCCACCCTCTCACCACACCCACACTAGACTGTGAGCTGCTCGAGGTGTAGGGGCTGTCTCCTCCTCATTTTTGTTTCCAATTCCTAGCCCAGTGGTAGGTCTGCTTTAGGCGAGGTAGCTGGTGTTTGGGGCTGCTCCACTGGCTTCTGATAATAGATTCTGGCCAACAGGAGTATCCTGTTGATCAGGGCAACTTGTTTGGGGGTGGCTATCTGATATAAGCCAATCAGAGTCCTTCTTGAGATTTGTCCAAGTGGAGGAGGACAGAAGGACATGTGTCCTTGAAGGATCTGGATCTCCTGCTGCTGGAAGTCATTTCTCTCCACACTTACAAGGTCTGTTTGCAGCAGGAGGGAATCAAGCCTGGGGGAGAGCAGCAGAAACGAAAGATAGACCCAGACAGCATCCTGGTATCTTCGATCCCCATGCCTAGTCCCGGAGGCTCCCAGAGCTGTCTGGCTCGTTGGCAGTGCCTTCAGCTCTGAGAGCTAAGTTGGCAGCCTTCTAATAAGTCCCTTTGCCAAAGCTAAGAGTTGGGTTTCTACTCCTTTTGACCAAAAGGTCCTGCCCCATTTTGACCAAAAGGCTCACTGTTTGGTGAGTGAAATTATGGGAAAAATCCTAAATCAGTAGATGAAAGAGTTCAAAGGGATAGCTGAGAAGGGCCAAAGGCCCCCAGGTTATTACTCACAGGACCTGATTCACTCCTGTGGCCTCTTCCTCTCTTGACTACATTGAGCCTCTAGTCTCACATTCCATGTCTCCAGGGCTGGGACAGTATCAGCACCTTACAACTGTCCAGCACTTAACAGCTGCAAGGTCCTTTCAAGGTCCTTTCAGAACTATCCTCTCAGGGAAAAAAAAAAAAAAAGGCTGGGTGTGGTGGCTCACACCTGTAATCCTAGCACTTTGGGAGGCCAAGGCAGGAGGATTGCTTGGGGCCAAGAATTCAAGACCAACCTGGCCAATATAGCGAGATGCTATCTCTAAAAAAGAAAAAAAATCTCATGTGACTCTTCAACCACCCTATAATGGAGCTAGGATGGGCTTCCTTATCCCTATTTTACAGATGAAGAAACAAGGAAACAGGAAATGACTGGGTCTAAAACACCTATGAGAGCCGGGGCCAGCATCTGAGGGCAGGTCTCCTACCTCTAGTCACAATACACTACCCCTCCACAGTCACTCAGTATGTCCCCCTCCCCTGGCTGTTCCTGCCCTCCACTAGGAAAGAAGAAAGAATATTCTTGCTCCTTGGAAAGTGGGGAGGGCCTCCCTGTGCTGAGAGCACTCCCAGGCCTTTGGTACTTTACTATGGGAATTTCAGGGCCCTAATGTACAGTTTTCATCCCTGTTAGGGTAAATGCATTTTCCCCCTAAATGAAACAAAATTTAATATTTTCATCAGGGCAGTCCTGGAGGTGGCTGAAGGGTCACCTTCCTCTCTGGAGCTTTCCTTCCCTGGGGAACCTGTTGGGTCAGTCAGAGAATCCCAGAGTTTGAAGACTAGGAGCACATTCAAGACTCCAGTCTTGAACATGGGCAGGGCAGGAATCCTGACATTCCAGAGAGGTCAGGGCCACCAGGAGTGGGTATGTCTTGTGCCACCACCTGGTGTCCCCATCCAAGGATGTGCTGTGCTCTCAGAGGGGGAAAGTGGGGACACAAGCAGTGGACTTTCACTTCTCTGGGGCCTGCCTTTACCAGCTTGTTCGGCTTCACATGGCTGTGTCTCTAACCCGGTACCACAGTCCCTAGGGAAGGGCCAATCCTCCTCCCCTGGGCCCCTACTGTGCATCCTCAGGACCAGGGTCCAGGGTCCTGAAATCACACACAGGGAACATCATCCATACCAGGCCATTAACTCAAAGGACCGGGTGTGAAGGACTGCTCTTTCCATGCCCAAGCACGTGTAATAGAAAGTGACAAGATGCTCCAGTTTGGCCAGAGTTGTCCTCATTTCTGATGGCTTGAATCTGGTGGACAGGTGTTCTGGGAACCATACCCTTGGCTATATATAGCTATGATTTATTGAGAGCTCTAGGCCTTCAATAGCATGTACATAGCAGGAGGCAGGACAGCAGCTGGCTAAGTACTCAGGAGTTGAGCTGCTGCCTCAAGTCAAATCTCCACAGTGGCCCCCACTATCTGCGCAACCTTGGGCAGGTCCCTGCTTGCCTCAGTTTCTTCATCTATAATGTGAGGACAGTACTTAATAGTACCTATTTCATATGATTACCCAGAAGATTAAGGTGTTAATGTGTGTGAGACATTTCATAGAGTGCTGGGCCCAGAGCCAGCACTCAAGATGTGTGTTAGATAGAGTGAAGATGCTAGATGGCTTACTTACATAATTTCATTAAATTCTCAAATGAATTATTGAGGATTATTATTGAACACTATTGTCCCTGTTTCACAAATGAAGAAACTGAAACTTAGAAAGCTTAAGTAACTTACTAAATGTCACTAGCTAGTAAGTGGAGAAGCTGAGGTTTTAGTTTGTGTCTGTCTAATGCTCTTACTTCCATGAGATGCTGGGGTTGCTTATAAATTGCTCCCAACTCAGTCATTCACAGCACTTTTCCAGTGAGTCTCCCACTTTCTCCAGCTCATGAGCTCTCTTGTTCACCAACACGGAGCCCAGGGTTATCCGCTTGGTGCTGACCTAAATAGTCCAGGCTCCCTCTTCCAGTTCACTGCTGGGCACAGGAGCCTTCTGCAAGGCTGGACCACTGCCTGCATCCTTTGGAGGGCCGGAGGAGCCCAACGGACTGCTGCAGAGTAGTGCTCTCCTGCCCCTGGCACATTCCCTCCACAGGAAGTCTCCGGTCTTCTCCATCCTTCCTCAGGTCCCCAGCTAAATCTAACCATTCTGGGCAGGAGCTCCTTCCACCTGCCCTAATGGGAACACGAGGAAGATGCTGTAGGGGAGCATTCTCACCTTCTTGTGCATCACAGTCCTGGTCCTCAACTGTCCTTACCTCCCTTCCTCTTAGCCGAGAAGAGGAGACACCCAGTTCTCTTTGGGCAGACAGCACCTCTGTGCCTGGGACACTTCCCCAGGAGCTGGCTCTGCACCCACTGCTCTGACTGCCTTCTTAGCCGCTCCCATCCCAGATCCCCTCAAGAGAGCCCTCGTCTGTCCTCAAGACTCTCGGCTTTTGTCTACACCCACCTCCATTTCTTTCATGGCCACCATGTCTTACTTTGGGGTAAGTCACTCCCAAGTTGGGAATTCCATTTATGGAAGGGCAAAAAACTTTCTCCAACTGGGCCTCGGCCCGCGTACTTGGACTTGGGCTGGGTGAAACCGCCAGTTCACTTACCACAGCCCCCGGGCTGGCCTCCTCCCAACTCCTGACCACTCAGGTCTGTTGTCTCCAAAGGGACACCAGCGGCTCTGCTCCCACCCCTCCTTACCTTCAGCTCAGACACTCTAGCAGGGAAGCTCAGCTGCAAAGGCCACGGGGTCCCTCCCCCATCCTACCTGGGGTGTAGAGGCCCTGGTTTCTCCTTGGTAACCCAGGAAAACCGGCAGTGCGGTGGGAGGGAGGGAGACGCAGAAGCAAGCTTCTGGACACGCGGGAGGGATTACAGCCCTCGGGTGCTGGGAACAGGGACGGCCTTTCGCAGAAGGCTGGGGCCCCAGGGCTTGGGACCGCTCTCCTCCACGCCCTACGGATGCCCCATTTTCCCCCTCTTCTTCCCATAGTCCCTCCGCTCGCCTCACTCGGATACCCAGCCCCAGGCCAGACAGTCCGCAGACTGTGACTGTGGTGGGGAGGAGGCGCGGGGCGTCCTCGCATGGAGGGCGTGGGGTCTCCTGTGGGTACGGACCGGCGCTTCCCCGCCACAGAAAACGGAACCCAGGCAATGGCAGCCTGTGGGCTTCTGGCGGTGTGGGCAGAGGACGCTAGAGGGGCTCCCGGGCCCAGCTGACCTGAGCGGGCCCCGATAAGGGAGACCGGGGCTGTGTGTCCCCACTCCCCGAGGTCGCCTCACCCGCTTCGGGAGCCTCGGCGCTTGCCTCACAGAGTCCCGCGCGCCGGCGCCGGTCATTGTCGTTGGGGACGCCCCGTGTTGCTAGGAGCGGGCCGGGCGGGGAGGACGAGTGCGCCGCGGTTTGGAGGAGGGGGCGCTGCTGCTTCCTCGGCTGCAGCTGCGCGCACGGCAAGCGGCTCACTCGCGCGCAGGGTGGCGAGGCCAGCCCTTCGGACGGTTCCGTGGAAGCGGCCGCTTTGGGGGTAGTGGGACCGTGGCCTTGAGCTAGGCCCTGTGCTTCCGTGGGACGTGTCTAGGAACGGGTGGGCTTTCTGCGGGAGGCGGAGGTCGGGCAGGCTGCTGGTCTGGAGTGGTTGTGCTCTCTTGCTAGCTTTTGTGTGGCCATGGATAGGGAGCTGGTCCAGGAAAAGCGTCTGTGGAAGATGAAGAGGGTGGACGGACCTTCTCCAGGGCACCTGTATAAGTCACTGAACTCCCCTGAGGTCTCCTGTTGACCTTAGGTCCTGCGGGAGGGCACTGTCCACCTTTTCCCCGGCTGAAAGTCTGGCACCAGACGCAGGAAGGTTCCAGGCCAACAGTGCTCTTTCACACAGCCCATGCCCTGTGCCAAACACCCTTCCAGCCCTGGCGCCACAAGATGTGGTTGGGGCCCCTGATCTCCTGAAGGGTGAGAGGGACAGACTTCAGAGGGACGGCTAGTAAAAAAAGAAAGTGGCCTTCAGGAAGGGAGAGGCAGCCAGGGTGGTGGGGGTTTCAAAGGGTAGCTTTGATTTCAGCTCTGCCGAGGACTACTAGTTGGTTACCCTGGATGTACATCTCGAAGCTCTGTTAACTCATCAATAAATCAGGGGTGCCACAACTCATCTTGGCACCCGCGGAGGAACTTGGACCAGGGCCTGTGGTGAGCACTGCTGAACAGTGGCTACTGCTCCAGTGGCCAGGATGCTGAGGCAAAGCTTTGCAAGCAGCGAGGGGCCAGGCACCAGGGATTGGGTTCGTTCAAGCCCTCACCAGTGCCTCACCAGCGAATCATCTATGCCTTAATTAGAATGAGAAACCGTGCAGAAAATGATGTCAGGCAGGCCCACGCTGCTAGAATTTTTACTAGACAGAACTTGGTACCCAGGGAGCCCTTGATTTGAACATGGGTCCCCTGGGGCCCTTTCCTTCATCTAGCAACAGAGATCTAGGAACAGAGGCAGAGGTCCAACATCTGGCTGTCTGAGGTGGACTCATTCTAGTAGGGAAGGAGGGCTTTCCTCCATCTCTTGGCTTCCACCTGCTTTGAGGTGTCAATTTTCAGCTTCAGCTCAGGCTTGAGGCAGGTGCTATACAACTTGTTTTAAGAAGTATAGTTTTTCTGACCCCGCTCTACAACCTCATCACCTGCCCCTATCCCAGCTCACTGCTCAGTGGCACTGGCCACCTCACAGCATCTGCATTGGCTGTTCCCTCAGCCTGGAATGCTTTTCCCTCAGATTTCCACATGGGTCACACCTTCACCTCCCAGCTGCCTGCTCACATGCCACCTCTCGGTGAAGGAATACTACCATCCACACTCCTAATCCCCATTATCTATTTTTCCCCCCAGACCTCATCATCATCTGACACTTTCTCCCTTGTAAGACAGGGCCTCACTCTGTTGCCTGGAGTGCAGTGGTGCAATTATAGCTCACTGTGGCCTTGAATTCTTGGGCTAAAGTGATTTTCCCACCTCAGCCTCCCAAGTAGCTGGGACCAAAGTGTGGGTAGTCTCAGCTACTTGGGAGGCTGAGGCAGGAAGATCACTTTTTTTTTTTTTTTTTTTGTAGACAGGGTCTTGCTGTGTTTGCGCAGGCTGGTCTTGCACTTCTGGCCTCAAGCAATCCTCCAACCTCAGCCTCGTAAAATGCCAGGATTATAGGCATGAGCCACCAAGCCTGACCCTCTTCTTTTGCTTTACTGCCTGTTTCCTCCACAAGAAGCAGGCTCCATGAAGGAAGGAACCGTGTTTGGTGCCCGCCACGTTCTCAGTTGCTCAATTCATCAACCAACCAGCAGGGCCTAATTTAATTTAGAGGTCATTGCTAATGAAAAGAAGTGATAGCAAAGGTCTCCACTGCTGAAATGATTTTCACAGGATGGTTCTGTGTTGTCCCAGTAGCCAAGGAGCCCTTTGTCAATGCCCACTGTTGCCTGGCACGCAGAGCCTGTCTGAACACTCATGGCAATGAAGATGGCCTGATTTGGATCCTGGGTGGCCTTTCAGACAGTGTGAGTTCAGACTGGTGTTAGGGCACCCATACCAGGTTGCTGGGAGGGGCAAAACTACTCTTTTTTAAAGTAACAGAACCTCTGCAGCTTCCTGTCCTCTGTGAAATTATTTACTTATTTGAGACGGAGTCTCGTTCTGTCACCCAGGCTGGAGTGCAGTGGTGCGATCTCGGCCCACTGCAACCTCCGCCTCCCAGGTTCAAGCGATTCTTCTGCTTCGGCCTCCCGAGTAGCTGGGACTACAGGCGTGTGCCACCACGCCTAATTTTTTGAGTTTTTAGCAGAGATGGGGTTTCACTGTGTTAGCCAGGATGGTTCTGATCTCTTGACCTCATGATCCTGCCTCGGCCTCCCAAAGTGCTGGGATTACAGGCGTTAACCACCATACCCGGCCAGTGAAATAATTTCTAATGTGCAGTCACAGCCATAATTGCCCATGTCTTCTCATTCACCAAGGGGGTGTGTGTCTTTGGGCCCACTTCTGCCTTCCCTAGCCCATGTCTCCTTGTGTCATGTAGGGCCTGGCCCAGGTGATCCTCTTTGGCTCAGCTGCTTGGCCTCCAGCCTCTAGTCCTTGCTTCAGCCAGTGGGAAGGTTCTGCTGGCTCCTTCAGGGCTCCTGGCATTGCCTTTAGTCCATGTGGGTCCCCGGGTGGGCCTGGGTCAGAGCTGGCTGAGGGCATAGGCTCGGGCTGTACTGAGGGCAGCTTCCAGGTCAGTAGTGCTTCCGGTGCCTTGGGCCACCACTCGCGAGCCCCAGGCCTTGCCCCCCATGTGGCTGCACACTGCCAGTGCCCAGGCCTCTGCTGTGAAAGTGGGCATGGCACCCTAGGAACAGAATCAGAAGGGGAAGTGATGCAGAGTGGCCCTCCCTGCCAGCATCCACCCAAGGTACCCTCAAGAGTGGAGTTGAAGGTGATCAGCGCCCGTTTCCCAGCTGGGCACATGGTGGGGCAGTCAGGTGACAAGTCGGAAAAGGTTTGGGGTGGAAATGTGTGTGGGGAGGTTTATGAATGTGAACATCTGCTACTTGTTTACAAGGGATGTGAGGCCTGGGAGGGGCTGGTAATTAAGGAATCTCTGGTGCTTTCTGGAGTAGGGAGGGGCTGTTTTTAGGAACAAGGAGATTCCCCTATCCCTGTCCTGGAGTATTCTCATAGATACCTCCACCCAGCCTTGGCCCCTTTGTCTGGGAAGAATTAAAGGTGTAGAATCAGACAGCTGGACCAGGATGGGTATTAATGGGGGTGGTGGGCTGCTCTCCCACTTCCCTCACCTGGGCCACCTGACAGGCACACAACACCTTCCCCATGGACTGGGGGCTGAGTAGGAGCACAGATGTGCTGGGGGCCTGCTCACACAGCTGCCGTACCACCTTCACCAGCACCTGGACCATGAAAGACAGATGGTGAGCCCATAGCTTCCCAGACCCCTAGCTACCTCCTGGTCAGGACTTTGCCCTCCTCAGACCCTGGGGCAGCCCCGCTTGGCCAGCACTCACAGAGAGAGACTCAGCAGAGACTGTGTCCACAATCAGAGGCCCCTTCGAGTGCCGCTCCAGCAGCTCCTGAGTTTTCTTTGCAGCCTATGGGGCAGGAAGGATGAGCAGAGGGGTCAGGCTGAGAGGCAAGTTTCCAATTAGCCCCCACCTCTGATCTGAGACCCAGCTAAGCAATCCCCTGCTTCCCCCACCCACCCCAAAGGTCATCAGCTCTAGGCAGAGGGGGCAGGGACTCTGCCTAGGGTGGCCTCCTTTTTGGGTCCCACATGTGTCCTTCCTCACCTCCCTCGCCACTTTCATCATAGCTTCAGGCCCCTACAAATAGGTCACTGAAGGTGAAAGGAGGAAGGTCAGAGCACAGATGGACCAGGAGTGGGCGGGAGAAAGGGGATCCACAGTGGAGGTGTAATCAGGGCTGAATGGCACTAATCAAGTCAGCAGGCTTCCGGGGTTAGGGGGCCTGAGCCAGACTTGGGAGTTGGGGGAGAAACACAGTTTGAAAGAGACAGAAGTGGGGGAATGGCCTGGGTGATGGTTTTCAGCTGGCGGGAGAAGGAAGAAGCTGCCACCACCCCGTCCCCATGTCCTTGCACAGCCTCAGACTCACCCCCACGCCCCAGCCCTCGAGACTTCTCAGTATATGTGCTGGAGTGTCTCTGGGCACATGGGTGCAGCCAAACCTCCTCTCACCTGCCCCATCTGCAGCTTACGGATGGCAGTGTTGGCACGCCGCTGCAGCATCTTCAGTGTGGCCAGCAGCTCCCGCCGCTGCCACTGGGGCATCACAGAAGTCTCCACAGCCTATGGCCAGAAGCAGTGCATCACCCCTGCCCTTCCCTGAGCCATAGTCTCTGAGGTAGGGACCAGCAGAGCCAGGGAAGACACCCACCCTATAGACAAACATCTGGGCCAGCTGGAGCCCAACCCGATTGGAGTGCTAGAGAGAGTCTAGAGGGGTCCAGGGAGGAATAGGGGAGGGAATAGGGCCAAGAGAGGGTGGGGAACAGCTCCATAGTAGGCGTGGCCCTCACTTCAATGAGTCGTCCTATGTCCTTGGACAGCCTCAGTGCCTCTGCCACATCCCGGCTCCCCTGACTCAGTCGCTCAGTGGCTGCTTTTGCTTCCTGGGCCAGGTTCTGGCCTAGCTCTCGGGCCTGCACGGAGGGGACAGGAGGGTCAGGGCCGCCAGGCTTACATTGATCTCCCCAGGACAAGGCCTCTCAACTCATTACTGGTCAGGGACAAATAAGATATAACAATCAAGACCAGTCAAGGCACCAGCACCAAATAAAACACATGCCAGCTGCCAACAGCTGATATGGCCACATTGGTGTGCAAGTATTAATACTGGCTCTGCTGCTGGGTACCCCTGAGCCCGAGCATGTCACCTGCGTGTGTCCCATGCACCCACTCAACCCAGAAGTCCCAGGCCTACTGGCAAGCTGACCTGCTGGGCCTGCTCCCCAGTGATGGCCAGCAGGCGGGTAGTGCCCTTGGAAAGCTGGCGGTCCCCGATGATAACCAGGTCCCCTATAGCCCCTGTACGTAACAGGTGCCTGTGGGAGGAAGGAGGGAACAGAATGTCAGGGGACATGACAGGAGACAAGGGAGAAGCCAGAGTGCATCTCCCATCAAGGGGTGATGGCTCCAAAGACCAAGGGAAGGGCGAGGATCTGGGGCCCCTGGGCCAGGCAGCACAAAGGAGTGACTCACGTCCCACAGCATAGCTCCACAGAGGTCTGCAGTGCGGCTTGGGAGGCTGGGTCCAATGCATGGGCCACGGGTACCCCCACTGACACCACCCGTACAGGGTCTGGGTAAACCTGAGGTCAAGAGGGGACAGGCCCGTTAACTGCCAAAGGAGAAGGATAAAGCCTCCAGGTATGCCTGAAGGAGGCCCCCGATCTCCACCAAAAGGGCTTCCCCAACTCACTTCATCCAGACAGCGCAGGCCAGGGACCTGGGCAGTGAGCGCCAGGGGCACCTCCTCCATGTACACAGGCTTATCCTGCTGCACGGCCTCCTGCACAGTGTTCTCCACTGCCCGGAGCTGCTGTGGGGTCAATGCGGTCTGGAGGGGTGGGGAGGAAATGGAAAGACCAACATGCAGTCAGCCCCACACCTGTAACTGATGCACTGAAACATGGTCAATGTTCACTGAGCTATCCCCAGGTTCTAGAATAGTGGCTAGCACATGATAGGTGCTCAATAAACACTAGCTGAGCAAACAATTCTTTTCCTTAGAAAGCTATCTGGGAGTTGGGCTTACTGGAAGCTCCAGGCCTTTCAATAGGCACCAAAAGTTGAAGAAACAGAAAAAGGAGGCTGTACCCACATGGAGCTTACAAGGGGCAGCCCAATGGAAGAGAGAACTACAGGATGGGGGGATGCAGGGGCAGGGAATAAGCAGGTGGGATGGGGATTAGCCAGCAAGTACTTCCTGGAGAAAGGATTTGAGCCAGATGTGTAAGAAGGGCAGGGAGACAGGGTGGCAGCAGAGGGAGAGGGCAGCCCAGTTTGAGCAAGAATGTCTCGGGTGACAGTAGAAACAAGGAAGGAGTGGCTGGAGGTGAAGGGAGGGCCCCTGCTGGAGGGCCTTCAGAATCCCACATCAGAGCTGGGTGAGGCCCTAGATACTCTGTAGCCTGACTCCTCACTGGTGCACGAGGAGCCCAAGGGGAAAGGACTTGCCCAGGGTCCCATAGTGATTGGGTGGCTGTGCTGGGCCTAGAGCCCAGGCCTCTAAGGGCAACCTGCTCACAGCAGGCTGTCTCTCTTTAAGCCTGTCACCTCACATGAAGCCTGTCTTTCTGTGCCAGGCTCACCTGGGTGGTCACATCCAAGCGCAGCTGCTCAGGATTGAGATGGGAGCCCTGCTGCTCTGTGCCAGGGCCCAGGGTCTGCCGCAGTGCCCAGTTCAGCAGGTGGGTGGCCGTGTGCTTCACCATGCAGCCTAGACGCCAGGCCTGAAATACTTTTGTCACCCAGGGTCCTGGGTGAGGGCAGGGGGTGGGGAGAGTGAAGGGCTGCAGGGTATTGGGAACAGTTAGGGAGGATCCTTACCTTATCCACATGCAGCTGCACCTGGTCCCCGATCTGTAGGCACTCAGGGGCTACTGCCTCATGCAGGATGAAACCCCCACAGACCTCGGCCCGGGCTACTGGGAACAGCACGTCCTGGGGGAGGGTAGGGGTCAAGGTGCCTGTAGCCTTTCCCTCCCTTGGCTCCCACCCAGGCTTGGGTCTGCCACCCACAGAAATCAGCCTGGGCTGTGGTAGAGACTCACCTCTTGCCCTACCCGCACCAGGTAGCCACGGTCTGAAGCCTGGCCCCCCTGTTCTGCGTAGAAGTTGGTCCTGTCCAACAGGAGGCCACAGCGCTGGCCTTTCCCCACAGAGGCCACTGCTGTCCCGTCCTCTGTATACAGCTGCAACACCTGGGCCTCACAGGTGCCGAACTCTGCCAGGGAACAGAATGGTTATTAGTGGTGGGCAGGGGCTGGGGACATGAAGGTGGGTCTGTGCCTTGGGGCTAACAGGCACCCCGCAGGGCACTTCCAGCTGGGGGCCACAGAGACCCCTGGTGGCCATCCTGGGGAATACATAGGGGCCAGCAGCAACCATCTTGGACATTCTTCTCAGTCATGGTCAGGCAAGCTTGTGGTGGCAGACCTCGGTCCAGGCTCTCACCATAACTTCCGTTGGGTCGCAGGGAGTAGTTGTACTTGGGGCTGCTGTCAGTTGGGGGCACTCCTTGGCGCTGCAGCTCCCCCAGTGCATGGACATCAAGCCACAATCCCTGCTTCTGAACTGGCTCAGCTTGCCGTGCCTGGTGCTGCAGGATGGGCATGGAAGAAGTACATGGAGAATGAAAGTGGGACTTCGGCCTCGCAGGGCCCTGTCCCTGCCACACAGCTGTGGACTCTGCAGCCCTTCTGGAATAAGAATTCAGGGCTTGGCTGGCTGCTAGAGCCCCTGGGCTGGGTGGTGAACCATCCATCATGTGGGATCCTCGGGATTAGGCCTTCTTGCCCACCGCTGCCCCTGGAAGGCCCCTCTCCAGGAAGCTGTGCTGGCTTCTGCTCTTGTGTTTAGCCAGTGTTTGGCTAGTGTTGCTTTCTACAAGTTGTGGCCTGAGGTTTTAGAAACCTCCCAGGTGAGGGGACAGATCCTATCTCAGACTCTTGATTTCTTTCAATATCCATAGCTCTTCCCCCAGGAGCTCAGGGCTAGGGAAGGGGTGTCCCAACAGAACCAGCATGGGGGTGCCACAGCTTGTACCTGGGCCGCCTCCTGGGCCAACCGCTCCAGTCCAGTGGAGTCCAGCTGGACCCCTTTCTCCTCCAGCATCAGCTCTACCATGTCCAAGGGGAGCCCCAGGTCTCCAGACAGTGACAAGGACCAGGCCACTTCAGCTTTAAGAAAGGAAGACAAAGAGTGTTGACAAGGGGAGGGATTAGACGAAGAAGGGGAGAAAAATAAGGTCCAGGGTCCTTCTAACCACGCAGAAGCCACCACATGCCAAACACAAATACCCCCTCCATACTGGGTAGCCTCAGGAGAGGGGTCACATTCAGGCTTCATGCCTCAAGGCCAGAGCTGGGGGTAGTCCAGGGTACTCCCTGGGCACAGGTCATTTCAAGAGAGGAGGGACGCTCAGTCTATGCATGAAGCCAACCTAGGAGAGCAGGAGGCAGGGCTAGCTGGGCAGTGTGGACATAGGGAGAGGCAGGGTGGTGTTCCTGCTGCAGAGGGGTCTGGGTATGGAAGGAGAGTCCAGGGAGAGAGGAACATTGGGCAGAGGTTGGGGGTGGACATGAGGCAGGGGGCTGGCCCAGAGCTCCCTCCTCTGTCCACCCTGGCGAGTCTCAGCAAGTCCCTTGTGCATGGGCTAGGTATCCCACTGACCAGGGAACATATCTGAAGGCCCCAGGGTCCTCAGAGTCCGATCAATGATCCGCCGACCCCGCTCCAGGGAGGCCAGGAAGGCTGCCTCGTCCTCTAACACCAGGTTGGAGATCTGAACCAGACAGAGCAGAAGTGGAGCTAGGTCTCCTTGAAAGGAGGGTCTCTCTCCACAACTCTCCCATCAACCCCTTTCTCTCCCACCGGAATCCAGTACCTGGGCTGAGTTCCTTTGCAGTTCTGGATAAGCATCTCCCTGGGGGAGGTGGAGAGGGCTGAGGAGGTGTGAAAGGCAACCAACCCACCCCCACCTCCCCACCCTGGGCCTCCCTGAGGACACGTGCCCTGGAGGCTCAGACACATTGAGGGGCTGGGAGAGGGACTCAAATGGGGAACTGGTTTCCCTGTAGGGTGGCAGAAGGGGGTCATGAGGTCAAAGGCTCAGCGGTTTGGGCAAGGAGCCTCAAGTTTTCCTGCTTCTTGTAAGCAAGAACAGCTTTCTTAGCTTGCTGATAGGATGCTGGGCTGGACATTTAGGGTGGGGACCTCTGGGCACCCAGGCTGGGGGCACTGTCTAGGCTCAGTGGTAGGCTCCCCAAAGTGCCCAGGGAGGCCCACAGTGGAGAAGAAGCTCTGTCCTTACCAATGTCTCCACCACTACAGGCACCAGGCTGCCTAGGAAGCCAGGTGGTGCCTTTAAGATCTCCATGGAGAAACGCACAGCTCGACGGAGGATCCGACGAAGAACCAGCCTAAAGGGTTTCAGAGCCCAGACATGAACCCCTAGCAGCTCATGGTCAGCAACATGGGGAGTGGGAAGGACAAGATCCACAGTGTGCGCTCCCACCCCAAAGCTCTCCCTCTCCCCATTCCTCCTACTGGCTCAACCAGACCCACCTCTCCTCTTCCTTCCCTCCTCCACCTGCGACCCCCAGCAGCCCCTGTCCTCTCTGTAGCCCTTCCAGACTCACGGGGGACCTGACATCCCAGGGAAGACGCCATCAGAGATGCAGACACTGAGTGTGCGGATGTGGTCAGCCACCACGCGGTACGCTGTGTCTGTGCGCCCCTCGTCTGCCACCCCTACCCGGCCCAAGTAAGGGGGTGCCCTGCAGCCCTGGGAAGCAGGAGAGAAAGAGTCAGCCAGTGGCCCTGCTTGAACTGGCCCAGGTAGGTGCTCTTTATCGCCTCTAGAGCATCTGCACTCAGCCCTAAAGCCAACCACATCCAGAATGGCCTTGCCAGTCCAGTCCTGGGCTGAGAAGCCTCACGGATGAGCAGGAGCCAGGCCCTGCCCTCACGGAGCTCATATTTGATGCTACAAGTGAACATATCTGTGATCATTTACTGAATTTCTACTATCAGAACTGGGTGAGAACTTGAACAACATGACCTCTAATCCCCAAAACAGCCCATTCCAGGAGGTATTAGTATCCTTGCTTTACAGAAGAGGAAGCTGAGGCTCAGAGGAACTCAGTGACACAAGGCTACCCAGCTCTCAAGGAGCAGATCTGAGATCTCAGCCAGGCCTGTCGGACTCCAGGTGCTCTCCACTACCTGTTCTTGCCTCTCCCATCTTTTGTGGGGGTGGGCAGGGAGGGAGAGTGTAAGCTACATACATGGAAATGCTCCAAAGCAGGGAGCTTGATTTACCTAGCTCCACACCTCTCTCTTCCCCAAACTTCTTCATCTAACAGTCATGCCATTCACTGTGTTGCTCAAATCAATTGTCTGGGAGCCATCTTTGAATTCTTTCTCCTACCCATCGTAATCCATCAGTGGGTCCTTTTGCTTCTACCTCCATGAGATCTCTCAAATCAATCTACTTGTCTCTACTTCCACTGCTGTTAGCCGAAGTCATGCCCTGTGGTTCTTGCCTGGATCGATAATAGCTTCCCAATCGATTCCTAAGTTTCTGCTCTCATCTCCCTCCAGTTCATCCTCCACACAGCAACAGGAGTAGGCTTTTAAAAGTGTACATCATGCTGGGCGCGGTGGCTCACACCTGTAATCACAACACTTTGGGAGGCTGAGGCAGGTGATCACCCGAGGTCAGGAGTTTCACACCAGCCTGGCCAACTTGGTGAAACCCCATCTGTACTAAAAATATACAATTTTTTTGTGTGATGGCGGGTGGCTGTAATCCCAGCTACTCTAGAGGCTGAGGCATGAGAATCGCTTGAGCCCAAGAGGCAGAGGTTGCAGTGAGCTGAGATCATGCCACTGCACTCCAGCCTGCATGACAGAGCAAGACTCTGTCTCAAAAAAAAAAAAAAAAAAAAAAAAAAAAAAAAAGAAGGGTTCTCAGTGGGGAGTGGCATGATCTGATATACATTTTTATTTATTTATGTTTTTTGAGATGAAGTCTCACTCTGTTGCCCAAGTTGGAGTGCAGTAGCACGATCTCAGTTTATTGCAACCTCCACCTCCTGGGTTCAAGTGATTCTCCTGTCTCAGCCTCCTAAGTGGCCGGGACTACACGTATGTGCCAGCACGCCTTGCTGATTTTTCTATTTTTTAGTAGACAGGGTTTTGCCATGTTGGCCAGGCTGGTCTCCAACTCCCGACCTCAAGCGAACCGCCTCCCTCTGCCTCCCCAAGTGCTAGGATTACAGGCGTGAACCACCGTGCCCAGCCCTTAGAACCCTTCTTGCCACTCTGAGAATCAAAGCCCCACTTTGGACTTCAAGGCCCACAAGACTGAACTCTGCCCTCTTGTCTGTGGTAGACTGTTCACAAAAATGGCCCTTTCCTATGCATATGCCACTTTAAAAATGGGACTTCACAGCTGTTTCCCATCAAGGGATAGACTCTGTTTCTCCATCCCCTGAATCTGTGCTGGCTTTGTGACTTGCTTTGGCCCACAGAATATACTGGAAACAACACTGTTCTAAGCCTATGTGTCTGCTCTCTGTCTTGGAACCTTGCTGAGCTGTGATGTGGACAAGCCCAGACCAGCCAGCTAGGTGATGACAGACACATGGCCCAGTCACCCCTACTGCCTCCAAACTGACAGACAGCCAAGCCCCAGAGGAGGAGTTGCCTCTCAGCCGACCACAGATGGATGAGTGAGCTCACACAAGACCAAAGAACGAGCCAGCTAAGCCCAGCCTAAACTCTAGCTCACAGACTCAGGGGGCAAATACATGGTTGGTGGTTAAGCCACAGAGCATTAGGGTGGTTTGTTATACAGCAAAAGCTAACTGACACATGGTCCTATCATATCCCATGGGATTCTCCTTTAGCTGGCTGGCCACCTTTTTGTTTCTGGCACATGTCAAGCCCTTTCTTGGGGGGCAACGGGGAGAGTATAAGCTATACACACACGGAAATGCTCCAAAGCAGAGAGCTTGATTCACCTAGCTCCAAAGCTCTCTCTTCCCCAGGCTTCTTCATCTCAGTAAACAGTCACGCCATTCACTGTGTTGCTCAAGCCAACAGCCTGGGAGTCATCTTTGATGTCTCTTTCCCCTCCCCATCTAATCCATCAGTACCAAGGTCCTTGGTACCTGCTGTCCCCTCTGCCTGGAAAGAGCTTCTTGTGGCTGACTCCTCCTTCTTCGGGGCTCAGCTCAAAGGTCATCTTCTTGGTGAGCCTTCCCCAAGTACCTTATCTAAGATTCCTCTGTACCCCTCCTTCTTCCTAGTTACTTTCACCCATGTTTACTGCCTGTTCACAATCTGTAAGCTATTACTTTGTTCTTTAACACATTTATTGTCTATCTCTCATGCTAGCATATAATTTCCATGATCCCTTTCCTGCTTACTGCTGTGTCTTCTGTACCAAACACAAAGGACTTAACATAAAGCAAGCACTTAACAAGTATTTTCTGAATAAATGAAAGAGGTAAGGAGTTAGGAGGAACAGCAGGTAATAATTAATCCTAGTGTCTCGCTTGACGTCTTGGAATTCTTGGTTGGTTATTGTCCTCAGATGCTGAGAACACTTTGAGTTATCAACAAAGATGGAATGCAATGGGGCTGAGGGCTATGATGAGCAAGTTGGAGGGCTTCTGGAAGGGAAGAGGCACTCACCTGCTGTATGGCGTGGAGCAGCGGGGAAAAGAGGTCAGTGTCATAGGTGGAGTGTTTGCCTTGCAGCACAGCCACCAGCCTTTCCAGGCCCATTCCTGTGTCCACATGCCACTGGGGCAAGGGCTGCAGGCTTCCATCTGCCTCTCTGTCCAGGGAAGGTGTGCAAGGTGAGGCCCCATCCAGGATTACAGGTGTGAGATGCCCAAGTGGAGTAGAGAAATGTTGGGGGGCGGTGAGCCCAAGGGGGATGACAATGGGAGGAACCAGACAATCAGTGTCTTCTCCTGCCACCCTGCAATAGCAGATGATGATGGCCTTGGGGTCCTGTCCTTTCTCATATAGAGCTATCTCCACTCTCACCCCTGCTTGGGCCCTTGCCTGGGCAGCAGACATCCCATCTTGGGACAGAATTCTTTGCCCCTAGAAAGACATGTCAAGGCTAGAAGAAAATCTGAGATCATCAAGTTCAACTCAATTTGTTGATCATCAAGTTCAACAGAGAATAGCAGTGACTTGTTTAAGCTGTCACAGGCAAAGACTACAATTAAATCAGTTATTATCTACAAGGTGATGAGAATTGTGCCTGGCACATGGTAAGCATCATTTACGTGTTTGTTTTTATACGAAACAGATCAAAGTCTTCTAATTGCCACCTTTTCCACTTCTGGATTCTCGTCCTGCTTCTGCACCCCCTTACCTGTTGTGTTGCATGAAGACCAGGTTCCAAAGTTCTACCAGCTGGGGGGCTCCCACCCCACCAGCAAGGTCATAGTGGATCTCGGTACAGGGTCCACAAGGGCCAGTATTCCCCATCTCCCAGAAGTTCTCTTGTGGTCCAAAGGAAAGCACACGAGTAGCAGGCACCCTGAGGAGAAAGGCAGGCGAGTGGTGAGAGATAGATAGACCCAGAAGCTGGGACCCTCTCTGCCACGAGAGCCCCTCCCTCAAGTCGAAGCTCAGCAAGAGGAAGAACAGGGCTAAGTCCACAGTATCCTGGAATGAAATGCTGAGACTCTGAGGATTGGTGCTGGTAGTCTCCATTATCCAGTCCTTCTGCCCTCCAGGAATGAACATAAGTAGGGGGTTGACTTACCCTAAGCTCAGCCAAATGTCCCTGGTCTCCAGGTCTGGCTCCAGCCCTGCCTTAGGGTCACCATCAAAGTAGGAGACCCAGAGCCTTTCCGTAGGGATCCCATAGACCTGAGTCAGCAGTTCCCAGGCCATGCTACATGCCTCCTCCTGCAGCAGAAACCAGCATGGGGTCGGGGGAGGAAGATGGGTGAGACGGAGACCCCACTGAAGTAATCAAGCCACATGAGTTTAGCCCCCCACTTAAGACAAAAGCATTTCTGTGGCCATCTTGTTCCCAGAATAAGCCATGAACCATTACTGCCTCTGAGTGTTTACTGCCCAGAAAGCTTCCCCTTCTAAATCCTATCTTCTTTCAAGTCCCAGAACAAGTCCCACTTTCACATGAAATTCTCTGCCTACTCTAGCCTGGAGTGATCTTTAACTTTAGTAAGTACCTTAGCATTGCTATTTGACCATTTGCTCAAACAACAATTTTTGAGTAGTCATTAGGCAGGAAGCATAGTCTCTGCCCTTGAGGGACTTACAATCCAATCAGGGAAGCGAGGTAATTCCTGCTACACCTGCTCAACTAGCACTTTGCCTCCACATCTGGTATTAGGCCCTGCCTAAGCAGACAGTACAATGGAAACAGGACAAACTGACTCCCTTCTTGGCTGATCAATGCTCTCCAGAGACTCACCTTAAAATATTCACCCCCAAAGGCCCAATTGCCAAGCATTTCAAAGAAGGTATGATGGGAAAGGTCTCGACCCACATCTTCCAGGTCGTTATGGCGTCCTCCAGCTCTCACACATTTCTGGCTGTTGGCCACACGTCGGAAGCCTGCCATTTCGCTTCGTGGATCCACGGTGCCCAGAAAGATTGGCTTGAACTGGAAGCACATAGAGTGGGGAGGAGGAGAGGGATATCGCAATTTCTCAGTAGAAGGGAAATGTGGGGAGTGGGTTTAGGGATGGCTGTTCAGACCGAAGGCTGAAGGTGCCCCTGAGAGTGCACTGTAATGTTGGTCTAGGAGGACAACCTGGGAGCCTGGAGACAGCCATCTCTGGTATGTGGGGAGCACAGAAGAGGTAAATAAATCATGAACCGGAGACCCTCTGCTAGTAAAATGGGCAAGGTAAAAGGAGGAATGTGTTGGGAGCTGGAAACAGGGCACTGAAATGTGGCATCCTCCGTCTCAGCTTCTTCAACCACACCAAATAACTTCAGGGTACAAAACTAAGACTTATTTAGTAGGGATCTCAGACGGCCTCTAAGATTAACTTACGCCGCCCCTATTTTACAGATGAGGACAATGAAGTCTAGAAAAGGTAAGTGGCTGATAAAAATCAAAAGCTTAGAAAATAGTACTCAGCACACAACAGGTGATCAATAAACATTTAATGAAAGTGTTATCTTTATTTAAAGAGCGAATAAATGAAATGGGATTTCCCCCACCAGTCTGCCCCCACGGGATTCCACTCCAGCCATTTCTGGACCTAATACTCAATTCCAATTCAGAAGTTCCCAGTTCAAGCCCTCCCCAAGCCCTCCCTATACTCTGAGCGCCGTACCCCCATCACTTTACCCAACCAAGCACCGCCCTCTTTCCCCAAAAGCTACGAACTCCGCCTCTCGCTTCTTTTGCCCAATCCTGCAGCGTCTTTCTCACCGGAAAACTCACAAACTCTGCTCCCTATCAGTATGGTTCGGCCCTCACCTGGTTCATGCCCGCGTTGACAAAAAGCAAACTGGGGTCGCCGCGGGGCCGCACGGAGGCGGAGGGCACCAGCCGGTGGCCATGGCGGTCCCGAAAGAAGTTCAGAAAGGCGGCCCTCACGGCCGAGGCCTTGGCTGCAGGGGGCTCCGATGAGAGCGGCCGATGGCTGGGGCCCCGCCATGCGGGCGACCTTCGAATGGCCCGCCGCAGCCGCCGAGCTGCAGCTACCACCGACGCTGCCATCTTAGCTCCGGGCAGTGACTTTACGGGGTCAAAGAGTGACGAGGGAAGGAAGCCAGGCGTTTCCTACAGCGGCCCCTGGCTGTAGGAGGACTCAGGGCGGCTCTGCCGCCGGTGTGGAAGTAATCGATTGGGTCGCTGGCAGAAGTCGATCTAGCACAGCGCCTGGCACATAGTAGGTTTTTAAGTCATTCGGCATTAAACACATATTGACAGCCTACTATGTGCTAGGCATTGTTTTGGGCGTTTAGGGTACACAATTAACAAAATGCCCTGCCCATTGAAATCTGTATTCTAGCAGTAATTGCTGTTGTGCTTATTAGTTTTGCAAAGTTACAAATGGGGTTGCAATAAACAAGTGTGGATTCAACTTCGTGTGTGTGCGTATGTGTGTGTGTGTTTTGTGTCGATGTTTCCAGGCTGAGGGAAGAAGGCAGAGAGTGACAGGGGAGTATCAGCATTCCTTCAAGAGGTATTCAACAAATAGTTTTTGAAGACCTAGTATGTGCTAGGCAACGTTCTAGGCATTTGCCAGTTCCCTTGGACCTTGGCATCAGACACCGCCATTTTGCCCTTGAAGCAGGAGTCTATAGGACAACACAGAAACCAAACAGCATCTGCTATATTATTAATTGCCTAACATTTGGTCTTGTCATTTGCCTGGGGATCAGAGAGAATCCAGGTCGTCAAGGCAGGAGGAAGCTGTTGGCTGATAGCTGCAGAGATTTCACTCTCTAAGCCTTCTAATGCACTGAGGTTTTGTGTGTTTTCGTTTAAGGTAAGAGATATACCCGTCCTACCTCTCCCTTCTGTCTTTCCATAGTAGCAGCTGTGACCCTGAAGCCAACAGGTCCTTGTGGATGCAATCAGGGTGCTCATGGGGTTTCTCATGATGCCCTTGGCTTGGAAAATTAAACAGATTAGGAAGAGAGAAGAGAATCTGCCAAGCTAAAACTCAACAGAGGTTCCAGCGCTGAGGTCAGTGTAATAATGGAGAAGGCCTTAACCATCCAGGTGGTCTGTTTTAGCCACCATTCTGTGTGTGTTAAGTTATTTGGGGTCTTTGGATACATAGTTTCTTTGGGGAATCGACATTGGACTTGAATTTTTATAGTGATAGTAAATTCTCAACTTTGTATTCTGACAGCACCTATAACTCCTATTCCATGATCCCCTTTTTCTCCCTTTGCCCACATAGATTAAAGGTATTGTTTTGAAAGTGTGTTTGGCCTATTTTGGTTTTTCCAGTGTTTCTGGAACAGGAAGCTAAAATCATCTGGGGATTTCTGTGAGATTGATGATTTTTGTTTTGTTTTGTTTTTTAGATGGAGTTTCGCTCTTGTTGCCCAGGCTGGAATACAATAGCGCAATCTTGGCTCACAGCAACCTCCGCCTCATGGGTTCAAGCAATTCTCCTGCCTTAGCCTCCTGAGTAGCTGGGATTACAGGCATGCACCACCATGCCTGGCTAATTTTGTATTTTTAGTAGAGATGGGGTTTCTCCATGTTGGTCAGGCTGGTCTTGAACTCCCGACCTCAGGCGATCTGCCTGCCTCGGCCTCCTGAAGTGCTGGGAATACAGGCATGAGCCACCGCGCCCAGCTAAGATTGATGATCTTTAGACAAGACTGTGAAATTATTTCCCAAACTGAGATGGGAGTGTTTTGCCATACAAACCTGGTGGGGCCTCTACTCAGTACTGACATCACCTTTTTTTTTTCAGATTTTGCCCAGAAAGTCGTTGTGTTATATTAGAAACTCCAAACTTGGATCTAGTATGGAGCCATATAATTTTTAAAAACAGCTTTATTGAAATATAATTTACATACTATACAATTCACCCGTTTAAATAAAGTATATAGTTCAATGCCTTTTAGTATATTTACATAGAATTGCCCAACCATCACCACAATCCCTTTTAGAACATTTTCATTACTGCCAAATGAAACCCCAAATCCTTTAGCCATTAACCCCCAATCGTCTCATCCCTCCTAGCCCTTGGCAACCACTAATCTACCTTCTGTCTCTACAGACTTGTATATTCTGGACATTTCATGTAAATGGAATCATATAATATGTAGTTCTTTGTAACTGGCTTCTTTCACATGAAATAATGTTTTCAAGGTTCATCTGTGTTGTAGCATGTACCCTGGATTTTTAGAAAAATGTTTTTAGTTGTTTTCTGTTTGAAGTAGGTTTTTCTCTCATCTTATTTTGTCTTTGCCACTAAAAATGATAATTTTCTTTTCTTTAAATGTGGTGCTCTTTGATGAATCATTAGGTTCTTTTTAATATTTCCCAGTGAAGCAAAGTGGTTCATGTACGCTTGGGATGTGTCTGTTCTGGTTTGCAACTGTCATCTGATGAGGAAGTTAAACTGAAGGCCTGCAGCTTCCCAAGATAGATGGAGGTGGAGAAAACTCATCAGACAGGGAAGTTACCAACCCTGGGAACTTCTCTGAAGGATACTGATCTACTGTCTCAGTATTTGTGGGAATTTCATTTTGAGGTTTAACATGCAAATAGGGTCTGCTTTTTGGGGGTTACTCAGCTGGGTTTTGTGAGCAACGTTTCGGGTGCTCCTTTCATTGTTTAAGACAGTGGTGTTTTATCTTCCCTGGAGGTGGGATTTTCCCTTATGTTGCCATTTGACCTACTTATCTTGGTACGTTCAAGGCATCCAGCCATTCTTTGTGCTCTCCCTTTCACTTGTTTAAAAGATGTAACACTCTTATTCTAGGAGTAGAAAGTGTCCTTTCTGATTTCCCCATTGGCTTTGAGAGCAAGACCCCAAGATCGGTGAGACATTCTGTCCTGGATTGATGGTCAGAGAAGATAGGAGGGAATTTTCACTCTCACTGAGCATGGGGAACTCAACTTTGGGAATTTCCTCTTATAAATCATAAAAGCAGTCTTTTAGCGTCTAGGTTAAAAAGTCAACCTACGAGAGGTGTTTCTGGTTTGATGTGTTTATTTATGGCATTGGCTTATCTGGGTTGTGAAAGCAACCAACACTTGTCAAACATTAATATGCATATGGATCTCCTGCTATCTTGTTAAATATGCAGACTATGATCCGGTAGGTCTGGAGTGGGTGAAATTCTGCATTTCTAGCAGGCTCCCCGGTGATGCTGCTGCTGATGCTAGTCTACTAGACCATACCTGGAGTGACAAGGATGTAGTAAAGGACTCGTGAGGGGAGTCTGGACACAGGCTTTAGGAAATGTTCTTTTGTCTGGTCCTGGAGCCTAAGACTTAGGTGCCCTTAGGTTCTCCCTTTCTGTGGTTTCCCACAGTCTAGGTTTTTGCTGACTGCATATTCGACATTCAACTCACATTCAACATGTTCCTCTGTCTTCTCTATTTCATGCAAATTAGCACCTGGATGTAGAGATTTGATTAGACACAATTTTGAATCCCTTTGGCAAGACCATAGATGCTCCTTCACCAGAGGGTACATCAGTGTTTGGTTGTCTGTATTTCTGTGATCTTAGCAGGCCCTGATAACATAATGCCTATACCTGTTAACTCACTGGAAGGTGCAACATGGTGGTATGTTAATTCTATCATCTCTTTTTCATTTATTAATCGGAGTCTTTATGAAAAGATGCTTCCGCTAATCAATTATTTGTTAACCAGTGGTATAGTTAATGTAGAAAAGGCTACATGCTTGATTTTTCCTCCTTTGATTATCAGTGTTCGAGATAATGAATTTGTTCCTATCACTCTCCAAGAGTGAGCTATTATTATATTTTCAGCATCATTGTGAACTCATGGATTTTGGCCTATTTGACGGTTTCAATCCATTGCAATTACAGTGCTGTGTCCATTAAAGCTACAAGTGTCCCATCTTTGGTTAGTGGGAACTTTTTTGATTTGGCTTCTGAGTTCCTTTGACATGACTCTCGTAATCTTTGATAGATTCCTTGCTTTCTGTTATGGCAAGATATTTCTGGCTCATTTTGTCCATTTTTTGCCCCAGACCTGGAATCAGCCATTTACAAAAATCCCAGCTACTTTTAATGTGAGAAGGTAATTCAACACTACAATCTAGGTGCTAGTGATACTTATTGCTACTGGGTCAGTCATTGTTTCCAGATTTTTATAGAGGACGGAGATAGGAGGAATATATATTTACAGATAAAATAGTTTGTTAGCAGTTTTTAAGCAGGGGAGCGACATGATCTGATTTATGCCTTTGAAAGATCCTTCCACTGAGGGAGAGTTGACTATGGGGGTCATTGCAGAAGCAGCAATGCCTTTAAGGATGTTGCTGACATTGTCTGGGAGAGAGATGATGGACAGGATTGCAGCTGTGAAGATGAGAAATGGTTAGATTCAGGCTGCATGTGAGGGTAGGGCTATATTTGCCAATGGATGGGATGCAGAGAAAGGGGGAGAAGATTCATTTCTAAGTTTATGACCCGAATAACAGGGAGGGTGGTGGTGCCATTCACTGAGATAGGAAAGCTGGAGAACGAGCGGGTCTGTGGAAGGGAAATAAAAAGTCTGCTTTGGTCATGTTGAGCTTGAAATTAGACATCTACACGGAGAGATCATTCAGTGTTCGATATGAAAGTCCGGAGTGCAGAGGCAAGATCTAGCTGCAGCTGTAGATTTGGGGGGTTACTAGCACATTGGTGGTCCTGGATGAGATGAGATCATCTAGTGGAAGATCAGGATGGAGAAAAAGAGAGGAAGGTGAGATCATGGGTGCTTCCTGGGGAGCTGGAACAGGAGATGCCTGCAGTAGAGGCTGAGAGGGCAGTCAGGGTCAGGAGGAAAACTGGAAAGAGTGTGGTTGCACCAAGGCCTCCAGATGACCGTATTCAAGAAGAAGGGAGTGGCCAGTGTGCCAGGTGCTGTGCGGGGTTAAGCAGAAAAAGAGCGGAGACCTAACCAATGGATCAGGCAAGATGGGAGCAGTTTCAGTGGGATGATGGGAAGGAAAGCCCAACTGGAGTGGGAGAGGAGGAGAGACAAGAAGGTGGAGACAGGAAGCATAGGCAACTCCGGAGGAATTTTTCAGGAAAGAGAAGTAGGAAAAACAACAACAACAACAACAACAACAACAACAAAACAAACAGTAGAGGCTGGACGGGACTGTGGGCTTTAGGGAGTATGTTTATTTATTTGTGTAAGTCTACTTTGGTCATGTTAAGTTTCAAATTAGACATCTACATGGAGAGGTCATTCAGTGTTCGATATGAAAGTCCAGGCTAGAGTGCAGTGGCATGATCTTGGCTCACTGCAACCTCTGCCTCCCGGGTTCAAGTTATTCTCCTGCCTCAGCCTCCAAAGTAACTGGGATTACAGGTGCCTACCACCACGCCCAGCTAATTTTTGTGTTTTTAGTAGAGATGTGGTTTCGCCATGTTGGCTAGGCTGGTCTTGAACTCCTGACCTCAGGTGATCCAACCGCCTCGGCCTCCCAAAGTGCTGGGATTACAGGCGTGAGTCACTGTGCATGGCTTGTTTGTTTATTTTTAAGAACAGCAACATTTGGCTTATTTGTATGCAGATAGAAGTGATTTGGTACAGAGAAGAAGCTGATAAAGCAAGAAAATGAAAGGATATTGAAGGAACAAAGTTTTAAAGTATTTGAAAAGATAAAATTCAGTACAAAATAGAGGGATAGGCCATTGCCATGTGCAGGGACACCTCTTCTATTATAATAAGAGAAGGATGTAATTCCAGCACTTTGGGAGGCCGAGGCAGGCAGATCACCTGATGTCAGGAGTTCAAAACCAGCCTGACCAGTTTGGCAAAGCCCCATCTCTACTAAAAATACAAAAATTAGCCAGGTGTGGTGGTGGGTGCCTGTAATCCCAGCTACTTGGGAGGCTGAGGCAGGAGAATTGCTTGAACCCAGCAGGCGGAGGTTGCAGTGAGCCAAGATCGCACCATTGCACTCTAGCATGGGCAACAGAGCAAGACTCTGTCTGGAAAAAAAAAAAGAGAAGGAGATGGAGGATAGTAATTCTAGTACGTCAGTGGCTGCAGGGCTGAGGAGCAAGCAAGGGAGTACTCATTCTCATGCACCTATTTCCTTAGTGAAGATGCAGTGAGGTGTAGAGATGAAACTGCTGTCTTGAAAGAGAGAAGGTGATTTACTAGGGATTAGCTGACACTGTTGGCTGCTCACTTAAGATTTGAGGTCCTCGATTTAAACTGAGACTGATTAGCACAGTGGGCTTTTCTCCATCCACGCCCAGCTACTGTTTGCAGGTTCAGAGCAGGCAGACAGTTAGGCATAATCAGGCTTCGGTCCTGCCATCTGAGTGTGATGGGGGTCAGGCAGGCATGAAGAGGGGTGCTTGCAGGGAAATGGTTAAAGTTCTGAAACTTGTTCAGTATTTGAGTTGTAAACACTACCCATCTTGGGTCTCATTTCATCTAATAGCCTTAGTATCCTGTTTCAAACCTTAAAACACACCTTTAAAAACATAATGATGTATATGACATGTGACTTCTCCCTCCTGCCTTTGGAAGCTTTTTTTTTTTTTTTTTTAGATGGAGGAAAGAGACAAGAGACTGTTAGTGTGTAACATGTAAATATTATGTTAAAGAGGTAGTCACTAGTTTAGCAAGAGAAAATTTTAACTTTAATCTGACTTTACATCAGAAAGAGGAGTCCAAAAGACAGTGGTAAGGCTTCTTTAAAGCACTGAAAGAAAAAACTCGTAAACACAAAATTCTATATCCAGCAAAAATATCATTAAAGAAGACAGAATAAAATTTTCAGATAAAAACTAAGAGAGTTTATCACCAGCAGATTGCACCATAAGAGAATTCTCCAGGCTAAAGGGAAACACGGCTAGATAGGAAGTTGAACCTTTAGGAAGGAATGAAGAGTGCTCGAAATGTTAAGTTGTATGTAGATAAATATAAAATGCTATTTTTTCCTCAATTAAAAAATATATATTTAACTGTTTAAAGCAAAAGAATTTGGCCAAGTGTGGTTGTTCATGCCTGTAATCCCAGCACTTTGGGAAGCTGAGGTGGGTGGCTCTTCTGAGCGTAGGAGTTTGAGACCAGGCTGGTAACATGGCAAAACCCCATCTCTACAAAAAACACAAAAATTAGCTGGGCATGGTGGCATGTGCCCTGTAGCCCCAGCTACTTGGGAGGCTAAGGTGGGAGGATTGCTTGTGTCTGGGAGGTCGAGGCTGCAGTGAGCTGAGATCACATCACTGCACTCCAGCCTCGGCAACAGAGGGAGACTTCTGTCTCAAAAAACAAAAAAAAATTGCAATTGTTAGTTCTGTTTATTGCTCTTGTCCTTCAGGACATGTACTATGACTACAACATACAAAGTGGGAATGGTAAGTTGAACCATACAGTTGCAAGTGACTACATTTTACGTGAAGTGGTATAATATTAACTCTAGGTAGACTCTGAAAAGTGAAAGATGTATTTTGTAATCCTTTGAGCAGTGGTTTTCAGAGTGTGGTACAAGAACCTTGGGGGTCCCCAAAACCCATTTAGGACTTCTTCGAGGTCTTCCCATTTTCAGCTATGTGTCTGTGTGAGGCTGGAGTTTCTTCATATAAGTCAACCAAAACAATGTATCTACAACAGATTAAGAAGCAGATATTAGAATTCATCTTTCATGGCCAGGTGCGGTGGCTCGTGCCTGTAATCCCAGCACTTTGGGAGGCTGAGGTGGATCACTTGAGGTCAGGAGCTGGAGACCAGCGTGGCCAACATGGCGAAACCCCATCTCTACTACAGTACAAAAATTAGCCAGGCGTGGTGGTGCATGCCTGTAATCCCAGCTACTCGGGAGGCTGAGGCAGGAGAATCACTTGAATCTGGGAGGTGGAGGTTACAGTGAGCCAAGAGCTCCACTGCACTGCAGCCTGCACGACGGGAGTGAGACTCCATCTCAAAAAAAAAAAGAATTCATCTTTCATGAAGCCAGAAATTGAAGACATTTACAAAAATGTGAAACAGTGTCACTCTCCTATTTTGAGGAGAAAGTATATTATTTTTAATGAAGCATGTTATTTATGTTAACATGTAGTGGATTTATTATTTTAATTAAATACGAATTTTTTAAGATTCCCAGTTTAATTTTAAATTTTCTTTTCTTTTTTTTTTTTTTTTTTTTTGAGACAGAGTCTCGCTCTGTCACCCAGGCTGGAATGCAGTGGTGCAATCTCAGCTCACTGCAACCTCTGCCTCCTGGGTTCAATCGATTCTCATGCCTCAGTCTCCGGAATAGCTGGGATTACAGGCGCACGCCACCATGCCTGACTAATTTTTGTATTTTTAGTAGAGACGAGGTTTCGCCATTGGTTAGGCTGGTCTCAAACTCCTGACCTCAAGTGATCTGCCTGCCTTGGCCTCCCAAAGTGCTGGGATTACAGGCATGAGCCACCGCGCCTGGCCTCCCTGTTTAATTTCTAATACATATTACCCACATAGAAGCTCTTTGGGCGTTTTCAATACCTTTTAGGAGTGCAGCCTGAAACTAAACATTTGAAAATTTCTGCTTTACAGCAACCACTAAAAAATTATGCAATGAGCAGCAGTATTCATTGTGGGAGAAACAATCCAAATGTCCATCAGTGGATGAATGGATAGATGAAAAGTGGTATGTGCATACAATGGAATACTAGTCAATCACAGAAAGAAATGAAATCCTGATACGTGCTACAGTGGGGATGGACCTCAAAAACATTACTCTAAATGAAAGAAGCCAGACATAAAAGGGCACATATTGTATGATTTCACTTATATGAAATGTCCAGGACAGGTAAATTCACTAAGACAGCAGATCAGTGGTTTCCAGGTGCTGAGGAAGAGGAGAATGGGAAGTGTGGCTTAATGGATAGAGTTTTGTTTTGGGATGATGAAAATGTTTTAGCTCTAGATAGAGGTGGTGGTTGCAGAACATTGTGAATGTACTAGATGCCTCTGAATTGTACACTTTAAAATGAGTATTTTTGTGTTATGTAAATTTTACCTCAATTAAAAAAATAGTGCAACAAAATATCATTACAAATTTAATTTTTAATTTTATTTATTTGTTTTTGAGACAAGGTCTTGCTCTGTTACCCATGCTGGAGTACAGTGGTACGCTCACAGCTCACTGCAGCCTTGACCCCCCAGGCTCAAGCCATCCTCCCACTTCAGCCTCCTTAGTAGCTGGGACTACAGGTATGTGCCACCACGCCCAGGTAATTTTTGTGTTTTTGGTAAAGACAGGATTTCACCATGTTGCCTAGGCTGGTCTTTAACTCTTGGGCTCAAGCAATCTCTCCGCCTCAGCTTCCCAAAGTGCTGGGATTACAGGTGTGAGCCACTGTCCCTGGCCAAAATATCATTAAAAATTAATAGAGAAGGTGGCTCAATGGAGCAGTGGCTCAAGCCTGTAATCCTAGCACTTTGGGAGACAGAGGCGGGTGGATCACTTGAGGTCAGGATTTCAAAACCAGCTTGGCCATCATAGTGAAACCCCATTTCTACTAAAAATATAAAAAATTAGCTGGGCATGGTGGTGTGTGCCCGTAATCCCTGCTACTTGGGAGGCTGAGGCAGGAGAATTGCTTGAACCCGGGAGGCAGAGGTTGCCATGGCTGAGATCACGCCACCACACTCCAGCCTGGGTGACAGAGTGAGACTCCATCTCAAAAAAAAAAAAAAAAAAAAAAGAAAAATTAATAGATAAGTTAAAACTGAATTACAAAAATTATTTAGTAAACTAAACACACACACACACACACACACACACACACACTTAGAAATGGAGGAACAGAGTAACAAAAAACATGTAGAACAAACAGAAAACGAATAGCAAAATGGTGGCACTAAACCTAACCATATCAAGAATAATATTACCCATGACCTAGCAATTCCTCTTCTAAGTATTTCAGCAAAAGAAATGAAAACAACTATCTTCAAAAAGACTTATATGTGGACATTCATAGCAACTTTATTTGTAATAACCAAGAACTTGAAACGGTCCAGGTGTCCATGAACAGAGGAATGGATAAACAAATTGTGATATATTCATACAATGAACTACAACTCAGCAATATGAGAACAAACCAGTGATATACACACAATATACATGAATCTAAAAAGATGCTCAGTGAAAGAAGCCTTACACAAAAGAGTACATACTTAATGATTTCATTTTTATGAAGTTGTAGAAGTTATAGAACAGGCAGACATCTTTTTTTTTTTTTTTTCTGAGACACAGTCTTGCTTTGTTGCCCAGGCTGGAGTGCAGTGGTGTGATCTCGGCTCACTGCAACTTCTACCTCCTGGGTTCACACAATTATCCCACCTCAGTCTCCCAAGTAGCTGGGACTACAGCTGTGCACCACCAATGCCTGGCTAATTTTTGTATTTTTTGTAGAGATGGGGTTTTGTCATGTTGTCCAGGCTGGTCTCAAACTTCTAGGCTAAAGCAATCCACTCGCCTTGGCCTCTCAAAGTGCTGGAATTATAAGCGTTAGTCACTGAGCCTGGCCCAAACATCTATTTTTAAAAATCTAATTTTTATCTTTATTATTATTATTATTATTTTAGAGATGGGCTCTCGCTTGGTTGCCCAGGTGAGAGGGCAGTGGCACTATTGTGGTTCACTGCAGCCTCAAACTCTGGGCTTGAGCAATCCTCCCACCCCAGCCTCTGGAGTAGCTGGGATTACAGGTAAGCACCACCACACCAGGCTAATTTTTAAATTTTCTGTGAAGGCAGAGTCTTGCTATGTTGCCTAGGCAGGCCTCCAAATCCTGGACTCAAGCAATCTTGCCTCCTTGGCCTCCCAAAGTGCTGGGACTGTAGGCATAAGCCACCTTGTCTGGCCAAGAGTATGTACTTAATGATTCAATTTTTATGAAATTATAGGACAGGTAAACATCTATTTTTAAATTTTTAATTTAATTTTATTTTATTTTACTTTGAGATGGAGTCTCGCTTTGTCGTCCAGACTGGAGTGCAGTGGCTCGATCTCAGCTCACTGCAGCCTCCGCCTCCCAGGTTCCAGCGATTCTCCTGCCTCAGCCTCCTGAATAGCTGGGATTGCAGGTACGTGCCACCATGCCCAGCTAATTTTTGTATTTTTAGTAGAGATGGGGTTTCACCCTGTTGGCCAGGCTGGTTTTGAACCCCTGACCTCAGGTGATCCACCCACCTGGGCCTCTCAAAGTGGTAGGATTACAGGCGTGAGTCACTGCATCCAGCCTTAATTTTATTTTATTTTTGAAACAGAGTTTCACTCCCATCACCCAGGCTGGACAGCAGTAGGGCAATCTAGGCTCACTGCAACCTTTACCACCTGGGCTCAAGCGATCCTCCTGCCTCAGCCCCCTGAGTAGCTGGGACTACTGGTGCAAGCCACCATGCCCGGCTAATTTTTGTATTTTTTGTAGAGACAGGTTTTGTCATGTTGCCCAGGCTGGTCTTGAATTCCTGACCTCAAGTGATCTGCCCACCTCAGCCTTCCACAGAGTTGAGATTATAGGTGTCAGCCACCTCGCCTGGCTAAGCAGCTTTTTTTAAGTGTAGTTGTGAATGCTGGGTTTGTGTTGTTTAGAAGACTGCCTTCCAGTGATGGACCTGAGATGCTTTGGTACTATGAAGAGGAAGGAAGAAGGAAAGAGGGGTTGAGATGCACAAAGAACACATCTATAATCCCAGCCCTATTAGCTAAGCAGTGCGTTTGACTAGCCAATGAAGCTCATGTGGCAAAGTGTCTGGGCAGCTTTCCTGGAGGCCTCACAATTAAGAATCAATTTTTTCATCAGAATTAACCAAAGCCAGGGGTCTTGTGTAATGTTTTTTCCTTCCTCCAGAAAATCTGGAATAAAGAAGGTCTGTATGTAATGCTATGACAAGATCTCCAAGCTTGAAAAGAAAAAACATGCAGAATAGTATGATTGTATGCTACTACTGCATATAAAGGAATGAAAAAACAAAAAACAAAAAACAAAAAAAACCCAAACACGTACTCATATTTGCTTGTGTAGCTCTGGAAGGGACACATAAGAAATAATGGTGGTTGCCGGGCGCAATGGCTCATGCCTATAATCCCAGCACTTTGGGAGGCTGAGGCAGGGGGATCACCTGAGGTCAGGAGTTCAAAACCAGCTTATGGCAAACCCGTCTCTACTAAAAATACAAAAATTAGCCAGGCGTGGTGGTGTGTAACTGTAATTCCAGCTACTCGGGAAACTGAGGCAGGAGACTAGCTTGAACCTGGGAGGTGGAGGTTGCCGTGAGCCGAGATCATGCCACTGCCCTCCAGCCTGGGTGACAAGAGTGAAACTCCATCTCAAAAAAAAAAAAAAAAGAAAAGAAAAGAAGAAATAACAGTGGTTTTAACTGAGATGGGGGTGGAGGTGGGGCTTGGCCGGGGGTGTGGGGCGGCAGAGAGGCTTTCCCTGTATGCCTTTGTATGGTTTTTGGTTTTGCAAGCTACATAAATGAACTTCCCATCCAAAATTAAATAAATAAAATATAAAAAGAGAGACATAGAATAACAGGAAACAATGTTCTCCACGTCCTTGGAGGAAATAAGAGAGGGAAATTTTAGGCTGTGGCTTTCCCTGATTAAACATAATTTCAGTTACAAAGATGAGCACCACACTGTGAGACAGGGACCCCGCGTCTCAGTAAATGTCCATGAGGCTCTGCTGTCAAGGTACCTTATTTTGATATTGTTTTCGTTTCTCTTTGCTTAGTTTTTATTTTGCTTGTTTATTCTACAGGTAAGTTTATCACCAAATCCTTTCCTTTCATAAAGATATTAAAGATATTTAGACAGACCCCTTGCTAAATGCGGGATTTTTGTTTGTAGAATAACGTTATCTTTCAGAAGACATGCTACGAAGTCAGGTGTTGTATGATGTCTGTGGCTGCTGGGAGTCAAATTGGCTCATGTACCAGAGTATCTGACTTCCATCTTTCATTTGAGCTATTAGGGAAGGAGATAGTTGTTCTGTCTTTGGTCTAGAAACCTGTGATAGGAAGCCTTTCTATGAAAAGTGTTTAATAAATTAGAACAGAGAATTCCATTATGCCTTCTTGAAATGGGCCCTCTGTCTGTTGGTAAGGATGTCTGGAGAATGGAAATGTAAACACAGAATTAAGAATCCTAACATTGATGAAATTTTCATTTGCTATCAATTTACTCCATTGTCTTTGAGATGCTATTAAAAATGCATGCCGGATGTGAGTGAGATAAAACATCAAATTCAAGTTGATTCCGATTTACAATGGCACTCCATTTCTCTGACCCACCAGCTTCCAGTGGCTTTAAGCCATCTGGGACACAGCCCAGAGCATGGGAGTGAGCAAGAAAGGCCTCTGAGCAGCAAGAAGTGCTGCCATAAAGTCTGAGAAGCTCAATTCAAAGGAGGATCTTTCCCACACTCACTCAGGGCCCTTGGAATCAGTAACTTCCTTTATATTATTAATAGTAGCTACCTTTTATTGGGTACTTACTATGTACCAGGTAACATGCTTTATATGTAATAACTTATTTAATCCTCACAACAATCCAATGAGGTAAGTTCTAATTCCCATTTTACAGATGAAGAAAGTGAGAGAAGTGAAGTGACTTGCTGGACATCATATAGACAGTAAATGGTAGAGCAGGAATCTGAACCCAGGCAGCCTGAGGCCAGAGTCCGTGCTATTAACCGCCATGCTCAATGTTTCCTTCTCTCTTTTAGTTATACAACAGCTTTTGCACAGACCACAGATGCTGAGTCTGTCTTGCTGCTGGATGTGGCCATGTGGATACATTTTTGGTCCCTGGACTAGGAGCAGAAGTGAGATGTGCCAGGTCATATAAGCTCTGCCCTTTTGCCTCTCCTTTTTTACGAGTTGGAATCTGGTCTTAGGGTTCAGAGTGCTAAGAAAGGTAACACCCAGGGGTGGCAGAGCAAGAGGTTGGAAAGAGCTTGGGTTCCGACCCCGTGGAATTACCACGGATGCCTTGGACTATCTATTCCTGCATTATTACATGTGAAAGAAATAAACTCTTCTGTTTAAGATGCTTTAAATCTCTATGATAGCAGCCAAACTCACAAGCCAATGAATTTATCCCAGGGCATGAAAGAAAGGCTACTTTATATTAACAAGTCAAGGAATTATTCAAAGCATTTAGAAATTCAATAATAAACAAGCTTTGAGTCCTAAGAGGGGCAACTTTAATTCTTTGGAAATATCTCTGGAAAATTCCTTAATGATGACAGTAAAAGGAAGTATACTTTATTTGCTGGATGTAATAAAGAGAGCATGTAAATTCAGTTCAGTTCCACAAATGTTTATGGAATGGCTACTATGCTCTAGCCAAGGCTGATAGAGCCCTTGCCCTCAGGAAGCTCTCAGTCACTGGAGTGTGGGGAACACCGACAGATGAGCATGCAGACATCAGCAGAATCTAGCCCTGGCTTAGGGCATAAGAGAAGGCTCTTTGGAGAGATGGCCAAACAAAGTCCTAAGGCCGAAGACAAGTTGAGTTTTCCTTAAAGAAAGGAGTACATGTGTTTTATGGAAGTTGGAATTGAAAAGCCCATCCAGATCCAGAAGCTTCTCTCTTCCTTGAGAAATGTGACCTATGAAACTAACATCTTGAGTTACCCCCTTTCCTTTTTGTTCCAAGCTCCTTGCACCCATGGGACAGGTTCTGGTGAACTTTTGGGTGGCCAATGTGCTGTCTTGCACTGTAGGTAAGCAGACATTACCTAGGCTATATCACCCAGGATTAGGAAGGGTCCTTAGCTGATAGCATCTCTTCCTTCATCTTTAAGCAGCGATAAAAGCTGAAGGAGCCGCCAGGGGCCTCGGGGAGTTAAAACAGTGCTCACGGAAGTGGGAACTCACTCACCCTTATCCTCAATGACAGGCAGATAGAGGACGGACAAATTATTTAACTCTGGTTGTCAGGTCTGAGGACAATGATGCTACCCTTGCCCAAGCTGAGGACTGTGGGGAATGATCAATCGAAGGTATTAGATGGCACTTGCCAGACGGTGAAATAAAGTCAGTAATTAATTACCTTGGAGCAGTCTCACAGAAATATTGATGTCTGAAAGATACCTGACATTCTCTTTTCCTTAGAGAGTATTCACTCAGGAAGAGAGTCCAGATTCTGGTAGTTGGGGTAGAAGATGGTAGAAGGCAGAGGAGAAGCGAGGAAAGATAAAGGTAAGTAGTGTCAGTCATGAAAATTTTCTTTCCCTGAAATGTGGTTTGAGGCTGGCATTCCTGGGGTCTCACCCCAAACTTTTTCCTTACCTCTCTAGTCTCCAGAGTTAAGACCTGGGCCTATTCTGACTCAGCTGTAAGTCAAAGCCAAAATTCAGCAGTATATGGTCATGGACTTTTAGGAAAATTGCCTAAAATTATATTTTAAGGAAAATTGCATTCTTTCACATAAAGAGTGTGTGTATACACACATACGTATGTATGTTATGTATATACCCATATATGTGATATGGTTTGGCTGTGTCCCCACCCAAATCTCACCTTGAACTGTAGCTCCCATAATTCCCACATGTTGTGGGAGGGACCTGGTGGGAGATCATGGAGGTGGTTTCCGCCATACTGTTCTCATGGTAGTGAATAAGTCTCATGAGATCTGATGGTTTCATAAGGGGAAACCGCTTTTGCTTGGCTCTCATTCTCTCTTCTCTGCTACCATGCAAGATGTGCCTTCTGCCTTCTGCCATGATTGTGAAGTCTCCCAGCCATATGGAACTGTGAGTCCATTTTTTTTTTTTTTTTTTTTTTTTTGAGGCGGAGTTTCGCTCTGTCGCCCAGGCTGGAGTGCAGTGGCTGGATCTCAGCTCACTGCAAGCTCCGCCTCCCGGGTTCACGCCATTCTCCTGCCTCAGCCTCCCGAGTAGCTGGGACTACAGGCGCCCGCCACCTCGCCCGGCTAGATTTTTTTTTGTATTTTTTAGTAGAGACGGGGTTTCACCGGGTTAGCCAGGATGGTCTTGATCTCCTGACCTCATGATCCGCCCGTCTCGGCCTCCCAAAGTGCTGGGATTACAGGCTTGAGCCACCGCGCCCGGCCGAGTCCATTTTTTTTTAGACGGAGTCTCACTCTGTCACCCAGGCTGGAGGGCAGTGGCATGATCTCGGCTCACGGCAACCTCCACCTCCCAGGTTCAAGTGATTCTCCAGCCTCAGCCTCCCAAGTAGCTGGGACTATAGGCGCCTGCCACCATGCCCAGCTATTTTTTTTATTTTTATTTTTATTTTTTTTATTTTTTTTATTATTATTATTTTTTTTTGAGACGGAGTCTGGCTCAGTCGCCCAGGCTGGAGTGCAGTGGCGCGATCTCGGCTCACTGCAAGCTCCGCCTCCCGGGTTCACGCCATTCTCCTGCCTCAGCCTCCCGGGTAGCCGGGACTACAAGCGCCCGCCACCTCGCCCGGCTAATTTTTTGCATTTTTAGTAGAGACGGGGTTTCACCGTGTTAGCCAGGATGGTCTCGATCTCCTGACCTCGTGATCCGCCCGCCTCGGCCTCCCAAAGTGCTGGGATTACAGGCGTGAGCCACCGCGCCCGGCCTATTTTTATTTTTAATAGAGACGGAGTTTCACCGTGTTAGCCATGATGGTCTCAATCTCCTGACCTTGTGATCTGCCTGCCTCGGCCTCCCAAAGTGCTGGGATTATAGGCATGAGCCACCGCACCTGGCTTTCAGGTATGTCTTTATCAGCAGTGTGAAAATGGACTAATATATATGTGTATGCACATATACATATACACAGATGCTTTTCACTTGGCTTTCAACAAAGATGTATTTATCACATTTGCTTTTCATGCAAAATGTTGCGACTAGGTGAAAAAAGATAATATAATAGAACAAATAAAATACTGAAAGAAAGAGCTCTTGAATTTTGCTGAAATGAAAATTTAATGATAAATGAGAAGGCCTCTATTTAACATAAATGTAACCCTGAATGTGTTACCATTGTCCTCTTTGACGTAATAGGCAAATATATTGAGCTGTAACTACTATACACACTACACTAAGTGCTTGAATTTTAATCTAATCTCCCTACAAAAAAAAAAAAGTGTAAAATTGCTTCCTGGTGTTCTTAGAAGAGAGAATTAAATTTATAACAGCCTTCTGAGCACTGTGCCCTGAGTCTTGCCTCTCCTTCCTTTATTCTCCATGCCCTTACACTATTTCATTTTCTTCATAGCACTTCTTCCTTTTCTTTTTCTTTTTCTTTTTCTTTTTTTTTTTCAGACAGGTTCTTAGTCTGTCACCCAGGCTGGAGTGCAGTGGTGTGATCTTGGCTCACTGTAGCCTCCGCCTCCTGGGTTCAAGCGATTCTTGTACTTCAGCGTCCTGAGCAGGTGGGATTACAGGCGCCTACCACCACACCTGGCTAATTTTTGTATTTTTAGTAGAGATGGGGTTTTGCCATGTTGTCCAGCCTGGTCTTGAACTCCAGGCCTCAAGTGATCCGCCTGCCTTGGCCTCCGAAAGTGTTGGGATTACAGGCATGAGCCACTGTGCCTGGTCTCATAGCACTTATTTCTAGCTCTCATTTTTATGTTCATTTCTCTATCATATTAAAACTTGTCATTGAAGAATAACATATGTGCAGAAAAGTGCACAAGTGAACTGCTGGATGCATTTTTTGGGGGTCATGGACTTTCAAAAATGTTATTTGTTCATGTAGTTGTAAAATATACATAACACAGTATTTGCCATTTCAACGATTTGTTTTTGTTGTTGTTTTTGTTTTTGAGACAGTCTCGCTCTGTCACCCAGCTGGAGTGCAGTGGCGCGATCTCGGCTCACTGCAACCTCCGCCTCCTGGGTTCAAGCACTTCTCCCTGCCTAAGCCTCCCAAGTAGCTGGGATTACAGGCATGAGCCACCATGCCTGGCCTCATTTTAACCATTTTAAGTGTACAATTCAGTGGCATTGAGTACACTCACATTGTTGTGTAGCCAGCCATCACTGCTATCCATCTCCAGAACTTTTTCATCACCTCGACTGAAGCTCTGTACCTATTAAACGTGAAGTCCCCATTCCCCTCCCCATGGCCCCTGGCACCCACCATTCTACTTTCTGCCTCCATCAGTCTGACTATTCCAGATACATTATATGTGGTCATGAGTCACTGGCTGTGACCCTGAGCACCTGACATCATGTGCCTCCTGTTTCTGTTTATTTGGCATAAGTGTATGGTAAACCGTGTGATGACGGTCCCCAGCCAGCTACGGTGCCTTGAAGACTGTGCACAGGCATTTTTCTCTCATTTCCTGTCATCACTGTGATGCAGCTAATGCTTCCATGTCAGACCGCAGTCTCCAGTGTGAGCAGGAGGAGCTGCCAGCTTCACAGTTAATTCCTCTTGCCCGTCACAGTAATAAGTGGATTCCTTCCACTTAAGTGGATTCGGTTAAGAGCCCAGTGGTGCTGTGAACACGATCTCTCAGAACAAATGGACGCTATGTTTGGAGGATGCTGCTTCTACCAGTGATGATTTCTGAATTTTTCTTCTTCATCTCCTCTGAAAGATTTCTTCCTAAATTGGTAGGTTTTGTACCCAAAACAGCGTCAGTTTGGGGGGAAAAAAAAAGTGTTAAGTATGCAGTTCTGCTTCTTTCCTGCCATTACCCCTTCTCCTAAATCTGTTTTAGCTGAATAATCTCCTAAATCCTGTTTCGCTGAATAAGGAACATCTGGGGCTTTTAAAGGCCTTTTTCATGTGAGAGAAAGGCACATCTGTATTAGAGTATTTCCGGAAAATGAAAGAGCAGAATGGAAATTTCACAAGATTGAAGTGTGGCGGGAGAACATGTCCACTTCTCACTCCAGAACCTGAAAACCATGACAACATTTGGTTTGGAGGAAATGGCCAGTCCTGCAGCTGGGCCTGTCTCCCTCCAAAGCCCCATAACAAACCAGCGAGCAGTCCAGTCGTCATGAACGTGGACCACAAGTTCCTCTCGAGTTGCAGAAGACTGAAGAGGAAGGTGCTTTCCCTCCACTTGCAAAGTAACAAGAACCAACGGCCTCCTGACCTCGTGGATGTCTTGGAGGGATGTTGAGGATGGATGAAATTCACAGGACTCAATAATCGTTCTCCACTCCTCACAGCCTCCCTGTGTTAGGACGACACAGCCATGCTCTGTGCCACGTGACTTTGCATTATCTCCCACATGTGAAGATGGAGTCTGTGTGTTCACCTCACTGATTTTGGGTTTTCCCATGTGACCTGCTTTGGCCAACAGAATATGAGTGAAAGTGACAGTGCAACAATTTCAGGCACAGGCCTCAAGAGATGTGATGCGTTTTCACTCACCCCTCGTGTGCTATGCCATTTGACATGAGAAGAACAGGCCTTGGGGAGCTGCTGCTGATCCCTAGGGAATGAGATCAACCCCAGGGAGCGAACCTGGATCTGAGCTGCAGTCTGAAGCCAGGCTCCGTTGACCAGGTCTAGCCTGAAGTAGATTGATGTTAGCCGACCTCCAGACTCGTGACTGAGCAAAATAGCTGTTCGTTGTTGTAGGCCACTGAGTTTGAGGTAGTTTGTTATACAACGCTATTTTGTCAATAGCTGAGTAATACAAAGGCCAAAATACAGAAGCCAAGAGTAAAAGGGCAACTGAAGTAGGTGGCTGATGTGTGAGTCAATACAGAAGTGATGGTGGGATCTGAGCAGACAGCATGTGGGGAAGGGCCTGCAGGAACAAGGCGGAGAGGATGGAGGAATGGAATACTGCACTGCAGTTCCACCAGAGGCTGGATGGAGGGGCAGCCCCCCGCCCCACACACCCCTCCTCTGTGCTTCTACTGAGTACTGGGCCTTACATCTTTGTTCAGTGTTGTCAATATCCCGGAGGCTTCCAGAGAGTAGAAGTTTGACTCCTAACAGGGTCAAGATTTCCAGTTATGGGGTCTACATGGGCTCGTGGTCATGCTATGTCAATGGAACAATAATGGAAAGATGGGGCATGTGAGATCTAAGGAGAACGCTGCTGAATGGGTATTGGCATCACTAGCTGCGAGCTCCCTAACTCTACACAGTCATTAGTAGAGGGAACTAGCCCTCCAAAGCAAAACTTCTGGGCCATGTTGGTGTGAGCAGGCTCTGTAAGGTCCTGTGACCTTGAGGAAACTACTTAATCTCTCCAAACTCAGGCTAGGAGGTAATGGGGATAATAACAGTACCTATCCCCACAGGATTGTTACAAAGAGTCAATGCAGGGAGCCTCTGACATAATGCCTGGCACAGAGTGAAGCCCACCATGAATTAGCATAAATAGCCATGTCGCCATTTCTCTCCTTTTCTTTTTTTTTGTTTTGAGTTGGGGTCTTGCTATGTTGCCCAAGCTGGCTTTGAGCTCTTTGGCTCAAGTGATCTTCCTGCCTCAGCCTCCTGAGTAGCTGAGCCTATAGATATGTGCTACCATGCACAATTTATGCTGCCATTTTGTAATGAGACTGATATCTGGTGTCCAGTAAGAAATGAATATGTCTTGTTTTCCTGAGCCTAGATATTTCTTAAAAGTAGAAGGCCGAGCGCAGTGGCTCATGGCTGTAATCCCAGCACTTTGGGAGGCCGAGGTGGTTGGATCACCTGAGGTCAGGAGATCAAGACCATCCTGGCCAACATGGTGAAACCCCGTCTCTACTAAAAATACAAAAAAATTAGCTGGATGTGGTCGTGTGTGCCTGTAATCCCAGCTACTCGGGAGGCTGAGGCACAAGAATTGCTTGAACCCAGAAAGCGGAGGTTGCAGTGAGCCGAGATTGCGCCACCGCACTCCAGCCTGGTGACAGAGTGAGGTTCTGTCTCAAAAAAAAAAAAAAAAAAAAAAAAAGTCGAAGTCCCCACCAAATAGACTGTCGCACTAAGTTTGAACTCTCCTTGGCAATACCCCGAGCAGAAATCTGACTTCTACCATTTGTTCCTCAGCCCACATCAGCCAACCTGCTGGCTTTTGTTTTCTTTCCCCTTTCTCTGTTTCTCAGGAAATCTGTCTATTCTTATGCTTGCAGGGGGGAAAAAAGGTGGAGGTGGACCTGAAAGAGCAGATGGCAGAGCTCAGCAGTATGCTATCTCTTGCCACCAGCTTGGGCTGTGGAAATGCTATTTTATAGTTGGCACTTCCACCATAAGCTAGGTGACCCCTCTGCTGCACCTGTGGTTTGTGAAATGGATCATATGACCTTCATCACAACAACAGCTGGGGCTTTTTAAACCAGGAAGATCCTGTCATGCTAACTTGCATTTATTTTCCTAACCTACCATAGAATCCTGCCCTAGTTCTGTCTTGCACTCTGCTTTTTCAGGGGAGAGTTTCCAAGGCCAGTGAGCTCACTACCTAGCCATTTTTGCATTTTTCTTAGAGTTTGTCTGGAGAAGCCCGTCTGTCTCAGGAGGCAGTCTTCCCCATTGTCTTCTAAAAGCTGGCCCTTCTGGAGGGTTTTAGTCTGTCCCTAGTCCTGGTTCAAACCTGAGTGAAGATGCAGGAGGATGTAGCCACCCTCCTCTCAGAGTTCATGATGAACAGGGTATGGAGATGGTCTAACTTCTTCCCCAAGGACCTTCAGCTCTTTAACAACTTGCAAGAATGAAATCGCTTCTATTGGTTTCTCTCCTCCACCCTTTCCCAAGAGAACAGGCCAACTGCTGTACAGTTCCTCTTGCATCAGATTTGAGTGTTTGTACTTCTTTGTTATAGAAATCAGTCGTAGAAGAAATTGCTCTTCATAACAAAAGCACACAGTTATTGATTTCCTACCATGTGCATGTCATTCTAAGTGACTGACATGTATTTATTCATGAATCCTCTCAACCTTATGAGGGAAGTACTATTATGATCTCCCTTTACAGATGAGACAACTGAGGCTCACAGGGACTGAGTAACTTACCTAGAGTGGACAGCTGGTAAGCAGGAGTGGCAAGATTTGCGCTCGGAAACTTTGGTTCTGAAGACCGCACTTGTACTTCTGACGTCATAATGCTTATTTTCACAGTATTGTCTGGGTTGAAGACCACAATAACATTTATTTGCTTATATTTTCTGCAAAAGTAACAAATATTCAGCAATGTTCAGCAATTTGGCAGCCTTTTAATAGGCTCCAGGAATAATCTGGCCTTCCATGGGTGAATGTTCTCTTTAGAATATGGATTATTTAATGCCTCTTTGTCTCCAACTTGGAGCCCCAGGTACAAATTCCAGGCACCAGAAAAAGTTCATTCAACTTCCTGTTAGTATGCCAACATCTCTCACTCTCAGCCTGGCCGAAACCAACTTAACCATTTCTTTTGCTACCCCTCTTTCCTCTCCAGCTCGCACAGAGACTCATGTAAAATTAGATCTATTTTTCCAAGACTTGATGTCCTCAGGCCATAAGTCTTGGGGTTGTCTTTGTCTCCTCTGTTTGGTTGGCTTCTCATATCCATTAAGTTCCTTCTGGCTGGCCCTTTTCCTCAGACAGCAGCCTTCCCACCTCATCAGACTAATCTCCCTAGAGCTCTAGGGTTCTACTAAGAAAGAAATGGCACCCTCCAGATGGGTAACTGCAGGGTATAATAAAGGCGCTATTCACAGAGGTGCAGGTGGGTTTAGGAAAAGCAGCAGGGAATGGGGCAATGCCTCAGGGCTGTAACAGCTGGGAGTCACTGCTATTCCTAGGCCTGCAAGGTCCAGGGAAGGAAGCAGTGAGTAGTCCCCAAAGAGAGCTGTGTGGAGCCCACCCCTGACAGGGGCTGTGGCCCTAAGTGGGGGGACATAGGCAACTGAGGCCAACAGGACAGAAGCTGGGGATGGAGGGGTAAATACCCTGACTTCACTTTCCTCCCTGCCTTCCTCCAGTGCTGCCATGGGATTTGGGGGGTGAAGTCCACATAGGCCAACCTCCCAGGCACAGAACAAGGTGGGGACAGTGGGAGTGGACCTGGGAGAGATACAAGGATGGACAGCATATGCCACTTTTGCCTCATCATCCCTCTGATGAGAGATCTGCAGTGACTTCCTAGTCCATATTGGGTTAAACCTGATACTGAAGGAATTTCACTTCAACCTCACCTAATTCAGCCTTTTCCTTTCCTGTTCTGTAGAGAATAGGCATTCCACTCACAGAAGCTGGTATCCTTACTCTGCATGTCTGTTTTATATATTACATAGGTTACATACATCCTAAAATCTTAGTCATTGATTTATGTTACTCAGAAATCCAAGTCCAAAGGGACTTTTGTGTTTCTGGGGACAAGCGTCCTCTCAGGCCTCTCCCGCACAGTCTGGCAGCCTAGGATGTAACCCTGACAGCCTGGCCAGTACTGAGATGACAGACAGACCTGCTTATTGCTGAGGGCACATATACGAAGGCTCTGGCACAGCGGTGAGAGCTTTGGCTCTGAATCCAAAGAGACTGGATTTAAACTCCAGCTTTGCCAGTTACTGGTGGGACAAGTTACTTCTGCCTTCTGAGTCTGTCTTTCCTCATTGTAAACAGAGGATGATTTACTAGCACTTTACTGTGGTTGGGATTAAATGAGATAATAAATGTAAAGTGATGGGCATAGCTATCAGGGGAACTCAGTCAGGGAAGGGACTGTGTTTTATTCACCTTTAAATTACTGTACCTAGCATAGTGCCTGGAACATAACAGGGGTCATTGTTTCCTGGCCTGAACTGATGGGGAGGCCCTCTGGCTATTTGGGAGCTGGCCATGTTAGTCAATTCTGAGGTAGCAAATTCTCTCTCTCCTCCATCTTTGCCAGGCTTCCTCTACCTACCATTGAAGGTTTCTGAAGGTGGCCGTGCGTCAGTAATCCACTCAACACCTATTTCCTCAGCGCTGTCTTTATACAAGGCTCTGTGATGCCCCTTACTTGAAGTCAACAGTAGAGAATCTATCAGCGCATCCCGTTTTCCATACCTGGGTTTATACTGCCCTCTGGTGCATACTTATGGGACAAGCGCGTTACATGAGGGCTTCTGCTGGATGACCTTTCCTTGACATTGGGGAAGACAGTCTCCCCTAGAGGGACCATCTGCAGTGCTCTTTCGAGGAGAAGTGGTGTTTAAGACGCCCTCCTCGCCCAGTTTAGCTTGCAGCTCTTGAGGCTTACCAAACTCAGAGGTTTTTTACCAATGTTTCTGACCCTAGGCCATTCAATAATATCATCCTTCTAGGCTCAAGTTTCTTTCTCCAGCAGGCACTTTTTGTCCTGCCAAGACTCAAGAGGAACGGGGTAGAGTTTATTTGAGTTTGTCTTTCTCCCTCCACTGTCTGGTTTCCTCTAATCTCTGGGCTCTTAATTCTTATGGCTGTCCCAGCTGCTCTCAGGGGTCTGGAGTTGCGGGAGCCAGGGGAGAACCAGAACCAACCATTCCTATCCAGTGCCCGGCCCCCCGCTTCCACCCCCGCCTCACTGTCTACCATTCCTTCCCAGAGCCAAGCTCCCAGTTACTGAAAGCGAAGTGGGGTCCTTCAAGGAGAAGGAGCAAAGGAGAAGAGGAGGGGTTAAAGTTCAGCCCACCCTCCTCTGGCCTCACCATGAAACCTGCTAGAAGTATTTGTCTTTCATGATTAAGTCGAATAACATACATTTGCTGATATGCAACTATGTTTCACCTACATATCCAGAAATTTTATATAGTTCAGTGAAATACTCCACACGTAAGCCCTGTGTGTGTGTGTAGTGGCCTGGAGTCCCAGGTTTCCTGAGCTCATTCAGACCCATGAGGACCAGGCTTGTGGAACATCAGGATCCTGGATTGTAGAGCTCAAAGGAGGGCCCTAAAGCTGGAGAAACAGTTGAGTTGACCTTAAGGACCTGGGACCACCGCCCCTCCCCACATCAGGCCTCCATGTTCCTGCGCAGGTTCTGCGGTAACCTCCAGACTGGGCTTGGTTTGGGGTGCTCAGCCAGGGGCCGGCAAGGGAACACTGAGGAAGCCTCCTTCTTGCCCAACTGTGCTCACCCTCCCAGCTCTACGGGCAGGATTTTCTGGGACCTTCAGGATCCTCAGCCTTCTGGGAACACCCAGCATCTGTCCCTCACCTGTGCTGCTGAGCTCTGGTTGTGGGGCTGCTGTGCACAGGAAGCTTCAGGTGCAAATCCTGGAAACACACCGGCTGTGTGGGGGGGCCAAGCTGATCAGAGGCAGCTCCGAGGGCCTGAGAACCCCTTAGCTGGCTCCAGTGCCTTGCCAAACCTTGGGTACAGCTGCCAGGGCAGGCCTGGTGCAGCAGGCATCTAAAACTTGCCCAAGGAGTGAGGGCAAGGTGGCCTGGGAGGTTGTAAGCTGCAGAGTAAGGGAAGGTTTATGAGTCACAGTTCACAGGACTCACCAAGGATGAGAAAGTTTTCCTTCTGTGACTCACTCACCTGCCTAGCAAAATCACCTGACCAACAGATAGATCTTGATATCTTGGAACCTGGTGGTTCAGGTTAGAGACCTGGTCTCTTTCCTCCTAGGAGGATGCAAGCAAGAGAGGGAGGGGCTCAGCTCAGACCATTGTAATCATCCATCCATCCACCCACCCACTCACTCATTTATTCATTCGTTAAACAAATGGTTATTGAGCATCTATATGTGCCAGGCACTGTGCTAGTAGCAGTGGATAAAACAGACAAAAATCTCTGCCTTCCTGGTGAGGCAGCATCTTGAGTCAAGCCGTTAATACTCACCTAACTATGCTGTTGCCCAGCTAACATTTCTATTACAAAACTATTACCTCTTCTACCATGGGATAAAGAGATAACGTGTTTTTTAAACTTTGATAAGGGGAAATGCTCAGGATATGCAGCCATCCCTCTGTATCCCTGGGGGATCGGTTCTAGGACTCCCCTCCCATACCAAAATCTTGAGCATATCAAGGATGTTCAAGTCCCTTTTACAAAATGACATAGTATTTGCATATAACCTATGCACATCCTCCTGTACAGTACTTCAAATCATCCCTAGATTATTTATAATACCCAAAACAATGTAAATGCTATGTAAATTGTTGCTATACTTTGTTGTTTTTATCTGTATTATTTTAAATTTTAATATATTTTTTGAATATTTCCAATCTGTAGTTGGTCATATCTGTGGATCCAAAACCCTCAGATATGGAGGGCCAACTTTTTTTTTTTGAGATGGAGTCTCACTCTCTTGCCCAGGATGGAATGTGGAGTGGCATGATCTCAGTTCACTGCCACCTTTGCCTCCTGGGTTCAAAGCAGTTTTTCTTCAGCACTCCAAGTAGCTGGAATTACAGGTGCCTGCCACCACACCTGGCTAATTTTGTGTGTGTGTGTGTTTTTAGTAGAGACATATTTCATCATGATGGCCAGGCTGGTCTTGAACTCCTGACCTCAAGTGATCCACCCACCTTGGCCTCCCAAAGTGCTGGGATTATGGGATTATAGGCGTGAGCCACAGCCCCTGGCCATCAACTGTAATCTTAAATTTTAAAAGCCCAATACAAGATATATATATATACACACACATATATATATACACACATACACACACACACACACACACACATAATGTTAACACATTTGTATACAGAAAAAGGGCAGAGAGGAAGCAGCCCCTAAATATCAGCAGGGGTGTAAATCACTAGCGGTATATGACATACACGTGCATAGAAAAAGGGCAAGGAGGAAACAACTCCTAAATATCAGTAGAGGAGATTGTGTTTTCTAGGAGGGCCACAAGCTCCCCTGTCCCCTGTGCTCTTCATACCGTATGACCATGTTGGAGAGGTGTGATCTAAGTTCCCTCTCCATGCATTTGTGACTGTGGAGGCAATACAACTTCTGCCTGGTCCTCCTGGGATGCTCACATTGGAAACTCAGACACTGGTGTTAGAAAGCACATGGAAAGGCCACACATGGGTGAACTGGCGCTAACCCTGCTGACCTCAGCTGACAACCAGCATGAATCACCAGACACATGAGTGAGGAAGCTCTTCTGTGACCTCTGACTGAGACCCTGTGAGAGACCTGAAGCATAAGCAGCCTAGCTTAGCCTAGCCAACCACCAGAATCAGAAATTAAAAATGAATGTTGTTGTTTAAAACTGTTAACAGAGTTCGGGGGTGATTTGTTATACAGCAATAGCTATCCAGAAAAAAAGTATTTAACTTCTATGTTGTGAGATCATGGATATTAACAATACTTTTCCATATTTTCCAATATTTCTATAATGACCATTTATTTCTCTTATAATCAGTAATAAAAAAGGGAAAATTTGGTCTAAACACGAATTTAGGGACTTAAACTAGACTTGGAGAAAAGCTTTCTATGCAAGATTTATTAGATACTGGAAAGGATGAGGAAGATAAATTTAAGTCAATATGATGGAAAGAGTGGTGGATTTGGAATGAGGAAACTTAGAAATGAATCTGTTTTCTGGGTGACCTTGAGCAAGCCTTTGCTAAAATTTGGTTTTCTATTTTGAAAAATGCAGCTGGCTGTTTAAAGAAGATAACATCCACCAGGGCGCCTGGCCCAGAAAAGACGCTCTGTAAGTGGTAGGTGGATCCTGTCTAATCAATGCCAATTATAACCAGGCATCTGCAAGCTTTGTGGAGGGCGCATCTTTCACTGCTACCAGAGCCTACAGTTCTAATAATGATAATTGCCTGGAAAAGAACCACAACTCTTTAAAAAAAAAAAAAAAAAAAAATTCCAAAACCACAAAGTGGCTTTTGCAGCGGTCCTTGCCTGTGACGCCGGGCCATGGCTGGAGCCCCTAGCTCCTCATCTCTCAGGAGTCTCCATCCCGTATCAATGGCAAGAGAGTCCGGGGGTGACAGACAGTGGGGCCGGCAGCCGAGCCAGGCAGGACGCTGCGCGCCGCGTTGCTGGAGCCGGTGTCCCGGCAACCCCGGAACGCGCCTCCGTGGGAGAAGCAGACGGACGCAGCGTCCCTTTTGCCCTCGGCTCTCGGTTCCTCGGCCTCGGCGTGCGTTCGGCAGGCAGTTCGGCTGCCAGTTGGTTTGTTGGTCCCGGCCGCATGCTCCGTGGAGGCCTCTGAGCACAGACCCGGGCCTCCCCTGGGGAAGGGGGTGGGAAGACTCTGAGGTGGAAAAGAAGGAGCTGGATGGGGGGTGCAGCAAGCCTGACTCGGGATGGGGGCGGACTTGCTGGAGCTACTAGGGCTTCCAAACCACGCATCGCCGGGGTGGAGGGAGGGAGGCTCCGGTTTAGAGGCCAGTCCTGCCCGCCTGACTTTCGGTGGCTTGTGGAATTTGTTTGTTTTAACTGATACCTTTCTCAAGAGGTTCTTTTCTTTGTCTCTGGGTTGCTTCTAATATTTAAAATCAACATGTGCACAGATGAGTCCATCCATGATCACTGGAAACGGTCCACGGGGCTGCCGTCTCCCCTCCATCTCAAGCGCGACCCGCGGCAGAGAGCTGGAGAAGGTTCCAGAAAAAAGGGACTCTGGCATGACCAAGGTGGAGAGGATCTACAGTTGAGTTCTAAGAAATCCAGAGCACTCACTGGGTGTGGAGTTGGTGGCCACATCCAAGTATACTACATCCGGGGGCGGGGGCAGGTGGAGGGCACCATCTGAAATTTAGAAGGAAGCTAGTTTGGGGGCATGTAAAAAGAGCTGCTTGAATAGTAGCTTATGTCTGTGCTAACCCAAGATTTGATTAGGCAGAGAGCACCACCCAAGCAGAGAGTCTCATACATTACCTCACTGGATCTCACAACAGTGGAGAAGTATATTACCTATGAGTAAAGGGAGCCAGAGATTTGACCTTCCCAGTGCTTGGGTTAATAAATGGTGAGCCTGGGATTTGACATGAGCCTGAGATTTGACGTGAGGCTGCCATACTCCCGAGCCTATGTCTTTTCATCTTTGCTCAGCTATTAGTAGGTTTGTGTCACTGTTTATTGGATGGGACAGTTTAGGTGGGAATTATGAACACTTTAAAAATTAAATAATGGCTGGTAGCTCCATAATTGGTTAAGGCCAAGGAGGATATTCAGGGGCACGTTTGCCTTTAGAGAACAGTGTCATGGCGCCTGAACAGCCACAGTCGTCCAGAAAAGCTTAGAGTGCGCCTGCGCTCAAGTTGTCATTTACTTGTTATTGGGTGAGTGGCCTGAGTGCTGCAAAAAGGGATTGTGAAATGTCCAGACTTTGCTGGATCATATCTTAGCTTTCTCCCTGGTCTTCTGTATTCTGGGTCTGTGATCTCATTCTCCTTCACAGTGGGGAGAAAGGAGGGAGGTACAACTCATTCCACCCAGCTATTAATATAAGCTGGGACCACAGAGAAGGAGGAGCTGGAGGAGTTAGAACTATTAATTGTCCAAGTGTGTCTGGAACAGCAAGGAGAAAAGGGTTCTGGGATTCTAACTTTAAGCTCCAGACCTTCCTGCAGTTTCCAGTTTGGTTTGGGGTAAAGGAAGAAGCTGCTGTTTTAAGGATGTCCTAGGGAGGATCCATGTTTTTGAGTTAGGGGTACCAGAAGGGCACCAGGTCCCAGACCACATTAATGAAAGACCCATGGTGTCCTTTCCTGCTGTGTAGGAGAGTCTATTCAGGAAGACACATCTGAGTTTAGCTTAATATGGAATCTATGGATTTCAGGAAGGAAGGGGCTCCACAAACCAATTGAAGATACGTGTGTGTGTGTGTGTGTGTGCATTTTTCCATCAGAGAACCGATTGCTTTCATTACTGCTTATGGGGGAGGGGATATAATAAAAAAACGGGTTAAAATTTTCTGTCCTTGATCCTTAGGCCCATTATGAAACAGATAAGCAGGGGTGGGAAATAGTGTTTGGTTAAATGAATATCCATGTTAAACAAACATGGCTTGATGTATTATTTTTCTCCCTGCCAGACAGAGCTATTGTGACAATCAGCTGAGATGACAAACATATGAAAGTGCTTTGGTTATGTAAGGTGTTATTCCTGCCTTAAAAAAATGGAAATAATTATCCTGAATTCCACAGATGGCAATAAAGAAACAGACTTTCTTCCAAATTCTCTTTTTTCCCTTGAATTCCTTTCTGGTTACAAAAACCTTCTCTTGGCCTTTAATTACATCATTTCTTCTTATTTTGTGGTGTTTTAGAACTTGTCAGAATTTTCTGGCTTCTGACTTACTTGACATTTATTGCACTTGAATAACAATTTTCATGATAAATGGTGAACCTTTCAAGCAGGGTGTATCTCCTTAGCGTGTTTGTTTCTCCCTACAGCCTTCTGGGCTATATGGGGGAGAGGGTAGCCATTGGGAGCTGGGCGTGGAGAAGTAATTGACTTGCTTGGAGTAGCTGGATGGTACTCTATGCAGTGGGAGCATCAGTATTAGTATTAGCATCAGTATTAATAAGTATTCAGGCTTGCAATTCCAGCTTCTCTTCCAGCTAATCTTCTTTTACCAGGGGAAGGGCGGGGAGGCATCTTGAGGACATGTTTAAGTGTCTCCAGCTCAAGTTTGAGGTTGAGTTACTCTTAGGAAGATCCTGTAGTCAGCTTGATCTAGAGAGTGTGCTGTTGGTCAGTTTAGCAAGAGATTGTTCTTCCCATCCTTGCCCATCAGATAAGCGTTCCCCATTATAGTGGCCACAGGCCACTTTCTAGATTGCTGCTGCCACAAAACTTTTTAAGCAAGCAAGGAAGTGTGCTAAAGTTTTAGGTGTGATTTCACTGCTCGCTGCTCAGGGACATGCAGTACATTTAAATTTTGCTCCTAACGCAAACAAACAAAAAACTTGGGAAAGGGCCCTCTCCGATACCATCCATAGAGCCAACCAATTCTTGCTTGGGTGAACTCTCAAGTCCTATAGTGGCAGTATACAATTACAATGTTTACATGCTATGAAAGGCAGCCACTGTTAAAACCTATGGGCAAAAATTACCATAAGTAAATCTTACCATAAATACCTCAGAACTCACGTGCAAGTATTGACATAGAGGACGTCTTTGGCCTTGATTTCATTTCTTCTCCACATAGGTGAATCCATTCTACATCTCCAGACATGCATTTCATGCCTTTTTCATAGATACATTTCTAGAAGTAGAACTATTGAGTCAGATGATGTGCACTTCTCATAGGCTTCGGAAGTTACACATGGCCAAATTGCTCTTCAGTAAGATGGGGACATTCCCACCGGCAATGATAGGAATTCCATTCCTCCAAGCTATGCCAACCTTGGGTGTTTGCAAATGGATAACAAATAATGGTATCTGATTTTAAGTTCAGTTCTTCAATTATTCGGATGGGGCCAGGTACAGTGGCTCATGCCTGTAATCCCAGCACTTTTGAGGTGGGCGGATCACTTGAGCTCAGGAGTTTGAGACCAGCCTGGGCAACATGGTGAGACCCCATCTCTACAAAAAAATACAAAAAAAAAAAAAAAAAAAAAATAGCTGGTCATGCTTGTGCATGCCTATGGTCCCAGATACTTGGGAGGCTGGGGTGGGAGCATTACTTGAGTCCTAGGGGCAGAGGTTGTAGTGAACCGAGATCACTCCAGCCTAGGTGACAGAGCAAGACCCTGTCTCAAAAAAAAAAAAAAAAAAAAAAAAAACCACAAAATAAACAACCACCCACTCCCCCAAATCCAATTATTAGGATGGATGCAATTTCCCCCAAACATATATTGGCTGTTTGTATGTGTTATTTTATTTTATCTTATTTTGAGATGGGGTCTCACTCTGTCACCCAGGCTGGAGTGCAGTGTCCATTCTACTATAAAGACACGCACACATATGTTTATTGCGGCACCGTTCACAATAGCAAAGACTTGGAACCAACCCAAATGTCCGTCAATGATAGACTGGATAAAGAAAACATGGCACATATACACCATAGAATGCTGTGCAGCCATGAAAAACGATGAGTTCTTGTCCTTTGCAGGGACATAGATGAAGCTGAAAACCATCATTCTCAGCAAACTAACACAAGAACAGAGAACCAAACACCGCATGTTCTTACTCATAAGTGGAGTTGAACAATGAGAACACATGGACACAGAGAGGGGAGCATCACACACTGGGGCCTGTCAGGGGGTGGGGGGCTAGGGGAGGGATAGCATTAGGAGAAATACCTAATGTAGACAACGGGTTGATGTGTGCAGCAAACTACCATGACATGTGTATATCTGCACATTTTACACACATACCTCAGAACTTAAAGTACAAAAAAAAGCTCGTAATTTGTCATGACTACTCTTTTTTATTTCTATCATGTATGTTACAGATTTTCCCCCAGTTTATAGTTTGCTATGCAAGTTTTAAGTTTATATTTAAAGAGGCATATTCAAATCTATGCCTCTTTTCCTTTATTTTGCCTATATTTGATATCTTTCTTGGCAATAACTTCTTCACTCTAAGATTATATAAACTTTCACTTTTTTTTTCAGGTACATCTTTAATTTCAATTTTTACATTCAAATCTGTAAGTCATCTGGATTATTCCAGTTTGGGATAAGAAAGGTTTACTTTTATTTTTATTCCAAATGGTTAATTAGTTGTTCCAGCAATATTTTTTGAATAACCCATCCTTTCTTCACCAAGATAAAATGCCACTTGTTTTCATATAAAATTTTATTCTACTTATGTTTACTATTTTGTTCTATTGATTTGTCTGTTAGGGTTTTTGTCAGTACCATCTCGATTATTTGAACGTTAAACTACATTTTATAAATTATACTCCATAGCTATGTAACCGTGAACAAGTTATTTGACATTTCTGGAGCTTAATTTCTTTATCTGTAAGTTTATCTCATTTTAATTATAATTATGGTCTTCTTTTCATTTCTATTATTATTACTATTATTTTTGTTTTTTGGGGGATGGAGACTCACTCTATTGCCCAGGCTGTAGTGCAGTGTGGCGTGATCTCAGCTCACTGCAACCCCCGCTTCCTGGGATCAAGCGATTCTCCTGCCTCAGCCTCCTGAGTAACGGGGATTACAGGCATGCACCACCATGCCCGGCTAAGTTTTGTATTTTTGGTAGAGGCAGGGTTTCACCATGCTGGCCAGGCAGTCTCAAACTCCTGACCTCAGGTGATCTGCCCGCCTCGGCCTCCCAAAATGCTGGGATTACAGGCCAGGCCCTAATATTACTTGTATTTAAAATTTTTTCTTGAACCTTGTTTATCACATTATTAGCTTTTGCATGAAGCCAAAGTTCTGATAATCTTTATTTTAATCTTTTATGATTTTATTCCTTAAAATTTTTTTTTGGGGGAAGGGTTACTCTTTTTTTTTTTCTTATTTCTTAAATTGACAATTTATCTCATTCATTTTGGAATTTTTTATTTTGAACACTATAATCCATCAATTCTTGGATAGACAGTTTGCATCTTTGAAGTAGGGACTGGATGTTACCAGGTCTGTGAGCCGAGCAGCAGGTAGGATGTGGTTGTAATAATTTTTGCTGTACGAGCACTGAAGCATGTAGAATGTGTGTTCACAGCTTGGAAGAAAACTCCAGAGACAATAGAGAAACACTTTTGCGCGGTGTCTGATACCTGTAATACCAGCACTTTGGGAGGCTGAGGCAGGCAGATCATGAGGTCAGGAGTTCCAGACCAGCCTGGCTAAGAGACCAGCCTGGCCAAGATGGTGAAATCCCACCTCTACTAAAAATACTAAAATTGGTCTCAGCGCCACCGTGCCTGTAATCCCAGCACTTTGGGAGGCTGAGACGGGCGGATCACCTGAGGTCAGGAGTTTGAGACCAGCTTGGCCAACATGGTGAAACTCCATCTCTACTAAAAATACAAAAATTAGCCAGGCATGATGGTGGGCACCTGTAATCCCAGCCACTTGGGAGGCTGAGGCAGGAGAATCACTTGAACCCAGGAGGCACAGGTTGCAGTGAGCTGAGATCGCACTACTGCACTCCAGCCTGGGGGACAGAGTGAGACTCTGTCTCCAGTAAATAAATAAATAAATAAATAAATAAGCAAGCAGAACGCCGTGGCATACACCTGTAATCCCAGCTACTCGGGAGGCTGAGGCAGGAGAATTTCTTGAACCCTGGAGGCGGAGATTGCAGTGAGCTGAGATCACTCCATTGCACTCCAGCCTGGGCGACTCGGCTCAAAAAAAAAAAAAAAAAAAAAAAAAAAGAAAGAAAAGAAAGAAATGCTGCATCACTCAACTCACATTTTAATTGAAATCTTAGGTCAGTATTAGGTGGAAAATGTGGACATTAGTGATTGAGTTGAAAGTGATTTAGTAGTCAGACTTCTGAATGTGCATAAGATTTAAGAATGCCTTAACCAGTCTATTTTGCTTATAATTTCCTTCTTTATACAGTGCATGAGTGATATGTGATTAAAATCTATAAGTAAATCTAAAAGAATGCCTCAATAAGTATAAAATAAAAATTCTAAGTGATGAAAACGTGTCATAGTTTAATTGGCAGCCTTTGTTCTTTGTGATACATAAAATAACAATGCTATTACAATTGATGATGCCTTATATTCAGTGAAATACAGCATGTGCATTTAAGGTTTCAGATTTCTAATTACCGCTTTAGTTGAATCCCACAAGTTTTGATATACAGTACTTAATGTTCATTGATCATTAGGCACCTCATGATTTCCATTACAATTTATTCTTGTATGTGAATTATTTAGAAGCGTGGTTTGAGTTTCCAAGCTTATGGATACTTTTTGGCTGTCTTTTTATTATTGATTTCTAATTGTATTGCATTGTGGTCAGAGAGTGTGGTCTATGTATTGTTGATACTTCTTTTGTGGCTTTGTATATGGGTGGTTCTTCCTTTGATTACTGGGGACCTGTCCTCACGTCCTCACAGCTCTGCTGCTTTCCTGCCACCTCCCCTGGGCTTGGCTCTATCCCAGTTACACCTTAAGCAACCAGTTGGCCCTCACTGTGCTGGGGGCTGCTCTAGGCTCTGGGGCATATTCCAGAGCAGCACTTCCCACACTTGGCTGACCCTAAGAATCACCTGAGGTGCTTCTTAAATATCCTGGCTCCCAGACTGTAGGTCTGAGTCAGAGGCCTGGAGTCTGCATATTGAACAAGTTGCCCAAGGGGATTCTCATGACTGGGCAAATTCAGGAAGTTCTGTACAGTTGGGAATCTGGAAGTGGAACGGGATAAAATACAGTGATGGAACTAGACTTAAAGAAGGAGATCACTGCCAAACGTGAGCCTAAATGAAGAGCAGGGGTGAGGGTAGGGGCTTATTCAAAATGCAGGTTCCCAGGCGTCACTTGGAGAGATTCTAATTCAATAAGTCTGCGATGGAATTTGGGAATCTGTATTTTAAACAGGCTTCCTAGGTAATTCTGATGCAGATAGGCCTCGTGCCATGTCCTGAGAAGTCCCAGAGTGAGAGGATTTTGAAGGGAGGAAATAGCTCAGCTGAACTTTAAGCTTTGTAAAGTCACAGGCAAAGTCCTCTTAGGAGTGAAAGGTTTGGTGATAGATTGGGACTTGATAAGAGTGGGAAAGATATTATTCGCTTGTGATATGAAATTTGAGAGGAAATGGATAAAAAACTGTCTGAGTAGCAGTCCTGCTGCTAGATGGTGGGAATTTGCATCGTTTATAGTATACAGTCATATCAACAGGTTCTGCATCAGCAGATTCAACCAACTGCCCATAGTAAATATTCAAAAAGGAAACAACAAGGCTGGGTGTCATGGCTCACACCTGTAATCTCAACACTTTGGGAGGCTGAGGCGGGTGGATTGCTTGAGGCCAGGAGTTCGAGATCCGCTTGGCCAATATGGCGAAACCTTGTCTCTACTAAAAATACAAAAATTAGCCAGGCGTGGTGGCAGGTGCCTGTAATACCAGCTACTTGTGAGGCTGAGGCATGAGAATCACTTGAATCTGGAGGTGGAAGTTGCAGTGAGCTGAGATCGTACCACTGCACTCCAGCCTGGGTGACAGAGTGAGACTCAGTCTCAAAAAAAAAAAAAAAAAAAGGAAAAGAAAAGAAAAGAAAACATCAGTATAACAACAAAAATAATACAAATAAATATATAACAACTATTTACAAAGCATTTGCATTGTATTAGGCATTACAAGTAATCTGGAGATGATTTATAGTACAACATACAGGAGGATGTGCATATGTTATATTCAAATACTACACTGTTTCAGATAAAGGATTTGAGCATCTTTGCATTTTTGTATTGCGGGGGTCCTGGAACCAATCCCCTGTCAATACCAAAAGATGACTCTATATGTGTGAAGCATGATACTGTGTAGGTGGAATAGTAGTCAGTCTAAAAATGTCCTCAAGAATCAGAGAAGTTTGACTCTTATTTCTTACAATTTTCTCATTACTAGAGGTTACATTGCCATCTATTGAGCTTCAGTGCTCTATGAAATGATGCATAAAGAAATATGCATAATCTTTTCATTGGACTTTTTATTTTTGTGGCTGGATGAGGTACATAACTGTAGGAAATGATAACAGAACAAATTGACTTTCATGACGTGTTATTAGTATAGGCAGAGTGAAGATAATGGGTACTCGTCTCTGTCTGACACTCACTGGTTTTCAGGACTCCCTTACTTGTAACTGTGGGTGGCTGGGGAGTTATAATTCTTTTTCATTTATTCACTCAAACATTTATTGAGCACCTGCTTTGTGCCAGGCACTGTTATGGATGCTAACAAGATGAATAAGAACTGTGAGGGGAACCCACAGAAATTTTTGAGGGCGTTCTTTGGGTTGTGATCACCATTATATTCATCAGTTTTTCTATGAACAAATCCTTTGGAAAATTATATTGAGATGCCTAATACAATGTACAGTGCTATACAGCTCACTTCAGATCCTAGGTCTTCCACTTAGTTCACAGAATGTGAACTGTGGGTAGGGGCAAGCAGTCTAGTACAGGGGTTAGGATCTCAGGCTTTAGTGTCATAGAGCTGTAATCAAATATGAGCCTAGATGTTTTCTTTTTTCTGAGACAGAGTCTCTGTTGCCCAGGCTGGAATGCAGTGATGTGATCTCGGCTGACTACAACCTCTGCTTTCTGGGTTCAAGCAATCCTCCCACCTCAGCCTCCCAAGTAGCTGGGATTATAAGAGTGCACCACCATGCTCAACTAGTTTTTGTATTTTTGTAGAGACAGGTTTCACCATTTTGACCAGGCTGGTCTCTAACTCTTGACCTCAAGTGATCCACCCACTTTGGCCTCCCAAAGTGCTGAGATTACAGGCATGAGCCATCGTGCCCGGCCTAGATGTTTACTTTTTATGTGATCATAGGCAAGTTTAACCTTCTCAGCCTCAGTTTTCTCAACCATAAAATGGGGATAATAAGGAATACCTATGCCTGTTGATTGTTATAGGGATTAAATGGGATAACATGTATAAGGTGTTGACATAATCCTCAGTGCAAGGTAAATGCTCAGTAAATGTTAGCTGTTTTAAAAATTTATTTATAATCTAGAAAACAAAATAGGGCAGGATGTATTTTCAATAATATAATTAGATGGTGATATCTCTGTGTTGCAGGTGCTAACTGCAGTGATTTTCTGGAATCTAAGGGATGTTTTGCCAAGACAGCATCCTCTGGCAAAAGTGTCAGTTCCTCATCTTCTGTGGAAACAGGCCCAAGTGTCCGTGAGCCTCCAGGCCTCCCCAGAGTGTCTGCTTACCTAGAGTAAGTAAGGGTCTGGTGTAGAGCTGTCACTGTTTGGGGGATATTCTGACCAAGAAGCCAACAGTCTGAGAGGTAGCATGGTATGCTTGGCAAGAGCATGGATTCTGGAGCTAGACTGTGTGGGTTCAAATCCCGGTTCTGCCACTTAGTATCCGTGTGAATCTGAGCAAATTACTTCACCTCCCTGGGCTTCAGTGTTCTTATCTGTAAAATGCTGATGATAGTTTATAGGATTGCTGTGAGGATTAGTTGAGTTAATACCTGGAAAGAGCTTAGAAGACTTCCTGGCACACAGCAAGTTCTGTGTAAGTGCTTGCTATTATGAAGTTCAAAAATAAGTGAAACTATGTATTTTTGGGATATGTACATATATACATGGGTGGTAAAACTTAAAGAAAAGCAAATAAATGATTATCGTAAGAGTCACAATTAGGATAGTGGTTACTTTTCCTGGAAAGGGACACACACAGATGGTTTCTGGGGAGTGGGGAAGAGAAGGACTGGCAATGTTTTGTTTCTTTTGTTTGGATAGAGACAGGGGTCTCGCTCTGCCACCTGGGCTGGAGTAGAGTGGTGTTATCTTGGCTTACTTTAACCTCAAACTCCTGGGCTCAAGCGATCTTCCCTTCTTGGCCTCTCAAAGTGCTGGGATTGCAGGTGTGAGTCACAGTGCCGGGCTAACGTTTTGTTTCTTGACCAGGATGTTGGCTTTGTATTTAGTTGTAAAACTGTCTTTATGCTTTATGTACTTTCCCTGTTTATATTTCTTTTCCAATAAAAGGTTTGAAATGCTTTTCTAATAATTTTTGTTACAATGAAAGTAATTTAAGCTTATTGTAGAAAATTTGAACAGATGAAAACAGTATTAAAAATAAAAGTCACGGCCAGGTGCGGTGGCTTGCACCTGTAATCCCAGCACTTTGGGAGGCCGAGGTGGGCGGATCACGAGGTCAGGACATCGAGACCATCCTGGCTAACATGGTGAAACCCTGTCTCTACTAAAAATACAAAAAATTAGCCGGACGTGGTGGCGGGTGCCTGTAGTCCCAGCTACTCCGGAGGCTGAGGCAGGAGAATGGTGTGAACCTGGGAGGTGGAGCTTGCAGTGAGCCGAGATCGTGCCACTGCACTCCAGCCTGGGCAACAGAGCGAGACTCCGTCTCAAAAAAAAAAAAGAAAAAAAAAGTCACATGGCCGGGCATGGTGGCTCACACCTATAAACTATGCCCAGCTAATTTTTAATTTTTTTTTTTTTGTAGAGAAAGAAAAAACTATTATAGTTTCATACAGAGTAGTTTCACTGTCCTCAAAAATCCTGTGTGTTCCATCTATTCATCCCTTCCCACCCCTCCCACCCCATGGCAACCACAGATATTTTTACTGTCTCCATAGTTTTTTCTTTTCTGGAATGACATATAGTTGGAATCGTATAGTATATACCCTTTTCAGATTGGTTTCTCTCAATAATATGCATTTAAGTTTCCTTCAGGTCATTTCACCCCTTAATAGCTCATTTTTTCAATGCTGAATAATATTCCATTGTCTGGATGTACCATAGTTTATTTATTCATTCACTTACTGAAGGACATCTTATAAAGGCAGCTTTTTCACTGAGCAATATGTGGAGAGAATTTTCTCATACCTGTGAGTGTTTTTCAAGAACACAGTTTTCAATGACTACAGCGCTGGAATGTCAGATGAATAGACCACAATCTAACCAGTGACCTATAGTTTTAAAGAGTTGCTATTGTAAATAGTGCTGTAATGCATATCCCTCTACATTCGGCTTTTGCCCATCTCTGGTTATATTATAAAAGTAAATTCCTAGAAGTGGATTTATTCAGTCAAAGTTAAGGGAAGTTGCTCAAGTGATTCTTTATATAATAAAATCTGCTCCAAGTGGACTTGCTGCCCCCAGCACTAGACATGGAAGAGACTGGCATAATCCTTAAGCTCTGCCTCTTTAGGTCCTCTGCAACAGATGTATACCACTAGCAGCAGCAGTGGGTCCATGTGTTGGGAGGGAAAGAAAGCCCAGACTGTGAAGTTCACATCCTGTGGGATGGGGAACTGGGTGATTGCGCCAGTTCTGCATTCCTAATTCCCACCTAAATAAGTCCCCTTTATCGCTCATGATACCTGGGTTATGGAGGACCTAACTCAGTCAAAGCGTGCGTAGCCAAATCTAAAGCTCCAATCTAGACATAGCCTCAGGCTTTAGGTTGATAAATTGAACTGCTTTCTAGATATCTCCACCTGATGTCCCACAGGCCTCCAAACTCAACGTGCCTTGACTGAACTTCTCATCACCCATCCTCACAAACTAAATCCTTCTGTGTTCCTTGTCTCAGTTGATAATCTCGGTATTCATACAGCCCCAAAGGTGTAGATTGACAGGTCATACTTGTCTCCTCAGCTCATCCAACTGGGGATCAAGCCCTGAAACACCATATAAGTCCATCTCTTCTACTCCATCTGTATTACCGTGGTCCCACTCAAGGCCCTGATCATCTCTCACCTGGACCACTGTAATACCTTCTTGAATAGTTATTTATTGGTGCACAACAAGTCACCCTAACTTAGTGACTTAAAACAACAAACATTTATTATCTCACATTTTCTACAGGTCAGGAATCTGAGTATAACCTAGGTGGGTGCCTCTGGCTCAAGGTCTCTCTCACAAGATTGCAGTCAAGGTGTTGGCCAGAGCTGTGGGCTTATCTGAAGACTCAACTGCCGGGGGTGTGGATCCATTTCCAAGCTCACTCATATGGTTGGTGGCAGGATTCACTTCCTCACAGGCTGCTGGGGCTGATAGTTCAGTTTTCCACTGGCTGTTGCCCACAGGCTTCCCTCAGTTCCTTGTCTCTGCAGAGGGCAACTCACAACATAACAGCTGTCTCTCCTCACAAGCAAGCAGGAGTGCACACAAGAAAAAGCCACAGTCTCTTTGTAACCTAACCTGGGAAGTGACATCCCATAACGTTTACTATTTTCTCTTTGTTGAAAGTGAGTCAGTAGGTCTAGCCTATACTCAAAGGGAGAAGATTACAGGAGGGAATAAATGCCAAGAGGCAGAGATCATTGGCAGCCATGTCAGAGGCTGCCTGCTACACTCTCCTAAATGGACTCCCTGACTTAAGTTTTATATTCTCAAAGTTCATTCCTTTTATAGCTTCTAGAGTTTTCTAACCACATGTGACCATGTCATGTTCTTGCTTACTATTATTTAATGATATCCCATTAAAGTTTGATAAAAAAGAGTCCCCCCTCATATGAACTGCAAGTTCTCCAGATCTGTCTCCTTCTCTTCTCCAGTTTTATCTCCAATACTCCTGCCACAACCACATCAAATGTCATAATTTCCCTGATGTTTTTTCCTTCTATGCCTTTGCTCACATTGCCTCCTTTGCTTGAAGTGGCTTTCTCCAATGGCTTGCTGTGTGCACATATTGTAGAAGCCGCTCGGCTTCCACTGACTTTCCAGTGGCGTCATCTATGCTATTCTCCTTTTCCTGGGGAATTGATTTTCACTCCTTCCTTACCAAGTTTTTTTTTCTTTTTTTTGGATGGAATTTCACTCTCCTGTTGTCCCGGTCGGAGTGCAATGGCACCATCTCAGCTCAATGGAAACTTGGCCTCCTGGGTTCAAGTGATTCCCCCTCCTCAGCCTCCTGAATAGCTGGGATTACAGGTGCATGCCACCACACCTGGCTAATTTTGTGTTTTCAGTAGAGTCGAGGTTTCACTATGTTGGCCAGGCTGGTCTCGAATCCCTGACCTCAGGTGATCCACCCACCTCGGCCTCCCGAAGTGTTGGGATTACAGGTGTGAGCCACCATGCCCGGCCCTTCCCTACCCAGTTTTTAAATATTTTAACACAAGGTCTTGCTATGTTTCCCTGGCTGGTCTCAAACTCCTGCCTACCCCATTTTAATGAGTATTCTGAATAGGAGCTACCATCATCTTACTTGTCTCCACTTCCTGATTGTGATTGATTTAAGGGAGAACGTGTGATCTAAGCTGAGCCAGTGAGTCCTTCCCTGAAATTTTTCACATTGGAGATAGGGGTAAAAATTGGTTGGAAGACATGAGAATTTGAATCTGGGCTGTCAGTGGCCTTTTTGCTCTCGTGAAGAAGCTCGTCTGCAATTGGCAAAAATGAAGCCAAGGTGTCAGGATAAGCAAAAGAGAGTGACAGTTATGAGACATTGAACCCCAATTCCAGTTGTCCTCAGCTGTACTCTCGTGATGGAAACTAACACACCTCCAAAATTGCTTATATTCTGAATCAGGGGTGGGGGCACTGAGTTATTGGTCCTACCTACATCACAGGATTGTTAGCAGGGAGCAGACAAGACGAGCAATATGAAGTTGCTTTGATGCCATTTAAATATGAGTGATGCATTGTTATGAAAAAAGATCCTTTGACTTGATAACAGATCATTGTACCTGAAAACACTGTCCAAGGCCAGGTCTCAGACACAAAGCCATTTAAACCAGAAGTGATTGCATTTTCTGCTGACACCTATAAAAGTTTGTTGTGGGTCTTTATAAACTGCTAGGAAGTTCAGCGCTAAACATAATGCTCTATTATTGTAATCATTTCAGTCTAGGTTTGTTTTTGATTATTTATTCATCTTATCTATATACTTATTGATTTTTTATTTACATTTAATGGTTTTATTAAACATGCCTTTTTGGTAACAGATTTATTTAAACATAATTCACATACCATAAAAGTCACCCACTTAAAGTGTGTACACAACTTGATGGCTTTTAATGTATTTGTCAAGTTGTGCAACTATCACCACAATCAATTTTAGAACATTCTCATCACCACAAAAAGAAATCCATACCCTTTAGCAATCATTGCCCGGCACCCCCCATCTTTCTGTCCCTCTAGTCTGAGACAACCATTAATTTCCTTTTTGTCTCTATAGATTTGCCTGTTTTGGACATGTAATATTAATGGAATTATCAATATGTGGTCTTTGGTGTCTGGCTTCTTGCACTTAGCATAATGCTTTCAAGGTGCATACATGTTGTAATATATATCATTCCTTTCTAAAAATTGTGGTAAAATATATATGGCACAACAGTTGCCATTTTATCCATTAAAAAAACGTTTTTAAAGAGATGGGATTTCACTCTGTAGACCAGGCTGGAGTGCAGTGGCATAGTCACTGCTCACTGCAGCCTCCACTTCCTGGGCTCAAGTGATCCTCCCTCCTCAGCCTCCCAAGTAGCTAGAACTACAGGTGTGCACCACCACACCTGGCTAATTAAAATTTTTTTTGTAGAGATGAGGTCTCACTATTTTGCCCAGGCTGGTCTCAAACACCTGGGCTTAAGTGATCCTCCTACCTTGGCCTCCCGAAGTACTGCCTGCCTGATTTTATCCATTTTAAGTGTACAATTCAGTGGCATTAATTACACTCATAGTGTTGTGTAACCATCACTATTGTCTATTTTCAGACATTTTTGTCACTCCAAACGGAAACTCTATGACCATATAGCAATAACTTGCCATTCTCCCCTCTCCTCAGCCCCTGGTAACCCGTAATCTACTTTCTATGAAATTACCTATTCTAGATATTTCATATAAGTAGAATCACATAATATTTGTCCTTTTGTGTCTGGCTTATTTTACTTAGCGTAACGTTTTCAAGGCTCACCATGTTTTAGCATGCATCACTACTTCATTCCTTTATTTTTTTCTTATATTTTTGAGACAGGATCTCACTTTGTTGCCCAGGCTGGAGTGCAATGGCGAGATCTCTGCAGCCTCCACTTTCTGTGTTTAAGCGATTCTCCTGCTTCAGTCTCCTGAGTAGCTGGGATTATAGGCATACACTACCATGCCTGGCTAATTTTTGTATTTTTAGTAGTGAGGGGGTTTCTCCATGTTGCCCAGGCTGGTCTCGAACTCCTGAGCTCAAGTGATCCATATGCCTCAGCGTTCCAAAGTGTTAGGATTACAGGCAGAAGCCACCATGCCTAGCCACTTCATTAATTTTTAAGGCTGAATAATATTCAATTGTATGTATTATGTACCACATTTTGCTTATCCATTCTTCTCTTTATGAACACTTGGCTTGTTTTCAGTTTTTGGCTATTATAAATAATGCGGCAAAGAACATTCACATGCAAGTATCTGTTTGAATCTCTGTTTTCAGTTCTTTTAGGTGTATACCTAGAAAGAGAATTGCTGAGTCTTGCGGTAATTCTATGTTCAACTTTTTGAGGAATCACCAAATTATTTTTAAACACTTTAAAAAAATCAGTAGAGATGGGATCTCACTATGTTGTTCAGTCTGGTCTCAAACTCCTGGACTCAAGTGATCCACCTGCCTCAGCCTCCCAAGGTTTTGGGATTACAGGCGTGAGCCACTGAATGCCCATCTTTTCAATAAGTTTCAGTCCCCTTAAATTGTGAATACATAAATGATATGCTCAAGGACTTTTTATAGATGAGTAGTCCCAGTTCTCACAAGTGAGGGCAATTCTAGGGTAAACTATGTGAGATCAGGCTGTAACTACCAGTTTAAACACGTGGAAGAATCTTTCTGCTTTCTTTCCAGCACCACTGCTGACTTGGATCAGAAACCCTCCTCCTCACATTCTGGTTACTCCTCGGAAATGTCATTGCCTCAAGTCCAAAAGGATAAGTATCCTGAGGAATTCAGCCTGCTTAAGTTGCAGACAAGTAAGTCACAGACCCTCCTCCACATGCCTCTGTGCCCCAGGTCTTTTCAGAAGTCTACCATACTGTTGACCACCATCACTGAAGGCCCACAACTGTCAAGCATTTGACATACTTTATCTCAAAATTCACAACACCTCTGCCAGGAAGCTATTATATGTTTTTCAAAAATACAATGCCTTTATATAAAACCCATTAAAATACTGCAGAAAGACATTAAAATAATATAGAAGTATATAGAGTATAAAAACCCTTCCCCAATGTTTTCCAACAATATCCCTATTCTGCCTCATAGCCGTGAAGAGTTGATATATATTTTTCCTGTATTTTGAAATGTATATGTGTGTGTGTATATACACACACGTGTACATATATAGATGTAAAATAAATGGGTTAGTATACAAACTGGTATAAATAGATCATGGACCTCTTTCTGTGCCGATACATACAGATCTATGTGGCTAATATAGACATACCCATTTTACAGAGGAGGAAACTGAGGCTTTGAGACATTCAGTCATCCATAAAGCCACATGGCCAGGAAGTAGAGCGATGGGATCAGAACCCAAACTTGCTTGCCTCAAATCCTGTGCTCTTCTTGGCTATCCCAGAGCCCACATTTCTCAAGCATCCCTAGAACTGCTAGGGGATCTTTTATTCTTTAAAGTCACTGTTAGCAATCTTACAGGAAAAGTATCAGATGATAAAACAAAGGCATTGCAAGGTCCAGAAACTAGCCTGAGGTCTCACGGAAGCTTTTTCTCATTTGAAATGATCACAGGTACATTTCCCAGTCTCACCGTAGCGCATGTGCGTGCTATTGTTGCAGCCAATACCATGTTTCATCCACTTGAGGTGCCATGTGGATGGCACTGGCCTAACCATTTGCTGGTTGATGGCATTCTATTTTTCCTACACAGTTATCAGAGGGAAGATTGTATCATAGGTACTTGGAAGACTGTATCTGAGCTTCCCAACCAATACTCAACTGCCAAACATAAAGTTGGCTTTATTTTTGAAGGAGAGGATGAAGAGGGCAAACAAGCAAACAAAAACAAAGAAGGCCTCTTAGGTAGCTCTCCCCCCACTTCCCTTCCTTTTGTGTCTAGTCCCACAGAGTTTCACACTGTCTCTGATGTAGAACCAAGGGATTGATTATACACATTAATTAAAGTTGTATAGCCAGATAGTGCCTGGGGAGTTTTCATCGCTTTTTGTCATCCAGTTGCATTATGAGGCTGGGAGCAGCACTAATGGAAGGCTTTGGTGTCTTGCAGAAGATGGGCATCGTCCTGAGTGGACGTTTTACCCGAGGTTTAGCAGCAACATCCACACTTACCATGTCGGAAAGCAGTGCTTCTTTAATGGACTCTTCCTCGGCAACAAGAGGTCTCTGTCAGAGAGGACGGTGGACAAGTGCTTTGGGAGAAAGAAATACGGTGATGTTTCTTTCTGGGTCTTGACTGTGCAGTCCCCGAAAAACTCTCAAGTTTAGTGATTCTATAGGCCTTGCGTTCTGTAGCTGGGGGCAGCCCTGTAGAGTCACCGTGTTCCCCTAGTGCAGCCAGGAAGACAGAAAAGTGAAGGGGACAGTTGGCAGGCTGTACGTTTTGGCAAAGAACTCACAACAGATGCTGATCCACATTTTCTTTTTTCTCTGAATTTCATAAAATGCAAATGTGACATTTAAGTCATCAGATAAGTTCTCTCAGATCCTTATTAATAGAAACCTCCATTGAAGTCTGAAGAAAAGAATTTATGTTCCAATTAGATGCTGCCTGGCATACACATTTAAATTGTACTTTATATTCTCCACAAGGAAAACATCCCATAACCCTCAGCCTGAAGTGCATGTTTTTATTTTATTGCTGATTTAATTAAAAGCTATTGAAATGAGTATATATCTACCTGTGTATCTATATCTCTTTGGTTTGTAGCTCAGTGAGTTATTTGCCCCAACCTACTCATAATAGACTTACTGAAAGACCCTCAAAAGTTGCTGAGTACCAACGGACCATTTATGACACATTTTTCTATATAAATCCCTGTGTAGGAGGCAACCATTGCTCCCGAAATAAATAGGATTGCTGTAGCAGGAATACAAAGAGAAAGAAGTAGACTGTTCTCAGTTTTGAGTTTTAAAATAGACTTTTAAACTCACAGCAGAGACAAATAGTTTTGAGAATTGAGGCTTTTATTTATTTGGGTAGAAAAATACATGGAAAGCCATACTAAATGAGCTGGGAGAGTGGTCATTGATATGGGAATCTGTGAGGAGTCCTGCACCTTGCACTTTTTTTTTTTTTTTTTTTTAAAGACAAGGTCTTGTTCTGTGGCCCAGGCTGGAGTGCAGTGCCACCATCTTGGCTCACTGCGGCTCTGAACGCCAGCCCCCTAGCCCCAGGTTCAAGCAATCCTCCAACCTCAGCCTCCAAGTTGCTGGGACTACAGGCATGTGCCACCATGCCTGGCTGATTTTTCTATTTTTAGTAGAGACAGGGTTTCTCCATGCTGCCCAGGCCAGTCTCAAACTCCTGGGCTCCAGTGATCAGCCAGCCTTGGCCTCTCAAAGTGCTGGTATTACAGGTGTGAGCCACTGCAGCCAGCCTACCCTGCACTCTTGAGCTGCAAGTACCTATCACAAGTAAATGGGATTATCATAATGACCCAAATCTTAATCTTCACTTATCACTGCCCTCCTGGCTCAAAAGTAAGCCACCTTATCCTGACCTACCTACCTTCCTTCCTTCCTTCCTTCCTTTTTCCTTTCCTCCCTCCCTCTCTCCATCCCTTCATTTCTTCTTTCCCTTCTTCCTTTAGGGTTTTATAAATACTGAGTAAATGCCATGATATATTTATGAAATATTTGTTGACTATATAGAATGAAATATAAGATATACTTATATTATACTTGTGTTCTTTTACTCCATTTAAGACATAAAATATTAACTTTATATTTGAAGCCTCCAATATCCTCTTCCCTGAATATTCCATCTTTCCTCCCCCAGCTCCAGTGGTAATCCATATTTTTTTAAAGAAAAACTTATCAGGTAAATTTTCAAACAATAGCATAATGAAATCCGATGTACTCATCCATTTAGCTTCAATAATGATCAATACCTGGCTAACTTGTTTCATCATTACCCCTCCTCCCAGGGATTATTTTAAAGCAAATTTCAGACATCATATTATTTCATCTCTAAATATATCATATGTGTCTCTGAAAAATAAGGATTATTTTATTAACATAACCACAATTCCATGTCCTAATATCATATTTAAAAAAATCAACAGTAATTCCTTAATATATTCAGTGTCCAAATATCCTATTATTTCATAAATGCCATAATTTAAAAATATTTTGTTTGTTTGGATCAGGATTCAAGTAAGGCCCACAGATTGAAATTGGCTGGTATGTGTCTTAAGTTTCTTTCAATATATAGGTCCTCCCTCCTTTTTTCTTGCAATATGTTTGGTGAAGAAACTAGGCCTTGTCCTGTAGTGTTGACCATGATCAGGACTTTGCTGATTACATTACTTGGTATCATTTAACAGGTTCCTCTTTCCTGTGTACTTCCTGTGAAGTGGTAGTTGGATCTACAGGCTTGATTCGTTTTAGTATGATTACTTCTTAGGTGATGTACAGTGACTTCTTTAAACATCAAATGCAATGGTCTTTTTCCATTTCTTCTCTTCCTTGATCTCACTGCAGCACTCGATACTGTCAGGCTTGACACTGGACACTTCTTCCTTTGTGAAATTCTCTCCCCACTCTTTCTTTTTCTCCCTTCTTTCCTTCCTTCCTTCCTTCCTTCCTTCCTTCCTTCCTTCCTTCCTTCCTTCCTTCCTTCCTTCCTTCCTTCCTCCCTCCCTCCTCCCTTCCCTCCCCTCCCTCCCTCCCTCCCTCCCTCCTCCCTTCCCTCCCCTCCCTCCCTCCCTCCCTCCTCCCTTCCCTCCCCTCCCTCCCTCCCTCCCTCCCTCCTCCCTTCCCTCCCCTCCCTCCCTCCCTCCCTCTCTCTCTCTCTCTCTTCTTTCTTTCTTTCTTTCTTTCTTTCTTTCTTTCTTTCTTTCTTTCTTTCTTTCTTTCTCTCTCTCTCTCTCTCTCTTTTTTGACACAGAGTCTCACTGTGTCACCCAGACTAGAGTGCACTAGCATGACCTCAGCTCACTGCAACCTCTGCCCCCTGGGTTCAAGCAATTCTCATGTCTCAGCCTCCTGGAGTAGCTGTGATTACAGGCATGTGCAACCACAGCCAGCTAATTTTTGTATTTCACTAGAAATGAGGTTTCACCATGTTGGCCAGGCTGGTCTCAAACTCCTGACCTCAAACACCTGCCTTGGCCTCCCAAAGTGCTGGGATTACAGGTGTGAGCCACCACTCCCGGCTGCTACTCATTATTTCTTGGATGAGATGAAGAGGCAGGCTTAGGGACTGCCAACCAGCTGCCATTTTAAACTGGAATGCAACTCATTATTATATAAAAAAATCAATCAAAATATCTTTAAATAATGGTTGAATGTGATCCATCAGCCATAACCAGGATATTGGCAGAGTTCCCTAAAGGCCTAGTTGTTGCCATAGAACAAAATGCCACCTATGATTGTAGGTGGTAGGGAAATAGGTCTGAAAATATAATTTTCTATTGTGTAGCTCTTCCTACAGTATTGCATATTGTATTAGTCAGAATAGGATAGATTCTGCCGCAGTAACAATCCCTGAAATTTCAGCAGCTTAAGCACTAAAGTTTGCTCCTTTCTCTTATAAAGTCCACTGTGGATCCAGCAGCTCTCCAGGGCAGTTCCTTTCCAAGGATCCTGTCTGCTTTTATCTGTGACCTTTCCATCTCAACCTGTGGCTTCTAAGATTGCCATAGAAGGGGAAAGAGAAAATGCTGGAAGGTTTTTCACTTCAGCTCCTTAAATGCTTCTTTTTAAAGGTGGTACATATCATCTCTGCTCACAATCTATCAGTCAGAACATGGCTCTACCTAAGTGCATTGGGGCACTGACATGTGGGGCAGACTAAGTTATTTGGTGAACAGTTCACTCCCTCATATGGTTATTTGTCTCTAAATGTATGTGTCCCATTTTCTACCTCCTGAATGCCTTTACATCCAGGAAATTGGATGGTCTGTATAAAAACAAACAAGCATTAGAACTGATCGTGCGGTGTTATGGGTCCATCAGCTATTGATGCATCGTGGCCAGCACTTTGGGCTGACACCTGTCTTGGTGAGCTATCCAGAAATTATACCAAGGCCCCATATGGTACCTAATGGCTTAAACAAATGTGTTATCTCAGAAGTGTTGCTTGGGAGGTTTTCCCCCTAAAAGTAACACCTTATGCAGATACCACACCATTGGCTCTTTTTCTTCCTCCTGATGTTATCTTGTGATATTTTATGATAGTCTATTTTTTTTTTTTTTTTTTTTGAGACAGAGTTTCACTCTTGTTGTCCAGGCTGGAGTGCAATGGTGCAATCTCGGCTCACTGCAACCTCTGCCTCCCAGGTTCAAGTGATTCTCCTGCCTCAGCCTCCTGAGTGGCTGCGATTACAGGCATGTGCCACCATGCCCAGTTAATTTTGTATTTTTAGTGGAGATGGGGTTTCACCATGTTGATCAGGCTGGTCTCAAACTCCTGACGTCAGGTGATCCACCCACCTCGGCCCACCCAAAGTGCTGGGATTACAAGCGTGAACCACTGCACCTGGCCACCATAGTCTATTTCTGGTGTTCTCCTTAGACCACCTATATCATATTCAACTTGTGAGTTTATTAAAAATGCTGGTTCTGGGAGCTACTAGAGATCTTCTGAAACAGAATTTCTTGGGTTAAAGGTTGCATTTTAAACAAGTTTCCTAGGTGATTTTCAGGTGTGCTAAAATTTTGGAACCACTCTTCTATAGTATATGGCATTTACTGCCTTGTAGTGTTACCTTCATCTTTACAAATGTCTCCCCATCTAGATAAGATTCCCTGGGGAGAAGTTTATACCTTAGCTATATAGTAATCATACCTTCCAGAGTAAAAAATAATTGGGATGAGGGGTATTAGGTTCTGATTTCAAATAATAATAATTGCTACTATTTCTTGAGTGCTTGTTATGTGCTCATATCATTATTTAGTATTCATGATAACTCTGCAAAGTAGCCATTTGAAATAAACAGTTTATACATGAGGTTACAAAGGCTTAGGAAGGTTAAATAAATAGCTCAAGGGCACAGAACCAGAAATTGCAGGAGTGAGTATGAACTCAGGTGCAACTGACTCCAAAGTCCAAATCCTTCCCACCACCTCTTGTTAACACCTGACTCTTGTCAGTGCCCTGGTTTGGGATTCAAAAGGTTTTGGATTTACTGTATGCTTAGTTAATTAATTAATTAAAATTTTGAGACAGAGTTTCATTCTGTTTCCCAGTCTGGAGTGCAGTGGCATGATCTTGGCTTACTGCAACCTCCGTCTCCTGGGTTTAAGCGATTCTCCTGCCTCAGCCTCCCGAGTAACTGGGATTACAGGCGTGTGCCACCACACCCAGCTAATTTTTGTATTTTTAGTAGAGACAGGGTTTCACTGTGTTGGCCAGGCTGGTCTAGAACTCCTGGACTCAAGGGGATTCAGTATATATTTTAAACTTCCACTCTCTCTGCTTTGAATCCTCAGCATCTCATACCCAGCAGGCACTCGATGCATGGGTGTAGCTGCGTGGGTGTGTTTCACTACACAGAAGAGCTAATCAAAAGTGTAATACAGTCAGTTATTGAAAAGGTTTTTGAAAGAGAAAGATAAAAAATTAAATACTACGCTAACCCAAGAACTCCCATCTGTCACGCTGATGGCTTTTCCGAGTTAGCTAGAAGAATCTGGGTGTGTGGCAAAGATGGAGGTCATGCTTCCAGCCTTGTGTCCCTGCTTCCGAGCCCAAGGGTGGTGAGTCTCGTAGTCCAGGCTTGTTCTCTTAGGAGATGCATCTGGTGTCAAGTGTGTGGGTTATTTATTTTATTTTTAATTTTAAGTTTTTAATAGGCCATTTTAAGGACTTTAGGTATGTGGGTTTAAATGATCACCCTGCACTAGGCAGATGCCTTCCACTCCCGTAATTAGTTTCTTGTTCCCGGGGCTTTAGCAGGGGCTGAGCTGGGTGTACAAGCCTCTGCTGAGTAATCTTGCTCTTCTCCAGGAAGCCACCTCCCACTGCTGCATGGCCCCAGTCCTTGAGGCAGAAGGAGCAAGACATCCTTAGTTGGTTTCCTTCCCAGACCCAGTCAGAGAGGCAGAGCCCCAGGGACATGTGTTTCTTGGGCTTCCTAAGACTCAGGGATTCAAAGTGCACTAATGCTCACGAATCAAGAGATTATTAGGTCACAGATTTTTGGATCATTGCAAAGAGACCTCTGATTCACCTTATATTTTAAACCAAAGCACTCCATCTGAGTCTAACAATTCTTTTCCAGGGTGAGGTAGTTATAACAACACTTTTTGGAAAATGTCCCAAACAGGCTCATCTCCTTAAGGCAAGATAATCACAAACAGAACTTTGAGAAACTTCTATGTAATTTATAACAAATTACTAAAATATCCTATTTCTATTGTCATGCCAATACTTACAGCAAATCTGTGGATCATCTTCAGCCCTTGTATGATTTTGTTTTCAAACCTTCTCCACAGATATTGATCCCAGGAATGGAATCCCAAAGTTAACTCCAGGGGATAATCCATATATGTACCCAGAACAGAGTAAAGGCTTCCACAAAGCAGGATCAACGCTCCCACCAGTGAATTTTTCAACGTAAGTGTATGTTAATACTAGCATTATATAGTTAACTTTAAAGGAATTGTGTCTCTCTACTACACAGAAATTATATTTTAAAAGGGATAGATGTCAACAAGATGTGATTGGATGAAAATTCCTTGAAAAGCTCATCTTTAGTTAATTAGTGTCTGCACAGATGCATGTGTATAATTAAAATTGCACACAGGACTTGGACTACAAAAAAGCGGTTGTTAATTTTGTTCCTATCTCTATTATCACAGATTTGAAAGCTTTTAAATGTTCATACTGAATCAGATTGTTGGCCATAGTGACTACTATGTGGGTGGACTTAAACTTGGAAATAAACTTAGACCAAAGTGATGGAGAAAAATGGGAGGATCATTACATTAAAAGAAAAATAGTTGGTGTATTACTTTTTTTTTTTTTTGAGAAGGAGTCTTGCTCTGTTGCCCTGGCTGGAGCGCAGTGGCGTGATCTCGGCTCACTGCAAGCTCCGCCTCCCAGGTTCACGCCATTCTCCTGCCTCAGTCTCCCAAGTAGCTGGGACTACAGGTGCCTGCCACCATGCCCGGGTAATTTTTTGTATTTTTAGTAGAGACGGGGTTTCACCATGTTAGCCAGGATGGTCTCGATCTCCTGACCTTGTGACACACCTGCCTTGGCCTCCCAAAATGCTGGGTAGTTGGTGTATTACATTTAAAACATTGTTTTAAAAAAATTAACCATGTGAAATATAATGATGCTGACTAAAAATGATCACAACTAAAATCTGTGGGCCGGGGCGGTGGCTCACGCCTATAACCCAGCCCTTTGAGAGGCCAAGAGGGGCGGATCACCTGAGGTCAGGAGTTCCAGACCAGCCTGGCCAACATGGTAAAACCCCGTGTCTACTAAAAACACAAAAATTAGCTGGGCACGGTGGCAGATGCCTGTAATCTCAGCTACTCAGGAGGCTGAGGCAGGAGAATTATTTGAACCTGGGAGATGGAGGTTGCAGTGAGCCGAGATTGCAGCACCACACTCTAGCCTGGGCGACAGAGCGAGTGAGACTCCATCTCAAAATAAACAAAATAAAATAAAATAAAATCTGTGGGCCAGGCACAGTGGCTCATGCCTGTAATCCTAGCACTTTGAGAGGCTGAGGCTGGAGGGTTGCTTTAGCCCAGGCGTTCCAGACCTACCTGGGCAACATGAAAAAACCCCTTCTCTACAAAAATACAAAAAATTAGCTGGGCATGGTGGTGCATGCCTATAATCCTAGCTATTTGGGAGGCTGAGGTGGGAGGATCACCTGAGCCTGGAAGGTTGAGGCTGCAGTGAGCTGAGATTGTGCCACTGCACTCCAGCCTTGGGGACAGAGTGAGACCCTGTCTCAAAACATAAATAAAATAAAATTTGCAGTTCTTACAGTTTTGAAGTCCATATTTGAAAATTAAAATCGGAAAACAGGACATTCTATTGAATGCAATGATGTATTGATCTTTTTGCTGTAGATGGCATACCAGTTTTATGATCGCCATTTCTGTTTTTCAGAGTACCTTATGAAAAGAAATTTGATACATTTATTCCGCTTGAGCCTCTTCCACAAATTCCCAAGTGAGTTCTCTTACCATGTTTTGTGCTATCCCATCTTTATGAAATATCAATTATTTTATTATTTCTTCCTGCGGAGGAGCAGGTAGATAACCAGAACACAGGGCCCTTTTGAATCTCAGCAGAAAGGTGGGGCAGTTTGTAAGGAAGGCATTTGGATAGACACTCTGTAGAGTCTGCAGTTGGGATGGTCACATATTCAACAGACGTAACTGACAAACTACCAGATGCCATGTGTTGTGCTAGCCATGCACGATAGGAGAGTTCACATGGAACAAAAAGACAGGGTTCCTGATTCCTAGAACATGAGTATTTTGGGAAAGAAAGACACACACTTAAATGATTGCAACTGGGGAGAATGGTTAGAGTTTCAAGAGGCAGAAATAAAGCTAACAGAGCACTTCTGTGTTTGAGGGAAATATCATTCCTTTAATTTCATACTTTTGCTTCACTCCATTCTGAACCTCATGTATTTACCTAAGCTGGTTTCTGACCGATAAAGATATATTTTCTTTTCTTTCTTTCTTTTTTTGACTTTCTAATACAAAGCAGGCTCATATGAGTGGGCATGTGTCCCAGGGTCTGACCCACTCTGGAATTCAGTGAGAATAAAAGCCTTTTATTCCAAACTTGAGATTTTTAATGTCTTTATTATGTTGCGTTGTTACTTATGGCACATGATTAGGGCTTCTCATGTCTGTACTTTACATTTTTAATAAACACTATTCTAGAATATTCCAAATAATAGCAATTGCCTAAATTTCATCATCATCCTACTCAACTATTTTAGCTTTTGTACATTACCTTTCATATGCAAATATGTTTTTACATGTATAAACCTGAGAATACCAATTAGTCAGGTTTTCCTAAAAAGAAAGGTTAATTTTTTTTTTTTTTAAAGAAGTATAAAGCTGGCTGGGTGCAGTTGCTCACACCTGTAATCCTAGCACTTTGGGAGGCCAAAGCAGGGGGACTGCTTGAAGCCAAGAGATTGAGACCAGCATGGGCAACATAGTGAGACCCTATCTCTACAAAAAAATTTTTTTAAAAAAATTAACCAGGCATAGTGGTATGCAACTGTAGTCCTAGGTACTTGGGAGGCTGAGGCAGGAGGGTTTCTTGAGTCTATGAGTTCGAGGCTGCAGTGAGCTATGATTGTGCTATGTACTCCAGCCTAGGTGACAGAGTGAAACGCTGTCTCAAATTAAAAAAAAAAAAAAAAAAAGAGAGAGAGAATTCGATCAGCATATTCCTCTGTGCTATGGTCAGTAAGACAATTGGGAGACTTGGACCCTTTCCTCAGGGACAGTCACCCTAATGAAAAAGTCTACTAACCAGTTAGTCATGGCAGAAGCAACAAAGGCTTCTGTTACTGGATTTAGCATTTATTGTTTCCTAGTTCTCTATTTTGTTCTGTAGTGTCTAATTTGCTGTTAGTCCCATCCAGTGATTATGTATTTTGATCTTTAGAAATTCTATTTGATTCTTTTTCATATCTGTTGTTCTTTCCTATTTTCATGTTTTCCTTAAATACTTGGACATACTAATAACTGTTCAAAGATTTTTGTTTGCCAGCCAGGCGTGGTGGCTCATGCCTGTAATCCCAGCACTTTGGAAGGCCGAGGCGGGCGGATCACGAGGTCAGGAGATCGAGACCATCCTGGCTAACATGGTGAAACCCCATCTCTACTAAAAATACAAAAATTAGCTGGGTGTGGTGGCACGTGCCTGTAGGCAAAAAAAAAAAAAAAAAAAAAAAAAGATTATTGTTTGCTAATTCTATTATTTGTGTCATTTCTGGGTGTGTTTCTGCTGACTGATTTTTTTCCTGATTGTGGGTCACATTTTCCTGCTTCCTAGTATGTCTAGTAATTTTTATTTGGATACTGGACATTATAATCTTGTATGGTTGAGTATTTGGATTTTGTTGTCTTCTTTTATTTTTTATTTTATTAATTTTATTTTTTAGACGGAGTCTCACTCTGTCGCCAGGTTGGAGTGCAGTGGCGCGATCTGGGCTCACAGCAACCTCCGTCTCCCAAGTTCAAGGGATTCTCCTGCCTCAGCCTCTGGAGTGGCTGAGATTACAGGCACGTGCCACCACACCCAGCTAATTTTTGTATTTTTAGTAGAGAGGGGGTTTCACCATGTTGGCCAGGATGGTTTCAATCTCCTGACTTCGTGATCCACTTGCCTTGGGCTCCCAAAGTGCTGGGATTACAGGTGTGAGCCACTGCGCCCGGACTCGTCTTTTTTTAAAGAGTGCTGGGCTTTGCTGTAGCAGGCAGTTAAGTTACTTGCCGTTTGGTTTGATTCTTTTGAGGCTTGTTTTCAAGCTTTGTTAGGGCATGTCTAAAGTAGTCTTTAGGGATAGTTTAACTCCATTACTAAGTAAGATGTGGCCCTTTTAGAGTCTCTACTGAATGCCTTGAGTGACCAATTTTGAGTCTTCATTTTAATTGGTAGGAACTAAAATGATTTTTAGCCCTTTGTGAGCCCATTCAGTTCCCAGTCACTCTACCGTCTGATCTTGTGGAGTTCTACCCTACACATGTGTGTCTTAATATTCAGCAAAGACTCGAAGGAAGTGCCATGTGAATTTCTTAATTTCATTTTTTTGTAGAGTTCCTTCTTCCCCAGAACTCTGCCCTGCAGCTTCCAGCCCTCCAAGACTCTGTGAACTCGGATCTTCGGCTCCTCAAACTCACAGAGAATGCCATGCTCTGTGTAGGGTTGCTCATCCTACGCTGTGGTCTTGAATGCGCCGCCAGGCAAAAGCTGGGTGATTCCAGGGCTCTTTTCATTTGCTTTCCTTTTCTTTAAGATCACAATCCTGCGCTGCCTGTTGTCTCATTCTGAAAACTGTTATTTCTTACATTTTGTCCAGTTTTCTACTTGTTCAAGTCAGGAGAGTAAATCTGATCCCTGCTACTTCATTATGGCTGGAATTATTATCTATGAATATAAATGTTATTATCCATCATCTATTAATAAAAATTGTAGTTTTTTTCCCAAGTTATTTGATGAATCAGTTTTGTACTATTCCATCACTCTCATCAAAGTTATTCATATCTTTAAATAGTGTAGTAATTGTGCTTGGAAATTTAAGAATGTTAAATCTGCAAATGCAACAATCCACCTTTAAAATAAGAACAAAACCTGATAACCAGAACCAGATAAAGTTGCCAAGTCTTCTCTAATTAGCTAGTGACAGAGAGAGCCAGAATTAGAATAAAAATTAGGGAGGTAAGATTACTTATTGAAAAGGTCCCTATAATGTGCAGTACATTTACAGGGATTATTTAGTCAACTCAGCAGATATTCTTTGAGTACCATTTATGCACTTGATCTACAGGAGAAATGGGAAGGTGGTGAGGTAATGGAGGCAGGGATCACAAAGATGAATAAGATATGACATTTGTTTCAAGGCTCATTGTCTGTTGTGGGGAGAGACCACTAGATGAGTAATCATAAAACAATTGAAAGCAAATATGATACAATGTGTACCTAGAGGAAAGACATGTGGGGAAGTTGGGGACGTGTTGCAGAGGAGGTGGTATTTGATCTGGCTCCTAGATGAGGCATTGCAATTAATGTATCTTCCAAGGACAAAGTATTATGGGATGCATCTACATTAGGTCACTTAATATTTATTTTTACATTTCCATGTGAGGCCGAGACAGGCGGATCACGAGGTCAGGAGATTGAGACCATCTTGGCTAACACGGTGAAACCCCGTCTCTACTAAAAAATACAAAAAACTAGCCGGGCGAGGTGGCGGGCGCCTGTAGTCCCAGCTACTCGGGAGGCTGAGGCAGGAGAATGGCGTAAACGCAGGAGGCGGAGCTTGCAGTGAGCTGAGATCCGGCCACTGCACTCCAGCCTGGGCGACACAGCGAGACTCCGTCTCAAAAAAAAAAAAAAAAGAAAAGAAAGTGTATTCCATTTAGTCAGGATGGAAAGTTAGATACATACTCAGAAGATTGGCTTTATTGGTTATGTTGTTTAGCCCAAATATTTCCTTATCTTTGTTCACTTGGCCTAGTTTGGATTGAGAGTTAGTGTGAGAGTTAGGGTGTCTGAATATTAGCATTTCGACTATTTTTGTTGTTAATTATGTCTTTTAGCATTATAAAAGTATCTTTATTTTTCTCATTTAATATTTTTTGTCCTAAAGTATACCTAGCCTGTTATTAAGATTCTAATTCTTACTTTATTTTATTTGCATCTGACCTTTACCCATTCTTTCTGCCCATTCTTTTGCTTTTGAAGCACTTTGCTTTTAGTGTAGAATTGGATTTTGCTCTGTGAGCCAGCTTGAAATATTTTGTTTAATTCAGGTGAATTAGGCCACTTGCATTTATTGATTAGACTGATATATATGATTTCAGTTCTGTTACATTATTTGCTACTTTTATTATGTGTACTGTATTATATTTACTGTGAATGTTTCAGTGTTTTCTTTGATTGCTTCAAAAAAGGTTGAAAAATGCTTTCTTTTGATATTTAGAAATGCTTGTGTTCTTATTCTAGTAGTTCTTTGTGCTAGTATCTTTATACGTTGCTCTTAGTCCTGCTTTTCTTTTCTTTTTTTTTTTTTGAGATGGAGTCTCACTCTGTCACCCAGGCTGGAATGCAGTGGTGTGATCTTGGCTCACTGTAACTTCCACCTCCCGAGTTTAAGTGATTCTCCTGCCTCAACCTCCTGAGTAGCTGGGATTACAGGCATGCGCCACAACACCCGGCTAATTTTTGTATTTTTAGTAGAGACAGGGTTTCACCATGTTGGTCAGGCTGGTCTCGAACTCCTGACCTTGTGATCCACCTGCCTCGGCCTCCTAAAGTGCTGGGATTACAGGCGTGAGCCACCACTCCTGGCAGTCCTACTTTTCTTATTTGGGCTTCTACTACTTGGCTTGTTGGCTTTAAGTGATAACTTTGACTTTCACCAATTACCTATTTGGTAACCATCCTCTTCTTTCCTGCAGGGACTTCCCTACCCCCAGCAGTTTTATAAGGGCATTTTGCCAATTGTGGTATATTTCTCCCCTAAAGCACAAGAATTCTAGCTTCCAAAAGATGAAAACATTTTGCACCTCCCTGCTCCAACTCATCCCAGAGTCACACTTCCTACTACCTATTGGACCACACACAGCCCAGAAATGCCCTTTCAAGTCTCAGTGGCTCTGGGAAGACTCTGGGTGTCTGCATTAGCCAAGGTCCCAGCAGAAAACAGAAAGCACACTCAGCTGGGATTCTGAAGACAGCTTAAGGAAAGGGACTACTTATGGGTGTGTGGGCAGGGTTGGGGGAACCCACATGGGAGGGTGAAGCACCCAGAGGCTCATGACAGTGGGAAGCGTTACTACTCCTGGTTCTGAGCAGCAAGAAGAGGGATCACGGTTTGCAGAACAGTAAGCACTGGAACTCTGGGAGAAGGGTTGCCCAACAGGAGCTGTGGCACTGCCAGAATTGGGGTACCTTGGGAGATAGGACATCAGGGGAGGAGCTAGGTAAGAAATGCCCTAATTTCTGTCCACCTTCTGATCTCCTGTTGGTGCCATCAGCCAAACCCAGCTCAAAGGTGGAAGCACGGGGTGGGGACGGTGGTTCATGCCTGTAATCCCAGCACTTTGGGAGGCTGAGGTGGTAGGATCACCTGGAGTCAGGAGTTCAAGACCAGCCTGACCAACATGGTAAAGCCCAGTCTCTACTAAAAATACAAAAATTAGCTGGGCATGATGGCATGTGCCTGTAGTCCCAGCTACTTGGGAGGCTGAAGCAGGAGAGTCATTGAACCCGGGAGGCAGAGGTTGCAGTGAGCAGAAATCGTACCACTGCACTCCAGCCTGGGTGACAGAGCAAGACTCTGTCTCAAAAAACAAAACAAAAAGAAATGTGGACTGGATGTAGTGGCTCACACCTGTAATCCCAGCACTTTGGGAGGCCGAGGCAGGTGAATTACCTGAGGTCAGAAGTTCGAGACCAGCTTGACCAACAAGGTGAAACCCCGTCTCTACTAAAAATACAAAAATTAGCTGGGTGTGGAGGCATGTGCCTGTAGTCCCAGCTACTCAGGAGGCTGAGGCAGGAGAATTGCTTGAATCTGGGAGGTGGAGGTTGCAGTGAGCCGAGATTGCGCCACTGCATTCCAACCTGGGCAATGGAGTGAGACTGAATTAAAAAAAAAAAATAAGTGGAAGCACGGAGGAGACCAGGTGATACTAGCTGTAAGGTCAGCCTCTTGGCAGAGAAGGGCTGAACAAGAGCTGGGTTTAAGGCAGGGGCCAATAGTGAACAACTAACGTATTTTATTTTGAAGCTGGTCTCCTAAATTGGAGGTCTTTTTACTTTTGGAGCATATAATGCCTTATCCGCTGTTGGTGTTTGTAAATTTTGCATCAAACTGAAACTCAGGGTGTTGTCTTCTTACCACAGCTTGCCCTTCTGGGTGAAGGAGAAGGCCAATAGTTTGAAGAATGAGATACAAGAGGTTGAGGAGCTCAACAACTGGCAGCCAGCAGTGCCCTTAATTCTGCTCCTTCCTGGTGGGTTAAAGAACCTTCAAAGAATAGTGTAAAAACCGGAGGAGTCCACCGGGCATGGTGGCTCACTCCTGTAATCCCAGCACTTTGGGAGGCCGAGGCGGGCAGATCATAAGGTCGGGAGTTCAAGACAAGCCTGATCAACATGGTGAAACCCCGTCTCTACTAAAAATACAAAAATTAGCCAGGCGTGGTGGCACACGCCTGTAATCCCAGCTACTCGGGAGGCTGAGGCAGGAGAATCGCTTGAACCCAGGAGGTGGAGGTTGCAGTGAGCTGAGATTGTGCCACTGCACTCCAGCCTGGGCAACAGAGCGAGACTTTGCCTCAAAAACAAACAAACAAACAAAAAACAAAACTGGAGGAGTCCAGAAGAACAGGCTTTTGAGAGGCTTCACAATGGAAAGGAGGGCAGGCAAAGTATCTCCCGGAGTGGATGTGTCTTCTGTCCTGAGGTGGTCTCATGGGCAGATGTCATAGCCAAGCATTGAGGGTTGAGTGTATTGGTTGAGAATTGTTAGTTTTGTAATGGAAGAAAACCTTTAACTCCATGCCTCTATCCACAGGTGCTTTGGACTTTCCAAGACAATCCTGAGCATACACAGGCCCACAAAACATGTGCTGACTGCACTCTGGCGAGCCTTTTCCAGTTGATGGTTTTTCTCATGTGACTGTTCTAAATTCAATGTTTGACCCTTACGAGGAAGTGTTGTGCTTTGCTTTTTTAAAACTTTATATTTTGAAAACTTTCACATTTACAGAAAAATTGCAAGAATTGTACAACAAACACCTGCATATCCTTCACATAGATTCTATCAATGTTAACATTTGTTCAAACTTTCTCTCTCTCACAATATTACAATTACCATTTTGCTGAACTCTTTGAGAGTGAGTGGCAGATATTGTAATGCTTTACACCTGTATACCAACATACCTCAGCATGTATCTCCTAAGGTCAAGGATGTTGTCTAACAACCACAACACAAATATCAAACTCATGGAATTTAATACTGATAAAATATTATTAATATTTAGTCCACATTCAGTTTTAGTCAATTATATTTAGTTTTCTAAGGATGCCCTCAAATCAATCATAAAATACAGACATTATGTGAGTGTCTTAGCCTGTTCAGGCTGCTATAACAAAATACCATAAACAGAATGGCTTATAAACAATAGGAATTTATTTCTCACAGTTCTGGAGGCTGGGAAGTCCAAGCTCAGGGTGCCAGCAGTTTCAGTGTCTGCTGAGGGCCAGCCTTCTGGCTCATAGACAGTACCTTCTTGCTGTGTCCTCATATGATAGAAGGGGTTAGCTAGTCCTCTGGGGTCTCTTTTACAAGGGCATTAATCTCATTCATGAGGGCTCTGATCTCATGACCTAATCGCCTCCCAATGACCTTATCTCCTAATACCATCACCTCGGGGATTAGGTTTCAACATATGCATTTTGGGGTGGGGAGGATAAACATTTAGACCATAGCAGTGAACTTTCATTGCTTTTGGTAAAACCATTTTCATTTTATTAATACCTTTTGGAATGTTTCTCTAATGTTAACTTGGCACATGTCAGAAAAGCATGAAGGCTGGATCTATACCAGGTAAGTAATACTGTTGCCCTGTAGCTGCATTCCTCACTCCAGTGTTGCCTATCTACAATAGCCAAGCAGGGTGAGAGCTCAGTGACCACCAGTCATGAGTTTTAGGGCCTCCTGTCAATCAGACAAGAAGCAACCATTTGGAGGAAAAGGTGAAAACAAAAGCTGCCTCACAGGCTCTGACACAGTCAAACTAACGGCTCTTGGCATTTTTATAGCCAATCCCTTTCTCCACTAGGGAACCCCATTGACTGACTAATGAGGGCTGCAGATCTAGTCTCCCCAAAACCTTAAAGTGGAAAGAGATTGGGGCCCATGCTGAGACTTAACGTGTCTATGACATGAGCATGATTTATTTCCCATGTCTGTTGTTTCCAGTCACAGCCAAAGTGAATGAAGCAGGTTTAGAACACAATACATTTAGCCAGGTGTGGTGGCTCATGACTGGAATCCCAGCACTTTTGGAGACCGAGGCAGGCGAATCACTTGAGGTCAGGAGTTCCAGACCAGCTTGGTCAACACAGCGAAACCCTGTCTCTACTAAAATTACAAAAATTAGCCAGGCATGACGGTGGGCGCCTGTAATCCCAGGTACTCAGGAGGCTGAGCCAGGAGAATCGCTTGAACCCAGGAGGTGGAGGTTGCAGTGAGCCAAGACCATGCCATTGCACTCCAGCCTGGTCGACAAGAGCGAAACTCCATCTCAAAAACAAAGAAACAAACAAAAACCACAGTGCATTCATGGCACCTTCATATGTGCCTCTAGACTAACTGGCAGAGAGCATGGTGCCTACCGCCAGCTGCTGTGCCTGACCACTCCTTGGGTTAACATCAGCATACATCTGTGCTAATCCTCTGGCCCCTGGGTCACAGGCCCACCCCTGCTCCTAATATAATAATTAAAAAGAAAACCAAATAATTTTTAAAAAGACAAAGGCTGCCAAGAGATTTTTCCAGAACACATTAACTTCTGAAAAAATAATAATTTTTTGTGCCTCTATTACTTAAATATAAAAAAGTCTTCCTTCCCTCTAGTCAACAACAACGTCCCACCCCTAAAAAAAAAGTCAACTGCAACCACCATGTGGGTTAGTAATGGAGGACACAATATAGAACAAAAAAAGATTCTGCAGAGATTTCCTGATGGGATTATCTAGGTGGCACAGGAAACTGCTCTCAGAAAGTTCCCTGGTGTTTTGGAAGGAGGGTGTCCTACACCATAAATATATTAAGAAAAACAACTGGCTGGACAAGGTGGCTCATGCCTGTAATCCCAGCACTTTGGGAGGCCGAGGCAGGCAGATCACGAGGTCAGGAGATCGAGACCATCCTGGCTAACGCGGTGAAACCCCGTCTCTACTAAAAACACACAAAATTAGCCAGGCGTGGTGGCGGGTGCCTTTGGTCCCAGCTACTCGGGAGGCTGAGGCAGGAGAATGGTGTGAACCCAGGAGGAGGAGCTTGCAGTGAGCCGCGATTGTGCCACCGCACTCCAGCCTGGGTGACAGAGCGAGACTCCGTCTCAAAAAAAAAAAAAAGAAAAACAACCAAAATATAGTTTTAGAAGGTTTGGAGTAGTCTCTAGGTTTCAAAGAGGTCTATATAATTCCTAGATGCTGCTCTAAGTAGATATGATTTGATTCCTTTTTCTTTTAATCCAGGCCACAGAAACCATGAGTAAAAACAAAAACAAAAGCAAAAAAACCCCACACAACTGTTAGATGATTGAACTTCTGGAGTTGCAGGACTACATTTCATCCCCTGAAAATCAGGGAAGTTTTCACTGGATCTGGTGTTCTCTGTGGGTACATCTCGATGGCCAGGCCTTATTCCATGGCACCTCAACAGCTGGCAGGGAGAGTTCCACTGCCAACTTCGGACAGCATCAGTATGTCTGCATGTGTTGGGGAGATAAAGGCATAGAAAAGGCCACTTGGGAAAAATATGTGCATATCACAGCTGTTCCAGCTTTTGCTTCTTTCCAGCTGTTCCAGCTTTTCTTTTGCTTCTTTCCAGCTGTTTCAGCTTTAGCTTCTTTCCGCTACAAAGAGGTTGAACCTGTTAGATGTAAAGATCCCCTTCAACTTACTGTAGGGTCTTTGGTAAATAAAAACACGTGTGTGTGCAGAGGTGCGTGTGTGTTCATTTCTTACTTTCAGTAACTGAAGTTCAATAGAAATAAACTATATGTGGCACTTTACAAGTAAATTTCTTGGTGTGCAATTTTACATTGCGCAGAGGTATTCTAATTTTGGATCCTGGGATAAATGAAAAATGGCCTCTGTGGACATGAGGAAACATTGTATTATTCAACTAGTGGCACCAACATTCAAATCCGTGATCTCTGAACTCCAAGTTACCAAAATGTTAAGATAGTAGGATATCAAACTTCTAAACTTCCACAGGGAATTTAGGAATATACTGTAGGAGTCCACTAATTGTCCACATTTCTAATAGGAGACACTCAGTTTGGTTAGTTTTGTTTTGTTCTTAGGCATCTGGGTCTCAAAATCTAGGCAGGTAAGCACATTGTTTACAGGACTTGACTTGGTGAAGGATTTTAGAGTTGGAGCCCTTCAAGATCATGTCCCTGTCCTGAAGAGGCTTTTCTTTCCTGGCTGGGAAATCAGGAGAGAGTACTTGGGTATATAATTACCTCTACCCAGAACTGAGCCACATGCCTGATGCGGGATGGTACACCTTTTTACAGGGTCTACAGGCCAAGTTCCTGGCACACTCTGGGAGAGGATGTGGGAGCCCATTTGAGATGACCGGTGTCCTTCCCATGCTGGGGAGCCCCAAGAGGGACTGTGGCCTGATCCCACCCTCAGGAATGGGGAGGCCACTACTGGCTGACCTGGGACCCAACACTGAGCCTCCTAAATCCATGCTATAATGCTTACATGAAAAGTAAACATTTCGTGGTGTGCATGAAGGGCCCTAGCCTTGTATCACATAAGCAGCCAAAATATCCCAATGTCTTATTTTCTGAGGAAATGTGTCTGCCTCCCCCAAATGTGGTGTGGGGGCAGTAGACAGATCCAGCTTCCAGTGGTGAAGCAGTGAGCAAGTGTATGCTCATCTGGCTAGAAATCTGTTCTTTTGTCCAGGCACAGTTGGGGCTGGAGTAATAGTTGGGTTTCTGTTAGACAGAATGGAGTAAGGAGCATAGTTATACTAAATATTCTTTGTTCTTTATTTAAAATTCATTTAACTGGGACCTCTGCTTTTTTTTTTTTTTTTTTGAGAAGGAGTCTCACCCTGTCGCCCAGGCTGGAGTGCAGTGGTGCCATCTCAGCTCACTGCAAGCTCCGCCTCCCAGAGCCTGAGTTCACACCATTCTCCTGCCTCAGCCTCCCGAGTAGCTGGGACTACAGGCGCCCACCACCACGCCCGGCTAATTTTTTGTATTTTTTTTAGTAGAGACGGGGTTTCACCATGTTAGCCAGGATGGTCTCGATCTCCTGACCTTGTGATCCGCCTGCCTCAGCCTCCCAAAGTGCTGGGATTACAGGCGTGAGCCACCACACCCGGTTGAGCTCTGCATTTTTATTTGTCAGAACTGGCAACTTACAGTGCACATGGCACAAAGGAGATAGATTTGAGGGCTAAGTAGGAGGTCAAGGTGGTGAGACTCTGGGATAACTTTGGAATGGGTGGCGTAAAAATATAGGAGAAGGAGAAATGGCAAGTGGATAGATGATGGTGTTGTTGCCAGGGCCATCTGGACCTCATGTATCATCTTTGTACAACTAGAGAATGATGCCCTCTTGGTGGACACAACCCTGTGGATGAACAGCTTGGTGAGCTGTGTGCAAGCTGGATTTAAACCCCCATGTCCTTGTGCAGTGAACTTCTTACACAACTGTATGCAGCAGTCTTGTGCTATTCACTGAAATGAGGCATGCTGGGGATGTACAGATTTTTTGGGAGGAGGTCAGTGTTCGGCAATTTGACGTTGAGGAACCTGTGACACTGGCAGAACTGTCTAGGGTGTAGCTGGGCATATAAACCTGGGGTCTGGATATATGCATGTGAAAAATAAAGCTCCTGTGAGAAATGTGTATTCTAAGCCTGTGACATGTAGATGTAGGGGCTAGATGTAAATTACACAATTGGAATATCCATCCCAAACTGAGCAATGAGCTCAAAAGGACCCTTAAACCTCAGGGCCTGAGCAAAAGCAAATTCTCTTTGGGATCACTTCACTTCAGGGCACAGGGGACTCCCTAGAGAACAGCAACAAAGGTGAACCCCTGAGAAAGAACTATAAAACCACAATTGGATCCACCAAAGGAATTGTCAACGGATGAAACTCCATTAGCTTTTCCCAGTGCTGGCTGAGGAATTTCTAAATGGGAAGGAGGGGCTTATGGATGGCAATCTGGTGGATGGGGTGGGGCTAGAGGACCTGTCTTGAAATGATATCATCATGCAATGCGTAATGACATTTTGATAAACTCTAAACTGCATATATGATGGTGGTACCATAAGATTATAATACCATATTTTTACTGTATCTTTTCTTTATTTATTGTTTTGCCGATGTCTTTTTAAAACAATTATTAGAAGACATTTTACTGATAAATGTTTTTACTACACCTTTTCTATATTTAGATACACAAATGCCATTGTGTTACAACTGCCTATGGTATTCAGTACAGTAACATGCTGTATAGGTTTGTAGCCTAGGAGCAAGGGGTTATATATACCATATGGCCTAAGTGTGTAATAGACTACTGCGTCTAGGTTTGGCGTGAGTACATTCTATGACGTCCTCACAACAGTGAAATCGCCTAACGATGCATTTCTCAGAATGTATCCCTGTCATTAAGTGACACACGACTGCATTTGCAAAGCAGGATAATATTTTTATGTAAATTATTATGCATGCTTATTTGGGGAGATGGTGAAGATTGTTGAGAGTCATTAACCCTGCCTCTAAACTGCCTTGCTGTTGCCATAGGCTTTTGCCCCTAATTTTAGCCCTTTCCTGCATAGTTTCTTGGTGGTAAAAAAACTGGATGAAAGGGAAACTAGAATTTCGATTGCTTTCTCTGCTAAGTAAATGTCAATCCATTCATAACCAGCTCCCCAGAGAGGGGTGAGGGATAGGGAAATGGGGACAATGCAACCTAAAAATCCTCCTGCTAACATCTCTGGTTGCCCTTTGTAAGTCGAATGGACTTCTAACCTCTTTTTCCTGAGCCAGAGTTTCTCAAATTGTGTTTCCTGAGTGTCAATAGATATATAAGAAAAAAGGTTTTTAGGGTCAAATTAGTTGGGAAACGCTATATAGTAAGTCCTCACTTTTATCATTGATAAGTTTTTGGAAACTACAACTTTAAGCAAAAGGATGTATAATGTAATCAATTTTACCATAGGCTAATTGATACAAACAAGAGTTAAGTTTCTATGGCATATTTCTGGTCACAAAACATCACCAAACTTCTAAATAAAGACAAAAACCCTCCTAATATTGAACAGTGAAATAAGTGTAAGCAGCCGGGCGCGGTGGCTCAAGCCTGTAATCCCAGCACTTTGGGAGGCCGAGATGGGCGGATCACGAGGTCAGGAGATCAAGACCATCCTGGCTAACACAGTGAAACCCCGTCTCTACTAAAAAATACAAAAACCTAGCCGGGCGAGATGGTGGGCGCCTGTAGTCCCAGCTACTCGGGAGGCTGAGGCAGGAGAATGGCGTAAACCCGGGAGGCGGAGCTTGCAGTGAGCTGAGGTCCGGCCACTGCGCTCCAGCCTGGGCGGCAGAGCGAGACTCCTTCTCAAAAAAAAAAAAAAAAAAAGAAATAAGTGTAAGCTATGCATACATTTAAGAAAGATTAGGCTGGGGCACGGTGGCTCACACCTGTAATTCCAGCACCTTGGGAGGTCGAGGAGGGCAGATCACTTGAGCTCAGGAGTTTGAGACCAGCCTGGGCAACATGGTGAAATCCCATCTCTACAAAAAAAATACAAAACTTAGCCAGGCATGGTGGTGCACGCCTGTAGTCCCAGCTACTCGGGAGGCTGAGGTTGGAAGATTGCTTGAGCCTGTGGGGTGGGGGTAAAGGCTGCAGTGACCCAAGATCGTGGTACTGCACTCCAGCCTGGGGCACAGAGTAAGACCCTGTCTCAAAGAAAAGAAAGATTAATAAGAACAAGATAAGTATTCCCGCTTATTCCAGTTCAGGGTGATAGGTGGCCAGAGCCTATCCCAGCACAAAGCAGCAATCAGCTCTGCACAGGACACAGGACACCATCCCATTGCAGGGCACACTCACACACACCCACATTCACTCAGACTGCAGGCTTGCAAATGAACCTCACCTGCACAGCTTTGGGATGTGGAAGGAAACTAGGGTATCTGGAAGAAACCCACACAGACAGTGGCCCTGGCTTCAAGTGGATTTTTTTTTTTTTTTTTTTTTTTTTAGATGAGGTCTCACCCCGGGTGGAGTGCAGTGGTGTGATCACGGCTCACTGCAGCCTCGACCACCCAGGCTCAAGTGATCCTCCCATCTCAGCCTCACAGGTAGCTGGGATCACAAGTGTGCACCACTATACCCAGCTAATTTTTCATATTTTTGTAGGGACGGAGTCTCACTATGTTGCTCAGGCTGGTCTCAAACTCCTGGGCTCAAGCAATCCTCCTGCCTTGGCCTCCCAGAGTGTTGGAATTACAGGCATGAGCCACTATGCCTGGCCTCATCAATGTTATCATGAAACGATCTTGCACAAAATGATGTTATTCAAGGATTTGCTGTATTAGCAAAGGAGTGTATTGGCTTCCTAGGGCTGCCACAACAAAGTACAATAAACTAAGTACAATTGAAACAAGATAAATGTATTCTCTTACAGTTCTGGAGGCTGGGAGTCCAAAATCAAAGTGTCAGCAGGGCTGGCTCCTTCTTGGAGCTCAGAGGGAGAATATGTTCCATGCCTTCTCTGCCGGTGGCTGCCAGAATCCTTGGCATTCCTTGACTTGGACCTGCATCACTACAGTCTCTGCCTCCTTCTTCCCATGATATTCCCCCTGTGGGTCTGTATCTTTTTTCTTCTCCACTTATAAGGACACTAGTCATTGGATTTAGGGACACCTACTCCAATATGATCTCATTTTAACTTGATTACATCTGCAAATACTCTATTTCCAAATAAGGTCACATTTATAGGTATAGCAGCGGTTAGGACTTGAACATATCTATTTTGGGGGAATACAATTGAACTCTCAACAGGCAGAAACAGATTTTTTTCATCTGACAGCTTCTTACAGGTTTTAATTTCAGTGAATCTGCAAGAGGGGAGGACATACAAACCATTTTTTTTTTTAAAAGACATATTTTATGTAACTGGTGTTCTAAGGAACATGTTTGGGGAAAAATGCCTTGGGTGAGTGAGGGGACTATTTAGCAGTGGCCACTTACTTTACCAAAGATTCGCAGTGACCGACCATATAGTCTGGTTCCCTGATGGTAGATGCTTCTTATGGCTGTCCCTCAAAAGATTATTGGCAGTCCCTGGAGCCTCTTTGTAAGGGTTCCCATACCTGGCTGGTGAGACTGTAGTAGTATGATGGGGGAGACTGGCCAAGCAGGGCATCCCGGAGGACAGTGTGTTTGTGTTCTGATGTTTGTGGCTACAGTGCTCTGGTTTCAGACATCCTGGGACTTCCATGATGTTGCATTTTCTGAATTCTGAAAGGGGATATACAATCTGATTCAAAGGTGAAATGAGGGACAGTTGACAGGGCTGTTTTATTTGGATGAGTAGGTTGTACAATGCATGTCTCTAGGGGTGGAATTCACAGTGTGGAGATGGTAGATCCAATTTTCTTGTAATAGAGTGTCCTGTTCTCAGAACGCCAGTATTTTGTGACAATTTTCCAGCAGGTGGCATAAAATGTCTTGAGGAAGGGGCACCTTTTTCTAGTTCTCACAAAGGTGACATATGGTATAGAGGTGGCCCTGAATGGAAGGAGAAGCCATCATCAACTCTTGGAATGTGAGATCTGAAAGGCCTCTGAGAGAGTATTGATCCATCTCTGGAATTGTTAGGACTCTTGCTTACAAATAATAGAAACCCAATTCTAACTGGCTAACACCAACAGGAAACTAATAATCAGAATGCAAGAACAGGAATGCAGCTGGGACTCAGGAGCATGCTGGATCCATGTACTCTGACATGGTCAGGACTTCATTTCTCTCTTTACCTGCTTTTTTCCCTTAATCCAAAACATGGTGGTAGACAACTCCTGGGTGTCACATGGTGGATGTTCAGCAGTCAGCAGAGACTGACCTCCTCTATGCTCCAGTGTTAAACTCTCAAAGACCTAGTATTTGATAGCACAACAGGATGACTATAGAAAAAAATAATTTAATTGTACATTTAAATTAACTGAAATATTATAACTGGATTGTTTGTAAAACAAAGGATAAATGCTTGAGATGGATACCCCATTTACCCTGATGTGATTATTATGTATTGTATGCCAGTATTAAAATATCTCATGTACCCCATAAATACATGTACTATGTACCCACAAAAATTAAATATAAAAAATTTAAAAAAACTGCCCCGTTACAGGAGAGGTCCAAATGAAAACACTTTGTTTGAGTTTAACTGGCCACAGGTCCGATGATTTCCTATCCACCACACAGGTAAATAGCTCAAGGGCGGGCTGCCCGCCAGCATAAACCTTTGAGTGGCAAATACTACCAGGGTGGCCACGGAAAATGCCCTCTTGCCGACCATAATTGTACAGAATGTGTGTAAATAAAAGCTAAAAGGAAAAAGAAAGAAAATTCTTTAGCTTTTTCAGAAGAGGCAAACGGAGAAATGAAGAAATATAAAGAGTTAGGCACTACAAAAATACTAAATACTATAAATAGGGCATTTCCCAACCCACTAAATATTTTGATATTTTCCAGGGATGGAGCCAGAGATGTTCTGGAATGGTGAAGAAGGAGACTGCATGAATAATTGGGGTGGGATAGCAGAGAGTTTGCCAATCCCTACCTCACTGGGTTTTAGTTATGTTTCAGTTAATCCGCCTCATTTATGAGGCAGGTATTGTTAGTTCCACTTTTCAGAAGAGGATACTGAGATTCAGTAAGGTTATTACCCAAACGTACGAGAAAGTTAAGATTTCACAAGATTTCAACCCAACTCGAGTTTTCTAATACCAGTGCATATCAATGGTATTATTAATCCAGACTGAGCGATGAATTAAAAACTCTGACGTGACGCTTCTGCGGGTTTCTGGAACAAGCATGCATCACCTGGGGACGGGGTGAAGTTGGCGTTGCCCTCCTTGCAATAATAGATGCTATTGTGTTGGAGCAGTTATTATGGATCAGATACTGTGCTGGGTCTATGATCTCATTTAGTCCTTACGACAATCCTGTGAGGTTGGCATTACTATGTTCTCTATTTTACAGGTTAGGAAACTGAGCCTTAAATAAACTACTGGCTTTTCCTGAGTATTCTGTGAATAAATTCCTATTACTGAAATACTTAAAAGAGCTAGATTAATAAATTAACAAAGCCCTCTTCGTAGCAACTGTGCTGAAATTCCACACGCGTGTCGTTCCCAGCCTCTGCCACTCGGTGACGTTACGATCAATCCCACCACTTTGTTCCCAGCCAAGCTCCACCGCCGCTATCTCGCGAGAGCCGTAGTTTCTTCCATTCGGTTTTGGACATGCGCGGGGCGTAAGGCGCTTTGGCCAGAGTGGTTTGATGGTTTTTTGTCAGTCTTCCTACCGCTGAGCTTCCACAAGACACTTTTTCCCTTTCAGCCACCCCAGATCTCGCGAGACTTGCTTACTGCTTTCCTCCTCCCACCTTGCGCCTGCGCAGGTCTTCAAAGCAGAAGGTCGCGCTTGGAGGAAGTGGCGGCTTTGAGTCCCGTGGCCCAAGCGCCGTTACTACTTCTCGGAAGCTCCTGTCGGCTGCTTGCCGAGATACCCTGCCGCCAAGATGCCTCGAATTATGATCAAGGGGGGCGTGTGGAGGAACACCGAGGTAAGTCTCCTTTTCCCGCCGTCCGCTGCCCTCCGCTCCCCTCTAGCAGCTTGTGCGCACGCGCGTGGAGCTTGGGTAGGCGAGGAGGAGACCCTGTGGGATCTGCGTGGAGGGCAGCCTGGGGGCGGGCCCGCGGGGCCCTTTCCGTGTGTCGGGGCCCTTTCCGTGTGTCCGGCCCCGTGTTGTGCAAGCGCCAGTGGGACAGGGACCGTGATGTAACCACCTGGCTACTTAGCTCCAAGCTTACTTGTTAGGCCCTTAGTGAACTTTTGTTGACTTGAATACGCCCCCTCCCACCCCCGCGTCCCTGGAGGAACTCAGAGTTCCATCTCAGCGAGATGGTCCCCTGGGGCATCATCCACTCCGGGCATCACGACTCTGTCCGATACTCAGAAATAAAGAAGTTGCCGTGGCCACAACTTTGTTTCTTCATTGACTTCCTTGCAGAGGGGAAGCAGTTTGAGTACCAGGTTCAGAGAGCCTGTTTATGCCCGCGTCTCTCTGGTTACCTGTTATCAGGGTATAACCTATCTGCCATCCCGACAGATCCCAAGGTCTGGCTCTTTCTGTCACTGCCTTTGCCTGGATGGAAGCCAGAAAGGAAAAACTGCTTAGGATAGTCTCTGCTTCCAGAAACGTAGTGGATAGTGCCATTGGTTAGCCAAAGGGCAGTAGAGTGGGAGTGAAATAGAAATTAGATTTTAGTGCATTTTGTGTTCAGAGTGTACCGAATTTATCAGTTTCTGGAGCACATCATATCTTTTCATGCTCCGTGTCTTTTTTTCGTTAAATTTTATGCCTTCTTTTTTCTACGTCTTTTGCCTTCCTAGCACTTGACATCTTTATGATCATCCTTCAAACGTAGTTCAGAAACACTTATTGGAATCTTTGTAAGAGTTGGTTGCACCCCCGGTATTCTCATGGTACCTTTTTCTTCCGTTTGTTAAAGCTTGCTTTGTCTTTTTGTAAGCATCACATCCTCTATGTAGTACTGGTTAAGTTTCTGAACTTCTGAGAGCCTCAGTTTTCTAATTTCTCTAAATTGGGATAATAATACTTACCTCACTCGAGGATTACACGAGTTAATACGTTTGGAATATTTAGAACAGAGTAGGGCACATAGTAGCCTCTGAGTAAGTGCTGGTTGCTCTTTCACCTCACCAGATGGCATTGCGAGAGGACCAGGTCTTGGTATCCCTAGAACCTAGGACAGTAACCAACATGAAGTAGGTTGCTTGACAGGTGTTTGCAGAATGAATCAAGTAGAGTAGGTATCTGCTGTATCTGTTTAGTTGAAAATGTGTTTAAGTGTAGTAGTACTGCAACCGAGTTACAAATACAGACAGTGAAAACTGCCTCAGCTTGCTCCGAGGGAAGCAGTCTGTTTAAATTTGAGAAGAGACGATTTCTGAGGGAGAGACAGATAAAAAATCAAGTAACAGTAGGATTCCTATGCAGTGGTCAAAGCTCTGCAGTCTTTTTAAAACATCTTTGATCATGGGAGATGCAGAGGATGGAGTGGGGTATCTCAAGAAGCATGTACCTCAAATGCAATGTGGCCAAAAAAGCCTAGAAGTAAAATCGCCCAAGTACATGCGTCTATGACTCCATTAACCTTCTTGTCTGTGACTTGGCTTGCCAGGCTGCCTTGAGATTGGTGCATTCCACGTTGTGATGGTGAAATGGTATCCAGAGGCGGGGGGTCTCTGGAGGGTCTCTGGAAGGAGAGCTGACTGGTGGGGTTGGGGTAGAAATATTTAATTCTTAGGTTAGACCTGAGATGTGGATTCTTGGGTCATAAGTGGGGTTAAGGGACTGGCGGGGAAATGCCATGTGTAAACTTGAAACAGGAGGCTTGGACTGGAGAATGCATTCACCAGAGTCCCAACTTGCTTCTTGAGGCCTGGATATGTCCTGTTTGATAAGACCTTTCCCGAAGACCTGTTTCAAGGCAGATGTTGCGGAAGTGTTTTTTGAGTGACTATAAATGAATGAGTTATATCTTTTTGTTGTTGTTGTGTTTTTTAGTTGTCCTTTTTGAAGAGAAGGACAGCCACACGTTGAAGAATACTTTTTCTTAATCTTTGTTGTAAAGTAGGGTTTCTCAGATTGGGCTATTCCCATTCCCGATTTATTGAAGAGTGTGGTGTAAGGGTGGGTAGATGTCTTTCTAAGGGATTTCTTCTTAATTTCTTAATTCTTGGTTGCTGTTTATTATTATAGTTAATGAGGTTTTCATCCTTAGTCTTTTAACCTAGGGGGTGTGAATGTGCATGTTATGTGTCTGTCTCTCCAACAGCCCTATCAGAGTTAATTTAAATTTTGTGTTTTCTCACTTTGAGTTTTGTGACTGAATGTACTCTTTGGCAAATTTTTTTAGGATGAAATTCTGAAAGCAGCGGTAATGAAATATGGGAAAAACCAGTGGTCTAGGATTGCCTCATTGCTGCATAGAAAATCAGCAAAGCAGTGCAAAGCCAGATGGTATGTACCAGTTTAATAAGTGGAAAACAGAAAAGGAGCTTAATTGTGATGATGGAAAATGTCAGCTCTGTGAACCTTATCAAAGAAAGCAGACATCATGATATAACAAGGCATGGAGTGGGAGATGGAATTTGGATTTTTGACTTAGCTGTCACTTTCTTCCTGTGTAATCTTAGGCAAGCCATTTTTCTATCCCTCTCCCCTGCCCTTGTTTTCTCCCAATTAGGGATAATAATACTTGGTCTTAACTGATAGAGATGTGAGGTGTCATCTAAATGGGTTAATGTATTTGAGAGTGCTTTGTGAAGCATGCAAAGTCTATTTTCAGGGACAGATGAGCCCCAGCTTGTAAATTAATTGTGTTCTAAATGTGCATAAGTTAGCTGTTTTAGAACTTACTTTCTCAAAGAAATAAGTGATAATGGCTGATTTTCCAAAAGAGCCTATAGTAGTTGAGTTTCCTCATAATGCAGTTGAAATATTATATATTTTATAGTTAATATGTTATATATTAAGCATATTTAATATGTTATATATGTTAAAACATAAGCCAGCCCTGAGCCTGTGGTGTCACCTTTTTTTTATTTTTATTTTTTGAGACGGAGTCTCACTCTGTTGCCCAGGCTGGAGTGCAGTGCCGTGATCTCGGCTCACTGCAAGCTTCGCTTCCTGGGTTCATGCCGTTCTCCTGCCTCAGCCTCCCCAGTAGCTGGGACTACAGGCTTCTGCCACCATTCCCTGCTACTTTTTTGTATTTTAGTAGAGACGGAGTTTCACCGTGTTAGCCAGGATGGTCTCAGTCTTCTGACCTCGTGATTCACCCGCCTCGGCCTCCCGAAGTGCTGGGATTACAGGTGTGAGCCTCCGCGCCCGGCTAGTGTCACCTCTTAAATGATAGGATAGTGGACACGTGAAGCTATTTAGTGTGTTCTTAGCATGAATTATTTAGCACCATCCCCCAACTCATGTGGCGTTAGGAAAATACTTTGGATTGTACAAGAATGACCTAATTTCCTCGGCACCTGTGTAGGGGAAAGGATCAGAATGTAGAGATTGGCCAGGTGTGGTGACTCACATCTGTAAGCCTAGCACTTTGGGAGGCCAAGGCTGGGATCACCTGAGGCCAGGAGTTTGAGACCAGCCTGGCCAACATGGTGAAAACCCCATCTCTACTAAAAATACAAAAATTAGCCAGGCGTGGTGGCTACTTGGGAGGCTGAAGTGGGAGGATCGGTTGAACCCAGGAGGTGGAGGTTGCAGTGAGCTGAGATGGTGCCACTGCACTCTAGCCTTGGTGACAGAACGAGGCTTTTTTCCATCTCAGAAAAAAAAAGAATGTAGAAATTGCCTGTTAAAGAGGAATATGATTTTTAGGCTGAAGAAATGGTTCCGATTTCTGTTAGTCTTAGTGGTACCAGTTCCCGCTCTCATATTTGGTAGGACGTAAGTCCTGTTTGCCTGCCTATCATCCAGCTAAGTAGACTGGATGGAAAAGGTGTGCTGGGTGGGGAATTAGGAAAGACGGAGGGGATGTCGTAGTAGTTTTACTTAAATTTTAAAACATATCGAATGAAAGGATACGGTGAATTTAGTGAGTGTAAGTCAGATGCTTAAAGAAATAAGCCTTGGTGTGAGAACCAAAGCATGAGAAAATAGTATGAAAACTGGAAACACTGTAAAAAACGTGAGGTTGTATTGTCTTCCAAATATTTCAAAATTTCTAGAAAAGTGTAAAAATAAATAAATACAAATGATAGTTGAGAAAGAAAGCATATGATCATGATACAGTGAAGTAACCTTTTTTAACCATTACTAATCTTGCATAATTAAAATAAAATAGAATGTGATGAGATGGGGAATATTGGCTGGGGTAAGTGTGACCACACAGCAAATATTCTGTTGTCAAAAAGAACAGTTTTAGTAATTGAAGGATGAGAGCATTTGTTTTTCAGACACTAGAAGTCAGTGTATCCATTGTGCAAATTCGATGTTTATGCCGGGTAACTGACTAATATATAAAATGATCTATTTTTAATAGGTATGAATGGCTGGATCCAAGCATTAAGAAGACAGAATGGTCCAGAGAAGAAGAGGAAAAACTCTTGCACTTGGCCAAGTTGATGCCAACTCAGTGGAGGACCATTGCTCCAATCATTGGAAGAACAGCGGCCCAGTGCTTAGAACACTATGAATTTCTTCTGTAAGTGAATCTTCAGAAAGAGCATAGAATATATGTATATGTTCTGAAAGAGGCTGAATAAACTTTGAGTATTTTTTCTCTTTAAACTTTTAATTATGGATATGAGTAAAGCCAAAGCTAAAGCCATTGGATAATATTTTCCAAATCTCAGATGGTTGATCAAAATTATGCCTTCTATTGTATACTTCCTAAAATAATTTAAAAGATTTATACAAGTCATGCATGTTCATCATAGAAAATCCGGGGAAAAAATAGTAAAAGAGCAAATAAAAGTCACCCATAATCACACTGCTAAGAATTAACTACTGGAACATTTTGGTTCTTTACTAGTAGTTTTTTTTTTTTAAATTTGTATGGCTGTACTGCATTTGTGACTAGGATCTGTTTGGGTCCTATTTCAGAGTGGTTGAAACCAGTCACTGAAAGTAACAAATTTTAATATCATTTCTTTCAGATGAAGTGATAGTAAAAAGGCTTTATGTTGTTAAAGCCCATCCACTGTTTTCTTAGGGGGGAAAAAGAGTGTCAGAACTTGGAAATCTGGTAATTTTAACACTAAATGGTATTATAGTGTGAGTAACTCCTCTGGGCTTTTTTCTAGGGATAAAGCTGCCCAAAGAGACAATGAGGAGGAAACAACAGATGATCCACGAAAACTTAAACCTGGAGAAATAGATCCAAATCCAGAAACAAAACCAGCGCGGCCTGATCCAATAGATATGGATGAGGGTGAGTGTATGCTTTGAGGAATTTATTTCTTTGGTAACTGTAAACTCCTCTGGCCTTTTTGTAACTCTTTTAGTTCCTTTCTGAACTCCTCTACTTTAGAATTCTTTTTTTTTTTTTTTTCTGAGACAAGGTCTTGCTCTGTTACCCAGGCTGGAATAAAGTGGCACAGTCATGGTTCACTGCAGTTTTGACCTCCTGGGCTTAAGCAGTCCTCCCACCGCAGCCTCCTGAGTGGTTGAGACTACAGATTTATGCCACCATACCTGGCTCATTTTTAAATTTTTCTGTAGAGTTGGGATCTCCCTGTGTTACCCAGGCTGGTCTCAAACTCCTGGGCTTAAGCTATCCTCCCTTTTCTGCCTCCCAAAGTGTTGAGATTATAGGTGTGAGCCACTGTACCTGGCCCCCAATTCTGTCAGCGGTGTTCTTATTCTAAGTATCTTTCCAAATATGTCCAGTGTTTTCTGTTATAGAGTAGTTGCTTTTTCTGAACAGTGCCCCTTCATCTTCTGTTTCTTAAGTTCAGTTAATTAAGCAGTGTTACTGGGTGTGGTGGTGTGTACCTGTAGTGCTAGCTGCTAAGGAAGTTGAGATGGGTCGATCTCTTTAGCCCAGGAGTTGAAGGCCAGTCTGGGTATCATAACCTCTTGAGCCTAGATAGAAGTTGGAGGCCAGCCTGGGCAACATGACACCCTGTCTTTAAAATTGATAGTGTGATTCTATTGTGTAGATTTTTCAGAGGCTAGAGGTGAGCCCTTGAGGATTCTGTTTCTCATTCCTATTCCACAGAGACAGACAACAAGTCTCAGTCCTCCTTTTAATTACTTATTTGACTATAGGCAAGTTATTTATTCTGTGTGAGAAGGCAACACTGTGAGACAGTGATGGAGACTTAACAGTGATTCTGTGAGGTATTGAATCAGGGATTCCACAATAGAAAGTATATGGAATCAACTTAAGTGTCCATTAATGGGTGAATGGGTAAAGAAAATGTGGGCTGGGCATGGTGGCTCACGCCTGTAATCCCAGCACTTTGGGAGGCTGAGGTGGGCAGATCACTTGAGCCCAGGAGTTCAAGACCAGCCTGACCAACAAGGTGAAACCTTGCCTCTATAAAAAATACAAAAATTAGCCAGGTATGGTAGCGCATGCCTGTAGATCCAGCTACTGGGGAGGCTGAGGTGGGAGAATCACTTGAGCCCAGGAGGCTGAGTTTGCCGTGAACCGAGATCAAGCTACTGCACTCCAGCCTGGGCAACAGAGCAGGACCCTGTCTCAAAAAAAAAAAAAAAAAAAAGGTGGTACACACACACACACACGAATACTATTTGGTCATAAAAAGCAATGAAATCACGTCATTTGCAGTAACATGGATGGACTAGAAGTCATTATGTTAAGTGAAATAAGCCAGGCATAGAGAGACAAATACTGCATGTTTTCCCTCATATGTGGCAGCTAAAAGCGTTGATCTCATGGAGGTAGAGAATAGAGTGATAGATGCCAGAGGCTGGGTATGGTGTGTGGGTGGGAGAGTAGGATGAAGAGAGGTTGGTTAATGGGTACAAACATAGATGGAAAGAAACAAGTTATAATGTTTGATAGCAGAATAATTGGGTGACTATAGTTAGTAATGATGTATTACATATTTCATAGTAGCTGGAAGAGAGGGCTGAAATAAATACTCAAGGTGATGGATACCCCAGATACCCTGACTTGATCATTATACATTCTATGCATGTAACAAACTCTCATGTGTACCCTATAAATGTGTAAAGTATGATGTATCAGTTAACAGAATCAGGAATTGGATTTTCAACCCGTGTGTACCACCTATTAGCTGTTTGACCTTACACAAATCATAAAATCTCTCTGAGCTTTAATTCCCTTTCTTGCTAGATGGGGAATCTTAATACCTGCTTTACCTTAGCAGGGTTGTTGTGAAGCCCTCAGTGAATATTTGTTGAGTTTCTGAAATGTAAACTTTGAATGTAGTGGTTCCCAAAGGCAGACTGTGGCTAGGCCGGCTGCATCATTATCACAGGGGGAGCATTTAAAAATAGAAATATCAGGGCTTCTCCTGTGTCTACTGAGACAGTACATCTGGGGTGGTGTGGGAGGCAAGGGAAGAGCAGTTATCTTGGAATCTGAGTATTTTACAAGTTCCCATGTGATTTAATTGGACAGCCTTGCATAGGAATTGTTCTAAGGCATCAATAGTGGCATGTATTATTCTGTTCTATAGAGCCATGAAAAATGTATTGGAGGAGATAAATTGTTCTGAGGGGGAAAAAAGTATCTAATGATAGCAATTCTCTCATAATTAAATAGTTTTTACCCTGTTTCACAATTTGTGCTGTGCCAGTTAGTTGATGATAATGAAGGATACAATAATTGTAGCTGCTGTTTAATGAATACTTGCTGGATGCTTTACATACTTCATTTTACTTAGCTCTTCTGAAAATCCTTGTGAAATAGGAATTGTTATTCCAATTTTATAGGGAAACATGCTTAGGGAGGGTAAGTAAGTGACTAAGGTCACATAGCTAGCAAGTGGTGGGCCTGATTTTTAACCTAGGTTCTTTGACTTCAAAACTCAAGCTGTTTCCATTATGCTACACCATAAAATCAGTATTTATTTTTTTCTCATTTTGAGCAATAGAGTGTCTGTCTCTTACATACCTCGCTTCTAAAGTATGTAAGAACTAAGAAAATACTTAGTTTTTCTTCTTTTAATTTTGGCAGATGAACTTGAGATGCTTTCAGAAGCCAGAGCCCGCTTGGCTAATACTCAGGGAAAGAAGGCCAAGAGGAAAGCAAGAGAAAAGCAATTGGAAGAAGCAAGGTATGTGTGTATATAGGAATAAAAAGCGAAGTGTTTTTCTCCTGTAACGATCAACACAGAATAATACTTCTGTGACCAGATATGTGTTTTGTTTTGTTTTTTTCCCGCCCCACCAGCAAGCAGGCAGTCAATTCTGCAGTGGATAGCTGGGTGTCCTCTAATTCAGTTAATTCTAATACTGTCTTTCTGGAGATAGCTCCATATCTTACAGGTTGAGGACTTAGTCCCACAAGACTGAACCCCAGTTTTGATGCTGACCCTAAGCCCCAGGTTATTTTGCTTGTGTTTGTGACCATTGAGCCAGGTTCCACTGCCCCCTCCTCGGGTTCCATTCATTTGCTAGAGGGCTCACAGAACTCAGGGAAACACCCACATTTACTGGTTTATTACAAAGGATATTTTAAGGATACAAATTAACTTTCACATGAAGAGACACATAGGGTGAAGCCTGGAAGGGTCCTGAGTGCAGGCGCTTATGTCCCATTGAAGCTGGGGTATGCAACCCTCTCAGCAAGTGGGTGTGTTCTTGTTCACCTTTTTGGAAGCCCCCATGTATTTGGCTGCTCACAAGTTCTCCAGACCCTGTCCTTTTGGGTTTTTATGGAGGCTTCATTAAATAGGCAAGATTCATTACATCATTGGCCATTGCTTATCAACTCAATCTTCAGCCCTTCTCCCCTCTCCTGAGGTTGGAGGTGGGGAGCTGAAAGTCCCAACCCCTCTAGTCCTGCTGTGGTCTTTCTGGTGACTGCCAGCTATCAGTCAACTCATTAACATGCAGAAAGACACTTATCACTTGGAAGAGTCCCAGGATTTTAGGAGTTGTATTGTTGGAAACACGGATGAAGACCAAATACGTTATTTCACAGTGTCACAGTGTGCTTGTCTCCATTCACAGTTCAATAATTATTCTAGGCATCCTTAGGACCAATAAAACTGCATGATTTATTAACCCTGTTAGGTGAATGATAATTGGAATTGTCCAGTTCCCATTTCACTAGTATTCTTTACCTTCTTTATTTCTCTGAAAATATCTTGTGTTTTTTTCTCCTAACCATTTCAGAATAGTTACAGAAAACCATATTTCAAAAAAAATTTAAGCTATGGCAGAAGTAATGCCCAGTTTATCCAGTATGTTGAGTGTGTTCTGTTGGCATATGAAACCTTCATTTGTTGTAGCTATTTTGGAGTCAGATGACTGTAGGACGCACAAGATTATGTGTCTTTTGTATGACTGCCAATTAGTTACTTTCCTTGATTGGTATTGGAAAGGCACTGGCTGTGAAACAGGAAACTTGGCTGAACAAAGAGGGAATTAATGAGCCTAGAACCAAATTTTAGGTCCTCATAGAAATCTGTATTTAAAAAGTAAATGAATATATATTACACATTGTCTTTCACCCAGGATTTTCTTCTCTTTCCCCTTTTTCCTTTTGGCTAAGTCCATGATATCAGTTCTAATAGCCCAGAAACCAGGATGACGACACTTAAAGAGCAAATCTGGACTGCGTAACAGCTTATTAGCTTCTGAGATTCAGGCCCTAGAATAACCTCTGTATCCTATAGAGTGCCCCTTGTGGCCCCCAGGTTGGCCTGCTGGTTCTTCTTGACCTGATGACTGGCATTGTGTTGTAATTAATGGCTTTGAAGTGCCAGATCTTGGGATGGAGGATTTTTTAAAGCCTCAGGATGCATGTTGACAGAGCTGGCCCATTGCTAGCCTAGAATAGTTAGCTTATTTGGGGGTATTAGCTGCCTGGGACAGTAAACAGAAACCAAGAGGAGGTACTAACTTTTCTACCATTCTTGGCCACCTCTCTATTCTGTGTACTCTTTAGAGTTAGGTACTGTGAGTAAGGTTGAAAAAAAATCACTTTTCCATTTTTATCCATAGTTGTAGGGGACCAAATTTTTAGAGCCCTTTAACCATGTGGTTTGGGCCAGGGACACAGCAAATGCATATGTGAAAAATCTCCAAGTGTGGCTAGCATTGATTGCTTTAAATAAAATTTGCAGATTTTAATTTACCCTATAATTTCTTGTAGGCATTCTTGTAGAATCTACACATCTTTATAAGTTATATTGTAACAGGCTGGATTGGCCTCTATGCAAAGTGCAGTACAGGGCTATTTGCTTTAAAATGTTAAATTACAAATCTACCTTACAACTTAAAGCAGTTTTTTATTGATTATAAAAGTAACACATTTTTCCTTCCAGTATTGTTAATGTTCTCATTTTGGGACATAGGTGATATAATGCTATATGGCTTGGTTATATTCATTTAGCATTATGATGTAAAGGTTTTCTAATGTGGTTTGAAGTCTTTATTTCCATTATTTATAAATGAAATTACTTTACAATTTGAAATATATTTTTCTAAACCTTTCTCTCTCTCAACATAGATGTGCATTTATGTGTATATATGTACACAAACATTTATACAAAGTTGGATCATACTGTAGTTCTAATGAGAAGTCAGCTGTAAATCTTACTGAGATTTCCTTGTAAGTGTTGAATGATTTTTGTCATACTGTTTTTAATTTTAATTTTAATTTTTTTTAAGAGAAGGTCTTTGTTGCCTAGGCTGTAGTGCAGAGTTCACTGCAGCCCTGAACACCTGGGCTCAAGCAGTCCTTTGCCTTAGCTCCCTGAGTAGCTGCATCTACAGATGCACACCACCATTCCCACCTAAATAAAAAAAAAATTTTTTTGTCGAGACGGAGTCTTGCTGTGTTGCCCAGGCTGGTCTTGAACTCCTGACCTCAAGCTATTCTCTTTTCTTGGCCTCCCAAAGTGCTGGGATTGCAGGTGCGAGCCACTGTGACTGGTTTGTCTTACTGCTTTTAAATATTCTCGTCTTTGACGTTCAATATTTTTAATATGATGTGTCTGTTTGTAGATTTCTTTTTGTTTGTCTTACTTGGAGTTCATTGAGCTTACTGGATATGTAGATTAATGTTTTTCAATAAATTTTTCAAAATTTCAGCCATTATGTATCTGCAAATATTTAATTCTGCTACTTTCACTTGTCTCCTTTTGGTACCCCTGTTATGCTTATGTTGGTGCATTTAATAGTGCCACATATTTCTCTGAGGCTCTATTCATATTTCTTCATTCTTTTTCTCTGTTTAGATTGCATAATTGTTACTGCTCTGTCTTAAAGTTTGTTAATTCTTCTGCCAGTACACATCTACTGTTGAGCCTCTTCAGTGAAGTTTACATTTCAGCTTTGTACTTTGTTTTGTTTTGTTTTTTTTGAGACAGAATCTCGCTCTGTCACCAGGTTGGAGTGCAGTGGTGCGATCTAGGCTCACTGCAAGCTCCGCCTCCTGGGTTCACGCCATTTTCCTGCCTCAGCCTCCTGAGTAGCTGGGATTACAGGCACCCGCCACCACGCCCGGCTAATTTTTTGTAGTTTTAGTAGAGACGGGGTTTCACCATGTTGGCCAGGATGGTCTCGGTCTCTTGACCTCGTGATCTGCCCACCTTGGCCTCCCAAAGTGCTGGGATTACAGGCGTGAGCCACCGTGCCCAGCCTGTACTTTTTTTTTTTCTTTTAGACAGCTTTGCTCTGTCACCCTGGCTGTAGTGCAGTGGCATGATCTCTGCTCACTGCAACCTCCACCTGCCGGGTTCAAGCGATTCTCCTGCCTCAGCCTCCCTTGTAGCTGGGACTACAGGCGTGTGCCACCATACTTGGCTGATTTTTGTATTTTTAGTAGAGAGAATTTCACCAAGTTGGCTAGGCTGGTCTCAAACTCCTGACCTCAGGTAATCCGCCCGCCTCGACCTTCCAAAGTGCTGGGATTACAGTGTGAGCCACCACGCCTGGCCACTTTATTTTTTTTTAAATTAAATAAATTTTTTTTCATTTTTGTTATTTCATTCCCTTTCTAAGTTAGCTGATCAGCTTTGTGCTTTTCAATTTGAGAATTTCCATTTGTTTCTTTTTAAGCATTTTTATCTCTTTACTCATATTCTCTATTTGATGCAACATTGTTATCATACTTTCCTTTACTTGGTTTTCTTTTGTTCTTGGAACATAATGGCTACTTTCAAGTCTGTTAATCTGACATCTGGTTGCACTGTCAGGCAGTTTCTGTTGCTTGCAGTTTTTCTAGCATTTGGGTCATTCTTTCCTGTTTCTTTGCATGTCTTAAATTTCTTGTTGGAAACGAGACATTTAAGATGATATATTGTAGCAATTTTGGGTAATTCCCCAGCCTTCATTTATTATTTGCTTGTTTACTTGTTTGGTGACTGGTTTATTTTATTTTATTTTATGTTTTTGAGATGGAGTCTCGCTCTGTCACCCAGACTGGAGTGCAGTGGCATGATCTCGACTCACTGCAACCTCTGCCTCCTGGGTTCAAGTAGGTCTCTTGCTTCAGCCTCCAGAGTAGCTGGGATTACAGGCACTCTCTACCGTGCCTGGCTAATTTTTATGTTTTTAATAGAGACAGGGTTTCCCCATGTTGGCCAGGCTGGTCTTGAATTCCTGACCTCAGATGATCCACCTGCCTTGGCCTCCCAAAGTCCTGGGATTACAGGCATGAGCCAGCGTGTCTGGCCAATTTTAGTCTATCTAATTCTTCCCTTCCCTCCTGTGAGAAATGTGAAGCATCTGATGTTGCTCCCCAGGGAGGCAGTCTTGTGTATGCTCACAGACACCCTGAGATGGCATGGTTTGGGCAGGGCTCTCTTTGACGTTCCTTTCCCTGTTAAGTTTTGCTGATTGCCAGCTGTTTGCTGTGTTTTCAACAATGTCTTGGGGCATAAGTTGCACTACAAATTGATCCAGTCAAATTTGGGCTCCTTTCAAGGGACGCTTCCTGATGTCAATGTTTGAGATTTATTCTCACCCCGGGAGGGCTCCTCCCAGCTCTTATTCCCTGTTTGTCTCTGGCAAACTAGTAGGCCTACAGATTCACTGATATCTCCATTGAGTCTGTCAAGTTTTTTCCCAGCTTGCCTTTTACCAGAACTTCCACTGTTTTTGAGAGTGCCCTTAGGCTTGAACTTCTCTACACTCTGTTGCAAATGAAGTCCTTTTGTTTGAGGAGAAATGTGGAGCTCAGTTCTATGTCCTGCTTCTTCCCCAGGGCTCTGACAGGGCATGTCTCCAAGTGACAGCCCTACTTTATTAGCTGAGTGTTTGGTGGGAAGTCGGGGATGGACAGCAGCCCAAGGTTTCCTTGGCTTGCCCTCCCTGTCCACGCCCAGTGTGGAACCCTCACAGGCTATCAGGGCTCCAGTATTCTCAGCAGCATTGTGTCCAAAGCTAGGACTTCTGTTTGGGTGGAGGAAGGAAGGCTGCTTCTCAGCCACTCTTGATGGAACTTTGCCACCAGAAATACTGATGTCCTGCTCCTCCTGGAATGAAAGCCCTTCTGCTGGGAGCTGGAGGGTAGAAGGAGCCCTGGGTTCTTGGCTGCACTTGTGTGGAGTGGTGTCTCTGTTTCTCTGAGCTGGGGGGAAGGAGGGAGTGGGTCTTGATTTAAATATTATATTCTCGTGTTTCTTACTGAGTTTAAGTAGATTTTCTTGATTTAATGTTTATATAGTTGCTGTATCTGCTTCAGATCCTCTTCAGAGACTTCAGTTGGTTGTTTTTAAAATATATATAATTTTTACCATTCTTCCTGGGTAGTGAGTTTATGGAGTTCCTCATGCTGTCATGCTGGAAGTTACTCATAGATACTGTTTTGTAACTTGTTTTCCATCTTTAATATTGTGAATAGCTTTTCTTATGAAATCATTACAGTTATAGCAACATAGGAAGATTAAAAAAAGTAAAAATTAAATGGAATTCCACTCTCCAATGACTATCATTATTAATATTTTTGTGGACGTGCTTTGATAGATACGCATACAGTTCTTACGTGTTGCTCTGTAACATGTCAACTTTCTAACATTTTTTACACAGTGGTATGTTCTGGGCCTCTTTCCATGTCAGAGTAGATTTATAGCCTTTTAAAAGTTATGTACATGTCTGTATAATGTCTTATAAATTCATTTAATTTCTTACTGATAGATGTTTAGATTGTATCCAGTTATCCACTATTATAAACAGTGCTTAGTGAACAGCTTTGTAGTTAAGTCCTTGCTCATGGTCTAACTTATTTCCTTAGGCTAAAGACTAAGGAGTGAAATTACTGCTCAAAAAATATGAAAATCTTTAGGCTGTGAATGGGTATTTCTAACTTCTCTTTGGGAAAAGATGCACCAATATACTTTTTCATTATCAGTGAAGCAGACTGTCCATTTTTTGCAGCCTTGCCATTAAAACAAAGAACTGAATGGTATTAATTAGATATGCACAAATGTTACTTGTTAATTTAATTTGTGATTCTTTAATTGTTAAGTAAAACTTTCGTCATTTTAGCTGCCTGCATTGTTTACTTTGTGAACTGTTTCCTTTTGCTCTTTTTACACCCTTTGAGTGCATTTAAAAAAAAAAAAAACCTTTTCTTTATATTTAATCATCATACTAGTTGCAAATATTTTTTCCTAGTATTTGCCTTTTAATTTCATTTATAAATTTTCATAGTGCTACAATTAGAAGTTTTGTATCTCAAAGCTATTCAGTGTGCAGGTGAGTGGACTAAAAGGAAAAAAAAAAGCTGTTGATTTTTTTCTTTTGCCATTTATTTAATTTATATTTGCTAAGTACATTTCCATCCAGAAATAAGATATATATTTACTTGTAGTTCCTTTTGGTTTTTCTTTTTGCCTTATTGTGTGCATGTGTGTGTGCACCTTTAAATTAAAACTAGGATTTGTTTTGGTGAATGATGTGAGGTAATGATTTAAATAAATATTTCTTCCCTAAATAAATAGATAGTGTTTTTTTAACTGTATGGGATAATTTGTCCCTGCCACATGGCGGATGATTTTCAGAGTGATTTTGCATTCTTTTCAGACGTCTTGCTGCCCTCCAAAAAAGAAGAGAACTTCGAGCAGCTGGCATAGAAATTCAGAAGAAAAGAAAAAGGAAGAGAGGAGTTGATTATAATGCTGAAATCCCATTTGAAAAAAAGCCTGCCCTTGGTTTTTATGATACTTCCGAGGAAAACTACCAAGCTCTTGACGCAGATTTCAGGAAATTAAGACAACAGGATCTTGATGGGGAGCTAAGATCGTAAGTTGCCTTTCTGATTTTGGAAATGGAAAGGAATAGTAGGAGGAGTCTTACGAAGGGCGAAGTATTATCCTTGTCAGAGCCAGATTTTTATTATTTATTTAAAATTCTTTTAAAATTAATTTTTTTTTGAGACAGGGTCTTGCTGTGTTGTCCAGGCTGGAGTACAGTGGTACAAACATGACTTACTGAAGACTTGACCTCCTGGGCTCAAGCAATCCTCCCACCTCAGCCTCCTGAGTAGCTAGGCCTTCAGGTGCACACCACCACACCTAGATAATTTTTTTTTTTGTTTTGTAGGGTGGGATCTCCTTTTATTGTCCAGGCTGGTCTCAAACTCCTGGGCTCAAGCGATCCTCCTTGAAGTGTTGGGATTATAGGCATCAGTTACTGTGCCTGGTCTAGATTTTTATTAGTACAATGTGGCCTACATATGGTTTTATTTATTTAATGGATTCATCTTTCTGAGAAAATCAGGGACTCTGGCTATCATGTTTTTAGCACAGAATGCTGTTTTGGCTCTTAAGTTGAAGTGCGTGACTCTTAATTGACTGTTTACTCTTTGAATCACATCTTAACTTTTAGGTACTTTTATGAGTAGGTTAGTTTCACTGGTGGCTGAGGAATCTGTCAAAATTGAGTCTGGTTTTTTAGTCTTTAAAAAAATTTGTTTTTTTTTAAGACAAAGTCTCACTCTTTCACCCAGGCTAGAGTACAGTGACATGATCACAGCTCACTGTATCTTCCACCTCCCAGGCTCAAGTGATCCTTCCACCTCAACCTCCCAAGTAGCTGGGACTACAGATGTGTGCCACCATGACTGGCTAATTTTTTATTTTTTGTAGAGAGGTGGGTCTTGCCATATTATCCATGCTGGCCTTAAACTCCTAGGCTCAAACTGTCCTCCCTTTGCCTCTCTCACAAAGTGTTGGGATTACAGGCATGAGTCACCACGCCCGGCCCTTTTAGTCTTTTCTAGTGAAAAATTTTGTTTTTATTAAGTTGAAATTAAAAGAAAACACTACTGATCCTTTCACTCGATGGGATTGATACACTTTTATAAAATCTTTATGTTTTAGAAGATAGCAGATTTTCCCTATTTCTTGAGATTTTTAGTTTCTTTAAATCTCATCTGAATATTGTAGGGAAAGTATTTTATGGTTGTCAAGGATTTTTTAAAGTTTTCTGCTCTGTTGACCTTTAATTTCTGTTGATATGAATTGTTACAAAACAACAGCTATCAGCTGTTGTAAAATAGGATTTTCTTAGATGTACTTCATTGTATTTATTCCTCAAATTAGGACTTTGCTTTAGGTAGGCTGTACAAATAAAGAGACGGAACAGGAAAACTATTCATTTGGAAGGAGTACTAAGTGGGGGAGGCAAGAAAGACGCAGAAGGGGAGGAGGTATTCCTGGAGCTTTGAAAGACTGCTTCGAGCCTGTCTTTAGGCTTCTTAATCATGTTTAGATGTCGCTTGTCAGTATTAAAACAGCCTTTTTAAAAAAATTGTGAATTTTAAGAGTCATGACAATTTAGTAAGTTTTAAAGGGAAATTTAAATACTATATTTTAATATTATTTCTTTCATACACATAGTCCTTTTTACATACTTGTCATACTTTTTCCTATGTGCACACACATTTTCATTGAATGTTCATAATATAGGAATAGTTTTTCTTTTGACATTATGTGGAATGTTTTGCTTATCACAGTCTTCATACTTATATGTTTTAATATTTAGTACTTCAATTAGGGTATGTTATTAATAATTTTATTGCTATTCTGAGTTTGCTTTTATCTTGAATATAGTAAGTAATGGTGTAGGGGACCACTTAATGCATATTGTTTTTGCCTTTTTTTAGTTCTTTTCTTTTCTTTTCTTTTTTTTTTTTTTGAGATGGAGTCTTTCTCTATCGCCCAGGCTGGAGTATAGTGGCAGGATCTCAGCTCACTGCAACCTCCGCCTCCCAGGTTCTAATGATTCTCCTGCCTCAGCCTCCGAGTAGCTGGGATTACAGGCACACGCCACTACGCCTGGCTAATTTTTGTATTTTTAGTAGAGACGAGATTTCGCCACGTTGGCCTGGCTGGTCTCGCACTCCTGACCTCAGGTAATCCACCCACCTTGGCCTCCCAAAGTGTTGGGATTACAGGCGTGAGCCCCTGCACCTGGCTTTTTTAGTTATTTTCTTAGAAATGAGGTTGTTTGTTCAAAGGGTATGAGTATTTGTATGAATTTTAATGTTTTTGCCTATATGTAACTTACAAATGTCTTTTCTACCTTGATCCATGACAGTGAAAAAGAAGGAAGAGATAGAAAAAAAGACAAACAGCATTTGAAAAGGAAAAAAGAATCTGATTTACCATCAGCTATTCTTCAAACTAGTGGTGTTTCTGAATTTACTAAAAAGAGAAGCAAACTAGTACTTCCTGCCCCTCAGGTAATCTGATAAAAGCAAATTTTTCACTATGTGAATTTATATGCTTATATCATTTATTCAGCAAATGTTTGAAGGCCTGTGTGCCTGATTTGTGCTGGATGCTCTTAAGAAATTCACAGTTTAATGGGTAAGACACACATAAAAACAAGTAATTGTGGGCTGGCTGCGGTGGCTCACGCCTGTTGTTTTAGCACTTTGGGAGACTAGGACGGGCAGATCACCTGAGGTCAGGAGTTCAAGACAGCAGGAGTTCCTGCCCAGCGTGGTGAAACCCTGTCTCTACTGAAAATACAAAAATTAGCTGGGCGTGGTGGCACACACCTGTAATCCCAGCTACTTAGGAGGCTGAGTCGGGAGAATCACTGGAACCCTGGAGGTGGAGGTCTCAGTGAGCCAAGATCGTGCCTCTGCACTTCAGCCTGGGTGACAGAATGAGACTCTGTCTAAAAAAAAAAAAGAAAAAGAAAAACCCACAAGTAATTGTGGTATAGTATAATAAGATAGCTTCAGCTTCTCTGTATAAATTATTGTATCAGGTCTTAACCTCTCATATGATGGTTTGGTAAGTAATCGTCAGCTCTTAACATTTTGTCAACAGGTTAGGATTTTAGGCTGCTTTTTTGTAGCTGACAAGGGTAAAGGTGTGGTTTGGCTTTGTGGACTTTAAGCTACCTTCTCCCAGGGAATGTTTTGTTGTGTTATGCTTGTCTTTTTTGAGACAACAGTTACGAAAATCAATGTGGGAGTTGTGGAGAAAAGATACAAACATTCTTTCATTCAGCTTATTACAGGCTGTATTCTTTTTACTTATTCTAGTTGATCTGAAACATGGGACCTTAGAGTAACCCTTTTTTTTTTTTATGAGACTGAGTCTCGCTCTGTCGCCAGGCTGGAGTACAGTGGCGCCATCTAGGCTCACTGCAACCTCTGCCTTCCGGGTTCAAGTGATTCTCCTGCCTCAGTCTTCTAAGTAGCTGGGACTACAGGCGTGCGCCACCATGCCCAGCTAATTTTTGTGTTTTTAGTAGAGACAGGGTTTCACCATATTGGCCAGGATGGTCTCGATTTCTTGACCTCCTGATCTACTCGCCTCGGCCTCCCAAAGTGCTGGGATTATAGGTGTGAGCCACTGTGCCTAGCTAACCTTTTTTTTTTTTTTTTCTGTTTTGAGTAGTACAGCTTTGTAGAATTGGACAGATTTAATGGTGCAGAAGAAAGGACTTAGGAGACCAGAAGAACTCTTTTCCCCTGTGAGCACATTGGCTGCATCAACACAAGATTCTTGGGCATAAACTAATTTTGTCGTATCCTGACATTCCTAGTGGGGATATTTATTAAATTGAAATTTTGTCTTTAATTTTTTTCTTAGTACACCTTAGGATATTTATTTTGGTAAAATTACTAACACAACACCTTTAGATTTTCTTAGGGATCTTGTGGCTCACTGGACTATTTCTGTGCGATATTTTAATTGGTTTTCAGTCTTCCTCCTCCAATTTTGTATAAATACTGCTATTTTACATTCTTGGTACATTGATACGTTGATTTGAAAGAATTTCAGTATAGAGATACAGCCTTTGTAGCTTGATTTTATATCAAATGTGAATTTTCCCCTCACATTCTGTAAGGAAGACTTTAAAGTTATATTATGGAAACTTTTCAAAGCCACAAAAAAGATGAGTACTACCGTGAACCCCTGATACTAATCACACAGCTTTAGCAATTCGTTTTTCTGGAATATGGAAATTTAAAGATGTGTCAGCTCTCAGTTAAAATAGGGTTTTTTTTTTTTTTTTTAAAAAGACAGTTTTGCTGTGTTGCCCAGGTTGGTCCCGAACTCCTGGGCTCAAACAGTTTGCCCTCCTCGGCCTCCCAGAGTGTTGGGATTACAAATGTGAGCCACTGTGCCCGGCCTCAGTTAAAATGTTGCTTACTATAATTGTGTCCTTTTAGATTTCAGATGCAGAACTCCAGGAAGTTGTAAAAGTAGGCCAAGCGAGTGAAATTGCACGTCAAACTGCCGAGGAATCTGGCATAACAAACTCTGCTTCCAGTACACTTTTGTCTGAGTACAATGTCACCAACAACAGCATTGCTCTTAGAACACCACGAACACCAGCTTCCCAGGACAGAATTCTGCAGGTAAGGTGTCACGTAGTAGAATGAGCCTTTTACTTTGTTTATTGTCCTTAGAAGTATCATGCGGGAGAACTAAGTGGTTTGGTTGTGTTTCTTTTAGTGTAAATGGTTTGAAACTGAGTCCTGAATGCATAGATCTTGCAACATTTCTGTAGTAGAGAAGCTAAATAGATTCAGCAATAAGTTTTATTTTCTCATTTATTAATTTGTAACATTTTGAAGCCAACCCTTCTACCTTCATTAGTCTTTTGTACCTGTCAGTAAAGCATAGTTTTGTAAAATTTCGCATTGCCTACCAATCCTAGGAAGAAATACTTCCTTGCATTTCTGTACTTAGCTTCGCATAGTGTGCCTGCAATTCTGCTTTCTTCCCTCTCTCTAACACATGGGGTAGACACAGCTTTGTGTGTTCCTGGGGTATCTGTATACCAGAGAATATCCAAACCTACAAAACATAGTTGGGTCTTTTGGTACTCTTACATCTCATTTCCTCGTCTCTGATAGTCAGGAATATAATTTTAAGGTTTTGATTCAAGGCAAACGATTGTGTAAGGCTTAGCAAGAAAAACAGTTGTGCCCCTCATCTATAGAGGTACTTGTTACAACCCTTTGTTTTACTTTTACCGTTTAAGATTTGGGCATTTACTCGTTGACCATTTTCAGTTTTGGGCATTATCTGTTGTTTTTCCATATATAATTTGACATTTGGCTTTCACACCCTCTGTGTCCGTCATGCATACATTTTCTGTTCCCCTATTGTCTGTTATAATTTGGTTAGCTTTATATTCTTGGTTTATCTTACAACTCTGTAAATCCTATTCATTGCTAAACCATGAATTACCTTATAATTTGTGTAAGTTATACAAATATGTAATACTCTTACATATAGTATGTAATCTATAGCATACCATTTTGCTTTGCGGTATAGTATTTTGTTTTTCTTGGAGTTAATACTTGTTTTATTCAGTTGCTAAGTTTTTTGACTAAGCCTTAATTCAACTCTAGACTACGCTGGCTGTGTCAGTTTTCTCTAACCTGTGCTGACTTCAGATATTCTTATCTCTTTGAAGAAGTCTTTCTTAGAACTTCCGAATGTTCTTGCCTGGAGTGATTTTTCTTCAGGGCTTGTTTATGGCTTGTTCTTTTGATTTCCCTTCACTGTCACCCTAGAGAGTCCCTTGGATCCTGTCTTTTCGGGCTCCCATGCCTTTGGCTTTCTTGGTTTACTCCCTTGTTCAATGAAGATTATCATTCAGTAGCTTTCAGAGAAAGGGTTCATAGGAGGTAGATTTTTTTTTATTAGTTTTTTTATTGATAAGGAAAAATTGTATCTATGGTGTACAGTATGATGTTTTGATATATATATATACCTTATGGAATGGCTAAGTCAAGCTGTTTAACATGTATATTACTTTACGTATTTATCATTTTTTTGTGGTAAGAACACTTAAAATCTACCCTTAGCAATGTTCAAGTATACTGTTATTCACTATAATCACTGCAATGTATAATCTCTTGAACTTATTTCTCCTCTCTTACTGAAATTTTGTGTCCTTTGACAGACATCTCCCTGGTTCCCTCACCCCTCAGCCTCTAGTAATCACCATTTTACTCTTTTTCTGTGAGTTTGACTTATTTGGATCCCAAATAAATAACATTTGTTACAAATAAGTAAAATTTGTCTTTCTGTATCTGGCTTATTTCATTTAATGTAACGTCCTTCAGTTTCATGCATCTTGTCACAAATGACAGGATTTCTTTTTTAAGGCTGAAAAGTATTTTATTGTGTTTATATACAACATATTTTTTAATTCATTTTTCCATTGATGGACCCTTAGGTTGTTTCCCGAGGTAGAATTTTTCAAGATCTTGCATATCTGTCAATTACTAATCTACCCTCTTGATTGATAGTATAACTGGGTATAGAATCCCATATTGCAGTGGTTTTTGTTCACAGTATTGAAGGTAGCGCTGCAGGGTCTTCTGGCTTCCACTGTTGCTCTTGAGACCTCCTATACTGTTCAGTTTGTTAAAAGGAAACCTAGTTTTTTCTTTTCTGGAAACTTATATTATCTTACATGATTTATGATGCATGTTTCTTCGTGTAGGTCTTTTTCAACCACTGTGGATCTTTTCATTCTGGAGACTCCTGGCCTTCAATTTTGTAAAATTATTTTGAATTAAAATTTTTTTCTCCCTTTTGTTGATCTCTTTATGAACCTCCAAGTTTTCTATTAATTCCTCTGCAGTTTTCTATCTTACTGATTTTGATTTATTTGTAGGTTTTCTCAATTTTTTCTTTATTTGGTTTTTAATTTACTATCATATATGTAATGTTTAAGTGCTTTTTAAAATTTTGTTTGGTATTTTTTTTTTTTTTAACCATCTCTTATTTCATGAGTATCTTATGTCTCTGAGGCTGTTAATGATGGTTTTGTTTTTACAAGTTTTCTTTTCCTTGCATAGTTTCTAAGTTTTTTGTTTTGTTTCCTTTCTGTCTTTCCTGATGGATATTTCCTCAAATGTCTGGTGCTCTTTGCCTGTGTCTGGAAGTGGGTGGGGGGCAATCACAAGATGATTGGAAACTCTCTGGGTGTGGGTAGGGCTCTTTGACTCTTGGCTTCCCTGGAGACTGATATGGCTGGGATGTTTCATTGGGGAAATTCTTGATGTCAGTGTTAGTCCTTTTGGGTCAGTGTTAGTTCTTTTTGCTTAGGTCAGATTCCTCAGAGAAGTAATTTCCAGTCTCCTGTCTACAGGGTATAAAGTTGGCCAGCCTCTGGGGAAAAAGTTGGGGAAAAAGGCTGGATGTCTCCAATCTAAAATAAAAACTTCTGCTTCATTTCTCTATTTTCATAGTGATAATTTTGCTCTTAACTCTTGGTATTCTCTGGTTTAGAAATCTTTTTTGTACTGTCTTCAGAGAGTAAAGCCCCTCTGTCTTTTGTAAATCCTGAGAGACAGAGAGAGGGGAGGGGTGTATGTGTGAGACTAAAAATCTCATAGATGTTGTTTTTTATTATCACTCTCCCTTTTCTTCTCTTTTTATATTGTTTCATGAAAGTTTACGAATTTATGGCACACTAGTTATTAACCAGCTCAAGGCTTTGAGGAGGTCTGAACATACGGTTTCTCAAGTAAAGAAGTAAAATATCTAGCATATCAGAAGCTTTAAAAACAATAATGTGATCTTGCATTTATTTCCTTGGACTCTGAACACAAGTAAGGAATGTGTTCTAGGGTGTTCAAGGCCAGGTAAAGTGTCAGATAAGCCTGTTCAGGCAGGCTGGGAAAGAGAAAACCTAACTACTCACAGAGGAAACATGGAGGGAACTAAACAATCCAGAATACAGACAGGAATCCACTTAAATGATATAGACCTGTTAATAAGAGGGGGCAATAATGGCTATAGATATTGTAAGAATCCCACTAGCCATCTCCTCCTGGTGGCCCTGAAGTGATGGAGATGCTTCTGATAGAGGCTCTGTCAGTGTTACGTGGCTTAGTATTGCTTGTGCGTGTGTAGCACTTATCCAGCCCTTTCATTAAAATACAGAGCGTGCTTTCCTGGTTCTGTCGCTTTATCCACGCCTCAGCCTTTCAGATGTCTCCACTTCTCTGACAGATAGGAATAACCTGTCCCCCATTTTTTTTTTTTTTTGAGACGGGGTCTCACTCGCATCTCCCAGGCTGGAGTGCAGTGGCACAATCATGGCCACTGTGCCCAGCCAGTTTCTTTACTTCAAGTAGAGACAGGGTTTCGGCATATTGCCCCAGGCTGGTCTCGAATTCCTGGGTTCAAGTGATCTGCCTGCCTTGGCCTCTCAGAATGCTGGGATTACAGGCATGAGACACTGCACCTGACCCCTACTTTTTTCAGTGGTGCTGTTTGAAGAAGTTTGCAAGTGTGATTATTCACACTTGAAATTAAAAAAAATACATAGTTTTTTTAATTTTGGGAAAAAATTACATTTTACAGTAATATAAGGGACATTTAATGGAACTCCTTTCATGGTTTTTAAACAGTTTTATTGAGATATCATTCTTACAGAATTCACCCATTTTTATTGTATTTACTGAGTTGTATAGCCATCACCACAATCAATTTTAGAATAATTTTATCATCCAGAAAAAAAACCCCTACCCATTCCCCATTCCCCTCAAACCTGCCAAGTTTTTAGGCACTCATTAATCTACTTTGTATCTCTATAGAGTTCCCTATTCTGCACATATATGTAAATGAAATCATATAATATGTGATGTTTTGTGACTGGCTTTTTTCACTTTGCATAATATCGTCAGGGTTCATCCATGTTGTAACTTGTATCAGTACTACATTCCTTTTTGTCGTTGCGTAATATTCCATTGTATGAATATACCATGTTTTGTTTATCCACTTGTCAGCTGGTGGACAGTTGGGTTGTTTCTACCTTTTGACTGTTAGGAATAATGCTTTGAACAGATGCTTGTGTGGACATGTTTTTTTCCTTTCTCTTGCGTATATACCTAGAAGTGGAATTGCTGGGTCCTGTGGTAACTATGTTTAACTTTATGAGGAACTGCCAGACTGTTTTCCAAAGTCGCTGCACCATTTTATTTATTTATTTTTGAGACACGGTCTTGCTTTGTTGCCCAGGCTGGAGTGCAGTGGTATAATCATGGCTCACTGCAACCTTGACCTCCTGGGCTCAAGCGATCCTCCCAACCTGGCCTCCCGAGTAGCTAGTACTACAGGCATGCACCACAAGGCCCAGTTAATTTTCTAATTTTTTGTAGAGATAGGGGTCTCACTGTATTGCCCAGGCTGGTCTTGAACTCCTGACCTCAAGAACCTCAAGTGATCCTTCTGTGCCTCAGCCTCCCAAAACGGTGGGATTACAGGCATGAGCCACCGTGTCTAGCCCGTTGTACGTTTTTATTAGGAATGTATAAGGGTGCTAATTCTTTACATCCTCACCAACACTTGTTTTCTGTCTTTTTGATTATAGCTTTCTTGTAATCAAACAGATCCTAGTTGTGAAGTGGTATCTTGTGTTTTTGATTTGCATTTCCCTAATAGCTAATGACATTTCGTGTGCTTATTGGTCATTTTTATATCTTTGTTGTTGTTGTTATTGAGACAGGGTCTCACTCTGTCACACAGGCTGGAGTGCAGTGGCGCTATTGTGGCTCACTGCAGACTCAACTTCTCAGGTTCAAGCAGCCCTCCCACCACAGCCTCTCAAGTAGCTGGGGCTACAGGTGCGCATCACTATGCCTGGCTAATTTTTTATTTTTGTAGAGATGGGATCTCACTATGTTGTCCAGGCTAGTCTTGAAGACCTGGGTTCAAGCAATCCTCCCACCTTGGCCTCCCAAAATGTTGGGATTACAGGTGTGAGCCACTGTGCCTGGCCTGGCCTGTGTGTGTGTGTATATATCTATTTTTTTTTTTTAGAAATGGCTATTCATATTCTTTACCCATTTTTAAATTGGGTTATCTTTTTTTTTTAATTAAAAAAAATTTTTTGTAGCGACAAGGTCTTGCTTGTGTTGCCTAGGCTAGTTTTGAATTCCTGGCTTCAAGATTCTCCCACCTGAGCCTCCCAAAGTGCTAGAATTATATACGTGAACCATTGCACCTGACTGGGTTTTTAATAATGTAAGAGTTCTTTGTATATTCTGGATATAAGTTCCTTATCTGATATAACTTGCAGATGTTTCCTCTCATTTTGTAGGTTGTGTTTTCACTTTCTTGATGTTCTCGTTTGCAGTACAGAAGGTTTACATTTTCATGAGGTATAGTTTAGCTGTCTTTTTCTTTTTTGCTTATGCATTTAATCTTACCCAAGAGATTCTTTCCAACCCTGGGTCCTGAAGAGTTACTCCTATGCTTTTTCTTCGGATTTTATAGTTTTAGTGCTTACTTTCAGGTCTGTGATCCATTTTGAGTTAGTTTTTGTATGTACTATTAGGTATGGCTTTACCTTCATTCTTGGGCATGTGGATATCGAGTTTTCCTAACACAATTTGTTGTTAAGACTGTTCTTTTCCCATTGTATGGTCTTATTAGCAGCCCTTAAAAAAGTCAATTGACCATTAATGTAAGAGTTTATTTCTGGACTCTCAATTCTGTCTCACCGATCTGTTATCTATCCTGTGCCAGTACCACACTGTCTTAATTCCTATAGCCTTGTAGTATCCTTCTGTGTTTTTAATACAGGCTTTTTAACTGATTGTTAAAGAATATTGAAGTAATGAGTGAATGTTAACTGAAAGAGTAGTAGTTATTTTGAAAAAGCACAAAACAGGTTTAGAACCTGAGCCATATACAGTAAGTTTGGGGCTTGTAACTTTGGATTCCTCTTCTAAAAGATGTGGGGTAAGTTATATATTTGTTGGAATTAGGTTTAGCTGTAACAGAAAACCTCTAACAGTGGCCTAAATAGAATAGAGATTTGTTTCTGTTTCATGTTCTAAATGTTGAGAGATAAATCAAACGGGCTTGTGTGGCACTCCCTGGTGTCAGGGACCTGGGCACCTGCTTTTTTGTCCTCCCGCATGTCAGGTTTCTCTTCTTAGTTTCTCCCTGTGGCAGGTACAGTCGCTGCAGGGCCAGCCATCATGTTTGCATATAGCCTGTAAGAAGGAGGAAAAAGGGTACACCCTTTCCCTTCTTAAGAACACATCTCTTGTACACATCATTCTGTCTGTCTTGCTGACCAGAACTTAGGCACACATGTCCTAGCTACTGGGACATGGGATATTTGTTCTGGGTAGCCAGGTGCCAGTTAAGAATTGAGGCTTCTGTTACTATGGAGGAAGAGAATGGGTGCTTGGTGACAAGGAGAAGTCTCTGCCACAGTAAAATAAATATCTACTAGTGAAAATGATTATGATTGGTTGAAGCCCTTTGGAACCTCTAAGATGAACTGACAGAAGTTGAGATTTAGTCTAGTCTGTGACATATTTTTATGTAAAATTTTGATAAATTTAGTTTTCACTTTGTGAGCTTTTATTGGTTCAGTGTCTCTGTTCTATGTGTGATAAAGGTGGTACCTCTGGCTGCTGTTGTGTGTAGCTAGGGATAAGAGGAATTTTGCTTCTTTCTCTTGGCCTCCTCTGATCTAGTCTAGGATACATCAGTCAAGATTTAATTAAGGAAACAGAACCACTATGAAAATCATGGAATAAGGAATTTGTTAGAGGAATTAGTCCCATATACAGTTATGAGAAAAGCAGGGCATTAAAGGTCTGAAAAGGAGCGTTAAAGATCGGAGAAAGGTCACCAGCCCTGGTTTGGGGTGAGTCCTAGCTTATAGGGAAATCTGGAGGCTAGGCATGGAAGTCTGGAGGGTTGTTGGCTCTTTGTCACTACTGTTTCTGTGAGTTTGAAGCAGAAGTCTGGTCACCAGGGCTGCCTATAAAGGAGGAGAATTGGATATATGGAGCAGTGGGGTGCAAGGACACACTGAAACTCGCCAGCTCCTCTGCAAGTCTGTCACTACCTCTAACCAATGACGGCCATCAGAGCATAGTGGTTGCTACTTCACCTCTGTCACCTCTGCTTCTCCTTCTGCCTCTACCTCTGTTTTACTTTTGATGAACTCTAACTCGGTACCAAGAGGGAAGAGGATTCTGGGAAACATCCCAGTGTAACCAGGTCGACAAAGGATAATTCACCACATAGGAGATAGCTCTCAGATGCCCCGGCATTTTACTGGACCAAACTCCCCACTCCTTAGCCACACCATTTTTGGGAGTGTTGCCTATTTGTAATTTTGGCACATATGATATGTCACATGTCACCCACTCTTCCAGGAATATATACTTTTGCCATTTGATTCTTATTTCTTCTCTTTCCTGTGCAGAAGTTCTAAGCCTGCATATGTTTCTTTCTAGTAAATGCTTTATATTTGGAAGAGCAAAAAGGACAGACACAGGGCCTTTGATAATGTAAAATTCAAGGTTTTTTTTTTTTTTCATGAGTAAAGATACACAGAATAACGGAATAAGTCTTTGGTTATTTTCATTTTGCCTTGAAATTTAGTGGTTTAGTGCATTTTGCTATGCTTATGACTTCTGTGAGTCAGGGATTCAGACAGGGCACAGAAGGAGTGGTTCGTCTGTGCTCCGTGATGTCTGGGGCCTTAGTAAGGAGGACTCAGCAGTTCTGTGTGATTTGATGCAGAGGGGATAGAGTCATTTGGAGGTGTTGTCTTTCCATGTCTGGTGGTTGATGCTGGCTGTTGGGTGGGTGGGTCCTCAGCTGGGAATGTGGAGTGAATCTGCATATGGTCTTTCCATGTGGCTTGGGCTTTCTCATAGTGTGGTGGTCTCAGAACAGTTGAACTTCTCACATAGTGTCTCAGGGCTCCAATATGAGTGTGGTGGGAAGCTGCGTAATTTTTTCTAAACTAACCTTGGAGGTCAAGCATTGTCACTTTTGTTGTATTCTGTTGGTTACAGGTGAATCACAAGCCCACCTAGATTTATGGGGAGGGAATATAGACCCGACCTCTTGATGGAAGGAGTATCGTGGTTGGATTTTAAGAACAAGAAACATGAGAGAGAGAAGGTTGTGACCATCTTTGGAAAATAAACTCTGCCACAGGCCCTAAGTTGGACATTAAGAGATTTATGGGTACAAAGATAGCACTGAGGACGGCGTTATAATAGAGGGACTAAAGAGAACATGGGCAGTTCTGCCTGAAGAGATCAGGCAAGACTTCTAAAAGTGACCTGACCCCTACAAGTTGTTTTCTTGTGCAGTGGAAAGGTTGCTTGGGAGTATCTTAAGTTTCAGTAGAAGAAACAGACCTCAGAGACACTAATGAAGACTGGATAGAGAATTCAGTGGTGAAGCCAGACTAAAACCTAGGCATTCAGACATTTGGCCTAAGCTCACACTGGGAAATTTGAATTCTTGTATTTCATGATTATAGAGAGGTTTGGCACAGGTAATAGGAGAAGTTTTTGGGTAATAGTAATTTCATATGTGAGGCCACAAAAGCGCAGCTCTACACATAAAACTTTATTTGATATATAAAACTTCTGATGTGATAGATTGATAGAAGGAATGGAAACATTGAAATCTGACATGACTGGTATTCATTTTCTCTTGGTTTTCATTGAGAAAATGAGTAAGAATTCTGCCTTCTTCAAGATTTGTATAGTAGGACCAGAAGAGATTCTGCAAGCCTGTCTAAACTGTTAACCGTGCTTCTTCGCCTGCTTGTTTATCAGGAAGCCCAGAACCTCATGGCCCTCACCAATGTGGACACCCCATTAAAAGGTGGACTTAATACCCCGTTGCATGAGAGTGACTTCTCAGGTGTAACTCCACAGCGGCAGGTTGTACAGACTCCAAACACAGTTCTCTCTACTCCATTCAGGTATTGTAAATGAACATGTTTTTTATTTTAGAAAAATGTGAATTCAGGGACTTAGCATGTTTGCTTTAGTAATGTTTATGGAGAGTGAATACTTATTGTGTTGAGTTTTCCTCTTTGATTTCTTCTTCACAGTAATAAATAATAGTGTCTGGGAAATGGTTAAATACTGTGGAGTGCCTCTCCCTTTTTTTTTTAAAGATGGAGTCTCGCTCTGCCACCCAGGCTGGAGTGCAGTAGCACGATCTCAGCTTACGGAACCTATCTGCGTCCCGGGTTCAAGCGATTCTCATGCCTCAGCCTCCCAAGTAGCTGGGATTACAGGCGTCTGCCACCACACCTGTCTAATTGGAGTGTCCTTTTGCAAAACTTCGGATCCTATCATGTTATTTTTGAATACTTTGTGTTTGATTTTAGAGTAGATTGATTCATTTTAAATGATTACTTTGTGAATTTTATTAAAATTGTAATCCTTTTATGTATTGCTTTCCCTCCAGCATTTTATTATGAAAATTTCAGGCATTTAGAAAGGTTGAAAGAATGTGTGGAAGTTATCAGTATTGAAATGGAGTCACTTAATGTTACATTTTAATGAAAAAGGAACCCTCATGCGTATATGCCCATGACAGAAATTATTCCAGGGATCTTCTGAAAACCACACAAATTCCAGATAAGTTGCTTCTGTGAAGATGTTGCCCTACCAACAGCCAGTACAGGTTGAGCATCCCAAATCTGAAAATCGAGAATGCTCCAAAATCCAAATTTTTTTTTTTTTTGAGACGGAGTTTCGCTCTTGTTGCCCAGACTAGAGTGCAATGGTGCGAACTTAGCTCATCACAACCTCTGCCACCTAGGTTCAAGCAATTCTTCTGCCTCGGGCTCCTGAGTAGCTGGGATTATAGTCTTGCGCCACCATGCCCAGCTAATTTTGTATTTTTAGTAGAGATGGGGTTTCTCCATGATGGTCAGGCTGGTCTCGAACTCCTGACCTCAGGTAATCCACCCACCTCAGCCTCCCAAAGTGCTGGCATTACAGGTTTGAGCCACTGCGCCCAGCCAAAATCCAGACTTTTTGAGCACCAACATGACACTCAAAGGAAATGCGCATTGAAACGTTTCAGATTTCAAATTTCCTGATTTGCCATGCTCAACCAGTAAGTATAATGGAATTATCCCCAAATCTGAAAAAAATCCCGTATCTAAAACTCTTCTGGTCCCCCATTTCAGATAAGGGATACTCTTATGTATACCGGCAATGAAAACAAATGCCACCTCCTGTGATAAGTCCCCGTAACCAATGGTCTTTGTTTCAAAACAGTTTACGTAGACTCCTCCCTTGTATCTTTAAAAACTTCTCCTTTTGCCCCAGCACTCTCAGGTATACCTATGGTCTGTTATAGCACACATATCCCACATTGTAATCCCTTGCTGTTCCCAAATAAACTCTTTGTTTTGGAGACCCAGTCTCTCACCTGTTGAAGTTGACAAATGGTAAAGTGAACATCCATATACCTACCACTTAGATTCTAAGATCGTTAATATTTTACTGTATCTGCTTTATTGCATATCCATCCACCAATCCATCATATTTTTTAATGAGTTTCAAAGTAACTTGCAGATATCAGTTTGCTTGATCCCTAAACACTTCCACATGCATTAACTGGAATTCAGTATTTCTTTATAACTCTTTTGCTTAGTTTTAAGCTGCTGTTTTTTAAGAAGAATCTTTAAAATACAAATGTTATGGAAGCATGTAGTAGTAAAATGGAATTGGAACTTACAGTGGTTGGATATATTTGGGGTTTACTTTGAATTTTAAGTGTTAAGATATGTCCTCCTACTGGTTATTTAGTAGAAAAAGCACTTCAGGCTATTACAGGTGTCATGACAGCAGAACCAAGAAGCATTGACAGCCAGGCGTAGACATTTAACACTTCTTGAGTGTCTTATAAGAGAGCGTAATATCTCACTTCCTATGTTTAGTTGGCCCTCTGTGTCTGAGGGTTCCACATTTGTGGATTCAACCAACTGTGGATAAAAAATATTCTAAAAAACTCAAACAGTACAACAATAAAAAATAACACAAATAAAAATACAATGTAACAACTATTTATATAGCGTTTACATTGTATTGGGTATTATAAGTAACCTAGAGATGATTTAAAAGTACATGGGGGCCGGGCGCGGTGGCTCAAGCCTGTAATCCCAGCACTTTGGGAGGCCGAGACGGGCCGATCACAAGGTCAGGAGATCGAGACCATCCTGGCTAACACGGTGAAACCCCGTCTCTACTAAAAAAAAAAAAATACAAAAAACCAGCCGGGCGAGATGGCAGGCGCCTGTAGTCCCAGCTACTCGGGAGGCTGAGGCAGGAGAATGGCATGAACCCAGGAGGCGGAGCTTGCAGTGAGCTGAGATCTAGCCACTGCACTCCAGCCTGGGTGACAGAGCGAGACTCCGTCTCAAAAAAAAAAAAAAAAAAAAAAGAAATACAAAAAAAACTAGCCGGGCGAGGTGGCGGGCGCCTGTAGTCCCAGCTACTCGGGAGGCTGAGGCCGGAGAATGGCGTGAACCCGGGAGGCGGAGCTTGCAGTGAGCTGAGATCCGGCCACTGCACTCCAGCCTGGGCGACAGAGCGAGACTCCGTCTCAAAAAAAAAAAAAAAAAAAAAAAAAAAAAAGTACATGGGAAGATGTGCATACGTTATATGCAAATACGATGCCGTTTTGTATCAGGGACTTGAGTGTCTATAGATTTTGGTCCTGGAACTGATCCGCCGATCCCCTGTGAATACCTAGGGACAACTGTATGTCTTGTCTCTCACCTCGATTGTAAAATCCTTGGGGGGCGGGAACCACGTCTTATGTGATAACACCTTACTTATCAGGAATAGCTGTCTGGCAGCGTCACCATTCTGCATCTCACCAATATACAGGAAATAGGCAACCAGGGAAAAAAAAGGCTTTGAATATTTAAAATATAGGTTGCTGCAAATTCTGTGGATCTTATTCCTAGGAGAATCTCTTAGGCCTCCCTCAGGAACTTACTCATGTTTACATGTGATTCCAAAAGTGTGGTGTTTGGTTTCTAAACAAAATGTAAAAGGAGGAACTATTTAAAGTGTGTACTTTGGTAATAATGACAGTGACAATGATGTGAGAACCAACAGCTTGATAGGGAGGGTAGGAGACAAATATACACCAAACTCAAAGAGTCATCTGGGGTCATTGAGTGTGGTGGCCCACCTCCCTGCCCGCTGCATGTTCCTAACTGCCCTAATGTGCCAAGAAAAAGTTGAAATAATGTTTAGTGGGCGCAGTTTAGGAAGGCAAGAAAATATCAAATATAGTGATTATTTTAAGTCAATAAAATAAAAATACCATGCTAGCTAGACCAAACATTGATTTTAACCTAGAGATCCTAACAAAACCAGCTAGACAGAATTTCTGAAATCTTTATTCCTTTTTTTTTCTATATTTCCTGTGAAATAATTTATGTGAAAAACATTTGAAAGCACAATCTAAATATAAGTGGCACTTCTGTTAATTGGGATTCCTGTCATTCTAGGACTCCTTCTAATGGAGCTGAAGGGCTGACTCCCCGGAGTGGAACAACTCCCAAACCGGTTATTAACTCTACCCCGGGTAGAACTCCTCTTCGAGACAAGTTAAACATTAATCCTGAGGATGGAATGGCAGACTATAGTGATCCCTCTTATGTGAAGCAGATGGTAAATGTCAATTCCCTTTTAATACTCTTAAGTTTTTTTTTAATATCTCATGGGTGCCAAATTAAAATTTCTCCTGTTAGTGCATATCACGTATACCTTAAGAATCTAAACACCTGTGGATGCCAGAAAAAGAGAATGATCTGTAAGACTTGATGAAAGGGAGTATTTTGGGCTCAAAACCCATCTTTCTTTATGCTTACTAGGTTTGTGAATATTGATGTTTGTTGTTGATTTCATTGAAGTTTTCTTCAGCAAGGTGAGGTAGAAAGCTAATTGTAAAAGTTAAGTTTTGCTTCTGCCTGTGTTATTGCATTTATTACTTTGCTCTTGGGCCTTATTATCTAATGCCACAGAAATCATTGTGAAATTAAAAAGAAAAAAACTTCTAATTATACTGGCTTGTCTTCAGTTTAAAATTAATTCTAACTTCATATATATATTTGGTTGATTTATATATGTTTCTTAAAGTTCAAATTGATATCAACTAAAGCCAACTCTGAATGGATACATAAGAATTAAACAGATTAAGAACCTCATGAGTGCAGAGTGTGCATTTGGACATTTGAGGGGATCTAAAGTTGAATATAGATGTCCTTTGTCCTGAGGAAATTTATATTCTGGGGAGATTGGCAGTACTAAACTAAGTCCAAAAATAATTGTAATATCAGAACAGAATAAGCCCTTTGAGTAAAGCCAATGTGCTTAGGGTAGTTAAAGAAGGGAATAATCACATTTGTTGGGTAACAGGAAAGCCTTATTGGAAGAGGTATGTTCCGAAGGAGGGTGGGGGCTGTCCCAGGTGGAGACTACAATATGAGTAAGCACGGAGGATGTTTTAGACATAGCAACTCATCTGTTCCTCACACCTGGTACATGTAAGTACTGAGGATGGACTGGAAAACCTCTGGGTACCAGGAGGGTTTTTTGGGAACCAGGACTCTACTTTCTTTCGTCTGCATGGGATTTAGTGTTTTCATTAACAATAAACATATACATACAAATTCAAGTATCTTTCAGAGTGGGTTTTATTAGTCCAAGGACAGAGTAACTTTTGAACCTGTTCTTTTCATTTGCTGTTAACTTTCGGTGTCAGAAATGTGTTCCCTCAAATGAAAATTATAGTGGTCTTTTTTTCTGCCCTGGCCTCAAACCTCCTGTTGGAATATCCCAGAGTATCTTCAGTGATCACAAGTGAAAGTTTTTGATTGGTCTTAATGTTGGGAAGAAGAGGGGATAGAAAATAAACAAAAGCCTTGTCTTAGCTCTGAAGTCAGGATTATTTTTCTAGAATTAATATTAGGCTGATTTTTTTTGAGACTTTTTTTCTCTGTAATTTTTAATTTTTGTGGATACGTAGTAGGTGTATATGTTTATGGGGTATATGAGATATCTTGATACAGGCATGCATGTGTAATAATCACACCATGGAAAGTGGGGTATGCATCCCCTCAAGCATTTAACCTTTGTGTTAGAAACCATCCAATTATTCTCTTAGTTATTTTAAATTGTACAGTTATTTTGACTAGACTGTTGTGCTATCAATTTTTAAGAGACTCATAAAATTCTGGTTTGAATATTTAATACACATGAATTGAGAAGGACCACTTCTTTTCTACAGGAAAGAGAATCTCGAGAACATCTCCGTTTAGGGTTGTTGGGCCTTCCTGCCCCTAAGAATGATTTTGAAATTGTTCTACCAGAAAATGCCGAGAAGGAGCTGGAAGAACGTGAAGTAGATGATACTTACATTGAAGATGCTGCCGATGTGGATGCTCGAAAGCAGGTGGGTAACTATACTGAAAGAAGCGTGAGTTCAGCTGAATGTGTCAGTAGGCTTGAAGAATGAAGAACAGCCATTAAATGTCTCAAGATCTCTACCTAGTTCTTTTTAATATTGAAAAAACTTCTGAAGTAAATAATTTATGTCATTAATAATGTATCCTCACATAATTAATATACTCACAATATTTTGATGGACATTCTTAAAAATATATGGAAATTTAAATACATTTTGTCAAATTCATTATGCTTCTCTAAAATACATGTAGGTAGTCTTTTGGACATTGCTTCAATCTAGCAAAGAAAAGATGTTATTGTTTAGTCTTAAAAACAAATACATCTTGGTCTCTGGGTGGTACGATGGTATGAGCCTGTAGTCTCAGCTACTCAGGAGGCTATGGTGGGAGGATCCTTTGGGCCCAGGAGTTTGAATCCAGTCCAACATAGTAAGACCTGTATCTAAACTGGAGTTGGAAATTTAGAGTATGTCAGAATAATATTAGTAACACTTTCTAGTAATATATCTTATACGTAATTACTTTCTCATTTGCACATAACAGCACAGTGATATAAACAGGATTGGTATTACAGGTTGAACATTGCTAATCCGAAAATCCAACATCTGAAATGCTCTAAAATTCAAAACTTTTTGAGTACTGACGTGATGCTCAAAAGAAAATGCTCATTGAAGCTTTTTGAATTAGAGTTAGTATAATGCAGATGTTCCAGAATCTGAAAAAATCAGAAATCCAAGATACTCTGGTCCCAGATAGTTCTAATAAGGAATACTCAACAAGCTCAGATGAATTCAGGTCTCATGGTCTCAAGGTCTCAACTTTCTCAGGTCTAATAGTGGGTAAGTGGTGAAACCTAAACTAGAACTGATATTATATGACCCTTTTAGTAAGTCTTGCTGTAGTCCATTGCTGAATGATTTTAGGTACCTTTAATCTCAGGGGATTGGAGTGAGAATGACATCAATGGAAATAATATTTTAGAGGGGACCGATATGAATGTGCTTTTCAGTGGGAACAGAGGATGATACTTTTTGTGTTTAATTCTCAGCTACTTTGAGTTACATTTACTCCTTCAGAAATGGCGTGAAATTTTAATGTGTTATCCCACATTATTCATAAGAATCAGGAAACTACATTTTTTGGCTGGCTTTTTGAATTAAGTCAGTAATTTTGGAGTGAAAGGGAAGAAAGTTGTGTTGTGGGAGTCTCTTTGGAGTTTAGGTTTTCCATTTAGATGAGAGAAGTTTGTTACGTGATGGATGGATCCATGAAAATTTGGAGAATGCTCTAGTAGACACTGGAAGCTCTTAGTTTCTATTATAATGAGAGTGAAAAGACTGATTCATTTCTGTTGCCTTAGCATTGCCTTTCTACAAACTTAAACCAGTTTCTAAACTTTAGCTATTGAACACACATGGTCTTACATACCAAAGTGTTTTTAGCTTTATTGAGAGATATCAAATACGCTATAGCTGCAATAAAGGATATAAAAATCATTTTTTAGGCCATACGAGATGCAGAGCGTGTAAAGGAAATGAAACGAATGCATAAAGCTGTCCAGAAAGATCTGCCAAGACCATCAGAAGTAAGTGTTAGAATTTCTGGTTTAGGAAGTTTTAAGTTTCTTTTTATATGATTGCTGCTTTTTACATCATTCATAAAGACTATAAAACAAAATTTCATCTACTTTCTGGAATATAGCAAAGTAGTTCTCAAACCCAATCTTTAAAATGTTTCACTAGTACCAGAATTTAGAAGGAAAAAAGTAGAAATTGCTTTTGAAAATGTAAAACTGCTATTTTGGCCGGGCGCGGTGGCTCAAGCCTGTAATCCCAGCACTTTGGGAGGCCGAGGCGGGTGGATCACGAGGTCAGGAGATCGAGACTATCCTGGCTAACATGGTGAAACACCGTCTCTACTAAAAATACAAAAAACTAGCCGGGCGTGGTGGCGGGCGCCTGTAGTCCCAGCTACTTGGGAGGCTGAGGCGGTAGAATGGCGTGAACCCGGGAGGCGGAGCTTGCAGTGAGCCGAGATGACACCACTGCACTCCAGCCTGGGAGACACAGCGAGACTCCGTCTCAAAAAAAAAAAAAAAGAAAAGAAAGAAAATGTAAAACTGCTATTTAATTCGTGCTGTAACAGGTAATAACATTAATATATTGCAGTGATATGTTTGGTAATTGTATTTGTTTTAACATTTTAGGTAAATGAAACTATTCTAAGACCCTTAAATGTAGAACCGCCTTTAACAGATTTACAGAAAAGTGAAGAACTAATCAAAAAAGAAATGATCACAATGCTTCATTATGACCTTCTACATCACCCTTATGAACCATCTGGAAATAAAAAAGGCAAAACTGTAGGGTTTGGTACCAATAATTCAGAGCACATTACCTATCTGGAACATAATCCTTATGAGAAGTTCTCCAAAGAAGAGCTGAAAAAGGTATGATTGAGCTGGACTATTTCTTCTTGAGATTTAGGTATTTGTTAGGTGCTGTGTATCATGGACAAATAATGAACTTATTTTTCCCCATTGGTATTCATAAACAACTGAAATATATGATTAGGAGATACACGTTTAGATTGTTATGAAGAAGACATACTTTAAATACCTCCATCCCCCATGTTCGGTGTGATAGACCTTTATCAAATAAACACCTGCAGGGTGTTTTTGGTTCATGGGTATTAATGGCTTGGTTGACAGTTGTTACAGTTGCCATTTTCTGTATTCAGCTCTGCTATCCCTGAATAAAAATTAGATGCCTTTAGTACCTGAACCTCACTTATTTAGAATAATATGAAGAGGTAAGAAAGACTAATATAAACATGTTTATAGATTAAACCTTTTACCTATTGAAAAAAAGGAAGTATTTTTTTTACTGACTATATTCCCCTCACATGATTTCCCCCTACTCTTTTGGATAAGGACATGAAGACATGATTTCTTGTATGAAGTCTATGTCTGGTCTTTTCTTCTGTACGCATTTTATTCCTTCTGTTTTGACAGAGCAAACAACTGATTGTAAATAGAAGTCTCCATAATTGTATAAGAAGATACAGTGGGTCTCATAGTTGGAAGCAGAGTGGTCATTAGTTTAAAAGTCTTTTTTTCTTTAGTCTTCAGCCCTGAGGAGCAGTGATAGGCCCATGGATTTGGAATGAGCTGCTGCATACTTAGAATGAAACAAACAAGATTCTTACAAACTCTCCTGCCTTCCCTCCTGCATTTTTCCTCTTTCTTCCCTTCTCACAATTTCTTACTTTGTACTTTCTGTATTGCATAACTAATACATATTTATTATAGGATTTTTAGCAAATAGAGGAAGGAGGGTTTCAATTTATATTTCAACAACTTGGCCCTGATTTCAGAGTAACTTTGAGTCACTAATTTTTTAGTAAGTGCAATAGGGAAACTGACATTGTTGAGTTGCCTCCTCTGTCGAGCACATGTAATCATTGAACTGGGATTGAAAATCAGCCTATGAAATTGATACTTGCACAGTTTCCTCTTTTTAAAGTGAAAATATGAGGGGAAGAGGAATTTAGGAAATAAATTTTCCTAAATTATATGTATGGAAACCTGAAACAAGGATCACGTTGTTGCTTTTGGAGATTCTGTAGAGGATAAACCCTAACACAGTTTTTGAAAAATAATAATTCTAAGTATTGGTCTGAAATTGTTTGAAACAAAGTAGCTTAAATATTCTCTCATATTTTATTTATCTGTGTATATTTCTCTTTGTTCCAAAAAGAATTTGAAGCAGCTATTTACTTAGCAGATTATGGATAGTTTAAAGATAACTTACCCATATTCTCTCCTAAGATCTGAACTTGTAAATTTTTATTGTGTACAGTTTCAGAGTGAAATAGCATTTCTCTTTTAATAAAGTGTCATATTTTCTTTTTCTTTAATATACTTTCTTTAAGGTATGTTAAAATTGATTTGTTTCCATTATTTCCCTTAAGAGTTATTGTTTAAATGTCCATTTTTTCTCCTATAGAGATGATTTTCCATTTTTTTGTTAAAATTGTTTATTGATCATTTCTCTTGATTTTATGGATTTTGATATGTTTATTTTTATTATTACTAGAAAGATTGAAAGCCTTCTGTAAGGCACAGAAGGTGGTTCCCAGTTTTTCATAAGCAGTGAAGCAAAGGGCTGGGAAAAAATTCATATGCTTATGGAATTCTTTGTGTCTGGCATTGGGCTAGGCTCTATAGTATATTGTTCACTTAGTCCTAATAACAAACACGTCTGATCTAAGGTCAGCACCATAATTGCTTGAGAAATGGGCTCAGATAAATTAAGCAAACTCAGAGAGCTGCTTAAATGGTGAAGCTGTGATCTGAACCCAGGCCTGTCCAGCTTTCCCTCTCATTCTGTCATTTTACACTATTTTCTTTAGTAGTGAACTAAGCTGGTTTATGATCTATCATCTGATTCGTGCCCCAGTTTCATTTTCTGGCAATGTCAGGGGCATTCCTTCAGAATGAGAAAAAAAGGCACGTGACAAAAAGACGCCTAGCTCCCCTTTACCATCACATGAGGTCCTGCACGTACGGTGGAGTGGGAGAGTGGAAGGCGCACACCCATTGGTGCCAGTTGTATTCTGCCTCGTCTGCCTGCTAACGATGTGGTCTTAACAAGTTGTTGAATCTCTATGAACCTTAGTTTCATTAGCCTTTTTTTTTTTTTTTGAGACCAAGTCTCGCTCTGTTGTACAGGCTGGAGTGCAGTGGCGTGATCCCAGCTCACTGCAACCTCCACCTCCTGGGTTCAAGTGATTCTTGTGCCTCAGCCTCCCAAGTACCTAGGATTACAGGCGTGTGCCACCACACCCTGCTAATTTTTGTGTTTTTAGTAGACATGAAGTTTTGCTGTGTTAGCCAGGCTGTCTTGAACTCCTGGCCTTTTTATCCACCCACCTCAGCCTCCCAAAGTGCTAGGATTACAGGAGTGAGCCACTGTGCCTGGCCTAATTTCATTAGCTTTTAAATGAGGTTAATATTGGCTAATTTGTAAGGTGATTGTGATCTTTGGATATAATGTAGGTAAAACCTACATTATAAACTAGGTTTTAAACCTAGTTTCTCACACACAGTGGGTACCTGAGAAGTGATAACTGCTGTTATAGTGAGTGAAAGCAAAGGATGTTTATACTTTCGAGGAAACATGGATGCTTGACTTTTAAAAAGCAGTCTGCATTGACTCAAAGGCTTCTGAGGCTATTTTTCCTAGGTATTGTTATCACCGCTTCCAAAAAACAACCAATCACATCTCCTTGGCTTTGGCTCAAGGAAGGAGGGAAAAAATTAGTCTTCTAAAGCTCTCTGGATATGGCAAGTGTTTGTAGTACTTAAACTTACTGTAATTATTATTGTAAACAGGCCCAGGATGTTTTGGTGCAGGAGATGGAAGTGGTTAAACAAGGAATGAGCCATGGAGAACTCTCAAGTGAAGCCTATAACCAGGTGTGGGAAGAATGCTACAGTCAAGTTTTATATCTTCCTGGGCAGAGCCGCTACACACGGGCCAATCTGGCTAGTAAAAAGGACAGAATTGAATCACTTGAAAAGAGGCTCGAGGTTGGTATCCTTTCAAAATTTTAATTGTAAATGTACTTTGATTGAGATAATCAACCAGATAATGCCACTGGAGACAATCTCAGAAAAATACACCTGCCGGGCGCGGTGGCTCAAGCCTGTAATCCCAGCACTTTGGGAGGCCGAGACGGGCGGATCACGAGGTCAGGAGATCGAGACCATCCTGGCTAACACAGTGAAACCCCGTCTCTACTAAAAAATACAAAAACCTAGCCGGGCGAGGTGGCGGGCGCCTGTAGTCCCAGCTACTCGGGAGGCTGAGGCAGGAGAATGGCGTAAACCCGGGAGGCGGAGCTTGCAGTGAGCTGAGATCCGGCCACTGCACTCCAGCCTGGGCGACAGAGCCAGACTCTGTCTCAAAAAAAAAAAAAAGAAAAATACACCTGAGGTGCTTATTGCCTTTTTGGTTCTTGGAGAAAAGTACACTTAAGTGTTGGATCTTCCTTGGCCTTGTTCGTTGTTTTTGTTTATTTTATTTTATTTTTTTAAAGAATTGTTGACCTTCATGACTAAAGAGTACCCTGCAAGTTGACCAGAGGTCAATCAGAACCTTTAGATGTGGGAGCAAGGAGCCAAGAAACCAACACTAGTTACTCAGAACAGTGCAGGTCATTGCTAGCATAGCCTGTTTTCTCTAAAAAGGAATCTCAACAGTACCAAGGAGTTTTATTTTTATAGCAAAGAGAGCACATTTGCAAAACTTAAATACAATTCTGTTCATCCTTGGATTACTGTGAGTTTGAGTTAGGGAGGGCAGAGCTGGATTCTCTAGACAGTGGCTTCCATGATTTTCCATGTCTGTTAGTATGTTGAAAACATACTAGATGCATATATTTTCAACAGGACATGTGGTTTCTTAATTTAGTCTTCATATTTTGAATTCCAGAATCTGTGTAGGCATTTTGCCAATGGCATGTAATTGTGGTTCACAGGCCACCAGGCTGCCTTGTGCATTTTTTTTTTGAGACCGAGTCTCAGTCTGTTGCCAGGCTGCAATGCAGTGGTGCAATCTCGGCTCACTCCAACCCCCACTTCCCAGGTTCAAGCGATTTTCCTGCCACAGCCTCCCTAGTAGCTGGGACTACAGGCACGTGCCATCACGCCCAGTTAATTTTTGTATTTTTAGTAGAGACGGGGTTTCACTCTGTTGGCCAGTATGGTCTTGATCTCTTGACCTCGTGATTCACCCACCTCAACCTCCCAAAGTGCTGGGATTACAGGCATGAGCCACCGCGCCCGGCCACGCCTTGTGCGTTCTTAATGGTAATCTTTAGGGGCATTTCTAAGGCCAAGGTGGGATGGGAGAGAAGGGGTACTTCAGGCAGTCATATATAGAAAATGAGCTTGGTTTCCTCTTCTATGTGATTACCAGTTTCTCTTTACAAAAAGCACATTTGAAAATATTTTTATTTAGGGTTAAAGCCAGAAGTAGTAAAATCACTTGGGGTGGTTGGGGCTGTATGGGGCTGGGGAAATGAGCAGGAAAAAGCAGTATCTTTTAATTTGAGTTATTCTGAGTTTTAATTTAACCTTTAAGATCACATATATATAGGCAGCTGATGGTTAATGCCTGTGAACCTCTTTTTTTCTCAGTTAGTGAGAAATGACTGATTCTGAAGTAATTCTCATCTTGGGTAAAATCTTAGCAGTTCAGTGCTGCTAATTATTCGTGTTACCAACTTCCAGCAGGGTGTGCTGTTGCTCTGTGTTACGGTTCAGCGTTAAAGCCAGGGAAGATAGAACATCAGTGGTTAAATTTTAAGTTATAGTTTTTGGTTGTGTAGACTTCGTTTCTTATAAATGGTAGTTAGCAGTGTAATTGTGATCTAAGGTCAGCATCATCACTGATTGAAAAGCTATTTGGAAAGCTTCTTTGTATCATTTATATATAAATACTTAGGTTTCTTATTTAGTATGAAAATCTTCTCATTTGAGGGGGGTAAACGCTTTTTGCCGCAAATGGCAAGGACATTCTGTGCTTTTTAAAATGGTAGAAAATTTTTTTCTCCCTAAATCTCATTTACTTTGTTGAGGCCCTAACTTTCATGACAGCAAATAAATGTGTCACAGAGTGAGTGGTGCCATAAAGTACAGTAATTTTTATTTCTGTGTTGAATTGGTCTTATGAATTTTAAAGGGAAAAATACTGAAAGAACTACTCCTGTTCTTTTGGAGATTTATTTGGGTCGTTTATGAGCAACCATTAAAAACATGTGGTTCTCTTTGTTCAGTTCAGTACCAGGAACTGAAATCTTCCGTTGAACTATTTTTGTTGAAGGATTGGTGATTTTGGAGAATATTCATAAAGCAGTCTGAAGTCATTTTTCTTTTCTTGACTCTTGGATAACTTACTTTATTGTTTACCCAGCTAGTTACTTTTAAAGAATACTTAATCAGGTCCTTTAATTTAGCAAACTATGCTTATTTCAAATGAAAGTTCATGAAATCTTTTAAAAAAAGAAAAGCAGCTCAAAGACCCGAATAAACAAACCCCCATTTTATTTGTATCCATCCCTAATTCAGAACTAGGTTTCTTTTAGCTTGTTTTAGTTTTTGAAGACACAGTTCTACTGGTTTGAAATACATAAATATTTTATTTCAGTTGTGGTAATTCTTTCATTTCTGTTGATTGCTAAATTATAAACATTATTCAAAGTTTGTTGTGGGGAAGGAACTCCAGTTATATTGTATAAACTAAATGCTGTACTTAAATTATCCTTTCCACTCTTAGGTTCAGGAGATAAGCCCTCCTCTGTAAGCACTGTATGCCATGGCTGCCAGTGTGTTCGATTTTTGCTGTCATGAACTTTGGAACCGTGAATCTAAATTACGGCCCTATCACTGCCTATCAAGCAAGATGAAATCCAGCTTTGTCGTGGCTGGTGTCTCCTGAATGGATTAAAAAAAAAAAATTCCCTGAGGTTTACATTGGAGGTAGTCTTTGAGCCATTCATTACTCAGGATTAATATTTGAAACTTTAGCACTTAAATGAAAATCCTTAAGATACTCATTTAAAACTAATAGAACCATCTCAGATTTTATGTAGAATGTGGTAGAGGATGTGTGTGAGCAAGGAGTTTGTTAAATAAATAGAATCAGAATGTAGTTACAGGTCAGAAATAAGTGGAAAAGGCTTCTGAATTGTAACCAAGTCCATGTATTTTATTCTGCTTTGGAGGCAGAATTAAGTTTAGAACCTTGCCAGACTTTTGTGTGTAAAATAAGACAGCAAGAGCAAACACAGCAATGACAGTTAATATAAGGAAAGGAAAAGTTATGAGAGCATACCATGCTGAGGCCATTTTTACATGGTGGCAAAAAGCCCAGTGTATTTTAATAGCTTTAAAGGCACTAAGATACATTGTACGGGAGTAAAGTGATTGCTATTTATAGTGGTATCCCAAATTAATAAGAAAAACTTTTATTTCTTTTCAGTGTCATTTTTTTTTTTTTTTTAAAGGGAGGGATGGCTGTAATTCAGTGTAGAAAACATTTTCACAAATGGTTAAAAATAAAAGAGCTTTAGTACTTTTATTTATTCACACGTTCAGTAATTATTACTGCCTATCTACCATGTACTGGACACTGTTCTAGGTCCTGGGGATAACAGCAAGGAACAAGGCAGACAAGTTCTCTGTGTTTGTGGGCTTCAGTTACCTGGAAAATGCTTAATGTAGAGAACCTCATTTTCTGATGATGCCAGATAAATGAGTCATTACTGTATTTGGGAAGTGCAAATAGAATTTGAAGTGTTCTAATTTGTTTCTACTTTAAGTGGAAATAGGAAATCATCTGAAGACATAATTATTTTGAGTGAAATAATTTCCAGTAGGTGCAAAAGTGAAATGAGAAGTCTGAATTTAGGCCTGCCATTAAATTTAATAGTATTCGAAATAGTATCTAAACTGCTGTGTTGAGGAAGTTTGGCTGAAAAGTGGATTTTGTCATGTTAGCTATAAAAATGGAAAGGCTTTCCTTAGAGATAGAAAGTAGGTCCAGAAGTAATACTACTTCTCCCTGTAATTTACTGGCACAGTCAACTGTAGTCAAGAAATATTATATAACATTGACTTCTTAGAAGTAAAGTAACTTAAAAAACACAGATAACACACTTAAAATCCTTTTCAGTGTATTTGTAGCTCTTATGGGGACCCCAACTTGTCTGAAGGTTATATTTCTGCAAAATTGGCTGCACAGTAGATCTCATTTTCTCAGTGATTTTCATTATAAAGTCAGATATTTTTACACAGGAAAAAATTTCCTTAATACTTTAAAGAGGGAAAACTTAGGGCAAGGATTTAGTTAGTAGACAGTTCTGGGTAGAGGGCTGTATGTTGTCAGATATCAGCAGGTTTATGCTTATGTTGCCTTGTGTAGGGGTGGGGGAAGTGACCTGTGGTACAGGAGAGGAGTTCACAGTACTTTGGAATACTCTCTGTTTCCCAAATTCTGTTCTCTGCCATGACCCTTAAAGGCACTGACGGATTTCGTAGTTGTCTCTGGTAAGAACTTTATGAGCTGGACCAGAGATCTTGATATGACCAGGTTGCTTCTGTTATGCCTTAACATGAATTGAATTTGTTTTATGCAGTTGACGTGTTTCACTTCCTAATGTATGCGGATGTAAAGTGCTCTTGTATTGCTTTGTTCGTGTATTACTGTCCTTGGAAAGGTTTTTAGTAAGGTTTTGCCTTCCTGGTTAGCATACTTCTCAGGGATGCAGTCTGATGGTTGCTAACTCATAGATGCAAACAATAATTACTTTCTTGGACCTGCATCTCATCAGAGTAGAGTAGGTTCACTGATAAAAATGCTGGTAAGTGGTATAGAGATTAAAGGAGAATCACTCATGGACTCCTGTTGTTTGCAAACGTTTTGGTGATTGAACCACATCTTGACTATTATATGGGATCATATTGCTGAATGATGGACTGGCAAGTGGAGCTCCCATTGACTGTGTATTTATTTTGGGTATCCTTAAGCCTGTTTTTCCAGTGGGATAAGGTTATATTCTGGGCCCCCAAGCAAGAGTTTCAGTGAGGGGTGCTCTTAATGTTTCTGAAGCTCACTGTAACAGACTTTTACTGAAGACAGTATTGGAGACCCAAGGATAATGTGTTTATTTTGGAATTACTTAAGCTTAGTAACCTTAACAAACTTAGTGAGCTTGAAAGTAACAATTACACTTTTATAAGTCCCATACAGCTCCCTTTTGTAATGACCCGAGGAAACACTTAGGTTCCACTGATTCATCTCGTGGGGACCATCAGTTTTCCATTGGTCTCTGGCCAGTCTTTTTTAGACAGTTTCTCTTCTATGCATTTCAAAAAATAACATTTCTAGGCGTCTTTCTATAAATAATACCTGTACTTTGTAGAAGTTTTAAAAGAAATAGAAAACATAAAGAAGAAAAGGAACCTACTATCCAGACATAATCACCTTAAACATTGTAGTGCATATATGCACACAGTCCCCCACATACTTCCATATATCTTTTTTTTTTTTTTTTTTTTTTTTTAATGTTTGGGTGAAGGTGTTTAAAACTAAACTGGGATCATCATATTCTACATTTTTCATTTAATAGTTGTAAATATGATTAAATACTAGTTATATTCCACCCTACTTCTAAAAAAGTGGTAAATGCAACCTTTTTTCTATAAATTTTTTGAGAGATGTTTGTTTTCTTATAGTTTTATAGCTTGTTAATAAAAGAATTTAGAATTTTAAAATACAAACTGAGGAAAGGAAAAACTTCTCAGGTGTCAAAATTCTTATAAGTGGGTACATATAGGTGAGAGTCTAAATCAGGGAAAGAATGATGGGCAGAATTGCTAATTAAGGTCTTATTTCTTGTTTACATGTGTCTAGAATAATTTATTTTCCGGGGAGCTGTCTGATGGCATTTAAGCCGTTCAGTTCCACAGCTTAAATTTTTTCAGGCATGTTTGCATTTCAGGGGCTGAGCCAAGGAGGACATTCGGTTTATTAGCAGTGGTGTGGCAAATGTATTGGACTTTAAGTGGGGCCCAACTGCATGGCATCATCCCCTGGTGGCTGTGGCCTAGGGCAAGCCACAGAGCCACTCGGTGACGATGCCAGCAGTTGTGCCCTACTTAACCTCTCTGGGTCTTATATTTCCTTATCTCTAAAATTGGGTAATAGTTTTTTTTTTTTTTTTTTTTTGAGATGGAGTTTTGCTCCTGTTGCCTAGGCTGGAGTTCTATGGCACGATCGCGGCTCACTGCAAGCTCTGCCTCCAGGGGTCAGGCAATTCTCTTGCCTCAGCCTCCCGAGTAGCTGAGATGACAGACGTAGCTGAGATGACAGACGCCTGCCACCACGCTTGGCTAATTTTGGTATTTTAGTTGAGACGAGTTTCAACATATTGGTCAGGCTGGTCTTGAATTCTTGACTTCAAGTGATCCACCCACCTTGGCCTCCCAGAGTGCTGGGATTACAGGTGTGAGCCAGCCGTGCCCGGCTGAGTAATCGTTTTGTTTGATGGAAGTGTGAGTTTGAGATAATGTAAGATTAAATGAGATACTGTGTGATTAGCGAATAGCAGATTTTAGTAAATGGGAATTCTCCCATGTCTCTTCAAATCTATATCATCCTTAGAGTTTCCTAATTGGATTATACTTGGTTTGATACTATGAGGTATTAGGAACTAACCTCACTTTAAACAATCAGGTGGCTAAGTTTTTATATTCTGTAAATTTTGAGGAAAGTCTGAAATTCGAGACATGGGCTGATTTTAGGAGAGAGATCGTTGTACTGAGTGAGGCTTAAAACTCAGATTTTGGTTAGTGTAAATAGATTTTTTACATCATTGTGGATTTTAATCTAACATTTCATGTATACATTTTGGTGTGTTGAAATAGTTGACATACTTGTAAATTTTAATGTCTCATTATATTTCATTACATTGGTGTTTCATGGTTTGTGATGTATGGTCTTGAGAAAGTAGCCTTTAGAGTAGATACAGTATTGAATTTGACTTTTAAAATATCTTTTGACCGGGCGTGATGGCTCATGCCTGTAATCCCAGCACTTTGAGAGGCCAAGGTGGGCGGATCACAAGGTCAGGAGATCGAGACCATCATGGCTAACACGGTGAAACCCTGTCTCTACTAAAAATATTTTAAAAAATTAGCCGGGTGTGGTGGCGGGTGCCTGTAGTCCCAGCTACTTGGGAGGCTGAGGCAGGAGAATGGCATGAAGCCGGGAGGTGGAGCTTGCAGTGAGCCAAGATCCCACCACTGCACTCCAGCCTGCTGACAGAGCGAGACTCCGTCTCAAAAAAAAAAAAAAAAAAAAAAAAAAAATTCTTTTGTTACGAGAATTTTCAAATGTACCCCAAAGTGTACTGGTGTAATGAATCTTCATGTATTCTTACCCGGCTATGACAGTTATCAATCATAGCCACTCTTGTTTCCCCTATTATCCCCCCTTCCACTATTACTTTGAAGCAAATTTGAAGCAAATTTTAGATACTGTATTATGAAATAGAATTATGATGCGTAAAATTTGTCAGCTTGGTCTTCCTACCGATTTGTATGTGGATATATTCTTAACTTCTTTCTTTGAATTGAAGTTTACCCTTTCATATTTGATCAAGTCAGCTTTAATTGTATCAAGTGTCGGTCTACTTTAAATTCCTATTAGTGATAGTGAACTTCATTTTATTTAAGACTATTAGAAATTTTGTGCCAGTACATATTTAAAGCACAGTGTGGTGGCTTCTAAAGCAAGGTGTCCATCAGGGCAGTTGCTAGTGCTTGTTTTAAAAAACTAATTTAGAAATCTGAATCTGGTTAAATCTCAGTCTGATTTTTCCTTTTTCTTTGAATTTTAGGAAATAAAATTTTGTACTGTCTTACACCTCAGTGTTGTTTCTGTGTGTGGATGGGTGTTGGGAGGAGCTGGGCTGATTTAAGCTAGTCCTGTCCCTGTATGCATGTACATTTCATGCGTGAGGTTTGTTGGCTCGAAAAAGACCAGAAACTGTAGGTTAGGATTTTTCCTTAAAGCATATTGAGCAATCATAGGTTGAGCATTTTACAAAGCATGCAGATATCTTCCTTCATGTTTTAATAATCAAATGACAGACATACGATAACTTAAGTTCAACTTGAATATTAAAAGCTGTATTCCATTTCTTCTTTATATGTTTAATGACTGTATAGTTATTTGGCTAAATTAATTTTTTTCTGTGCTTAATTTTTGTACAACTTATGTTCATATTTGCTTGGAACTTCAGCACAATATTTGAGCCAGCAGACTTACAAAGCTTGAGCTAAATGAAATAAAATGATTGGCATTAAATGAAAGCTAACAACTTTGAAGTTTTAAAATCTCTGATGGTTTGAGAATAATAAGTGACTGCACTGGATGAGGTGAGGTAGTTCCAAGATACAGGGTACTGATAATACTAAACATACCTTGATGACTAAGCAGTTTCTGAGTATGGATGTTATGCTGTTACACCAAACTGGAAATGGACTATCCACAGAGCACAGTGTATAGATAATTGAGTTATCTTAATGAATGAAAATATTAATTCATATGACTAATTTTTAAAAAGCGTTGTATGTATTAATTTGAAATTATTTGCTCTTAAGGTTTTGGAATGTGTGTTTGAATCCAGATATGATTGGAGTATGTAATAATGGGTATTCTTAGAACATGCTGAATTGTTTTTCTTTTTTGGAGATAGGGTCTTGCTCTGTTGACCAGGCTGGAGTACAGTGACGTGATCATGGCTCACTGCTGCCTCCAACTTCCCAGACTTGGGCGATTCCTGCCTCAGTCTCCCAAGTAGCTGGAACCACAGGCATGCGACACTATGTCTGGCTAATTTTTGTATTTTTTGAAAGACAGTGTTTCACTGTGTTGTCCAGGTCGGTCTCGAACTCCTGGGCACTAAGCAATCCACCTGCCTTGGCCTCCCAAAGTGCTAGGATTACAGGCGTGAACCACTGTTGCCTGGCTGAACATGTTAAATTATAGAATAAGGAACTTGAGTATAACTTGATGGATTTAGTTGCTCATATGTTATTGGAAATGAGGACTTTTTGGTAGATATAGTTGAGAAAACAACTGATACCTAGCTTCTGCAATGACTCTGGCTGAAACAGAGTTTGACATCCTAATTGCCTGTTAGAATCTTATGGGAGCTTTTAAGGACACAAAGATCTGAGGCCATTTAAATCAGAGTCTCTTGAGTTAGAGCACTGGTGAGTTTAGCTGTGGTTGAAAACCACTGGCTTAAAAAGACATACTCCAGAAATATTTGAAGTGGAAAAGAGTGAGTACGAATTATCATCTTCTCCCCTTAATGGTGTCATAAAATTTATGTGGCAGAAGTTTTTTTTTTTTTAACTCTAACTCCATCCCACTACCACCTTTCTAGAACTTATACTTAGAAAGTACTGCTTTTGATTTCTGGGGAAAAATATTTTTGCATTTACTGTACAGAAGAATTGAAGATGAGGATTTTTTTTTTCTCCTGTGGAGGTAGTGTTTCTATTCCCTGTATACCTTATGTTTATAATATCCTTACTGAGATATAAATTACATACCATAAAGTGAAGACCATTTAAAGTGTGTAGTTCAGTGGCTTTTAGTAAATTCACACAGTTGTGCAACTATTAGAACATTTTCATCACCTCAGAAAAAGATTCTGTATCAGCAGTTACTCCCCATTCCCCCCAACCTGCCCACTCCTAGGCAACCATTAATCTACTTTTTGTATCTGTAGATTTGTCTATTTTGGATATTTCACTTAAGTGGAATCATATAATATGTGGTCTTTTGTGATGGGCTTCTTTCATTTAACATAATGTTTTCAGAGTTCATCCATGTGGTAGCATATATTAGTATTTCTTTTTCTGGCTGAGTACCATTTCATTGTGTGGATAATACCACAGTTTGTTTATCCATTTGTCAGTTGATGGATATTTGGGTTGCTTCAACTTTTACCTATTATGAATAATGTTGCTATGAACATTTGTGTACAGGTTTTCGTGTGGACATGTTTTCATTTCTCTTGGGAAATGCTAGGAGTGCAATTGCTGGATCAAATACTTAGATACTTCCTTCACCTTATTTGAACTTCAGGGTTAGAAAGTCTTCCCATAGAGTTGGGAAGCACCATGAGTCCATGTTCTAACACTATTTTTACACTGTAGGACAGAGGTCCAGTGTGTGTTATTTGGTCTTGTGGTCCACAAGGGGCAAACTCCTCACTTAAAAGAAGGACCAACTGTTTTTCCTTGCTGTGTTTCCAGGAAAGGGTCCATGTAGACTTATATTGAAGTTGGAATTTTAATGAAATTTTTAAAGCCTCATCCTTTTACCCCTTAGTTATTAGGGAAAAGAGCAAAATGTTTGAACTGTTAGTATCTGGAAAATAATCATCGTAATCAGACCTGACATTTGTTGACTGCTTATTCTTGCCAGGCACTGGGCAACTGAGGCTTTTTATGTCTATGATCTTATTTAAGCTTCATAACTTGTAGCAATGACTGCCATTTTACTGATGGAGAAATGGAGACACATAGGTTAAATAACTTGCATCAGTTCAAAACACCTGGGCAGCAGTGCCGGGTTGTACGAGTGACTCACTCTTACCCCACTGTATTGTGCTGCCTGCCCTCAACCAGTATATCCTGGCTCCCTTAGGAGACATATAATCATTGCCATGGAACATGGTTTGATTTATCAGAGGTTCATTTATAAAGGACATTAACAGTTTTCATGAATTTATTGTTCAAGTAAATTGCAGAGGAATAAAAGCTTAACTTTTATAAAAATCTGAAGAAATGAATGATTTTAAAGGAACTTCTTCATTTAAATTAATTTTAGATCCATCTCATGTTTGTAAGGCACATACATGCAGTGTTACTCCTCTGCCTCCACCTCCCATGGGCTTATTTGACTTTGATTTTTTTTTTTTTTGAGATGGAATCTTGCTCTATTGCTCAGGCTGGAGTGCAGTGGCCTGATCTTGGCTCATTGCAACCCCTGCCTCCTGGGTTTAAGTGATTCTTCTCTCTCAGCCTCCCGAGTAGCTGGGACTACTACAGGTGTGTGCCACCATGCCTAGCTAAATTTTGTAGTTTTAGTAGAGTTGGGGTTTTGCCATGTTGGCCAGGCTGGTCTCGAACTCCTGACCTCAGGTGATCTGCCCGCCGTGGCCTCCCAAAGTGCTGGGATTACAGGCATGAGCTACTGCACCTGGGTGCATTTTTTAAAGTTCTGTTTTAATTGACATATAATAATTGCATATATTTATCGAGTAAGATGTGATTTTTCCATACACGTATGTGAAGTGATTAAATCAGCTAATTAACATATTAATCCTCTCAAATATATACCATTTCTTTGTGGAGAGAAAATTTAAAATCTATTTTTTTTTTTTTTTTAAATGAAGGCTTGCTCTGTCGTCCAGGCTGGAGTGCAGTGCTGCGATCTAGGTTCACTGCAACCTCTGCCTCCTGGGTTCAAGCGATTCTCCCACCTCAGCCTCCGGAGTAGCTGGGACTACAGGCATGTGCTACCTTGCCTGGCTCATTTTTGTATTTTTTGTAGAGATGGGGTTTCACCATGTTAGCAGGGCTGGTCGTGAACTCCTAACCTCAAGTGATCTGTCCACCTCAGCCTCCCAAAATGTTGGGATTACAGGCGTGAGCCACCATGCCCAGCCTAAAAATCCCTTATTTTAGCTATTTTGAAATAAACATGATTCTGTGATTACCATGCTGTGTAATAGATCACCAGAACCTATTCTTCCTGTCTAACTGAAACTTTGTACCTTTGACCAACATCTCCCCTTTCCCTGTCTACCCTTTACCGCACTATCCTATGGTAGCCACCATTGTACTCTCTGCTTTTATGAGATTAATGCTTCTAGATTCCGTATACAAGTTACATCGTATGGTATTTGGCTTTCTGTGCCTGGCTTATAGTAGTTAGCAGAATGTCCTCTGTGTCCATCTGTTGTTGCAAATGACAGGATTTCCTGTTTTTTAAAGACAATAGTATTCCACTGTATGTGTATACCATATTTTAAAAATCCATATCTTGGCTGTTGTGGATAATGCTGTAATGAACATGGAAGTGCAGACATCTCTTTGACATACTGATTTCAATTCCTTTGGATATATATACCCAGAAGTGGAATGGCTGGATTGAATGATAATTCTGTTTTCAGTTTTTTGAGGAACCTCCATACTGTTTTCCGTAATGGCTGTACTAATTTACAATACCACCAACAGTGAACAGGGGTTCCCTTTTCTCCACATCTCTTGCCAACACATACTGTTTTTCATTTTTTAAAATAACCAGTCTAACAGGTGTAAGGTAATACCTTATTGTGGTTTTGATTTGCATTTCTTTGATGATTAGAGATATTAAGCGTTTTTTTTCATGTACCTGTTGACCACTTGTATGTCGTCTTTTGAGAAATGTCTATTCAGGTCCTTTCCCCATTTTAAAAATAGGGTTACTTGTTTTTTATTGAGTAGTTTGAGCTTTTTTGTTTGTTTGTTTTTTGGATATTTTGGATATTAACCCCTTATCCAGGCTGGGGCGTGGTGGCTCACACCTGTAATCCCAGCACTTTGTGAGGTCTTGTTCTTTTTATTGATTAAAAAGTTCTTGTTCTTTTTATTAATAGCCACTATGCCTTTTATTTTTTATTTTATTTTATTTTTTTGAGATGGAGTCTTGCTCTGTTGCCAGACGGGAGTGCAGTGGCGCGATCTGGGCTCACTGCAACCTCTGCCTCCTGGGTTCAAGCGATTCTCCTGCTTCAGCCTCCCAAGTAGCTGGGACTACAGGCGCCTGCCACCGTGCCCTGATAATTTTTGTATTTTTAGTACAGACGGGGTTTCACTATGTTGGCCAGAATGGTCTTGATCTCTTGACCTCATGACGCGCCCGCCTCAGCCTCCCAAAGTGCTGGGATTACAGGCGTGAGCCGCCGTGCCTGGCCCACTCCATGCCTTTTGATTGGGGAATGTAATCCATTTACAGAGTAATTATTAATAGGTGAGGGACTTAACCAGTGCCAATTGTTTTCTGTTTATAGATCCTTTGTTCTATTCCTCCTCGTGTGTGTGTGTGTGTGTTTGTGTCTTAATGGCTTTCTGTAGTGGTATGCTTTGGATTTTATCTTTTTATCTCTTGTCTGTTGGTTACAGACTTTTGCTTTGTGGTTAGCTTGAGGCTTACATAAAAGAGCTTATATAACAGGGTATTTTAAGTTGATAACTTAATTTCAATTGCATACACAAACTATGCACTTTTACACCCCTTTCTCCCATATTTTATGTTTCTGATGTTATACTTAAAATTTTTATATAATATTCCCTTAACAAATTGTTGCACTTTAGTTGTTAATAGTTTTGCCTTTTAACCTTTATACTAGAGATATAATTGATTTACTCACTGCCATTAGAGTATTAGAATGTTTGGATATGACAACGTACATACCACGCCCGGCCTGGATAAGGGATTAATATCCAAAATAAACAAAAAACAAGTTTTGTACTTTAATATATTTTCATGTTACTAATAAGTGTTTTCTTCCTTCAGCTTGAAGAACTCCTTTTAGCATTTCCTGTAAGGCAGGTCTAGTGGTGATAAAGTCAGTTCTGACTGAGAAAGTCTTTATCATCCATTTGGTTTTGAAATATAGGATTGCTGGGTATAGTATTCTTGGTTAGCAGTTTCTCTTGCTCTCTCTTTCTTCTCTTTCTTTTTCTTCTCTCTTCTTTTCCCTTTCCCTTTCCTTTTCTCTTTCCCTTTCCCTTTCCTTTCCTTCTCTTGCTTTTCTTTTTGATTTTTAAATATATCATCCCACTCCCTTCTGGCCTGAAAGGTTTCTGCTGAGAAATTCTCTGATAGTCTTATGGAGGTTCCTTTATACATGGTGATATGCTTTTTTCTTGCGGTTTTCAATACTCTGCCATTAGTTTTTGACATTTTAATTGTGATGTGTCTTGGTGGGTCTCTTTGAATTTATCTTATTTGGTGTCTTTTGGGCTTCCTGGATCTGGCTTTCCATTTCCTTCCCCAGGCTTGGGAAGTTTTCTGCCATTATTTCTTTGAATATGTTACTTGTTCTTTTCTCCTTCTGGCACCTGATAATGCATAAGTTGTTCTACATGATAGTGTCCCATAAGTCTCTTAGGTCATTCTTTTTCATTATTTTTTCTTTTTGCTCCTGAGGTTAGATGATTTCCAGTGACCGGTCTTCTAGTTTACTGATCCTTTCGTCTGCTTAAACTAGTCTGCTGTCGAACCCCCATATTGAATTTTTCAGTTCAGTTTTAGTAGTTTTCAGATCTATGTTTTCTCATTGGTACTTTTTAATACTTTCTTTCTCTTTGTGGAAGTTCTCAGTTTGTTCTTGCATTGCTCACTTGACCTCGGTGAGCATCTTTGTGACCATTATTTGGAATTTCCTATTGGGTAAATCATATATCTCCAGTTCACTTGGGTTGGTTTTTATTGCTTTATTTTGTTCCTTTTTTTTTGGGGGGGGGGGATATATTTTCCTATTTCTTAATTGTTCTTGGCTGTCTCTGTGTTGGTTTCTGTGCATTACATGAGACAACTGCCTCTCTCAGACTTCTTAGATTGGCCTTGTGTAGCAGAAGGATCTTGCCAGTCCATCCAGCTAGAGATTTTAAGATACCCTTTAAATCTTTGTATTTGTTCAGGCTGCTGTCTCTATTCTTGGTACTATATTCCATCAATACCCTGTAATCAGTCAGGTAGAAGCCAGATGCTTCGATGTAGCTGGGAAGGTTGAGGTGTTGGGTATGTGTCCTAGTTCCTTCTGTCATCATGTTGAAGATAAGTGCTTGATTCTTCCACTCTCTCTACACTAAGCCATCTCTGTGGCAAATGCCTATGCTTGTGTTGTGGCTGCACTCTGTGATCCTGGTGAGATAATCTGCTGGAAGTGGGCTCGTAGTATGTCCACCTCTGTTTTCTGTGGTTTAGGGAGATTCAGGAATGCAAAGCCCTGTCACTTCCCAGAGCTTAGGTTGTGAAGAGTACAGTCCCTTGTCTGTGTGGAGCTGTAAAAGTGTGGCACGCAGTCTGTAGACAAACTCCTTTTAGGAAGAATGAGTAGGCCTGGAATTATCAGTGGGATGTGTTGGGGGAAAGGCTCAGGATATGCCAAGTTCCTGCTCAGGCTGCCTGAGAGGTACTGTTTATCTCCCGCATTAGCTCTCTGATGCAAGTTAGAGGCCAGGCTGTCAAGTAGCCACTGGAAGAGTATGCGGTTATAAACCCTTTCTGGAGAGAAAATGAGAGCTGCATGTTCCAGACTCTTCTTCACTGCTCCCAGAGAGTGTAGCCCTAGAAAGTATTTGCACACCTGTTTAAAACCACCTCCTTGTTTTTTGATCTAGAGAGACATGCATATGCTTAGTCTCTTCCATTACCAGATCTAGGAGATTTAGGATATAGTCCTTTGGGTAGATGCTGTGCAAATTGAGGCATTTGATGTGTGGATAAACTCCTTCTAGGAGGAATTGGTAGGCCTAGAGTTACTGCTGGGGCAGACTAGGGGGAAAGGCTTGGAAAGTGTCCAGCTGCTGCTTAGGCTGCCAGAAGGCTACTTTTGCATTCCACTGTCCCATTAACTCCCCCATGCACGTTAAAAGCCAGGCTGTCAAGTAGCCACTGGAAGACTGTGCCATGAGCCCCTTCCAGGGAGAAATGTGGAGCTTCATGTTTTTGGCTCCTTCTCTGCACTGCCCCCAACGGGTGCAGTCCCTGAAAGTACTTGCATGCTTGATTAAAAGTATCTCTTTGTTCTAGGGATGTCGTGATCTAGGAAGACTTGCACTAGATCCCTCAGCTCCCAGAGCCAGGAGATTTAGGATGCAGGCCCTGGGATGGAAACTGTAAAAGTTGGGGTCTTGATGTGTGAACAGACTCCCAGAAGTACATTTTTGGGATATAGATGATGAAGATGGCTTGTAGCTAGTCCCAAAATAAATACGTTGAATGATAGCAGAAGTCATTTTCAGAAAGTAGGCATTAGTTTTTCCCCTACTGTGACATTCAAGCCCGCTTTGAGGTTCAGTCATGGGTCAAATTATTATAAATAGATTATAGATTATTTGGTACTCACCTATAAAACCCTTTAGGTGCAAGATAAATCCTTCTTAAGCTTGATTTTTTTTTTTACAGTAGTTGAGCTATAAGGAGTTCTAGTGTATTTTTGCTTTGAGGCACATACATGAACGAATGGTACCTTTTTAGCCCTTTATTTAATAGCCTGCTTTTCTCATGTATGCTGATGTGATCTTCCCCTGCTCTCTAGATAAACAGGGGTCACATGACGACAGAAGCCAAGAGAGCTGCAAAGATGGAAAAGAAGATGAAAATTTTGCTTGGGGGTTACCAGTCTCGTGCTATGGGGCTCATGAAACAGTTGAATGACTTATGGGACCAAATTGAACAGGCTCACTTGGAGTTACGCACTTTTGAAGAACTCAAGAAACATGAAGATTCTGCTATTCCCCGGAGGCTAGAGGTAACGTTATATATTGAAGTGTTGCTTAAAAAGAGTGCTGCAAAGAATTATCAGGGCTGTCCTCTTTTACTTCTCCTATGTAGGCTGTCTCTGAAGTTGGTACTGTCAGGCTTTTAAAAATGAGAGCCTAAAGTGTTTGACTTTCTAATCTAGAATTGCCTCTGTGTAGATGGATAGACTAGGCAAGTTGTAGATACAAAGGCCTTCCTTTATCATGTTCTGTTTCGTACGTAGATACACTGTGAAATGGAATACTTAGCCCTTGTAATTTGTCCCCTTGAAACTTGATTACATCCCATTCGTGTAGCTCTGTGAGGAGAAACTAAACCAATATCTTTCTGTTTTATAACTTAGGTGGCTGGGAACATAGCTAGTCCTTCCAAACCATCAAATTCCTTTGACCGGATTTGGATTCAATTTATCTCCCAAATGTGCATAATAGCTCCTGTCCAGCTAAAGGGCAGCCGGGGCTTCTTGAAGTGCATTTGTGGGTATTGATAAGATAGTAGTGGTTTGTTTATTTGAAGTAGCAGCAGGATTTCATATGACCAAATCAAAGAATGGCTGTGATACTGGTTTTATAGCAAAAGTATTTGATATGTTTGTTTCTCTTTGAGAAATTTTTACTTCTTAAGAATCATGATTTAACTCGGCTGGTTTTTAAGATAGTAAAGTACTGTAGATTTTTTTCAATATAGTTACATCTAAAAGAATTACTTAATATTTTTGTTTCTTTAAGTGTCTAAAAGAAGATGTTCAGCGACAACAAGAAAGAGAAAAGGAACTTCAACATAGATATGCTGATTTGCTGCTGGAGAAAGAGACTTTAAAGTCAAAATTCTGAAGTACAGTTTATATTCTGTCACAGGATTAATTGCCAGTTTTCATACTCTAGAAGGCTGAAACTGATGTTTATCTTCATTGACAGATTTACCCACCATCTTTGGTTTTTCGGTTGTTTATTTTAAATGATACCAATCTTACACATTCTGTGTATAAAGACCTTAACTCCACAGGACGGACATTTTAGAGTTTAAATTATTAAGGCTGTCATTCTTTTAGCAATGTCATATTTGCAAACTTTTTTAGTTTTGGCCTTTAATTTAAAAAGCCTAATTTTAAAGTGCTGCCTGTGAGTAACTCTTGAATAAAAACAAAATATAAAAAATTGAGAATGTAGCCTTTTGTTCTAAGTAATTAGATACTTAAGAGTGCCCGCAAACCAGCAGCTGTGTACTCTGTGTCATATTTAATGAGTAACTCTTGGGTAATCAAAATGGTGATGCAGTATCTTAAACACTTAAGAGGCAGTTCTTTGTGGCTTTGTTAGTTTTAGCAAAGAATGGTCATTTCTGTATACACTGACAAGTTAGATTAACTTTTTAGTACTTCAATTTTTTTTTTTAAATATCACTTTAAAGAAGGTCTCTTCTCCTCCAGCTACTTAAATAATTTATGGATCAGGGCTTAAAATATTTAATTTTCCTTGCCCCATTATTTTCTTGTAAGTATTTTTTTGACAAAGGCATTTTAAAAGTTAATTTCAAGAAGGCCATCAAACTTAAAGCTCTATGTTTAGCGTAAGAAGTCAATTACATCAGTGTAGAATTTGGGGAATGGATAGAGGTGGAGAGATTTAATTTTATAATAATTCATATAAATTAATTTAGTGTACAGTATTAGTTGGCTACAAGCTCATTATAGGCCAGCAATGTTTTGAGATGACCAAAAACATTTGCCCAGTCTTAGAATACTAGAAACTATAGGAAGGGAAGGGATTCATTCATTCATTCATTCATTCATTCATCAGATATTGAATGTATACCCTGTGCCAGAGTTTTAAGAGAGAGAACAACGAACAAAATAGGCCTAGTTCTTGTTTAGTAGAGCTTATAGTCTTTTGAGAATAACAGACAATTAAAATCCAAATGTTTATTTGGTGATTCTTATGTGTCAGACACTTAAGTGTTGGAGATAAGCAGTTGTTAAGACAGAGTTCTTGCTGTCATGGAGGTGACATTAGTGGGGAGGAGATACTAAATATGTACAGGGAAAGTATCAGACCATGAGTTTTAGATTCTGCAGAGGAAATTAAAGTAGGATGATTATGAGATAGTGAATGACTGGCTATTTTAGACTGGACGATCAAAGAGACCTCCTGGAAGGCAGCTATGCTCACCACTATACCACTGCACTATACCACACCATACCACTATAAGCTGCATGGCCAAAGAGACCTCTTAAAGAAGTAACATTTAAGATAACATGTGATTGACATTTTAGAATGGGCCATCTTTGTGAGATTCAAGGAAAGAGCATCCCAGGTGGAGTGAATAGCAAACATAAAGCCTCTTTTGTATATTTGAGGAAAAAAAAGAACTATGTGGCTGGAATGTCAAGAATGGCATTTCTGTATATAAGGCCTGGTTGTATAGAGCCACATAAATAAGGCTATAATAAGGAACTTGGATCTTACTTTAAATATGATAAGAATCTATGAGAAGATCTAAGCAAAGGAATGACATGATCAGATTCGGTTTTAGAAACATCACTTTATCTCCTTAACTGGGTAAGATCTCACCAGGCTGGGAATAGGGAAACCAGTCCATATAGGAGCCTGATGCAGTAATCCAGACAAAAAAATAATAGTGATTCTAACTAGGGTCCAGGTAATAGTAGTGGAGATATGTGGAGAGGCATGATAGGTGTATACTTAATAGTCTTATCTGACTATAAATTCATATTTTCCTGGTATGTAGTCACTTAATTCAAATACTTTTTTCAGTAAGTTCTGGGTTTTCTAGGAAAAACTTCAGTGTCATCAGTGAATAATGATAGTGGTTCTTCTGATAGTTCTATTTCACCTTTATTGCATGTTTTGTTAGCAGAAATGTTTAGGACAATGTTAAATAACAATAATGATGTTAGACTTTTTTTCCCCTCATTTTAATGGGAATGTCCGTAGTTTTTACTTTTAAGTTTGCTGTTGGGAGTTAGATATGTCTTTATCTGAAAGATAGTGTCTCTTTTTTAATTTTTAAAGAGTCTGAATTAGAAATGGCTCTGGAACTTTAAAAAATATACCATTCGGGCGTCTATTAAAGCATTCATATAATTTTTCTCATTTGATGTTCTGATGAGCTGTATTAATAGATTTTCCCACATTAAATCATCTTTGCACTCCTGAAATCAGGTAGATTAATTTTTAAAAAGTTTTAAAGGATTTATAGTTTATTTGCATTTTTTGTAGACATATGGATTTAAAAGTCGATCTAATATTAATAAAGGCTCACTTTGTTCTTAAAATTTGAAGTAATGCACAAACTTATAGCCTAAAAAAATTGGCAAGAATTACAAAATATCAAAACTGGCGCATCGTAAACTGCATATGCGTTTGCCAGGTAGCAGTGCCACTTGAAATGATGAACAGACACACTGTTATCCTTTGTTAGTATCCTGTAAAGCCCAGTATTCTTTACCAGCACCACACAGCCATTTTGGTTACTATTTTAACATTCACACTGAGGCCAGGGGTGGTGGGTCATGCCTGTAATCCTAGCTCTTTGGGAGGCCAAGGTGGGAGGATCATTTGAGCTCAGGAGTTCAAGATTAGCCTGGGTAACATAGTGAGACCCTGTCTCTATTACAAAATAATCACAATAAAAATAACCTTCAATACCTTGGTATTGTTCACTAAGGTATTGGTCATTAAGGCATTCATTAAACTATTGTTAAAATTTTGTTAAGCATGTTAAAGTCTCGGTAACTTTGGGATAGAAATAAAATGTGATAAAAAGCTGAAAGAAACCACCACAAGGGAGAGTCCTTTTTGAAATATTGGAGACATAATGCTGTCTAATAAAAAAACGAAATCAAAGAAAAACTACACTGCAGTGATTGCAGACTTAATGTTGGCCAACCATGCATCTTCCCTAGAAATGCATTTGAATTTGATTTACTAATCTTTATTACATTTTTATATTAGTGAGATTGGTCTTTTGGGCTATTGTACTTTTTTTTTAAGTGGAGTCTTGCTCTATCACCCAGGCTGGAGTGCAGTGGTGCAATCTCGGCCCACTGCAACCTCCGCCTCCTGGGTTCAAGTGATTCTCTGCCTCAGCTTTCTGAGTAGCTGGGACTACAGGCATGCACCACCACACCTGGCTAATTTTTGTATTTTTAGTAGGCATGGGGTTTCGCTATGTTGGCCAGGCTGGTCTTGAATTCCTGACCTCAGGTGATCCACTACCTTGGCCTCCCAAAGTGCTGGGATTACAGGTGTGAGCCTCCATGCCCGGCCTGGTTATTGTATGTTGACATTGGGATTTTGCTAGCTCTCTAAAGTAAATAGGATAACTATATATCTTTTTCTGTGCATTAAGCAATTATAACATCTGAATGATTTGTTCATGAAAGGTTGAAAGTCTGTACTTGTAGAACTTTTGAGTTCACAGTGCTTTCTGGAAATAATTTCTTTGTAACTGTCAGTTTCTTTTGTGACTATTATGTTATCTATTTTTAAATTTAAGCAACTTTAAATTAAAAAAAATTTGTTTTAAAATATATTTTTCCTTTTATGTTTATTATTTAGTTAATTTAAGTAATGTATACTTTTTAAGAAATACTTTTATTTTGTTTAAATTTAAACCTCTGTTGTTAGCAGAAAATTCTAATAGCAATCTCTTTTCTATTAACTTTGCCATTTCTAAGTTCTAGGAAATTTATCTTCTCTTAATTCTACCGCTTTTTACTTGACTAGACTTGTTAAGGATACACCTTTTCTGTTCAGAAAACTAGTGTTTGTTTTGATTTGCTTATCGATTGGGATTTTGTTTTAAAATATGTTAATTTCTCAATTTAGGCTTATTTTGTTTTCTGTAGATTTTTTTGACTAACTTTTTGAGACTGATGCTTATTTTTTGCTTGTATACAAACGAATGTGTTGAAGGCTTTTGAACTATCTCTTAAGTTCAAATATATTCACATCCCAGCCATTTTGACATGTAGTAGTCTTGTTTTCTAAGTAGTTTATCATTGTGTTTTAAATTTCTGGTTCAATAATTAAGTCTTTCAAAATATCTGTATGGTTGGCTTAAAAAAATTTTTTTTTCTAGTTGTAGGATTTTTACCTTGTGGAAAAAAAATAAAGTTTATGTAGTTTCTGTTTAATTGAGGCTTGGGGGCCTAGCATCTTTAAAAAGTGTTCTATGGATGTTATAAATGAAGATTTATTTAGTTTGTATAGGACAGAGGTGAATGTGTGTTTATTCAGCCAATTTAATTATTCAAATTTAATGTTCTTATTGTTGTTATAGATACCCTAGAATAATAGTGTTTTCTTAAAGTCTCCGATTATAGTTATTTCTCTCAATTTCATTTGTTTCTCTAGAGCTTTTGCTTTGTGTATTTTAATAGTGTTATTTAGTATATAAATACTTGTGTCTGTTATATACAATTCATAAAGAAGACTTCATGGCCTAAAGCTATCCTTTTTGTTTTGTTTATGCTTTTTGCCTGGAATTTTACTTGCTTTGTTATTAGAATTTCTCCTTTCTTTGCTTATATTTGCATGATAAATTGTCCTTTTATTTTCAGCTTTCATATATAATTTTTAGTTGTCTCTTAAACAGCATATCTTGTTGAATTTTGTATTTCAAACCATTTGGAGAGTCTGGGTTTTAATAGGGTGTCTGTTTCATTTATGCTAATTAATGACTTTAGTCTTCTGTAATCATGTCTTATACTTTCTCACTGATGTCCGTAAATGGACTGTAATTTCTTGGTTTTAATTTTTTTAGTGATTTAGAAAATATACATCGTCTTTTAAAATCTTACAAATAATTATGGTATCATTCAGGGTTTAGGGATCTGTTCAGGAGAAAGAAAGCAAACCGGTAATTTGAACAAGGAAGACTCAATATGAAGATTACTGACCAGTAGTAGGGAGTTAACTACTAAGAGGGACAAAGACATCTCTAAATAATACAGGAATGGCAGATGTAGGGAGCAGCTGCTACCTGTAGACAGAGAGTAACCGAAGAAGGACTTGGAAGAGCCCTTTTCCCGCCTCCTCAAAGGCTGGGATTCACATCTCACTGAAGAGAGTGTGGGTGCAGAAGTTTGCTGAGGTGCCAGGGTGCCAGGGAACCTCACTAGGAAGTCACTTGCTGAGGGTGCTGGTGATAGTTGGAGGAAACCTGCCTCCTGGGTCATTAGCAGAACTCCAGAGCGCCCTTACTACTGGGTTTCCCATGCCTCCCCGGCAGAAAGAAGTGCCGACAGTGACACAGTAGAAGCAAGAAGGAAAAGCGCCGGAACCAGAAGTGAAGCCCCTTCCACTTGTTGTGTCCCTCAGTGGCTGTGCTATTGGATCCACTGGCAAAACGGAAACGTTTCTAGGTTACAACTCCTGTTTCATAAAGCAGGGTGAATTTCGAGCTGGCGCACTAACCGTTGCTTTTCAAAATCACACTGAAGCCTGTAGTTTTCTGGACTCCTGAGTAAAGAATGAAGCAGTGGTTTGAGCCAATTTTAATTCCTTTAGCAGCTCCTTTACACTGTGGTCAGGGGACAGCTTATGTATGTTTTGGGGGGATCTCTAGGGTATGCATCCTATTTCATTATTTAAGGCTGTTTATTTCATCTGGTGGCGCTGGTGGCCAATCTTTGCCTTTGGTTCCAAGTTTTTCACCTCTGCCTGGCCTCTTGGGCTTGGATTATTTGTTGAAAGTGACTCCTTGGTTCCTCATCCTTCCTGCAGTCCTACAGTATTTCTTTGGGTCTCCTCTGCATATTTGCTGCCAGAGATAAGGCCAAGGAGGGAAGTTCAGGCAATATTACAGTAGTCCCCCCTTGAGGTTTTACTTTCTTGAGATTTATAATCTGCAGTCAGCATGGCCCAAAAATATTAAATCGAAAACTCCAGAAAGAAGTAATTCGTGCTTTTTAAATTACACACAGCTCTGAGTGGTGTGATGAAATCTGTCATGGTCTCACTCCATCCTGCCCAGGAGGCGAATCATCCCTTTGTCCAGTGTATCCGGGCTGTGTATATTACCGGCTCATTAGCCAGCTCTGTTATCAGATCAGAAAGTACAGTTACTCATCACTTGATGGGGATGATACCTTTTGAGAAATGTGTTAGTAGGTTACTGTCGTGGGAGCATCTTAGAGTGTACTTACACAAACCTAGATGATACAGCCTGCCACACACCTAGGCTACAAATCTGTACAGCACATTACTGTACTGAATACTGTAGACAGGTGTAACAGTCATAACTATTTGTATACCTAACTATATATACACCTAACATAGAAAATGTACAGTAAAAATATGGTGTTAAAGATTAAGTGGTACACCTGTATAGGACACTTATGTGAGTGGAGCTTGCAGGACTGGAAGTTGCCCTGGGTGAGTCAGTGAATGAGTGGTGAGTGAATGTGAAGGCTCGGACATTACACTACTGTAGACTTACAAACACTGCACACTTAGGCTACACTAAATTTAAAAAGTAAAGTAATTGTGTTATACTTTATGACAGCTATGACATCACTAGGTGATACAAATTTTTCAGCTCTGCTGTAACTTCATGGGGAGGTTGTGGTACATGTTGTCTACTGTTCACCAAAACATTGAAGAGAGGTTAGTAATCTCAATGATTAATAGACTAACATTTTAGAGATAGGCTTAAATATTTCAAAAGCTTTGTTCTGTCTCAAGATTTTTTTCTTTGAAAAAAGAAGATAGTAACTTAGTAATAAATGCGTATTAAAATTGCCAGTTATAAGAGACTTGTTAATGTACCATGTAGCGCTGTGCTGTCCTGTATGGGAGCCACTAGCCACACGTGGTGGTTGAGTGCCTGAAACATGGCTGTTGTAAAATTTGAGGTATGCTATTAAGTGTAAAATACCGGATTTTGAAGACAATATGAAAGTAAATATAGCTCAATTTTTTTTATATTGCTTACATGTTGAAATGAGAGTATGACTGGCCCTTGAACAACATGGGTTTGAACTGCAGAGTTTAATTAAACAAGGATTTTCTTTTTCCTCTGCCATCCCTAATACAGCAAGACCAGTCCCTTCCCTTCCACCTCCTTCTCAGCCCACTCAGTGTGAAGATGATGCAGATGAAGACCTTCATGATGATCCACTTCCACTTAAGGAATTCTAGATATATTTTATCTTCCCTAATGATTTTTAAAATAACATTTTCTGGCCAGGTGTGGTGGCCCACGCCTGTAATCCAAGTGTTTTGGGAGGCTATAGTGGGAGAATCACTTGAGGCCAGGAGTGTGAGACCAGCCTGGGGGTGAGATGGAACTGGAAGGTGTGGAGAAAGTGAATCCTTGTGTACTGTTGGTGGGAGTGTAGATTAGTGCAGCCATATGGAAAACAGTACAGAGGTTCCTAAAAAAGTAAAAGGTAAACCTACCATATGACTCAGCAATCCCTCTTCTGGGTATACACTCACAGGAAATGCAATCACTACTTCATAAAGATATCTGGTCTCTCGTGTTCATTGCAGCATTATCCACAATAGGAAACACAGAAGCACAACTGTCCATCGACAGATTAATGTGTAAACACACACATGCACACACGCACGATGTAATATTCTGCCTTAAAAAAGGAGATCCTGCCATTTGCTGTAACATGGATGAACTTGGAGGACATTATGCTAAGTGAGATAAGGCAGACACGGAAAGAAAAATATGGCACCATCTCACATGAAATCTAAAAACAAAAAGTCTAATACATAGAGATGAAAATGGTGGTTACCAGGGATTCGGGGAGTAGGAAATACCTAATTCAAAGGTTGCAAAGTAGCAGCTCTGTAGGATGGACAAGTTAGCCATCTAATGTACAGTATAAGCACTATAGTTAATACTGAATTGTACTCAGAATTTTTGCTAAATGAGTAGATTTTAGCTGCTCTTGCCACACAAGAAGGGTAATAATTGTGAGATGATGGTTATGTCAAACTTGCTTCACTATAGTAACGATTTTTACTATCTATATGTATTTCATGTATTTCATAACGTTATGTTAAATAAACACAAAATTTATAAAACAAAGGATATGTGGGAGATGGTTATTTGATTACTCCAAGGTGAGCTCCCTGCTTCCCCACAAAAATGGTCAGGTCTGTCAACTATAGTTTGGGTTTTAAAACTCTTCATCTGAGACAGGAGAGATCAAGAAAACCTCCCCAGATGTAGGCTTTGCTTGCTTGAGAAATCTAGAAGTTAGTTTTTTTGTAGTGACAGGATCTCTCTCTGTTGCCCTGGTTGGTCTCGAACTCCTGGCCTCACGGGATTCTCTTGCCTCAGTCTCCCAAAGTGCTGGGATTATAGGTGTGAGCCACCGTGCCCTGCCTAGACTACAGGTTTCAAACGTCCGTAGAAATTTCCATTGTCTTCCCTCAAAGTTCTCTTAATTGGTTCTGAAAACCTGGTGGAAGAAAAAGGAGGATGGCAGCTGCCCACATTATTTTTTGTAGAGACGGGGTTTCCTCATGTTGTCCAGGCTGGTCTTGAGCTTCTGACCTCAAGTGATCCACTGTCCTGGGCCTCTCAAAGTGATGGGATTACAGGCTCCAGGTCACGTTTTATTTTAGTGTTCAAGTGGCAGGGAACTGAGAGGCTAGGTGGGAGCAAGCCACCGCCTCTTTGCTTGCTGAGTTAGGAGGAGCCCATGTGGATGAACAGCTACTAAATGTTTCAGGGATTACACCTTGGGGAATTGAGCCCTGGAGAACTGAGCTCCCAGGGAAGGCAGGATCTTAGCAGTGGTAAGTGTGCAGATGGGACAGGCACCAAACTAGAGGGATTATTTTTTTCCAGCTTCTTCTGTAGAAGGTGTCATTTTCTGGGGGTGAGATGTAACAAGAAGGTGAAACTAAGAATCACGACATGCAGACTCTGTGAGCTACAGACTGGGGTTTTCTAAATCACCTATTGGGGTTTTTTCCCACTATTGCTTTTATGGTAATCAATTATTAATATTTTGTTCTTTAATAAAAATCGGTAATAAAGGGATATGCTGGCTGGGCGTGGTGGGAGGCTGAAGTGGGCGGGTCGCTTGAGGCTAAGAGTTCCAGAACAGCCTGGCCAACATGGGGAAACCCTGTCTCTACTCAAAATACAAAAATTAGATGAGTGTGGTGGCACGCACCTGAAGTCCCAGCTACTCGGGAGGCTGAGGCAGGAGAATTGCTTGAACCCTTGAGGCGGAGGTTGCAGTGAGCTGAGATGTGCAGTGCCATTGCACTCCAGCCTGGGTGGCAATGTGAGACCCTGTCTCAAAAATAAAATAATAAAATAATAAAATAAATAAATAAAATAAAATAAAAATAAAGTGACATGCTTGTATGGTTAGTTAAGGAATTGGTGGGACATCTCTTCCAAATTCCATCTGCTCTCTGTCCAGGACCCCTTGGGGTGTGGCCCTAAACTCCGGAGCCAGCTGGCCCCGCCCACCGCGGCTCCAGTGCCATCTGGTGGTTAAACAGAGGAATGGCTTTTAACCGAGGGACCAAGAACTGGGTTAAATTTTATTTTATTTTTTTATTTTTATTTATTTTTTATTTTTTGAGACGGAGTCTCGCTCTGTCGCCCAGGCTGGAGTGCAGTGGCGCAATCTCGGCTCACTGCAAGCTCCGCCTCCCGGGTTCACGCCATTCTCCTGCCTCAGCCTCCCGAGTAGCTGGGACTACAGGCGCCCGCCACTGCGCCCGGCTCTTTTCTATTTTTAGTAGAGACGGCGTTTCACCATGGTCTCGATCTCCTGACCTTGTGATCCGCCCGCCTCGGCCTCCCAAAGTGCTGGGATTACAGGGGTGAGCCACCGCGCCCGGCCAAAATTTTTTTGACCTTCAAATCTGAGAAACAGTACATGTTCATTCTCGACTGTCACCACTATTTTTAAGCAAACTTGCTTTTTTAAAAAAAAAAAAAAAATTATTTTGAACTAGATGAATTCCAAAACAATATCAGGTCCTAAAATTCCTGGCAGATAATGAAACAAAAGCAATGTTTTTGCTTGATGACAAAACCATAGCAAGTAAGTGCAGGGAAAAACCTAAACCAAACCAATGCTCTCTGAAAAACAGGTTCATTCGACCTGGGATTTAAGCCTCCCGAAAACAGATTGACCACGTAGGGTGGGGCTCGCCGTATTTACTACTGAAGCCTCAGCGTCCAGCCCTAGTGGGGGCTCCATGGGTGTGGAGGAGGCAATGAGTCACTGGGATGTAACTTTAAAGAGCCACATCTTTGGAGCTGTTTACTGGGATTGTTTTGAATGCCTTCAGCGGTGCTTGGAAGACTAACCTGCAGTCGGGGCCCGTAATAGGGTTGGAGAAAAGAGGCTGAGGCAGGAAGACCGTGGGAAGTTATTGCAGGAGTCTACGAGCAGGTAATGAGGGTGGGGTAATGGAGAAGGAAGCAGGGGTGTATTCAAGAGCTTTGGGGAGGCAGAGTGGAAGGTGTTGGTGCCTGGATATGTCTCTGATGGACAATGATGATACCTCTGACAGAAGGTGGCATGATAAACTGATTTTGGAGAAAAGATGAAATGTTTACTATTAGTAGAAATGTCAAGCAGGTGTTGGAAAATACGGATCTGGAGGTCAAGAGGGCGGTTGTTTTTGGAGACTGATCTGTACATAGAACAAACATTGTAGGTACCTCTAATTCTCATGGCTTGTGTTGAGTAATCATCTGACATACTAGGGATGAGGTTAAACCCGCCTATTCCTTGTCTGATATGATCCTCACAAAACAGAAGTATAAGTACTCGATTGTCTTCCTCTTACAGATGGAGATCAAGCTTGAAAGGGCAAATTCGACCCATTTCCTTCCTACCAGAGACTAAATTAAGTAAGAGAGAGGAGGAAACAAGAAGAAAGAAACAGATGAAAAATCAACATGGTTACTGATAAAAGCAGATAGGGCTTAGATTCATGCTAGCAGTGGCTTCCTAGAGCGCCCACCACCCTTGGGCCTCAGAGCTCCCCCTTATGGGCCAGGGTGAGTTTGCAGAGTGGACTCCTTCACCCAGGCTGATGCCTTATTCTGGTCAAGGACGAGAAGAAAAGAAAAGAGAGGCCTGGGACTCTAGGCTTTTGGCTGTCACCCACCAGTCTGGTTACTCCTACGTCTCTGGGCAAGAGGCCAGGGGAGTTTAGGGAAAACCCCTCTCTTAGAAAGCAGAGGAATGGAGAAGGAGTGTTCTCCGTGCCTTCCCAATACGATTCAGCAACTTGCAGAGGGCGCACATGAATGCAGATGCTGCATTCAGAAGACAAACAAGACGCGATTCCTGGCTCAGAGGAGCTAGGTCGCTCTGCAGGCAGGGAGGGGAGGTCAGGTGTGACAACACGGTGACAATATTATGTAGCAGGTTGTAAAATAGAGCTAAGAGTCAAGGGCCACGGAATACAGGCAGGAGCTGCAGCCTGGACAGGGCAGGTGGCACATGTGGGGTTGTGTTTGTTGTCCTGAAGGGCAGATGGGTTTTTACCAGCAAGAGAGGAGAGAAGCTCATATAGGTTGAGGCATGAGTAAAGGGATGGTGATGTGAACAGCCACCGTGGGTTCCCCGGGGTGGATAGGGCAGGGAGAAGTTCAGGATTTCAGGGCTGGACTTGATGCTCATCATTCGTTTTGGCCTCATACTATGTGCACTGTCTTGGCATGTTTGTGGAATCTCCTCCTTGCTTCCTACCATAGAAGCTGCAAACTTGCTCTCCCTGTCTTCCTGGCAGTGAAAGCTCCCCAGTCAGGTGCTGCTGGATTTGGCTCAGGAGCCAGGGATGCACAGGAGCCCAGGCTGTGTGGAATCCACACTTTCCAGCTCAGAAGGACCCATGCGTGCAGTTTCAGAGCCAGCCGTCACCACTGGAGGAATGTCCAGCAGAGGTGGTGGTGGCGCAGACCTCGGGGTATCTACCCAGTGGGCACAGGACTGATTCTGCAGGGTGTCTTTTGGACATTGTTCCGGGTAACACAGACACCATGCCTGGTTCTCTGGGCCTGCCTGACAGAGTGTGAGCTATCAACTCCCTTTGTGCTGAGACTGGTCAGAAGTGGTTTCTGTGGCTTGCAACCAAGAATTTGGGTGGGTAGACCAGTAATACCCATATGGGGCAGTGGGGATGGACATGCAGGAGGCAGTGAAGCCAAGTGAGATTATATATTGAGTGATGGGGATACCGAGCCCCCTGCTTCCTTGTGTGTGCCTAAAAGATACTGTAAGTTCTACTTCTTCCATGGAGCCTTCCTGATGTCCTCGTTTCCAATCAGTTACTTCTCTAAATTTTCATTGTATGAAAATTTCATACAATGAAACAGGGCCCAACAATTCTTTATTCTTCCATTTCCTCATAGTTGATCTGACACTCTTGACCTAATCTGGGCAAATAAAATCCTCTCTACTGGGAATCTGGAGCTGAAAGAGAGAGTTCAGTTTCCCTTAATGGCGGCATGAATGTGTAAAGTCAGGAGCAGAAGAGCTGCCACGTTTCCTCATGGGGACGGAGGAACCAAGAAAGCTGTCTCCAGAAAGGGGCAGAGATGAGATCTAGGGAGAATTCTAGTGGCTTCAGTCTTGCTTTCAGGATCTTCTTGAAAACTAGCTGCAGACCTCCCTTGGTTCCTGTGAGAGCCCCTACACATCAGCTAACTTGTGTTGGTTTCTTCTTTTTTTTTTTTTTTTTTTTGAGATGGAGTTTTGCCCTTGTTGCCCATGTTGGAGTACAGCAGTGTGATCTAGGCTCACGGCATCCTCCACCTCCTGGGGTTCGAGCCATTCTCCTGCCTCAGCCTCCCAAGTAGCTGGGATTACAGGCATGTGCCATCATGCCTGGCTAATTTTGTATTTTTAGTAGAGACAGGGCTTTCATCATATTGGTCAGTCTGGTCTCGAACTCCTGACCTCAGGTGATCCAGTGGCCTTGGCCTCCCAAAGTGCTGGGATTACAGGCATAAGCCACCGCACCTGGCCTCTTGTATTGGTTTCTGTTTCTTGGAACCAAACCATTCTAGCTAGTGCCAAAATGAAAGACTGAAAAAAAGAAATGGTGGAAAGCTGTACTTAGAGGACAAGGAGAGTTTCCAGCAGAGGCGTAAGGAGGAGGAGTCAGCATGGGCAAAGGACTGCTGGAGGCCAGCTTACAGGGGAGCAGAGAGCAATGCAAACCTGAGCCATGGGGGCAGCAGTGGTGGTGAACAACACGCTGACAGGTCTAAGAGGCGCTAAGGCGAGGGCAACAACTTGTGGGGAGTTAGGATCAGGCAGCGTCAGGGATGACCCCAGGTTTCTCACCTACATAGGCATCCAGGAAGAAGATTGTATATATAAATCTCCCAAAGCTAATCTCTCAGGGCTTCTGAACTACAAGTTTGTTTGTTTGTTTGTTTTAGAGACTGGATCTCCCTCTGTTGCTGAGGCTAGGGTGGCATGATCACAGCTTGCTACAGCCTCAATCTCCCTGGGCTCAAGCAATTCTCCTTCCTCAGCCTGGGAAGTAGCTGGGACTACAGGCATGCACCACCATACCTGGCTAATTTTTAATTTTTTTGTAGAGATGGGGTCTTGCTATATTGCCTATGTTGGTCTTGAACTCCTGGCCTCAAGCAATCCTCTGGTCTTGGCCTCCCAAAGCACTGGGATTACAGGTATGAGCCACCATGCCCAGTCCTATCCTATAAATTTGAATGGGTTCTGGCAACTTCCCAGAGGTCTGCAGATTGCTGGTTGCAGCAGGTGAGTTTATAAAGCAGAGCTGAATTCCTAGAAGGAGATAGGCTCCAAGATGCTCGTTTCAAGAGAAGCTAGCCTTCAGCAGGCAGGGTAGACCCGAGAGCCAGGGCTGGAAGATGCGGACACTCTCTGTGAGCTTCAGGGCATTGAGGCCTGCGGGGTCACTATGCGCCATGGCGTCAGCATCACCCAGCTCCGCTGAATGGGAATTTGCCTTTTAATACAGGTGGCATGCAAGGACGTGGAAGTTTGGGAAACACTGCTGGAGCCTCACCCAGGAGCTGCCTATACATGAAGGAGAAGCTTGTTTTTCTCCTGGCTGTCCTCTGCTCTCCAGATGGCTTGATTAATATTCTCCTCCCTGCAGAGCTCTTCCTGTTCAGAAGGCAGCAACTGGCCCTTCCTTCGATCACTCATGATATTAACAATTTGTCCGTTATTTGCAACCAGTGAAAAAAGCCTTCTCAAAACATGGCCTGAAACTCATGGGGCATATGTGATAACTTACTCAAACCAACCTGATACTTATTTAATTTCCCCGCATAGTCCACTCCAAAGAGTTTTTAAAAAGTAATTTTCTGAAATCTTTGGATAGGCCATTTGTTGCACTATAAGACTTTCCCCCCGGAGGGATTTGTGATTATAACTGGAATGAGAAAGCTCTGTTATTAGAAATAATATTTGGTCCTAGAAAGCTCTAAAGGCGTTGGGTGGAAGGGGGAATGTAGAAAGGGCAGGGGAGTTGGGTGAGGGAGGGGAGAACAAGGGCTCTCGCTGTACCTACAATTGCCACGTTTGTGCTTTGACAAAGGGTCAGAAAACCCAAGGAAAAATCAAAGTTCAGAAAGGTTCTGGTTCTTCCAGAACTTTGCTGTCCAATATGGTAAGCGCTAGCTATGTGTAGCTATTAAAATTGGAATTTAAATTAGCTAAATTTAAATAAAAGTAGATATTCCGTCCCTCAGTCACCCTAGCCAGCTTGTCATCACAGAAAGTTCTGCTGGACAGTGCTGTTCTAGAAAGTCACATAGGGCTGTAAGACAAGCTTGTCTAACCCGCAGCCCGCAGGCCACATGTGGCCCAAGATGGCTTTGAATGAGGCACAGCACAAATGCGCAAACTTTCTTAAAACATTGTGAGATTTTTTGGCCATTCTCAAAAAGCTCATCAGCTATTGTTAGTGTTAGTGTTAGTATATTTTATGTGTGGCCCAAGACAATTCTTCTTCCAATGTGGCCCAGGGAAGCCACAAAAGATTGGACATCCCAGCTGTAAGACATACTGATTACTAAGTTGTAGTAACTTATTTCTGGTTCAAAACTGCACTGTACATGCCACAAGGGGCCTCAATGTTCAGTCTTCCCTGAGCATGGGTGAGTAAGTGTGCCTTTTTACTCTGCCATGCTTTGAACACCGTCAATTAAATGGCAACGGTGTGGCCATTGCTGCTGTGGAATGTACAAGGAGCTGTAGGCCACATAGTGAACCCCAAACCAGAACACCCGGCTTCCTTGCCTGTCTCGTGCCACCCTGGACAATTGGTAAAATCTTGATCTCTTTATTCAAAGACACTGTCTGTCACCACCTAGCAGGGTGCTGGTGGACTAGTGAGAAAATGCAGCTGTGAATTGCACACGTGACTTACAGGATGAAAACCCTTTATGAGGCTGGGGGCAGTGGCTCCCAACACTTTGGGAAGCTGAGGTGGGGGGATTGCTTGAGCCCAGGAGTTCGAGATGAGCCTGGACAAGACAGTGAGACACTGTCTCCACAATAACTATTAAAAAAAGAAAACCAAAACGTTTATGAATCCTCATTTAGTTAAATAAAATAGCAACAACAAAATTAAACAACAGCAGAAAATACACTTCTGTCTCCTGTCTCCCTACACTTCTGGAGATGTGCATATTATTCTCTCCAGGGGAAAAATCACTGGTGTATGTGGTGGAGGTAAGTTTTTTGTTTGTTTATTTGTTTTGAGACAGGGTCTTGCTCTGTTGCCCAGGCTGGAATGCAGTGGTACCATCACGGCTCACTGTGGCCTTGAACTCCCAGGCTCAAGCGATCCTCCCACCTCAGCCTCCAAGTAGCTGAGACTACAGGTGCATGCCACCATGCCCAGCTTTTCTTAAATTTTTTTAGAGACATGGTCTCATTATGTTGCTCAGGCTGGTCTTGAACTCCTGGGCTCAAGCGACCCTGCCACCTCAGCCTCCCACGGTGCTGGGATTACAGGCATGAGCCATAGTGCCTGGCTTGTAAGCTTCTTTTTGAAACTATATTAGAATATGAGATGTACAAATTTAATACTGCTTTTTAGATATAATTTTAATTGGCTTGAAACTAACCTTGATGCAGGCTGTTTTACATAGCAAAATCTTAGTTTGGCAGCTTAGCAAAATGATATTTTAAACACAAAGGTATTTTCATTCTCATATAGCTGCACATTTTACGTAAGGAAGGGTTTGCACTTATGAAATGTGTGTGTTTCCTGTCTGAAATTCAAAGCGCCCTGGTCCCTGCAGTTTCTTCTGCGTCCGTGAGGGGAAAACTCTTTCTCCTTTGACTCATTTCGTCAGCACTGCTGATTGGTTTCCCTCATACAAGTAAAACAGCATCTGAGTTAACTCGAAGTTTTTGCATTGGTCTTTGAAAGTATATTCCAACATATTTCAAACTCAGCCGAGAACACATCTTGTAGATATTATGTGAACACAAATACAAATTCCTGAGGCCCCTGAAGGGGATGAGATAGATAAGGAATGCCTACGTTAGGATCAACATTTCAGAAAATGTTAGGACAGAGCACAGTTTGGCCCTGCTTCTATAAGCACCCACTTCTCAGTCTTGCACCTGCTTCACCATCTTGTGGCTGGGGATATGGGGGTCACTCTCAGAGTCATGTCCTCCTGACACCATTACAAACAAGCTCTGAAAATGATGATATATCTGAAAACCTGGGCACTCTCCTGAAGCGCGTAAAAGAGATTGTTCACTGTATTTGAGTCAATGTGGAGTTCACCAATTGGCCCGGGCCCTCTCATACATTTGAAAAGCTTAGAGTGAGTTTATAAAGCTTGATTTCTCTACATTTTCTCAAAAACATGATCAGGGCACATATTACCACCTCACTGAGCTGGCAAGAAGCCGGACAGCAGCTCTGAGACTGTCTTAGCACAGCGGAGACAGAGGGGAGCAGGGCAGAAGAAACCCATCAAACCCGGCAACACGGAATGCAATTAGAACAACTGGGAAAGGCCAGCACGGTGGCTCACACCTATAATCCCAGCACTTTGAGAGGCTGAGATAGGCAGATCACTTGAGCTCAGGAGTTTGAGACCAGCTTGGGCAACGTGGTGAAACCGCATCTCTGCCAAAATTACAAAAAGTAGCCAGGTGTGGTGGTATGAGCCTATAATCCCAGCTACCGGGGAGGTTGAGGTGGGAGGATCGCTTGAGCCTAGGAGTTTGAGAACACCCTGGGCAATATAGGGTGTCCCTGTCTCTACAAATAATTAAAACATTTGCTGGGTGTAGTGGCACACACTTGTGGTCCTAGCTACTCAGGAGGCTGAGGCAGGAGGATTGCTTGAGCCCAGGAGTTCAAGGTTGCAGTGAGCTATGATTGCATCACTGCAATCTCCAGCCTGAGCAACAGAGTGAGACTCTGCCTAAAAAAAAAAAAAAGAAAAAAGAAAAGAAAAACCTGGGAAACACTCTTTGTTCTTTAAGTGAGCAATTCTACATTTAGGAATTGTTCTGGAAGGGAAATCTATCATTATTGCATTGTGATCACAAAAGACTGAAACAACCTAAATGTCCTTCAGTGAATTAAACTCATGGCAACACCCATGCGATGGAGGATGGTGCTGCCTCCACCCTCAAGGTGAGGGTGCCTCCCGGGTCATCCCCTACTTCAGGCTAGTCTCCTCTCCATCCTCTCACTGGGTCCTCTCCATTCTCTCCCTTGTCCAAATCTGGCTGGGCTGGCTTCAGCCCACCCTCTGCCCAGAACCCCTGTGGAAGGGCAGCCCTACTCTCTGCTGACCGGCAGTCTGTGGCTTTCACATCGCATCGTGGTTTCTTCCGGTGTCACGTCTTGGCTCCTTAACTAGGTCATAAGCTTCTTTAGATCACGCCTTCTGCTTATCTGCCCAGAAAGGGGACCACTCGCTCAGCCTCTGTCTCTGTCTCTCTCCCTCTTGTCCCCCAGCATGTCTGGTCACAAAACATCAGGACCCCTCCGCAGTCTCCATCCCCAGTGCCCACACAATGGATGGGCTTCACCTCTGGAAATTACCAATTACTTTTGCTGCTCCACACAGCAGGGGATGGGAAGAGGGGGAGACATTGAGGGGGAACTTCTCAGGAATAAGAACATGCTCTGTTCTCAGAGTCAGAAGTCCTGGGTTTGAGTCCTGACTCTGTTATTTTTAGGCTGTGTGACTTGAGACAAATTACTTGGCATCTCTGACCTTGACTTCCCTGTGTGAAGTGCAGCTGTTACTGCTCGAGTAAAAGGGGTCGTGAGGTTGTTTGCCTCTGAGCCCCCAAGTGCCCGCACCTGGAAAGCTTTACTATCACCCAGGCCCTTCATGACTCTGGGCCGTAGTTCATAGAGAAAGATACCAGGGGTGAGCCTCACACCAGATTCAGGGCCACGAGTTTGTTTGTTTTGACCAAAACTTGGTACTTGGGGAGGAAGAGAGGACTTGAGCGCCTGGAGACTCATCATTCCATGCGGTCTTGTCTCAGACGTCCTTGGCATTGGTTTATGTCTCATATCTGGTTCATAGTTGTGCTTGGTGAACCAGAAGTGTAACCCAAATAGATCACTCTGCGGTATTTAAAAAAATTAACAGGAAGAGGCTGTGTGGGGTGATGAGTGTGGATGCACATTTCAGTTTTAGTTTTCACCCATTTAGCACACATGTTATGAAAGCCAGTCCAGGAAAACATGCTTCTGTCACTGGACAGTCAGCTGAGTGATGTCCCTTCCCGTCTAGTTGACCTGGGTGCAGTGAGGGTGGCACTTGTCATCCCCTGGTGTGGTCAGTGGAGTGGAAAGAGCTTTAAGTTCCTGCAGGTTCTATCATGAAGGAGCTGTGTAACCTTGGACACGTTACTTCACTTCTCCAAGCTTTAGTCTCTTCACCTTTAAAGGGGGGCCCTCCTTTACTGGGTCTCCAGAAGGTGAAATGGAAAGTATCTAGGGCCGTTCCTGGCACGCGGCAGGCCTTCAGTCGGTGGCAGGCATTACTGTCATTTAAAACATTCAGACACGGGAAACAGAAGCAAACCACTGTTACTGCGGGGTTTTCTGTTACAGCTGAACTAAATTCCAACGAATACACTTACTTTACAGATAAATTCCACACTTTGGAAAGGAATCCAAAGTTACAAGCCCCACATTTCCTACACATGGCCTAGCCTCTAAACCTGTTTCATATTTTAGCAAAATCGCCAGCACTCTCCCAATGGACATTCTCTGCAGTCTTTAACAGTCTTCAAAGCCCATATTAAGAAGGTGGAGTGTCTAAGTCCTGGCCAGTGGAACAGAACAGGAATGATGAGTGAGAGAGATGTGTTCTTAAGACGGGAGAGGCTGTACCCTCCTCCTTCTCTTCTGCCAGCTAGAGGCAGACACTAGAGGTTCTCAGCCCTGTGGCCACTGTATCTGCCACAAGGAGACACTGGGAAGAGAGGCCAGGCATGAGGGAGGGCAAGACAGCAGGGGCCCAGGTCCCCATACACCAGGGAGTGCCATGCCAGCTCAGGTTGACCATCTCTGGACTTTCTGAATGGGCAAAGATATCCCTAAAGAGTGTAATTATTTCCCGCAAGGCAGAACTTAGCATTGCTGGTGGTGGAACCAGGCCGTCAGGAGCGCCTGATGAGGTTGGGCCACATGTGAATAGTGGAGAGAAACAGGAATAGGGAACACTCCAGCCAATATTACTTTTCATGTAAAGTAAAGCTCTTCATTAAATAACAGTAAAAGTCAAGAGAAAGATTTAATTACTACCTTTGTATTTATAAAACTTTGCTTTATATAACTTGATGTAACTATGGTCAAGATAGGACAATATTTAAAGAAATAAAAGCACCAAGGTACAAAGTCAGCACAAAAAGTTGTGCTGATTAAGGGAGTAGTGTCATCCCCAAGGGCAGTATCTGGCAGTGTGTCCCAGACCCTGCCTTTGACCCTGAACTGCTTAACATTCCAAGCATTCACTTGCATGAAAGCCTGAAAAGCACACTTACTACATTCCGGGATGATTTGAAGCTGGTCAGGAGAGCTCATGTTTTGAAAAGTATTGCAGGATGCAAAAAATATTTTGACCAAACAGAATGATGAGCTGAGTGTAACAGTATGAAATGAGATGACGACGAATAGAAGAATCTGACTGATTCGGGGCCTGGATACCAATGGCCTCCGTATAAGACTAGTAGGGGACTTGTGTTCAGTTGTGAACTTTGGGGGAAACAGAATCATCAGGGTGAAGAGATGGGAGTCGTGGTTGGGCAGAGAGCTGGTGGGGCGTGGGAAAGCGACGTAAGAGCCCCGTGTTAGGTGCCTAGGGCTGCCGCAACACGGTGCTGCACACTGCGGGCGGAAACAATAGACTTTACTGTCTGTCCGTTTTGGAGGCTAGAATTCCAAGGTCAAGGCGCCATCAGGGTTGGCTCTTCCGGGGGCTGTGAGGGAGAACTTGTTCCTTGCCTCTCTCCTGGCTCCTGACAGTTCGCTGGCAATCTTTGGCATTCATTGTAATGTAGCTCCATCATTAACTTCTATGTAAAATACATACAAAGTCTCTGTTTTCATCTTCACGTGGCATTCTCCCTGTGTGCTTGCCTCTGTCCACAGCTTCCCTTTTTTGCAAGGGCACCAGGTGTATTGGATTAGGGCCCACCCTAATGACCTCATTTTAGCTCGTTCATCTGCAAAGACCCTGTTCCAGTTAAGGCCACATTCACAGGTATTGGGGTTAGGACTCTAACATCTTTTTTGGAGAAGACACAGTTCAATCTGTAGCAAGCCCTTTCCCAATTTGAAGGGCTGTCACATGCAAAAGGCTTAATTTTCTTTCATGTGACCCCCAAGGAAGAGAAGCGGGGCCATGGAGGCAGATTCCAGTCCAGCAAGAAGACCTCAAAGTATTAACTCATTGTTTGCTGTGTAGCTCCAGACTTCTTTCCTCTCTCAGTTGTGCTCAACAGCCATTTTTCCCCCATTTTTGAAAATCTTTTCAAAAACAAAGATTTGAAACAAAGATTCAAATATATACCACTGACTATATACTTAATAATTTATCATCTAATCTGGGACACTTCTGAGAATGGTAACAGTGCGGGTGGTGAAAGCAGTCCAGCAGGACATACACTAACTAAAGACTATATAAATGGGTAAGAATTGGTCTGCTTTTCATTATCACCATGCAGCAGCAATCAGCAATTCTAAACTATATCAGTGATAACCTACCCCTCCTTAAAAAAAAATCTTTAATTGATTTAACTCCTAAACAATTGCTGTGGTTACTATTGTGCTAATATACCTGTAAGCTTCAAATTAGCTTGTTTTAATTTCTTACTTTTTTTTTTTTTTGAGAGCACTTTCGCTTTGTTGCCCAGGCTGGACTGCAGTGGCACAATCTCAGCTTGCTGCAACCTCCACCTCCCATGTTCAAATGATTCTCCTGCCTCAGCCTCCCAAGTAGCTGGGATTACAGGCACCTGCCACCACACCTGGCTAATTTTTGTATTTTTAGTAGAAACAGGGTTTCACCATGTTGGCCAGGCTGGTCTCGAACTCCTGACCTCAGGTGATCTGCCCGCCTCAGCCTCCCAAAGTGCTGGGATTACAGGCGTGAGCCACCGTGCCTGGCCTAATTTATTACCTTTTACTAAATAAACATATTTTACATGGAAGTTAATTAGACAAACACCCGGTTACACAGTTGACCTCTGGCATGCGCTACACACATTTTTTGTGTGTGTGTGAATAAATTCATAATTATTAAAAGTCATCAGGCTTAGGGAACAGCTCATGTCTCCAACCCCTGGCGGAGAACTCCTGGGTTTGTTTTTATTTATTTATTTTTTGAGACAGAGTTTCGCTTTTTGCCCAGGCTAGAGTGCAGTGGTGTGATCTCTGCTCACTGTAACATCCGCCTACCAGGTTCAAGTGATTCTCCTGCCTCAGCCTCCTGAGTAGCTGGGATTACAGGCATGCGCCACTACATCTGGTTAATTTTGTATTTTTAGTAGAGGCAGGGTTTCACCTTGTTGGCCAGGCTGGTCTCAAACTCCTGACCTTAGGTGATCCGCCTGCCTCGGCCTCCCAAAGTGCTGGGATTACAGGTGTAAGCCACCGTGCCTGGCCTACTCCTGCATTTAAACAACAGATTTGAAATAGACAATGATAACACAATGATCATCATAAAGATGAAAGGAATTGAGCTACTTTAATTGTCATCCTATGTGACCACTTGAAATTTTTATTTGTATTCAGAATTTAAACACTGAAACAGTGCAAACTGTGAATTGTAATATTTTTATTTGATAACTGAAAATTTTTCAACATGTAAAAAGTGGGATGTATGAAACTACGAATTATTCTGGGTATCAGATATGCTGAGTCAGGGTATTAGTTCCCAGTGGTTTAATCTGATGTATCCCATACTATGGTATTGGTGGTACTAATGCCACAATGGCCACAATGGTGGTAACAATACCAGTGGTGGTACATGTTGGTGGTACCAATACCATAGTATGGGACACATCAGATTAAACAATTGGGAAATCTGGGAAAACTGAGCTATCCCAGGCAAACCAGGACATCCCACTACTGACCAAAGATCAAAGGATGATTTTTGGGGAAAGAGTTCTTCCTTCTTTCTCAGAAGAGAAGAGGGAGAAGAGGGAGAAGAGGGAGAAGAGGTGCGTGGGGGAGATATAGTGACTCTAATGGGAGAGGGAGGACTATTAGGAGGGAGACATTTAAAACATGATCTGGGTATAGCTTTTAAAAATACACATAAATGTTTAATACAAATGCACTAGTAGTGGACATGCGGTTTGTGATTGGCTTTTAACAAAATGTTATATGGTAAGTTTTTGTGGAATTCATTTTTTTCTGCAATATTATTTTTAGTGGCTGTCATCTTGCTCCTAAATTCCCTTCTGTGTGTCTCCTTGCCTTATCTCCCCACCTCACACCATTCACAAGAATAAATTCCAGATGCTTTAAGAACTTTTAAAAATTTAGGCCGGGTGCGGTGGCTCATGCCTGTAATACCAGCACTTTGGGAAGCCGAGGTCAGGAGTTTGCAACCAACCTGGCTAACACGGCGAAACTTCGTCTCTAGTAAAAATACAAAAATTAGCTGGGCCTGGTGGCGCACACCTGTAGTCCCAGCTACTCGGGAGGCTAAGGCAGGAGAATCACTTGAACCTGGGAGGCAGAGGTTTCAATGATGAAACAACAACCTTTGGATGTTGCATCCATCAGTAGGGAAAGAAAAAATAAAGTGTGGGAGGGTCTCAAGAGGAATTGCTGTGCAGCAATCAAAAGCAACCACTGAGAAAAAAGAGGATACAGAATGATATACTTAGCAAGAGAGCATTTGTGACAATCTAATTCACAGGTGAAACTTTCTTATTATTGGTAGGGACAGAAGTTGATATGCAAATATTTAGCTGGAGTGATAATGTAAATTACACAGTTTAATAAATCCAAGATTTAAAAATATTCTCTTTTATTGTCTAAGTTCTGGCAAATTGGTTATCAAATACATCTTATAATTTCCCAGTTGTTAATTTTCAGGAATTGCTGGTGTGAGCTTCTGTTTGATATGGTGGACCCTCGGTAAGCGATGCGCTGTTTGATATGGTGGACCCTCGGTAAGTGATGCGCTGGTCTGGGCCATGCTTTGATACAGGAGATGGCAGCAAACTCTTCCAAGAATTTCCCCACAAAATTATAGGCATGAGGTAACTTTTAGCCTCAAGAAGCGGAAAATCTTTCTGAACATCAGCTATTGTAAGTGGTGTTGATTTCTTCCTAGCTTCTGCTAAACTAACGGCAGCTAAATAAAACATTTTCAAGGCCTTACAAAAATGTCAGAAGTTTCCATATATTCCATACCTCTATGAGTGATGAAATCATTGACATTTCTTTCTTGAAACGTCATATTTAATTAGATCAAGTCTAATCTTTCAGGTGGATGAGAGAAGATGCTCCCTGTGTGGGCTTTGTTGCCAGATTGCCTTGTTTTGAATTCTGATTCTCCTGCGTCAGTTTTGATTACCTCTGTTTTCAGGTTCCTTATTTGTAAAGGGGGGCGGTGATGATGGTGATGATATGGATGGTACTTAGGGAGGCAGGAAACACTTAAAATGGTACCTGGCAGTGAGCATCACTACATAAATGTCAGCTCTCATTTTTATTAAGTTTAGATTCTTAATGCTAGTGATGGGCATGGGCAGGTGCTTCAATGTTTTAATACGTGTTTTATTAAAAGAAGGTGAAATTCGACCTGGCGCGGTGGCTCACGCCTGTAATCCCAGCACTTTGGGAGGCCCAGGCAGGCGCATCACGAGGTCAGGAGATCGAGACCATCCGGGCTAACACGGTGAAACCCCGACTCTCCTAAAAATACAAAAACAAAATTAGGCGGGCGTGGTGGCGGGCGCCTGTAGTCCCAGCTACTCGGAAGGCTGAGGTGGCAGAATGGCGTGAACCCGGGAGGCGGAGCTCGCAGTGAGCCGAGATCGCGCCACCACTGCACTCCGGCCTGGGCGACAAAGTGAGACTCAGTCTCAAAAAAAAAAAAAAAAAAAAAAAAAAGAGAAGGTTAAGTTCAACAGGGACTGTGGAAAGAGGGACCTACCCCTGAGGGGACGTGGCCCTCAATGCCCCTACAGACTTGGGCCCGCCTCCTTCCTTCTGTCGCACGGGTGCCTCTGCTGTCAGAACCAGCAGTATTAACCAGCGCTGGACAAGTCACTGCCTGGCTACTTGCTCTCCCGCCCGGCAGAGCTCAGAGCCTGCAGTTCCACACGTGGCCATGTGAGGGCGATGCCAGGGGAGTGCCGATTTATGGGGCAGCCACAGCCTTTGGGTGTGGGGGTCGGGGGATGGCCGCACCACTGCCAAGGAGTGTCCAAGCTGCTGGGCCAAAGAGGCATGTTGGGATAGAATCTCGCGCAGGAGCTTCAGAGGTTTAGTGGGTGCAGGCAATCCCCAGTCAGGGCTCCTCAGCCAGGCCCTCTGGGACAGTAACCTAGGTGCTGGAGGCTCCGTGACAGATGTTAACTCTTTAGTTGCTGGATTGTAGCCAGGTGCATGAGCCCCCGGGAAAGGCTCGGGTGGCGAGGGCTGTTCACCAACCTGTATGTAAGAACTTAGATTTTTTTGCCAACTCATACAGCTGAGCACTACACAAACACAGTTCTCTTGTCATGGATATGTAATAAAAGCTGAATAGGCATGATTATAGCAGTTTGTGACTCGTAGTAATGTTCCCAGTGAAATTGAAGAATTTTTTTTTTTTTTTTTTTTTTTTTTTTTTTTTTTTTTTTTTAGATAAACTCTCACTCTGTTGCCTGGCTGGAGTGCAGTGGCATGATCTCGGTTCACTGCAATCTCCATATCCTGGGTTCAAGCGATTCTCCTACTTCAGCCTCCCGAGTAGCTGGGATTACAGGCGTGCTCCACCGCTGGCCTGGCTAATTTTTGTATTTTTTTAGTCGAGACGGGGGTCTCACCATGTTGGCCAAGCTGGTCTCGAACTCCTGACCTCAAATGATCCACCTGTCTTGGCCTCTGAAAAGGAGGAACTCTTAACTCAAGGTGGCGTGGATATGAGCATTGTTACTCTTTATACTCCTTTGTAATAAATTTAAAAAATTCTCAGAGACAATTTGGATCATCCAATGCATTTTTGAAAGACTAGAGTATATCTTTAAAAAATCAGCATAAACAAAACTACTAAGATGTCATTTGGCAACAGCAGCATTCTTTAGCAAAATTGCAAATTATACAAATTTTACCTTCCAAATTCCTCATTCTGGTCCCTGTGCCCTGCCCTGCCTGTTATCATGTCCCAGTGGCTGTTGCTGTTCCCCGTGGCGTAAATGCTGCCACTTGTGAGCTTCCTGTACAAAAAGGTGTGCTGCGACCTCTTCCTCATTCACCTGGTCTTCAGCTGTTTTATTCTTGATTTGGGGCTCAGAATTGTTCATTCCCTGAAGACGATCAAAGGACACGCACACATCCAAAGTTTCACTCTGCCATAGCGGAGGCTTCTTCTTATGATTTTATAAAAACTGCTTTTCAGAAACAAAAGTCAAGATGCTACATTTATAGAGGATTCGCAGCTTCTAGTCTGGTTTTAAAATGAAGTAAAAATGAAATTCAATTTGCAAATTTATTATTTGCTGACTAAATTATATCTTTTAATGTAGTATATCCAACTTGATATTAAATAACAAATGAATACATTGCCTCAGTCCAAAAAGGATCAGAGATAATGTCAAATGAGATGATTCAGTGAGCAAAAGATAGCACGAGTCATAAAATTACAAACTTACTTCATGCCTCTATCTTCGTGCTCTTTGTAAACAACAGCAAACTCCCTTTTCCCCACCCCATTTTTTTCTTTTACTTATCTTGTCTCCTCCAGAGTTTTGACATTTTCAAAACTGTACAGTTCCTGCTTAAAGAAATGAACAGCTGCTGGTGAAATTTCAGGTGCAGACACCCAGTTGGACAGGTCATTGGGGCCAGAGGTCCCTCCCAGGACTGGTCAGGTTGCTCTAGGTGGACAAGGGCATGCTTCTGGGAAATGAGAGGCCTGGTGCTGGTAACCTAGCATCAGTGCAGTTGCAGACTGCTGTTGGAGATGGCTGGGAAGGAGGGCAGCGGCGTGGGTTGAGGTCACGGAGGACGCGCAGGGTAGGCTTGAAGCTGGAGGGACATACTTTGCATACCAATTCCTTTTCTGGGTCCTGCCAGTGGTGAAACTCTGAGTGTGCTTGTCACTGATGGCATGGTACAGACCACCTGGTCAGGGGACAGCCCTTGCATCAGGTTTCCAGGCGGGCTCAGAAGCCTTAATGCTTTCTTTGGAAGATCTCTCTGCCATTGCTCCTGATAGGATAGATCAGCTGCTCTGTGGCTTGGTTCTTCTGACATCTCTCCTTTAGCCCCCTCCACCTGGCACCACCACCTCCTTTCCTCTTCCTGATAGGCTTTTAGAAACCTTCGAAGATTATTCCTCCTGCAGCATTTATATTTTATTTTATTTTTTTTATTTTTATTTATTTATTTATTTTTGAGACGGAGTCTCGCTCTGTCGCCCAGGCTGGAGTGCAGTGGCCGGATCTTGGCTCACTGCAAGCTCCGCCTCCTGGGTTTATGCCATTCTCCTGCCTCAGCCTCGCGAGTACCTGGGACTACAGGCGCCCGCCACCTCGCCCGGCTAGTTTTTTTTTTTTTGTATTTTCTAGTAGAGATGGGGTTTCACTGTGTTAGCCAGGATGGTCTCGATCTCCTGACCTCGTGATCCGCCCGTCTCGGCCTCCCAAAGTGCTGGGATTACAGGCTTGAGCCACCGCGCCCGGCAGCATTTATATTTTAAAAGGAGACAGTGGAGCAGACACTCTAACTCAAAGAATAAAATGAAAACTACTCTGTAATGAGCACCTACTGGGTATCAGGAGCTTGGGCAAGTGTTGCTCATTTAATCTTCACTACAACCCTGCAAGGTTTTGCTTCCCTAGTTAACAGATAGGAAAGTGGAGGCCTGGGGGTTGAGGGAGGTACAGTCAAGCAGTCAAGTTCACAGAGCTGGAGGCTCTCTGGTGGGGCTGGACTTGAGTATACTTTTGGTAGAGTCTCAGTCCCTAGGCCCCTCCTCATGACATAGCCCCCTCCCCTCCCATCCTGCTTCAGGGCCTGGGCCCAGAGCCCACCCGGGAGCCAGGACTCTTGCCCCTTGCCCGCGTCTAGGCTGCCGTGGGTGGCAGAGGAAGGGCTCTCTGGTCCAGGCTACCCTTCTGTGGCTTGAACAGGAAAAGACAAAGGTCCCATTTTAGAGCTGCAGTCTGTTTCCATGTCTCTAGTTGCTGAACCACCAGGAGGAAAAGCATTTGAGGTATTTCCATGGGAAATGGTAGCCAACAAAAGCGCTGTTGGGTGGTATTCCAGTTAATTGCAGGAAGGCGGGCAGCCCTCCAGGATATTACCTTTCTTGGGCTGGAAAGTGTTTCTTTGAAAAACGTTTTGGTTCAGCCGAGGCCTCCTAAGTTTTCGCAGATTTGCTTGTTCATAACTATGAAGAGAGTCACCAAGTCGGTCCTTCGGGGGGCGGGGTGGGGGTAAGGTGAAGGCAGCATCGCTGGGAGGAAACTACTCCGATGACAACTTTTTGCTAAATGGTGGCTGGAAAACACTGGATTGTATTTCCCCCGGTATAAATTCCTAAAGGGGGTCATTCCCCCGAGGCCTGCCTCCCCCAGACAGAAACAGAATCTGTGACCCTGAATGAAATGTCTCATGCCCCTGCAAAGGGGAGAGGGCAGGAAATGAAGAGAAGTGATCGCTCTTCTTAAACACACTTTTTTTTTTTTTTTAAACACTGAAAAGAAAAGCATTTGCAAAGGTGCATGAATCCAAGCGTGTTGCTCCTGACACATCGGTTTTGCATGTGCTTTTGCCTTTTCAGAATGTTTTCAATTCATAGCAGCCTTGGGAGGTGAGCAAGGCCTCCATCCATCTCTGCACCTGAGAGATGAGGACGCTGAAGTTAAATGGCTTACCCTGCAGGCCATCCCACTGGTAAGACACGGAGCTGGTGCATTCCATCAGTTTGTTGTGGCCACATACTCCCGGGCACCTCTTCTGTTTCAGCCCGGGGCACAGAAGGAAAGGAAAACGGGGTGGCCGCTGTCTTGCTGTGGATACACGTGCCTCATTTAAGTAGAAGGGTACAGAGCAGCCCAACACGAGGTACCGTCCTTCAGCTTTAAGCTGACCTGGAGCTCTGTGCAGCGACTGCCGCAAGTGGGCTGGAGTAGGGGGCACGCAGCACTTCCTGAAGGAGGCGCGAACAGCTGCTGAGACGGTGGACCTCTGCATGGGGTTCTTTCCACCAGGACCTCACTGAAATCTAGGTGCTGTTCCCCAAATGGAACATTGTAATGACTGCTGCCGATGATATGTTTTATATCTGCTAGTTGTTATAAATGCAAATATAGAGAAATAGGAAGTAAAAGATCCAAGTGTCATTTCCCCTACTCCTGGCAACCCTAATTGGCCCCTAACCCAAGATGAACACAGTTTGATATGTTAGGATGTCTCTTTTGGACATTCTCATATGCATACAAGCTGTATGGGCCTCTGCCCTGGCTGCTCAGAAGCTGACCAGTGTGTACTACATCAAAGGGCTCAGCCTCTGCAGGGGATAGGAGGTGCGGCTAGGATATTCTTCTCGCTGGCTCCCTCTGTGCCAGGTCAGACCCTCTGGTCAGAGGGCTGGTGGCAGAGCCTGTGGTCAGAGAGCTGGTGGGAGACCTCATGGTCAGAGGGCTGGTGGCAGACCCCGGGGTCAGAGGGCTGGTGGCAGACCCCGGGGTCAGAGAGCTGGTGGCAGACCCCGGGGTCAGAGGGCTGGTGGCAGACCCCGGGGTCAGAGGGCTGGTGGGAGACCTCATGGTCAGAGGGCTGGTGGCAGACCCCGGGGTCAGAGGGCTGGTGGCAGACCCTGTGGTCAGAGGGCTGGTGGCAGACCCCGGGGTCAGAGGGCTGGTGGCAGACCCCGGGGTCAGAGGGCTGGTGGCAGACCCTGTGGTCAGAGGGCTGGTGGCAGACCCTGTGGTCAGAGGGCTGGTGGCAGACCCCGGGGTCAGAGGGCTGGTGGCAGAGCCTGTGGTCAGAGGGCTGGTGGCAGACCCCGGGGTCAGAGGGCTGGTGGCAGACCCTGTGGTCAGAGGGCTGGTGGCAGACCCCGGGGTCAGAGGGCTGGTGGCAGACTTCACGGTCAGCGAGCTGGTGGCAGACCCCATGGTCAGGGGGCTGGTGGGAGACCACATGGTCAGGGGGCTGGTGGGAGACCACATGGTCAGGGGGCTGGTGGGAGACCACATGGTCAGCGAGCTGGTGGCAGACCACATGGTCAGGGGGCTGGTGGCAGACTTCACGGTCAGCGAGCTGGTGGCAGACCACATGGTCAGGGGGCTGGTGGGAGACCACATGGTCAGGGGGCTGGTGGCAGACCACATGGTCAGGGGGCTGGTGGGAGACCACATGGTCAGGGGGCTGGTGGGAGACCACATGGTCAGGGGGCTGGTGGGAGACCACATGGTCAGGGGGCTGGTGGGAGACCACATGGTCAGGGGGCTGGTGGGAGACCACATGGTCAGGGGGCTGGTGGCAGCCCTCTGCTGGGAGTCCTAGCTCCTGTCAGGTGGCCCCTTCACACATTTTCCCTCTCTGGATTCCCATAATAACCTCCTCCCTTTACCCTTCAGCCCTGCGGATGGTTACTGGCCCTTCTTCCCTTGTTGATTTCCTTAAACCCTGTAAGTAAACTATTGTCAAGTCACCCCACCCTATGTTTTTCAGAATCTTGACTGAGAATAAGCACATACATTGTTTTGTAATCTGCACGTGTGTATGTGTGGGTGTGTGTGTAAAAAGGAGTTATTATATATAAATAGCCTGTAAAGTCATGAAGTCCTGGGGGCCTCAGATAAATACTTAGAAGGATGTTACTGCATCACCCCATTATTGATTAGGAAACAGAGGCTCAGAGAGGGTGGGTAATCTGTTCACAGTCACAAAATAAACAGACGAGTGGCCATTCTAAGGCCAGTGTGCTATTTCACGGCACCCCAGTGGGTGGGTATAGGTTCCTTATGTAATCAGTGTGCTACGGATAAACATTTAATGTTGTATTCAGTTTTTCTCTTTGATATCAAGGCATCCCCAAACACAATACATGATTTCTTCTGGAAGCCTGAAGCAGGCACAGAGCAATGGGAGGCACAGAGGGTGAGACTGAGCCAGCTCTGAGATCTGGGACAAGCTGTTCTGCTTCTCCCAGCCTCGATTTCCCCAGATGTCTACTAGGAAGAGCATAGATCATTGGACTTTGAGGCACAGGAGAGCCTGAGATTCTGCCGAGATTCCTCATTTTTAAATAGCTGCTTTTTCGAGGCTGGAGTGTGGGCAGTGATCAGCTGGCCGCCAGGCAGGCGGCTGACCACAGGGTGCCCTTGCCCCCATGAGGCTTTTGTGGTACCACCCTCCCAGGCATGTCCCATCCTGCTCATGAGCTGCAGAGACATTTGCTTCTGGAGGAAGCACTGAAGATGAAACCAGATTTTAGCACTAGGATTGAAACAAAGAGAAAATGAAGATTCTGACAAAGTGATTGTTTTTAGAATTAAGAAGTGTTACGGGGGAAACGATGTGTTCTTGGAGCATTAGGGGAGGAAATAGGTAAATCCAGGAGAGGGTGCTTGCCACCGCAAGCTGGTCTAGCTCCCTGCGCCCTCAGCTCTGTCCAGGTCCCTCTTCCTCCTCGTTCTTGAAGGCTATGCGGGGCCCATGCTCCAGAGAGGACAGATGCCGCGGCCACTTGTCCTCCCCTCCCCAAAGACCCAGAGCCCGCAGCTCCAGCAGCATCTCCAGCCAGCTGCCTGTCTGCAGCCCACGCCCCCCAGGCCTGCAGGGTTGGGCGAAGTGGCCTCTCCTCTGCGGCCTACCAGGTCCCGAGCTTCCTTAGGGCTGCAGGCAACCGGGCTCCGGCAGGGAATGCGGAGCAAGGCGCATCCGGCGGCCAGCAGGTGTCACTGCTGCCCCAGAGACGGCAGGCCACGGCTGCGGAGACACGGTGAGCTGGAACAAACTGCTTTGTTCCCGCTTCACAGACTTTACCTTACAGCAGGGTTAGGAGCCTGTTTGCCTGCACCTCTGCGTAAGGGAAGGAGTAAAAGCCCTTCTCCTCCTTCCCTTCAGAGGACCCCACGGAGGCCTGCTGGGCTGCGCCCTCCCTCACTGGCCTGGCCAGGGCGCGTGGGAGCACCCAACAGCTGGGGGTCCTGGGCACCCACTGCCTGCCAGGCTCTGCCCTAGGAGCTGTGGGGCCCACAGCCCCATGGACTTCATACTTCTGCGGGGGCATGGGGCAACTCGAAGGGGTGTTGCTAGGTGTGACAAAGCGAGGTCCACCCTGGGTCTGGCACAATGAATCTACTTCCTGGCCGCGTCTCCTCACCCCGAAGGCTTCGCGGATGGTCTTGCTCCAGGCTGTCAGTTGCTCCTCTGAGTGACGGGTGGAGAGGGCGCGGCTCCCGTCTGTGGGGCTGTAGGGGGACCAGCTGTTCTAGTTTGCTCATCACTGAGGAGTTCCTGGATGCACAGTTTTGGTGCTAAACTCAGAAAATCCTGGGCAACCCAACAAGTTGGTCATTCGGGCCAGGTACAAGCCACTTTTCAGGCATCACCTTGCTGAACCCACATTGTTGGTCTGTTATCTCCCCAATGTAAAGAAGAAACTAAGGTTGGAAGAGTCTAACAAGCTGCTCAAACTCTCCGAATGGGGAGAGAGGAGTGGACATTTGAATTTAGGACCACCTGACCCATGCTGTTTCTCCTGGATGCCTCTGAGATTGAGAGATGAGAAGTGGCATTCACAGGCGCAAATCCGTGATGCCCAAATGGTAGGCAGCTGTGGGCCATGGGCATGGACAATTATGCTGTGTGCTGTGGTGGTCGCCTGAACTGGGGCAGCAGCCCAGGAGTCCCTTGAGGGCATGGAGGTGTGAGGGGAGCAGCACATCAGAAACAAGGGATGTGGAACCCCATGGTCAGAGCACAGGTAGCAGAAAAGCACATACTGGGCCAGGCCGAGGGGGCACAGCCAGGCTGACAGGGCCTGGAAGGGAGATACCACCGCCAAGAAGGCCCCAATACCTGCGTGTGCCTCCTCCATGGCCCAGGTACTTTATCTAAAATATCTTTTAGGACAAGAACCAAACCACTAAGCCTGGTGAGCCGAGGACCTGGCGGTGCCTGGATGGGGGCTACGTAGGCAGTAGCAGATGCTGGTAGAAATTCACCCAGGCCCCCTTTGCCAGGTGGCCAGGAACAGCATCGGCCACTTCCACAGAGGGCCATGAAATGGTGTCAGCTTCTGACAGATGCTGGATGAACATTCAGCCTGAGCATGGAAGCCGAAATGAAGGGATTCGCCAAGTCCTTGATTCATTGGGTAAAATCAGCTCTTGTAGCAGCCAGGCAGCTGGCAGGCTGGATGCTGTGCTCAGGGCTACTATTATAGAGAGAAGACCCAGCCCTCCAGTGCCTATAGAAGAGAGCAACCAGCCCAGCAGCAGACAGGCCTTTCTGCAAGTCACTGCAGCAAGGATGAGTGACAAGCTTATCAGGACGGCTGGCCAAGGCACCAAATGCCTACTCCCAGGATCTGCACATGTCTGCTGGGCAAGGCTGCTGCTCTCTTGACAGGGAGAATTAGGAAAAAGAGCCCTTTCTGGATGGGCACAGCCTTCAGTAGTGCAGCTTTGTAAGTGGAGTTCAGTCCCTGCTAACCGTCTTAGCTGGACACATTTGTGCAGTGCATAAGCTGTACAACTGTACATGATGGTTCTGCCAGCAGAGGCTGTTTGTATCAAGGACTGATAACCCTTTTGCGGGCAGGAAGCAGGAGGTACCTGAGACCTGGGTGATGCCCTCCCCATCTGGTCCCTTCTGTGTTCAGAGTGGTCAACTCTTCCTAGGAAGCATCCGGGAGAAGTTATACAGGAGGAAAAGGAGGAGGACGGGTGCATTGGGTGAAGAAATATAAAGTGCAAATGCACAGAGGCATAAAACTTCCCCATTGACTAGGGAGTAGGGTGCAAGGTGGGGACAGCAGGAGATGAGGTAGGCAGGGGCTAGCGTTAGAGGCCTGGTCTTCTGCAGGCTGTTCTCTATTTGAGGCTCAGGGAGGTATGTGCCAGGCTAGAGGGAAGAGGGCAGCAAGGGAGAGCCAGGTGGGAGGTAACCTTCCTTTTCGTAGGCTCCTCTAGAGGCTTATTTCCATACCACATCAATGATATTCCCAGAAACCTCCAGCAATAATTCTGAGCTCTGTCTTCTGCCCATTGTGCCAGCTTCTGCTGGGAATCTTGGAAACAGAAGTTGGAGCCTTACTCTTAAGCAGTAATGCCAAGGCTAAAAAGGGAAGTCATGACCACACACATGTGTCTGCTGGGACTAACTGGGGACAGAGGGTGCAATGGGAAGTTGGGAAGAGTAAGCCGCTGCCGCTGTGCTTGGGGTGGTCTAGGAGGACTTCTCATACCCTGCCCTCTCTTGCGCACACCTGGGTGTGAGCACAGTCTCCAGCCCTCACTGGGGCACTGGGTGAATCACACCCCCTTCCTTAGTTCCTCCACCTGCAAAAGGGTATAGCAGCCCCCACCCACCCAGGGCCCAGGGCATAAACTGCCCCGATGCCTTGATTATTTACTCTTCCTCCTGGTGGGTGGCAGCATCTCAGAGGCCAAGTCTTGCATCACCCACGTGTGCAAGAATACAGGCTGAGGTTTGATTTGCCAAAAAATTTAACTATTTTCCTTTCCTCTTAAGTTCTGGTTTCTCCTTTTGGAAGGTGCAGGAAAGAGGCTGGAAAGGCCCCCTTGACTGCTGCTGATCGGGAAGCGATGAGAGTGTGTGGACAATGGCTGGTGGGCCAGGCTGGCTGTGTCCCAGGGGCCGAGCCCCATGCTGGGCTGTTCTAACAAGAACTTGAACTGAACCGAACCGTGACCCCCAAATTGGAAAACACTGCCCTGATTCACTGAACCCGAAACCGAATCCAAATATTATTATTTTTTGACTGAACTCTGAATTGAACTAATGTTTTTTCTTAAATACCTACCAAACCAGTTCGAACTAGACACAAACATATGTGTTTTCTGAAACTATTGAACCTGAACTTCAAAATAATCTCCTATCCGAGGGCAAAGTGAGACTTTATTTACTTGAGAGTGTTCTGTTCACAGCAGGCCAATAAAGCCTCCTTTATGGCAGAAGTAGCTTTCATTTGTTCAGCGCTTTCGTTTTACTTTTCATTTTTAAAAACCGGGGTGTAATTTACATATAGTGGAATGCATTGATCTTAAATGTATATAGCTTGATCAGTTTTGACGAATTCATTTGCCAGAGGAACTCGGAGGAACCCCAGTCAAGAGCTAGTGTCTTTACATCAGTCCAGAGGGTTCCCTCTGCCCCTGTCCCAGGCCGTTACAACCCCCACCAGACAACCACTGTTCTGACTTCTGTCTCCTTTTGCTTCTCATTTGAGGCTTCTGAACAATCTCCCATGTCCACCATGGAAAGATAGGAGACTCTAATGTGATGATACCCATTTCTTCTTTTCTTTTTTCTAATGTTTATTTTAAGTTCAGGGGGCGTACATCTGAAGGTTTCTTACATAGGTAAACTTGTGTCATGGGGGTCTGTGGTACAGATTATTTCATCACCCAGGTATTAAGCCTGGTATCCATTAGTTATTTTTCCTGATCCTCTCCCTCTTCCCAGCCTCCACCTTCTGATTGGACCCAATGTGTGCCATTCCCCTCTATGTGTCTGTGTGTTCTCAGACTATAGCCATTTTATGGATAAGGGAATAAAGGCTCAGCTAAACAGAAATGGCTTGTCTGAGCTCACAGAGCTAAGTATTAGCAGTGTTAGACCCAGCCAGGTTTCTGGTCTTCTAGCTCCTTCTTTCCATCTCAGGCCGTCTGCCGAATTAGATACCAATAATGGATCCATGCCTCCATGGATTTCCTAGGGAACACATCCCACCTCTGGGCTCCAGGGCACGATGGGCTGCACTCACCCCACAAGCAGGGTGGTTTTACCTATTCTTAAAGACCTCTCAGCAGAGAGCTTGGCGTGTCTCGTTCCGGGCTGAGCCACCCCAGCAGACGGGACATTCTCTTTGGGCCTCAGTGCATCCCTCTGGCAGCAGCCTGCACTGGGGCGTCTGTCCCTTGTCTCCAGCCTGCCTGTGTGTGGCTGTCTGTCGGTGTCTCTGGCTGCCTGTATGTAGACAAACTGTATTTGACCCCCGAGAAGCAATGTCTGTATCCCCTCGCAGCCGAGCAAGAGAACATTGACTAGGTTCCCAGGCTGGGTTTCCTGGGGAAACATTTTCCAGAGCCTACAACAATGTTGTATTTGATTTGATTCCCCCCCTTCTTTGCAGGCGATTGTGTGGTTTGGGGTGTTTTGCTCCTAGTTATAATCCAATAAAGAGCAGCTGCTGAGATTTTTCCAAGAGTGCCGCTTTCAACCGCCCTCGTTGAAAACGCTCTAATTTATTTCAGTCGCTTGTGGGAAAACCAGCCTTAGCTCAAAACAAAGGCGTCCTGTGCTGATGTAATTGCCCCAGGAGTTTCTCCTCAGTGCTTCGGGCCTGTGGATGCTCACCAAGGAGACCCGGGAAGAAGCCTCCCTTCTCAAGGGCTGAAGTTGTCTGGAGGAACCTCGTTGTCTTCTAGCCTCTCAGGAGGACGCGGGAGTCTCAAAGCCCATTGTGGGTTGGGGCCAAGATGTTCTCCATGGCTAGCCAATTTCCTGTGGCTCTCAGGGGTCAGTTCATCAGTCAATCACACCTTAGTATGAATTAATCTGATTTTTTTCTGCTTATGTACTCGGGCCCTGTCCACTGAGGGGCTAGCACTGTGAGTGAAAGGATTGATTAAGAGAGAGTTTCTGCTAAACAGACCTTCAGTGGGACCCAGGCTTAGGGGAACCTATGGTAGGGTTCTGGGCAGTTGGAGGTGGGGGAATGGGAAGAGATTCCGAGTAGGCATTGGAGGGAGACCTCCAGGGTCAGCTTGCCCCAGGCCATTCAGGTTTGCCTGTTCTGTCTCCCGCCTATCAAGGCACCACTTGGGCCCTAACTGTGGTGATTAAAGAGGGCCTCATCAGTAATTAGGTTGGATTGCGCACAAATGTCTTTCTTCTTGGGAAGCACAAGGGCCTTCTGGACTCTAAATTTCAAAATGGCAGCCCCATGGCAGAGTGATGTGTGAAATGTTTTTGTTACTTTGTCAACTCACAGATGGAACTCTGATCGAATTACACCTGGTGGTGCTGTGTGTTTGGCTATAACTGTATTTCCAGGTGAGTGACTCTAGGGGTGTGCTTTGGGGTTGGCTATCTCCAAGGCCCTGTTCTCCGTTTCATTTGCAAAGCGATTTTCATAGAGCCATGGAGATCTCTTTCTTTCCAAGTCAGAGGAAGTCACATGCCAGGGAGCATTTGCCTGTGAAGTGTCCTGCTTTGCCCACAGGCTGCCGTCTGCCTTGCCACTCCCTCCCTTAGAGCCATCTGCAAGGGCCAATCGAATCAAGTTTACAGAGTCCTGCACAGGCAGGAGCAAGACCTCTTTCGGCCTTGGATTTTTAGCAGTTAGTTATAAAGCGCTGGCATGGCGTAGACACAGAAGAGTTCCAAACGCTTCGAAAGTGCTGTACAGATCTCTAGGATTCATAGCCTTTGGAGATTCTGGCTTAGTCCATCTGATGCGAGATTCAAGCATCTTTATTTTTCTTTCAAAATATCTTCAGTATGTATGTTCATCTAGAAAATTAAGAAAATGTCAATCATCATGGTTCCCTCCTTCAGATACTCTCATTGAACATTTTTGCAATTTTCCTTCCAGGCTTTTTTATTGTGCATACATTTATATTCGGATCAGTGCTGCACACTCAGTTTGGTCTCCTTTTCCTCTGAGCATCACGAGTATTTTCCCATGACATTTAATATTTTTTGAAAGCGTGGTTTGTATCGGCCACACATAAGGGAATCTTTGTCTGCCTGTCTGATTATTTCCTCGAGATGGGTTCTCAAGTGTGTGAGAAAGCTCTAGAGTAGAGTTTTAAACACTTAGCTTAGCTCATTTCCTTGTGCTGGATTCTACTCCCCAGTGTATCCACCCCCTGTCTCCTGCCAATACGGAACATTTGCTCATTTATTTTCTTAGTTTTAGAATCACAAAAGCAGTGCATACTGAAGCAATAAGGAGTATATGAAACAAAAGAACCCAGTCTTTCGTTTCCCCTGCGATGCCTATCCCCCAGAGACTGGCATCATCAGTTTGGGGTATATCTTGGAGCTCCTTCCTCTTCAGCCTTCATTTTATTTTTAATACGTTTCCCAGATGCTGCATGGGCAGACTGGGAACTATTGGTGTGGGGGAAAGGACAGCCTGGGAACCTGAGAACCCGAGAGCTGCCCCTGCCCCCCAGAAGGTGAGCACAAATGTCCTGGACCTTGCTTTCCTCTTTGCAGTGCAGGCGTAATGATATCTTTGCTGTCTGTTGGTAAGATTGTTCTGAGATTTGATTAACCAGCTATAGCAAACAAACAAAACAAGAATGAAACAAACAAAAGCAAGTAGGATGCCTAGTTAAATTTGAATTTCAGATAATGAATAATTTTTGAGTATTAACATGTCCCGTACAGTATTTTACCTGCATTTTATCTGGCAGCCTACCTGAGATGAACATGTAGAAGGGACTTTGAAATGGGTTCTGGCAGAGGGTCCTGGGGCCCCAGCTGGCTCCTTCCTTTTGGTTAGAGAGGGCTCCTTATTTTAGGGGAGATCAGGGCTTGTCCATCCTTGGACTTGAGACAGTCCCTCAAGCACTGACAAGCGGCAGGAAGGAGGAGCCTCTTCAGCAGCGGGAGGAAGGTGGGGGTGCACCATGGTTTACTGAGCACCTACTGTATGCTAGGCTTTTGGTAAACACTCCGTCTCCTTGTGTGCCCAACTGCTTGTTGGTGCTGAGCCTGCTCCTGACTTCCAGGCCCTCCCAGTCCTCAGCCCCCCATTCCTCAGCCTGAACCCATTCCCAATTCCTGCCTCACCTGGCAGCATATTCGGAAATGCTTCTTGGACTTGAGCCCTTGCCTGCCTGCCTGTGCCCTCAGGCAGCCTGACACAGAGGCCGTGGGCAGGGGGCGAGTTCCTCCAAAGACCCTGCTCTCCCCTGGGGACTGACCCCTCTAGCCTCCTCTGGGCTCCTCTGCTGTCCCTCAACCCCAGACTCAGTCTTCCATGTGGGTCTAAGTGGGTGGCATTGGTGGTAGGATTTGGAGGCCCCAGGACCCCTGCCATTGTCTCCCTTCTTTGGTAAGTTGCATAGACTGCCTTTCCTGGACGTCACTGGGCAGAGGCAGAGGAGTGTGCGAGGTGCCCTTTCTCTCTGGGGATGCTCTCCTGCAGTGCCCTTGGCCTCATCTGGCACCCTTCACCCTGGCCCTTCACCAGGGAGTGGGAGTCAGGACTTTGTGGAGCCCCCCGTCCCCGCACTGAGAGGCAGATACAGTGTACTTAAAATGTCTGAGCATGGTGTAATTTTGTTCTAAATCAGATGCCATTTTAACCTGTATTATACTATGGGCCAGTGGCATTTCAGGAGAGACACATGTACAGGGGAATGCTTTCATCTGAAAACGTTCTACCCTCTGTGTGTGCTTCACTCACGTAGCAGCACACCTCCTTTGGGGGCTGAGTTTGGGAACCTCCTGGAGCCTCACTGTTGCAGTGCCTTCATGCCTCTGTGTCTTGGCCCTGGGGAAAGGTTAGGAACTCGAAAGAGCGGGATGTGACATTTTACGCGTATTATTTCTCCTGGCTAAAGTCACTAGTGCTACTATGTCTACCTTATAAATAATGATGGTAATAATATCTCAAATTTATACAGCATGTTAATTTTTTTCTAATCCATTTTAATAAGATTTAAAACAATATTGAGAAAGCAGTAGCCTCTTCCCTGCTCCCAGTTCAGTTCCCTTTATCTTCCAGTTTGCTGTGAACCCAGTTTGGGTCATAACCTTCTGTGGCCACACAACCAGTGCAGAGCAGAGCAGCTTGCTTTTGAGGCCCAATCTCAGGCCCTCTCCATGTCCTCACTGCCTCTTCCAGGAATGAGAGCATTTTAGACCAGCATCTCTCATTCTTCCATGTGCACACACATGCCCTGGGGATCCCCTTAAAGTGTAGATTCTGATTGAGTGGCTGGAGGGCGGGGCCTGAGAATCTGCGTTTCTAGCAAGCTTTCCAGCGACACCCATGCCACTGGTCTGGACCCCACTTGAGCACTGAGGCTTTAGTTTAGTTAAAATTACAAGTGTCTAGAAGGTTTTTTAAGGGGTGAAGTGGGGACTTGAGGGGAGACACATGTGGTGTGTGAGCCTTCATTGAACTCGAATCTTTGATCGCAAACACTGTAAACACCAAGGTTAGAAGTGCCTGCAGCACCACACAACCCTACAACAAGGAGGGTTCCAAGAGACCAGTGAGTTCAGAGGATTGGGCCCATCAGGAAGCTGACTTGCCCAAGGCCCCTGAGAGCCAGGCCTGCACCTGATGCCATGGGACCCCTCCCAGGACTTTCCACCTAGCGGGCTCAGGATGCTGGGGTCTGGCTGCCCCACATGGATGTCCTGGATCCCGGCCCCCAAGAAATCTCTGAGAGCCCTTTCAACGTGAACATCCTGGGGTATGGTTTGAAGTGGGATGAGAGAAGCTGGGCTTCTCATTTATTTTTATTTTTTATTTTTATTTTTTTGAGATGGGGTCTCACTCTGTTGCCCAGGCTGGAGTACAGTTGCAGGATCATAGCTCACTGCAGCCTCAACCTCCTGGGTTCAAGTGATCCTCCTGCCTCTGCCTCCCAAGTAGCTGGGACTACAGACACTTGCCAGCATGCCCAGCTAATTATTTTATTTTATTTTATTTTTTTGTAGAGAGAGGGTCTCACTATAATGTTGCCCAGGCTGGCCTTGAACTTCTGGGCTCAAGCAATCCTCTTGCATTGGCCTCCGAAACAGCTGGGATTACAGGCGTGAGCCACTGCAGCCGGCCCGGGGTCATTTTTAAGGGCTTTCTTAGAAAAACCCAAATCGTTTCTGAGTCCAAAAGTCACATACCCATCACACCAGGAGAGACAGGCAGAGAGAAGGAGAAAGAAACAGAGGCCCACGTGGCCAGGGGCAGACACGGTGAAGGATGCAGAGAATAGGAAAGACTGGAGTAGAGACAGACAGGGAGACAGATGGACAGCGGGAGAGCAGAGGTGGAGTAGGGAGAGAGATGGAGGGGAGGGGCAGCACAGGAAGAGCCTCCTAGCTGGGTCTCTGTCAAGAGTGGAGCCTGCAGACCACAGCCCTGCCCCAGCATCCCGATACCCCAGAAGGGGGCGCTGTCTCCAGCTTCAGTTGAGTCCACCTCAGACCTAAGGGTACCCATTATTTCATTTCTCATGTTCATGCTTGAACAAAGACCTTCCCTTCCCTTTCCCCCGCCCTCCCCATCACCGAACTCTTGCCACTGCCCTGAAGAGGAAGGACAGAAATCCCTTTCCATTCATCAGGGCAGAGGCTGCGTAATGGCGGTGAGCGAGGGGCTGGACTACCGTCTGATTGAACATTAGTCATGCTGCACGTTATATTCTCTAATGAGAAAATTATTTCAAATTGCCTCAAGGGATGGTTGTGATTAAACTATTTGCCTTGACTTCCTCTGCTAAATTGAACGTGTGCGCTTGTGTGTGTGCGAACACCCACATGCACACAGTCTCCCCCACCAAATGTGCTCACCAAAGGCCCTGGAACACATCCTCTGAATTCCAGAGGGTTTAGCTTCCAACATGTTCACAGTATGCCTTTTCCTGCTGCAATTCAGAGCCAGCCAGGTTCTGAGAAGGGAGAAGGAGGCTGTTAGTGGAGCTGTATCAAGCCCTGCCAACCAGTCCCCATTCCTGCAAGGTCCTATTTGCCCATGTTTCAAAGGGAGCTGAGCTTCTATGGATGAGCTTCTCTTGGGTGTCATATGTCTGTCTCTTAAAGAGAGAAGCATTCTTCAGGCAAGAATCTGGAGCTCTTTTCAGATCCCTCTTTATTTTCTCTCCTGTGAAACTCCAATTTTATTTGGACCTCCTGTGCATAAGCTGGGCCAAGCCATTAATATGCCACCCCTGTTTGCCATTTTCAAAGGTTTTTGAAGCATATTTCAAAAGAGAACCAAAGCATACCATTAAGCAAGGAAATCGAAAGTTTTTATGCAGAATTTACAACATTAAAAAAGAACCCAAAAGTGCATAGTCTTGATTATTAGGACATCAATATACTACTACCCCCAGTTCCCTTCTCTCTAAATCCTAGCCACACTTCAAGGGCTAGTGCAAATGGTCCCTTCTCTGGAATCTCTCTCTGACCATTGCCTCAGTCACAATTAAGCCCTCCTTGTTCTGGGCTCCCATGACTTTGTCTCTGGTTGATAGAATTCAGCAAATGCTTATTGAGTCCATATCAGTGAGCTGCTGCTAGGTTATACTTGTTAAAAAACAACCCCAATGACTCAGTGGTTTATGGCAGTAGCCTTTCATGTCTGCTGCACACTGGTCATGACGCTGCCTACTCATTCTGGGATCCAGGCTGAAGTAGCAGCCCCCGTCCGGGACATGCCATTCTCCAGGTAGATGGAAAAAGAGGACAATCATCAAACCATGCATGGCTTTAAATACTCTGCTCAGATGTAGCACACATCACCTCCATTCACATCCTATTGGCCAAAGCAGGTCACGTGGCCAAGCCTGATGCCAGTGGGGAAGAATCATCCTTTTACCAGGAGGCTCTACCATGAGCATCTCTGTGTGCCCATGTGAGATGTCCTCGGTATACAAGGATCAGTTTAGTGCCTTTGGACTCACCATTTGGAGCACTTTGGTGTCTATTTTTAGCCTTCTACCAAAATCCTTTTCCCATGATCATTAGGGTCTTTACAATCACCATGTTTAATAATCCTTTTTTTTTTTTTGTAGGCAAGTTGCGTGCTACTTGATATCTTGGCTGTGTGTGATTCTGTTGACCACTCTCTTCTCTAGGCTTCTGGGATGTAGCTTTCTCCCAGTCCTCTCTTTTTTTTTTTTCTTTTGAGACAGTCTTGCTATGTCACCCAGGCTGGAGTATAGTGGCCCCATCTCGGCTCACTGCAAGCTCCACCTCCCGGGTTCATGCCATTCTCCTGCCTCAGCCTCCCTAGTAGCTGTGACTACAGGCGCCTGCCACCAGGCCTGGCTAATTTTTTGTATTTTTAGTAGAGACGGGGTTTCACTGTGTTAGCCAGGATGGTCTCGATTGCCTGACCTCGTGATCTGCCCACCTTGGCCTCCCAAAGTCTGGGATTACAGGCATGAGCCACAACGCCCGGCTCCCCAGTCCTCTTTCTATACCCCTGGATACCCCATCTCAGTAACTTTTGGTCCATCTCTCCCACCTTTCCTATCAATTCCTTTAAATGTTGTGGTTCCCTTTGGGTTGGGGAAATCTCTTCCCTGGATTTAATTTTAACTTCTGCTTCCATCTCTATGACCATGAACGTATTATTTTCCCCCTGCTAAACCGGGTCCTCCTCTTATGCGACAGATTAAATATGGGCCACACCATCTTTGCAGCTCCTCCTATGATATATGAAATTGACTTCCTCTCCCCCTGAATCTGGGCTGCCCTTGTGACTTGCTTTGACTCATGGAATGTGATAGAAGAGGCATTGTGAGAGTTCTGAAGCCAGCTGCCATATAAAGAAACCCATCTAGTCTGTTGGAGGATGAGAGATGGAGGAGAACTGAGGTGTCTCAGGTGACAACCAGTGCCAACTTCCAGGCTTAAGAGTGGGGCCAGCTTGGACCTTCCAGTCCAGCTGATCCGCCAGCTGAACGCAGCCAAATGAGTGAGTCCAGGCATGGCCAGCAGAGGAGACATCCAGCTGACCCCTAAAGCTTTGCTATTGAAGTCATTAAGTTTTGGAATGGTTTGTGATGTGCGATAGATAATGGAAATATCCTGTATTCCCTAAGTGGGTTAATGGCACTGCTATCTAACCAGTTATATAACCACTGCTATATGATGGCATTGCTATCTGACCCCTAAACCTGGGAGTCACCCCTGTCTTCTCTCTCTGCTTCAACCCTACATCCAGTAGGTCAATGAGACCCATCAAAGTGATCAAAGGGTGAAATGGGAAACTGGAGTTTAATGAGTATAATGTTTCAGTTTAGCAAGATGGAAAAGTTCTGAAGATTGGTTGCACAACGATGTGAATATCCTCAACACTGCTGAAGAGTACTCATGAACGTGGTTAGAATGTTAAATTTTTTATGTATATTTTGCCACAATTAGAAAAATGATCTAAATATTTCCTGATTTTGCCCCCTCCTCTCAATCCCCACCCTCCACACTGCTTTCTTTCTGAAATGCAGTTCCAGCCTCGCCACTTATTTTAAAACTCAGAGCCTTCCTCTCTCCCTTCAGGGTAAACTCCAAACTCTGTACCAAGAACTGTAGGGTCACCTGTCTGCCCTCGTGTCCCACACCTTCTGTTCTCAGTGAGGTTCTCCTGTTGCTTGTGTGCCTTTCCATCTCTTCGTTGCTTCCAGACCTCCTTGCCTTTGCACAAGAAGTTTCTTCCACTGGGATGTTCTCATTGCTTTTTATTAGATGTTGGCAGCACTCACTGGGTCTTCAAGGTTCCTGTTTTTAATGCAACTTAAGCTACCAGTATATACAAATTTTTACTTTTTCTAACCCTTTGATCTAGTAATTCTAATTCAGAAACTCCAACCCATGAAAAGCATACAAATGCCACATAACTAGCAGGACCTTGGGGGATAATGGTTAAGAGTAGACGAGAGGGCAGGGAAGAAGCCATGGCTTACTGTGACAATCTGGTCACATCACAGGAGGTCAACATGTAAACACGGGGTGTCATGTATTGCTGCAGCTGGCACTAGTGTCTACCACATGAGAGTATTGCCCCAGACACTTTCCATCTGTGTCTCTGGTTCTTATCACCCATGAGGTGTTTACTACCACCCCTATTTCACAGATGAGCAAATTGAAGCTCGCTGAAGTATAACACACAGAGAAACGTATACACATCATCTAGAGAAAGCCATGTCCTACAAGCTGAGAGAAGAGATTGGTTGACAGAATCATATGCTGCCAAGATGTCAGATAGCATGCAATTAGCCTAAAAAAGAACAAGAGAACCATATATGGTGGTTCACACCTGTAATCCCAGCACTTTGGGAGGCGAAGGCGGGAGGATCACTTGAACCCAGGAGTTCAAGACCAGTCTGGGCAATAGTGAGACCCGGTCTCCATAAAATATGTTTTAAACAATTAGCTAGGTTTGGTGGTGCATGCCTGTAGTCCCAACTACTTGGGAGGCTGAGACAAGAGGATCGTTTGAGTCTGGGAGGTCGAGGCCGTTGTGAGCTGTGATCATGCCACTGCACTACAGCCTGGGCAACTCTGTCTCAAAAAACGAAAACAAAAAACAAGAAAGAAAAAGAAAAAAGAATCACTAGATTTGGTGAACACCTCAATGGATTAGTACAAAGTGAACATGTCTGTTGACCACTGCCCAAAACAAGAAAGAGAATGTCACCAGCGCCCCAGAAACGCCCCTGTGTCCCTCCTAAATACTAGTCCCACTGTCCTCAAAGGTAACTGTCATCCTGGCTTCTAACAAATCCGTGGGCAGTTTGTCTAAAGTTGTGCTGTGAAGAAAGGGACCGGCAGCTTCTCTACTCCTCCGTTCTGTCACATGAGCCCCAAAGGTGGACAGTGTTCGGTGTCAGTGACAGGAGAGATGGGGCTGACTTCCCAGCTCTGCTGCATCCCGGTCCTGACTTTGCTGGGTGTGGGCCTGGCCATCTGTGCGTCTGGGGAGAAGGCATGTGTTTCTCAGCACTCAGAGAAAGGCCTGCCAGGGGAGCCTCTCTCTTTTTGTCTGCCCCAGGCAGGGGCTTGGTCTTTGAGGCGTGTGCCTGTGCACAGAGACACACACAGACACCCTTATGATCTATCTCCAGCTTAGAGGCTGTTGCAACTATAAACCTTCCTAATAAATCCCTGATCTCTCCCAGAAAGCTGTTGTGAACTCAGTGGAAGGAAAGCTTTTAAAGTGACCCTCCATTTAAGCCCCGAGTCAAAGCCTTGTGTGTTTTCTTTCCTTTTCTTAACTGGAAGGTTATGTGTTTCTTAGCTACTGGTCAGACTGGATGAGACTGCCAAAAAGCTTTCAGGGAATTTCCTCACCATGTAACAAATTTATGAGTCATATGAAAAACTGGGAAACGCTTCAACCAGCTGCCTCTCATTGACTCAGAGCCTTTCTTACACCTTGGTGCTGGGGCCTTGGATGGAGCCGGCAGCTGGGTTTATGATAACTACAAATGGCCTGCCATTGTCTGGGAGGAAGCTGTCTTCATCTCCCTTCTTATCTCCATTCTCCTCTCCTCCCCAGCAGAAAGCTATAAACGTGCTCTGAAACAGTTCGGCCACTGAAAGGGCAACTGCAGAGGTCTTGATTGTCCTATAAAGGCCTGGCGGATGGGTGGGTGGGCTGGTGGGTAGCTGAAGGCAGGTTTGGGACCTCATTCTCCATCACTGTTAGATAACCTTTGGGCTTCTCAGACTTAACCTGCCTAAAACTGAGCTCCAATCTCCCCTTCTTCTACCCCTTGCTGTCTTCCCCATCTTACAAAATGCTAACTTCTTCTGTGCCAGACTGTATTTTCCAAAAGTGGCCACAGTAATATCCCTCATCTCACATGTCCTTCTGCAATGTGACCTTGCCACTTTCTCATCAAGAAGTAGAGGTAATTTTTCCATCCTCTTGAAATAGGCCAGGCCCCGTGACTGCTTTGAATAATAGAGTGTGGTAGAAGTGATGTGGTGCCAGTTTGGGGCACAGCCCTTAACCAGCCTGGCAACTTCTACTTCCACCTGGAAGCCAACCATCCCCATGTAAGAGGTGGGACTATCCAAGGACCACCGTGCTGTGAGAAGCCCAAGCCACATGGAGGAGCCCTAGAGGATGAGACTGTAGAGAAGGGGATGGGGCTGGGGAGGGAGAGAGAGAAAGAGAGACTAAGATTCTAGGAAGCACCCAGGTGCTGCATGTGTGGGGGGTGCCATTTTGGAAGTAGAATCTTCACTCCAGCCTCCCCAGCTAATGTCACATGGAGCAGAGACCAATTACCCAGCCAAGCTTTTTCCTAGTTCCTGGCCCACAAAATCATGAGCAAAATAAATGCTTGTTTTAAGCCACTAAGTTTTGGGGTGGTTTGTAAACAGCAAGAGGTAACCAGAACACCATCTTCCCAGTTGCCAGACCAAAGACTTCCTGAAGTCATCTTTGACCTTCCTCTTTCTCTCATACTCACATCCAATTGGTAGGTAAATGCTGTGCATTTATCTTCAAACTATATCCAGAATATATCCACTCCTCATCACTTCCTGTGATATTGTGATTTCTAATAATATACATATTTGTACTCCCCACCCCCCATGGCTGGCAGCCCCTGCATAGCCTCAGAATGGGAGCTGGTCACTAGAGTGACCAAGGCAGGATTAGAGGGTTGGGACTTTCAGCCCCACCCCCACCTCTGGAGAAGGGAGAGGGGCTGATGGTTGAGTCAATCAGCAATGGCTAATGATGCAATCAATCATGCCTGTGTAATGAAGCCTTCATAAAAGCCCCAAAGAACTTGGGTTGGAAGAGCTTCCAGATGTCTAAACATGTACAAGTGCCTGGAAGATGGTGCGCCCAGAGAGGGCATGGAAGCTCGGTGCCCCCTTCCCACATGCCTTGCCCTATGCATCTCTTCCATCTGGCTGTTCATCTGTATCCTTTAGTTGAAACCAGTAAGCATAAGTGATAGAGTTTGGATATTTGTCCCCTTCAGATTTTGTTGAAATTTGATCCCCAATGTTGGAGACGGGGCCTGGTGGGAGGTGTTTGCGCCATCGGGGTGGATCCCTCACAATGGTGCCTTTCTCTCCCTCGTAGTAATGAGTGACTTCTTGCTCTGTTAGTTCCCCCAAAATCTGATTGTTAAAAAGGCCTGGCACCTCCTCCCCACTCTCCATATGATGCCTATCTCCTTTCTCCTTCTGCCATGATTGGAAGCTTCCTGAAGCCCTCACCAGAAGCAGATGACAGCACCGTGCTTCTTGTACAGCCTACAGAACTATGAGCCAAAATCTCTTTTCTTCATAAATTACCTAGCCTCAGGTATTCCTTTATAGCAACGCAAATGGACTAAGGCAGTAAGTAAAGTGTTTCTCCGCATTCTGTGAGCTGTTACAGCAAATTAATTGAACCAAAGGAAGGGGTCATTGAAAGCCCCAATTTATAACTCATTGGTCAGAAGTGTAGGTGACAAGATACTACTTGTGACTGGTGTCTGAAGTTGGGGTAGTCTTGTGGGGCTGAGCACTCACCCTGTGGGATCTGATGCTACTTCCAGGTAGATGGTGTCAGAAATGAATTGAATCAGAGGACACCTGCTGGCGCCCGCTGGGGAATCTGGTGTCAGAGTGTTGTGTTGTATGAGAGTAGTGAGCAGGAGAAACACCTGCGCTTTTTTCCTGCCTGTATCTCCTACTTCCACTGCTGTCGCTCCAGCCTAAGCCACCACCTTTATTTCTCACCCCCCCCTTTTTTTTTTCAGATGGAGTTTCACTCTTGTTGCCCAGGTTAGAGTGCAATGATGCAATCTCAGCTCACTGCAACCTCTGCCTCCCGGGTTCAAGCGATTCTCCTGCCTCAGCCTCCCAAGTAGCTGAGATTACAGGCATGTGCTGCCATGCCCAGCTAATTTTGTATTTTAAGTAGAGGCAGGGTTTCTCCATGTTGGTCAGGCTGGTCTCGAACTCCCGACCTCAGGTGATCCGCCTGCCTCAGCCTCCCAAAGTGCTGGGATTACAGGCATGAGCCACCGCCCCTGGCCTTCTCACCCTCTTAACCACACTCTTCAGTTTGCTTCTACATAGACATGGCAGCCTGCAGGATCCTGACAAAAACCAAGTTAGCCCATGCCTCTCCTCTGCTCAGAACCCTCCAGAGGCCTCCGTTACACTCAGGCCCTGCTCCCTCTGGCCCTGTCCCTCTCTGATGTCACTTCCTACTGCCCTCCCCCTTGCTCATTTTATTCTGGGGGCACCTGCCTCATGGTTGCTTCTCTGTGCAGTCTCAGGCCCTGCATTTACAGCTTATTTTTGCAGAAACACCCTTCTCTACATGGCCGTATGGCTCTCCCTCTCACCCCTGCACAGTCCTGATGCAGGTGACACCCAAGTGAAACCCTTCTCTTGTTCCCACCTGCCTTGCTATATACACTCCTATCACCCTTCCCTTCTTCTCCAAACATGATTTTTCTTCACAGCGTTTGCCAACCAGTGGTAGCCTGGCAACTGGCCCACTGGTTGGTAAATACTATGAAGAAAAATAGCGTTTGATCGCTTCTTGGTCTTTTGGCTAAGATAGAGTGAAAAATAGCATTTGGAGAAGCAGGGAAGGGTGATAGGAGTGTATTCAAAGTAATTAAAAGTAATGGCAAGATCCACAATTACTTTTGCACCAGCTGAGGGTTTAGTACTGTCTTCTCACTAGAATGTTGTCTCCAGGGGGCAGAGACTTTGGTCTGTTTTGTTTACAGAAATAACCCTAGAGCCTAGAACAGTGCTGGCACCCAGTAGGGGCTCAAAACACACTTGCCCAATGCATGAGCCTAGTTTCTTACTCCAAAATGAGAGAAATTACAGTTGCTTTCACGGGGTTGTGAGGACTAAATAATAAAGCTTATATGCAGCACGTGGTGTTGGGCCTGGTATAGAATTGCCCCGAGGAGCTGGGCCCGGAGAGGGTACACCTTCCAGTGCCTCTTTAAATAATGCCTAGCCTTTTGAGACAAAGAACATATTTGACATTACCCTTAGGAATTCTTGAGTCATAATGATGATTAACTCAGAGTCTATGATATATGGACTTTGGGTCATTTTTCCCTAAGGCATGTCCTTGAACTTGCTCCATTAAAGCTGCCACTGCTCACTCACACAGCCAGGGCTGGTCCTGCGGGTTCTTCCTGGTGGTGTAAAGGATGGACAATGTCACAACAGTTAGAGACCTTAGAACTTATCTTCTAGTAGCCCCACGGTGTCCTTTACTGGTAGGAGAACTGTCCAGCTAAGGGAAATGATGTGTCCAAAGCTACACAGCTGGGTTGGTGGCCGAGTGGGGACTTTACCACATACCTCTGGACTCTGAGTCTCTGGCTTTTTCTACTCTCCCGATTCCTGAGGGTTAAATAACACCAGGCAGAGAAGAATCAGGCCCAGGGAGAAATCTCATCCCTCCCTTGTCCCCTCTGATCCTTTCTCGTTTTGTGTCATTTGTTTGTATGTTCTAGTAGTTACCGAGTGACTATGTGTCACACACAGTGAAGACACGGGCTCTGTCATGGGCCATGGCAGACATTACCAGGACTCAAACACATGGGGCTCATGGAAGACTCACTTCCCACTTGGGAGGGATTTAGGAGAGAAGCATAATCTTGGAGGGGCTAAAGCACTGAGATTTGGGGGTGGCTTGTTTCCACAGAATAAGCCCACACTGACTAACACACAGCTCATGTTTCAGAAGGAAGAATGAAGACGTTGACATTGATGCAGCATAGATGGGATGATAGAATAATGAAAAAGAAAAAAAACCCCACAGCAGAGAGAGTGCCCCTCTCCACCTAGCCTGTGGAGATAGCCACAGGCGGCAATGCGAGGTCAAGTGTTTCTCACTTCGGGGCAGTGCTGGGGCCAGGTCCCAGCCCCAGCTCAGTCATCAATCTTCTGTGTGACCCTGAGCAAGTTACTTTCCCTCTCTGAGCCTTGCGTATGAAATGAGACGGTTAGACAGGATTGCCTCTGAGGTTCTTCCCAGCTCTAAAACTGTTTCAGGAAAGGTAGGGTGAGTTCATCTGGTGAGCTCTTGGTCTGCACTTCCTTCCTCCCGCTGGGCACTAGATCTTCTCCTGTGAGTCCACATGGCCTTGTTGGTGAGGACTGATTGAACAGGACACAAAGGGACAAGAAACAGCTGCTGTTCCAGCTTTTGGCTTCCAAAACAGTCATTGAGAATGCGGGGTTTTGTGGAGAGAAGAAAAGACACTTGAAAACCATCAAGGGAAGGTGCAGGATAGAATTGTTGCCATGACAACAGCCTGGGCAGCTCCCCCTTCCCTTCCTGGTCCTCCTTGATTTCCCCACAGCTACCACCCGGGGGGCGATAGGGCAGGGATGATGGGAAGGAGCTCGCTGGATGAGTTTGACCAAATGACTTAGCCTCTGAGGGCCTCAGCCTCCTCCTTGGCAAAATGGGGCAATGGTACCTTGCTCCCTGCTGGCCGTGGGCGTCAAGTGGCAGCACGGGCATACTCCAAAGTGGGTGCTTGAGGCAATGTGTCCATGCCCAGCCCAGTCACTGCCCTTCCGCAGTGTGAACTCCCCAGCCGTCCCTGCCTCGTTCATCTGCCTGCTCAGCCTCCCACCTGTCCCAAGGTGAGCGAGATGGAGTTTGGTTTCTGTGGATCACAACTTCTCCCAGGTTCCAACCCTCTCCCACCGCAAGTATCTCCACCTACCAACCACTACAATCTCTCACCACCAATAAATGGTAGCTATGGCCTGTTATCAAAAAGGAGATCTCTTGAGGCTGTAGTGAGCTGTGATCATGCCACTGCACTCCAGCTGGGGTGACAGAGTGAGACCCTGTCTCTTAAAAACAACAACAACACTTCGTTCGATTTTGCCTTCTCGGCGCCTCTCTTGCCTCCCTTTATCCTGGCTGTCACGCAGCCAATGTGTTGCTGATTTCAGTTAAACAAGAAAGCCTCTAATGCAGTGGTTCCCAAACTTCAGTGAGCATCAGAATCACCTGGAGGGCTGGTTAAAGGGGGGTTTGTTAAAACAGAAATTGCCAGCCTCAGCCCCAGAGCTACTAATGGAATAGGTCTGGGGTGGAGCCCAAGAATGTGCATTTCTAGTGAGTTCTTAGGTGACACTGATGCTGCCTGTCCAGGGACAGCCTTTTGAAAACCACTAGCATAGAAATCTGCAGTGTGGCCCAGAACTGTCTTGAGGGTGGCTCAGGGAAGTTCCAGGAGCAGCAGCTCCCCTTCCCCAAGGCCAGGCTGATGTTGCATTGGTTTTGTCTGTTCTCTGGACTTGGTAGCCCTGGCTGCTCGTGGTACTCATTTTGCCCGGCTCCTGAGCCGAGAGACGTTGGCCTAATTTATGGGACTTGGCAGACACTCAGAGTCTGAGGAGGACAGAAAACTTCTAACACACTGCACGCTGGCTCCAGTGTTTGGGCATTCTTTATTGCTCACTGGGGAGAATGTGCATGTGGAAAGCCTGTTCCCTTAGTTGCTGTAAAACTTGGTAATGGAGTGAAATAGGCTGGTTATAGAGTTTCTCGGGGGCTGTGTCTTTGCCCACCCTGGAGCAGGCGGGAGAGGGTCTCTCTGAAAAGTGCAGGAGCTGGCACTCAATGGCAGTTGACTGGGACACATGTGCCTTATGGGCTGTTTAATGTCATTGTGTACAGCATCTCCTTGGCTCTGGTTACTCCCTCTCTCCCCCTCCTCTGTGCCCATTTGGGTGGCCCATGCAGGCAATGGCCATTTGGGCTGTATCTGGTCAGGTGAAGTCATGAGGGCCTGAATCCCGATCCAGTAGGGGATTGGGAAACTCACGGCAGAAGATGGCGATGCACCCAGGCATGGCTTCCCTTCTTGGAGTAGCTGGAAATCTCTTCTCTGGGTGCTGAATGACAACCGATACCCTTTACTGATCACCTGCAGGTTATATCAACTCATTCTCTCCCTAAAAAGAAACTGTGAGGCCCTAAAGCCCTGTGCCTGGCTCCTAATATAGACTCAGTCACTCTCTGCCGATGAGGGAGTGTGGGCTTTGAACCTGGCTCTTTCTCACCCCAGGGCCTTGTTCTTTCTGCATTACAAAGCAGGCACTACCTCTTCTTGCCCACCCTGCAGTGGCAGGTTTGTTACACCCAGTGCAAACATCACCAAAAGCCAGGGCTCCACGCCTTTCAGTTTTGGCTGAGTGTGAGCAGGAAAACCAGCAAATGAATGAAGAGGCACCAGCCATTCGTCTTTCTGGAAAGGTCTTCCTTGAGCTCTACGAATAGCAGCAGAGCCGGCCAGGGTTGCTCTCATTGGGTGTTGGGGCCACACTCGGTCTAGGCTGATATTTTCTCTTTTGTAAAACTAGCAAGGACAGCTGGAGGCAGTGAGGAAGCTAACCCCCAAGCTCTCTGCAGCAAAGGAAGAGCAGATGGGCACTGTCCCCCTTTTTCCCTGCTTGGGCTTCCCCAGACCCAGTACAGCGAGTCACACTGCCAGCTGCCCTCTTTTGCATTCCAGACATAAGCAGGTTTGGGGGTGAGATTCTGTTTCCTCCTTAGTACAGCCAAGACAGCTTGGATTTTTCTAGAGAAACTTTCCTAAGAAACCAAGGACCAAACCAGTCCTCTTGCTGGGCAATAATAAAAGCAATTGGCACTTAAAGGCACGCTGGGCCAGGCACTCCCCCAAGGTTTTCCCCTCCGTAAGCCCCTTTAACCCTCACGAAAGCTTAGGGTGGAGGTGCATTATTCATTTCCATTTTGTAGAGGAGGAAACTGAGGCTCAGAGAGTTTCAGTTGACATGGCCAAGCTCACACAGCTAGGAAGTGGGGAGCTGGGATTTGAACCCAGGCAGTCTAGCTCCTCAAAGTGGGCCCACCTGCCTTACCAGCCGCATCTCCTGCTCCTCCCTGAAATTTTCTAGAACCTAAATCCAGGATCTGTCTCCCTGTCATGAAGACCACAGGTTTTTCTAGGCTTCTTGACATTTGTGTGCTTGGCCTCTGCTGAGGCAGGCTGTTTGCTTGAGCTCCTCCCTGCCAAGTTCCCACTCACCTGTCTGGGGCCAGTGGAAATGTGTCTGTTGGGAACAGCCTTCTCAACCCCCTGAATGAGTTGGTCAACTGTCCTCCATGCTTCTGGAGGCTGTTTCATCACTGCGGTACACTCAGTGGTAGAGACAGCAGCTGTCTCCCTGTGAGGCCCGAGGGCAGAGGCTTAAGTCTACATCAGCAGTCTGACTCCTAGGCCTGTAATTTTATACCAGCGTTTGGTTTTGTTCTCTGCAGCAGCCACATGGTCTCTGTGGCAGAGGTGGCAAGTTGTCCCCTAATATCCATTTTGCCTTCTTCCCCTGTCAGAGAACTTTTAGCTGCGCTTGTGGTATCCAGAAGAGACATTCTATTTCCCAGGCTTCTTTGCAGCCAGGTGCATCCATGTGATGAAATTCTGGCTGCTGGAATATGGGCAGAAGTGATATATGCAGTGTTTGGGTCATGCCCTCAGAAGGAAGGAGCACATGCCTCTCCCCAGTCCTTTTGGTTGGGTGTTGGACATGGTGAAGAGCTTCCTTGACCACATGAGTGGTGGCCACACTCTACAGATGGCAGAATAGCAAGATGGGAGGAGATTGGGCCCAGCTGCTCTCCCAACTCAGACTTCTACTTCAAAGAAAAAGGAACATCTACCATGCTTAGGCTACTGACAACTGAAGGCTGTGTCCATTATGCCCAAATCTATAACCTAAATACATGCCCACTCTCCCATGTGGAGCATTGCCTTGCCCTGGGAGCTGGTCTTCATCTTTCTTGGTAGTTGGAGGTCGAACAAAGGTCATTTCCTTTTCAAGTGCAAATCCTCCTCCAGTTCATATGCAAGGGGCATGTGCAGATCATGGCCAAAACCAGAGCAATGAATCCCAAACCTGGTCATGCAATAACACGCAGGGCTTGGTCTCCACCCAGTACCCAAACTTGACAGGTTCAGAATCTTTGGGACAGAACCCAGACATTGGTGTTTTTATTAAGCTCCCCAGGAGACGTGCCCCTCCTTGGGTTTCAAAACCAGTTTGTTAAGTCCATTTATGCTTTAGGACATCCCAGATTGGCCATAAACAAGTAAATATTGGTTTTTTATTGGGCAAGCACCTATTATGTGCTGGGTGCTGCTGGGGATATGGGCAACATCCCTGACTTCGTGGAGTGCACTTTCTCATAGAGGAGACAGGCCGTGAACAGCTAAGCGTGCACATATATAACTTCAGGCAGGGGGAAGGGCTATGCAACAACAGGAAGCAGGGTGACGTTATGGAGGGTAGGGAGGGGCCAACTCAGGTGGGCTGAGAGAGAGAAGGTCTGAATGACAAGAGCAATGTGGCTTGTGTTAGTTACAGGCTGAGCCAATGCATCAACTAAACCCTCAAAATCAAATGGCTTCAGAAATAAGGCATACCGTGATTTCTCAACCATCCTTCAGAGCTGATGTTTAGGCTGAGGGTCTGACTCTCCTCTCCACACACACTCAGGGACCCAGGCTGATGGCTGCTCTACCATCTTTAAATTTTGGCTTCCAAGGTCATCTCGGCATCACCATCTGGTTAGCTGGAAAGGAAAAGAGCTTGAGAGAGCCTCTTGGGAGTTTTCTATGGCCCAGTCTGAATGTGACAGGTACCATTTATGCCCATGTTCCATTGGTGTGAACTTGGTCACATGGTCATCCCACCAGCAAGCGAGCATGGGAAATGTACTCTGGTCATGTGCCCAGGATTTTGGTGGATAGCCAAAGGCAGGGGGCCTCTGCCAGAGGCAGAGGGTACAGCAGGTACAAAGACCTGTATGGGGGAGTGAGTTTGGCGCGTCAAGGAGCAGCAAGGAAGCCAGTGTGACTGGGATGAAGTGAGACTGGGGTAGAGGGCTAGCAGGTAAGGATGGAGAGACAGGCAAGGCCTACAGCCCAGGAGCTCTCCTCCTCCCACCCACCTTAGGAAAAGCTTAACAATGATAATCTTTTTGAGCACAGAACATTTTCCCCATGTACACAAAAGTAAAGAGAATAACAGAATAAACTGCCAAGCAACCATCAGCTTACCAATGTTTTGCCAAACCTATTATAATTTAAAAACAATGTACAAATTTCTCAGGTAGCAAGAAGGCAGACTGTCTCTTGTGGATTCCTCCTTACCTCATAAAATCTCTCAGGGAAAATCACGACAAGTATTTGAAAGTATTTTGGGATTTTAGAAGAAAAAAATATCATAACAATCCTGTGATTGTTACTTTTATCAGAATTTCAAATTTTCCTGTTAAGTGATTAATTTTCATGTTAATCTTTTTAGAGATGGCATTAGTTATCTTTTGCTGTGCGATCCATTACCCCAAAACTAAGTGGCTTAAACTGACAATAAATATTTACCGTCTTTCACAATTCCCATAGGTCAAGAATGCAAGAGTGGCTGAGCTGGGCAGTTCTGACTTGGAATCACTCATGAGGAGGCTGTCAAGTGTTGATCTGGGTTGCAGTCATCTGAAGGATCTGTTCCCAAGGTGACTTATTCACCTAGTTGACAAGTTGGTACTGGCTGTTGGTGGTAGGCTTCAGTTCTTCCTGCACATGAGCCTGTCCTCAGGAATGCTTGAGTGTCCTCACAACATGGTGGCTGCCTTTCCTCAGAGTAAGTGATCCAAGAGGACAAGGGTGGAACCACAATGTCTTTTATAACCTAGCTTCAGAAATCACACACCATCACTTCCATAGTATTCTATTGGTCACACACATCAGCTTTGACTCAGTGAAGAAAGAACAACACAAGGGTGTGAATCATAAGAGGCAAAGATCATTGTGGGCCATCTTGGAGACTGTCTACCAAAGGCCTTAGCTAAGGGCATGATAATGATCTGTTTGGGAATGTTACCACTGTAGAAGGGCCATTTTTGGAATTGGTACCCAAATAGGAATAAGCAGATTTCTGATGACTGATTTAATAGGATTGGGGGATTTTATAGTTATGAAGCAACTTGGGAGTAATTTATTTCTACATTTACTTTTTACAGAGGAGGAAATTGTTTCTAGAGAGACAAAGTGCCTTGTTTAAGGCTACCAGGTGAGTTTGTAGCTGAATAAAGATTAAAGATCCAGTCTCCTAACGCTTGGAGCTGTGGTGCATGGGGCATGGAGAGAATCCTGGATTTGGAGACTGGAGATCTGGCTAGAGGTCTCTGAATGGGTGACCCATCCCCTGGTCTTTTCTCCCTGAGCTTGATCATCTTCTGGATAAAAATGTTGTCTTTCTGAGACAATGTTAAATATTCTCAATAAAACTCAACATGCTCTCTAAAATGTTAGGTTGATGATGCTTTGTAGCCTTATCCATTTACTTATTCTGCCCTTGTAAGCAGGAGTCATAGATTTAAGGCTATGTGACTCTACTTAGTTCAGTATGGACCTCTCAGACATGCTATCCAAGAAGCAGCAAACTAGGGCACCCAGGGAACACCAGAACTGTCCTGTTCATTAGTTTAGCTTTTTTTATTTTATTTTTGGTCGCGTGCAACAGAAACCCCTTTGACTAGCTTGGGCAAAGAAAAAAAAAGGACAGTAATTTGTTAGACTGGGAGTACCTCGTAAATCAAAGGAAGGCTTGAACAACTAGGATTTGGAATGAAATGGGGCTGCCCCTGATAGTTTAGCATCAGGAGTGTCCGGATTCTCTCTTCACTGGGCTCCCATGAACACAACACAGCCCAAAAGATTTCCAGCCCATAGATGTTCAAGTAGATGTCAGATTCCTGAGAAGCAGAATGTGTCAGACCCACCTGGGGTCATGCATCCAGCTTGGTCAGTGGCAGGATCATGTAGCAGAGACATAGCCTTTGAGCCCACCTTGAAATGTCTGGCTGTGTCCACCACCAAAGGGGGAGTTTCAGTCAGTCAACCAAGAAGGGTCTATAGTAGCTCGTGGACTTCTACCACACCAGCAAGGCTTCACCTTGGACAGGGTACAAAGTCTTTCCTACCTCTTTACTATGCAGGAAACCAGCATCCTTAACACCACTATTAACTCACTTGTTTTCACTTATTTTATGCCCAGAGCTTTGGGACTCTGGCCAGGACCCTTTCCTTCTTGAATTTAGCTTCTCATCTACACATAGAGGAAGTTAGTCTTGCTGACCTGTTCTAATATCTTCTGGCTGTGGCAGCTCAACAGTCCCCTGCCCCAGTGTTCATTATTCCCTGACTGGGTCTCTCACTGTGCATGTGAATACATGCAAGTATATGTGAGTGAATATAGTCTCTAAGGGCATCACATATACTCATGTACTCAGACACATTCTAAACTGCAATGGTTGTGTTCTCTTAATAAGGAGGGTTTGGACTGAGCTGGTCATATGATGAGTAGGAAACATCTGAATGGATTATTACATATTCCAAGCAGGAAATTCAATGGCTAGTATATCTCTCTCCATGATGTATAATTGTTGGTGTTATTTAGGCTAGAACTGGAATTAGAATCCTTCCAGGGTTTGACTGATAGGAACTGCAGTGATGTGGGAAATGGGATGGGGTAGGTAGGTGAGGAGCAGAGAGGGCATGGGTGAATAAGAATGAGACTTCAGACAATCTCACCCAAGCCCCTTAATGGTCAATAGGTTCATTGACTTGGAGGAACAAAATCTGTGGGAGGCTTGGGGGAACCCTCCAATCATCAACAATTGGGAAAATGCACATCTACCTTATGATTCATCTAGGGTTGTGGGGTGGTGTTAGGAATGGGGGTGAAGAATGTCCACGGCAAGGACCCAACCCAAGGTGGGAAAAACCTACCACCACACTCTCAAACATCACCCCAGCTATGTCCCCACCCACAATGTGAAGTCCAACTCAGAGGTGGGTCCTGAACCATCCTACCCTTTTGTCAGGATCCCAAGTCAAAATCTTGCAGTTAGACTATGGCAACCAGCAAGTCCTTAGAGATAACACAGCTCCATCCCAACACTTTCTTCTCAAGTTCTCCTCAACTCAAGGAACATCTTGGTGGGTGCACACAGGCAGGTAGTTTTCCCCTCTGTGGTCACTAGCTCTGTACCTTGCCTGCTGCTGCAGAGATAAGCATCTCACCGTCACACAACTCAACCATTCAGGGATTATCACTTTTTTCATGGAAGAGAAACTTTTTTCGAAACCCCCAACAGACCTTTCCTTTGGTCTCATTGGCCAGAGGAATTGGGTCAAATGCCATCCTAAAACCAATCGCTGTCAAAGAGCAATTGGTAGCCACACCCAGCTTAGACTACTTCTGCTTCATTCTCTGGGGCTGGGGACCAGGCAGCCCTTCCCTGAGCCCCTGGTTACCTGCCAGGTGCGTGCAGAAGAATATAGTGGGTGGATGTGTGCAAGGTGGGGGAGCTTGAGTGGGGAGGGCTACTGGCTGAGAGTGACATGGACTGTGATGGTGCCCCACTTGGCCATCTCATTCATCCTTGGGCTCTCAAGTGGCTTGTCCATGTTTACCAATAAACAGGTCATGTAGAGTTTTCTAAAGCATTTGTGTGTGTGTGTGCGTGTGTGAGAACAGGCACAGAAAGAGAGTTATGACAGAAAGAGAGTTATGACCTTAGGCCTTATAATGTTCCTTCCTTAATTAGACTTGAGGAAATGCACCATTTTTGCTTTAAAAGAAGTGTAATGAAGATGGATTACAGTTCAGGGTCTGATTGGAAAGAGCCAGGAACTAAGATTAATTAGCAGCCACATGTGGTTTATTTTCAAGGTCGTTTTTACTTGGCTTCCAGAAATCCTGCTTTAATATCTTCAAACTCTTACTGAACTTTTCATGTGCAATGAGGTGGAGGATTTTGCATTCTTGTTTGATGGGGAGAGGCGCTGGACCTCCTGTAACACTCTCTGAATGGCCAGCCCCTGTCACTAGCCATGTTCGGATGTCTGTGGATGGCCACCTCAAGCTAAACCAACCCCTCCCACTTCGACCCCACATAGCTTCAACGTGAATTGCTTTCCAGCTGACATTTCTCAGGGCATGTGTGGATGCTGGATTTGAGGATGGTTTTTAATTCTGTAAGCTGTTTAAAGTCTCCTAAAATTCCTCATCATCTTTTCTATTAGAGCTTAAAATTTCCAGGATTTTCTGGAACAGAGTGAGAGCTTTAAAATAGCCTAGTCGCTGCAGTCCCAGTGCTGGATGGAGGTCTAAGCAACACTACAGGCAATTCCTTAGCTAGCGTTCGGAGACTTGCTCTTTTAGCCTTTTCTTTTCTCCTATGACACTTTTGCTTCCTTCTATCCAAGGCCACCTCTTCTTCCTACCGGAGGACTAGCTGTCCCACCCTGGTAAGACCATCAGTAGATGCCCCCAGTCCTTGGGATAAAAGCTCAACTCCTCATTGTGGTTGGCAGGGCCCTGCCTTTTCTGGCCCTCAGCTTTCTCCCGTTCTCTCCAGGCTCCCAGAACACTGGCTTTCTTTGGGTTCCTTAAATAAGTGAATATTTTTCCTGCTTCACAGCCCTTACAGGCTGTTCCCTGTGTTTGGGACATGTCCCACTTGGTCATTGGCTAATTCCTTCTCACCATCCGGGTCTCAGTGTAAATGGGGCCTCCTCATGCGGGCCTTCCTTGCTTCTTCCCAAAGTGGCCTTTTTTTTGAATTGTCTACCAGCACATCCTGTTTGGGTCTTCTGGTGCACTTAGTGCAATTTGCCATTATTTTACCTACTTGTGCATAGACTTGTTTGGTTTGTCTCCCCTGTGAGAGAGAGGACAGGATCTTGCCAGCATGTTCATCATTGTATGCCCAAGGCAGAGCTCCACCGGTTCTGGGTCAGAGCTGGCTGATCAGTACTGAAATCCTGCCTCTTTGGGCAGCTTTCCTGGGGCCACCATCTGGGGTCACTCTTCTTGCGTGAATTGCTCCTTCCCCTGACTGGTCTCTGGGGTCCTTGAAGGCAGTGACCAGGTCTGATGTGTCTGTATACCTCTCAAAGGCTCCTGCGTCTGCTGACCCCTCAATAAATAGTTATTGACTGATTAATTAAAAGAACCCTGTTTCCAAGGAAGAATCTTCAGTTTCAGCTCAACTGACCACTGTGAAATGAAGCAAGAAACTCATAGATTTAGGCATTTGTATCAATTAGGATGTATTTGGGTTACAAGAATGGAAGAATGGAAGTGTTCGTGATTTAAATAATAAAGATTTAATGATCTCACATGCTCACAGGGAACCCCAATGGAGGACTCGCTACTTGACAGCCTTTGATCTAGATGCTTTCTATATATTTATATACTTAGTCTTGACATCATCCCTATGAAGGAGGTGCTATTATGGTCTTCCTACTACAGATGAAGAAACTGAGCCTCAGCAGGTTAAGCACTCTGCCTGAATTCATGTGAGTGGTAGAGCCAGAACTTGACTAGTTCTAAGGTAATCTGGCCCCAGGGCCTACATTTACCTACCACTTTGTCATGGCAGGTCTGGAGGCAGGTGTTCTGGGTTTGACGGGAGCTCAGTGTCAGGATGCAGAGTCAGTGTGTCTGATTCCCTGGGCCTCCCCCTCATGGCTCCATGGCCCCCTCCACTACACAACTTCTAGAGCAGGAGGCTAGGGGTGAGGGGTGGGTACAAGCAGTCTTCCTCATGCTGCCATCACCTCTAATCAGGCAGGACAGTGCCTTCCAGAAACACCCAGAGAGTTCCCCTAACATCTCATGGACCAGAGTGGGGTCTTGTGGCACCCCACAACAATGCTGACAAGAAAATGGGGTGGCCATGAGTGAATGATTTCAGTTGAACCAGTTCTCATCCCTAGGGACTAAATACGTTGCCACCGGAATGAAACTGGGTCTGTCATCTGCAAGACAGGGGGCTGGATGGTGGGTAGAAGCCACCAGGCTTGGCCTAGCACATTTGCTTTATTCATGGGAGACTCAGGGAGAGGACTCAGGCTCAGGAACCCATCCTTGCAAAAGGCAGGACCTGACCCTTGGGTGACATCAAGGACTCGGTTCCCTTTCACTCTTAGTTCCCAGCAGGTCTAGTGTCACTCTAGGGAGGTTCATGCATGTGTGTGAGTGTGTGGATGAGTCGGGTGGGTCAGGGATCAGGCAGGGGATGATGGTTGGAGGTGGGGAAAGGGATGCAGCGTGTTTTTCCTCTCTCTCTAGAATTCTGGCCAAAATGGATGTGCCGTTTATCCTGGGATTTCAGGCTCCACTGACAGGTAGTGTATATATGTGGGGTGGAGGAGTGAGAAGGAGAGGCAGTCACTCTCTGTCCAGTGCAGGCCCTGAGCACCTGTTTAAGTGACCTGAGAATGCACATTGATCACTTGCCAGTGCTATGCTTGGTAGCAGGTACTTATGCTTACACCTCAGTTAATGTTCACAACTGACCCATGAGATCAGTACTATTATTTTCACCCCCAGTTTAAAATTGTTTCCTAGAGGCCCCACTTTGGGCAGAAAGGTTACTTAACCTTTCTGTGCCTCTTTTTCCTTCTCTGGGGGAAATGGGGATGGCAATAACTTGCCTTCCTCATATAAAGCACTTAGAACAATGCCTGGCACATAGTAGCCAGTGAATACATGCTAGTATTGTTACTGCTGTTATTTTTCAGATGAGGAAACTGAGGCTTGGTAAGTGAGGCACAAATGCCGATCACATTCTAAGATGGGCTGAGTCAGGCCCTCCTGATAGCTATGAGGATGATGAGGATGAGGATGATGGAGGAAGAGGAGGAGAAGGAGAAAAAAGAAAAGGAGAAGGAAGAGAAGGAGAAGAAAAAGGAGGAGGAGGAGAAGAAGGATGAGGAGAAGGAGACAAAGAAGATGATGTTGGTGATGATAATGATGTTGGGGGTGATGACAATGTTAGTGATGATGATGAAAGAGGAAGAGGGGAAGAAGGAGCAGGAGAAAAGGGGGAAGATGATGTCAGTGACTGTAATGATGTTGTTGACGATGATGATGATAAAATGACAGTGTTGATGATGTTGATAAAGCTGATGATGATGATGGTAGTAAGAAAGACAAAGACATGATGAAAGCCAATAACTACTGAACATTCACCATGTTCCAGGCATTGTGCCAAGCCTCTCACATTTATCGACTGAGGACACTGAAGTGCCAAGAGGGTAAGAGCATCACTGGCTGACGTCATGCAGGTGGTGAGGGTGCAATCAGGACTCATGCCCAAGACTGCCTGATTCAATAGCACTTAACTCCATACGGGTGCTACCATTTTGAGAGAGTCTGGACCGGGAGCTCAAAACAGTTGTCTCAGTCTTCTCCATATTTCAGAGTAACCTAAGGAGCTTTTTAAAAACTACCAAGGCCTGAGTCTCAACATTAGAGATTCAGAATCAGTTGGTGTGGGGTGGAGCCTGGGTATCAACATAATTTATTCAGGTAATTTTGAAAACCACGCTATCCAGATGATCACTAAGGTTGACTGGTTCTGATATTTTAGGCATCTCTGATCATCCTCTATTCTCCCTACCAAGGAGGCTGCGGGGAAGGAAGACTGGCAAGACATCTCAAGGAGGAGAGGGAGCTGGAAAAGCCAGAGTCAAGTGAGCCCTGCGCAAGGCAGCTTATGAAATATGAAAGAACGTGTGAATTGACCCTGGGCACTGTCACCATTTTCCTCAACTTTCTGGTCATCTGCTGACTGTGGGGCATCTTAGAAATAAAACTAATAAGCTGGGCGCGGTGGCTCATGCCTGTAATCCCAGCACTTTGGGAGGCCGAGGCAGGCGGATCACAAGGTCAGGAGATCGAGACCATGGTGAAACCCCGTCTCTATTAAAAAATACAAAAAATTAGCCCGGCGCGGTGGCGGGCGCCTGTAGTCCCAGCTACTCAGGAGGCTGAGGCAGGAGAATGGCGTGAACCCGGGAGGTGGAGCTTGCAGTGAGCCGAGATTGCGCCACTGCACTCCAGCCTGGGCGATAGAGCGAGACTCCGTCTCAAAAAATAAATAAATAAATAAATAAATAAATAAATAAATAAATAAATTAAGCTAATATTCCTTGGATGTTATTTCATAGTAGTATTCCTCCCTTTAAAGCAAAGGCAGTGTGTTATCCTGGGAGTGAATTTACAAAGAATAGCATAATTTTATATTGAAACAGTCACCACCTCCGAGTTCATTTCACCCAAGCTGCTGCTGCTGCTTTTTTTTTTTTTTTTTTTTTTTAAAACAGGGTCTCACTCTGTTACCTGGCACTATCATAGCTCACTGTTGCCTCAAAGTGATTCTCTCCCACTCTCTGTCCCCCACCTCCCAACTACCTGGGACTACAGGCGTGCATCATCATGCCTGCCTAATTATTTTAGTTTTTGTAGAGACAAGGGTCTCACTTTGTTGCCCAGGCTGGTCTTGAACTCCTGGGCTCAAGTGATCCTTCCACCTCAGCCTCTCAAAGTGTTGGGATTACAGGCGTGAGCCACTGGGCTCACCCCCAAGCTTCTTATTTGTAGTGAGGAAACTGAGGCCCAGAGAGGGACAGTGGCATGCCCAAGCCCACAGGACCAACTTACTCATCATCCCTGGGAACGGCCTGCTTGTGGCTGCTGTGAATGAGAGCATGCCAGGATTCTTGCTATGAAGGCTTTAGTTAAAAAAAAAAAAAAATCCAACAAATCAGTATGCTTTATATAATTTTTGTTCACCTCTTGGAAAGATGCAATGTGGCAGTTAAGTCCACTGTCAATATTTTTATGAACTCTGTGGAAAATATGATGTTAAAGGCTTTTGGTAACCACTTCATTAAGCTTGGCTTTTTCTACACCACCACAAAAGGTAAATAAACCCTAATGAGTAATATGCCCAGATTGAGATCCTGTAAGCTATCCAAAGAGTCAGTGCCTCAAAGCACACTCATCCCCCCACACCAAGCCTCAGAGGAGTCTGAGAAAGGTGATCCTAGCCCTGTGCTGCACACCAAGACCTTCAGACAAAGACTTATTAACCCACAAATTAGATACTAACTAAACAGAGCCAGAAATTCCATAGACAGAAAAGAATTGCATAGCATCAGTAATACTGTGATGTTAGCATGCTGCCAGCTGGGCTCCCAGGACAGCAGAATGGCCTGGTAACCGGCACATGGAGATTAATGGGGCTGCTAGGTCTAACAATGACCCCAGGCCTTAGTCTTCCATTCCTTCCACAAATTAAATGCTAGCTATTGGGGATTCAATAGTGATTAAGACAAAGTTCCGGCCCTTCAGGAGCTCATTGTCTTTTGGGGAGAAATTGGAGTACAAGGAAACAGACTTGTCATCTGGGGGTGCAATGGGATGTATGGTGAGTGAATGCCTCATACTAGGGAGCAGGGTCAGGAATATTTCCTTGGAAGGACTGTAGATTTGAAGGAAAGAACTCATCTTTAAAATAGGAGAAACCTGAGTGTATTTACAGACGATGGGAAAAGTCACCAGAAAGAGATAGAATTGAGGTCAATTAATGGCCTAAGTTTCCTAAGAAGGTATAACAGGGCCGGGCACGGTGGCTCACGCCTGTAATCCCAGCACTTTGGGAGGCTGAGGTGGGCGGATCACCTGGGGTCGGGAGTTAGAGACCAGCCTGACCAACACGGAGAAACCCCGTCTCTACTAAAAATACAAAAAAATTAGCCGGGCATGATGGCTTATGCCTGTAATCCCAGCTACTTGGGAGGCTGAAGCAGGAGAATCGCTTGAACCCAAGAGGTGGAGGTTGCAGTGAGCTGAGATCGCACCATTGCACTCCAGCCTGCACAACAAGAGCGAAACTCCGTCTCAAAAAAAAAAAAAAAAAAAAAAAAAGTAGAAGAGAATGGAGCTGGGTTGGGGGATGAGCCTTAGGAGGAAGGAGAACCTGCCTGTGAAACAGATGAGAAAGAGACAAGGGTGGACACAGACGTGCATGGACTGGTGGGCAAGGAACTGGAGGTGAGGAAATGGGAAGGGGCAGCTGCTTTGGGTGAACTAGGAGGTGTGATGTCATCTAAGAGTGTAGGGGGTGGTGAAGAGGGCTTCATGAAAGGGGAAAATGTAACAAAGTGCCAGGAAGAACTGACATGGGATTTACTGTGTCATAGAGGATGTCTACCGGGAGGTGATGGGGGTCCAGCTGTCACCAGGGTCCATGAAAGAAGAGTAGCCTCACAATGAATGGTTGGTTGGGTTTCTCCAGAAGTCCCCAGCAGCAGGAGTATAGGAGCAGAGAAGGCTGGCTCCATTTAGGATCAGTTTTTCCAGGTAGCTATAAGGGTAAAAAGATCAGCAAAGGAATTAAGAGTTTTTGTAAGACAGGCTGAAGTGACGGCATATAATGAAGGGAGTGGAGATAGAAGGGGCTGATAGAGTGGAGAAAATGAAGTAGCTAAGGGTCTGCAGGTCTTAATAAGGTTAAAAACAGATGTTGTGAGATTACTGGAGGAAAATGCTAGAAGGACAGTGATCCTTACTGGACTGTGAAAACTTCAGTTTCAGGTAATGGTGAGCTAGGTTATTTGGATCAACTGCCTGCTGAAAACAATCAAGAATGCTGCATAAAATATAAAAACATCTTAAAGGTAACAAGAGCTGACAAAATCCTGAGGAATTACCAGGCCATTGTTGAAGGGATAAAAAGGAGCCAATGAGCACAGAATCTGCTTTTGCCCTGAAGGATTCTGACATCTTAGCAAATCTGAAGTTTTGTTTTGTCTACCAAAATCAAAATCAAAGGGCAGCACAAAGTGTAGGCGTCTAATAGGAGGCCTCTGGCACTATAAACTGGGCTTCCTAAGACTATTTCCTCTAAAGTAGGAGGTGAACTGAATTAAACCAATTCTTACATAGTTTTGCAGCTCCGATTTGTACCACCTAGGTGGCCCAGGGAACTTCAAATCTTGATTTTGGATTAAGGTGAGATTTCTAGACACATATCCTCTATAAACAATTTTTCAATCATAATGGCCAGCACACAGTCAAAAATAACTAAATATACTCAGAAATGAGATACAATGGGGCACCCACAGATGTAACAGACCCATAGATTTCAGATATTGGTATTATTGGATACAGACTATGAAAAACTATGCTTGCTATGTTTAAAGAAATAAAGATCAGTCCTGCAGGGAACAGGAAACCATAAAAAATGACATAGCAGATTTGAAAATCAAATGGAGTTCTTAGAACTGAAAAATACAATAATCAAAGTAAAGAATGATGTTGGTTTTTGAGGTTTCTGAGATAGACCAGTTGCTAGTGTTGATGTCCAAAGTGTGACCAGTGGGAGTTTGCAGCTGAGGTGGAGTGGAGGGGTCATTCAAGGGAGTTGAAGTGATACAGAAACTGGGAGTCTAAAGGGTTGGGGGGATTTTCCATGTGGCCTGTGAAGTCACCCAAAATTATGGTAGGACTTGCGGTGAGGAGACAGGTGCCCAAGATATCACTGGATGAGGGGAAGTTCAGCAGACAGAGATGAAGATAGAGTAGTCTTGACAAATGAGATTAAAACATAATGGAGTAAGGAATTCCAACAGGAGTGAAGAAGTAATCTGGAAATGGGACTGAGGAGTGGGAAGGATGGATCCCATCTCTCTGCCAAGAACTGTAAAGGGTCTGGGATTTTATGCTACTTACAAGCTAACAGCTGAGCCTGCTGCAGCTTTATGGATCCTGGCAAAAGACTTGAGACTCAGGTCAGAGATGAAGTTCAGTATATTACTCATGGCAATGGTAGTAGCCAGAGCATCTGCATTTGTATTGATTCTTTCAGTTGCAATTCCTACAGGATGATGCAAAGAAAGTCAAGTTATACCCATATGTGAAGTGGGTTAATTTTTAAGGAGAGGAATCCTGAATTTATGAACTCGGAATCTTTTATAATAAGCAATAAATCAGCCTGCTTTTTGCTCTGGAGGGAGACATTATCTTTACTACACTGGTCAGTAAGCTTATCTGCCATTTGCTCCTGAGAAGACGCTGTCTCCGTCTTCCAAGCCTAATCATCATACAAACACTTTGAAAAGAAAGTCTAAAGTGAAGGTGACCAACACCTCTGCTGGCAAGAAGTGGTAAAATGTGAAAGACCTATGGAGAATTCTCAACACTTTTCAGCCCAGGTCTACTGGCTGTGAGGGTAGTCTTTACTTGCTAGGGTTTAAAGGAAGTGGTATCCTCAGAGGGCAGCAGGATTTTAGGTAGAGCCAGGAGGTAGGATATATTCTATGAGAAACTTAAGAATTTAGAAAATGTGTTCCTACTCACTAAAAAGAGAAGTGCTTGGATCATTAAAAATAAAAATTTGTACCAAAATTATGTTTAGTACAACATAATACTGTATTCAACACTCAACACTGTATTCAATACAGTATTCAACACTGTATTGTAGCACATTCCAGAAAAGATAGAATGAAGAAGGGCCTGGGCGCTGGGTAAGGAATGAGGAGACCTGTGTGGTGGTCCAGCTCTCCATTAACAGCTGACTTTCCCCTAGTGGTCATCATTTCCTCATCTGTAAAATGAAAAGGATGGAGATCGTTAACAGTTTTGAGATCTCTTTTTAGCTCTGTTGATATAAGATTTTCATGCTTAGAAAATTGGCAATATAAATATAATACCTAAAGAAATTCTCTATTAGCCAGAAAACCCTACTTTCTAGGACACAGTTTACTAAAAAGACAACGAAGAAGAAGATAGTAGTGATAAAAATGACTATCAAACAGTAGATGGAAACCATGGCTCCCAGCCTAGTGCTGCCCTTTGTCTGCTTTGGATGCCAGAACTATCCATGGATATTATTGCTTAGAGAGTAAATTAGTTTTAACTTTCTGGAGAGGTTGACCAGCTCTGATTTCCTAATGCACAAGCAGACACTTAGAGTCTCAGAGAGGCAGCATGTGCCAGAGAATGAATGTGGGCTCTGGAGTTCAACAGACCTGGGAATAAATCCAGACTCTTCCACTTGCAGGCCATGAGACTAGAGTGTTACTATTTTGTGGCCTGCCCCATATCCCTCTCTTTTGGGAGCTGCACACTGACTTTCTGGAGCTTGCCCATACCCTACTCTATCCATGCGGTTCCTGTGGGAAGTGACACATTCTCACATGACCACGCCCCCTGGACACAGTTGATTGGTTAAGGGGCAGGTATCTGGCCCAAGCTGAGCCAATCAGAGCCTTTCCCTGTGATTTCTGAGATTGAAACTGAGGAACGGCATCAGTCCTCTGTGGGCAAAGGTTGAAGATGACAGGCGTGTGGTAATATAGGCAGACACACTCCCTGCCATGTGCAGAAAGCCAGTCTGCAGTGAGAGCAAAGATGAGAGGGGGAGAAACAGGCCTGGTGGCATCTGAGCCACTGCTTCTAGCTGCTCTGAGGCTTGGCTGCCCCTTGCCTTTCCCATGCATGGTTTGGTTCTTAAACACTTTGTCGTATTTCCGGAACCATCAAGTGTCCTTTTTTTGTGTAAGGCTGTCCAAGTTGGCTTTGAACATTTGCAACCAAAACAGGTCTGACTCATTTAGAAATCCTGGGCAAATTGCCCTCACAGTTCCTCCATTTCCTGATTTATAAAATGGTAAAAATTGGGATCAAAATGTATAGTATAGCCGTAGGGGTAGCTGAGAAGATTAAGTGACATAACATATGAGAAAACCTGGCACTACGCCTTGCCAGTAGGGGAGCTTAAGAAATATTATTTTCTTTCCTCTTTGGCCTTAAAGTCATCCAGGGTGCTATTTTTAAAAGCTAACATTTATTGAGCACTTATTCAGAGCCAGGCATTATACTTGGCGTTTACAATGCATAATTGCATTTAGCCCCTCACAATAATCCTATGCAGCAGCGACTATGATCTCCATTTTACAGATGCGGAAACCATCACGAGGGGCTGGATAAGGGAACTGTGAACTGTTCGCTGGAGTTAAGGCCTCCGACCCCATCCCAAAGCCAGCACTGCTGGAGCCTCAGAGGAGGGGAGTTCAGACAATTAAAACACAGATGTGAGAGTAAATATTGAGAACTTACTACCTTGAAAAGAGATTTAGCCTGAAAACAGAAAGAGTTCCGAGATGGTTTGGCTGAGGTAACTATGATGGGCTGTATGGGGTTATTAAGGGAGGCTGAGGCATTTGGAGCCCACACCTTTTGAACTTAACCTCATGGAGGAGACACTCCCGCCCTCGGCCAATGAGTATGATGGGGCCCTGTCACAGGAGGGCTTAGGACTGCCCAGAGTGGAGGGGAGGAGGGAGATGCTATGGCTTCCATGTCTGTGTCCCTCCAAAACTCATATGTTGGTACCTAATACCCAATGTGATAGTACTAAGAGGTGAGGCCTTTTGGGAAGCGATTAGGTAATGAGTGCTGTGTTCTCTTGAATGGATTAATGCTCTTATAAATGAGGTTGAAGGGAGTGCCAAGATGCCCTTCTACTCTTTTCCCCTTCCACCATGTGAGGACACAGCATCTGTCCCTTCTACCACGTGAGGATGCAGCAAGAGGTGCCATCTTGAAAGCAGAGAGCAAGCCCTCAGCAGACACTGAATTTGCTGGCACCTTGATCTTTGATTTCCCAGCCTCCAGAGCCGTGATAAATAAATTACTATTATTTATAAATTGCCCAGGCTAATGTATTTAGTTATTGCAGCACAAATGGACTAAGACAGAAGGGAAGTTCATTCAAATCCTGTTGGTGCGAAGATGCTACCCTGTGCCTCAAGGGACACGAAGCTTGGATGCAGGATAGAGGTGGGGTGGGAGCCAGGGAAGGTGAGGGGCTGAACCGGGGCAGCAACCAGGGTGGTGGTGGGAGTGGGATGAGAGAATTTCTTAAGATTGTTTCTTGGACAGACTGAAGATATTGAATAAATTTTGCCACAGAAAAAAGGGGAAGGAAGGAGGGAAGGAAGGAAGGAAGGAAGGAGGGAAGGAAGGAAGGAAGGAAGGAAAGAAAGAAGGGAGGGAGGGAGGGGGGAGGGAAGGAAGGAAGGAAAGAAAAAGAAAGACCAAAAATCAGACTATAATGTTTAATTATTGTTATGGTTTAGAAATAATTATCGTTTCTGATTTTAGAGGCCCAGTACGCATACATTTCAATAGACCTGTTATTGTCACGGCATTTGCATTTACAGCTGCTTCTGTCTGGAATCTCTGTAGTTCTGATGGTCTCCAGGAACAAAGTGTAATGATTTTGACTTTTCAGCGGCTTGGTTTGGAGATTGGGTGGTAGAAGCGACAAGGTTTGGCACTAGGAGCACTAAGTCCTGAGTTTGTATTGTAGTGCCTCTCTTAATAGGCTGTGTGATACAAGCAACTTGTTGCTTTTCTCTGAGCTGTGCAAGGAATAGTTTCAAAAAAATTTCGCAGTGGCTACCTCTGGCCCTGCTGAAGGGGAGTGGAACCCCATCTTTACTCCTCTTCAAGATCCCCCACCTTCTATCTGTTTTAGACTCTGAGGTCTGGAAAAAACATTTCAAGTTTTTAAAAACGAGCCTTTTTTTGTTTTTAATTTGAAAAAAATAAATTGTGTTGTGTATATTGGAGGTATGCAGCATGATGTTATGGGAGACATATAGATAGTAAAAAGGTTACTACAGGAAAACAAATTAATGTATTCATCACCTTATATAGTTACCCATGTTTATTGTTTTTGTGACAAGAGCAGCTAAAATGTACTCATTTAGCAGGAATCCCAAATACAATTTTATTACCTGTAAATCTCATGCTGTACATTAGAGCTCTAGACTTGTTTATCCTACATATCTGCTACTTTGTGTCTTTCGACCTACATCTTCCCATTTCCTCCTCACCTCCCACCCCAACCCCAGGTAACCACTGTTTTGTTCTCTATCTCCCTGTATTTGATTTTTAAAAAAGATTCCAGGTTGGGCATGGTGGCTCACACCTGTAATCCCAGCACTTTGGGAGGCTGAGGCAGGCAGATCACCTGATGTCAGGAGTTTGAGACCAGCCTGGCCAACATGGTGAAACCCCATTTCTACTAAAAATACAAAAATTAGCTGGGCATGGTGGCACATACTTGTAGTCCCAGCTACTTGGGAGGCTGAGGCAGGAGAATCACTTTAACCTGGGAGGTGGAGGTAGCAGTGAGCCGAGATCACACCATTGCATTCCAGCCTGGGCAACAAGAGCGAAACTCTGTCTCAAAAAAACAAAAACAAAACAAAAAAAAACACCAAGATTCCGCATATAAGTGAGATCATGCAATATTTTTCTTTCTGTGCCTGGTTTATTTCACTTAGCGTAATGTCCTCCAGGCTCATCCACATCGTGACAAATGGCAAATGGCAAGGTCTCATTCTTTTTTAGGGATCATTAATATCCCACTTATATCTGCCTATCTAATCTATCTATCTCCATCTATCTATATCTATCTATCATCTATCATCTATCTATCTATATCTATCTATCATCTGTCATCTATCTATCATCTATTTATATCTATCTTCTATCTATATCTACCTATCATCTATCTATCGTCTGTCTACATCTATCATCTATATATCATATTTTCTTTTGTTCCCTTTTACTTATTATACTTTACATATTTATAGGGTACATGTGAGAGTTTGTTACATGCATAGAATGAGTAATGATCAAGTCAGGGTATCTGGGGTGTCCGTCATCTTGAGTGTTTATCATTTTTATGTTGGTATCATTTCAAATCCCCTCTTCTAGTTACTTTGAAATCTACATAATATCATTGCTAAAGATAGTTGGCCTAGTCTGCTATCAATAATTAAAACTTATTTCTTCTATTAACTGTATGTTTGTACCTCTCTTCATCCCCTCTCCCACCCCCTGCCACTCTTGCCAGTCTCTGGTATCTATTGTTCTATTTTCTGTGTCTATGAGATCAAGTTTTTTAGCTCCCACATATGAGTGAGAATATGCAGTATTTGTCTTTCTGTGCCTGGCTTATTTCACTTAACACAGTGACTTCCAGTTCCATCCATGTTGCTGCAGATGTCATGATTTCATTCTTTTTTTTTTGTTGTATAGTATTCCACTGTGTCTGTGTACCACATTTTCTTTATCCATTCATCCATTGATGCGCACTTAGGTTGATTCCATGTCTTTGCTATTGTGAATAGTGCTGTGATAAACATGTGAATGCAGCTAACCCTTTGGTATACTTATTTCTTTTCTTTTGGATATATACCCAGTAGTGGGATTGCTGGATCGTATGGTAGTTCTATTTTTAGATTTTTGAGAAATCTTCATACTGTTTTTTATAGTGGTTGTACTAATTTACATTTCCATCCATTCAACAGTGTATGAATTCCCTTTTCTTTGCATCCTCTCCAGCATCTATTCTTTTTTTTTTTTTTTTTTGCCTTTTTAGTAATAGCCATTCGACTGGGGTGAAATGATACCTCATTGTAGGTTGAATTTGCCTTTCCCTGATGATTAGTGATATCAAGCATTTAAAAAATATATCTGTTGGCTATTTGTATGTCTTCTTTTGAAAATTGTCTATTCATGTCCTTTGCCCACGTTTTAATGGGATTATTTGGTTTTTCACTGTTGAGATATTTGAGTTCCTTACATATTCTGGATGTTAGTCCTCTGTCAGAAAAGTAGTTTGCAAATATTTTCTCTCATTCAAGAGATTGTCTCTTCACTCTATTGTTTCTTTTGCTGTGCAGAAGCTTTCAAGTTGAATATAGTTCCACTGATATATTTTTTGTTTTGTTGCTTGTGCTTTTGAGGTCTTAGCCATAAAACCTTTGCCTAGACCAATGTCCTGAAGAGTTTTTCCTGTTTTATTCTAGCAGTTTCATAGTTTTGGATCTTATATTTAGGCCTTTAATCCATCTTGAATTGACTTTTGTATATGGTGAGAGATTGGGGTTCAGTTTCATTCTTCTGCATATGGTTATCCAGTATTCCCAGCACCATTTATTGAAGAGTGTGTCCTTTTCCCAGTAGATGTTCTTGGCAGCTCTGTTGAAGATCAGTTGCCTGTAAATATGTGCCTTTATTTCTGTATTCTCTATTTTGTTACTTTGGTCCATGTGTCTGTTTTTATATCAATACCATGCTGTTTTGGTTATTATAGCCTTGTAATGTGTTTTGAAGTTGGGTACTGTGTTGTCTCCAGCTTTGTTCTTTCTGCTCAGGATTGCTTTGGCAATTTGGGCTTTTTTTGGTTTCATACAAATTTTAGGATCATTTTTTCCAGTTCTATCAAAATGACATTGGTATTTTGATAAGGATTGCACTGAATCTATAGATTGATTTGGGTAGTATGATCATTTTAACAAAATTAATTCTTTTGATCCATGAGCATGGGATATCTTTCCATTTGTTTGTGCCCTCTTCAGTTTCTTTCATCAGTGTTTTCTGGTTTTCCTTATAGAGATGTTTCACCTCCTTGGTTAAATTTATTCATATATATATATATATATAGTAGCTCTTGTAAATGGGATTGCCCTCTTGATTTCTTTTTTGGCTATTTCATTGTTGGTGTATAGAAACTACTGATTTTCGTTTGTTGATTTTGTATCATGAAATTTTACTGAATTTGTTTTTGAGTTCTAAGAGTTTTCTGGGGGGGTCATTTGTTTTTTCTAGATATAAGATCTTGCCACCCACGAAGAGAGATAATTTGACTTGCTCTTTTCCAATTTTGATGCCATTGCTTTTTCTTGCCTGATTGCTTTGGTTAGGAATTCCAGTATTATGTTAAATAGGAGTGGTGAGAGTGGGAATCCTTGTTTTGTTCCAGTTCTTAGAGGAAAGGCTTTCAACTTTTTCCTATTCAATATGATGTTAGCTGTGAGTTTGTCATATACAGCCTTTATTATTTTGAAGTATAGTTCTTCTATGTTTAGTTTGCTAAGAGGTTTTGTCATGAAAGGCATTGAATTTTGTTAAACACCTTTTCTGTTTCTATTGAAATGAATGATCCCTATGGTTTTGTCCTTCATTCTGTTGATGCGATGTATCATGTTTATTGATTTTCATATGTTGCACCATCCTTGCATCCCTGGGATAAATCTCATTTTATCTTGTATTATCTTTTTGATATGCTGTTGGATTTGGATTACTAGTATTTTGTTGAGGATTTTTGCGTCTATGTTCCTTAGGGATATTGGCTATAGTTTTCTTTTTCTCTTGTGCCTTGTCTGGTTTTGTTATTAGGGTAATGCTGGCCTCATAGAATGAAGGAAGATTCCTTCCTCTTTAATTTTTTTGCAATGGTTTGAGGATGATTAGTATTAATACTTCTTTATACATTTGGTAGAATTCCACAGTGGATCCATCTGGTTCTGGGATTTTCTTTGTCGAGAGACCTTTTTTTTTCTTTTTCTTTTTTTTTTTTTTTTTTTTTAATTACCAATTCAATTTTGTTACTCATTATTGGTCTATTCAGGTCTTCTATTTCTTCCTGATTAAATCTTGGTAGGTTGTATGTTTCCAAGAATTTGTCAGTTTCCTCTAGGTCTTCCAGTTTGTTAGCATATAGCTGTTCATAAGAGTTTCTGATGATGTCTGTATTTTGTGGTATCGGTTGTAATATCTCCTTTTTCATTTCTGATTTTGTTTATTTGGATCTTCTATCTTCTTGCATAGCGTAGTTAACGGTTTATCAATTTTGTTTATCTTTTTGAAGAACCGATTTTTGTTTTATTGTTCTGTTGTGGTTTTTTTAGTCTCTATTTCATTTAGTTGTGCTCTGATGTTTATTGTTTCTTTTCTTCTGCTAATTTGGGGTTTTGTTTTTTCTTGCTTTTCTAGTTCCTTGAGGTGCATCTTTAGGTTGTTTATTTGAAATCTTTTTCTTTTTCTTTTTTTAAAAATAAAGCCATTTATTGCTATAAACTTCTCTCAGCACTTCTTTTGCTGTGTCCCACTGGTTTTGGTATGTTGTGTTTCTATTTTCCATGATTCAAGAAATGTTTTGATTTCCATCTTAATTTCTTCATTGACCAAAATGGTTGTTCAGGAACACGATGTTTAATTTCCATGTATTTATATAGTTTCCAAAGTTCCTCTTGGTATTGATTTCTAGTTTAATTTTTTTATGATCTGAGAAAATACTTGGTGTAATTTTTATTTTTTGAAATGTTTTTAGACTTGTTTTGTGGCCTAATATGTGGTCAGTCCTGGAGAATGTTCTATGTGCTGATGAGAAAAATATATATTCTGCAGTTTTTGGATAAAATGTTCTGTAGATGTTTGTTAGGTCCATTTGATCAACAGTCCCACTGAAGTCCAATGTTTCTTTGTTGATTTTCTACCTAGATGATCTGTCTACTGTTGAGAGTGCAGTGTTGAAATCTTCTGCTATTATTGTATTGGAGTTTCTCTCTTTCTTTAGATGTAGTAGTATTTGCTTTATGAATCTGGGTGCTCTAGTGTTGGGTGCATATATATTTAGAATTGTTATATCTCTTGCTGGGATGATCCCTTTATCAATACATAATGACTTTGTCTTTTTTTAAACTGTTTTTGACTTAAAGTCTGTTTTTCTGGTATAAGTATGGCAACTCCTGTTTGCTTTTGGTTTCTGTTTGCATGGAATATCTTTTTCCATCCCTTTACTTTCAGTCTATATATGTATTTCCAGGTAAAGTGAATTTCATGTAGGCAGCATATAGATTATGTTTTTTAAAATTCATTCAGCCAGACTACAACTTTTAAGATCTAGAATTTAATCTATTTACATTCAGGGTTATTACTGATACATGAGGTTTATTTCCATCATATTGTTCATTGTTTTTTGGTTGTTTTGTATATTCTTTGTTTCTTTCTTTTTCACTTATTGATTGTCCTTGTCATTTGCTGATTTTCTGTGGTGGTACCATTTGAGTTTTTCGAATATTTCTCATTTTTGTGTTTGCTTTATTAGTGAATTTCATATTTGTGTATGTTTTCACGATAGCAGCTGTCAACTTTTAGCTTCCAGGTTTAGGACTCCCTTGAGTATTTTTTGTGAGGCCAGTCTAATGGTGATGAATTGCTTCAGCACTTGTCTGGGAAGGACTTTATTTCTCCTTCATTTATGAAGGATAATTTTTCTGGATGTAGTATCTTTGAGTGTCAGTTTTTTTTTTCTTTTAGTACTTTAAATACATCATCCTGTTCTCTCCTAGCCTATAAGGTTTTTGCTGAGAAGTCCGCTGTTAGTGTGATGCAGACTCCTTTTTAGGTTACTAGATGCGTTTCTCTTACAGTTTTTAGAATTTTCTCTTTGTCATTGATTTTAGACAGTTTTCCTATAATGTGTGGTGGAGACCTTTTTTGCATTGTATTTGATTGGGAATTGCTGGGCCTCCTATATCTGGACGTCTAAATCTCTTGCTAGACTTGAGACATTTTTGTCTGTTACTTAATTTGTTAAATAGATCTTTGAACACTTGTTCTCCCTTCATCTTTGAGAATACCAATAATTCATAGATTTGGTAGCTTTGTGGTGTCTCATATGTCATGAAGACTCTGTTCATTCTTTTTTCTTTATTTTTGACTGGCTGGTTTATTTCAAAAGACCTGTCTTCAAGTTCTGAGATTTTTTCTCCTGCTTGATCTAGTCTAATGTTGAAGCTTTCATGTGTATTTTGTATTTCATTCAGGGAGTTCTACAGTTCCATGATTTGTTAGATTCTTTTTTATTCATCTCTTTGGTAAACTTCTCATTCATATCCTTTATTGTTTTTCTGAGTTCTTTGTACTATCTTTCAGAATTCTCTTGTATCTCACTGAGCTTCTTGAATATCATAATTTTGAATTTCTGGGATTTCGTGAGTTTCTTTTTGATTGAGATCTATTGCTGGGGAATTATTGTGTTCCTTTGGAGATGTCATAGTTCCTTGCTTTTTTATGCTTCCTGTGTCCCTATGTTGGTGTCAATGCATCTGATGTTATAGTCTCTTCCTCCAGGTTTTGAATTTGCTCTCATAAGGGAGTTTTTTTTTTTTTTTTTTTTTTTCTGAAGATGTATCAGTTGTGTTGATTGGATAGGGTCCTTTGGCTATGATTCTGGGTGCATGCAGTAGTATAGCCTCAGTGTGATTTCTTTGGCTGTAAACAGCATCAGTTGTATCTGTGATCTCCTTGGTGGTTTAACGTATGGTTATTGGTGGAGGTTACAGTGAAATTTTGCTGGGAACAGGGATGCCAGGTGGACAGGGATAACAAGTGGGCCCGAGTGGTGGTGGCAGTGAGCTGAATGTGCCTGTTCTTGGGACCCAAGGTAGTGTACACTGGCACTGATGTTACAAGAACCAGGCAGGCCTATTTCGGGGCCTCCTGGTGGCTTGCTCAGATGCCAATAGTGGCAGTTGGCTGGGTGGGTGAGCAGGTTCTTGGGTCCCTAGGTAGTTGGTGTGGTGTGGGCAATGGCAGTACTGGGGTAACTCTCTGGGCAATGGGGCAACTCTCTGGATGCCAAAAAGTGCACACTGGTGGTGTGGTATTGGGTTGCCACCCACAGCTGAAGATATCTAGCTCTCAGGCTCACTTACTCTTAGCAGCAGCAGCACCACAGTGCCAAGCAGCTGGGGAAGGACCTGCCTTTCATGCATGAGCATGGCATGGAGGCCACGTCACCACTGGGGGTGCAGTTGCCACTCATAGCCTCATACAGGCAACTTTCCAGCTCACTTGCCTCAGCCTCTGGTGGTAGCACCAGTGTCTGTGCCTTCAGCGGTGTGTGAATTGGGAAAAGGGTTCCTGTTTTCTCTGTACCTGAGCCTGATCACAGAGGCCACTCTGCTGGTGGGAAGGGATCTCACTTGCCTCTTGTGAAGCTGAGCACAGAGTTTGTGCTGCTGCTGTGGGCAGGGTCACTCCTCACAGCCCCAGACAGGGAGCTCTCGGGCTCTGGAAAGCCTACACTTTGGTTTTCTTTGCCTTAGGAGATCCCTTTTCGGTGTGCTGCACCATCCCTTCCTCGGATTGTCGTATTCCCTAGTGTACTGGAGACCCCTCAGCACTGTGGGGTCCAGCCAGTGCCATGCCTCTGTAGCCCTCCCAGTGGACACTGGGGGATGTCAGTGGGGGATCCTGGATGGACCTATGGAGGCTGTGGTTCCCAGGTCATGGTGCAGTCTTGTGATGACTGTGCTCTCACAATGGTGCCCTAGCTGCTTAAGTCTAGGGTTTGGGAGTGTGGAAAGTGACTCAGCGCAAGTTCCCTGACTGGTGCAATGTCCTTGTGGGGTCTCCAAATCACTGCCTAGCTAGCGTCAGGGTTTGTGTGGTAGAGGAGCTCTTTTGTGGTTTAAATTACAACAGTCTATGTGGGGAGGGTGTGGACCACTGAAGTTCTCTCACTTACCGATTCCCTGTAATACTGAGCCCCTTCAGGCTCCTGGCTGATCACAATTGTTCTCTCCTAGACGTTCTATTCAAGGTCAGTTTTTCTATTCATAACTTTAGTTCTCTTTCTGAAGAGGGCAGGTGTCTAATGTCTCTAGTCAGCTATCTTGTGCCTTCTGCCTATATCACAGTTTCTTTATCCACTTATCTGAAGATGGACATTTCAGTTGTTTCCATGTCTTAGCTATTGTGAATAATGTTGCAATGAACATGGGAGGGCAGATATTTTTAGGAGGTGGCAATTTCATTTCCTTTGGGTATATGTCCAGGAGAGGGATTGCTAGGTCATTTGGTAGTGCTAGTTTTAATTTCTTTAGAAACCTCCATACTGTTTTACGTAATGGCTGCACCAACCTACAATCCCACCAACTGTGTCCAAGAACTCCCTCTTCTCCACACCCTTGCCAGCATGTGGTGTCTTTCGACTTTTTGATATTAGCCATTGTAACAGGCATAATGTGATATCTCATAGTGGTTTTGATTTGCATTTACCTGATGACCAGGGATGTTGAGCATCTTTGCATAATCACCTGTTGGCCATTTTTATGTCTTCTTTGGAGAAGTATTTATTCAGGTCTTTTGCCCATTAAATTTTTTTTTGGTTTTCTACTATTGATTTGTATCAGTTCTTTATAAAGTTTTGATACTAACCTGCTATCAGATATATGTTTTGCAAATATTTTCTCCCAAACTGAGGGCTGCAATTTCATTTTGCTGTTTGTTTTCTTTGTTGTGCAGGAGCTTTTTAGTTTTATGTAGTCCCATTTATTTATTTTTGCTTTTGTGGCCAGAGCTTTTGGTGTGATATCCTGAGAATCATTGTGAAAGCTAATGGCTAGGAGGTTAAGTTTTATAGTTTCTGATCTTTCACTTAGGTCTTTTATCCATTTTGAGTTGATTTTTGAGTATGATGTTAAATAAGGGTCTAATCTTATTCTTTTGCATGTGGAAATTCAGTTTTCTCAGGACCATTTATTGAAGAGACTGTCCTTTCCTTATTGTGCTCTCTTGGTGCCCTTGTCAAAAATTAGTTATCTGAATATGTTTAGACCTCTTTCTGGGCTCTCTGTTTTGTTCTACTGTTCTGTGTGTCTGCTTTCATGCCAATACCATAATGCTTTGATTACTATAGCTTTGTAATATTATTTTAATATTATTTTAAATCAGAAAATGTGATGCCTCCAACTTTGTTTTTCTTTCTCAACATTGTTTTGGCTATTTGAAATCTTTTATGTTTCCATATGCATTTCCGAATTGTTTTTACTATTTCTGTGAAGAATGCCATTGGAATTTTGATAGGGATTGTGTAAGGCTTTTTAAACCAGTGGATGAGACTATATACCTAAAGGTTCTTTCAGCACTTACATTTGTGGGTTTCCCGACCACAGCAGACGTTAAAGGATTATGGCAAGAGCTAGACATGACTTCACTGTGTGCTAAACTGGGGCGCTCCTCATGTCCCAACTTTTCTAGTGTGAGTTAAGAACCCCTGTGTGCGTGCAGGTGGACATCAGCACAGACAGGGTCTAGGGATGCTGCTGACCCAGACAGGGAAAGAGTTTGTACCTGCACCTGGCAATCATTACCTCACTCGCTCAAAGGGCCCTGTGCTCACTGGGAAGCATCCGCCTGCTGCTAGCAGGACTCGGTTTCACTTTCAGCATAATAATTTGGACATCAGAAGGTTTCAGGTTACTAGTGCTGCTTTAGTCCCACCTGAAGGAGTAAAAAGGGAGCAATGACATCTGAAATCAAGATTCTAATAATCTTTCAGGGGTTTTTGATGTGGTTTAAGAGGTTTTTTGCTGTTGGCCCGGCCGGAGCCTCCAGGGCAGGCCCTGCCCAGAGGTGCACAATGTGGCAAGAGTAGAAGGAGCTGTTACTTGAGCTCATGGCCAGATAGGGAGAAACAGCTCCCCCTGGACAGTGGATAGTGCCACCCACTCATCTCTCCCAGACTGTGGATGGCTCAACCCATCCTTCCTGCCCAGTCCAGGCGGCTGTGCTCCTGCAAGCTCCTCCCTGGTCTTGCACACTTTGACTTCCTTACTCAGGAGGCATTGTGAAGTCTCACCCCGATGCCACTCCACCTCCTCTGGGATTCTCTGCCACTCAAGGTGTGTCCTTCTGCCAATGGTCCATGGACTTCCTGGGGAGGCGAAGACCTGCCCCAGCTGGCCAAACCTTCCTTGCATGTGGCCCTAGATGGTGGCCCTTTCTGGCTCTGCTTGCTTCCTGGCTCTGTCCTGACCCCCGCAGCTCACCCTTGGCCTGCCCTGGCCTGGCTTCCACTGGAAATAAAACCACAGGGGCTTAGAGAGAGTCCCACCCTGACTTACTCACATTCACCAAATGAGTTGGGGATGAAGCCATTTAATATTTAGAAACCCCAAAGTGTCTGTTGTAGCAATTCCCATATCCTTGGCTCTAAGCCTGTTTCTTTTCTGTTGTGCAGTAAATAATAATAAGCCACTTGCTTATTCCTGAATATGCCCCGAACTGCCTCTTCCATACCATGATTCTGAAGTCCTCTGTCTGAATGGCCACCACCACCCTGCCAACCTGTGTGTGCTGGATGCTGGACCACTCTTCCTAGCCCCTCCCCAGCCACTCTCCATGAAGCTCCATGGTCGGACGCCCTGTCCCACCCCTGCCCCAGCCTTCTCTGGTTTGGTGGTAGGTTCATCTTCCCTCCCCTCCTTCCTGCCTGTCTGTGAAGGGAGGAAGAGGCCGAGTGCAGAATGAGGTTTCAGGGGAGCCCGGGGGGGTCTTTCTGAGCCCCCAGAATGTGGTTGCCTATGAACCCATGGCACGTATTGCTGGCATTAAAGCAACACTCATTACCATCAAATAAACTTTTATCATTAAAATTTTTTTCCCTCATGGATATACATTTGGGAATATTTTGTCTGCCAAACAAATTGCATTTATTTACTAATCTATTTTCCTATCTTTATCATTCAGAGATCCATGTAGCCACCACTGAGAACTTCAGACCAGAAGAGACAACCAGAGATACTACAACACACTCATCCAGAGCAGAGGAACCCTATTCTGAGCTTACCTATAGGACCTAGTAACAGGCAAACATGATGTCTTCATAGTGTTAGAAATAATGAAATGAAGGATCGTATCAGTGACCTCCCGAAAGGTTAATTGGAAATCTCAGGATTAAGCTTTCTCATTTTGTGTTAAAATGCAAATCCCTGGGTTGGAATAATGATTGAACATTGTTTGTTAGTTATACCTTAATGAATGGGGTTATCAGGGTTTAAGAGAATGAGGTCATTGGGGTTTATTAAACCGTCAAGGGAGAGGACTAAGAGAGAACCCTGAGATGCCCAGTAAGGCAAACATTTGGAGATAAGTTTCATTTCACCCCTACTTGGCTTCCACAAGGCCTGCACACTCAAATATTGGTTTGAGAGAATTCTGAAGTCAGAGTGGTAGACCATGCTGGTCACACCCAATGTCCCGATCCTGCTACAGGAACACAATTTCACTCATGAGAGGGCCATCCCCCTCTCATTTCCCTTTGCCAGTGATTGTTTTGCTGATGAATGTGTAAGCCATTTCTGGCCAATGGGATATAAGGGTGCTTAATCTCACCCCTCTCTTGTAAGGAGAGGAGGAACTTCCTTCTCCACTCTAGCCTGCCTTCACACACGGTTCTGTGAAGATGTAACATTTGGTTTGTGACAGCCATCTTGTGACCACAAACAAAAACCTCAATAAGCCTTGGCATCACCATGGGGCTGAATTAATGCACCCAGGGGCCCCTGACCTCTAGACTTCTCGTTATGAGAAATGATAAATTCTATTATTTAAGCAACTGCAGTCAGGCTGTTTTGTTCCTTGAAGCAAAGGCTTATCCTGATGCATCCAGAGGTGTCACAGTGAGAACAGGCAGAGGCCATGGCAGGGTGGGAAAGGGTCTGGGTGTGGCACAGTGAGGACAGGCAGAGGCCATGGCAGGGTGGGAGAGGGTCTGGGGGTGGCACAGTGAGGACAGGCAGAGGCCGTGGCAGGGTGGGAGAGGGAACGCCCCCTCCTGGTTTGCTTTCCCACAGCCTGATCACCATGAAGGCAGCCCAGGGAGGGCAGGGCTGGGCCTTCCATGGAGCTGGAGGTCTCCGGGGCTGTCTCAGCCTCAGGAACAAAGAGCTTGAGCCCTGAGGACTCTGGGTAGCTCTCGAGTGTACCTAGCAGGGACCCACTCACCCGGCCCCACTTCCCATCGCTTCCTGTCAGACTCCTGGAATGGGGCATGAATGTTCTCTTCCGTGACAATTTTGCACATCCCACCATTGATCCAAGCCCTTTAAAAATGACTTTCATTCTTGTCTGGCATCTTCTCACTTCCTTCCTACACCTGTGAAGTCTGTGCCTTTGTCAAGTCAGCTCGGACTGCCCTTCCCCCAGCCCCTAGCCCTGGGTGGCATTTTTATCCTCTCACTATAGAGCTCACCAGGCCGCCTGGATATCTCATTATGGTGGGAAATGAGAGCTACATTTCCATTTGGCCGTGTCTGTAGGGGACACATCTCTGGCCACCTCCATTCCTGTGCACACTGGTGGGGTCCTGCTGCAGCAACTGTGACTGGCTGCCTGAGGACTTGGCTGGAAGCCCCAGGGAGTCCACTCTGGGGAGCATTCCTTCATGGATGCCATGGCGCATACATACCCTGGCTTTCTCACCGGTGTGGGGCAACTGTGAGGCGTGCCCTACACAGGCTCTCAGAGGTCCCAGGTGCCCTCAGTGGTAAACTGTTAACAAACACTGCGGTGGTCATGCATCTCAAAATCCTTGGCTCAGGGTCTGTCCCTAGGAGAATTCAGCCCAAGTCAATATCTTACTCCCATTATCCACAGGATCAAGACCCAAATCTTTTGCCTGCCATATCTCAAATTAGACCCAGACTCCATGATCAGCTCAGGGCCTGCTTTGGGTTCTCTCGCAAGGGAAAACCAGCTAAGAATCATTTGCTCTTGTTTTTTCTCTGACCACTGGCCTGGTCGTTAGTTCTGGGTCCCCACTACCCACATGCCCATCTGTTACCGTCTCCCTTGACCCCCAATGGGCAATCTTATTCCTTTGTTCCCTGCCACGAGCTTCTCTGTCTTCCTGGAACAACTTCATCCTGTCTTCTCCTCCCTCGGGCAAGCACATCCCACAACACCCAGCATGGTCAGCAGCTCTTCTGAGAAGCCATCCTCAGCTGCTCTATCAGCGCTGGAGATGCCCCGTCATGCCCCTAGGATGCGTTGCCCTTGCCTCTACTAGAGCCTTTGCTACATGGCTGGCCGTGGAGACATTCATCTTCTGTACCTGGTGTGTGAATGAAAAAAGGGTTTCTCCCACCTTGACCGAGAGCTTCCGAGGAACAGGGCAGTTCCCTAATTCTTTATACTCCCGGAACCACCTGCTCAACCAGGGCAGATGGGGTCCAGAAGATTCGCATTAGTAACTCAGCCTTCCCTTGACAAAGAGGAGCTGGGGTGGAGCTGGTTTCCTGGGGAGGCAGGCTCTAGAGGATGAGGATCAGAACAGAGCGGGAAGGTGGGGGTGGAGGGAAAAAGAAACAGAAAAACGTGCAAGTCATAAAGCAGCAGGGAGCCCTGCAAGTCATTAGATAATTAATCAAAGTGAAAAATCAGAAAGCCAGCTTTGGCTGCCATTATGGGGTTGCAGCTGCTTTTGGAGTTTGCTTGAATAAAATCTTTATGAAGTTCACGTTTTGTCTCTAATTTCCTCCCTTGTTCTCTCCCATTCTGGGGCCTCAGGTTCGCTGACTCCCAGATGTGGTGATAGGTGGTGGCAGGCACCTGCCCTCCCCCACCCCCTGCCCCACCCCCTCCCGCCCAGTCCAGGCTTGTCTCAGCCCCTCTCTGCCCTGGCTCCGGTTCAGCTTTCTCGGAGCTCTGAATACCCAAACCCATGCCTCTTCCCATCTTTGCACCCTTTTGGGCTACAGACCAAGTCAGGAAGGGATCTCCTGGAGCCTGACTATTCTCCTACAGAACAGAATGCATTCTGGAGCCCTCCAGATGCTGGCCCCTGCCCCAGGGTGTGAGAGTGGGCTGGGGTCCAGGTGGGTGGAATGGGGCATGATAGGTGTGATCAGGCAAGGAGGTTGGTTACTCAGTGTGTACACTGTCAGACTCACCTTTGCTTTACAGGGGACTCAGTTCCTTCATTGGTAGCCTTGATTGACAAAGACCCATTATATGGAGAGTAAAGAAATAAAGGCATTGAGCATTTCCTGAGTTCCAGGCACTTTTGCATATATGATTGAGTTTGCTTCTCACCACAGTGTTGCAAGGAAGGCATTTACTGAGGAAGGAGAGAATGTAGAATTGAAGAGCTTACGAGATGTCAAAGTTTGCAGAATGATTCAAAGAGGCAAGGCCAGAGCTCCCAACCAGGCTTCTTGTTTCTAAAAGCTGCCAATCAATATAACTCTGAAATATTGAAATACAGCCCCAACCCCAACCCCACCCCACTGCTGTTGTAGGGGAGAAAAGCAGTGTATTTTCCTTACCCATTGCAAGGTTCATGGCTGAGACCCCGTAACAAAAGACAGATTAACAACAGAAAAGTGCTTTTAGAAAAAGCCCAATATAGAAAAAGGTCCCTATTGCCCTTTATACACTGGTCACCCACTAGACTCAGCTCTGTGGACCTGGGGCCACTTCTTGATCAGCTGCTGATGCACGAGTGGCACCAGAGGGTGTGCTTTCTGCCTGGGACCCCACACGTGATGGAAAACACCGCCACCTCTTTGTGGAAAGTTTTTGCAGATTGGGTTCCCTGGGAAGCAGACTCCCAGAGGGTGTTTGTGTGCTCAGGAGGCTGGGTGCCTGGGGAAGGGGAGAGGGAGCAGGCATGGGCAGAGGGAGAATCCAAGCTGCAGGGCAGGCCAGTGGCAGCCCTGGCCCCACGGGGAGCTCTGGAGCTAGCAAGACCCTTTCACAGTGGACCCGCTTTTGACCCAGGTGGCTCTTGCCAGTCCCCCAGTCTTGCTTAATCATTGAATGTGGGCTGCCCGGGAAAGGACACGGCCTTGAGGGAGATGGCTCTCTGCGGCTGAGTCAATGGCTGAGGGGCCAACAGCTGGGATTGTCTGCTGCTAACACTGCCCGCAGCTGCAGAAGCAAGTCCTTCCTTGAAGGGGGATCTGGGTGGTGCATGGCAGTGTCCACCACAGAAGGGGTCCCAGTGCCCCCAGGAGTATAGCTGCTGTCTCCTGGGCTCATCTGTGCTTTGGATGCGCTTGCATTAAAGCGTTTATGGTGTAAAGTGATGGTTACTGGGCCTGCCAGCCATCATCACTAGGGCAGAGGCTGTGATGACACGCTCATATGGCTGTCTCTAGCTTGGGGCTCAGAAGGGGGTCAGGAGACGCATGTATGGTCTGCTCAGGTGCCCTGCAGCTCTGCAACATGTGCCATGAGCCTGCCTTGTGAAGCCACTGAACTGCCCCCTCATACCCCTGGACCCCAGCTCCTTTTTAGGGGCCTGCCCAGTGTAGAGCTGGCCTCTCCCCACTATGCCTTTGGGGTACCCACATTTTGCCTGCCTCTATTTTGGCCCCCAACTCTGCAATTTCAAGGTTATTTTCCTTTCTGGGGCTCTTTGGCTGGTGCTTGGATCCCAGGGACTGAGTCCTGGATTCTGGGAGTGATATGGGGAAGGAGAAAAGGGAGTTGCTCGTGGGCATCCATAGTGGTGCCAGCTCGTAGAAGGCTGGGGTGGTGGTCTTGGGGCTTGGGCTCGGCCTTCATCAGAGGTTTCACTCTGCAGGGAAGCAGCTGAAGACAAAGAAGCCTTGTTCTGGGGGGACTCAGCAGGGAGGCAAAGGGTCCTTTCACAGCGTCTTCATCCCTGCCAGGGAAAGCCGGGGCTGGCTGCCATGTGGAATGCATTTGCTGCTGAAAACCACAGCGAGAGCCATGGCAGTGTGGGTTGGTCAGGGCTGCCTCCTCGAGAGGCACTGGGTGTTTGTGGGGCAGCCATGGAGTACGGGGTGCTGACAGTATCAGCCTGGGTCAGGGGGAGCCCCCAGATTGATCTGCCCCCTGCACCCCAGAGGAGTCCTGGGATGGGAGTTCTGGGCCTGGCCTACCTGGGCAAGTCTTAAAGCCTCCTCAGCCATCCGTTTCCTCCTCCTGCCCTGCCCACCTGGCTGTCACGGGAGGCTTAGTCATGCGCTTGCCTCAGTGTCTTCTGTGGGTCTCTGTTTCCCAGGCTGGTTCCTGATTTGCCTTGACTGTTCTCTTCTCCTCTCTCTTCTGGACTGTGTATCACTCACCTTTGAATCCTCAGGGCCGGAAAGCAGAGGCTACGTCCATGTGGTTCTCCCAGGCTCCTCTCTGTCCTGCAAGCTTCCCACGCCCATTTCTATCTTTGTGATTTCTTCCACAGATTTTATGCTTCCAGCTTTCTCTCTCCCATGCCCATCCAAAGTTTGCCCCCAAGCTGTCTCTTGAATGCCACCTCCTGTGTGAAATTCACCTCTACACTCCAGCCGCCTGTACTAGTTAGTGAATGCCAGTAGGGCAGAGCACATGATTTGCTTTTGTTTCAAGGCATGCTCATTCTTTTGCCCAGGAATCTTAACTCTTCATGGCAAGAATAACATGATAATGAAGATAGTAATAGGTAGCTGAGGATCAGAGAGGTTAAGTAACTTGCCTAAGGTCACACAGCCACAAAGTGGCAGAGCTGAGGCCGGATGGGAACTGCCTGGCTCTGAAGACTGTATTGACGTTTGCTGTGCTTTCTCCCTGGGTCGCTGGTACTCCATTATGGCCTTAATAGAAACCACCCTTCAGGTTGTTCCGGTTGGAGAGTTGGTGTGAAGGCAGATGAGGGCCCTTAAGAGGCAGGCAAAGCGGGGACTTGTGGCCAAACCTCAGTTTCTCATGCCAAGAAGACGTTGGTACTGGGAATCTGAGGTCAGACCCACACTTAAAAAATTGTTGCTTACTTCCCTTTAGTTCTGCACCCCAAGAACTTGCTTCATTTCTTGCTCTCAGCGCAGGCGTTCCTCTCTCTGTCTATAGCAACTTATGTTTCCTGTGAAACCTCATCCAGGTAAGTTTTCACTTCACACTGCAAAGAATAATAGCGGGGGGTTATTTTTTAGAAAAAACTCCTCAAAGCTGAGCAGTCTTCCACTCCTGGGCAGACAGCGGGAGGCCGCAGGGCAGCAGTGCCTGGAGGAGCTGGAAAACATTCACTCCATGTATAGATTTCCACTCACCCCTGACTACAACCACTTGCGGGGGTGAGTTTCAATATACCCTGGTCATCTGAATCCACTTATGTGTCTGTAATCACAGGGGCCTGGGTATCTTTGACTCCTTCCTGCTCAGCCTCTCCAGGAATTTGGCACATAGGAATTCTTGGGACTCTCCTACCCTTTTGGAGAGATTCAACGCAAACTGCCTTCACAGAGCCTTCCATTTATTCCTCACTGGGGCAAGGAGGGAAGTGAGGTCTCTCAGCACCTACTATGTGCCAAGCATGTTGCTGGGTGCCTTGAGATCATAAATTACAATTCTTACATTTTCTGCAACAAGTTGGTTTGTCAGAAGCAGATGCTGAGATGGAGTTTGGAGCAGAGATGTTTATTAGGGGTTAACACCAGGGCGGGGATGGGGATGGGGGAGGAAGCAGGATGTGCAGAGAAGTCGTTGAACTGTGACACAAGCTCTACAAAGCTTCAGTCATCCCTGAGTGGAGTGTAGAGCAGGAATTGTCCATCAGTGTCCAATATTGGGCCGGAATGACTTGGGCCTATATACCCCCATCTGGCTTTGTAGTTGGATGCAGGTTGTCCTGGGAAGGCCGTGGGAGTGGCGTAGCTCTGTCGCCGAGCCAGATCCTGAAGGAGCCAACACATGGGGGTTGTCTGCTGACTGCAGCCCCAGAACTGGGGGCCGTAATGGGTCCTGAAAGGGGAATCTAGGAAGTGCATCTTTGTGTCTACAATATATGAGGTAGTCTTCCTATCCTTATTTTACTGATGAGGCTCATAGAGGGTATGACTGCCTGTGGCCACACAGCTGGTAAATAGCAGAGTCTGGATTTGAACCCAGGCCTCCCTGAAGTCAAACCTCATGCCTTTTCTGTGAAACAGAACCATGGGCCTCGGGGAGGAATAAGGAGCATGTAGTAATGTATAACACTTGTTTATAGAGTTGCTCATCAGTGTTTCTTTTGCAAGTAGGGGGAGAAAATTGTGTTCTAATAAGCAGATGACAGGTAGCAAAGGACAACGTGTTAACCCCAGATGCCTAGGAAAAAGCTTTGCAACTCCAGAGGCATGGAGGAGTTAGGCACTACATTCATCTTTGCAATGTGCCTGTGATTTGCCTGCATGGAGGAAAGGAAAAGGTACACTAGGGAGCAAGTACAGCCTCAGCAAAGGGATGGAAGTTGGAATTGACAAAGGCTGGACAAGGGAAAGTGGGCAGAAGGGCCTGGTTTGATGGGAGCAGTGCAGCCAAATAAATGAAACGGGACTGGGACTGTGAAATCCAGTTTCATTCTGCTTACCTCCACAAGCTTTTCCGGAGCACCTACTATGTGCCAGGCAGCTGTCAGTCCAGAGGAGCCCTGAGCATGCACACAGTGGGCCAGAGAGTGCTCTTCATCCCCGTGCTGAGAAGGCCTCAATCATCACTCTGTCCTCTAGGCTTTGTAACTGGAGCTAGAAAGTCCAAGCCAGTCGTAGGGATGTGCCCCCGCCTGCAGGGGCCACTGCAGAAGAAATGCTGAGGTCAGCCCTGCCTGAATCTTAAACCCTCCTGGGATTGGGATGAGTCAAGGAGGGGCCCTGCTAGGGATGTAGGAGGAGGGCCACTTAGCTTCTCTACCTGCCGTGGTGAAGGGAAGGCTGCTAATGTCGCCCTTTGTGTCCCTGGGGAGGACAGACTGAGGCTGAAACCAGTCCTCAAACATCCTAGGAGCCCTCAGGGTGAGGCCTGGGGGACCAGTCAACTTGGGGGTGAGGAGGCGGGAGAGTACGTGCTGGGGACAATGCTCCCTCTGGCAGCTTCCAGGTGGTGGGATGTTACACACTTGTAAAACAACAAAAATAAACGAGAAGCAAATGCACATCTTGATTTGGCCTAAAAGCTGCCTGGTAAAAACATTAGAAACCACCCCCCCACACTGTTACGGGTTGAATTATATCCCCCTAAAAAGATATGTCAAAGTCTTAAATCCTGGTGCCTGTGAATGTGACCTTCCTTGGAAACAGGGTTGTTGCAGATGTAATTGGTTAAGATGAGGCCATGCTGGAGCAGCGTGGACTCCCTGATCCAATATGACTGGTGTCCTTATGAAAAGGGAACGTTTGGGCACAGAGGAAAGATGAGGTGAAGACACAGACACCGGGGAGAAGGCTGTGTGAAGATACAGGCAGAGGCTGGCATGCTGCAGCTGTAAGCCAAAGAATGCCAAGAATTTCTTGCTCCCATCAGAAACTAGGAAGAGACAGGAAGGATTAGCAGGAGCATGGCCCTACCCACATCCTGATCTTGGACTTCTGGTTTCCTGAACTGTGAGACAATAAATGTCGGTTGTTTTAAGCCAGTTTGGGGTACTTTGTTATTGCAGCCACAGGAAGCTAATATACTTGCCATCAATGTCACCCTTACTTAAGGATATTCTAACTCCCAAGGTAAGGATGACAATTTCAGGACACCCTTCGAGTTGAAAGCATTTCACTTTATGAAAATCTACTCTGGGGACCTGTTTCTTTCCACTCAACTTGGACCAATGAAAATGCCATCTCAGACCAGCCCCCATTCCCACACTGCTGTAGCTGAAGGAAATGGCGGAAGGCATCAGCCACTGTGGTCCTCATGGGTTCTTGCCCTTCCTGGGCCTTCGTGTCCTTGGGGGTTGGACCATGAAATTTCTTCGCCCCCTCTCTCATCTGAGGCAGGGGGATCTGTAGGTGGAAAAGCTGGGTGAGGGCTCAGGTGCCAGTGAAGCATTCCTTAGTTACTTCTTGCCCCGGAAAATGCACATCCAGAGCTGTGGGATGTCCACAAATTTGAGAAGGGGAAATTGGCCATATTGAGGGCAGTGTGAATAATGCTTGCATCCATAAGACGCTCAGACGGCACTCAATGAGCACTGGGGAGGCAGAGATGATGATGATCCCCATCTTCCAGGGCCTAGGAGAGAATGACCACTTTGGACTAGGATGTAAGAATGGGTTTTGTGATTGAGTGCTAGGATACGCACCTGAAGAGCATCCATACTGGTGGCCCGTGAGTATGCCTGGATCCATGGTACTGTTGCCTGTGGAGTTTTCAGCTTTTAGAGCTACCTTCTCAATGTATCTTCTATGGGACATGTGTTCATTGTGATGTTAATGGAAGTTAGGTGGAAACATGATTTAGTGGTAAATTATACCGGAGAAAGATTGGGTCAAATAGCCATTAACAGATTTCTCTCCTGCAGGACTTCTCAGAGCCTTTAATATGCTAAGATGCATTGTCAGAATGCAGTCTTTCTAAAATTCAATTGACAATGGAATTTTTTTTCTCTTAAATATGACATATCTCCTGGGATTACTTTCTGGAGATTATTCTTTGGAGACCATTCTTCTAGAAACTAGGGTTCTGGCTGGGTGCGGTGGCTCCTGTAATCCCAGCACTTTGGGAGGCTGAGGCAGGCGGATCATGAGGTCAGGAGATCGAGACCATCCTGGCTAACACGGTGAAACCCTGTCTCTACTAAAAATATAAAAAAGTTAGCCTGGCTTTGTGTCACATGCCTGTAGTCCCAGCTACTCGGGAGGCTGAGGCAGGAGAATCGCTTGAACCTGGGAGGTGGAGGTTGCAGTGTGCCGAGATCACGCAGTACTCTCCAGCTTGGGCGACAGAGTGAGACTCCGTACTTAAAAAAAAGAAAAAAAAAAAAGAAACTGGGGTTCTGAAGTTTTCTAGGCAGTACCTAGTACCCTATGCAACTTCATACTTAACCTTTCTTGCCGAATGCAGAATGATGTCAGAGTTGACGGTGACGATGGTAGGATGAGGTCATGATTATGGTGGTGACACTAGTGATGAGAACATTGGTAGTGACGGTGGGTAGCTTGTTTTAACTTTAGTAATCCCCAAGAAGAAAGAGCTCCCTACTCAGGCGTTCGGTATATCCATGACATTATTAGGTTTTAGAGAGTTAATGACCTGGGCTGGCAGCAAAGAGATGGTGCCTAAAAAGTCAGGAAGGTACCACTTAGGGAGGTCTGTAGGCTCAGGACTAATAAAGACCTTAGCAAAATGGGAAACCCACTGGGAGTGTGCACCTTTGTATCCTGCAGCCTCTGTGGACACAAATGCAATAAAAAACATACGATTTTCGTCCCCAGGATTCCAGGAATGGTGAGTGGGTGGGTAGTGTTGTGAAGGTTGAAGGTTGGTGGATTCACTCAGAAATGAGGCTGAAACACGTGTGGCTGCTTCTGAGCACGTGTCCCCTCCATTCTCAGCTCAGTCATGCTGGAGAAAGCCAGATGATTTACAATATGGTTAGGCTTTGTGTCCCAACCCAAATCTCATCTTGAATTGTAATCACCATAATCCCCACGTGTCAAGGGAGAGACCAGGTGGAGGTAATTGAATCATGGAAGCAGTTTGCCCCATGCTGTTCCCGCGATAGGGAGTGAGTTCTCACGAGATCTGATGGTTTTATAAAGGGCTCTTTACCCCTTTGCTCAGCATGTCTCCTGCCTGCTGCCTCGTGAAGAAGGTATCTTGCTTCCTCTTCACCTTCCACCACGATTGTAAGTTTCCTGAGGCCTCCACAGCAATGCTGAACTGTGAGTCAATTAAACCTCTTTCCTTTATAAATTACCCAGTCTTGATCAGTTCACGATAGAGGCATGAAAACAGACTAATACAATTTACTAACCCCCAAAGTGACTCGGAGAATTGTGAAGGCTGCAGTAAAGAAGCTGGTAGAGGTTTTGGTGGTGGAGGAATGGTACTGAGGTAGGAGAACAGGGAATTGAGGTGACCAGGGGTTGAGGCATGAGCAAGGGAACAGCAGGTGCAGCCAGTTCATATAGGCAGGAGAGCAGCAGGTGCAGCATATAGGCCACATCCTTGCTCCCATGATAACAAGCCACATCAGCTACTGATTGGTCACAGGCCAATCCTTCATGGGGCGTGGCCAGTTGGAGGCCTTTGGGGAGCACCAAAGGGTGTTGGTGGATTCTTTTTAGCTTAATAAAAACCCTAATTGAAGAGGCTATTGAGCCCGCTCCCACTCTGTGAATTGTCTTCAATAAATCTGTGTTTTTGTTACTCCGTCTTGTTGCTGACAGGGGCTGACAGCAAGGATGATAATGGTGGTGGCAGATTATAGTGAAGGCTAGGACAATGCTCATGGTGACAAGGGTTTGTAACGGGGGTGACAGCACAATGGTGGCAGATGTGCAATAGGTGATGTGGCAGTGATGGGGATGTCCCAAGTTGAGCTACTGGCAACCACAATGGGGAATCATGGTGAGCACTGGGCACCAATAAGATTCCACAGTGACTCCCTATTTTCACAGGCAGGACAGGCTCTGGGAGGTGAAAACCAGCCTGAGAAGAACGAGACCTTGCCTTAGGAGGCATTTAGTTGTCTTCTGTGTAGAAAGGTAGCCCTTCACTTTCCCCATAAATCAGTCCCATAACCTTTCCACTTTGCAATTTGCAGGTAGTCAGCCCCATAAACCACTCCTGACTGGGAAATGGGGCTTGAACAAATAAATCACACTTATTATTCACGTCAGCAACAATGTCATCATTGCACAGGAGTCCAGACCTGGACTGACTTACCCAGGGGACGTGGGCCGCTCACCTCAATATTGTTCAAGCCAAGCATGCCATGATTCAACACTGAATTTTTAGACAGAGGCCCTTATATCAAAGTGACATAATTTAATAGCACTCTTCACCCTCACTGGAGTGGGCCTCAATGGGGGCGGCAGACATATGGCTTCTCTGGGAGAGGGGGATGATTCTCAGAGGAGGCTCGTGCCCTTTTCCTGTGAGAAGACCACTGTCAGGTCTCCAGCCTGTAATTCACCCCGGCGCTGCCGCTGACATGGTACTGTGTACACCAGCACAGCCTTGCTCCCCTCCTCCTGCACATGCAGGAAATACAAGCTCCTTCTCTTCAGCACGGCTTAGCCTGGGCCTGCGCCAGGGTGGCCCCTGGTCCCCTGAAGGTGGTGAGACAGGTGATGGCTGCCTTTGGGTAGATTTTTAGCATCTTGTGTAACACATTCTGGCAAGGGTTGCCATTTCCTCATCTCAGGCTTGCTGTTTGTGGGTCCTTGTTCCGTGAGCAGAATGCTTGGTCCGGGCCTTGCCATCCTTTGTATGGATAGAGCTTTCACAACTGGCCACAACTTTCTTAGCACAAATCTGAATTCATGGCAGCAGTTTAATTAAAGCCATCTCCCTGTGTTTCTTTATGTTGTTATGCAATGGGGCAAAGTGATACTAGGGTTGCCCTTTTTCTTTTCTGGGAGGATCCCCTCCCCTCCCCTTCCCTGCCTTCCTGGAAAAGTTTGAGTTAGTTAGCAGTGTATTAAAGTAGGCATTGCATTTGTAGATGTATCAGATATTTTTTCATGATCTTCACTAGTGTCTGGCCCTTTGGAATTCCAATTAGTTGGGGGTGTGGGGGAGAAGGGTCTTGTTAAGATGTCTAGAAATGAAAGTATTAGGAAAAATCTCTGGTTTTGTAAATTAAAAGCTCTGGAATATATTAGAATCAGATATTTTTGGTTTGGAATATAAATGTATAATATATGGAGAATATGTTTTGGGTCACTTTGGGTATAATTTGGGAGGGCAGAGCCTGTGTATGTTTGGGACTACAGCACTAAGGGAATGCTCACAACAGTTTCAATGCCATGAAGAACAGGCGATGTACAAAATACACAACATTTCTAGTGATTAAATTGTAATCTGACTTTTGTTTTGAACTATTTTAAAATATAGTATACTGGGAGGTATACCATTACACCCCAAATGATTAACCAGCCTAAGGCAGTCATGCTAATTCCATCCCTCTTGCCAGAGATTGGCTCAATGCCAGGCAGGTATAAGCCAATCTGGGTCAATGAAAGTCAAGGAGAGGCTTGCTCAGAGCTTCTGAGTAAGAGAAGCCCATCCCACCTGCCCTTCTCCCATCATGCTGGATGTCAACACGAAAGCTGTGGTTTGAGGTACTGTTGGCAGCCATGTTGGGGCCATGAGGGGAAACAGCATTAGAATGAACCCTGCACTGCTGCTGACAGAGCAGAGAAATGAAAAGAACCTGGGTTGAGCGGCTGAATCTACCAATTTTGATCCCTTCCCTACTTACGGACTTTCTGTTCTGTGAAACAATAAATGTCATAATAGTTTAAGCAAGTCTGGAAGAGGGTTTCTGTTACCTAAAGGGGAACCATCCTGACACAGCTATTTAATAATGGATAAGCATTCGTCATTACTAGCACTATTGTAAATGCTAAGGGGAGATGAACAATAGAACACATAGACAGTCCCGGCTCTTCAGAGTTCTCAGATGTTTATTGGAAAGGTGAGATAACTACACGAAGCACAAATACGGGAGGGTTGGAGAACTCTTGTCATTAAAGGGCCAGATAGTCTTTGTTGTGACTGCTCAGCTCACCTGTTATAGCACAAAAGCAGTCATAGACGACGTAAATGAATAAGCATGGGTGTGTTTCAATAAAACTTTATTTAGAAAAACAGATGCTTGGCCAAGTTTGGCATGTGGACAATAGTTTGCCAAAGCCTGCTCTAGGAGACATCTATAGGACTATCCTACAGACATCTAGAAGACAGCTATAGAAAGGAGACATCTATAGAAAGGAGCCATCTATAGGGATTGGAGTCATGGGAGAATTCCTGGAGGATGTGCTGGACAGACAGAATGGAAATGAATTGGCTGCACTTCTACATGTGTGCCTTAAAAGCCTATGCTATTTCACTCTCTGATGTGATTGCAGGAAAAAAAAAGCCAGGGTGCATATCATAATCATACCTGACAGTCTCCCCAGAGGTAAGCTAATTCTGCAGAACTTCTTACCCCATTTCCCAGTGATCAACCGTGAAAAGATCATATATCAGTAGGTCACATGCAGAACGACTCCCTGCCAAGTCTGCCTCCTACCTGATGGGCCAAAGGTAAGTAGCAGGCAGCCCAAGGGTATATACATCAGGCTGTTTATATTGGAGCATTGAGACCAAAGTGTCCAGGTACACTTGTGAATCTTGCATTAAGTTCTGGATTTTTCAAAAGCCGGAAGGTCTCTTGGGGCTTGCCTCCAGTGGGCCATGTCTTGGGGAGCTTGGGCCACAGTGGCTGGGAGAGCTGGTTCTTAAGGGCGACCTTGAGTATTTGACTAAGAGACAGGTGAGCACAGATGGGTTAGAGCAATGCTGTCTTACCCCATTTGTGCCACTGTAACAGAATACCACAGACTGCATGACTTAAAAAGAACAGAGTTTATTTCTCACAGTTCTAGAGGCTGGGAAGTCCAAGATCAAGGCTCTGGCATCTGGTGAGGGCTGCTGTCTCAAGATGGTACTATGAATGCATATTCGAGAGTGAAGGAACATGGTTTCCTTATGTGGCGGAACGCAGAAGGGAAAGAGGACCTAGCTCCTTCTGTCAAGCTCTTTTACAAAGGAATTAATCCATTCTGACCTCAACACCTCTCAACACTGTTGCAGTAGGGATTAAGTTTCCAACACATGAATTTTGGGGGACACATTCTGGCCATAGCAAATGTTATAAGCAGAGGCTTGGATGGGGACCCAGCAAAGTGCATGAGGGGAAGTCTGATGGATGATACCCTCACAGGCTATGCTGGTGGCCTGTTCTCCCTTGACATCTTGAGACAAGAGCCTGAAGTTTAATTTGAGGAAGTATCTAGGACAATAATACCCATCTGTATTGACCTACAGGCGTAGGGTCTGGGAGCTATTAAACAATGACATTGATATAGTTTACAGGGCTTGGATGAGGAGGGTGACTGCACAAATCTACCTTTCCTAAATATGGAGCAAGAATTATGATGAAAACACTGGTTAGCAGTAACCAGGGGAGAGAGGCAGTGAGTGGGAGGGAAGAGCAAAGCCGAGAGAGGGAGGACCCTTTCACATTTCAAGGAGTGGGGCAGGGTGAGGGTCACATGGAGAGAAGGAGAGCTTCCAGGAGGCCAAGGTTTGCAGGGGAAGGACTAGCATTTCTGAAATGGACAAAATTGCACCCAATGGTGAGAACTGGCAAGCCCCTCACCCCTGCCCCCCTAAAGGCTACCATTTAGGGGCTTAAACATTTCCATTCATGTTTTCTTACTTCCATGTATAAACACAGGCATACTTTGGAGAGAGAAGAAAAATAAACCAAACTGCTGAGTAATACCCTTTTGAAAAGAAATACATACTTTCAAAAAGGACCGAAACAACTTGTGGAAGCTTTGGAAGGGTGTTTTCTTATTTTTAAAAGCTCAAGGGTTTTGGTGAAATCAGTGTTGTTTTCTCAGGCTCCAAAACAGATTAACATATGGGCAGCTTCAGCTTGTGGGTCAGAGAGACAAAAGAAACCACAAAAATAGCTTTCTAATAATTGTCCCCAAATATGTCTGTCAAGGGCTGGTTAGTGCCAACTCCCCTTTGCTAATCAAAACTCGAGGCGGAGGCGCCAGCTCCCCCCGCTGCCATTTGATGTCCCTCCAGTTACTGTATTTACTCTCCTTCTCACTCCCAATTGCTTTCCGAAGCTTTCATCTGCTCCAGCGCCCTGCTCTGCCCGTCTCGGCCACCACCGCTGGGGTTTAAGGCAAACCTTGCATCTGGTTTCTCTTTGCTTCTTTTCGCCTTTGTTTACTTTCATGAGGAGACAGACGGTTGCTTTATTAACTCCCTGCTTTGTTTTCTTTAGGGTTTTCAGTTGTTTTAATCTCCGCATCAACTATCCCAATCTGCTCCCTCACCTTCCACTCCACTGGGCTCTCTGTGACCTGGCACTTGGGTCTTGTTTCTTGCCAGTTGGGTCTAGTGGTCTTGTTGATTGTCTTGGCTGCTGCTGCAAACTCGGCTGCGGCCCTCAGCGCTGTGTGGCTTCCAAGTTCTCATTGTGAAGGTCTTTTCTTCTTTGTGTTTCTCCATGCAGGGATAAGGGTTGTTTATAAACTTCAGGAGAGCTTACTTTTGAAAGGAGAGAATTGAATTTCCTGGGCTGCATGCTGAGATGTATTATCTGTGGAATTCCTGTTTGAATGACTGGCAGGTTTCTGAGCAGTGGTGCTGTTTCCAGCCTGGTCTGCTCTTCAAGCTGTGTACCCCCCTCTGTGTGTGAGCAGAACCCAAATTGAGCCCAAACCACTTCATCTGTTCACCACCTTTCTCTCTCAAACCTTGTCCTTTAAACCTAATAAAGAAATAACACAAAAGTTCAAAGCATGGAAAAAATAAAAATTCTCTACAGTTCTTTACCAAGTTATTAAAATATTGCAGTTGTGTGATACGATTAAGAATATTGATTGCTGGCTGGATGCAGTGGCTCACGTCTGTAATCCCAATATTTTGGGAGGCCAAAGCGGGTGGATCACTTGAGGTCAGGATTTCAAGACCAGCCTGGCCAACATGGTGAAATTTCGTCTCTACTAAAGATACAAAGATTAGTCGGGCATGTGGCACACGCCTGTAAACCCAGCTACTCAGGAGGCTGAGGCAGGAGAATCACTTGAACCTTGGAGGCAGAGGTTGCAGTGAGTTGATTGACATCATGCCACTGCATTCCAACCTGGGTGACAGACATTCTGTCTCAAAACAACAATGAAACATTGATCGCTCTTAATCCTTATTACCAATCCTCTAAATTTTTGCTACTCAAAGTGTAGTTCCAGGACAGCAGCATCAGCATTTTCTGGGAACTGTTCAGAAATGCACATTTGGGCTGGGCGTGGTGACTCACATTTGTAATGATAGCACTTTGGGAGGCCAAGGTAAAAGGATTGCTTGAGTCCAGAAGTTTGAGATCAGCTTGGGCAACATAGCAAGACCCTGTCTCTACAAAAAGAAAAAAAAAATTAGCCAGGTGTGGTGGCGCACGCCTGTAGTCCTAGATACTCAGGAGGCTTAGATGGGAGGATTGCTTGAGCCTGAGAGGTCAAGGCTGCAGTGAACCATGATCACACCATTGCACTCCAGCCTGGGCACCAGAGTGAGACTCTGTTTCAGGAAAAAAAAAAAAAAAAAAAAAAAAAAAAAAATGCAGATTCAGGCCCCACCCCAGATCAACTGATTTAGAACTTGCATTTTATAAAGATCCCCAGGTAATTAATGTGAACATTAAAGTTTGAGAAGTCTCACTTTCATAACCTTTAAAAACATTTAATGAAGCATTATACCAAGAGAAAATCGGCCAAGTACTTAATCACCTGGTCTAGCATGAAAACTGTGGTCAAAATATCTAGATTGTGCCTCTACTTACAGGTAAGTCATTGAGTTCACTTGGACTCAGTTTTGGGATGACAAAAATGCCTCCCTCTTCACCTACCAGGGTCGATGTAAGAATTTTTGGTAGTGGTTAAGTAAAACAAATGGGTTAATGCATTCTGTGAAGCACCATAAAATGTTAGCTATTATAGTTTACACACTGCTTTATTCTAATTTGGGGGCATTCTAGTTCTTCCTTGCCAGAGCTAGCCAAATGCAGATATTAATTGTGAGAAGATACAGCAGTCATGGTGCATCAGGGATAGGACATGTCAGAAGACCTCAGCTGTAAAGGGGGATAACTGTGAAAGGATAATCAATCTTGGGGCCCCCAAATCACTAAGCTAAAGGGAAAAATCAAGCTGGAAACCGCTTAGGGCAGACCTGCCTCCCACTCTATTCAAAGTCACCTCACTGCTCACTGAGATAAACACATATCTGACTGCCTCATTTGGAGAGGGTGACAAACTCAGAAGAATGCAACCATTTGTCTCTTGTCTACCTTTGACCTGGAAGCCCCCTCCCCGCTTGGAGTTGTCCCATCTTCGCCTCGAGTTGTTCCACCTTTGCAGACGGAACCAATGTACATCTTACACATATTGACTGATGTCTTCTATCTCTCTAAATGTATAAAACCAAGCTGTGCCCCTACCACCTTGGACACATGTCATCAGGACCGCCTGAGGCTGTGTCACGGGTGCACGTCCTCAACCTTGGCAAAATAAGCTTTCTAAATTAACTGAGACCTGTCTCAGATATTTGGGGTTCACATAACCATAATTCCTGCGTTAGGGGACATTTGCCTTGCTGGCCCAGGGCATGGGCACACAACACAGGCTCAACTAAGCCTACTCTTCCTCCCAGGACTCTGAACCTGAGACACACGATACAGAGACATGAGGATGGTGGAGAATTTGTTTAGCAGCAGCAGTGGGGGCAGTGGCACTGGTGGTGGTTACCGTTTAAAACCAGGTCTTGGCTTCCCCTGTCTCCTGCTCATTTTCTGAACATTCCCTGTAATTCTCTGAGATGCCCAGTATCCTCTTAGTAAATTGCTTTTCTGCTGAAACCACTCAGGGTTGGTTTCTGTCACTACCAAGAAGCCTGAGTGGTAACTCCACCCACCTTACTGGCTTGCCCTAAGGAATAAGGAGGCAATGCATGCCAAGCCGTGGCACAGTGGATGGCACCTGGAAATGCCCCATTAGTAGCAGCAAAAGTGAACAATGCATCCACTTTTGTTTTAACTTGATAAAGCCTCGTTCTTTCACCACTGAATTACAAGTTGTGACTTCCAGTAACTCCTGAGCAGCTGGTCATCTTTACGTTCTCAAGGCGAGGAGCTCAGCCACCTGGATGTGCTTCCTTTGCTCTTGGTCAGAGGCCAGTTGTTGTCCTGGCCCTCTAAGGACAGCACTAAGATCCATCCCACTCTTTTCTGCCTGCAAAACCAAGGCTGACTGGCCCCCAGACTTCTCCCAGTGCTTCATCCGATTTGCCTATGAGCCAACTACTCCAAAGCTGTTCAGGACTATCTCTCCATTTCTTTCTTAACCTGTCAAGAGATGGGTTACCAGATTCCCTCTATTACCGCTGATAAATTGAAAATAAAACAGATTTCATCAAGGCCACAATTTCTTGCTTGTGGTCAAAGCTAACAAGAAGGATCCCACCAGGAACCTAGTAGGATAAATTACATGATTAATGTTATTCCTTGGTTTGCTGATGTTGAAATCTGTTCCCGGTAGCCTTATTTCTCCTGCTTTATATCTTTCCTTCCAGGGCTGCACACTGGTGTTGCCAGTCTTAGGGAGAGTGGAAATACCTTGTCATTATTTCTTTGATTCCAAGACATGTCTCCCTCCAGTGAAAAAAGAGAACAAGATCACAGTACGGCATTTATTTATTTGCAAAATGGAGGCAAGTGAAAATCTTGCATTGAAATCTTCTGAGAATTCAGGTTCTCTTTTGAAACGGTGACATCTTGACATTGAGAAACACTGCCTTAGAAACCTCCAAGTTATGTGAAAGCAACAGTTGCTTGGGTTCCTCATTTGATCCCTCTTTGTAAACTTGCAGCTTTATACGAAGACATTTATTTAATCTCTGACTTATTTGTTCTGAGTTCAACCTGTGCCTTGCTGAAGGAGAGCACAGAGTCTGAATCTCTTGTACCCTGCCATTTGCAAAAAGGAAAAGTGCTAACACCTCCCGCCTTTTGCTGTTGCTGTGTCTTTCCCCTCTCATTAAAAATTTTAGTTTTAAAAACCTGAGCAACCTGTGCTCTAGAGAATCTGCTATGCATCTGCACCGAGAGACCTATATTTGGCAGCATATTGTTTAAAACAGCAAAAGACAGGAACCTCCAATATCTCTCAATGGGAGAGTGGACAAAACATGGAGGCATATCATTCATGCAATGGAGTTCTATACAAGAGTGAACATGAATGAGAATACAGCTACCTACAATAACATGGGTAAATGTTAGAGACATCTCCCATGGATGAGGAAAAGCAGCTTGCAGAGGGCTGTGTAGAGCATGATGATGATTATTTTTCTTGGTAAAGCTCAAAAACCAACCCAAGCAAATAGTAAATAATATGTTGCTCAGGGCTAATATGGAGGAGCTTTCCAGGGCTTACCCGTATCTGCATTTCTGTGCTCTTCTCCTGGGCACATGGAAGGATCACATTTCTCTTCCCTGGCAGCCAAGTGAGGTCAGGTAGCTCTCCTGGCCAACGGGCTATGACTGTAAGGGGCACGCGTCACCCCTGGGCTGAAGCAGCTCATTGTGGCTGAAGTGATCTTGCGGAATGCCTCATATTTAGGTGACGGCACATTAAGGTCAAAGCAGCCTGGATTGTGGAGTTGCTGCATGAAGGATATGAAAGTCAGCTGGACCTGCAGTAGGTAGGTTTTTTCTTGAGCAAGAAAAAAAATTTTGCTGTTCTGTTAAGCAGTCAAGATTTTAGAGTGTTTTGTTTCCACAGCATGACCTAGTCTGCCCTGGCCAACACAGATACATATATAAAAGTTACCAGAAAGGTGAGAAAGAGAATAATAAACCCACAGCTCAGGTTGTGACTATCCTGGAGGAAGGCAGATGGGTTGGGAATAGGAAAGAGCACACGGGGAGCTGCAAGAGCAAAGGTATGCTCTGATTCTTATTTATTTTTAGAGACAGGGTCTCACTATATTGCCCAGGCTGGTCTCAAGCTCCTGGGCTAAAGTAATTCTCCTGCCTTGGCCTCGCAAATTGCTGGTATTATAGATGATGTTCTGATTCTTGAAGTGTTCATTGTGTAATTAAGCCTATATAGTTTATACTTAATGTAAATGCCAAATATTATGGAAAACAAAAGCTTAAAACACTTTAAAATAGTTTAAAAACTGAACAGCATTAAAGGCAGAGTCTATGTGTCAGGTAAATGGATGCTCAGTGTAAAATTCAATTTTGCTGTAGGTTTGGTAATATTCATAATAAAATGTTGGATTAAAAAACCCTGAATGGACCACAGTTACATTAAGAACTTTTTGAAAAAACTTGCCTATAATTCATTAACTCAACACAGCAACTATTTTTGATCTTTTGAGCCCTTATCTCTATAAATACAGATTTTTCATACATGTGCTCACAGTATATATAGTATTTTATGGCTTGTTTTTTTCACTTAACATTTTATCATCAACTCTTCCCCAATATTTGTGCTTTTTTTGGTGAGTGCATTCATGTTTGGGAATTACTTCCATCCCAGGCAAGTGAGGGCATCCCCTTCCAACCTCAGTCATACTCCAAAAGCCAAAGATACTTTTAACTTGGTGTAAGATTCCACAAAGCTCTAACACACACTGTTCCTTCTGAAGGTTTTGTAGGAGATGCTGTGTCTGTCTGCCAACTACTGTTTCCTTGAGATAAAGGGAAGGGAAGCTCTTTAAGACAAACTGGGCAAGTAATAGCATTCTCCACGTCATGGTGGCATGCCTGTTATGTGTTAGGCCGGGGGTCCCCAACCCCATCACCCCACCCCCACCCCCACCATGGCCTGTTAGGAACCAGGCCTCACAGCAGGTGGTACATTACTGCCTGAGCTCCCCCTCCTGTGAGATCAGCGGTGGCATTAGAGTCTCACAGGACCGTGAACCTTATTGTGAACTGTGTGTGTGAGGGATCTAGGTTGCACACTCCTTATGAGAATCTAATGCCTGGTGATCTGAGGTAGAACAGCTTCATCCCCAAACCACCCCTCATCTTCCCCAGCAGTGGAAAAACTGTCTTCCACGAAACCAGTCCGTGCTGCCAAAAAGACTGGGGACAGCTCTGTCAAGCAACGCCGGGGTAATCTCCTCCTTGACTTTTCTCCTTCAGTCTCCCTCTTATTACTGTATCTCACCACTGTCTCAAAAAGCAGCCCAGGCTGGGCGTAGTGGCTCACGCCTGTAATCCCAGTATTTTGGGAGGCCAAGGCAGGAAGATCACTTGAGGTCAGGAGTTTGGAGAGTAGCCTAAAGTAACATAGTGAGTACCTATCTCTGTAAAAATATTTGCTTTAATTACCTGGATGTGATGGTGTGTGCCTATAATCCTGGATAGTCAGGAGATTGAGGTGGGAGGATTGCTTCAGCCCAGGGGTTCGAGGCTGCACTGAGCTATGATCAAGCTACTGCACTCTAGTCTGGGTTTTTTTTCCTGGTTATAAAAATTATTCATGGCCAAATACACAGAAATAAAGTCGTCTATCTTTTTATCACCCACAACTAGACTGCTGCTAGTAATTTAGTTTTTTAAAGAAACGTATGCTTTTTAACAGTCTCCCTGCCTGAAGCCAAAGCGTTAAAAACAAGACCATTCTACTCGTTCAATTTCTACCCTATGCCTGCACATCCAGGGCTCAGATGAATTTAACATTAGTACTGGATGGCCCATGCTTTTTATCCATGTGGTAGCTGTAACAAGAAGTCTTCCCAGCCATCATTAAGAGAGATGATTTAAAATGTCTTCAAGTATATGAAAGGCTCCTCCTCTCAGAATAGCAAACAGCTGTTCACCATCTCCAGTGAGCCTGGAGCCAAAGAAAGGGACTAAGTGACTGGGGCTCTGGGCAACTCCTGGCCCTAAACAAGGAGGGCAAACAGTTCCTGGAGGGTTCTAGGTGAAACCCATGCCCCACGTCACTTGGACTGTCCATTTAGCTGAGACTGGGATATTTTGGCTTGAAACTACGCAACAAGTTCCATTCTTTCTGACTTTTCAGGAGAGCTTGCTTGGTGGTTTACAGTGGGAGGGTCAAGAGTTACCTAGTTATCTGTAGGTCTTTAAAAGTAGCTCATGGAGTTTTCATCTGAAGGGCTTAAGTATGGTCTTGCTGAAAGGCAGTGGGGTGGGTTTGTGGCCTCTAGGGGTTCTCTCCACACAGATTTGACTTTGCTATTTCTGCCCTCAGCTTCCTTTCCCAGAATTCAGTGCTCCTCTGTTCAGCTTCTGATGGCCACCATCTTGCCTGCCAGTCGTCTAGTCCCTGCCATCTCTCCTGGAGGAGGCCTGGGTCTATTACTCCACCAGTTGAAGGAGTATAAAACCTCTGACTTGGAGCAGTATGGGTGTCTGTTTATTCCATGAACCTTTATGAATACCTCACATGTACTCCACTCAGCACCAGGGATCTTGGGTGGTAGCTGACAGCATAAAAATCACAGACTGGGGAGCCTTGAGGCCATCATAGCAAACCTCCTGATTTTACAGGTGAAGAAGAAAAGGCTAGAGAGGGCATGCCACTAACCCAAAGTCACAGCAAAAGAGAAATATAAAAAAGATGCTCCTCTAAAGGATTTTACAGTCTCAATGCATATCGTGCACATCTTGGTAGATCATACTACCTACTCATTTGGAGCTGAAAGATTTTAGAAGATTATGAGAAAACTCAGGCTGGAAATGCATGTAAATAGAGACCTAAAGCTACCAAAACCCAAGCTAAAATGGCTGTGTTAAGAAAGAATTCCATGTAAGGGAATATAGCAGGTGCTGTTGGTGCCTGTTAATACTCCTTGGTCCTTATTTCAATATGTGCTAAGAGCATTTTACCACTTTGTACTGAAAGCACTGACAACTGAGGGCCTGAAGGCTCTTTCTTAGCATGCCTGCATAGTGAATTGAAAATTCCCAGTTCATGTCCAGGAGCAGCCCTCAGCCATTGATAGATGGGAGTTGGAGGATAAATACCCCAGCTCCTTTGCCCATAAGGTAGGTAATTCTGAGGTATGGTCTACTTTTTCTCCCAGAATTCCCCTGTAAGGTTGAGCCCCTAGTTGTTACTCAGCTGCCCCCAGTGGTAACCTGTATATTGACACTTAGTTCATTGGCTTCATTTCCTTTGATGTCTCACTTGCTCACTACCTTGTTAGTGTTTACTGGGGTTGCCTCCCAAATAAATGATGCCTACTTGAATCCTTGCTCCAGGTTAGTCTTTGCAGGAACTCTAACTCAGGAGGTATCACCACCCATTGACCTATTTGAGCATTTGCCCAAGACTGTGCCTTCACAGAGAGATGGTTGTTAGCACGCACGACTCAATGTGAAAACCTACAGAAGATGGTTTGGGTGTCTATTTTGAGCCAAAACAAAAACTGTGCAGGCACCCACACTCTTCCATGTATTTATAACCTCAAGCAGTTGTCCTTGCAAAGGGGCAAGAATAGGTGGGTAAGGAAGCGTTTACTGAGCACCTACTCCATGCCAGGCTGTGCTGCATACTCCATGTGCAGTAGAATCTTATTAAGTTCGTAGATGAGCCTTGTGAAATACTCATTGTTAGCCCCCATTTTACAAATGGGAGAAGTGAGGCTAAGCAAGTTGCTGAACATTGCCAGTAAGTGGTAGAGCCCAGATTTGAATCCAGTGCTGTCTGATGCCAAATCTGGTGCTTTTCTGTGCTCTCATGCTGCACCCCAGAGCTTACAAATATGTGCATCAGCCATGACCCTGGACTTGTGATGCCATGCTGCTGGCAGTGGCATTTGTAACCACATCAGCAGTCCATAAATGCGCTGTCTTCCTTCTCCCAAAACAAGTCCCCACGGCAATGATCTTGCACATCTCCTTTCACACACACATGCCCCAGGCTGCCCTTTTGTGGCTCATTTTCCTTTTTGTTTCACTTAAACCTTATAGGTCACATGTGCAAATATTCCATAGCAGGAAATGAAGAAGGCTGGAGGCAAGGGGCCCCAAGCTCTCCTCAGGTGGGGGGACCCTAGTGATTAGCAAGCCTTTGGTGCCTCTAAACATGCCTGTGGTGTGACCGTGTGTGTGCAGTGGGTTAATGTTGGCTGAGCTGGTCAGGGGGTGGGGTCAGTGGAAGAACCCGCAGAGTGCGGCTGAGCCTCAGCCACCCCAGCTCTCCCCACATCTCCCCTGCAGCCACATCTGCCTTGTTTTGTTGTCTCATCTCAACAACTCAAGCAATGTTGGCTTGAGTCTCATTTCTCTTCAAGCTTCTTAAGGGCACTGGCTGAATCTTCTTCAGTGCTGTGCCATGGAAGAATCCGGAACATTCTATTAGCAACAATAGACATCTGCTGAATGATACAACTATAAATAATGACATCTAATGATGTGGCTATGTTCTAGAACCAAGCTTCATGAGCATGAGCATTTTTAGGAATAAACTTTAGGTTGCTATTACGTTGTTTTGACTATTGTTATGAAAATATTTAAACTAACAGAGAAGTATAATAAATACTTTTTAATATAATGAATAGCCTAGTGAATGCCCATATACCCATCACCTAGACTTAGCAAATAGTATTTGCCATATCTGATGTAGCTCCCAGAACCCAGGTTTCTTATCTACTCTGATTACAATAATGATACCATCTTGTGGTACAGGGACATCTTGTCAAGCACATCATGGGGATAGTATGCACAGAGGAGCTATGTCTCAGGACCTTCAAAGTTGTCTTCACCCAATCCCTCTATACTTACTGAAGACCTGCTATGTGTCAGGACTTGTGGAAGGCACCCAGTGACAAAGATGAGGAAGCCATGGTCCCCATCCTTGGGGCATTCACTTCCATTGGAGATTGGGAATAAACTTGTAAATAGACAATTGTGTTGTGATGTGCCAAGCCCAACATTCCATTTTATAGTCCCATGGACCGAGAACCTGAGAAGGCTGTCCTCTCATCTATAGTGAGAATTACTAGATTCAAGTTGGGGAATTACGGCAGGGACTGCAGCCCTGCGTTCTACCTTTGCTGTTACTTAGCTGCATGGCCCTTAGCAAGTCACTGGCCAGGTCTGGATCACAGTTTTCACATCTGCGTGTGAAAAGGTCAGGCTGAAATATTTCAAAGGCCCCCATTCAGATCCAAGTTTCTGGAACGTTTTATGGTGAAGTATTTAACCCGCCTCCCCTCCTAACTCTGCTGTTTTGCCTGTAACCTCCATTCTGAGCCAGAGCCTGCAGGGGTTTCCAGCTCTGCCTAGGTTCCATGATAGGTTCTAATTCCACCCCCGTGGAAGCTGTGCCAGGGCTAATTCTCCCAGTCAGGAATTCCTTCTGTGGAACTAACCCATGTCTCTATTGCTGCAGTTTCCATTAATTTCCTTTGACCTGTCCTTGGGGGGAAGCTCATGATGACTGATAATTCTAGTTAATCCTTTAACTAGAAAAAGGAAACTAACCACCTAATAGGCCGAATGAGGGAATGACTTGGCACACCATCTGCAAAATGTAAACCTAAAATATTCCGTAGTATTCTCTGGGAGGCCATAGCCATTAACGCCCCAAGAGCCAGCTACTGCAGGTACTTCTCATAGTGGGCACGCTTCTGAGCTGAGCCAGGAGTGGGCGCAGGCAGGGCAGCCCGTGCCATTTCCCCCTCTCTGCATGTTTGTGGCATAACCATCAAACCATTTTACTTGCTAAGGCAGAACATCTCCAGCCCCGTAAAAAGCTTTCTGACACCTCTCTGAGCTGCTGGCTTCCCCACTTTCAGAAGATGCCATGGTTTATTAATTCTCTGCAGAAGCAATAAGAACTGGGTATTGGCTTAATTTGGGGCCAATTTACTGTTACGATAGGAAAATTGGCTCTGTCTCCTCTTATTCATTACAAGGGCCTATAGTTTCCCCTTTAACCCCTCCTGTGCCAGGCTCTCCTCCAATCCACTTCTACTTGTTTGTCTTTGGGACGCTATTTAACCTCTCTGTGCCTCCGTTTCCTCAACTGGAATAATCATAGTACCTATTTCATAGAATTGTTTTGAGTAAATACTGAATTACTGAGTTATTTTAGGGTCTCTCTCTCTACCAGAAACTTCAAATTGACACACTGTTTTAAAAAATCTGAGAATTTCACTTTCTAAAAATCCAGGTTTTCAGCTTCTCGTGAATGACAGGGAGCCACCCTGACCCTATGTCCACACAACCAGCTGGAGCCGAGTAGAGGAGGCTCCTGCTGAAAAGGACATCTCATGTCTGTCCAGGTCCTGGTCCTCCATTCCACTCAGAGGCAGGGCCTTTCTTCATGTCCTGGTTGACCCTGAGGCCCTGAGTCTGTGGTCTGGGTTCCCCTGTTTCCTTAGGCTAAGCCGGCTGTATCCACAAAACTCAATTCTCTTCCACCCCCGAAGCTGCTCAGAAATGTCCTTCCAGCGTTACCTGCACCAATGGTAACAGGCGGCTGTGCTCACTGGGAAAGAAAATCTGAACAAGACAATCAGAACCTCTCCTGAGGCAAATCTACCCTAGTGGGTTGAAAATGGAATTGTAATTTGGAGCCAGGAGAAAAGAAAAAATAAACGGCATCACGATTCCCATTTTCTCTGAATACTGACACTGTTGAGTGCCAACTGGACAGGTGCCTCACGTGTGTCCCATCTATGCCACACAATTATCCCAGTGAGGTGGGTGTCATGGTTCCTGCTTTATAGATGAGAAAAGTGAGGCTCAGAGAGGTTGAGTAAACTTGTATAACATCACATAAATAGGAAGTGGCAAAGGCAGGCTAACCCCACCCTTGATTGTGAACTGGATTGGGTGAAAGTTCTTGCAGAGTGGGCCGGGGTGAAGGCCACCCTGGTGGAACTCCTGAGGCAATGAGCGATCCTGCTAATGCCTGTAAACGGTGCTAGCAGTGCAGGAGATTCCTGTCCTGGGGAGAAGAGGGGAAATTCAAGGGAAGCATGTGGGAGTGCTACTGGTATCTTATGGGTAGAGGCCAGGGACACTGATAAACATTCCTACAATGCACAGGACAGCCAACAACATAGAGCACAAGAGGTCAGTGGTCCTGAGGCTGACAAACCACCTTAAAGCCTTTTTTTTTTTTTTCCTAGACAGGGTCTTCCTCTATCACCCTGTCTGGAGTGCAGTGACACAATCATGGCTTACTGCAGCCTTGGACTCCTGGGCTCAAGCGCTCCTCTGACCTCAGCCTCCTGAGTAGCTGGGTCTATAGGTGTGAGCCAACGCACCTGGCCATCTCTTTTAATTTTAATAGTCTGATTCTAAGATGGATTTGAGGGGTCACCAGAAGACCCTTTTCTGGTCATGGCCTGAGGCTTCTCTTCGCTGTCACCAAGGCTCCCACAGAAAGGTGGATGTTGTCTGGAGGATGATTTATGGACATATCATTTGGCTTAGCATGTGAGAATGCCAGACCTGAAAGGCCATCTAAGCAAATCCCTCAGTTATACGGATGAAGAAACAGAAGCCCAGAGGAGAAGGTGCCTTGCTAAGATTAACTGACCAGTACCTTATTCCTGAGGGCCAGGAAGTAGATCACTGGATGCAGTATAGGTTGGGGGCAGGCATCACTTCTGTGTGAATTCAGGGTATGGTGTGCCCTCCGATGGCCCTTAGCCTCTCCATCTCTAATAGGAGGTGGAGGAGGCACAGGCCTGGAGAGTTTCTGGGTCAGCTCTAGCACTGGGGACAGTCTAGGGCAGTGGTTCTCAGTATCGAGCAGCGTCAGCACACCCTGGAGGGTTTGTGAGAATCCACGTTGCTGGGCCCCACCCCTGAGTTCCCAGTCTAGTAGGGCTGCAGTGGGGTCTGAGAATGTGCATTTCTAACAGATTTCCAGGTGATGCTGCTGCTGGGACCACACTGAGAACTGCTGGTCTAGGAGGTGGGGATGAGTAAATTGAGAGATACCTATCACGGGGAAGGAGGTGAAACACTGCCTCTGATTGGGTGGCTGTAAATCAGGTGGGTGTATCCCAAAGGCCCCAACTTTTACTCATATTTTGGCCTATGGTGGGTCAGTGTCCCTGAACTTGGTACAACCTCCTGTTCCTGGGAAGGCCACTCTGCCCCATGGGCAGGTCACCATACATTTATCTTCCAAATTCAGTCACACTTGAGTGTGAAGGGAGGCAGTGCTAATAACTGTGGGGACAGAAGGCGCAAGCTGGGCTGTCCATGGCAAATTGAGCCATAGGAAGTCAACCCGGCAGCCAGGATTCCGGGAAGTAGCCGGGCCCACACAGCGCCTTAAATCTCCTTCACAAGCATTTTGATGTGGCCAACTTGTTTTCACTGAGATCAGAGGAAGAGAGGGAGTTGGGATGCTGGCTGCTGCAAAAGTTTTCAGGGCGGCCTCTAAAATATGCAGCGTAGAAGCCAGCAGAGCCATGAACCACACCCCCGCTGTGCCCCGTGGTGGCTGGTCAGCATGTTGCAGGCCAGCTGGGATGGCTGCCCCACTCCCTGGGGAAGCTGTGCCACCAAAGCCAGCTTCACCTGCAGGGTCCTGTCCTGCATCCCCCAGCAGTCAGGGCTGGAAGAATTTGGGAGGTCCATGCAGGGCAGATGTGGAGGCCTCCCTCCATGTGCAAAAGGTGAATTGGAGAGGCGGGATGTGCTCTACGTCACCCTGATGGTAGTAGAGGGACCTGAACCACGAGTTCCAGGGCAGAGACCTTTTCACACACACTGATCTCTAGATACATTGAATTTGGCTGTAAATTAAAAGGGACACTGCGCTAAATATTAGGGGTAGAATATTAGCTCAGAGCAGGCATCTCTCATCCAGATACAGAAGACTGGGCATGATGTCTGGTTGAAACTTTGTGGCCTATTTTTCCACACTTGGCAAAGACCTGTGTGTTGCCTTTGGACTCCTCTCCTCCTCTGCCTTTTTGATTCATATTTCCTTTAAAGTTGGGAGTGCTTCGGGTCTTCTTTATATTGCTTTTCACCTGGGTTCTTCCTTCATTTGGCATGGTGGAGTGGAGAGAGAAAGGAGGGCCCGGGGGCAGGGGGGCAACTACAAGCCCACCCCTTGCCTTCTGGAAAGGCTGTTTGTTCTAGACCCAGACCCAGCCCATGCCAGGAAAGCCAGACACACTACCCAAGTCATTGGCACAGACAAGCTGAGTGAGGGATGCTCAGGGGAACCCTAGACCTGGTCAGCACTCCATGGAGGTGAGGCCTTTCCAGGACCAGATCTGGGCAAGAGGGGGTAAGGAGCACAAGACCACACAGCTGGAGGGAAACTTGGAAATTCTATAGGCCAAATCCTTGTTGTGCAGAGGGGAAAACTGAGACCCAGAGAGGGGTAGAGGTTTTCCCAAAGTCACACAGAGTGAGGTCTACAACATCCCTTGTCTGACTCCTTGGTCCGGGGCTCTTTCCGCCACATTTTGTTGACCAGGCAGGAATTTGGTGTGGGTCTTGGGTCTCCCACACATTTTAGAGGCAGAAGGTGCAAGGAACATGCGCAACTGTGTGGTGCTGTCAGGGAGAGTGACTTCCTTATGCCTGTATCACCAGCGCTTCGCACAGTGCCTGACACATGTGAGATGGTCAGTATATGTTTGTTCACTGAACCATGTAACAGCAATCCTTCAGAAGGGCTTGTCTCTTAAAAGGAGTTTTCGTAAAGTTAATTTACCTTATAATGCACCTCAGTAACTGTGGCAAGGAAAAGAAATAGGGGTCTTATATGCTAGGGCATGTAATGTAAATCTTCTCTTAACATTTTATTATTTCAGGCATTATATAAGCAGTGCATATTTATTATGAAAAAAATAGAAAACATTTAACATCTCCACAATGATCTGATGGAACCATGGACCCAGGGGGAATGTGCTTAGGGGCTGGAATACCTTGGAGCCCTCAGTGCACTTCCTGCAGCATTCAGTGCACTTCCTGCAGCGCCAGACTTCTCCCCTGCTTCCTTATCTCCACTCTCCATATCCTTGACGTCGTGATCTTGGAGGGAAGGAGCCCCATAAACAAACCTGGCTCTAGCATTCAACAGGTTCTCAACAGGTTCAACTTGAGGTAGAGCTGCAGCATGCCAGTTGCTTTTTTTTTTTTTTTTTTTTTTTGAGATAGTCTCTCTCTCTGTTGTCCAGGCTGGAGTGCAGTAGTGTGATCTCGGCTCACTGCAACCTCCCCGTCCTGGGTTCGAGTGATTCTCCTGCCTCAGCCTCCCAAGTAGCTGGGATTACAGGCATGTGCCACCATGGCCAGCTAAGTTTTGTATTTTTAGTAGAGACAGAGTTTCACCATGTTGGCAATGCTGGTCTTGAACTCCTGACCTCAGGTGATCCACCCACCTCAGCCTCCCAAAGTGCTGGGATTACAGGCGTGAGCCAACGTGTCCGGCCTGCCAGTTGAACGTGCTCAAATGCATATTCCAATTTTCTGGAAGAATGGAACCAACGTGTCTTGAGAGCTCATTTCATGCCTATATGTTCATAGACATTGTCTAATTTGATCCTCACCAGTGCTCACTATCAAATGAAATCTAGAGCTTACAAGAACAAAGCAGGCCAAGAATGCCCCCAAACCATCCCAGACACTGGACACCATCACCATGGATAGTGCCTATGTCAAGGGCATTGATTGGAACCACAGAAGTCGGAGCACCTTCCACACATCTGTCACATAACGTCTCATGCCATCAGTGAGCGATCCTGACAAGATGCCAGGCGTCTCCCTAGCCCCTCTGGTCTGCAGCGCTCTGTGTGCTGTGCCTCAACTGGCTGGCCCAGCATGGTGAGAACCTGGAAGGCGTGGGTTTGAGGACTGGACTTACAGATCTCTGGCAGTGTGACCTACCGACAGGCCATGTTCACTTTCTCGGCCGAGCTGTCCTTTCTGCAACATGAAGTCATAATCACAGCCTACCCATTCACTGTGACCTTGCGGAAACCAAGCCTTATGGAGAGTTAAGGTGCATTATGGATGGAAAGTGCCACACAAGAGTACCTTCTTTCCACTAGCAAAACCTTGACTTGGCTGGTGCTGTTCTAGGATAGACTGCTTTTCCTTTCCTTAGCCTCCTGCACTAAGTTTGCCTTTCTCTCCCCAGCCCCTTGTCTCAGCACCATGGGCTCCTCAGGAGCCCCCCTCACAGCTCCCCAACTGCTAATGTTCACTTCTGTGGAAAATGATAGGTGACAAGTTGCTCTCGGAGATGCCCACGATCAGATAAGCCAGGAGGGGAAACGAGTTCTTCTGGAAGGGAAACAGGCTGTACTATGGAAATTAAATATTCCTTAGAGGAGAGCAGGAAACTTTAGATCCCAGTCACGGGTTTCTGAGGAAGGCTCACCAGGGAAACTGGGGCATCCCTGGGGCGTGGGCTGGGAAGGATGGAAGCGGTTACTCCTGACATCTGCAACTGTCATTTGGAGCCTGGGTCTGGGCTCTGTGTCCCCCCACCCCCACCCCAACACTGGCAACCTGATCAAAGTCATCCTTCCCCTTCTCCCCCTGTGGGGGCCCCAGCGCCCTTCTATTCATTCAGCAATCAGGGCGCATGTGCTTTCCAACTCAGTGTCCTGATATGTATCTGCAAGCAGGGATGTGAGAGCTTCCTTCTGCCATTCCCAACATGGGGGAACTGAGTCACAAAAGGGCTGAGGCGAGGGGTCACGGGAATGCCACTCTGAACAGAGCTCTGGATGTACTCTTCTCTGCTCCCCTCATCTCATGTGCACTTACAGACACGCAGACAGACACACACTGAGTTTCACAGCTCTCTAAAATTTATGAGCAAAGTCAAGTACCCGGAGATCTCTTAATTAAGCAGCCTTCCCCTAGGAGAAAGGAAATGGCCTTCCATATTCTTAGCACTGACATTGGATTGCATGATTTACTACCCGAGGCCTGCATTTCTCCCCGTATCAACTCCCCTCTAGTGCAAACATCTATCACTTTGAAGGCGGTTCAAACACCACCTTCCTCTCCTCTTCCCCTGTCCCTGGTGCCCTCCAGGCCCTCAGCATTTCCTCAGATCTGCCTCCTTGCCCCAGAGGTCCAGGATCAGGCTGGAGCCCTGAATAGACACCCTGCTGTCACCCATCCAGTGAAAGAGAAAGCCCTGCATGGCCAGGACTGGCACCGAGGGGCTGCCCTGCTGCTAGAACGGGGGGCTGGTGCGGGGTCCCTCCTCAGCCCACTGTGGCTGCTGATGGCTGCCATGAGATATATGGGTTTAATCAGGCCCCTGACAGGTAAAGACCCTGACAACGAGGACAGTTTGTTCTCCCAAACTGTTGAGTATCTAAGCCCAATGTTTACTTTGGAATTGAATGAATAACATTGTTCTGGGAAAGGAAATTAAAAAAAGCAGGCTTGTAATTTACAGTAGAGAGGAGAGCAGATCTGGAGGTCTTGCTACCCCCACCCCAGGCCCAGGCCCTCCTCCTGCAAACCCTCACTATGTCTTTTTGCTGTTTTAAACTTCTAAACACACCACAACCAACCAGCTCATCTTCTCAGCCCTGCCAGTAAAGGTCTCAACATTGCCAGGCTCCTTATAGCTGCCAAGATAACACATTGCTTCAAGGCAAAAGGTTTTTTTTCCCCTTCCCTTTTTAAAAATCAAAACCAAAAGTCACTGAAATTCCAAATGCTGTGAGATCCATTCAGAATGTGGAGTGATTATCTGGGGTGATCATCTGGGGTAGGCCACAGGCTCACCTGCACCCACTCCACCAGGTCAGGACAGAGTGACTTTTTATCAAAAAAAAAAAAAGGGTGGGGGAGAAGCCCACCAAACCCCTAAAAGCCAAACCTAGCAAAACATGCCCCTCTTCTGGGATTGAGGAATCCCTTTACCAAGCACGGTCAATTTACTTTAAAATTCTCGCGGGTGGGGGAGAGGAATAGTTTATTTGTAGCCAGCATCTAGAAGACTCCTGGGGACTTTCTTTGAACAGAGACAAGCGGCAGCACCTCTTGCTTGTGCTAAGGCGTGGGGTGACTCTTCCTAGTAGTGGACATCTTGGCCGGCTAGAGGGTGCTCGAGACCAGCCTGTTTCCCTTAAACAGGAGAAATCTCGTTTCTGAAAGAAGCACTCCTTTGATTAGGTGGAGACCAACTCAGAGCCCTGAAAATTCCATATTTTTCACCTGCCTCCCTCTCTGAACTTGTCCCCAGATGTAAGACAGAAGGAAGAGGTTGGGGGAGGGTCTCAGAAAGACTCCCCCCACATCCCCTGGTCTGGCCATGGACTGGGACAGGACCCTCAAACTCTTCATCTGGCTTTGGGCAGGGACACCTACTTCTCCCATCCTCCTCCATCAACCAGGGCCTCACTGCCCGCCTGCCCGCTGGCCTACCTCAGATGCCTCAGATTAGCTAATTGACGTGGGGAGGCCACTTTGAACATTTCAAGGCCTGGTCAGGGGCCAAGTCTCATTACTTAGCTTCAAAGTCAAAAACTCCATAAAAAGTTCATTGGTGGAGCTGATTGTTCCAGATTGTCCTAACGGAACTGAGCCCACCACGGCACCCCGGGCCTCATGTTTTAATGTGGGGCGACAGCACGTGTGTGGTACTGAGCTGGGATGGGGGAGGGGGGGTACAGGAGGCCAAGACCCAGTCTGCATTTTCTTTTCTCTTTTCAAACACTTAAAAATTACAAAAAGACTAACCACACTGTACAACATTGGAAAACAAGAGAAAAAATAAAAGATTCCAGAAACCCACACCCTAATACAACAATATTCCTTTATGCATATTTTTTATATACTACTAATCAGCATATGTATACAAAAATGGCCTGCTTTTTTTTTTTTTTGCTAAGCATTAAATCATAAGCATTTCCTACCTCTTCATGACCGATATTTTAAGTGGGTATGTGATATTCTGTCCTGGAAATGGACTAATTGTTACACATGTAGGTTGTTTATAGTTTTACATTTTTACATATAACAGAAAATATATTTTCCCATGATTGCCTTTTAAATTTTAAAAAAGTAACATTTTAAAAATGTTTTTAAAGCTTTTTTAAAAAAAGTCACACTTTTTTTTTTTTAGAGTGTGGAAAATCTGGGAAAGTATAAAGAAGTTAATAAAAGTCACCTGTGATTGTTCTACCAAGCGAGAATCACTGCTAACCTTCGGGGGTATTTCCTTCATGTGTATATATTAGAAACAGGATCGTGCTGCACAGAAGTTTTGTAGGTCCCTGGGGCCGGGAGAATAAAATTGGCAGAGGAAATATTTCCAGGAGAGATTCAGTGTGTGACATGTGTGCATTCGAAGTTGGATGACATTTTCGTTGCGAATCTGGGACAGCCCTGTGCCCAGCCCCTGGGCCAGGCGTGTGGCCGAGGTGTCCTTGATCAGGGACAGGGATGCTACCGGTGCCGGCAAGGCCACGGGGCGCGAGCAAACGCATTTTCCTCATTTCTTCTGACAAGCGCCTCGGAGCCCCTGATTTATGGCCACACTTCATGGGACACTAGTAAACGTCCCATAGTATATTTTGTAAGAGTAATGAAGTCTCAGGAACCCGGCCCTCCCCGCGGCCTCTGCTAATAAATTTCCTTGGGCGAGGGGTGAGCTGCCAGGCGCTGGGCCAGAGTTGCGGGCTGCGGATTAGCAGAGGGGGCACCAGCCTGTCCCCCGGGGGCTGTCGCTCCACCCCGGGCTCTCGGAGGAGGTGGGGGGCTTTGCCGCGCCCCCACCCCAGTCACGCCAGGAGCGCAGCCCCGTGGAGCTCAATGCGGAGCTCTCAAAAGGCAGGAGGAAGATGAAAAGTGAGTCCAGAAGCTGGAGAGGAGGGGGAGAAACCCCAAACCATAATTGCCGCTTTCCTTCTGCAGCTCAGGTTGCTGGCCTGGGGCTGAGGGGCGGCGAGGGCTGTTTCTTTTCTGACTACTGTTTTCCTGAAGTTTGAGGCTGGACTAGGGGATGAAAGAAGACAGAGGGGCAACCGGGATGGGTTGGGTTGTGCGGGGCCACCGCAGGAGTGGCTGGCGGGGGGAAGGGGACGGGAGGAGCTGAAGATTTTTTCTCTCTCCCCCCACCTCCACCCCCATGCCACACATACTTCAAAGGGCTGGGGACAGGGAATACATTTGTCACTCTGCAGAATAGTTGCCCCCCCCCCCCCCCACCTTAATGCTCCCTTCCTCTTCATAGATCTGCTTCGAAGCTGGATGTTTCTTCACGGAATTTTAATTCAACTCTCATATCAGCCAGCGCCTGCCAGGTCCCACACCGGGTGCTGAGGACACAGATGAGTAAGACACACCACTCGCCTCAGGGAGGCCCCGTTCTTTGCTGTCAAAGCACCCAGAGTGCAAGCTGACACTAACTGACTGCTTACCACGGGCCAGACGCTGTTCCAGACACTTTACACGTACTCATCCATTTACTCTTCACAAAACCTGAAGAAGCAGGCGTTTTGCTATCTCACTGTTAATCGAGCACTGAGACGGTAAGTGACTTGCCCAGGATCCCTCTGGTTCCTGAGTCCAGGTTCTCAAAGATCTCTCAGGTCGCAGGGACTCAAAACAGGCAGGCTACCCAGACTTCTCTCCAACAAGCAGCTTACTCCACACACAAGGAAACTGAGGCTCAAAGAAGAGAAGTGACTTGCCCAACGCCACACAGAAAAGTGGCAAGGCTGGAACTAGATCCCAGCCAACACCCCCACTGAAACATCCAGCTGCCTTCTTTAGCTGTGTGGATGCCCCTCACACATATTCCAAGGCATGAAGTGAGAACCACTTTCTGGCATCTGGAAACTTCCTGTTTGTGAGGACCACCCAACAGACCTTAAAGGAACCATGAGAGAGTGATTTAAGGAAAGAAACAAAATGAAGTGCAAATCAGAGAGCTGGGGGACATTTCGGTATCAGTGGCATTGGGAAGGAGTTACTTTAAGTTAAAAATTTATATTTTAGTAACCAGAAATTTCCCATGTCTATCGAATGGAGTTTTACCCATTTTCAAGTAATCAGAAAATGATCAAGATGACTACATGTGATAATGAACAATGCTGAAAACTGAGTAAGGTTTTGTGGCTGTGGGTCATTGCCATACGCATCAGTTAGCGTGGAATCACTGGTGAGCAGAGACCTCCATTCTCCACCTGGACTTGCAGCCCATGGCATGACAGCCTAGAACAGAACACCCAGTGTGAACATCAGGAACGAGAAGATGCTCAGTAGCACCCATGAGAAATGGCAGGGGAACACTTGCTGGGTGTCAGAGCCCAAGCGGCTCTGCACAGAGTGCTTGATCATGAAGTTATTCTGGTGCCCCAGCCAGAATTCCCAAACCCTAAAAGCAATTGCAAGTGTCTGCAACAGACTTCCTCGTGGAAAAGCAAACCTCACAAATAAAATCTGGAGTTTGAAAATAAAATGCCTGGCCTAATTCGATGGTGACTGCTTTCTCGGTTGGTTTGTGTGGGGGCACTGGGACATTGGGGTCCTTCTTAGAATTCTCCTGTGTTCTCGGGATGGGCAAACCTGGCTCATTGCAGACTAGTCCCATGGCAGAGCTGGGGAAGGGTCCTCAACTGGGAGTCAGGGACCTCAAATGCACCAACCAGCAGTGGCACATCACATCTCCATGATTCGGGTATGAAATAAGGGCAAGAAGACCTTACAGCCCGTAAGGGGTGGCTGGGCCTGACCTGGTGCAGGCATTGTAAGACCCTGACCTTGCCAGTCCTCGCAGCAACCCTGGGCAGCACGTGTCATTATTGCCGTTTTACAGATGAAGAGACTGAGGCATCGAGGGATTACAAGGTTCATTGTGCTCTGTGGGTGGGTGTGAAACGACTCACAGATAAGTGCTGTGTAAATATAGAAGACCTTAGTTACAAACTGTCCCAATACATGCGTGTATGTGAGCGTGAGCCAAGGTCTAACATGTTGCTGGTAGATCTATTTGCTCAGTCATGTTAGTCCCTCCCCTTCTTTCTTTCCTCTCTAGGGCAGGGGACAGCAGAAGGAAGATGAAAGTATTCCCTAATACAGCTGGAGGATTCACATTACCCATGCCAGGAGAATAGCCAAGGAAGGAAACCCCAGGTCACGCCCTCCTGCGTTCTTTACAAGGACACACGGGAGTGGGGAGCATGCCCTGAGCAGAGCGGACTCAAACTTGGGCCCCTCTTCGAGAAGTGTTAAAAAATCTCGCACCCTCTGGATGCTTTTTGAAATTTCAAAATGGATGAAACAGTGACTTCAAAAAATCAATGGTAATTTTAGATCGGGCTTTTTCCAAATGTCTCACTTCCTCCCGGAGAGCCTGATAAACACAGGGCAGGCACTGACAAATGCTATTTTCATTCCAGGAACGTGTGAAAATTGAGTTTGTTAGACATTGCCTGGGCTTCAGGCAGGAAAGAACAAATGGGCCTTTCCTGGGGACGACTCCTCTCACCGCGAGACTTTCAGGCTTGGGTGGTGTAAAGATGGTCCAGACCTGCCCTGCCAGCAGTACTTGGCCACAATGGAGAGGCTCTGTGACAAAATAGTATGCTACACAATGTGCGTGTCTTGATGTTGTTACTAATGTTGCTGTAATTATTTGCGATTCTGTGATTTTCTACTAGCTCACGCTGCTTTGTAATTTTGGTTGACTTCTCAGCAGGAGTGAGCTGTAGCTGACTTAGGAGGTGTCTGTTTGCTCATCATTTATTCTGTTCACTGCCTGGATTTCATCTGCTATTCTTTTTTTCCTTCTGTTTACCTAATGTGGGCCAACATTTCCTGGGTATCCATGACACAAGAGGAATCTTGGGAAAGGCCCCCACCCTGAAGGAACTTAGACTGGCCTAGAGGAAACCAGGCATAGACCAGTCACAGGTAAATGATTAGGTGTCACTATATGGTTGAGTGCTGTAAAACTCAGGCTTTCTGTCCAAGGTAACTATTTTTTCAACTTTCTCTTCCATTCTCTAAGGCCAGAACAAATCTAGCTTAATTATGACATGGCCTCTTTGAACATCAGTTGACTTGAAACCAAGGTTCGATGAAATGGTGTTTAAAGGCCCTTCCAGTTCTAGCCGAGGGGGTCTGAGAGACTCACGTCAGCACAGGAGAGGAGCTCACTGCCCTTGAGTCTGAATGTCCCTTGTCCCTGCAGCCCTCTGCTCCCAGCCGAACCTCTACCCTGGCTGGCTTCTCACATTGGTACCGCCCTGCTGTACTACCTGGCTCCTGTGCTTTTTCAGCTCTTTGTCTTTTTTTCTTTCTGTCTTTAGGGAAAAAGTGAAAAAGAACAGACATTTCTAGCACACTGTGGGTGGCCTGTAGGGGAGATGATGGGTTAGAAGACTGGTGGGGAGGGACACACTGTTGACTCACCGGGTCACCCCTGGAGCCATTTTACATCACCAAGAGATGATCACTGGACTCGCTGTGACTCTGTTGGCAGGCACTGTCCTATGCCCTGCAGGAGGCCTCCCGGGAACCCAGAGCAATACTGGCTGTGTGAGCGTAAGGAGGGACGGTGACTCTGCAGAGCACTCAGACCCTTCATGGTGCAGACAACAGAGAGCCCCATGGGGGCTGTGGTTCTTGCCAACTCCAGGCAACTGACTCCAAATGCCCTCTTCTCTCCAAGTCCACTCCCTCCACCCTGCAGACTGAGTGGCCCCACCCGGAGCCACACGGGCCACACCCTGGCCTATACTGGGCACTCAGGGTGAATAGCTGCTGCTTAGCACAGCGCCTGACCACATGGTGTGTAGGTGGCCAGAGAAATTCAGCTTAATGAATGACTGCTTCAAAGCCACAACATATTAAGCTAAAATAGTTATTAAATGAATAGCAATTGACACAGCACTTTTACATGTCTCTTATTTTCTTATTATGATTTATTTATCTTTTCCTGTCTAGCTCTCATTGTTTTGAAGACCCAAGGATAATGAGGTACACTTAACTGGCAATCAAGGAACCCTAGGGGCTGGGAACAGATGGCTCAGTCTTGTAATCTGAGCGCTTTGGGAGGCCAAAGTGGGAGGATTCCTTGAGGCTGGAAGTTTGAGACCAACCAGTAAGACCTGATCTCTAAAAAAAAAATAATAATAATTAGTTCGGTGTAGTGGCACACAATTGTAGTCCCAGCTACTCCGGAGGCTGAGGTGGGAGGATTGCTAAGCCCGGGAGGTCAAGGCTGCAGTCAGCCATTATTGTGCCACTGCTCTCCAGCTTGGGTAAGAAAGCAAGACCCTGTCTCAAAAAATTAAAAAGAAACCCTAGGAAAAGGCACTTCACCTCCCTGTGCCTCTGTTGCCTCAACTGTCCAGGCAGTGGTGAAAATAACATCTGAACATATTTCTCTGCAACCTTGCAGGGAGGATCAAGCCCATTGGTGGATGTGCAGTGTCTGGGGCAGTTAAAGAGGCAGTGACACAGCTGGGCATGGTGGCTCACACCTATAATCCCAGCCCTTGGGGAGGCCAAGGCGGGTGGATCACTTGAGGCCAGGAGTTCGAGACCAGCCTGGCCAACATGGTGCAACCCCGTCTCTACCAAAAATACAAAAATTGGCCAGGCATGGTGTTGCATGCCTATAATCCCAGTTACTTGGGAGGCCAAGGCAGGAGAATTGCTTGAACCTGGAAGGTGGAGGTTGCAGTGAGCTGAGATGGTGCCACTGCACTCCAGCCTGGACAACAGAGCCAGATTCCATCTCAAAAAAAAAAAAAAAAAAAAAAGTCAGTGACAGGTGTGATGGGCTACTCCTAAGATGCTCTACTTCTGCAAAGACCTTCAAGGAGGAGAATGTGCCCCATCCTGTCTGGTTATCAGGCCCCAGGCCCTGAAGTTCTGGCATCATTCAAGAAAGCTTTTGCTATGCCTAATACTACCAGTCCTGCAGTGGGAGATGTGACTTTGAATGAATGCAGCCAATTTTCCTAAGCCATCTAAGATGGCAAGTTCTATGATTTTTCTTCAGGATCTCAGCTTAAATGCTCCCCCATCAGGAAGCAATTTCTAAAAGGACCAAAGGAGTGAGCTGAGCAAACGCAGCATCTGCAGGAAGAGAATTCGAAACAGAGGGTCTAGCAAGAGTCTATTTGGCTGGGACTGACAGAGTGGGAAGAATGGGAAGACGTAAGCTCAGAAAGTGGCCAGAAGTCACATCACATAGGGACTGTGGGACATGGGGAGGACTTTGGATTTTATTCTAGGAGCAGTTAAAATTCATCAGTGGGTTATCAGTGGGAAGGTGGCACAATCTGGCTGTCAGGTGGAGAACAGAACTGTGGGAGAGGGAGGAGAAGCTGAAGATGGAATTTGCTAGTGTATTGAATGTGGAGATCTGAGTATAATAATAATCAGTGATAACTGATTTTTGGCTTAAGTAACCAGATGAATGGACAATCTGGCCTCCTGGAACCCAAGTCTTGCCAATGTACCTTGTAATATCTCTCTGTTCATTCCTGTCTGTTCCTTCTGCCACTGCCTTGTTCAAGTTCCCATCACTCCTCCTGGGATTCCTGCATTTATTGCCAATCAACCCATTGTCAAAGAATAGGTTTTATTTCCCCCTCATGTTTGAAAACTCTGATGGCCACCTATATTAGTTTTGCTAAATAAATAAAAGCTAAAACCCACAAACATTTATTTCACACTTTCTATGAATCGTGAATCTGGGGATATCTTAGCTGGGTCCCCTAGCTCAGGGTCACACAAGGCTGCAATTGAGGGGGCAGCTAGGTTGGGGCTCATCTGAAGTCTCAGTCCAGGCAGGACCCAGCCTGAGCTCACTCACGGGATAGCTGGCAGGATTCCATTCCTTGCTGGCTGTTGGACTGAGCACCTCATGTCCTCACTTGCTGTGGGCCAGAGATATCAACTCCTTGACACATAAGTCTTTCCACAGAGCAGCTTGCAGTCCGGCACTGGTTTCCGTCAGAGTGAGCTAATGAGAGAGCAAGAGAGAACACCCAAGAAGGAAGCCACAGCATTTTTGCAACCTCATCACTTTTGCCATAGTCTCTTTGTTAGAAGTGAGGTACTAGGTCCAGTCCACTCTCATGGAAGGGGATTATGCAAAGGCATGAATACCAGGAGAGAGGGCTCACTGGGTGCCATCTTCAAGGCAGATACTGTCTCACCTCTTTCCTGCATCTTCTGCTCCAATTCCTCACCCTGGTCATGTCACTTGCCGATCCTGAAAGAGCTATCTGTTTTCTGTTTTCTGTACACTTTCCACCTTGGAGATTTTCTTCTGCTCATTACCTCAGGCCTGGAAGTGAAGTATTTGGCCACAATTCTCACTCCGCTTGCTTCCGTCGGCGCTCTTGGTCCGTGTGTTTGCTCTTCCCAGTTAGAATTTGTGCTCAGTGACTGTCCAGACTATAACTTACTTGTTTGTGGGTTCCCATTGTCAAATACGGTGTCTGGCACAAAGTAGATTGTTATTTGACTCTGCTCAGTATGAATGAGTTTTAATTAGAGCAAAAGAAAAAATTCAGGAAGGTAAACCTACTCATTGGGCAGATTCTAAAGTCAAACAAGGCCTTAAGATGATTTATTTTGGGTCATCTGTGCCAAGCTTCCTCTCCACTGGAAACTGCTAAAGAAACTGTTCAACTGCTTCTGCAAGTATACAAGTCACCACACTTTGGGCCTCTCAGAAATCCTGTGAGGTAGGAAGGGCAGGAATCATTGTACCCATTTTGTTTTTTATTTTTATTTATTTATTTTGAGACAGAGTTTCACTCTGTCGCCCAGGCTGGAGTGCAGTGGCCTGATCTCAGATCACTGCAACCTCCGCCTCCCGGGTTCAAGGGATTCTCCTGCCTCAGCCTCCCGAGTAACTGAGATTACAGGCACCTGCCACCATGCCTGGCCTGTGCCCATTTTATAGATGCAGGCTGAGGTCTGGGGAGGTTAAATGTCAGGACCACAGGCAGATGGCTAGCCCCTGGTAGAACCAGGCTCAGTTCAGTTCAGAACATATGTATCAATGCCTCTTATGTTTCAGGGCCTACTTTTCATATAGAAAAGTAAGATACAGTTCCTTCCCTCAAGGGGTTCACAGTCTCCTAGTGGAGACCGACATATGAACAGATCCCTCCCACTCAGTGGGAAAAGCCCCTGATCTTTTTCTCTGACCACTGGAATTGCCTCTGAAATGATTTAGGCAATAAAAGCAGGACAGGGTAGGGCCAGAACAATGGCCCCCAAATCTAACTGGTGTTTGGAGCCATCTGGCAGGCTTTTGAAAGCACGGATTCTGATTGATGGGGCCAGAATAAAAACCAGGTGATATTGATGGGTGGCCATGTAAACCCTCTGATTTACAGGGTTTTTTGGTCTTTGGAGAACAATCAACTGATCTGAAAGTTTCTCAGTGGGAAGAAGGGAGACTTCTCATGGGCTCAGCCTGCTAAAGCTCAACAGGCATTTCTCTTCTGTGGACTGCACCTATTAGAGTGGCCCCTGGTCCTGCTGTCGCCTACAGATGTCCCCTACTCTGTTCTTGTGTGTCTGAGTCATGACTTCTCCTCATATTGTTGGTCCCAACTAACTCCTACCTGTCTTAGGCATCTCACCCACATTTCAAACAATGAAGTGCTTTCAGGGAGCAGTTCCCAGGCTGCAGTTACTCCCCTCCCTAGGTCACAGAGGGTTGTGGTCATTTCCTTCTTGGGATGCCCTGCCAATCAGTCTGATGCTTTGCGTGCGTTTTCCTGTGAACAGAGCTGGTAAACTCTAGAGAGTAGGTCATTTTGGAGTTTACGTTTTGACCCTTTACCTGCTTCCAGTCTTGATTCAGATGTCGCCTTCTTAGTGAGTGCTTCTCTGACTACCCATTTCAGATGCGCTCCTGCCTCCTACATGCCTCATCACCTGACTGCTCAAATATCCTCCAGAGTACTTTATTACTTTCTAATTCACTGTATCACTTACTGATTTCTTCTGTTTCTCATCTCTCCTGACAACACAGTATGAGCTCCCAAGAAGGCAGGGCTGTCTTCTCTGTTCATGGACACGTCCCCAGGACCCAGCACACTGACTAACACACAGTAGGCCTTCACAAAGATGCGTTGAATGCGTAAGTCTTGAGCAATGCCTTCACATGCAACAGTGTTCTCTAAATGCTATTTGGTTGGTCGGTTGATTGACAAAGCCAGCCAAATCAGGGCAGGCTCATCCACTTCTCTTCCAGAAGATGCCCTGGACTGAGGCTTGGAGACTTATTTCTCAAGGTTAATAGAGTGAGCCTTGTTGAGACTGTCACAGCCTTCCCAGCTGGGCTGAAAAATGCCTTTGGAATCCGATGCTGGGGAGGCAATGGGCCAGCTCCAAGACTTCCCAAGGAGCTGGAGTCAGGGCTGGCTCCACATCCCGTTTGTCAGTCCCAGCATGCAGACGAGAGGCCATCAGTTGCCAAGGACTTTGTTTTATTGTCATTGCAGTTGGCTTCCCTCTGGGCTGGAGCTGCCGGGCAGCAGCCATCAAGCCCTGGCTGCGCTGGGGTAATATTAGTAATTCCATAATTCTCACCCGAGCCACAGCTGAAAAGAGGAACTGCTAGAGGTGGCTGAGCAAACAGGAGCCCCAGCAGCAGCAGGAGGAGGAAGAGCTGGTACTGGCTGTTCTCCCTCTAACTTCCTCACAGACCTGGCCTTGGGACGTGGCTCATGGAGCTTCCTCCAGCCCAGCCTCTGTTCAGTTTTTCCAAAGCTTGTCACAGAAAGAGGGCTGGGATGTTATTCTTAAGTCTTAGCGATACAGAATTCTCAGAAAATTTTGATATCACCATGTAGATCCCACCGCAGACAGCCTGCATCATAGGCCAGAGGAATTGCTGCTTGGAGATGTATTCAAAATGTTCCTTCTGTTAGACGTGTCTCCCAGACCTCCACAAAGAGGTGCCACCATATTGATAAGTTACCCCAGGACAATTCTCACCACCCCTGGCCTATGAAGCACCCCTACATTTGTGGGACAATGAGCCTTTGCACCAACCCTGGTCTGAGACATCCCTGGGCTCTGGCCCTGGAGCGGGGAGGCCTCTTACACTACGTGGCTGTCTGGGGATGGCTCAGCCATTGTGGTATATCCCTGTTCCTTACTTAGGAAGAAAAGATAATTGATGTCCTAAAAGCTATCTTGTCAAAGAGCTGCCCTGTGGTACCTGAAGGTGAAATCGGAATTGAGAGCCCAGAAGATTCTCCAACCAAAGTGTCCATCTGAGGGACTGGGTAGGGAGGCAAAAGTAGATGGACACAGGTCCCCCAAAATCAAAGCAGATAGCTCATGTGAATTATTAGTCATGTAATGGCATGCCCTCTGACCCTCCAAGGCCATATTTAAAGCTAAATAATGTTTCAACCCCCAACTATGACATCTATTTAGACCAGCCTTTCTTGAAACCACACCCTGGCACATGAGGCCTACAAGATGCTTTATGAAAAAGGGTTCCTAGATCCAAATAATTTGGGAAACACTGTCTGCCATCTTAGAGATTCACAGCACCTATGAAAGGCTCTGAGAAGTTCTGCAATGAAGAAATTTGTTTCATTCCATTTCATTCAGTATTTCCCACACTCAAACTCTTTCGTCACCTTCTAATATCTCTTGTATTGGGATTTCCCATAGAGCCCACTGGGAAGCACAGGTCCTGAGGATAAGCTTCTAGAAATACTGATGATTGGTTTGGCCCACTTGGCATCTTTAGTCCTCGACTCCATGTGATCTTCATTCATGGCTGCACAGCCTTCCACTGAAGCCCACCTGCTTGGTAGGGAGCATCAGACAGTTCAAGCTCACTAATAAGAGCCAGGAACAGAACCTTGTTGTCTAGACCACCAAGCCTTTTCCCCAAGCTGTTTTCATGTGGTAGGGTGTTTTCACTGTCCACTATGTCAGCACAGATGAGCCTAGGTCCTAGCAAAGTTAAAGTTGTATGTAGGTTTGGCTTTAGGACCCTACTCCCACTTCCCTCCTTTCAGCATCTCCTCTGGCCACACTCTCTGGTGCTGCCATCTGCTTACCCTACCAAGGCAAAGCAGCAGCCCAGATTAAGGTCTTTTTTTCCTCTTTATCCATCACACTGTCTCTTTTACCCAAAAGGCAACAGTTGTCAAATCATTCAGTCTGAATAATATGACAGTTTCCCCCTAGTGTCCTAATCCCATAGCTCAGTGGTGATAACAAATAACCATAATAATTTACATTTGTAACTGTTCCTTAATCATTACAGAGACTTTCCTGCATATTATTCATTCAATGGACTTTATTGACTTTGTCTACAACCAACTTTATCTACAGCAACCATGCTTCTTCCTGGGTACTACTAATGCAATAGCTTAAGACAGAGCCACAAACTAGCTGTAACATCAGAGGGATGTGCTGATGGCTGTGGGATCAGCAGGAAGTGAGGATTTGCATCTTCTGGAGGAGGTAAGGTTGATCGCAGAAGTTGAAGGATGACCAGCTCACCAGGGGAATAAGAGAAAGGTGGGTGGCATAGGCTCATTTGGTTCTCAAGACAATCTTAACAGCTTGGCAGAATTGGTATAATTGACCTCATTTTTTGCTACTGAAGAAAATGAGGTACACTTCTCAGCCCTGAATTCATCTTGATAACCAGGAACAGGACCAGGAACTGAGCTCAACTCTCCTGAGCTTACATCTCTTCCTCAACTGCTCTGGGACCCCAAGGCTATCCTCCTATGCCAAGGTGGTTGACTTTGGTGGTGAACATTTCTTTGTAGTTTATCACACAAGTATGGTTCCTTAAGTTCTGCTGTTCTCTTTTGCCCATTTCTTCCACATGTATTTTTAAGCCTCTCTAATCTAAACATGCTTCCCGCATTCTCTCTTTATTTCCTGTGATGGATTTGTTGAAGAACCAGGGTCATTTAGCCTGCAGAGCTTCCTGCAGCCTAAATGTCACTGATTGCATCCTCTTGGTGTTGGTTAGCATGTTCCTCTACCCTGTGAATTTCTGCTAAGTTAGTAGTTGGACCTAGAGGCTTGATCACATTCAGGTTTGAGTTTTTCTCCTAGATGATAGGTAGTGGTGCTCTTCCATCAGGAGCCACATATTTTCTAACTGTTTCTCTTTATGATGTCAGTAGCTGTTGTTATTAATTCATGCTTTGTTTTGATGTCTCTAGGCTCTGCTCCATGGCGTTGCATCTAGTTTTGCCTCTGTGCTCAGCCCTCTGGAATGAGAATTATTCAAAATATGATATATCTGTATAATGGAATATTATTTGGCCATGAAAAGAAATAGACTCTGTTTTTCTGGTATCCCTGGGCCCCACCCTCTCAGTATACACATCCAACCCCAGTCTCCTGCCCCCAGGCCATGCTCTCAGAATCTGTTCTGATTTTTGACCCAGATTAGGTAATTAAGTGTTTGTAGAATTCTTTTATTTATTTATTTATTTATTTATTTATTTATTTATTTTGAGACAGGGTCTCACTCTGTTGCCCAGACTTGAGTGTAGTAGCATGATCACACCTGTAATCCTAGCACTTTGGGAGGCCAAGGTGGGCAGGTTGCTTGAGGTCAGGGGTTCAAGACCAGCCTGGGCAACATGGCGAAACCTCATCTCTACAAAAAATACAAAAATTAGCCGAGCATGGTGGCAGCATCAACCTCCAGGGTTCAGGTGATCCTTTCACCTTAGCCTCCCAAGTTGCTGGGACTACAGGCATGTGCCACCATGCCTCCCAAAGTGCTAGGATTACAGGTGTGAGCCATCACACCTGGCTGGTATTTGTAGAATTCTTGTTTGACAGCCATGAACTATTACGGAAAGGAAAGATCCTGCCAGATTCACCTCACTGCCTGGCTCACAGACCTCTCTTGAGGCCTTCTCCATAGTGGATCTGGTCACAATTGGTGAAAGCACGTGACCAGAGAGAGACCTTTCTGAGCTCAGGGGAAAGAACACACTAGGATGGCTTGGAAGTATCATAAAGATTTTGTCATTATGGCAGCTGAATTCTGCATCTTGACAGTTCTGCATCTTGATATATGTTCACCAAAATGCATTTCCCTTATCTCCTGGGCATGGGAGGCTTTTCCCCCCAGGATCTTTTGAATTAGATGTGTCCGTGTGACTCAGTTCTGGCCAATGGATTGTGGCTAAAGTATATTACTCAGGTCTGGTGCATGAACACCAACAAAGGGATTCCCAGTTCCTCCTTTCCCATCTTTTAGCTGCATGGAAGGATCTAGCAGAGGACGTAGAGTTCTAAGAGTATGACAGAGACAGAAGATGAAAGGACCCTGGGTCACTGAATGATCATATGGAAGCCTGCTCTGTTGCACTGGACTTTGTGAGAGAGAGAAATGATTTTTTTGAGTGAAACTATTGTAATTTAAGGATTGCTTGTTATAGTAATTGACATCACTTACTCTCACTTATACAAGCCCTTTGAGGAGTGAGAAAGTGGCTCATGGTGAAACTAGAGCAAAGGAAAGCAAACTCTACCAGGTTTCTTCAAGGCACAGTAATTGGGGCTTGACCACTTCTAATTACCTCAATGAATCATTTCTGAAGGTCATGACTTCTGATTACCTGAGCACTCCTCATGTTGGGGGTACTGTCTTTGGAGAAAAAGAAATAAATCACTAACTGAATAATGCCAGGGGTCCTTTTGAGGCTGAAGAAATTGTCTGTGGAAGGAGCAGGGCAGTAAAATCACGGCCTGTCCACTCTAGAAGTGGCTCGGGAATCCCTGAATTACCGATGGGGCAGAGTCTGGCCTGATGGGCAGAAAGTTATTGTATTAACAGTTGCGACAAAGAAAATGATAACCCTAAGGTCTCAGAGTAAGGGCTGATAGAAATCATCCCAGATCTGAAACTCCAATCTCACCGTTGGCTGACTCCATTGACTTTATGTGTTCATTCATATGTGTCTTGAGCAGAGAATGTTAGATCCCATCTATGAGTGACCATAGGACATCTGTTAGTTTAACAGCATGTGCTCTTCATGCAGCTGTCTTCCTTCTTCCTTGGGAGACTTTCCTTTTAAAAATCTTTACAAAGACCCCATCTTCTTTCTAATGGTATGTTTCAGGCTTCGGCGGTCATATGGATAATCTGGCCATGGTCTTATTTCATCATCTTTACTCTTTAGACTTTTAGACATCTGGTGATTTAACTTCAGGTGAGATGAGCATTCTAGGTCACAGCTTTGGTTAGTTTCTGCTACTTTTTGTGACACACACATGCGCGTGCACACACACACACACATATTCATACCCCAAAAGCTTCAAGAAAGACAGTTGAGTATAGTAGTCAAGAGAGGCCTTTGGGATGCCAAGACCATTCAGTGGGGAAGGAATAGTCTTTTTCAACAAATGGTGCTGTGAACACTGGATATTCACATGCAGAAGAATAAAGTTGGACCACTAGCTCCCACTACATAAAAAATTAAAGTGGATTGTAGACCTAAATATAAAACCTAAAATCTTAAAATTCTTAGAGCAAAACATAGGAGCAAATCTTCATGGCCTTGAGTTAGGCAAAGCCTTCTCAGATATGACGTCAAACATACAGCAACAAAAGAAAAAAATAAACTTGACTACACAAAAAGTAAAATGTTAGTGCTTCAAAGGATATCATCCAGAAACTGAAAAGATAATCAACAGAATGGGGGAAAAATTTGCAGATTATCTGATAAGAAACATATAGAATATATTAATATTAAAACCCCTTACAACTTAACAATAACAAGAAAAATAACCATTTTTAATGGGCAGATGATTTGAATAGACATTTCTAGAAAGGAAATATGTATACAAATGGCCAAAAAGCACATGAAAAGATGTTCGACATCATTAGTTAATAAGAAAACGCAAATGAAAACCACAATGAGATACCACTTCACATCTTCTATGATCACATCCACTTCACATCCACCATAATCAAAACAATGGCAAATAATAAGTGTTGGTAAGGATGTGGAGAAATCAGACCCCTTATGCATTGATGTGGGGATGTAACATGGTGCAGCTACTTTGAAAAACAGTGTGGTGGTTCCTTAAAAAGTTCAACACAGAGTTACCATGAGATTTAGTAATTCCACTCTGAAGTACATAACCAAGAGAAAGAAAAACCTGTATAGAAATGTTCAGGGCAGCATTATTTGTAATGTCCCCAAAGTGAAGTGGAAATAATCCAAATGCCTATCAATTGATCAATGGATAAACAAAATACAGTACATCTGTACAATGGAATATTATCTAGCCATAATAATAAATAGAAATAAATGAAATACATGCTACAATGTAGGTGAACCTGAAAAACATGCTAAGAGAAAAAAGCCAGACACAAAAAGTCACATACTGCATGCTTCCATTTACATGTAATATACAGAATGGGCAAATTCATAGAGATAGAAATTAGATTAGTGATTGCCAGGGGCTGGGAGAACGAGGAAGTTGGGCATGTCTGCAAATGTGCATAAGGTTTCTTTTGAGGAGTAATGAAAACATTCTTGGATTAGATAGTGATGATAATTGCACAACTCTGTGAATATCCCTTAAAGAAACCACGGACTTGTACACTTTAAGGGGGTTAATTGTATGGTATTTGAATTACATATCAATACATCTGTTTACAAAAAAAGGGTTCTCTAGAGCCAGACTGCTTGAGTTCAAACCCCAGTACTTTTTGTTGATATGTGTGTGATCTTGGCCTAGTCACTTGCCCACTCTGTGCCTCAGTCTCCTCATGTGTAAAATGAAGATGATAGTAGTACCTGCCTTATGTGGTTGTTGTGAGGATTGCATGAGTTAATGGAATGGCTCCTGGCCCAAAGCAAACACTCCATAAGAGTTACCTACTGCATTTACTGTTAATGACGAATGTCATGAGGTACAATAATCCTGGCCACATGCCCATAAATCAAGGGCCAAAGAAGACTTATAAAATCTTGTCAGCAGGGAGGGCTTGGTCCAGGGTGATGTCCACAAGCAGGATCACGGCCTGGAGATCTGGGTAGCTTCCACATTGAAAGAACCACTCAAGAAAACTTAGGGCGCTTAGTACATCCAAACATACATAAATACAGAGTCTGGCTCAAGCTTTTTGGCCAGAGTCCATTGAGAGTTATGAATCCCTCTTTGAACAATGGCAGTTATTATTAAAATCTAGAGACTTTGAGTTGGATTCTTTCTCCAGCCCAGACACTGATTCAGAGCTGCAACATTCTAAACAGTGAGGCTAGAAATTGATGCCATTTCTGAGCTGATTTATTGAGAGGTTTCTTGATTTGGGTCAGGTTCCTGCAACATTTGGAAAGTGACGACTATAGCATCATTATTTCCCCCAAATGACCAAAATTATAGCCGGTAACTTGAGGCCAGTAAATTTCCCTGCAGCAGATGTTAAACTGTTTTAAAAGATGATTAACAATGGGAGACTCAGGCCCTATGGCAGAGCAAAATGGGCTGGTGTTGCTGAAGTCAACGTGTGAGGTAAGGGGCACATCCAGACCCCTGTGGTGGGAAGCCCAGGTTGGAGACTGTAAAAGCTCACAGGTTGTGGTGTAAATTAAGCCTGTGGTCCTGGGTGGCTGAACGTGTGGTGCTGTGACAAGAGACCTAGCCTGGACATTGGGAGGCCTGGGTTCCACGCTTGCTTCTGCCAGAACGTGACTCAGGGCAAACTATTTACCTTCTCTGAGATACAGTATCCTCATCCTTTAACATAAGGACAGGTCACATTAGGCAGTCTCTAAGGTGTTTTGTGAGCTTTAGACTGATTTATTCTATTAAGAAGAAAGCAGATGAATTATCCATTTACCTCCAAAGAATCTGTGAATTTTAGACGAAATGATCACAGAAGAATCAAGATGGGTTATACAATTTTGGTGATGCTCACTTCACATCACAACACTGGAAAGTATGGGAGTGAAAAGGAGTGAGGCTGGATCCAGAGAGACCATCCCTAGGATACCCAAACCAGGTCGCTGGAAGCAGACATGCTTTGCTGGTCTAGGACCCCATCCCATCGAAGTCAGTTTTCACTCATCTTTCCAGCCGTCAAGTTCTCCACCTGTTCATCTCTGTTCCCTGTTTCCTGAAGGGCTGTCATATACCCATGACATTTGTGGATCAACTACTCAAAGTGTATACCTACACATATTTACACATACACATATATACATACAATTGTTGGCTAGAATTGGGTGGTGTTCTCATGAACTTCTCCAATGAGGATGTCCTGGGACTCTTCCCCATCAACTCTTACCTCTCGAACCATCCTCCCAGCTCAAGGTCACCGGAGAGTGGAAAGCAATTAACCCAATGGACGTGAGCATTGAGATCCTTTGGAAAAGTCCTGAAGGGTCTTTTCTTTTTACATCCCTTCATCTTTTCCCCTCACACGAAAGAAAAATGGCCCGGGTCCTGTACCTCACAGCACTTCAGCCTTGGAGCTCTGGGAAGTAAAACTTGAGCTCTCCCAGAATCCCTCTGCTGTTTTATAAGATTCAACACAGCAACCCCCTCAGAAGAATCACCCATTATTTATTCATTCAATAAATATTTATTGAGCACTTACTAAGTGCTAGTTTCAGTGCTGGCCGTGGAGATAAAACACTGAGCCAATAGACAGGAAACAGTCTGGAATGTTCTAGGAAATGAAAGAAGTCCAGTGTAAGAAGCAATAAAAATGAGGGAGAGAGTGATATAGGACAAGACTGGAAAGGTAGCAGGGGTCAGGCCACAGAGGGTCAAGGTGACCTGAGAGATCAATTTCCCCACCCACTGTCCTGAGGGAACTGTAACAGCTCCTCTGTGGAGCCGTCCTGGACTCCTCAGGTCCTCAAGTCTATTTTGTCTAGTATTAAATTTGCCTTCCCAGCTTCCTTTTGGTTAGTACTTGACTGATGTATCTTTTTTTCATCCTTTTTTACTTTCAGCTTTTCTGTGTCCTTATGTTTTAGGTGTGTCTTTTATAAGCAGTATATAGTTGATTTTTTAAAAAATTGCAATCTGACAATTCTTGTCTTTTATGTGATAATTTTAGTCTTTTTATACTTATTATGATTACAGACATATTTGGACATACCTATTGTTTTACTTCATGCTTTCTATTTGTCTCTGCTTTTTCTATTATTTTTTCTCTTCTTACTCTTGTTGAATTGTTTGTTTGAATTCAATTCCTCCCATTCTTCCACTGATTTGGATGTTATTTTTTCATAGAAATTTTGTGAGGCATACTAGACAAACTCCAACTTATTATCTGAACCCTCTTTGCAAATAATACAAGAACCTTGTAAGATATTAACTCTTTGTGCACACTTTCCAGACATACATTCTTTTATATTCAGTATTTATGCATTTTTAAACTCCTACAAAATAGATATTGTTATAAGTTTTATACAGAAATTGTTTGTTTGGATTTGCATACAGGTTTATTCATCTCTTTGTTTACCAATCCTCTTGCATCTTAGAGCTCCTATCTGGGATGATTTTACTTCTTCCTAAAGTATATTATTTAGAAGGGTTTTTTTTTCCCTACTAATTGCTTATTGGGTTTATTCTTAACTTTTGCATATCAGGAAATGTCTTGATTTCAACATAGTTCTAAAAGGTAAATTTTTCCAGACACACAAATATAGGTAGATAATAATTTTCTCCAAGAGTTTTGAAGATAGCTTTAATATTTGCTGCTGAGAATTTTGCTCTCTAGTTGCTATGCTTTTTTTTGGATTGTCTGTCTTCTCTCTCTCTGGTTGCCTTTACATCTTATCTTTATTGTTGGTGTTCTATAGTTCATTATCTTATGTTCAGATTGTGTGCATGTGTGTGTGTATGTGTGTAATCCTGCTTAATGTAGTTTGTGCTTCTTGTATCTGTGGATTCAGATCTTTCATCAGTTCTAAAGAAAGTGAGGCCATTGTCTCCTTGACAATTGCCTCTTCTCCATCTTATCTTCCTTCTGGAATTCTGCTTAGAGTTGGCAGCCTCCCCATTCTATCTCCCATGTCTCTTAACTGCCTCTGGTCCCCGCTAGTCTTCTGCTTTAGACTCATACAATTTCTAGTTTATGCCATTAAAGTTGAATATAGACACGATTTCTTCTGTTATGTCATGTTTCAGTCTGGTCTCCCTAACTAAACTAGAAGCTCCTTGAGTACAGCACCCCTGTCTTTTGTGCCATTTGTATTATCATGGCACTTGGCTCAATTCCTGATATGATGAGTACTCAGTGAACACCTTATTGATTGAGGCCCATTATTTCATGTTCCCAAATTGTCCCTAAACTTGAGACTTACACACATGACTTCTTAGAAGCCAAATGTATGTTTTGGGCCAGGACATATCTGTTGTCTCTCTATAAGCCCTGAGAGCTTATAGTGCTTTGTACAACTTGCCTCAGCTGACTTCCCTGGATTGTACCTTTTATTCTCATGATCCTTTCAATATAGAAGGCTTTCCTGCATTATTGAAACTCACCCCTTGTCTTTTCTATCTGGGCTTTTCAAGTCAGCCCTGTTTGGCTGCCACCTCCAGCCCAGAAATATAATTCCAAAGGCCAACCTTGGAACTATGTGGGAATGAGTGCTGCCTCTGAACAGCAATTTAGGGTTTGAGCTCTGCCTCTGCTGGTTCTATGGGCCTGGGCTCTGAGTCTTAGTTTCTGTATCCGTAAAATGGAAATGATAGAGTTGTGAAAAATAATAGAGATAATGAACATTAAAGTGCTTAACAAATGTTGGATATGGTGGTTGTCTGCAAAAACATTAAATAATGGCCATAGACACAGGAAACAGAAAATAGTCGTATATAACATCTTTGGAAAAGTAAAGTCAAAACTATATTATTCTGCTTATCTTTTAATGGGTTATTTTTTAAAACTTCTGTCAATCTGACTTAAAAAGTCCTGAAAGAAAAAAAAAAATTTTTTTTTTTTGGTATTTTTACTAATACAGAGCACATTCTTTGTGACAGGTGTTGAACCCAGCACAATCACATTATGTTTTCTCAGGAGTTCTTTAAGTTAGGTAGTTAAAAGTATCAGAATCTAGAACACTAAATCCACTGTGAGTGTAGAACAAAGTCACAAAACCCAGGTTTGTAAATGACCCAGGTTTTGGGATGTGAAACAAAAATTTTTAAAGGGGAAATTGAGTGGTTTATTTAAAACTCTGACCACCTTGGAACTATTTGAAACTCTGTGTCCCTTTTAAATTTTGTTGCTTCTGAGTTAATAGGTAAGATTATATCAAAGAAGAATAGGGTAATAGGAAATAAGGGAGAGGATTTGAAACATAAAAAGTATCAGCTTCAGAACTTCCAGAATGCTGAATTCCATGTCAAGTCCCAGCATCCTGCCCCTTAAGCTTTTGGTGAGGCAACTGCATTCACAAGGATCATCTCTGTTGCAAACTGTTGGAAATTAAAGCCGTGTTCAAGGCTCATTGCTCCACCCCATGACCTGCCTTCAGCTCTGTGTGCCATTTCCTGCTCCTTGTGGGGTCTGAGGACCCTGGCATCTCTAAGCCTTTCCAAGGAGCAATTTCATCCTTGGACACTCTTATGGCAGCAGAGATAGAGCAAGTGATATCATTAAAATGGATGCAATGGGTGTCTCTTGCTCTTTTTTTCTTTTTTCTTTTATTATTTTATTTATTTACTTATTTATTTTTGAGATGGAATCTTGTTCTGTTGCCCAGGCTGGAGTGCAGTGGTGCAATCTCGGCTTACTGCAACCTCCATCTTCTGAGTTCAAGCAATTCTCATGCCTCAGCCTCCTGAGTAGCTGGGATTACAGGCATGTACCACCATGCCTGGCTAATTTTTGTATTTTTAGTAGAGACGGGGTTTCACCATGTTGGCCAGGCTGGTCTCAAACTCCCGACCTCAAGTGATCCGCCCGTCTCTGCCTCCCAAAGTGCTGGGATTACAGGTATGAGCCACCTAGTACAGACTTTTTGTCTTTTTAAAATAAGGCATTGTTACAGACATGAGATCATTTCTTATTCTCAACCACCAATGACCTGTGTGCTGAACAGGAGAGACTGAATTCCCATTTCATAGATGAGAAAACTGAGAGTTGCTCAGAGTCACATAGCTCACAAGTGGCTGAGATGGAATGACAGTTCAGGTTTCTGTCTCTTCTCCCAGGGGCAGGGGCAGGGGCAGTGGCGGGGGCAGTTACGGTATCATCACCCATGAAAAACAATACCCACAAGGGATCATTTCCAAACCTGGGTTTTGTGACTTTTGTTCTACACTCACAGTGGATTTAGTGTTCTAGATTCTGATACTTTTAACTACCTAACTCAAAGAGCTCCTGAGAAAACCTAATGTGATTGTGCTGGGTTCAACACTTGTCACAAAGAATGTGCTCTATATTAGTAAAAATACAAGACCAAAAAATGGACTGGAGGGTCCTGGGCATGTGACAGGAAGGAAGATCCTGCCCAACCCCTGGGGAGCAAGGGAGGGAGCCCAATCTAAGGATTTGTTCTGAAAACTATGTAATTTCAAAGCTTTAGGAGGTATCTTGATATTGCTAAGGGTGAGACCTGGGAAGATGTCCCTTCAGTTTAGCAAAACAGTTGGTGGGGTTTTTTTTTTTTCCCCATCATTATTACTTTTAATGAAAAGTTAGGTTCAGATAACAATTAGGTCCAATAACAGGGCCAATAATAAAGGTTGCTAACATTTATTGAACATTTACTGTGTGCCAAGCACTGTTGGAGTGTTAGTTTCCTGGGGCTACCACAGTAAATTACCACACATTGGGTGGCTTAAAACAACAGACATTTATTCTTCACATTTCTGGAGGCCGGAAGCCCAAACTCAAGAGTGGGCAGGCCACTGTCCGACCTGAAGGCCATTCTCCCACTGGAGCTCTAAGGGAAAAGCAGAAGGTTTCTCTCAGCTTGGCTCCAGGCGTTCCTTGTCTCATGGCTGCATCACTCCAATCTCTGCCTCTGTTTTTTTTTTTTTCTGAGACAGAGCATCACTCCGTCACCCAGGCTGGAATGCAGTGTCTCGATCCCGGCTCGCTGCAACCTCCACCTCCCGAGTTCAAGTGATTCTCCTGCCTCAGCCTCCCAAGTAACTGATGCTACAGGTGAACGCCACCACGCCTGGCTAAATTTTTGTATTTTTAGTAGAGATGGGGTTTTGGCTTGTTAGCCAGGCTGGTCTCAAACTCCTGGCCTCAAGTGACCCTCCTGCCAAAGTGCTGGGATATAGGTGTGAGCCACTGCCCCCCCGCCTTCTGCCTCTGCCTTCACATGGCTTTCTCTGTGTCTGTCATAAGGACACTTGTCACTGGATTTAGGGACCACTCAGACAGTCCAAGATGATCTCATTTCAATATCCTTAACTTCATCTGCAAAGACCCATTTTCCAAATAAGTTCACGTTCACAGGTCCTAGGGATTAGTATGTGGACATATCTTTTGGGGGGGACTGCTGTCCAACCTATTATGGTGGCTTATGTGCATTATATAATTTAATCCTCAAAGGGTGGTTGCCCTGTGGGGCAGGAAATATCATTACCTTGGTTTTATAGATGAGGAAACTGAGACTCAGAGGTTAAGTAACCTGCTCAAAGTCATATGGCCAGCAGGTGGCAGAGCTGAGATATGAAGCCCTGCAGTCTGGCTCAGGGGTCTGTGTACTCGTAACCATCATGCTAGTCTGCCTCTTTGTGATGCCTCTCTCACGAGAGCTATCATTCTGCGTAATTAAAAAAACAAACAAAAACTCTCCCCCAAACCCAGGAATTTGGAATCTTCCCTTGGCATATAAGAGGATGGGGGCAAGGAATCTTAGAAAGGACAGAAGATGTGGTCATGGAGATGCAGCTCTGATAGAAAAAACAGATGCAGCCTGGCCTAAGGGGAAGGACAGCTCACAAGAGACTCCTCTGAATCCCAGCTACTTGGGAGACTGAGCTGGAGGGATTGCTTGAGGCCAAGAGTTCAAGACTAGCCTGGGCAACATATCGAAACCCTGTCTCTACAAAAAATAAAAAATCAGCCAGGTGTGGTGGTGAGCGCCTGTAGTCCCAGTGACTCAAGAGGCTGAGGCAGGAAGATCGCTTGAGATTGGGAGTTCAAGGCTGCAAAGAGCTATGATCATGCCACTGTACTGCAGCCTGGGTGACAGAGCAAGACCCCATCTTTAAATAAATAAATAAATAAATAAATAAATAAATAAATAACTCCTTTGAGTGTTGTGTGACTGAGTGTGTGTGTGTTGGCATTCAGCACCTCTGGAGCAGCGAGGGCTCATACTGGATGTGGTGTCGGTTCCTGTTGCATCCTGGGCTGGTATTATCTCACCTTCATCTGCCACCCACAGCAGGCAGGGATTCAAGGTAGGCTGAGGAAGGGAGGAGGAGCTGGGGGAGTCACATGAGGGGTCCTAAAAGAAGACCACAGCCCCAGGAGGGTAGCCCTGGGAGGGAGGCCCTGAGGATGGACACCTCCCGGGAGTCTCTGGAACTTAGGAACAAAGCAACATTTTCCACATTCCTCTGGGATGAGACTGGAGCCATTTCATTCATTCTGCTGTTAGAGGAAAAGGGTCTGCAGAGGGCTGCAGGGCCCAGGTGGTCTGGGCCACAGGAGGTCGGAGAGGTCACCTGAGATGTGGAGGGAGGGCAGTCTTCCCATACTCGCTGACAGAAACCGCCCCGTCCACAGGAGAGGAAGCAGCCCCTAGCAGCTGCCGTCCTGGCGCCAGCCAGCAGTTGCAGCCCGGGGAGGAGGGAAAGCTGCCTTCCCCACCCATCTCTTTCCTCCTCCCAAGGCTATTCTGGGAAGGAGGGGCTGTGAGGACTGAAGCTGGGGGCGCGTGAGGGACAGAATTTGCCCAGACTTTCTCTGCTGTATCTGACATATTGGGTTCTTGTTTCTCACCCACACTGTTGGCCTCCAAATGGGAAAGTGCCCTTGGCAGAGACAGGGACAGCCTAAGAAAGGGCCTGCCCTGTCCCCACCCTGTCCTGGCTGCTCTGGCTGGGTTCTGACTAAAGCCTGCACCTAATGGGATTCACTTGGAGTTTTGTGGGGAAGAGAAAATGAAACAAGGTATCTTAAGCCCTGCAGGACCTCACAGTCCTACACAAATGCTAAGCGACTATGGCCACTGCATCAAGGGAGTTGAGGGTCAAAGAGACCCAGTCACTCTCTCACTCTGGTCCCTACACCATTGTCCTGCTGACCTGGTTCTTGGTGAAACCTGGTCACTCATACCTACTCCTGGCTGTGCCTTACCCCAGTTAAACCAAGGGCTGGAGAGGAGGGGACAGCAGGTGACAAGCTGACATCCTGAAGGCTAGCAAATGGGGCTGGTGGGGTGAAGAGATCTCTTGGAACTTCTCCACTGGAAGCATTTCATTTTCCATGACTGCTGCCCAGGCCTCAGGAGAGAAAAATTAAGTAGACATTTTTGTGGGTGGCAAAGTACACAGCCTGTTGGGGGTGATACGATGAGGGTGGTGGCAGAAACCTGGGGCAGAGATAGAGCTCTCCAAATATTCCAGGTGCCCCTTGGACTCCCCAGCCTCCTGTGGCGTTCAGGTCAGTCAGGGGGCTAGTGCTGGCCAATGGACCATGAGCTGAGTGATGTGTGTTGCTTCTGGGTTGAGGCAGGTAAAAACCAGTGTGCCTTTTCCATACCGCTCTTCCTCTGTTGCAGGAACCCTGGGGACCATGTGGTCCAGACAGCTGGACTGCAAGATGGAGAAAGGCTGCCTAACCTGCACTGGAATTTTCCTGAGGGTGAAATCCACCTTTATTGTGCCAAGCCACTGAGATTTGGATGTTTGTGGCTGCTAGGACTAATTACTTAGATTAATGCAATTGCTTATGTCAATGCAGCTCCTGGAGTTATCCAATATCACTTGCTTTTCCTAACAACCCCAGGAGATCATTTCCATTTTTCCCATTTTACAGGTGGGCAAACTGTAGCAGTGGCTTGCCCCAGGTCACGTAACTAGATAGAGAGGAAGCAGATGACACTGTGGAAGGTAAAGTGCAAGTGGAGAGGTGGCAATAAGGGTGAAATGAAGAGGGCCCCCCACTTGGTGTAGAGAGCCAGGCAGGAGGTCAGGTTGAGGTGGGGAGAGAAGAAAGGAAAGGAGGGAGTGCTTTAAGGAGAATCTTGACTCCTTCTCCCTCCATATCCTTAGCCTCAAGGCAGACTTGGGACCCTTTGGAGTTGAGGGAGTGCCCTTGTGTGAGGCCCACAACACCAGGAAGGTAGAACCATGCAAATGTCTTTGGGGATTCATGTACCTGGTGCTTTGGATAGGCAGGCAAGTGGTAATGAAACCACTGAGACTGCATAAAACATGGTTGAAGGGAAATGGTCAAACAAATGCTGTGCCCCAAAGCTGCCCTCATTCACCCAGACTGGCATTGCTCAACCTGGTTTTGAGCTCCTCTTTGAAATGTGAGCATTTACCAGCCACATCCTTTATGCCACTTAAATGCTGGTTCCGTTTTTCTCTTTCTGTATTGTTTTTTATTTTTGAACAGATTACATATATAGTTAAAGTATTAAAAAATATCTAAAGGTATATACAGTAAGAGGATGCTCTCCCACACATGCCCTCTGTCTGTCCAGTTCCCATTTCACCTCATAGGCACCCACTGTGACTAGTTCATTATTTCCTTTCAGATTTTATTTTGTGACTAGGTAAGATAATAGAGATATGCATTATTTTTATCCTTGTTTTTCTCATGAATACTGACACACTATACTGTATCTTGCTTTTTTCACTTAATACAACTTGGAAGTATTTTATACAATACTAAAGAATATCAAGATCATTCTCTGTCATTTCAGTAGATGTATGGTACTGTAAGGATGTACTGTAATTTATTTAACCAGTTTCTCATTGATAGACATTTTGGTTGTCTCCAACATTTTGCTACTATAAATAACAATGCAATGAACATCCTCTACATATGCCACTTTGCATATTTTCAAATATACTCGAAAGATAAATTCCCAAAAGTGGAATTGCTAGGTCAAAGAGTATATGCATTTTACATTTTGATGATACAAAAGTGCCCTCTGTCAGGGTGTGTTGTGGCAATTTCTTCCCCCTACCAGCAGTGTATGAGGGTGCAATTTTCTTTTTCTTTTTTTGAGACAGCCTGTTGCCCAGGTGGAGTGTAGTGGTGTGATCACAACTCACGGCCGCCTCAACCTCTTGTTCTCAAACAATCCTCCCACATCAGTCTCCCTACTAGCTAAGACTACAGGAGTGTGCTGCCTTGCACGGCTAATTTTTAAAATTTTTATTTTGTAGAGACCGTGTTGTGTAGGCTGGTCTCCAACTCCCAGGCTCAAGCAACTCTCCTGTATAAGCCACCCAAACGGCTGGGACTACAGGCATGAGCACTGCGCCTGGCAGAGAGTGCAGTGTTCTGCAGTTTCACCAATAGAATGTGTTGGTGTTCAAACTTTCTGACGTTTATCATTGATAGGAGAAAAGTGAAAAAGATTTATCTTACATTTTTAATATCTTGGGTGAGGTTGGAGAAATTTTCAAATGTTTAAAGGAGATTATGTTATTCTTTTTATATACATATAAATTACCTGTTTCTATGTTTGCCCATTTTTGTACTGTGTTGTTAGTCATTTTTCTATTACTTTTTAGGAGCTTTTTAGTTATTATAGAGACCAGATCGTTGTCAATGAGATAAGTTGCAAATGCTTCTTCCTATTTTGACACGTTTGTTTGCTTTTTTAAAAACATTGTCCTTGGGTGTTTTTTGTTATCTGTTTGCCACATAGAAGTTTTTGATTTTCCTATAGTTGAATCAGCCTTTCTTTTTATAATATGGATAGGCTGTCGTTAGAAAGACCCTCTTTATGCCAAGGTTTTAAAAGAATTCTCCCATGTCTTCTAGTACTTTTATAGTTTTATTATCTTTTAAGTCTTTGATTAATTTTGAAGTTTCTAATTGAGTCCAAGCTTATTTTTGTCTAGCTTGCTACCAAGATATTCTGATCTCATCTATTGAATAATTGACTATTTTTTTTTAACCAATAATTTGAAGTGCCACTTTTATCATAACACCATCTTGTATTATTCGGGCACATTTCTGGTATTTCTGGTATTTCTGTTCTGTGCCATCTGTTAATCTATACGCCAGTGTCAGAGTTGTTTCAGAACACTGAATATGTTTTCATGTCTAGTAGTGCAGGACTCCCCCATTTGTCTTCTTTTTCAAGGTGACTAGGCTATTCTTATTTGCTTATTTTTCCATATGAAATTTAGAATCAGATAATCTAGTTCAAAAAAATACATTGGTATTTTATTGGAATTTCATTAAATTAAAACATTGAGGAAATACTGACTTTTTTTTCGTTTTTTTTCTTTTACATTGAGTCTTCCTATCCAAGACCTATAAAACTTGACTTTCCATTTGTTTGAGACTTCTTTTTTGCCTCTCCATCAGTTCTAGTTCTATTCCAGATGGAAGGCCTTCAGGACATGGAAACATTCCCAGATCTGCATTGATTTTTAGCCATTCACATTAACAGCAATAACTAAGGGCCCTGCTTGGTTCCCACTCATTTCTCTCTGAGCCAAAGCTCACTTGCTTTGACCTCAGGTGATGTTTGGATTGGGGTTTGTGGGGAGAGGGTAGGGTCTGTCGCCAAGACACTGAAAAAGAGACGAGGGGAGGGGACCTTGGAGGTGGGGAGAGAACACCATCTGTGTATCCAGAACTGAAAGTCGGCAATCTGGGACAAAGATAGAAAGACAGAGGCAGGCGCGGAGGCTGTGGGTTACCAGGGAGGCCTGCGGGAAGGAGGGGAGGAAGAGAAACCAAGAGGGGAGGGCAAAAGCAAGGTGTGGGGGAGGAGGAGGCCTCTGAGAAGGACAGTAGTCCAGCAAGGTCCAGGAAGCAGGTGCAGTGGGGACAGATGAGACTGTTGGTCAGAAGGGACAGAGGAGAAGGGAGGATGGACAGGCTTCTCAACACTTCTCTTCCCTCTCACTTCAGCTCCCCCTCCCTAAGGAGACTGCAACCTCTTCAAAGGCTAGGGAAATGTCTTCACTTTCAAATTTTTTCTTTTTTTGTAAGAAATAATATACATCTAGAAATGCATAAACATATAAGCGCAGCTTACTGAATGGTTACAAAGTCAACTCCTTTGTTACCACCACCAAGTCCAAGAAACGGAACATTGGCCAGGCATAGTGGTTCACGCCTGTAAACCCAGCACTTTGGGAGGCTGAGGTGGGAGGATCACTTGAGGCCAGGAGTTCAAGACAAACCTGAGTACTTTGGGAGGCGAAGATGAGAAGACCCCTTGAAGCCACCAGTTCAAGACCAACCTGGGCAGCATAGCAAGATCCCATCTTTAAAAAAATTTTTAAAAAGTTTAGCTAGATGTGGTGGTGCACATCTGTATTTCCAGCTCCTGGGGAGGCTAAGGCAGGAGGATCTCTTGAGCCCAGGAGTTCTAGGCTGCAGTGTGCTATAATTGTGCCACTGCACTTCAGCCTGGGTGATAGAGTGAGACCTTGTCTCTTAAAAGAAAGGGAGAAAGAGAAGGAAAGAAAGGAAGAGAGAGAAAAAAAGAAAGGTGAAACATTTGCCAGTACCCCTGAAGCTTCCCTCAGGTATCTCCCACAGGTAACCATTGTTCTGATCAGAAGAAAATTGCTTCTGATAAAAAAAAAAAGTGTGTGTGTGTATATATATATATATCTTTTATTTATTATTTATTTATTTACTTTTTTTTTTTTTTTTTGAGACGGAGTCTCGCTTTGCCGCCCAGGCTAGAGATGCAGTGGTGTGATCTCGGCTCACTGCAAGCTCCACCTCCCGAGTTCACACCATTCTCCTGCCTCATCCTCCGGAGTAGCTGGGACTACAGGCATCTGCCACCACGCCCAGCTAATTTTTTGTATTTTTTAGTAGAGATGGGGTTTCACCTTGTTAGCCAGGATGGTCTCAATCTCCTGACCTCATGATCTGCCCGCCTTGGCTCCCCAAAATGTTGGGATTACAGGTATGAGCCATGCGCCTGGCCAATTTATTGGCTTTTTAAATTAGAGAGCTAGACTCAAAGGATTAGAAAGGTTGACAGTTATGTTTTGAGTTGGGGAAAGTAGGAGAGAAGGGATTTAAGATGAGCATGGGCTTTCGCGCTAACAGAGATTATTTAAAATTTTCATTCTTACAAGAGCCATCTAGGTGACCAGGAAGTTACCTCTCTCTCTGCATTTGGGTCATAGAGATTGAATGTGATGGTGAATGCGAGGTGCTTAGCAGAGTATCTGGGGCATCTAGCTGCTCAACAAATGTTACCTCTCCCCAGAAAAGTCTGAGGGACAGGGCAGTGTCCAGGAAGGTCCGGCACCTGGGGAAGGCACTGAAACAGGAAAGAGGAACAGCTGAAAGTTGGGCTGAGGGTGTCCTGTTCCAGGAGTGGCAGGTGATCGTTGGTGGTTCAGGGAATTAGGGCTCTGGGGAGGTGCTGAGGACCAATGCTTTCCTGGTTTCTGAAGAATCAACTTCAGGCAGAAAGATGTAGTCCCTGGACACATTTGCGATGCGCAAGGGGTACTGCTCTCCGGGCAAGTGGTAACCATGTGTTTGTTATTGAGTAGCTGATGAGATGCAGTCCCCTAATGAGAGAAAGTCCTGTTTGAAGGCTCAAACTGAGATTCTAATTCTAATCAGCATTCTAATTCCAGTACATTTGGCAAAATAAAAACAGCTGTGAAGAGAGCCAACAGAAAAGACAAGGGCTGCGTCCCTGTCCTTGCCTTTCAACCCTCCAGCTTCCAGAGATGCTTGGCCATTTCCGTTGCATTTCCTTTCCTCCCTTCCTTTTTAGACTTGCCGGGGAACATGATACCTGCCCACAGGCCTGTGCTCAAATCCCTTCACCCCGGGAGCAAACCCCTGACTGATGCCCATTCTCTTCCATGGCTCTATGCTGGTGTCTTTCATTTCAGACGGAGTCTGTGGCAGGACCGATCACACAGATGCCAGCCGCAGGGATGACAGCGGGTCTGTTTTCAAGAGACTGGGCTGTGAGCAAGTCACAAACAAAACCAAAGTACACGACCCAGTGCCCCAGAGTACCACTTTTCACCTACTGATGGGTTTGGCCTCTATCCTCACTGTTTTTGTGGGTCAGCAGAGAAGTGTCCACTTATGTAGGATATAATTTTAAGAGCTCCAAAAGGCCCAACTACCCTTTGGCCTAAAATAGAAATTCTCTTGTAGGAGACGGGCCTTCGGCTCAAGAAGGCTCCTGTCAAAAAGCAATAGCTCACTAGGTAGGGCAGCCTACCCTACCCACTACCAGGCAACCATACCCAAGCAGGCTTTCTTGGGGAGAAGGCAGGCATGGTAAAGCGCATGTTACCCAGGACAGCTGCCTTCCATATGGAGGCAGGTACAGGAAAGATCTGTGGCTCTGCCTGGGAGAGATGGCCCAGGGGAGGAAGTTTCTAGTGGGTAGAGTAGTCTGTGGAAGCTGGAGTGAGAAATTCAGAGAGGCGATAAGACCTTAATCTCACTGAGTTCACAGTCTTGGTCAACTGAGAGTGGGTTCAAGGGTAGGTACACATTGGTCCAAAAATTCCTGGCACGAATAATTCATTTGTCATTCCGCCAGTGCTCTCCTATTATTCAATGTTCTCCAGCGGAAGTGGAAATTGTGCTTCTACCTCCCCCAACACAGCCCACACATCAGGAACAAGGCCTAATAATCCTCTGGAAATGCTCCAAGTTGGAGGGCAGGGCAGTCACTTTGCTCACTTGAACATTCATTAGGGGCTGGGGCGAGTCCGACGCATGCCATTTTCTTATGCTCTCCAGTTGACGAAGGACCCAGGAACATGGTTTTGCTCTGTTCACCATGGACATTAATTCAATGCGGACAGCCTAACGAGGCTACGTCCTTCTCTGGTGCTGTAAAGTACAACACTCTCAAGACAACGGTTGTTTCTGCACTTGGATCAGTTGATAAGAGGAAAGTAAATTCATCAAGCAATAAAAATATTTATGGTTCTCAATATTTCGTATGTGCAAAACTTTGTGCTATGTATGGCGGGGAAGCAGAAGGAGCATAAACTGGGGAAACACATGCCCTACTTGTCTGGTGCAGTCCTGGCTTGCACCTGTTGTACTGGTGTAATTCTTACTGCCTCCTCCTTTTAGTCTTAGGAGCACCCTGGCTCAGACAATAAGTCATATGTTCACCCTCAATATAAAAATGCTGTTAAAGGATGGGCAAGGTGGCTCACGCCTGCAATCCCAGCACTTTGGGAGGCTGAGGCAGGCGGATCACCTGAGGTCGAGAGTTCAAGACCAGCCTGGCCAGCATGGCAAAACCCCATCTGTACTAAAAATACAAAAAAATTTAGCTGGGCATAGTGGTGAGTGCCTGTAGTCCCAGCTACCTGGGGGGCTGAGGCACGAGAATTGTTTGAACCCAGGCAGCGGAGGTGGTAGCAAGCTAAGATTGTGCCCCTGTACTCACTCCAGCCTGGGTAACAGTGAGACTCCGTCTCAAATAAAAAAATATATATATACTATTGGAGAGCTCACAATCTAGTTGGAAAAAACAAGCAACTCATGTTTTTGGAATGAGTGAGGTGAGAGAAAGCTGGACTGCAGTTAGGGAGTGGCATATTGATATCCACGGGTTTCCGAAGACTGAACAAATATTCTTTTCTCCTTTGCTCTTTAGGTGCCTTCAGTATGAAGTGGGCGCGCTCAGCAGTAGATCCAGATGGCACAGCTGTGAGGCATCACACACTCCATCCTGTTGGTGTACATTGGTGACACCCTCTGGAGACACCCCTAAGGTCTACGGTAGGAAAGATGCCCCCAGAGTGGTACAGTGCAGCACCCTGGGTCTTGAGTTTGGAAGGGGCTGAGGCCATTGTCTTATTCCAGTTGTTCACTCTCAGGTGGGAGCTGGCAGGTGGCTGCTGAGGTTGACGGACATGCCTTGTTTACCCTCATGTGCCTTGGAACAGGTTTATGCCACAGAGCAGTCCTTCATAAATGTGGCTTGAACCAAGACACATTTAATGATCTCCTAATGTGAGCCCCTCAGAGACCTTTAATGAAGACAGTCTGACCGGGTGGTTCTCAACTGTGGCTGGAGAGGCATTTAAGAGGATTCATGTGCGTGAGCCCCTCCTGAGTATTGGCATCAGTATCCTTGTGGTGGAGCCTGGGCATGAGTGGGGATTCTAATATGTGGGCTGGAGTTGAAACCTCTGGTCTTTTCTCTCATGGACCTGTAGACTCTATGGTGATGGGGAGGTCAGAACCTCCTTGCAGGCTGGTTCCATGTTGGGTGGCTCTCACGGCCTGGGGTTTGATGACTTCTATTTGTTGGGTTCGCTTCAGAGGTGCTTACTCTGGCTATAGAGAACAAATTCAGGCTATAGGGCCTCTGCTGGCGGTAGGTTGCAATACTGAGAGTTGCTAATAAGAGGGGAGGGGCCTCTCTTTGGGAGAAGATGTGGTTGACAGCAGGAAGGGAATGGGATGTAGCTGTATCATCCCCTTCAAAGCCCTCACTGAAGATCACCATCACCTGATTAAAATGTTTCCATCTTGGGCCTCTCCAGCAGGGCCAAGGGCAGGCCAGAGGGGAGCTGTCAGGGAGTGTGGGTCTCAGACTTGGCCTCACACTTAGGCCTTCTGAGGACTGGTTGCACAGAGATGAACCTTGGGACTAGCAAGGATCATGAATCAGTTGAGAAAGAGAGCAGGGCTGGTGAAAAAAGGAAGAAGTGGAGACAAACAAGAGCACATCTGATTCCAGGAGAGATCTTAGGGATACTAATAAAGGGAGGTTTCTCATATGAAGACAAGTGGAATTTGATAAAGCCTTTTGCACAAGATGAGTGACAAAATCCATAGGGGAGGAGTAGAGCAGACAGACAGCAGGCAGAGGAGGTGCAGGGCACCCTTTAGATGGCATGAGGCACTGCATGGCAGGCCCAGGCTCCCGCCTGAGAGAGGGGTGTGTCTGGGCCTCAATAGTTCCTCTCCCCAGCCATGAGAATGAGGCTTCCAGATAGGCCCAGCAAGGCAATGATGTGGTGGGGCCAGAAGGAAAATCTGAGAACCTGTCCCAGTGTTTTGATTGGCTTATAAAAATTTATTGCTCTAATTCCCAAAGTACCCAGGGAGCTGCTTCTCTCTACACTGTATCATTTCACTGGTGGGAAGCAAGAAACAGATGGTAAAAGCAGATGAATTTGGATTGAGGGATTTTGGTTCCCCCTAACCTGCTCCTAAAAGTTACCATCAAATCTTGTATGCTGGCTTTTGTTCTTGAGTCATACAATCAGGTGTCCAATCCCTGCTCAGTCGCGTCTATCTGGATGGCCTTGGGCAAGTCTTCCCACCTCTGAGCCTTGATCTTCTCAGCAGTGGACGGCAGGGCTGTGTGAAGCGTGAAGACAATGTGTGTACCTGGCTCTGAGCCAGTGATGTCGTCAGGCTTGGAGTCCTCCAAGCTGGTGGCTGTGAATATTGGCCTGAGTAATAATAGGAAGCGCTGCCTCAGTGCTCACCAGGCATCAGGAGTCCTGTAGAGCAACATCCACACCGCAGTCCATTGTCCCATCAGCCCATTTCACAGATGAGGAAACTGCCATATAGAGTAGCCCACTGGAGTACAGAGAGGCTCTGTATCTTGCCAGTGTGTGGCAGAGCTGGGATCTGAACCCAAGTGGGCAGCTAAAGACCCCATGCTTGCTATATAACCTCTTTCCACAGATAAAATTTATATCAAGGCTAGAAGTAAACCCTATCCCTCCTTGCCCTGTAAAATTGTCACATTGACAGTTTGCCATGGAGACCTGGTCCTCTCTCCTGGGCTGGCCGCTTTTCTGTATGTGTGATGGTCTAGATACCCGGAATCCTTCAACTTCTCTACCGTGGTGCCCCTTGGCTCCTGCATGCCTCGTGTGCATTGAGGCCCCCTGATTGCATCTTCTTAGCAAATCCTCCGGGCAGCTGTCTTTGAATCACCCAACATGGCTTCCCTTCCTCAAGGGTCCTTTATTCTAGGGGAGATTGTTCCATGTAAAGGAGCCATATGAGTAGAAGCTCTGAGGCATCATGGCCCTTTGGGGCTATGGTGATCCCGTTAGTCCTCACACCACCCTCACAAGAGCATCTCTTGTGCCCTGGTTAGAAAGCCTCCTCTACCTGTGGGCCTGCTTTTCGAGTGGGGTCAGGGAGACCAGGCCTTATTTTCCAGCCCCTCCTCTGGGTGACAATAGGGGACCACTCAGTCTCCTGTGACTCTGTTTCCCTGGAATGGAATAAATGTAAGTGTGAGGGTAGGTGCTTACTGAGGAGGGCAGCTGAGATCATGGCAGAGGTTTCCTGGGCGAGAGGCATTGTGTCCAGTTGACTTCTAGGAGGAGGTGGGCTTACCAGGGGCAACATGGAAGTAACCTGGAGACATGCTGGGGCCAAAGAGGGCTTGTCTCGAAAGGAGAGGAGGACTCTGACAGAGGAAAAGAGGCAGTCATGGCTCCCTCCTCACTCCGACTCCTGGGGTCAGCAAGCTGAGTGAGTTTAAACCACCCAGTCCATTCCGGCCAGCTCCTGTTGAAACTGGTCTCTGTGGGTTTCCTTCCTGGCTCCCCAGAGAGAACTCTGGCCTAGATGGCAAACATGAACCTGCATGGAATGACGGTGCTCTCACCTTCCGATTTCTCTGAGAATCTTGGCCTCAGTGAAACAGGGTCTCACACCCTACAGCTGAGGTCCCTAGATCCAAATTTTCCAGATTTCTGGTTGCCATTCCTCTGCTTTGAGGCAGAAAAAACTGTAGGTTCTGCAGCTTCCAAAATGTCCACAGCCACCCCGCATCTTGCTCAGTCTTGAATGAACACAAGAGTCAGAAACAGTGTCCCTGATCCCTTTATCTGGGCTGGGTGGGACCCACATCCCTGGGGCACAGGCATCCTGGGTGGTGCCTCCGTGTCCCAGTTTCCAAGAAAGTCTTGATTTCAAACAGCCAGCTGTGTTGGGAGACCACGTGTCAGGATAGTGCCAGACAAATGTGTTCTGACTTTTGTTTCAGAAAATATGGTCAGCATAACTGGGGAGAGAGAAATTGGAAAGGACAGTAATTGGAGCCCAGTCCTGAGTATGAGAAGGAGACCACAGAGAGGCTTCATTTCAGTTTGCTTAAGCAACAGTAGCTATCATAGCCGATCAGGGTGGAAGGCTGTCAGGGTCATCTGGTTCAGCCTCAGTCTTTCCATAACCATGTCCTCGCCATCCCACAGCTTTTCGGGCTGGCTCAAAGTCAGACAGACGCAGATTTGAATCCTGGCCATCCACTTCCTAACAGTGACCTTGGGCAAGTTGCTTAACTTCAATCTCCACAATTTGTAAACCTGGAAAAATAATGGTACCAATGCCAGAGGGTTGTTTTTAAGGTTAAATAAGAAAGTGAATGGAAACTAATTAGCCCAGCACCTGGCTCATGGTGAAGCCTTCAATAATGGTGACCATCCTCCTCCCCCTCCTCCTCCCCATGTACCTGGCACTGTGCTGGGTGTGGGGACACCAGACAGAACAAGACACAGTCCCAGCCTGTAGTACACACTGCTCATTGCCTACGCTTTATCCAGTCCATCTCCCTCCCTCCCTTTTTCCTTCCTGTTCTTTCTTCTTTCCATGATGAACCATGGGTTTATTCAGTATCTTCTAAAAACTACATATCCTCCTTTTTTTGACTTATAGAGGAGGCCATACAATACAGTTTGGGCCAATAAGATGTAGGTGGAAGTCACTGGGTGGAATCTAACAAGACTATTCAAAAGGAGATGATGCTAGAGGTAGAGTATTCACCTGTGACAATGACAAGACAAACATGATAACAAAAGCCTTATGCTAAGGCACAGCAGCAAGAGAGAGGAGTCCTTAATGGCAGGCATCAGCAAAGTAGGACTCATAGGTCAGATTTTGCTTGTCATCTGATTTGTCAATAAAGCTTTATTGGAACACAGCCATGCCCATTCCTTAATGTATTATCTGTGGTTACTTTTGCACTACAGTGTCAGAATGGAGTAATTGCAAAGAGAATGGGAACTTCCCAAAGCCTAAACTATTTACCATCTGGCCTTTTCAGAAAAAGTTGCTGACTCCCACTTAATGGGATTATTGTGTCCTGTACCAACTCGGAATTACTTATCCTAAGTGTCTTAGTGATAAAATCTCAATCTTGCTTAAGGTATTTAACTTAGTGTTTTGCTTTCTGATTCTCCATTGTAATACTAAAATGTGCACTGCCCTACAAGGATTGCTTCTGGTTCTGCCCTGAGACTGCAAGCTTCTGCTTAAAGATTCAGGGGAGAGGGTATTACTGGTGAAGGGTTATAGGTTGCAAGCAACAGAAACCTATGCTAACTGATCTAAGCAGAAAGAAAGTTTTTTGGACAGACAAGGAAAGGTTTGAAAACTGGTCTGGGAAAGGACAAGAACTAGGCAGCTTGAGGGGATAACAGAAACCAGTCTCTCCCTGAGGCTAGAGGTGGAATGAATCACAGGGCTCTTGGCTACGGGAGAGCAGCACCTCCATAAATAGTCCCATCCAACAATTCCATGGGAGAAAAGTTCAGTCCCCAAAAGGACATCAGGTGCTACTGGAGTGCTGAAACCATGCAGGTTTATTACAGAGAGGAAAATACCTGTCTCCAAAGTAACCTAGGCAGCACTGTGCAAAGCCTGCTGGTTGCCTCCCAATCAGTTCTCCCCTCCTCTCCCCAGGTAACTTCAGGTTTTAGCAGGTTGCATGGCCACCCAGAATAAGGGTGAGTTTCCCAGTTTCCCTTGCAGCCTGGTGAGGGCATCTGATGAAGTTCTTGTCATTGGGATGAGAGCAAAAGTGGTATATGCATCATCTGGGATGTAAATTTAAAGGCTGTTCCCTTCCCTTTTGCGGCAGCCTGGAATGTGGATGCAATGTTGCTTCATCTTGGAACATGCGGGACACAGCAGCAACCTTGGGGAGGCACAGCATCAGGGAGGAGGAGCCTGGGTCTGTGACATCATGGAGTCATCAAACCAGCCCCGGCCTGCTCTGCTGCAGAAGCCATTTACCATGACAGAAAGACACTTCTGTCAAAGCCACTGTTGACTCTGGTCTCTGTTATCCACGGTTGAATCTATTCCTGAATGATACAATGCAGAAAGCAATTACTTCCACTGAGCTGAGTGTGAGCACCAACAGCTCCCCACCCAAGTAGATCCCCCTTGTGCCTGTACACAACATTTCTAAATCCTCTTCCAAAGACAGTCCATCGGTGATTTCCCAACAAGCATGGCATCTCCCCAAGCCATATGCCCACAGCACGTTGTCTTTCAGCTCCTGATTCTCCACTGCACTCTGTGGGACCTGCCGCTCCCTATGACACCTGTGTTCCATCCGTTTTCCTCCTTTGAGGCCTCACACCATGTACACTCAGACCAAGCAGATTGGACACAGGAAGACTGTCATTTACTCTATTTCAGATTTTTCACTTCAAACTTTTGCAACCAGCTTTTATAAGTGGTCAGTGAATCACTTTCGGGTCAGCCCTGAATGCTGTCATTTTCATCTTTTCTTCAGCCCCAATAAAATATATAACATATTGTATTCATTTTCTAAAGATGCTGTAACAAATTGCTACAAACGCAATGGCTTAAAACACCACCATTTTATTGCATTATAGTTCTGGAGGTCATATAGACCAGAAATGGGTCTCACTGGGCTAAAATCAAAGTGACAGCAGGGCTTAGCTCCTTTCCAGAGGCTCTAGGGAGGAATCTATTCCTTGCCCTTTCCAGCTTCTAGAGGCACTCGCATTCCTTGGCTCATGGTCTTCTAACATCTTCGAAACCGGCCATAGTGGGCCAAGTCTTTTCATGCCGCCATCTCTCTGGTTCTGAATCCTCTTCTGCCTCCCTCTTCTACCTTGAAGGGCCCTTGTGATAACACAAGGAGCTAATCCAGAGGGCACCCATATTTTAAGGTCAGCTGATTAGCAACTTTCATTCCATTCGCAATCCTCATTCTCTTTTGCCATGCAGCAGGACGTATCCATGGGTTCTGTAGACATCTTTGGGAGGCCTTTATTCTTCCTGACGGATATGGTTTAGATGTTTGTCCTCTCCAAATCTCATTTAGAAATGTGACATCCAATATTGGAGGTGGGTCCTGTGGGAGGTGTTGGATTGTGGGGGCAGATCCCTGGATTCCTTATGAGTGGCTTTGCCTCATTCCCTTGGTGATGAGTGAGTTCCTACTCAGTTCATGAGAAATCAGTTGTTTACAAGAGTCTAGGACCTCCTCCTTCTCTCTTTCTTGCTCCATCTCGCCATGTGACGTACCTGTTCCCACTTGGCCTTCCACCATGAGTAAAAGCCCCCTGAGGCCTCACCAGAGGCCGAGCGGATATTGGTGCTGTGCTTGTAGAACACCAGGCTCAGCCTGCAGAAGCCTGAGCCAATTAAACCTCTTTTCTTTATAAATTACCCAGTCTCAGGTAATCCTTTATAGCAATGTAAGAATGAACTAACCACACTGACACAGACATTGATGGTGGGGACAATGAGTATTATTTATTGAGGCTTTCTGAAGGCCATGCACTGAGCTAAGAACTTTATATGCAGTGTCTTATTTAACCCCATAGCAGCCCTAAGGTATAGATAATATTATCTCTTATGATAAGCAGAATTTTAAGATGGCCCCAAGAGTTCTGCCCCCGGTATGCATACCCTATATAATCAATGCACTCCTCTCAAATGTGTGGGCAGGACCTGTGAATAGGAGGGAATTTCACTCCAGTCATTAATTAACATGGCAAGAAGGCAAAAGTGATGGGATAGACTGGGCGCGGTGGCTCATGCCTGTAATCCCAGCACTTTAGGAGGCTGAGGCGGCAGATCATGAGGTCAGGAGTTCGAGATCAGCCTGGCCAACATGGTGAAACCCCGTCTCTACTAAAAATACAAAAATTAGCTGGGCATGGTGGCGGATGCCTTTAATCCCAGCTACTCAGGAGGCTGAGGCAGGAGAATCGCTTGAAACCAGAAGGTGGAGGTTGCAGAGAGCCAAGATCGCGCCACTGCACTCCAACCTGGGCAAAAGAGTGAAACTCCATCTCAAAAAAAAAAAAAAAAGAAAAAAAAAGAAAAAAACCAAGATGGGATAGTTGCATCCACAGTTAAGTTATGTAAGACTTCATCTTAGCTGACTGGGAGAGAGATTCCACTGCTGGCTTGAAGAAGTAAACCATTGTGTTGTAAACTACCTGTGGAGGGGACCACATGGCAAGGAGCTGAGGGCAGTCCAGTCCAACAGCCAGCAAGAAAATGAGGACCTCAATCACACAGCTGCTACACGCTGAATTCTGCCAATACCCGAATGGAGCTTGGAAGCAGATTCCTCCTCAGACTGGCCAATACCTTGATTCTAGTCTTATAAATCCATGAGCAGAGGACTCTGCCTGGACTCTGACCTACAGAAACTGTGAGATAATAAATGGACTTTTTTAAGGCTGCTGCTTGTGGCAATTTGTTAGGCAGCAATGGAAAACAAGTACATCTCTATTTGAGAGAATTGGAGCTCAGAGAATTTAAGAAAACTGCCAAAGTCAGAGAGCTAATAAATGGCAGAGCTGGGATTTCAATTAAAGTCTACTTCCAAATCTGCATTTTTAACCATTACACTCTACTGCTTCCCAACTGACAAGCATGCATAATACATTTGATGTTATTTTTTATTGTGAGTACTCCATTTGTGCCTGATAGAAAGTTTTTTTTCTTCCTGGCATTAGGAGATGAAATTATGACTTTTATCTGTGACAAGACACCTCGCCTGTTCTGTACCATTTGGGGTGCTAATTCTTGGCATTTATGAACAACTTCTGTGCTTTCCATTGTAAAGTGATGCTGTGTTTTTTAATGCCATGGCACCAAAACTTAAATTCTGAAACAAGCTGGGTGTGTGATCAGACTTAAGGTTAGAAATGTTCATCGTTTCAACCAAACTTCAAATTCATGACAGCTACAAAGCAGCAGCAATGGGTTCACTAAATGACTTCAGCGTAAGCAAGCCCATGTTTTGATGGAGACTAGAGAAATACTGATATTGCAGTTGTGCACATGAAAAACGTGGGTCCTGTTGAAAGGAAGCAACCATTAATCACTTGAAAAGTGTTACTGAACTTTTAGTAGTTTTTCATCTTTAGGAATTTTGTCTACCCCAGATGCAAAAAATATAACTACTATTAACAACTTTTGCATTGAAAAGGGATCCTGGTAGTTGAAAGCTGGGAGCCTCGACTCCTCCAGGGGTGCTCTAAGTTCACCTCTGTTCCCATAGCCTGTTGCGGTTCAGGAAAGTACAGATGTTCTGACCATCCTGGGTTCTTCTTTCTGTGGCATATGCCTTTTCTCTTTGCAGGCTGCTTCTACAGGCCCTTCTGATACCAACAGCATCTCACAGTCTTCTAGAAGGGAGGTTTGAATGAAGTTGTTGGGCCATCCTGAGTGATTTGTGGTTCACCTGTTGGGCTAATTATAAAGTATGTGGTAGAGCAAACCTGCTGGGCTCCTGGTTGTCAAGCTCCATTAGGCAATTAATTGGCACTCTGGATAATGGTTAATTGTTGGTTTCCAGCTAATTCTCCTGGGCCTGAGGTAGGGGAAGGTTTTGGGTCAGAGGTAGCGTAGGTGGAGTCTTCTGTTTCCAAGGCAGGTCAGGCTAAACACTAGGGTAAGATTTTCCTGCTGCTGGGTGGTCAGTCTTTGATCAGAAAATCCCAGAATTCTTAGCAGAGAAATAGACTTCCACCAACCCAAGGAACTGAGGATGGGAGCTGCTTCCAGTGTTTACAAATTTACAGAGGAGGAAGACAGGAAGAGTGAATTCTCATCCTGGCTTTGACACCACATATTTGTGTGGCTTCAGGCAAGTCATTCTACCCCATGAGCTTAGTCTTCTGGTGTGCAATGTGGAGAAACTGTAGGGAGGATTCGTAGACCTAATGTGCCCATATTAGTTCTCTATTACTGCATAACAAGACCCCACTTAGTGGATTACAAAACACATTTATAATATCAGTTTTTATGGGTCAGGAGTCTGGATATGACATGGCTAAGCCCTCTGCAAAATTTCAAAAGGCTACAATCAGGATGTTGGTGGGACTCAGTCTCACCTGAGGCTTGTTTGGGGAAGGATCACTTTCATTAGCAGAATTCAGCTCCTTGCAGCTGTAGGAGTGAAGTCTTCAGCTTCTTGCTGTCTGTTAGCTGGAATCTATCCTCAGTTCCTAGAGGTCACTCTCAGTTCCCTGCCACATGGGCCTTCCAACATAGGCCGCCTACAACATGTCAGCTTGCTTCTTCAAAGCTGGCAAGGAAGTGAGAGACTCCAGCAAGACAGGTGTTACAGTTTTATGTAATGTAACTCTCGTAATCACATACATGTAACCACAACAAGCTCTCATGTTTACCGTATTCTACTAGTTAGAAGCAAGTCAGCCAGGTGCGGTGGCTCACAGCTGTAATCCCAGCACTTTGGGAGCCTGAGGGAGGTGGATCACCTGAGGTAGGGAATTCGAGACCAACCTGACCAATATGGGGAAACCCCATCTCTACTGAAAGTACAAAATTCGCTGGGCTTGGTGACGCACGCCTGTAATCCCAGCTACTCGGGAGGCTGAGAAGAACCTCCTGAACCTAGGAGGTGGAGATTGCCGTGAGCCGAGATCACGCCATTGCACTCCAGCCTGGGCAACAAGAGCAAAACTCCATCTCAAAAAAAAAAAAAAAAAAAAAAAAAAAAGCAAGTCACAGGTCCCACACTGAAGGGGTGGAGGTCACCCAAGGATATGGATACCAGGAGGCAGCAGGCATGTGGACCACCTTATGAGTCTGTCCTCCATAGCCCCTAATCCTCTCCAAGCCAGGAAGTGTGTTCAAACACCGAACACCATTTCTTCCTGATGAAATCAAAGCCTGATTCTTCTCATCATCAGGCCCTCCAGGGACAAGGTCAGTAGTTACCATGGCCCATTCACTTGTTCATTTGCTCACCAGTGATCAGTTTAACACTTACCGTGTGCCAGGCTGTGAGTAAGGCACCAATCTTAAATCCTTTTTTCCTACCCTCTCTTTCCTAAACTGAATGTCAGACAGAGTTGAGGAGCATATAGATCTAAGAACTTGGGGACAAGGTGAGAAATGTATCTTTTGGAAACTATAATTCTTTGTATGTGACAGTTCATCTTGAGAAAATGTTCTCAGGAACAGCCCACCTTAAGATATAAATCAGGAATTGAGACCACTTTAGAACATTAAAGGAAGCCACAAATTAAAATGTGATTATTTTAAGATAAACTGTGGTTTACCTCATATTAATTAAATAGGTTTATATGAAGTTATAGATTTTGATCATTTGTGGTAAAGATTATTTGTGGTAATTGATCTTATCGTTTCCAGTTATTTGCCACTTGCCTATACGAGGTCTATAAATCTATACCTGTTGCCAGGTGGCACATGGTATCCCCTTTGAGAGAAATATAATTCCTGGCTTCATTGTTGGGCCTGGCCATGTGACTTGCTTTAGCCAATGGAATGTGAGTAGGAAGTGGTGTATACTATGTCTGAATGGAAGCCTTAAAAGGCATTGCCTGGTTTGGTCACTGTGATTTTCCCTCTAACACAAGAATGGCATATTCCAGATGGGGGCTTCTCCTTCAACCTGGGCCCTGGAATAAAGACATGTGGAGCAGGGCCACACCTGCAGGTACATGAAATGTGAGTGAAAAGTAAATCTCCTTGCTTTAAGCCAATGAGATTTTGGGTTGTTTATTCCCGCACAAAACTTAGTAAAAGGTGACAGAACACAACGCTGAGTCAATTGTGCTCTCTGTATCCATCAGAGAGTGCTTGTTGATGGTGTCTCTCTTATCTTTGAGTTCCTGCAGATGCACTGGAGCAGAGAGGAAGGAAGGCAGAAGTTTGAATTGATGAGAAATTAACTTTTTGGCTTAGGTTGTATGGGATTTTTTAACAATCAAAAATGAGACTGTTATGCTTTCTAATTATTTTTTTATTTAAGGGATGGGGTCTCACTCTCGCCCAGTCTGAAGTGCAGTGGCATGATCATAGTTCACTGCTGTCTCGAACTCTTGGGCTCAAGCAAGCCATCCGCCTCAGCCTCCCAAGTAGATGGGATCACAGGTATGCACCACCATACCTGGCTACTTTATTTTTTTTTTTTTAGGAGGCAGGGTCTCTCTCTGTTGCTCAGGCTGGTCTCATACTCCTGGCCACACACAATTCTCCCACTTCAGCCACCCGAGTAGATGGGAAATTGGCGTGCACCATTTTGCCTGGCTAATATATTTTATTTTATATTTTTAGAGACTGGGTCTTGCTATGTTGCCCAGGCTGGTCTCTAGCTCCCAGCCTCAAATGATCCTCCCCCCTCAGCCTCCCAGGTAGATGGAACTATAGGCACGAATCACCACACCTAAGAGATTGGTATACTTTCTAAAGGGGACAACAAGAGCTGTCATCTAGGGTTGGAGAACTTAGAGCTGAGAGACTGTGACTAAAGGCAATAGCAATGAGGGAAATGGAGCTCTTTCCTGATGGTGCCAAAGTTGGCTCATTTCATTTGCTACATGATTTGCTATGTATTTGCCTCCTTATGGAGAGCTGTTGGCGCAGCTGTAGTGCCCTACAAATAGGTGCCTTGGTCTAGAAAAAGGCCCCTCCATCATGTGAGGATGCAGTGAGAAGCTGTTGTCTATGAGAAAATGGGCCCTCACCAGACACTGAATCAGCCAGCGCCTTGATCTTGGACTTCCCAGACTCCAGAATGATCAGAAATTTCTGTTGTTTATGAGTTAAAACAATAAGAATGGAAAAGACTAGATGCTGTAGAATAAACCCCTTTATTTTACCAGTGAGGAAATTAGGATCCTCAGAGTAGAGTTACTTTTCTTAACCCTGCTCATTCAACATCTTAGGGTTTTGATTTCCAGAGCAGATCTATCCCCTAGGAAGAAAGGGCCAAGCCAGCTACCCTGCCATATAGGGCACATTGGCATTCACTTTTGTCCCTCCCATCCCGACCTGATTCCCAGGGCCCCTGAACCTTTGGTGCACTGACAGAATCAAAGTGTGAGCCTGACTGCACCCTGAACTCGTGGGCTTGCCTAGGAAGCAGTGTCCTGGGTTCTCCTCACTGAAGCAGAAATGGGTCACATGCCTTCACCCATCTCTAAGCTCTTCATCCACTTGGCTCTGTTATGTCTGATCTTCCAGCTTCTATATTTCATTTCCCTTGACTGTCTGGTGTGTTTCCACAGGATGCTGAAGTGGGAGAGGCACAGCTGATGTCCAGGTGAGCCTAGGGGGACCCTCTGGAGGACACCTAGGTCTCACGTTACAGACATTGCTTCTGTGGGTCAAGGAGGGCCTGGTGAATGTTCATATCACACATTCACACACAGGCAGTCACCCTCGGAAATCTCCCTCCGGCCAGTGCTGGATGGACTCGCAGCCCTCCCCTTCCACACTAGCACCTCCATATAGTCATTTTGTCTGCAGGTTCCTCATGGACAAGTCAACCTCACCAGGACTGAGAATTAGAAAATCAGAGGTCACTGAACCCTTAGAAGAGGATGTCCTCAGTTGCCAGATTTGACTGTTCACTGCTAAAGATTGAATCATTCTGTCGGTAAATTATGGCAGCTGTGAGTGAAGACAGTGTATGGAAGTTGTTACCTCTGGTGCCTTCTGTTTCTGGATCTGTGTTGACCCAGTCTGTGGCTCCATCCTGCAGGTATGGGCTTGTTACTTTGCACTTATATGTGATTTAGTCCCTGGGCTAAGTCCTAAGGGCAGGTTGTGGTGCAGGCCCCACAGGCAGCTCTCACAAATGCAGCCCAGTGCCTGGCACACAGTAAGTGCTCTGTAATTCCAGCTCAGGGGCATGCTTCTTAATGTGAGTGAAAACAGAATGGAAAACCCACCTGAAGCACAACAGGCCCTGTCTTTCACCCACAATGGGGTAAGGACTTGCTCCTTGAGGACTCAGCGACATTAACGATAATGAAGGGTTCCAACCCAGCTGAGTTCTCTGGTTTTTGGTTCCTCTGTTTAGAAATGCCATGTTTGTGGCTTCAAATAAATCAAGAGATTTGAACCCAAAAGATGGGCAATTTGGCAGTGTTTCAAACCCACTTAAAACTACAGCTCCAAATTTAGATGTGATCTGGGAACTTGAGTTTCAAGTTCCTCTTGACTTGGGCAAAGCCTGAATTTCAATCTACTGCACATTTTAATTTGTCCGTTCTCATCTTTTTAACTTCCCCCACATTTCACTCTCCATTTTTGGAACTCATCACTCTGGTTGTGTTTCTCACGTGGCTGTTGCCGTGACTTCTCTTGCGTTGTTTTCTGTTATCATCACACAGACCTTATACTCTGCCCTTCAGTCTTGTCTCTTGGGCTGGGCTGGAGATGCCTTCTGGGCAGGGGCTGTCCTTAGGCCTCTTTCCTTTCCCCTCCGTGAGACTTGCCCAGGGTCCAATACTCATGGGTCACAGTTAAGGACTGAGGGTTACTGTGTCATAAAGCTAGGAACCGGAGGAGGTTATGTTCCAACCAGATTTCCAGAGCCTTGGCTTCTGATTTGGTTAAGTATTCCTTGGAAATAAACAAATAAGCAATGCAAACATCTGAAGAACAGTGGTTTGAGTTAAGGAGTTTACAAAATTTAAGAAAAGTCTGATGAAGACAAAGCCATGTGCTGGGCAAAATCGAATCAATCCATAATAGCTTTCTGTCACTCCTGCCATGCCAATACTGCCTGAATTGTTTGTCTACAGTTTGTGGGAGGCTAAAAGAGTCAAAGGTTAGAATTTGGCACATGAGATAGAACTAGAGTTCAGATCACATGCACCTTTTCACACCTTCACACTTTTGGAGAAACAGTGTATTCGTTTGGTTGGGCTGCCATAGCAAGGTACCACAAACTGGGTGGCTTCAACAACAGAAGTTGATTCTCTCACAGTTCTGGAGGCCACATGGCTAAGATCAAGGTGTGGGCAGGCTTGGCTCCTTCTGAGGGCTGTGAGGGAAGCCTGTTCTTTGCTTCTGGTGGCTTGCTACAACCTTTGGTATCCCTTGGCTTGCGGACTTCTGCCTTCATCTTCACATGGTCATCTCCCTGTGTGTGTCTGTGTGTCTGTCTGTGTCTAAATTTCCTCTTTTATAAGGATATTGGTCATATTGGATTATGGGATCATCATACTCTGTAGTATGGCTTCATCTTAACTGATCACATGTGCAATGACCCTATTTCCAAGTAAGGTCATATTCTGGAGGTACTAGGGGTTAGGATTTCAACATTAATTTAGTGGTGGTGGGTGGGCATATTTAACAGAGTGCAACAGCCTTCTTATTTGAATTTATTGCTTCCCAAATCAGGGTTTATCAATAGAATTCAATCTGTGAATTGGATAATAAACATCTAGAAGAAGCTAAAGGCAGGAATCCCTTTTCTTCTTTTCCACCCAGTGATCCATCCATCTGTCCATCCGTTATTACGTGCACACACAGACACACACACACACTTTATATAGGTGGGACTCTAGGGGTTCTTCACTGGAAGCCCCTGTCATCCAGGGACACTACTTGGAGTCTTACTTGCATGGGTTTGATGAGCTGCCTCAGAAGAAGAGCTATAAGGACTCTGAAGTAAGGCCTGGGTTCAGCATCCAGCCCTGTACTTACCGGCTCTGTAACATCAGTGACACCTTCCTCTTTGAGGCTTGGTTCTTCATTTGCAATACAGCAAATAGTAGCAGACCCTATAGGTCCTGAAAAATGGTTGCATTTATTGACACTATGATTGTTGAGTGAGCCAAGGAAAGAGGGACAGAGTGGAGGCATGGCCTATCTTCCAGCTTCCAGGAGCTCACCACCAGGCATCCCTGGGGGTGGAAGTCCAAAGCTGTCACAGAGACTGCCTCATCTGGACTGTCTCCTTAGTTCCAGAGCTGTGGTTCTTAACCTTTTGGGGAACTGGATCCCTCCGGAAATCTGATACAATCTGTGGACTCCTCCCCAAAGAGCACCTGTGCATGGAGTGTCCTTGCAAGCTTGCACGTGATTGTGGCGGGTTTGCGTCTCCTCTTGAGACCATCCATGGAGGCTAACGTTGCTCACTTCAGAGACAACAACCTGAGAAATTCATTTGCTCACCCAGTAAACATTTCTTGTGTGACTGTCACATGCCGGGTGCTTTGTGGGGGGCCAGGATGTCAAGGAAAAGTCAGATAGGAGAACTTTCCCCAAACTGCTCACAGGCATCAAAAACCATAATGAAAAGTAGAAATGATTCAATGTTATAGCAGACATATGGCTATGTTTTTTGTTTTGTCCCAGTTCAGAGGAGGACATTATTTCCACCATGGGGGTATGAAATAATCAGGTAGGTTCAGTGAAAGGAAGGATATTTGAGTTAGAAAATAAAAGGTGAGTTAAATTTTATTCTTATAGGACATACTGGTATTCCCAGGGTACCCATCCCGACAGTTGACACAAGTGCACGAATATCTGTCTGCTGGTGTTTGCCTTCGCCTGAATGTAACTTAGCTGCTAGATTCCTAAAATGCTGCACCTCTGATAAAAATCCAGTTCATGTTCTGTTCTTCAAATATGGGCCTCCAATTCAGTATCACTTCTATAACACAAAGCACAGTTCATTCATTTATATAAAACACGGAAGACATTGACAATCTGCCTGTCTTCAGTCCTTACCTTCATTATGAAGGACTCTTTGGTGTCTCTGACCCTCTAGGGATCCCAGCCTCCACCCAGCTGTGGAGGCTGGGATGGGAGGTGCTCATCTGGGAGTAGTTAACCACTATCTTCTAGTTTCTTTCTTCCAGGGGAGATGCTTCTTCACTCCACTCCCCTCTATCCACATCACGAATAGCCAAGAGCTCAACCTTCCCAGGGTCAGACAACGTTGTGATCTGCTGGGTCCTATTCTGCTTCAGCTGTGTTGAATGCATATCCATTTGGTTCTGGTTCATCATTCTTCATTATCAATTTTTTCTGAAAGACTTCAGTTCCTTTTGTGTTTCAGTGAAAAGTTTGATATTTGGGGTTGGGTACAGATTAGGTTTAGCCGAGGGTTGAGATCTGCTCTGGTTTGGGTTTTGCATGGTGGTCATTTCGTAAACACTATCTCAACCCATCCCAGGTGGAAGGGGCAGGGAGATGTGGCCTGGGAATCCACATCATGAAGAAGTTTCAGTAAATGATCTGAGAAGAACAGTGTTCTCTCCCTGGCAGCAGCAGCGAGCAGTCTCTGGAAGACACACTGTGTGGTTCTACACTGTATGGCTGTAGGTTCCCACTGCCAAAATGAGCTTCATCCAGCAAGAATTTAGCAAAGGGATGAGTGGTTCAGGCTCAGTCACAGACTTGCAATGTGACCCTGGGTAAATCAGTTCCCCTCTCTGGGACTCAGTTTCCTTATGTGTAAACAAAGGAAATTGGACCAGAAACTAGGTGATGGCGAAGGTGCCTTTCAGAGCTTAAATGTTATGATGCTGTGAACACAACAACTTTATTTTAAATTAACTATGCCTCTAAGGAAAGGATTCAAAGGCTCTTTCATTCATTGAACTGTATCTCTCCCACGTTCCACTCCCTGGTCATTGCTCAAGAGCTAACAGGAGAGCATCCAGCCCTCCTGGAGAACATATATACTTCAGTGGAGGCTTTGGCTGCCTGCCTGGGGCTCCCTCAGCAATCAGGCTGCGTAGTAGCATGGTGGGCCCACAGGGTCACATAACCTTCTCTCCCCTTCCTTCCCTCCTTTTTTCCTTAGAGGGAAGGAAGGGGACAAAAGAGGACAATATTAGACCAAATCCACACTTCTAAGACTTTAGGCTCCAGAAGGGAATGTACCTCTTTAAGATGCCTGCAGGCAGGGCCTATTCAGCCAGCAGGGTAAGGCAGAGGCCATCCCAGCCCCTCAGGATCTCCGTGGGGTGTGTCTGCTGAGATTCTAAGGAACGTAACACGGACTTTCCTCACTTATTCACCACCTACCCCCAAAAGGTGTGCTAGCTAAGTAGTTTTTCCACACACCTGAATTTTACCCTTTAAATATTAAAATATTTTTAATCATTTGAACAATTTTATTTATTTATTTATTTATTTTTGAGACAAAGTCTCACTCTGTCACCTAGGCTGGAGTGCAGTGGCGTGATCTTAGCTCACTGCAACCTCTGCCTCCTGGGTTCAAGTGATTCTCATGCCTCAGCCTCCCAAGTAGCTGAGGTTACAGGCATTTGACACCATGACTAGCTAATTTTTGTATTTTTAGTATAGCCAGGATTTCCCCATCCTGTCCAGGCTATCTTGAACTCCTGACCTCAAGTGATTCGCCTGCTTTGACCTCCCATAGTGCTGGGATTACAGGTGTGAGCCACTGCACCTGGCCCATTTTAACCATTTTAGATGTGAATAGAGACACTTTTTGTTTCTTGCTTCTCAGCCCTCTTAGCTGGGTATCATGAACAGAGTCAAACCTTCATCTTAACTAATATCAATTGTCCTGCCTCAGGTTTTCATGGGTAAACTGAGGAAAAGCATATCTCCCTCACAAGGTCCCTGTGATTACGTAAACAAAGGGCTGGCCTGGAAAGAGGGACATGGTTAGTTAATAGAGATTATTATTTTAATCGTCAGTTGATTACATGGTGATATATTCAGAGATTGATTTATGAAGAGCAATTTGCCCTTCCAGGAAATGGCCCCTGGACTGTTAGGCATTTTGATTTCTTGGGCATGAATTAAATAGTTTCTCTTCCTCTCCCTTGTCACCAGTTGCATGGCTGGCTTGCACCTGACTTAGTGACCCTCCCTCCTTTTCTCCCTCCCTTCCTCCTTTTTATTCTTTCTCTCTTCCTCTTTCCTTATTTCTCTTTTTAAAGTTTATTGGGAACTTTTCTCTATAAAATGCTCATTACAGAAAATTTGAAAAAAGAAAACAAACAAAAAAAATAGAAAAAAAAATCACCCATGACACTTTGAGAAAACTACATTTTGATATATTTCCATTTTATCTCATTTTTCAGTTTTGAGTGTTGTGTGTTTATTGTACATGTTGAAGTTACACCGTAGATATAATTTTGCACCCTGCTTCTTTTTAGTTATAATGATAACATAAGACTTCCCCATCCTAATTTTAAATTAATCACCAACAACATCTGTATTGGCTGCAAATATGGCTGGGCATGGTCCCGTGGTTTAACTTATGCATTTCTTTAAGATTGATATGAAAAGGTTGATAAGAACTTCTTTCCAGTTTGTTGTTTCTAAGAGGCTGTGGCAGGGAGCCCACTTACCAAGTGTGTTAGAACTGTATGTCCTCAGGAAGAACCAGTCTCAGAATCTTGTGGGAAGGCTGGAGAGGTTTTCCTCAGGAGCCTTTGGATATGAATTTTTTGACACCTCTTATACTTTAGTCTCTCAAAGGATCCTCTTACTCGTGTTTTCAGTTCTTGATCGAGGTCTGAATAGTTGAGATTGTCAACTCGTGGACTTCTTGATAAGTGAAATACGACTGCACTAGTACAATGATAAAATCTGCTTTTCTATCAGCAAGGTCGAATGGTGTCAATGTTCGGAGCTGCCTGCGTTCAAATCCCAGTTCTCCCCCTTTTTAGCTGGATGCCGTCAGGCAAGCTTCAGTCTCGGTGCCTCAGTCCCCTTGCAAAATGGAATCATAGTGTCCACCTCACAAGACAGCCGTGAGTGGGAAATGCATGAATGTCTGGAAAACACTCAGGACTGTGCCTGGCCCTCGGTAAGCTCTTGTGAGTATTTGCTATTTTTAGGTTCTAATTATGTTATGAGGGCATTTTAAAGTTTCTTTGAAACATTTTTGACCTACTCTTTTGGCATTTTTGTCTTTTACAGAGGCTCAGGAGCAGAAGGAGAGGGCTAGGACTGGAAGGGAGAGCAAGGGAGTGGCACAGCTGAGAGCAAGGCTGACACCAGGTGCCCAGGCACTGCTTCCACCCCCAAGGCCAGGGAGAGCCGGCAGGGCCCCCCAGGCACAGCCAAGCTGGGCCAGGAGTGGGACAGGAAATTAGAGAGAAAGTCCACAGTGGGGGTGGTGTGGAGCTGCAAATGAGAACCTGAAGGAGGAGGGGGCTGGCGAGGGGTGGGGCCACCTCTCTCCTGAGATCCCAGCCTCAGAGGTAGGGCCATGGAGTCCGCAAATAGAACCTTCAGTTCCTGAGCGGAAAAAGAAAGTCTAACTATAGAATTTACAGTTTTCCTTAACAAGAGGTACAGCGCAGTTGCATTCTGGTAACGGAAGCAAAATTAAAAATATGAGCAGGAAATAAAATTAATTTTAAAATGTCTGAAAACATGTACTCTGTGGTTCCATCCAACTGGCCAGCATTGACGGACTTGTTTTTCCCTGGGAGGGACTGATTAATAGGACAGAAATGAGGAGGTGTGAATTTATTTTGGACCTGGGTGGGGAGCCAAGAGAGGTTGGCATCAGCCCACTTAGGCTAAATCTGCATTTTAAAGTCCACAAGGGTGACCACCGACTGGATGCCCTGGAGGGTGGGGAGTTGGGAAGGGAGGTATTGCAGACTGAGCTCCTTCTCAGCAAGCTTCTAAAAGCAGTTTATTTTTTCCCCCTTTTGAAAGTATAGTCATGCAGGCCCAGAGGCAGCCCTACGACCAGGGGACTCTCTGGGCCTGTGTCGGGAGAAGCCAATGACACACGGAGCTGGCCTGGGAGGGTGAATGCAACACGGGTTTTTGAGCCCAGAGTGTTCCCTGGGAAGAGGTGAGAGGACAGATCCCAGCACTCAGAGAAATAAAATCCCGCTGGGCTGTTTTGTGCACTAAGCACGGAGAATAATTTAGCAGGATGAAAGGTGGTTGAGAAGCAATAAATAATCTTCAGATGGGGGAAAGGCCACTGTCTGGGAGGTAGAGAGAAGGCTGCAACGCAGAGCATTTTATCTGAGTTTAAAACGCAAGAGTGAGGCCGATTTCACTGTAGTTCAAGACATGGATAATTAAAAACAAAGACATCTTTAAGACAGATCTAAGGAGGCCTCCCATCCTGTGCCTTCACCCTATAAATCCCCCATATCCATGGCCTCCCCCCATCTCCTTTTCCCAGAAAAGGCTGGGAACACCCTGAGAAGTAAAATCATCCTAACAAGAGAAGACATGTTCTTGAAGAAATTTTGACTTATGGCTTGCAGCTTTATAAGCATTTCAGTAGAAGGATGTCCCACACTCAGGCACTAAGTCAAGGACGCATAGTTTCAACGCTAGCTTGGTCTTCTGTGTGATTATTTTTACAACATTTGCAATTAAATGCAGATTTTCTGCTGCCAGATTCTGACTGGACAAGGGGCTTCAGTGCTGCTAGATCCCCCGGCACACAAGCTCAGACACACCAAGCTGCATGAGGACACGCACTTGGGTGGGAGGAACAACCCACCGCCACACGCACACCAACGTAAACCACCCAGGACACACACGTGCCTGTGCAAGCTGCCTTTCCCCAAACTTTCTTCATTAGAAACAGATCTGCTCTGCTTCTCTGTTACTTTATTTTGATGATTGAAATTTTCCTCAACCAAAAGTGTAGGCATAATGACCTTTGTCTTAATGCTTCAGAATTCTAGAAGAAAATATGATTATATAAATTCGTATGTTTTGGTTTTGAAAGGAACTGATTGCTCTGTGTGTGTGCGCATTTGTGGGTGAGTGTGCTTGTATGTGGGTGTGTGTGCATGTGTGCGAGTGTGCTTGTGTGTACATGTGTGCGTGTGTGTGCTTGTGTGTCCGTGTGTGTATGTGTGTGCATGTGGGTGTGTGCTTGTGTGTGCGTGAGTGTGCTTGTAGGTGCATGTGTGCATGTGTGTGCATGTGTGCATGTGGGTGTGTGTACATGTGTGTGCATGTGTATGCATGTGCGTGTGTGTACATGTGTGTGCATGTGGGTGTGTGAGTGTGCTTGTGTGTGCGTGTGGGTGAGTGTGCTTGTGTGTCCATGTGTGCATGTGAGTGTGCTCAAGTGTGTTCGTGTGTTGGTGTGTAAGCGTGCTTGTGTGTGCATGCATGTGCTGTGGGTGTGTCAGTGTGCTTGTGTGTGCATGTGTGTGCATGAGGGTGGGGATTCTGGGAAGGAAAGAACAAGGAGGCTCCAATGAGATGAGGAGAAACGCAGTGGGTCTGAGAGCAGGCAGGAGGATACAGTAGTTGCCACCCTAGAAGAGAAACAATGACAGGTGATGAAGTGTGGAAGTTTGGGGTACTCCAACAATCCCCTGTGAACTCAGGAATTTAGTGAGTTTCCAGAAAGTTCCATATTGCTTTTTCTCCTGGGATGGCCAATGCTGACCAGCATTGATCAGGAGCAACTTGCAGGAAGAGAAAAGGTTGATTTTTAGGCCTGCAAATACCCACCTCTGCCCAATTTCGCCTATTGTGAGATTTACGCTGTTATTTGCTTTATTGGTTTGGTTTAAGAGGTGGTAAGGAAAGCAAAGCCTGCGTGAGGTCAGAGTCCACTCCACCTCACCTCAGCAGGCCAGGTAGAGGAATAAAGCAGGCCTTGAGGGGGAGAAAGGCCTGAAGTAGAATCCTGCTGACCTCTCTCAGTCTCAGTTTTCTCATCTTTAAATCGGGGCCAATGACCTCCTTGATGTGCAGTCCTCGTGAGGCTGCAAGGAGGCAGTGTGAGCACAGAGGCTGGTACGGGCGGGTGCTCAGGGTAGGAGAGGGCCCTGTGCTCTGGCCTCCCACCAAAGTCGCCTCCTGTGTGCTGTTGGAAATGGACTTGGCACAAGCAAGGCTTTGTTTCCTTTTAGAAAGCCACCCCAGTCCCCCACTCCCAGGCTGCCTCTCCGATCCTCCCCTCAGCACGTGGAGCTGGGGCCTGTCACTCAGCCTAGAAGGGATCTGGAGCAGGTCTTCAGAACTGGAAAGAGGAAGACCTCCCCTTGCGGGGAGGCTCCACCCAAGCAGGGCGTGAGGCGGGAGGTGGTGGGCTGGGCACAGGAGACAAACCCCGCCTGCTTCCCAGTTCTGCTCCAAGAGTTAGCCCTGGTTAAAGTGGAGCTCACCAGCCTCCCACATAGTGAGCCCAGAAGTCTTCAGCCCTCAGCATCCCCGTGTTGCGTGTGTGTGTGCGTGTCCATGTACGTGTGTGCCCGTGTGCATGTGCGTGTGTGCATGTGCGTGTGTGCCCTCATGCGTGTGTGTGTGTGCGTGTGTGTGTGTGTGGGGGGTGTACTTCCTGTTTCCTCTAAAGTGCTTTCCTTGTTTCACTCTGACACTGTCTCTGACTGCCCTGAGCAGCTCTCCCGCCCCCTCCCCAATGGTTCTGATGCTGTCCCTTAGCAGGTAGCTTTTTCAGATTCCTTCACTCCTTCTTTCCTGGGTCTGCCTCTTTGCCTCTTGCCTGATTTCTCCTGGAGCCCTGGGGGATCTATGCTTCTGCAGGGCTGTGCCAGCCCTGTGAGAAGGAAGCCAGAAGTGAGAATCACCACCTAGTGCTAAGGGCAAAACATCGCACACAGTAGGTGCTCAGGCCAGGTCTGTGGGGGTGGATTTCAAGGTTGAAAGTGGAACCATGGACATTGAAACATACATTGTGATATATTTTCAACTCATCTTTCTTCACAGAAAAATAATTGGATGTAAAACGCTCCTCTCGCCCCTCACCCAGACTTCTCCTTTGACGTTGATTTTCCCAGCTCAGAATCAAGTATAGCATCGCTGAAGATCACCAAACTGCTACTTAGACATTTTAAAGATGCAATTTGAGTTCCAGGCAGGGGAAAGGGGTGGATAAAAGAGATTATATGATAATGACATGGCTGTGGGGAGCCTGTCAAATAAAGTGCATTTTCTCTGGTGGGCAGGCTATTTCTGGAGCTGTACATGGGTCCCTACACTGAGGGGTGTGTTTATCCTAATGGGAAGCAGGACTGAGCTAAGCCACAGCTCCCTGCACAGTTTTTAAAGTCTTAAGATACCACAAGAGACATTTGCAGTGTCCAGAGGACACATTTAGTCTGCCCTGGCCCATTTAATGTGTGCTGACTTGGCTCTGACAGTGACTAGAGGAAGGCAAAGGGAATTATTACAGCAGAAGTGGGGAAAGGTGCATCCATCCAAATGTGCCCATTAGGATGCTTTTAGATACAAGAAAGAGAAAAGTCAATGCAAACTGACTAAAATCGTAAAGAGTGCATGATATCATCTCAAAGTAGCCCAGAGTTAGGGTTTCAGGTAGGGTTTGATCTGGGTGCCAATTCTGTTTTCTTGTGACCTTGTTTGCTCTGCCCCCTTTTAGTTCTTTATCCTTAGGCTGACTTCCCTCGTGGCTGCAAGATAGCTGCTGGCAGCAACTCAGGCAGTTGCTTCTTTGGTCATGTCCAGGGAGAAAGAGAGGAAACCTTTTTCCTTTTGGTCTGAATGGGTCCACTTAAGCCACGAACTGGACCGTTGGAGCCGCTAGGCTAATATCTTCTACTGTTTGGCTTGCCCGGAGTTCTGAACCTAACCCAAGCAAGGAGGTTTGAGTCACTCTAACTGCTGGGACTGGATTCCCCTGAGGCACAGGTGTCACATAGGAGGGTCGGGCCCAGACTGGACTCTGCTAGGAAAGTGGGGGAAGGTGGGTTGGAAATGAAAGCAGTCAAGCAACTAACAGTTTTTCCATCCAGAGACAAGAGAGCCCTGTTGTAGCAGAGCCTCTTTCACGGACTGGGAGACTCTCAGCCTGGCCTTTCTGTCTCACAGAGCTGTTGGTGATCATGGAAGGTGATGGAATGGTAAAAAGGCAAAATAGACATATATATATATGTATATATAAAATACATGCCTATGAATACCTCATGCCTCAGTTTTCTCTCCTGTAAAATGGACATAGTAATCCCGCCTTATCCTTCACAAGGAGAAATTTCATGCACTATTTTCAGTGCTCCTAGAGACCTGCTAGGCTAGCCAGATTGGGCTTGTTTTCCCCCAGAGAGGAATGGTGACAACTCCAGCCCCTAGGTACCCTCTCCCTCTCCTCCCATCTCACCCTGTTCCAGGTTGGTCTTGGCCACATTTCCTCTGGAAAATATGAAAAACAGATTTTCCCAGGGTTATCAGTCACTGCCCTGCTTGACACATCGGGGCTGGACTTCCTGGATCTGAAAGGTGGCACATATCAAAGCCCATCTGAGCTTGTGTGCCAGGTCTCTCCAGGAGCCCCAGGGTGGTTGGTCAGGGACAGTTAGAGGGGTGAAGCCTGCCTGGCTGGAGCCTGAGACAGGAAGGTTGAGGATGGGGTTGCAGCCTGTCCGCCAGGCCCGGGGCAGACCAGAGGGGTGGGTGAGCAGGGGTATTCTAGAAGGAACAGGGTCTGCTGGGGTGCCGGGGAGACACAGTGGGCTTCTGTACTCTGCTGTCACAGACAATACAAGTTTCACCTGGAGCTGAAACCGTGGCCTTGAGGCTGCAGATTTCAGTCCTGAGGGAGCCCTTGGGAAGTGGAACTGATCATTTCCCAAGGCCTGGCCTCACTTTTCATGAAGATAAGGCAGTACTTCAGCTTCCCCCGAGGCCAGCAGCCTAGGAACTCCTCTGTCCACCTCCCTCCTTCTTCAGGTCTTGTCTGTAGCCTGTCTCTTTTAGCATGGAAAAAAGACACAGAAACATGCATGCCCAGAAACACACGTGCAGCACATCCCTCCCTCTCTCCCCCCCTCCCTCCCTCCCTCTCTCTCTTTCTCTCTCTCTCTCTCTCTTGTTCCCCCCCTCCCCACCCCAGGCCTTCTGTGCCTGGGCCCTCTGGCCACATGTGGAAAGGATGTATTCTATCTTAAAGTATGGAGGCAAGGCACGAAAAACTGTTTTCCTCTGCAGGCCCCCTTGCTCACTAAAACGGAGGAACTGGGAAATGCCCTGAGGAAGGGTGACGGGGTTCCTCACCACTCAGGCCGGTTCAGAACACATCCCATGCCCAGTGCCCTGCAGGGAGAAGCTGCTCCTGGTTCCCCACAGTGCCTTAAACAAAATAGTGACTACATACATAGCATGTAAGAGCTGGAAGGGATCGTAGAGGGTTGAGAGGTGAAGCCAGGACAAACCTGAAGTTTGACAGAGGAATAGGGGCCCAGAGAAGACTCTGCTCTAGCTACACAGGGCCCAGCCTCCCAGGAGACATGTCTAGCAGCCTAGGGAAGGGCCGTGTTTCCCTGAGCCCTGAGGAGCCTGCTGAGAAAAGCCTGAAGTTGCAGAGCTCAGAAGCTCACCCCTGCTGACCACAAGATGGCAACAGAGCTTTGTATGAGCCCCAAGCTCGGGCGGGGGCCGGGGCGGGTCCAGTTCACTGGGAGGACCCGGCCCACATCCTTACCTCCATGGTCTGAGTATTCTTCTGATGCCTTCAGATCAGGATGAGAGTTAATTTAATTTGGGTCTGAGTGTGTCTCTTTTCATGTTTTTATTGCCTTGAGCTCAGTTCCAACTGTACCTGATGAGTGGTTCTGATTTTTCCTCTGTCCCTTTTACCTATTCTGTAAGCTCCACGGGAGGGTGGAGGTGGCAGGAAGCTGCCGTTCAACTCACAGGACTCTTGAAAAGCCAGGTGGAGACAAGCCTAAGATATTAAAAACCTGTTAGGCAGTATAGACGAATTATATAATTTGGTGCTATGTGTGGTGCTGAATTTATATTTTTCATTTTAGAAGAAGAGCTAAAAGTGGCATCTCAACCTGGAAACAATATTGTCTGGAGCGCGAAACCCTCTCTCCGGCAGCCTTGCAGGCTCCCTTCACCCCGCGCTGTCTGGTGCTGCTTCCCATCCAGCCGTGCCTGTCCCCTTGGTGGGGCTGGCAGCTCTGGGAGAAGGTTGGGAAGCTGAGTGGAGAGTGGGGGGTTCACATCATCCACTGGCCAGGATCCCACTGGAACTGCTCATTTTATGCCAGCAGACTCTCGTGACGTGGCCAGTTGGGTGTCCATTCAGGAACTCATTCCTGTCACGCTGATTAAATAATGGTCATGGCTCCAACTCAGCCTTGGAAGGCTGTGGTGTCAGGGGAGGGAAGAACAAAGCAGAGAAGCCACTATGCCTCTCAAACATGCCCTGGTAAAGGGTTGATGGAGAGAATGCAGGAGGAGAAGGAATGCATTGGCTGTGCGAATGAATGGTATGAATTAATGAGTGGTAGGATTGAAGAAATGGACACTGTAGTGAGGACAGGCAAGCTCTTCATCACATGCCTCTGGCTGGCCTGTGTGTGTGGCCAGCATTCTCGTGCCCCACAGATGGCCACGTGGCTTTGCAGAAAGTGTTCATAGACACCCAAGAAGTCAACGGTTGGATGATAGGAAGCTGTGTGAAGGCTTAACATGTTCTGTGCTTTGCTGCTGTCTCTGCCCTATGGAGGTCCTGTTGAAAGGTTGACTCACTCATGTAAAAATGAACATTTCGACCATGTCTGCCTGTCAGAGGCGTTGGTTAGAGACCCTCTGCATGCTGCCCAAAAGACAACTTTGGAGGCAGCTCTGTGCATGGTCAAGGGCAAACGTTATACATATTTTTATTTATTAAGTATAAAAACAATGTGTGTGTGTGTGTATCATATACAAATGTACAATTCATCCTCATTATTTGATAATTCCATACTGGCAAATTTGGCTACTCACAGAAATGTATTTGTAACCCTCAAATCAGCACACGTGGTGCTTTTGCAGTCATTCTCGGACATGGGCAGAGGAATGAAAAATTTGAGTCACCCAACCGGTGGGTGCATTTCCAGCTGGGGACAAACAAGGTGAAGCTCTGCTTTCTGTTCCAGCTCTCAAACGGTAAATAAAAGTTCTTTCTGTGGTCTATTCAAGTGCCACATTTTTCACATTTTTGTGCTGTTCGTTGGTGACTTCACTGTTTAAAATGGCCCCTAAACATAGCACTGACGAGCTGTCTGTGTTCCTGCGCCAAAGAAGGCTGTGATGTGTCTTACAGAAAGTAAGATGTGTTTAAACAGAAACACACTGAAACAAGGTTATGTATTGATCCGTTGACAAAATGTTGTGACCAGAGGCTCACAGGAGCCTACCCTTGTATCTCCCCTGGAAGCAATGGTTCAGTATTTGCTATTCCAGTGCTTGTGCTAATTTTATAGAATATAGCTACTACAAATAAGAATATAAATATATATGTATTCAGTATCCAAATGAAACAAATGTAGGCATAAATAATAAAACATCTCCTATCTACCCCTCTCCAGTTCTGCTCCTCTTTCATAGGGAAACATTGTTAACAGTTTAGGGTGAGGCCTCTTTTTTTTTTCTTTCTGTATTTTTTTTGGCTTATAAACAACAGAAAGGTATCTCTCCCAGCTCTGGAGGCTGGAAGGCTGAGGTCAGGTGCCAGCGTGGTTGGGTTCTGGTGAAGGTCTTCTTACTGGTTGCAGATGGCCAACTTCTTGTTGTATCTTCTCATCAAGACTGGAGAGCAGAGAGACTGGCAAACTCTTTCTGTGAAGGGCTGGAAAGCGAATATTTCTGCATTTGTGAACCCCATGGTCTCTGTCACATGCATTGAACTCTGCTGTTGCAGTGTAAAAGCAGCTGTAGACCATATGGGAATGAATGGACATGGCTGTGTTCCAATAAAACTTTATTTGTGGGCATTGAAATTTAGATTTCATGTAATTTTCATGGGTCATGAAATATTGTTCTTCTTTTTATTTCAACCATTTGAAATGGGGAAACCATTCTTAGCTTATAGGCTATTTAAAAACAGGTGGCAGGCTGGATTCAGCTTATGGTGCTTAGTTTGATAACCCCTGATTTACACTGTATCTTGGAAATCTCTTCCCATTATGACATGTAGATCTACCTCATTGTTTTAATGGCTGCCCAGTATTCCACTGCATGCATTTAGCTCAATTTATATAACCCAATAGACAAGTAGGTTATTCCAAACATTTCACTGTAACAGAATATCTTTGTGCGCATACCTTTATGGATTTGTGTATTTCTATGGAGTAGAATTCTAGAGTTAGAACTGCTGGGTGAAAGGGTTAAAAGGTATGTACACTTTGAAAGTCGATACATTCTGTGAAGACAGAATGAATACATTCTGGAGTAGGCCAGGGCTTTTTTTTTTTTCTGGATTTATTATCTGTCCATAGAGCTGGGTTTCTTGTGAGAAGTAAGTGGTCCATACTCTCTTGCTGTGTCCCAGAACGGAGTACTGCACCTAAGACACACCTAAATAAACTCATGTCACGGGGGCGCTGTGGTTCATGCCTGTAATCCCAGCACTTTGGGAGGCTGAGGCGGGCAGATCACTTGAGGTCAGGAGTTCGAGACCAGCCTGGCCAAGATGGTGAAACCCCATCTCTACTAAAACAAATACCAAAAAACTTAGCTGGGTGTGGTGGTGCACTCCTGTAGTCCCAGCTATTTGGGAGGCTGAGGCAGGAGAATCGCTTGAACCTGGGAGACGGAGGTTGCAGTGAGCCAAGATCACGCCACTCTACTCCAGCGTAGGTGACAGAACAAGACTCCATCTCAAAAATAAATAAAATAAAATAAAATAAAATAAAATAAAATAAACTCATATCAGTACCTCTCGCTTATTGCTCCATGGCTACCCTTATCATAGGGTTGGTCAGGAGAGAGAGGCTAATAGCACCCAATCCTGCAGAGATGTGAGTACGAGTGTCCTGGAAATGGGTCTTACTTTGTTGAAGTAGGAATCAGAGGAGCTCTCGGGGAGCACAGCCTTAGGGCAGAGCTCCAGTGTCCTGTTTTCAGGGTTGGGCAGCTTAGAGGAGCCTGTTTATGGGGTCACACCAAACAGACTGGCCTCCTATGGGTGGGATATTTGCCCCGGGGAAGCACAAGGAGCAAAGTGAAAGACTACGAATTCATGCCCAGCTATTGGACCAAGGATAAGGTGAGGCCACAAACGGGAAGACAGCTGGGCGAGTGAGGCAGAGGCAGATGGGGAGTAAAGTTGGGGGTTGGGATGAGTGATTCAGGGATTCAGGACGGAGGCTGTGAACCCAGGCGAGCAGCATAAGCCATGCCCAGCAGGGCTGCAGCTGAACTCAAGCCAGGTGGCAGGGAATCATGAGCGGGCCGTCAGGACATGTCAACGGTGTGGACAGGGCTTTCTTATGAGAAATTCACCTGTGTTAGGGCAAAAATATGGCAAGAACTACATAGGACAGCAGGGCAAGAGAAGATTTCTGTTAACTCCTGTGCAGGCGGAAGGAAGCAAACCAGCAGAGAAGGGGAACATGAACCGTCAGGAGCGAGGGGAAGGGATGTTTGGCACCTAGTAGATTATCAACAACATGGATTATTCGTTCAACAAACATTAAACTACCAGGGGCCAAAAAGCAGTCCAGGCTCTGGGGATGCAGGAATGAATATGTCGTGCTCCCGCTCTCTGGCTCCCGGTGGAGTGGAAGCAAACAGGCCCAGACACCGAGAGGCTTAATGCATTGCTACAAAGACTCTGACCATAACAGTGCAGGGGTGGAGGAACCAAAAAAGGGAAGGCCAGTTGCAGGGAGGGGACTAGGGCAACTGCCTAGAGAAAGACAGGTTTTTTGATGTGTGTGTGTTTGTTTTATATAGGCTTTGTTTTTTAGAGTTCTAAATTCACATAGATCCTGAGCTGAAGGTACAAAGTTCCCATACACCCCCTACCCCCTCACACACATAGCCTCCCTCACTGTCCACAGCCCCCACTGGAGTGCTACATTCGTTACAATGGATGAACCTACATGGATACATCACTATCACCCAAAGTCCATAGTTTATATTAAGATTCACTCCTGGTGTTGTACATTTAATGGTCTTTAACAAATGTACAATGACACATAGCCATCATTATAGTATCATACAGAGTATTCTCACTTCCCTAAAAATCCTCAGTGTTCTACCAATTCCCCCCACCGCCCATCCCCTTAACCCCTGGCAAACACTGATCTTTTTACTGTCTCTGCAGTTTTGCCTTTTCCAGAATGTCATCTAGTTGAAATCATACAGTTTATAGCTTTTTCAGATTGGCGTCTTTCTCTTAGTAACGTGCATTCAAGGTTCCTCCACGCCTTTCATGGCTTGATAGCTCATTTTTTGTTAGTGCTGAATAATATTCCATTGTCTGGATGCACCATAGTTTATTTATCCATTCACTGCTTGGAACATCTTGTGGCTTCCAAGTTTGGGCAATTATGAATTAAGTTGCTATCAACATCAGTATGCAGGTTTTTATGTATGTGTGGAAATAAGTTTTCAGCTCACTGGCATAGAGAAACGTTTTGCAGAGAAGATAAAACCTGAGTTGCCCTTAAAACAGGAACTCTGTGTTTATTGACTGGGGGGACGAGAGGACAGAGAAGACTCTCCAGGCAGAGAAACAACGTGAGTGAAGGCGCAGACTGGAGGGGGCTCAGCAGAGCCCAAGGTAGTTGGTGAGGTGTGGGGGGATGGCAGAGCTCTGTGGCTAGAGGCACAGGCTGGGCGTAGACCATGGAAGAGCTTATTCAGCCAGCCCAAGAAATCTGGACTTTATACTCACTTGATGAGGAGCCATTTGAGGGTTCAGCATGAGCAACTGTCTCTGTGTCCCCAGGGTGTTTCTTTTCAGTTGCTGAGGAGTGGGTCTAATACAGCGAGGTTGAAGTGCTACCATGCATTGCTTTCTCCTCTACGTTATCCAGCCTTCTATGCAGCAAATAATTGTTGGTCACCTCCAAGGTGGCAGGCACTGATGTCCATGGGACACATGGCCATGCGTTCCACCTGCCATCCTTGAACATCTCCAGTTCTAGCCTGGTTTTCCCATTACACAACCCCCACCAACTTCCACTGCCTGTGAATAGGCTAAAACAAAACTCCACTCCTTAAAAGAAGTCCAACACGAAAAGAATTTTCACAGCCTGTCCTTATTGCTGCCAAGAATATATATTACCAATTTCCAGTGGAAGCTCAAATGTCCATTTGTAATCACCGGGTCTCTGAGCACTAAGTTCGAGGGGGTCACAAGTCGAGGCTCCACCTACAAGGCCTGACTGCCTGGCTGCCTAGAGAGGGGTGTGGAGGGGGAGGGGCGCCAGAGGCAGAGATGGAGCTTGAGACCTAAGGGGTCTAGATGCATGCTCCCTTGGGTTACAGCCCAGGGTTAAGAAAAAAAAATCTAGAGAAATCCTGGTTGGCATGTTTCTAGCCCAGATGGAAGAGAAATAGGACAAACTCCTAAAGGGTTCCAAAACCAACACATGAGAAGTGGCTGCTGCCAGCAAATTCGAGGTATGTTGGCATGCACAGCAGAAGAGAAATGTATTCACCCTGTTGGAAAGGGGAAGACAAGAAGACGGACGGCTGTTGAGAGAAGGCAGGGTGCTCCCTGCCAACTGCGAACCGCCAGCTCTGTGAAGGAAGGCTGCTTCCAAACGACTGAGCGGGGCTGGTGTGAGCCAGGAGGAAGGGGCGCAGACAACCAGGCGACAGGCATCTTGAGATGGGGGCTCGTGGTCCCTTAGTCTGCCTGCCCTTCTCTCTGTGCCCGCAGTCACTCTGCCTGCCTCTCTGCACCACTTAGGGGAGTAAATCTCCTGTCCCAGACTCCTTGCCCCAGACCCTCCTTCACATCTGCCCCCTTACCCCTCAGCTTCGCCTCCATCCTGTGCTTATTCTAACTCTACCCATCTTTGGGGGACATTTGTCACCTGCAGGGACCCATCTCTGCATACCCTCCCTGCATTTCAGATATCCCCCACATACAAACCCCACATTATGAAGGGAGAAGCTAGAAGACTCACATCTCTAGACCCCTTTGTCATGTATTACATTGTGACATGTCCACAACAGAATTCAGTTTGGGTGGCAAGGGGCTAGCAGAGATATTTGGTTCCTGAGGACATAGAAGGGATCCAGCTTCTGGTTTGCAGTGCAGGGGTTCCTAGCTGCCAAGTGGCAGTGGTGGGGGACGGGGAGATCTTTAAGAAACTCCTTTGTTTGGTTGGACGCTGCTTATGGCTAATAGCTTCAACATCTGGTTCTCCTGGACATTTTGTGAGCTCTCCAGGAGTCTTATATTTTCCCTTAATGAACTCAATGGATTCTGTTGTTTGCAACTAAGCATTTTACTATTACACCATTTGTCTTAGTTCATCCTGCTATAACAGGTACCATTGACTGGGGCGGTTTAAACAACAAATATTTATTTCTCATAGTTTGGAGGCTGGGAAGTCCATACCTGGGTGCTGACAGAGTCAGTGTCTAGTGAGAGTTATTGTCCCAGTTTACAGACAGCTGACTTTTCATTCTATCTTCATATGGTGAAGAAAGGTATTATCTTTCTTGTATCTCTGCTTATAAGGGCACTAATCTCATTAGTAGGGCTCCATCCTCATGATCTAATTACCTCCCAAAGGCTACCACATTGGAAATTAGGCATCAGCATGTAAATTTTAAGGGTTCACAAACATCCAACCAATAGCACCATCCTTCAAGAGTAGCTGAAGATGCTATTTATGATAGAAAAGACATGGAATCAACCCAGATTCTCTCCAATGATGGACTAGATAAAGAAAATGTAGTATGTATACATCATAGAATACTACACAGCCATAAAAAAGAACAAAATCTTGTCCTTTGCAGCAACATGGATGCAGTTGGAGGCCATTTTCCTAAGCAAACTAACACAGAAACAGAAAACCAAATACCACACATTCTCATTTATAAGGGGGAGCTGAACACTGGCTACACATGGACATAAGGATGGGAACAACAGACACTGGGGACTACTGTGGGGAGAAAGGGATGGGGGAAGAGCTGAAAAACTACCTGCTGGTTACTATGCTTACTGCTTGGGTGATGGATTCATTCGTACTACAGACCTCAGCATCACATAATATACCTTTGTAACAAACCCGCACATGTACCTCCTGATTCTAAAGTAAACTTTGAAAAAAAAAAAAAGAGTAGCTGGAGAAAGTGAATTTTCTGCTACTCTCTCTGAGGCCTTCAGATTCTACAGCTATGCCTGTCTTAAAATCTGCCCCACCCCAGCCAATTAAAAATTAAATTGCCTGTTGTCTTCTAATTTCTGTAGTGCTTGGGGCTGCCTCTTCACTGGGTTAGAAACTCTGAAGGCAGAGATTCTATCTTTTCTTCTTTTTGTCTTTTTCACACCCTAGCCTCATAAGTTTGCAGCATCCTACAGTTGGAATGGGACTGAGAGTATGCTGACCAACCTACCAATTTTATAGGCAAGGTGGGGCTCGGAGCAGTGGCCAGTGAGGTGACTGGTCTAAGCAGGAGGAAGGGGAACATGAGCTGGAGAACAGGAACCTGGCCTTTTCTGACTGTTGCCTCCTGGGAGAGTGCTGAAGCCATATAGGGCTTTTGTATGGAAGATGCATCGTGATATGACTTGAATTTAAACAGGGCCTTCCGAGGAATTCAAAATGCTTCGTCAACTTGAGGGTTCCAGGTTGTGTAATTTACACTCTTGGGAAGTACAAGGATAGGAGAAAGGTTCGTCTATTTACAGTGTCAAAGTTAGGAATCTCCAGCTCCTTGCACTTCCGTGTCTGTTTCAGGAAGATAATGGGATGTGAGTTCTGGTAATAGAAACACCTCCCAGGATGCATGTGGGGCTGCCCGAGGCCTCCTAACACTGAGTTCAGGGGTTCCTTCTAGAGGAGATGATGGAAAATATCCATTTCAGGTATCTATTGCTGCTCAACAAATTATCCCAAGACTCAGTGGCTTAAAACTACACCAATCATTTGTCATCTCTCACAGTTTCTGTGTGCCAGGAATTTGGGAGCAGCTTAGCTGGTCGGCACCTCTTCATAACTTACAGCCAGACGATGCCTGTGGCCAGGGTCATCCTGAAGGCTGCTTCACTGACATGTCTGGCAGCCAGGAAGGGAAACTTGAATGGCTGGGGCCCCTCGGGTATCTCGCTCTATCTCTAAGTGGTCTCTCCAGCAGGGTGGCTTCAGAGTCGCCTGACTCCTCCACATGGCTGGGGACTCCAAAGGTGTGTGTTCCGAGAAAGGGCACCAGGCCTAGCCTTAGACATCATGCAAGGTCACTTCTGCCAAACTGTATTTCAATTAGTTAGAAGTGAGTCCTTGAGGAAGCTGTGTTCAAAGAGAGAGGGAATTAGGCGTCCTCTCTTTATGAGAAGAATGTAAAGAATTTGTGGACTTTTTTTTTTTTTTTCCCAAGATGGAGTCGCACTGTGTTGCCCAGGCTGGAGTGCAGTGGCGTGATCTCGGCTCACTGCAACATCCACCTCCCGGGTTCAAGCAATCCTCCCTGCCTCAGCCTCCTGAGTATCTGGGATTACAGGTGTCTGCCACCACACCTGGCTAATATTTGTATTTTTTTAGTAGAGACAAGGTTTCACCATGTTGGCCAGACTGGTCTTCAACTCCAGACCTCAAGTGATCCACCTACCTCGGCCTCCCAAAGTGCTGGGATTACAGTCGTGAGCCAACACATCCAGCCTGTGGACACGTTTTTAAACCACAGCCCCCAAGTTCCAGAGGAGTGAAGTGATTTTCCCCAAGTTACATGGCTAATGGGTTAGCAGAACCAGGACTGGAAAAGGAGACTCCAGGCTCATTGTCATCTTAATGGCCAGCATCAAAATACTGAGGGAGTCAGATAAGGAGGTCTGATTTGGGGGATTTTCTCTAGAGAGTTACCTCATTTTTAAGCTGTCCTAAATCCTTAGGGGAACAAGATGGCTGAGGATAGCTAAACAAACAAAAAGAAGCAGACAGATAAATGTAACCTCAATGAATTACTGCTGATAATAATGGTCAGAATGTCCCTTTATGTTTGTATAACATTTGGTCCAGACACACATTGAACAACTTGTCAAAGATCATATCGAAAATCAGGTCAGAAACAGAATTAGAACCAGACCCCAGGTGTCCTTATTCCTGACTCATCTTTGCTCTGCTGTGCTGGCACACCTCCCTGGATAACTTGTCTGCTTCTTTATGAGAATAGTTTCATCTTTCAAAAAGCAGTGGTGTTACCCATTATTACTCCTGGGCAGTGGCAGGACAATATAACCAGGCAACTTGGCTCTGGCTCTTGCTGGGCATGGCAATGTTTTGTACGGTTAGGAGGAGCCATAGGAGTCATCGGGTGCAGCTCCCCCATTTCATAGATCTAGAAACCAAGGCAGGGCAGTCTGGCAGGATGTTGCATAGGTCCTTTGATGAGCCATGAGAAGGGTGGTCTTTGAATCAAGGTCTTTTTATGTAAAATCTAGTTTGTTTCTTCTCTTCACGTTGGATTCCTGTGTTTTTTGAAATGTAAAGCAAACTGGTTTTGAAAAAATGGCTTGAATGTAACCACCCATTGCTCCCTGCATAGACCCTGGAAAGATTATTACTTTGGGCAACTTACCAAATCAATCAATCAACATGCAATTATTGAGCACTCTCTATTTACCCAGCATGGTGCTAGGTATGGATGATATTGAATGTAAAAACTGAGTTTATACCAAGTTTATATGATGGTTCCTGGCTTCAAGTACCTTTATGAACCGAACCACACAGAATATAACATTTAACCAAATCTTGATCACATGGATGACACAAAATAACCTAATTTCACAGAAATCACACCTTAACCAGTACTTTCTAGGAAAAACAAATGATTAATAGCAGTGTGCTTTTATAAAAACACACACATACATATGACGGCAGTGAACTTAAGCACTGTTGGAAAATCTGAAATGTGCGGCAGCCTTCTAATTAAAAAGATCATTTCCTGCAAACCCAAATGGAATATTCTTCCCCTGCTTCTATTTTTTTCCCCCATAAAACAAACTCTTTGCAAGAAATGTGAAATTTCTTATGAGACGGAACATGCTAACTTTTCAAACATCCCAGTCTGAGGAAACGAGGCGATGACGACTTGGAAAACACTTCGCTTTACACACACATCCATGCACATGTGTCCAGGCTCTGTTCATCAGCTGGGCCTGAGTCAGCCCCTCAGTAGAATCTGACGGCAGGGGGGAATGTCTGGCGAAGCAGAGCCATGTCGAGTCAAGTCGTCTATTGGGTCTTCTGGTCCTACCACCAGACTGATCCAAACTCCAGCTTTGTCTATTGTACATCCTCCACGACTTTTCCCAGCCAGAGTTTAAATGACTCAAGCTCCACCGTCTTCCCTAGAGGGGTTATACTGCAGCCAAATAGAACGAACTCACCATTTGCAGTTATAGGCCTTTGATTGAATCTAATTTTCCCTTTCCTTCTTTTCCCATTGTCATGTTCCTGCTAGATCCCTTTGGACCACCCACGGTGCCTGCTCTTCAAACATGTAGACCAGGATTTCCCAGCCTTATTTGGTCTGTGATACACTTTTGAATTTCAGCAGTCACAGCTGTGGTGGTGCAGAAGGTGGCACAGGGCACAGTGGGGTCTCATCCCTTAGATTCAGACAGACTCTGGGTTGGGCCATCTGTCTAACCACACCTTTGTTCTCTATTATACATCCAAACACCATCATATCTCCTGCCAGGGTCCTGCCATCTCTACTCTCAATGCTCTAAGCCAAATTTAGCACAGCAGAATAAGGAAATCCAGAATGTGGCAAAATAGTAAGAAAATCTTTGGGGCCGGGTACAGTGGCTCACGCCTGTAATCCCAGCACTTTGGGAGGCCAAAGTAGGTGGATCACCTGAGGTCAGGAGTTCAAGACTAGCCTGGCCAACATGGTGAAACCCTGTCTCTACTAAAAATACAAAAAATGAGCCAGGTGTGGTGGCGGGACCCTGTCATCCCAGCTACTCTGGAGGCTGAGGCAGGAGAATTGCTTAAACCCAGGAGATGGAGGTTGCAGTGAGCCAAGATCATGTCACTGTGCTCCAGCCTGAGGGACAGAGTGAGATTCTGTCTCAAAAAAAAAAAAAAAAGAAAAGAAAAAAACAAAGTCTTTGGGACTCAGAAAAAGGGTGGGCTGCCCCCAGTTGAGAATCACTGTCATATATGGATCTAAAGGAAGTGAAACCACTAATTTACTCCCCACTCCCCACCCAGTTTGGCATTTTTATTCTTCTTTCATTGTTCTTGCTACTTCATTTTGAAATGCTATAACAATTCTCTAAGTCCTCTTTTAAAACCTTAAGCCAAAAGAAACACGTATAATTACAAACAACTTTAATGCTTTGGCTATTTAACTCAATCATAATATGAGATTATTAGAAATAAGTCTGATAACTATATTTGTCACTTATTGATAAATGTACCAAAACACGTAGTCTTGTTTAATTCCAAGAGGTAGTAGAGACTCCATTGTACAGGTGAGAACACTGAGGCTTAGCGGTATTAAATACCTTGTGAAAGTCAGAGGCCTGGAATTTGAGTTTGGATGAGCTGGAAAGCTGAACCACAACCAACACTGTCTCCTGCTCTCCTGGAACGACCAAGGCAAAGGTAGAGGGGAGGCGGAGGTGGGGACCAGGCAGACAGTTTGGCGCCGTGGGGCTCTGCTGTTTCACCACATCGCGCTTAGGACAGTATGTGTCAGACTTGTTTTCAGTTTCCAGTGATAGCTCTGCTGCTCCTAAATTGACTCATGTGCACGTCACACAGATGTGACAACACTGCCCCAGTGGGGTCTAAGTCATCAGGTTGAGGCAGCCAGAGGTAATTAGGACTTTGCCTGTGGGGAAGGGATGCAGACCTGGGTCTGGGAGCCAGTGTGGCACAGCAGTGTCCTTTGTTTGCTTTTGCTTCTGAAAATCCCATCAGGGCTGGAAACGATGCCAGTGGCTCCATCCATTGCTTTGGCTGACTGCCAAACAGGTGAACGGAGAATCTGTTAGTTACCCTGAGGGGCCTGCCCTGGGGACCAGAGGAAAGAGCTCTGATCCCACGGCTGCTGCTCACTTTCTTGATGAAACTCTGTTGTTTATGCTTCGATTCCCTAATCCATACAATGGGTATATTAACGTCCCTTCTCTCCCTTCCCCAGAAATGCCTCCAAATGACAGCACAGAACCACCCTGCTCTTCTTGCCGTGTCATCCAGGGGTAGGGCAAATTTTCCTGATATTCCTCCCCCGGGAGGCAGGGCTCAGCTTTGTGCTGTGCACATTCCCCCAAAGTCCCCTCAAGGCTCTGGATCTGCTCTCTGTCCCAGAAGGCCAGTTCCTAGGGTGCCGCCCTCCCAACACCCTCTGCAGACAAACTGTTTCTCACACAATGCATTGTGAGCGTCCAAAGTCCACGCTTTCCATCTTCAGGACTCAGCTCAAATTCTTAATCTGTGGACTGGTAGTCGTCATCAGTTCCAGGAAATTCTCAGCCATTAGGCCTTCAAACTGCCTCAGGCCCCTTCCCTCTTCCCTCACTGTTTGAAACTCTGATTACACACTAGACCATCTTACTTTATTCTCCATGGCTTTTAATCTCTTTTACGTTTTCCATCTCTTTATCTCTCTGGGCTACGTTCTAGATCATTTCTCCAGTTCTATCCTCCAGTTCACAAAGTCTCTCCTGAGTTGTCGTTGTTGTTGTTGTTTTTGAGATGCAGTTTCGTTCTTGTTGCCCAGGCTGGAGTGTAGTAGTGCAATCTCTGCTCACTGCAACCTCCGCCTCCCAGGTTCATGCCATTCTCCTGCCTCAGCCTCCCAAATAGCTGGGATTACAGGAGCCCACCACCACACCTGGCTAATTTTTTGTATTTTTAGTAGAAATGGGTTTTACCATGTTAGCGAGGCTGGTCTCGAACTTCTGACCTCAGGTGATACGCCTGCCTTGGGCTCCCAAAGTGCTGGGATTACAGACATGAGCCACTGCGCCTGGTCGTCTCTCCTGAGTTTTAAATTTCTATTTTATTTTATGTCTAGACTTTCACTTTCTAGAAGTTCCATTCTGTTCTTTCACAAATAGGCTTACCCTTTACTCATATTTTAAAGACGCTCTTCTATTTATTGAAAACAGTAATATTCCATGTTTGATAATTCCAGAATCAGAAGTCTTTGTATGTGAATTCTGTTGTTTCTGCTTAATTTCCACGTCTGTAAAATGGGAAGAATATCACCTACTGGGCATGGTTATTGTCTGGATTAGAAATAATACCCGTAAAGCACCCAGCCCAGAAGGTGGTTTGTAGAGGGAGGTGTTTAATAACTGGTAGCCATGATCACTGATGTGGTTGCTATTGTTAGAAAATTCTACCACAAACGTTCACCAGGGCTAGAGTTAAAAAATTAAGAACAAAAGAGAAAAAGATGGAGTTGGGCAAAGACACAAGGAATAGTTCCCCTCAGCTCTGCCAATTAAAAAATTGTACCATGAGAGACATTGTACCTTGCCTTTCTCTTTAGGGCCTTTGTAGGATCTGGAATTGTAGTAGCAGCATCAGATCAAACCCACTGGGAGCTATATGTGCAGATATTTCTGTCAAGACCTGCTGCTCCTGGCACGTCCTGGGGCCTCCAGGGCTTCCTGCGTGTTTCTGATTGACAGACGTGGAGGGTTATTTTCTTTTCTAGCCTGAGCCTGGGGGCTGTGGTAGCCTGGGGTCATCTTGGGTCTTCAAAGCTAGCCTTCCTGGGATGAAGAGGATGGATGAGAAGATGGCACAATCTTCAGATCCTGAACAGATCTGGGTCCTCCTTCCTGAGACAGGAGCAGAGGAAGGGGACACAGCCCTGCTGAAGCTGCAGGTTCCACAACAGATTCAGCCTTGGGACAACTTCCCAAGGAATGATGGTATAGGGGTAGCAGGCGGGTTTCCCAGACACTCAAGCATCCCACCCAGGCGCCAACAGGGGGTGTCCTCTGGGTGGTCTTGGCCTGAAAAGTAAAGGTGAGGGTAAATGCCTGATAGGACATTCAGAGTGTCCCAAGAGACTGAGATCTGCTTGTTTTGCAGAGGAATCTTTCCCTTCACAGCCAGATTTGTGTCAGTGGTGACAGGGCTCTCTGCAGTCCATTTAGGTTACTCATAGAGTCGTCTTTGTCCTCTTTCCATTCCTTGTGTCCTGACAACTCTTCATGACCCCCAGTTATTCTTTTGAAATGTTTCTTGGATCTCTCCTCGTCTTTTTCTTCATATGCAGTGTGAGGATAATGATAATAACACCTCTGCAGGTGCTTAACACAACCCATAAATGGCTGAGCTGAGCTTCAGTCCATGCTTTGGGTCACCAGACTGTGCTACTTCTGAAACCAGGCTTGTCTCCTCAAAAAGACAGTTGCTCCTTGAGGGCAGGAACTGTGTCTGCCGTGTCCCCTGTAGCCCCTGGCACAGCCTACTGTTGGAAACAGAGTCAGCCCATGAGGATTTCCCTTGTGCCTGTTCCTGGTGGCTTCAGCCTCTCTTGCCTGGCATAGAAACCCAAGGATCTCCCTGCTCCTTCTCCCAACAGGACTGCTGGGCAGAGGAAGCCCCCCTTAGCTGGAGGTAGCCACGCTGGGTTCCCTCCTGTGCTCGAGAGTGTGCTCCCATTGACATGTCCTCCACTGTGGTTTCCAGGAGCTGCTCTGTGGATAGTGCATGTGCATCCCAGCCTCTTCTTGGCCTTTCTCACCCCTCCTCCTCTTCCTCTTTGATAGTCTGAGTCCCAGATCCACATGTGGTTCATTTCGTTATTTTTCAAAAAATTTCCTGGCCAGAGGATTTCAGCTTCCAGGAAGGCTCTCCCAGCAGCGTGTGGGAGTCTGAAGTTGCCCCGGGGGGCCTGCTTGTGGTCAGGCTGTCTGCTCTCTCCACTCCTGGACACTATTTGTCTTTGACTCACCTCTTCTTCCACTATGAGTTATTCTTGCCTTGACCAGCCAGACCACGTGCGGAGAAGTCTTGGAGAAGCCCACAGCTTCAAGTTAGCTGGAAGGACACCTCAAGAAGACCTTTAGGTGTGACCTTGACCAAGATCCCCTCAATACCAGGCCTGTTCCTGCACCTGCCCAAACCCAAAGGTTGAGCTGAGTCTCAGCTTTCACACTGATTTGTAAACCATTTCACCTACTGATAAATATAAAAATTCCACAACTCCTTCTTCTGCCACCCAAAGATAATCTGAACAACTCCAATGAAGAATTACGATTATTAACATACCTGGCCTCATTTTTCCTTTTCCTTTTTTTTTTTAAAGACAGGGTCTCACTCTGTTCCCCAGGCTGGAGTGCAGTGGCGTGATCTTGGCCTACTGCAACCTCTGCCTCCCAGACTCAAGCAATCCTCCCACCTTAGCCTCCTGAGTAGCTGGGACTCCAGGCTTATGCCACCACACCTGGCTAATTTTTGTATTTTCTTGGGGCAGACACGGGGTTTCACCATGTTGCCCAGGCTTGAACTCCTGGGCTTAAGCTATCTGCCTGCCTCGGTCTCCTAAAGTGCTGGGATTATGGGCATGAGTCACTGCTCCCGGCCTACCTGGCCTCATTTAACCCTATAGACAGACTCTAGGCACATGACCCCTAGCCAAGAAGATTTTGTAGAGCTGTCCTTTCTGCCTCTTAATTTATAAAACTAATAGGAACCCTTTCATTTTCCAATAGGAAGTAATATTAGGATGTTTAACAAGTGTTAGTGGAAAGGACAGGTGCTCTTCCCTCACCCTGTGTCCCCATCTTCCTAGAGAAATACACGTAAGGAGGCCAGAGGAAGGAGGAGGCCCTGGGTCATGTGACTCAGGCCAAGAAGAGCCCAAGAGCTCTTATTACCCCAGGAGCTGTGCTGGGCACAGCCAGCTTGGCCAGGGAAAGGCCTGACCCTCTCAAAACAGGTCTGCTCACAGAATCCAAGGCCTACGCACCTCTTCTCCCCACTCCTTCCTTCCCCGGGGGGGCAGAAGGAGCAGAGGGAGCCTGAGACTCCTCATGGGAGGTCAAGAAAAGGAAGAGGCTGGACCGTGGGGGAAGAAGCGAAGAGCCAAAGGCACCATGAAGCCAAGGAGGGAGGGTGAGTGTCTTCCACACTCCTGTGGACTCTATTCAGGACAGATGCTAAGACACACTTTGAAGTGAAAACTGGTGCATTTGGTTTAAGACTCCCTGTATAAGACTGACTGAGTAATCATAGCAAGGCTGATATACCCCTCATAATGTCATAGCCTATGATTACATGTTTTTCACACCATGTTTTATTCCCCATCCCAAATACTGGGGGTTTCAACATGCCTGTTCCTCCCTCCCCCCGAATCACACAAAATCCAGCAACTCTGACGGTCTTTGTTCTATGATCCTTGAGAAAGTCCTACATTTCCAATGTCAACTGCTCAACCACATCATGGCCTTGATTTCCCCAGAATTGTACAGCTGAGAAGCACATCTAGATCCTCCTGCCCACATCTCTCACTCGTGACGCTCTCCCTTCCACAACATTGGCAATGGCCTTCCAAGGAACCCCAGCTCTGTGGCCCCCAGGCTCTAAGTGGGCTCGCTGCTGGAGAAGGTACTAACCCTGTGTGCGATGGTGAATTTTATGTGTCAATTTTCCTGGGCCATGGAGTGCCAGACATATTTAGTCAAATATTATTCTGAGTGTGTCTGTGAGGGCATTTCTGCATAAGATTATCTTTTGAATCAGTAGACTGAGTAAAGCAGATGGCCCTGCCTAATGTCCGTGGGCCTCATCCAATCAGCTAAAGACCTGAATAGAACAAAAAGGCTGAGAGGGAACTCCTCCTGCCTGATAGCTTTGAGCTGGGAAGTTAGTCTCTTTTGGCCCTTGGACTTGAACCGAAACATCGAACCTTCTTGAGTCTCAAGCCTGCTGGCTTTTGGATTGGAACTTATACCATCAGCTCTCCCGAGTCTCCAGAGTGCTCACTGTGGATCTTGGGACTTAGCCTCCATAATCATATGAGCAATTCCTTATACTCTCTCTCTCCCTCTCCCCTGCTCCTTTACACATGCACGTGCACACACTGTTGGTTCTATTACTTTGGAAACTCCTGACTGATATACCGTGATTCTTACAACTTGAGTTTCACCCTGCCTTGTGCCTGGACCCCACTCACACACATTCCTCTTCTCTGCACCTTTACCACGAGTCACACAGCCTCTGTTCTTCCTGCTTCCCACTGGCCACAGCCTTCTACAGAGGCCAAGAAAAACCAAAAGACCCCCAGTCACAATCTGTCTCGGGGTTGGAGTCCCTGCTCCACAAATGAGCCTTCCACCCTCCCAATCCAGGGCCCTCCCACTGATGAAAGTGAAAATCTAAAAGGAGATAAGTATTTGAACAACAAAATAAATAGCACAGTATTGGATTATAAGCCAAAGTCTAACATAAATATCCACGAGTCCACACTGATATAAATACATGACAGAAGAAACAAATAACTGGGAGAAGAGACCCATCTTCTGCAGAGGAATTCCGAATCCTGTGTAGATACTTCCTCCACGAGGACAAGGAGCTTCATCTCCCCCTTCCTTGAGTGTGGACTGCACATAGCCACTCGCTTCCAAAGAATAGAGTGTGGTGAGGGTAGGGGGTGGGGGGAGCTCCTTTACAGTAGAGAAATTACAAATCACCTGGCAAACACTACCTTGACCGGGTGATCAAGTGACATCAGCAATGATAAGTCCTGTTCATAGCATGTACTCCCTGGTATGGTACAAAGAGAAGGGTGCTTCACCTCTATGGTTTTCACCTAAACCCATAACTCTAGTCTAATTAAGAGAATACGTCACACCAAAATTGAGGGCAATATTGCAAAACACCTGGCCAGTACTCTTCAAGGTCATGAAAAGCAAAGACTGAGAAACAGTCAGCCAAGAAGAGCTCAGGGAGACATGATGACTAAATGTAACGTGATATTCTGGATGGGATCCTGGAACAGAAAAAGGATATTAGTTAAAAAAAAAATCACATGAAATCCAAATGGAGTCTAGAGTTTAGTTAATCGTAATGGACCCATGTTTCTTAGTTTTGACAATTGTACTGGGGAAATGTAAAATGATAACACCAGGGGAAACTGAAACTGGGTGACAGGCACACAGGAACACTCTGCACATCTTTGCAGACTTTTGGTGAATCTAAAATTGTTCCAACATAAAGAGTTCATTTTAAAAGATGAGGTAGGCTAAACTAGAATATTTCTTTCTTTTGTGTGCATGTGTTATTACACAATTAACATATAGGTACCTTGTGCAGGATTCAGACAAACAGATGTTTACAGAACAAAACCCGGAAGTCTCCATCTCTCCTCTACCCCTGCCTTCCGTTTACCTCCTCAGAGCTAATAATGTTCATTATGGCTCAAACTGGGAAACTGCTTACTATGTGCCAGGTTTTGCTAGAAATGCTTTGCCAAAACTGAGTGACTGAACTTAATCTTTGTAACAACCTGTTGGGATAGACACTGCTAGACTCATTTTACAGATGGAGAAACTGAGGCACATGGAGATTACAGATACTGGCCAGGGAAGGTAGTAGGTGGCAGAGCTGGGATAAAAAGTCCAGGGCAGGCCGGGCACAGTAATCCCAGCATTTTGGGAGGCCGAGGCAGGTGGATCACTTGAGGTCAGGAGTCCGAGACCAGCCTGATGGTGACACCTTGTCTCTACTGAAAATACAAAAATTAGCCACGCATGGTGGCATATGCCTGTAATCCCAGCTACTCGGGAAGCTGAGGCAGGAGATGCGATTGAACCCGGGAGGCGGAGGTTGTAGTGAGCCAAGATTGCACTATTGTACTCCAGCCTGGGCAACAGGGCAAGCAAGACTCGGTGTCAAAAAAAAAAAGCCCAGGTTAGTGAGCGCCAGTATTCATGCTTTAACCACCAAGAGAGGAGGCACCACTTCCACTGTTTGGGCACAATCCTTGTACACACACACACACACACCCGTTTCATTAGGACTAACATCCGTTTTGTTGTACAACTTTTAATTCTTAACACATCTCAGTGCACCTTTCAGGTCAGTATCTAGGGCCTACCACCATTGTTCTTAAATGTTCTATGCCAGTGCATCTCAGCCAGGGGTGCTTTTGACCCCAGGGAACAGCTGATAAAGTCTGGAGGCATTTTTGTTTGTCACAGATGGGGCAGGAGATGCTACTGGCATCTGGTGGGTAAGGGTCAGGGATGCTGTTAAACATCCTACAACGCACAGGGCAGCCCCCAACAAAGAATGATCAGATTCAAAATGTCAGTAGTGCAGCATGGTATCCTGTGGCAAAACTAGAAGATTCCTAAGTGCCTTCTAGTTCTCACATGCCAGAAGGATGTGTCATGCAGGGCCTTTCCCTCTCCCTCCCAGCTTTCTATGTTCAGTCCATTTTCATACCTTCCTGCCATGCCCTTCCCTCCCAGCTCTCTATGTTCAGTCCATTTTCATACCTTCCTGCCATGCACTTCCCTCCCCAGCTCTCCTCCCAGAACACTCTTGTGTCTGGAAGCCACACTTTGCGGCATCTCCTGTTATAGCTCTTTTTTCACCTTGCAGATGCCCTATTGTTCCTCAGTGAATTGTCCCTGGAGAGCAATAATGACATCCACTTCTGTGACATCCTCAGGGCCCAGCATGCTGTGCTTGGTGGGTGAATCGGAAATCACATCACTCCCATTCAGAAAGAAGTCTAACCATTCAAGATGGTATTTTTTACCCCAGGGCCTCTTAGCCCTGGCTGCATAGTAGAATCACCTGGGGAACTCTAAGTAAACACAAATGTCCCAGCCCCTTCCCAGACACCCATTGAATCACAACTTCTTGGGTAAATTCTGCACATCAACGTCTTTTAAAACTTCCCTCGCTGATTCCAATGCCCAGTCAGGGAAGAGAACCACCACGCTAGTCAGTTTCTGCTGCAGAGTTATCACAAACATCTGAACTGAGTTCTCACAGTTCTTGAGATAGTGCCTGGTGATAAATTCCTGTTAAAGAAAGGGTCACGTCTAATTTCTGTTCTCTAATCCAGGGCTTCACACACTCTAAGGGGCACATGAATCACCTGAGATCGTGATAAAATGCAGATTTGGATTCAGAATGTCTGAAGTGGGGCCCGAGGTGCTGCGTTTCTAACAAGCATCCTGGGCTGCTGCTGCTGCTGATCCAGGGACTGTATTGTGAGCAGCAAGCCTTGGAATGTTGCCTCAGGGTGTAGGGACCTTCAGGCTTTTTCCCAAACTTAGGCTCTGAACTGTTTGCTTATTCCTTAGCCAGGTACCGGGTCAGGGTCATCCTCTTGGGAAACAGCTCTAGTGCAGGTGAGCTGAAACAAACGCTCTGAAGAGAAATGGCAAATGTTTACTAGGAGTTAGGAAAAAGCAAACAAACAAAACAAGGAATGAAGCAGAGGAATGGAACAACTCCTAAAGCTTAGAAACAAAAAAATAAACCCCCAGAATTTCAGGGCACCTTCCAGTTTTAACAGTCTTGGTTTGATGTCCATTAGAATGTCAGCTAAGATCCATCAAGGGCGCAATTTCCTCCCACAGACTTGAGACCTCATTTTTGCTGCTCGAGCCACACTCTGTTCTCCATCAGTGGGATTTACGCATATGGAACCGAGTGTGGAATTGGGCCCATTACATTTAACTTCCTATATCTGACATATTTAATACCTACTTTTCAAATAAATGAAATCCCTGTTTAGTGCTGGCCTGGAAAGGTGCAGTTAGTTAAGGAATTTTTCACGGGCCCGCGCAAGGCGACTCTGTCAAACCTGGCAGCCTCTTGAAGAGGGTGCAGTGACTGGGGTCTCTCAGAAATGGGGGGACAAGGTTATAGAATAATGGAACAGCTGTTATAATAAATGGGCAAATGCATTTTTTAAAAAACAGTCTTAAAGAAGAGCCTCTTTGTGTGCAGAATTATAATCACTCACACATAGAAATGTGTGTGTCTCAGAATCGGGGAAGGAGAACCTCTCAGAAGGCATCAGTTCTAAGAATCTACTTTCATTATGTGCTATTCCAGAAGGATGGATGGGCCTTGACTCTGTAAAGTATAATAAATAGCAAAGTCACAACTTGGCCTAGCTTTGACTTAGCCTCCAAATCCTCTCAAACAACAGTGGAGGGGGCTGGGGCTTGGAAGGGGGCAGCCAAGGCTAGGGGGCAATACCTACTCTCATTCCACCCTTACCAGCCAGCTACCTGGTGGGACGTGTTGAGATGAACATGCCACAGGGCATCTGAACTGGGCCAGAGCTGGAACTCTAGAAGCTGGAGCTTCTGGGGTGAAGCGTGGGGCAACCCCACACCCTGTCTGCTACCCTAAGGATCCATTTGAAGAGTTTCTATGCACAGGGTCTCTAGGTTTGGGGCTGATGGAGAAGTGGTATGTGTGTGAGTCAAGGGGTACCTACAGAAGAGAGAAACAAAGATAATGCAGAGGATAGTGTGTGTTTCCTAGTCTCCATGGAGAAACAGAAAGAAGTTCTTTTCACGAGCTGCCCTCTGAGCTTCCAGGGCCCAAATACTGCTGCTTTGCAACCCAGTGACAGAGGATGGCAGTGGGAGCCAGATATTTTCCCTTCTTTTCACAAAACCCAGGCTCTCTGGCTTGTCAACGTCCTCAGTTTTAGAGTATGTGTCACTGGGTGTTGGTGTTACTGGACTTTGGGTCCTGGAACTGGCCGAGTGGAGATGAGGTGGGGGTGCCATCAAGTGCGTGGGTGGGGTGGGGGCTGTGTGTGTAAAATTCTTTTCTCTACTCTGTAGGATTCTGCTTTGGCTGCTCATCTCAGCCCTGCACCCTGTAGAGTTTCAAAGAGCAGAATACTTAGAAAAGCAAAAAGGGAATCTGGGGGAAAAAAAACCCACGCAGTTGTTATGATGGGTTTTTTTTTTTTTGTAAATGTCTTCAAAATCTCAGTTCAGGTTCAGGGCTCAGGTCACCTGCCATCCAGGCTGGTTCTCTCAGCTCACTCAAGCCTACGTCATGCTGTGGCCACCTGGATGTGAGTATTCAACCAGGACGGGTCCCATCCCTGTCCCTTCTGCTGCCGGGGCCATCTGAGCTGCTCCTCACCCGGAGACAGAATGGATGCAGTGCCTCTCTGCGCCCCCAGCCCCACCCCCAGCTCAGCCCGACACAATAACAAACAGCCCTGTGAAAAGCACTTACATTTATGAACTGTTTATAAATTTACCGACATTGATTTATGACCCTTGGCTAGACCTGATGTGAGTCTCTTTAGGGGTATTTCTTCCTTTCTTTCTTTCTTTGAATTTTTTTTTAAGTGTTAATGTTACGGTTCACATTCTTAATATAGCCACACGCCAGGAACTATCCGGAAGACAGCTGGGAGCCCGACCAATGACCCATGGGCAGGAACCTAGACTTGATTTATGCCGGGGCTGCGGCTGGTGGAGAAAGCTGTTTCTGGTGGTTCGGGGACAGGCTGTTCTTTCAGAAGAAGACCCCTAAGAGAATGCCTCAGCTCTGAGGGGCAGTTGCAAGGAGGAGGAAGAGGGCAAATTGGATTTGGAACTGTGTGAACCTCACTGCTTCCTAGATATGTGACTTGAGATACCCTGAGCCCCAGTTTTCTTATCTAGGTAATGGGGATAATAAAATTGACCCCGAGTGGCGGCTACAGGAGTTAATGGGGGCACTATTGGTAAAATACTTAAATGTGGCTTCCCCATAGTAGGTGCTCAGTAAATGATGATGAGGACTTTCCAAAGCTTGATCAACAGTGATTATTTATTAGCCAGTTTTGTATACAGTTTGGAATGGAAATATGCCACTAGCCTCTTCAATGAGGGTATAGTCAGGCTCCCCACACAGAGCCCAGACTCCCCTTCTCAGCCATGAAAAACGCTGGAGGGGCCTGGAGGAAAGTGTGAATGAAGAGCTCCTCCCTGCCGTTGCTCTGCCTGTCACTGCACACACTGAGAAAACTGGTATCACTCTGGCCAGGTGCGGTGGCTCACACCTGTAATCCTAGCACTTTCAGAGGCCGAGGTGGACAGGATTACTTGAGCTCAGGAGTTTGAGACCAGCCTGGGCAACATGGTGAACCCCTGGTGGCATGCACCTGTGGGAGGATGAAGCAGGAGAAGCACTTGAGCCTGGGAGGCAGAGGTTGCCATGAGTTGAGATTGCACCACTGCACTCCAGCCTGGGTGACACAGTGAGACCATGTCTTAAAAAAAAAAAAAAAAAAAAAGGAAAGAAAAAGAAGAAAAAAAGAAAGAAAGAAAAGGGAAAGAAAGAAAGAAAAGAAAGAAAGAAAAAGAAACAAAAGGAAAGGAAAAGGAAGAGGAAGGAAGGAAGAAAAAACTAGTATTACTCTTATTGTGTCACTAACTTTAATTATTACCTATATTATTATCTATGACTGTCTTTGCTAAGGAAAGAAGGAACTAACATTTATTGAACACCTTTCGTTGTCAAGAACTTCGCAGGACTTATTTTAAGTCTCATATAACCCTCTAAAGTGGGTATTGTTCCTATTTTGCAGATAAAGAAACTGAAATTCAGAGAGATTAAAGTAATTTTCCCATGATCACACGGCTGGTAAGTGGCTGAGATACGACAGAAACCCAGCTTCACTCCTAAACAGTCCATTTCCCCCAAAACTCTTATCTATCTTATCCACCTACTTACCTAACCATCTACCTACCTAAAAACCAAAACAAAAAATCCCCTGAAATACTGACTGAGGGCCTGAGAGCCTCATGGTGAGGTGTGAAAACCCGTGCAGAGCACAGCATGTCCTGTGACATGAATATCAAGGAATGTCCCCAGGCAACTCATGCCTGCTCAGCCGCTGTAATTGAGACAGACCCCACCTCTCTCCACGGAGCCTTTCTGGCTCTCAAAGTAGCAGGAACAACAAAAGACAGAAGCAGACACCTGGGGCTCGAGTCCACCCGCAGGGACGCCCGCAGACACCAGGTGGCGCCCGAGTCTGGCCGAACGCTGAGCCCCCCTCGGTCTGATTTCTGAGGGGACACAGCGTCCACCGACTGTCAAATAGAGTGGGTGAAGGCGATGGCCAGCCAAAGACAGGTGTCCTAGCTATGGTCGGGTGGCTTGTGGGTGAGATGCTACGTGAGGGTGCCCTATCCAAACACTGAGCTCCGTGGGGCGCTCGTGATGTCCACCAGTGACCCGGGGAGGAGTTGTGGGCTCATGGTCCCAGGGTCCTGCCATGCAGGCGCCAGGGACACAAGATGGAAGTGGGGGCTCCTTCAGTTCCTCCAAGACAGCTGCTTTCCATTTCCCGGGTGAGGCCCCCTCAGCCCCTCCGCAGCTCTGCGCTTGGCCTGGGTGGACCCCGGCCAGTGGATGTGGTTGTTCAGGAGTCCTTAGACCCAGCTTCTGGTCACAGCGGGAAGGAGTCTCCGACGTTGGGGATCCCCCCCGGAAGCCAGGCCCTTCTGTCTAGGGCCCTGTATCTTCTCTTCCTGTGGACTGAGCCTCCACTCTTGGTTTCCACTTGGGAGAATGTCTGGACGAAAACAAGGACACTTGGATTCCGGGTGACATAGACATGCCCAAAACCCTGGTGACACAGCTCAAGCAGAAAAAGGGACAACTTGATATATCAGTCTCCTACCCTTGTCTGTCCCACCTCCTAATTACCGGGACCATCTCAGTCTTTCCAGGACATGCCAATTTCATACATCCCAATTTTTCTTATAAATCATTGAAAATAATCTGGAAAGCCCAATATTCGATGTGGCATCTCCCAGACAGCTTCTCTCCGTCAGAAGTGGGACAGAACTGTAAAAGTGCTGGGGTTTGGTTTACATACTAAGGTCACCCATGGCCTATCCTCTATTCCTAAGGTGAGGCTGTTGGAAGGGGAGAGGCTCTTTCTACCTATGCAGAGCAACATGGAAAGGCAGCCACCTGCGCCTCAGCTTGCAGCCTGGAGGCCCTTGCGTTCCTCTCCATTTATATGTCCTGGATTCCAGAGCCCAAATCTTCTATGCCCATGGACATTCAGAGGCTCATTAATTACATGGCTAAGGGAAGGAAGGGGAAGAAAAGACTCATGAAAATGTTCATTTAAACTTAATTGCTGCCCATGCTCTTACTAATTGAAGTAGCTCCGTTGGATTTCACTTATGTACCTGAGTGTGTTTAAAATGGGATATTGCACAGTATAAACTAAGCCACATCACAAACTAACGATCTGGAAAATCTCAGTTAAATAAACAAAGCTGGCTTTAAGTTACACAGGAGAAACATGTATTCTCCTGTGCGTACACACACACACACACACACACACACACACAGCCAAAGCACCAGGATCTCAGACCTTTGGTTCATATCTTCTCCTTCATAGTTCAAATTAAACACAGTCTTAGTCTCTTGCTCTCTCTTTTCCTCTCTCTTTCTCTTATTAAATTTATTTTTAACAGTACCTTAAAAAAATAAACTCACCCCTCTGTGCCACTCCTATGCCAGGTGCAGCCAGGGGCAAATTTTTACAGCTGAATTACATGACCTGAAAAATACGGAGCACATAATGAGAACATTGAGAGACCCCATCTCTAGCGCTGGGCTAGTGCTGGTGTAATAACATTCCTGGAGAGAGCAGTAGCCGGGGCAGCTGTGGAGTCAGGCTGAAGCCCTTACTCAGCATGAGGAATTATATATATCTTGGAACTCTTTCCTGAATCTAAACATTATTGCTAAGAAAGGGATAACAGTGTGAGTGGCCATCGCTCGCCAGCCAGGGCTCACATACTGCTTCGTATGTGAGTTTCCTCCCAAGGCTGAGGGGAAATGTTCCAGACCCAATTCTGCCTAGGGCAGGGATGAGGATGGGGCTGAAGACCTGGGAAGTCTTTGACTCTGGAGTGGTGTTGACATGGCAGTTGGATAAAGCTTGGCACTCCGCAAGCCCAGGCTCCATTGCCCAAGGACCCCTAGGAGGTGTTGTGGGCTGTTTAAAAGTCTGAGTCCACTTCCTCGTAACAGCTCCCTGGGCATTATCCTGGAACTCCTCAGTTATCTGGACTCAGACCAGAGCCCCTCAACCTCAGCTGTCTGCAACCATGGCAAAAGTGAGGGAAGGCAAAGCTGTTGAGCTACAGGAATCACAGCAACAAAGATGGCTCTTAGGCTGGGCACAGTGGCTCATGCCGGTAATCCTGGCACTTCGGGAGGCCGAGGAGGGTGACTGCTTGAGCTCAGGGGTTTGAGACCAGCCTGGGCAACACAGCAAAACCCCATCTCTACAAAAAAATACAAAAATTAGCTGGACATGGTGGTGTGTGCCTGTAGTCCCAGCTACTCGGGAGATTTAGGTGGGAAGATCACTTGAGCCTGGGAGGTGGAGGTTGCAGTGAGCTGAGATTGTGCCACTACACTCCAGCCTGGGTGACAGAGTGAGATCCTGTCTCAAAAAGAAAAAAATAAAATATGGCCCTTAAAAGGTGACCATCCTAGATAGAATTTTTTTTTTTGAGGTACAATTCACATAGCATAACATTGACCATTAACTAATTTAAAGTGAACAATTCAATGGCATTTAGTGCACTCATGATGTCATGTAACCAGCACCTCTACCTAGTTCAACCCAAAAGGAAACCTTGTATTCCTTAAGCAGTCACTCTCCTTTCTCCTGTCCACCCAGCTCCTGGCAACTGCCAGTCTGTTTCTGTCTGTATGAATTAACCTCTTCTGGATATTTCATACAAATGGAATCATACAAGATATACGTAAAATATAGATTTTTAAATCTTTTATTGGTGTATAATATGTATAAAGTACACAAACACTAACTACAGTTGAACAAATTTTTGTAAACAGACCACATCCAAGTAACTACTGCCTAAATTAAAAAATAGAGCATTACGTGCACCCAGAAACTCCACCATACCAACTCCCAGCCCTATTCCCCACAGAGAACCACTCTCCTAACTTCTGTATCATGGATTACTTTTACCTCTTTCCCTACCACTATGTCTGATTCAGTTTGCTCATTTTTCATTGCTGTATAGTATTCCAACATCTGATGACACCACAATTTATATATCCATTGGACTGTTCATAGATATTTTAGGTAGTTTCTGCTTCCAAGCTATCTATTTTTAATGGACACAATTCCAACAAACCTGTTGAGTAGACTTCTTAGACAATTGCTGATTAAAAACATCAAAATAGAAGGAATGGGGACATGGGGTGGGGTTGGGCTAGATGTGTTCTGGGAGTTTCATTGGTTCAGACTACTACGGTTTGAAGCATGGTGAGGGCAAGCAGAATAGAAGCAAATCTCCTTTCTGTGTTCTCTCTGGGGACATTTATGGATAAAAAGTAACAGTCAGAAAAGACCAGATGAGTTTCTAAGCTTCAGAGTCATCTACCCCCCCCATCGCCCCCAGTCCCCATTTTGGGCCCTAAACAGACAAATAGCTGTTTCCTCTGCCATAAGGGCACACCTCAAAGCCCACCTGACTGCCATCCTTTGTAATCTGTATCATGCAAAGGGCACACAGTGGGGGCAAGGTCTGACCGATTGGGTAATTGGTGGTCTTGGGCTCCCAGTCTGGGGACTGTATTCTGGCTTGAGCCAAAGCCTGGCCACTGTGGCGAGAGGACATGCCTTTAGTCTGTTGTCCAACTGACCTGTGGTCAGACCCAGGAGAGACATGAAAGAGGCCTCCAATCCATCCCTCTACAGTTTGGCTGAGGCACATTCTCAAATACTCCTCTTGAGAAATCAGTAACAGATAAAAGTATATTTCCCTGTACACATATTGAACCATTATGCAGTCTTACATTGTCTCACTACACACACAGCTAAAGCAGACTTTTTCACCTGCAGATTCTGCCTTGGTCAGCCCTATTTCTGGCATAAAGGTTTGGGGTAGCCACTTTGAAAACAAACAAAATATTCAGGTAAAAGAAATACGTATGCAGACACCCAGAATTCTTACAGTTTATGCAGCTAAGATCAGGGGCTCCCCGATCCTCTCATTTCCGCCCTCTGTGCTAAATTCAGTCTGTGTGGGGAAATGGATAAAATGCTCACACACCAGCAAACTTCTTCCAGATACTTCCTTTGTGGGGAGAAAAGATGCCTTTGAGTGTGGATTTCTCAAGCTTAATTTCCTTTCCTATTATTGGATGCTGTTAGGACGGCCTCACCACCCAACATCCCCATGGATATTGCATCATCGGCAAAATGGGTTAGGAATGGAGCCCAGTGCAAAGAAAACACAGCCCAGAAGGAGAAGGAGCTTGCTTATCACTCAGGAGAGCAGGGGGAGAGCTCAGAGCAGGGGCTCGGCTCTGGATGACCTTGGCTTTTCTGGCTGTTTTGTCTACTCTGCTCATCCGTCAAGGCTCAACCCAAGTCTTCTATTCTCTGCCCACTCCATGCCACCTCCACCTCCATTTCCTGTGGTCCGACTGTCCGTGATCTGGCCCTGGTGTCATGCTGTGGCTTGTGTTTTCTCTGTAATTCTCCTCTCCCTAATCAAATCATAAGCCCCTTAAGTTGTGGAAGAAGCTGGGTGAGTGGGCCTTGTCTTCTGCCTGAATCCCATCATGACACTCAGCAAGTAGCAGTTCTCCATAACCTTTGGATGTGAAGTAATTGCGTGCTTGTGTTTTCTCCCTGTGGATGTGTTCTTGGTCAGGGATTTTTTTTTAGCTCACTTAAAATTCTGGGACATTGAAGGCCAGAGATGATAAGTAGGTTTGAGGTAAGCATCTGATGGATTGCGTGTGACTGGAATCCTCTGTTGAGTAGGCCTGGTATGTCTGGGCTTGGTGTGGAAAGGTGCTTAGCTCAATTAGCAGTGCCTGTCGTGAGCACGGAGTGGTAAGGAATGGCAAGTGTGCCACAAATTTGCCATGCTTGATCTCATCCAACTGCTTCATCTTACAGTGGAAGAGACTGAGGTGCAGAGAGGGAAGTGACTTTATCCAAGGAAAATCAATTTCCTAAAAGGACTTTGCACTCCAGGTGGTGAGCTAACACATTGGCACCATCCACAAGCAGCTGCCTAGAGCATGGTCTCCGTAAGACCATCTTCTGCTTCCCTTTGAGGTGGTGGATTTTGACATGGGAAGACATATTAGGAAAAGGCATGAGTCAGATCTTCTGAAGCCGCTAAAGAGCATATTAAGCCGCCGACAGCTTTTTCTGATTTTTGGTTTTCTTGCAGTAGTTCATCTGTTTTGCTTTTCCCCCCCCCCCCCCTTTTTAATGTAAACAGACTTTCTTCTTTGCAGCCAGCCAAGTCTCCCCGGTGAATTTGTTAGAGTAGGGCAACTTTGATGACTTCACAACTGAAAGAATCGAAAAAAGCAACTGGATGTCGTAAGAATTGGTGCTGCTCTTTCTGAGATCAGGCCCAGAGGTTTGAGCTGAGACTTGGCTCTCCTTGTTGCTTGGAACTGGCCACACCATGTCACATTGCTTAGAGTCTACTTAGCGTTTCCTTCGTTCTGAATTATTTTCACATTGATTGTTTAAACTAGCCCCCCGTAGACAGTGAACTCCTCTAGGGCAGGGACCGGGACTTACTTATTAAGTCTCATCTCTCCCACAGCCCAGCAGACTACCTTGAACTCTGCCCATTCACCAGTTCATTCACTCACAGACGGCTGCATGCGAACGCCGTTTGTGGAATGCCTACCTTGTACTGCCAGAACTCATTAGGGAGAGAACTGCTCGGGCAAGATGGGTCATGTAGATAACACCAACTATTAAAATTCTCATGCAACAAGGATTCAGCCCAATGTGACTTTCCTTTGTGCAGCTTGACCTTTTTAGAGTGGTGAGCACCGCTGACACAGGCTTCCAGAGGGATCTGATTAAAGGGAAGATTTGGAAAAGCTGATGAGAAGGTGACAGCGATTCTTTGAGGAGAAACAATGTCTTCAGCTTCAGAGTCCTAACTAGTTTTTCCCTTCTTTTCTTTTTCTTTCATTTAACATATTTTTTTGTGAAAAAAATATATACAGAAGTAGAGAAACTAGTATAACAAGCTCCATGACCCATCAATTATCTTTAACTCACAACCAATCTTGTTTCTTCTTTGTTTTACTCTCTGCCCCCACCCTGGGCTATTTTGAAGCAAAGCGCAGATGTCAGATATGTCAGATATCATTTCGCTCATATGTTTCAATACGTGTCTCTAAAAGGGAATTTTAAAAAGATATTCATGATGCCACTGTGTATCTAAAATATTAACAATGAACCATTTAATAGCATCAAGTATACAGTTCTGTAATTGTCCCATAAATATTTCTTTTTAAATTTTTAAACAGTTTATCTGTTTGTTTCAGTATCCAGATAAGGTCCATAATTGTGACTGGTCAGTATGTTTCCTAAGCCTCTTTCAATTTATAGCAGAAGCTTTTAACTAGGGGCAGTTTTGCTCCTAAAAGGGTAACTTGACAATGTCTGGGGACAATTTTGGTTGTCAAACTGGGTTGGTGGGGAGTGTATCTAGTGGGGAGAAGCCAGGGATGCTGTTAAGCATCCTATCATGCTCAGGACAGCCCCTGACACCCCAACAACAAAAAATCCAGCCCAATGACAAAGGTGTTGAGATTGAGAACCCTGACCTAGAGGTTCCACCCCCTCTCTCTTTTCCTTGCAATTTATTAGTTGAGGAAAATAGAGTTTGTGCAGGCCCACAGAGTTCCCCTATGCTGGATTTGCTCCTTGTGTGCCAATGGTGCAATCTAACATGTTCCTGTGAACTCTGTATTTCCTGCAACTGGGTGACTAGATTGCTCACATTTTTCTCAAGGTGGCTCCTGGGCCCGTGCCGCTCACAGACACAGGCATTTTCCTAGTGGGTGCAGCACTGCCTTGAGCTGGGTCCTCCTGTTGACCTGCCTTGTAGAAAGGGCACGCCTGCGGGAAACGTCATGCATCAGAGGAGAAGCACTTCCCGGGGCCCGGGCTCTGTCCTGGTGGCCCCATTTGGCTTCCCTGTGTGTCCTTCCAACTGGGCTAGTCGTCCTCCAGCTTAAGCAAAACATCTGTCCTTTTGTGGTTTTTCAATTTGACACTAAGAAACTTGACATTTACACAGATGCAAGTTTTCAAAGCAGGTTCCAGAAATTAAAGTTATTCTTAATCAAATTAGCCCTTGAAACAATCCGGAAGCTCTCGTGTCTGCAGCTGGCATCCCGTCCATCCACACCCCCCAGATCGACAGGCGGCAATTCACACACAGCCCTTGCAGCGGCCCCCACGGCTTGTCCAAAAGCCAGATTCCTGCCATTCCAACAGTTGAGGACAAAAACCACAGAGACAAAGGTAGAGAACAAGACTCATGCTTGTCAAGGAAAACAGCTCAGAGCCCTGCAATTTAATTTTTAAGACAGGCAAGGCCCTCACCCAATAATTGAGTATAAAGTAAGACACACAGTCAGCAGCAAGAGGTGAGAATTCACAGCAGAAAGAGAAGAGGGACCATTTCAAAGCCCCAGTGGTCTGTGCCTATTTAGGGCAGAGATAAATAGCCTACTCAGCTCTATAGTCCCTAGGGCTGTAATTATAATCACAATCATCAGTGTCCAGGACACGTGTCTAAGTCATCAAGGGCAAGACAGGAGGAAAGCTGGTGCTGAAATGATGGAGGGAGAACTGTTTACTACCCACTGTTCTGGGCGCTGGGAGTACAAGGAGAAAAGACATAGGCCCAGCCTTTAAGAAGTTTATGTGGGTGAACAGGAAGGATTTCAGTGGGGTGAAATTCCATAAATGAGGGAGCACAGTAAGGTAGACCTAATGCAGCTTGAGAAAACTTCTAGGAGAAGCCGACAGCTGGGTTGAGCCCAAGAGGAACAGAAATTAGCCAGGTAGAAGGGTGACAACAGGACTCCACAGTTCAGACCTGCAAGGGGCAGGGCGTGGCCTGGCCGACAGGTGGGGCAGGAGACAGGGTCTCTGAGAATGCTCTGTGCAGCAAACCAAGCGCTCTGAGCTTTTTGTTTGTTCTCTGAACTGTAGGGAGTTCTGAAGGTTTTAAGTAGGGGAGGGACATAGTGTGATTTACATTTTGGAAAAGGTTGTTCTGGCTGAAAGGATCAGGACAGGAGGGGGAGCAAAAGCAGGGCTCCCTTAGTGGTTGACAGTAACCCAGGCAAACAAGGGAGGGGTGTGAAGGCAATGGAGGAAAAGAGGAAGGAGCAAGGGATGACGGGATTATCATAATTCATCCCCCAGAGTGCCATCCCCTACAGGGTCAAAGCCATCTCTCCAGGAGGAGACAGACTCCTGGTGCTATTAAGGTCACAGATAGGGAGCAATGCTCTCTGGATCCCAACCCAACTCTGACTCCCAACGCCAAGCCAGTTTGAGGCTGGCAGGGCTGTCCTGCATTTTACGCCTTCGATGAAATTATGCCCAATGGGATATGTAATTTTTGTAAGGCAGGAAAACATAATATGCTTTAGGAAGATTTCTATAAAACAATTAAAATATCAAAGAGTGCATTAGCTGGAGAGAACCTGGTAAGTCATGAAGCTGGTGTCCCGGTGCCAGGTGGAGACTGTAAAAGTGTGCGTTCCAGCCACTGGGAACATGGGCTCCAGGAGAGGCCCCGTCATTCAAGGTCTAGGGGGTGCCAGGACAGGGTGGTGGTCCTTTAGAAGGGCTGTGTCTGACCTAGAGACCAATGGGGGAGATGAAAGGCTTTGAGAGAGAAGGACAGTGTGGGCAGCTTTTTAGAGAGGGCAGAGCCGGGCCCTGCTGCCATGGGAAGGGGCTTGCTGTGTTTACACAGTGACATCGGAACCACCGCCAACGGCTCTTATTGAAAAGTGCGGTGATCTCCACAAAAGAGGAGAATGGTATAATTCAGGCTTGCTTTCTCTCCCTCTCTTTCATACACACACACACACACACACACACACACACTCTTTTTAAATGTAAAGAGCAAGGGGAAAATGTCTATTTGCACATCTGGCTTGTTCTTTAAATAGCTCATTCCAAGAAAGAAATATGTTCTCCCTGCCTTAATTTATGTTTCTACCTTTTTCTTCCAATAAGCCTGCAGGAGGAAAAAGGGAGGGAGAGAAGCCTGAGGCCTTGCAAGGATTCGGCAATGGCTTTGGTATGCTGCTGCCTACACAGCAGCATTTAACCCAATTACAGGATAATAAGGGCTCAGACAAATTATCTGCAAATAGATATGTCTATATGTAAACCCTCATATTTGGAACATGCGTCTGGAGCCAAAGAAAAGTTAAGTGCTTAGCCAGAGAGTGACTGAGCTCACGGTTTTCCCCCCTCAGACCTGCATGTGGAGATACTTGACTTAGATAAATAAGAAATCCCAGGTACTGGCTACATCCAGATGAACAGTTTGACACAAGGAGGAAGAGACTGTGCTCCCAGACCGTTGCCATCTGCGGTCTGTGCCTGCCCAGTGACCCGGGGGACGCTGAGGGCTTCGCTGGGTTGGCCCAGAGTGGCCCTCACACACAGACTGGTCTCTGGGGGACTGCCTGGCCACCCTCCTCCCCTTCCTTCCCAGACAGCAAGGGGACACCACCTAGAAAAATGCTCACAGGCCAGCCCAAAAGAAATTGCTGCAAGCCTAATTCACAAAGGCCATGGGCTGGGCTAAGGGCAAGTGGGGACAAAAGCAATGGAAGCTTTGTGCATTTTAGGATTCGAAGCCATCAACCAATGCTCAAAGAACTCTGGTGCTCCTCAGCCCCCACACTTTCGCTGCACAGCAGAGCCGGATACTGAGGTGCAGAGGGGAGCCTCATGTTCTAGCCCATGAGGAAGCCAAGGCAGAAAGAACCCAGGTGTCCATCCACATCACAGGACTCTTTTTGGGGCCAGCACCACCCTCCAAGGAAGAACACAGCTGGGGAGTGGAAAACTGTTCTGGGCAGCACAACTCTTCTCTGAGAGCACAATCTAGAAGAAGCTGGAATTTGTTTTCTTTTTTTCCCTTTGTCTCCCTAATAATGTACCCCAGAGGAAACTTTTACAAATACGAATTATGTAATGCGCACAACAAAGTGTGCGTTGCATGATGCAAAATCTCTTCGTTGCCATGGGGGTGCGTTTGCTTGAGTACAAACAGGAGCACAATCGGGGACGGCTCTGTGTGTGGGTCTGTGTGTGTCTGTGTGAGTGGCTGTCCCATAGCAGGCCCAGCACTATGACCTCTGAACCATCGTGCTGGCTTAACAGTGTACCCATTTCTCCATTCCACTATGTGCCTGCTGGGCTACAGTTTTCTGCATTATGATGTGTTCTGCTGTACCTTAAAAACTGTTTTCTTTAGACAGGGTGTTTGCTGTTTTTTATGGGACTATTGAAAGCAGCCCACATGTAGGCCTTGGAAAATAGTTTTGATTCTCAGGGAGAGGGAAGTGTACCAACTGAGGCAGCTTTCCCAGAGGTGGTGGGGAGAGGGGGCTTTTCAGGTGAGGCCTGCTAAAGACACCTTGACGCTGTCCCTTGTCATTTCCAGGAGCATCTTAAATCAGTTTGAACATCTGCAAGGCTTTGAGGATGGTCAAGTCAGGGCCTGGCGGAGAGGCTGGAGGAGGGAAGAAGCCCAGATGTCCAGCCTTAAAAGTCCTCTGTCTTAACTCTTGGAAGACGCCCCCAATCCAGCCAGGCCCCCTCCTGCCTGCTTCTACCACCTGTTTTAGTACCAAGGTTTTAAATTCAGTTCAGTGTTCAAAGAGCAGGGGCAGCTGAGTATGGAGCAGGGCAGGGAACGGTGGAAAGACCAAGGTGTTGTTTTTTTCAGACAGGAGGCCTGGCTTTCGTCGGGTGTGAGGAGGGACCCAGGTGTTTTTAGGCAGCCCCCAGAGCAGGCCTGGCTGTCTGGAGTGGATTTCAATTCTCATTTGCCAAACTACACTTTCAAGAGGTGTCAGATATCGAAAACCTATCCTCCAAGCCAAAGCAAGCATTTGGGGAAGGAGAGGCACAGAAGGGGCTGGGGATGGTAGGAGAATATGCTAGTTTTTAAAATGGGAAAGAGAAATGTTCCTGCACATAGTGTTCCAGGTTGGGTATTTCTTTTTAAATAATTGGTTAAGCTGTGCATAAAACCAGGTAAGTCTATTCTGCATTGCAAAGAAGCCTGGGCAGAGCCTGGTCTTCCCGGCACAGGTGGGATTTTTGTAAACCAGAGCTTTAGAAGACAAGGGCAGGGGCTGTGTCCTGGTGACCTAAGATGACCCACTTCTTAAGGGAAACTCAGAGGAGGAGAAGGAGGGAATGGCAAGAAAAGGTGTGAGGGAAGTATTGGAAGGAAGGGAGGAAGGAGAGAAAGCAGAGAAGAAGGGAAGAGAAGGAGAAGAGGGAGAGGATGAAGGAAAGCAGGTGTGAGCACAAGTTTCTAACTATGGGGTCTCAGGCCCCTCACCTGTACGAGGCGCGAGGCCGGCAGAGCTTGGGGGCCCCAAGCTGTCTCAGCGCCTCTGTCCTTAAGCATCAATAACTTCATTGACAGCTGCCCCCTCTATAGGGTTCAGCATTGTCTGTAATGACTCATGAAAGCATAAAATTAAGACATTCTGGGAAGCCAAGGGAATCTGGTTTAAAATGTGTGTTTGGGGAATGGAAAGCATTAGAAGAATGCTTGTGTCTGGACTATTCTGTTGTTTTCGTCCTCTGTTTTCTCTTCAAATTAATGAATGAGTCACGGTCGTCTTTAGTCCTGTGAAATGCCTCCACAGGGGGTGTGGGGGGAGCTGGGATCTGACAGCCGCATTTGCTCCGGCTTTTTGGACTGTTCAGACCTGTGGCTGTTTTCCCTTTTCTCTTTCTATGTGTCTCCAGAGAAAGGATCTTTCCCGTTAACAAGCAGCACAACTCCAATGTGTTTCTCCTCCCTCCTCCCACCACCAGGTCTAGACCGCCCACCTTGAATAAAACCCAGCCAAGTTACAGGATTTGCAGGCCAGGTTGCCCTAGATCTCTGCACGGTGCGGAAGCTGGGAGGCCAGTTCCCATCTAGTTGAAGCCCTTGCTTTGCCCCACATACCTTTGATTCATCCCCCAGTGTCTGCCTTTGGTCAGTTCCCCACACCAAGGGCACCCCTTCAGAGTGTACAGAAATAGCTTGTCAACCATCACAGGGTTAAAGAACAAGGTACAGCAGAGCCCCATTTTGCAGAGGTGCCTTTCCTCTTTTCTCCCTGCAGGTGGGCCCCTCCCTTCTCTTGCACTTCAAAGACTGCTCCTCCAGGGCCCACTGTCCAGCCTCCTTGGTCCTGCACTGCTAAGCCTGCTCTGGCCCCACACAGCACTGAGCCCCTGGGACTTTCACAAGCCGGCCATGCCCCATATTTATCTCTTGAGGGAGTCCTTCTTACCTCTGCCTCCATAAAACCAGCTGTTCCTAAATGCTGGCATTAGGAATTACTGTGATAAAAGTCAGGGAGGAGAAAGAGGAGAAGAGGGAGCATCTCATTTGAAGAGCTCGGCGAGCCTTCCCAAAGCCCTTTGCAGTTCCTACCCCTGCCGACAGATGGCTAAGTGACATCCTTGACTTGCTGCGCCACCACCACCCTCACCCCGCCTCCAGTGTCCCTGGGGAAAAAGACCAAGACTTCTTTCCTGAAGCGCCTACTAGGCACCTAGGGTTTTTCATTATGCCCCAGGAACCCTGCCATTGAATCAGGAAACGGTTGAGGTTCAGGGAGGTTACCAAGCAGCCCGAGGTCTCCTACCCAGAGATGGGGGAAGCCAGATTCACTTCTGGATTCATCAACCTTCCAAGCAGGAGCTGACTGCCTCCTGGGCTCCAGAAACATCTTCCCAACCTCTAAGTCATTTTTCTTCTTCCGGAAGACAGAACTGGCAGCCTCCACAGCCCACCGCTCTCAGAGACCTGGCCCATGGGCTCAGTCTTGAAAGTACATCTTAGCTTGAGGCCAAGCAGTCTTCTGTGCCCAGATGAGACCTGCTGGGGAGGGAGTGGCAGAGAGGGCTGGAGAGCTAAGCCCACCCCCACCCAACCCACATTTCCCCCTCTCTCCCCATCCCAGCCAATGTCCAAAATGCCTGAGTATGTCGTGCCAAAATTAGGCAAAGAACATTTATGCCTTATTACCAAGCCACATAGCAACAACTATACAAATGATCAATTATGCATCAGATAACCTTCACTGCACATTTGATTTAATTACAACACTAAAATTCCAAATACATATATTCCATCGTTATAGATTCTTGCTTGTTGAGTGTGGTCATTTACTCAAAATAAATTGAGGGAACGATGTTTATATATGCCAGTTTCAAAGCCAGTAGAGAAAAGCTGATGTTTATGTAAGATGTGATTATAAAATAATGACTGTGTTTTTTCAGCAAACAGAGTAGGACTCCAAAGACATTCCACTGGAAAGCTCCATCCAATTCCAGTGGAGTTGCCATCACTCAAGTTCCTTGTGGCATCTCTTTTGGAATTGCCTTCAGAGTCCATTTGTGTGGGCCACATGGAAAAAAAAAATAAACCACTTCGTCCCACCTTGTTATTGACCAAAAAATTTCATTACCCAGTTCAATTACTCACCTAATTCACTGGGATTGGCTTCAAATAATTTTCAGTTGCTTCTAAATATCAGATCAACTCCAAAATGATGCAAATTAGCAGGCTTTGAAGGACATTTCCAAGTACACTGAGTAGGCTCTGAAAACAATCCCAACAGAGTCAGGATCCAGGCAGCATTGGCGGCGAGGTCAGTTTTGAGTTGAACCTTGAAGGATGAGAAAGCTCTGAGTGACCATATAAGTGCTCTACAATGTACCAAGTACTTTTTCCACCTAGCCCTTCTTTGGAGTCTCGCAGCAGTGGGAGGTGGTGTGATGATCACGCGATGGTAGGTGAGGAATGTAAAGCCCAGAGGGAAATCATTCATCCCAGTCCCATAGCTAGAAAACAAATAACAGAGCTGGAACTTGAAATCAAGGCTTTGTGTGCCTGTGTGCACAGTGTCCACCTTCCCCCAATGTCCTGCAGGATCTCAGGAGGCAGAAGCCAATGAGTAGGCTGGGCTGCCTGAAAGAGAGGAGTCCTGTAAACAAGAGGAGGAAGGCAAGGCCAAGGTGGTAGGTTGGGCTGGATTCTGGGAAGCTGTTGGTGCCAGGTTAAACAGCATGGCAGAGATTGAATGCTGTAGCTCCTGGGCACAGAGCAGTGGTGGGGACAGCATGGGACCCCCCCAACATGGTTGGCTCTTTTGAGACCTGGACACCGAGAGGTTCTGAGATGCCCCAACATGGTGAACACTGCAGGCTGCTTCACTATACATCTGCCTAAACCAGCCTCTCTGACTTTCCCGAATATGAAGAGTTGACTCTCTGCAGCCAGAGTTCTGCTGATGGCCCAGGTATACCAAATGGCAGTCTCACATGTGGCAGTGAGCAATGTGAGTGGTGGCCAAGTGTGGGTACATTGGATCCCCTGGGGACATGTTTGTTTTTTCTGGAACCATCCTGACTGGTTCCCAACATCATGGGTGTAGAGTTTCTGCTGAAATTGTCCTGTGGTGTGGTTGGGTATTTGTCTAGTCTGCATTGTTTCTGGTTGGGCAGCATCCTGGCTTGGTTCCTGGGCCTCCCAAGACACTTTGCCAACTCCCACATACTCTATAATAAACTCATTTTCATGTTCGATAGCTAGAGTAGACTCTGTTGTCTGCAATTAAGCACTTTGTTCTATCCATCCTTCTGTACACTGCACAGATGTATACTTTGAACAATTTATTCAACATCTACTAGTATCAAGATTTGTGTTTTGATGTGCATTTTTCTTGTTTAATACAACAACAACTGCCTTGTGACATAATACCCACTAAGAGAGGAATACACTGAAGCTCAGAGAGGTTAAGAAACATAACTCAAGCCGCAGAGTTAGATATGGGCAGATTTTCAAGTTGCCCACCACTTTCCAATGACCTAAAGGTCTGAGAAAAGGATGCACTGGTGAAGGAACAAAGGTGGGTGTGTCTTTTTAGAGATAGGAGGTCCAGCGGGCCAGAGCATTTTGAGAGGCCCTGATTGCACAACCTCAGGATGGATTTGATGATGAGAAACTGAGGCAAGGACCAGAGAGAAGGCTAATTTGGGCCGTTGTCCTCATTAGGTGCACCCTATCTTTGGGTGTGCCTTGCTTACTAATGGTGATAGATTCTGTAAAATGAGGCCAGATTCCTGTAACTTGGGATATGATTTTAAAGACACTTCGACAGCTCACTATTCACAAGACTACTGCAGAACCTCCTTTTATCACGGGAAGAAGCCTTTTGATCATACTGTCCCCTCTGCTTTCCTTTGTAATTCAAGATTTTCACAGATGGAATCAATGCACCGTGGGGTCCACCTTCCTTCTCTGCAGCCTCACCAAGGCTTCCCCATGCTCTCCAGACAAAAGGCTAAGGCAACAGGAGGGGGAGTGTTTTAGTTCCAAAAATATCCCCTCTCTTTGAAGCAGGTGAATTCTTTCTATGCTTAGTTCTTCAGAATAAGGGTTGAAAGCCCAGGACTCAATCTTTCCTTGTTGCAGAGAAATGGTTTGATCAGGGCTATGTCTCCATTTCTCAGCAACAAGGAACTGAAAACATGGAGGGCAATGACTAACATCAGTGGGCTCAGCCTCCCCACTTCAGGTTCCCTCCATGACTTCTGGTTCCCCCCATGGCTCGAGGCAGGACGCCTCACCTGCCCAGTGGGAGCAGGGTCCTCAGCAGCCAGAAGAGCGCTTCTGGCAGCCCTGGCCTGGGACAGTCCCTAGGAGGCCCCCGCCCAAGCCCTCCCCTCCTTAATTTCCTCACTGCCTTCACTCCCTTACCCCCTCATCTCCTTCAGCATCCTTGCCTCCTTCACCCCCTTGCTCTCTCATCCCTCACCTTCCTCATCTCTCTGCCCCACCCTCCACTCCTCCCAAATTCTCCTAGCCCCCTTACACCCCCAATTCCTCTAACGTCTCTTACCCCCTCAATTCCCAGCCCCTCAATTCTTCTCTCCTCCTCCTCTCCTTCTCTCAGCCCCTCACTTCTCCCCTCTCTTACACTTCCCCGCCATACCCTGCTCCCTTTGCATGCCTGCACCTTGGGCTCTCCACACAGCTGCTTCTCCACCTCATCTGCAACCAGCTCCTTCTAATAGAGGCTGGTCTGGTGAAAACCAACCCAGGCCAATTTTCTGTAGATTCTGGATGTGATCATTTCTATTGCAATGAATAGAAAACCTAGCTCAAAAACTGACTTGAACAGTAAGGGAATAACATATTAGAAAATGCAATGGAAAGGCCAGGAGTGGTTCGACCTGCAGGAATGGTTTGATCAGGGCTGTGTCTCCATTTCTCTGTGATCTGCCCAGCTCTGTCCTTTTTGGTGATTTGGCTTCATTTCAACCTGATTTCTCAGATGGTGACAAAACAGCTGCAATTGTTCCAGGCTTCACGTCCACATACCACACTGTGGAGAGTGAGGGGAGAGAGCTCTCCCACCCTACCCCCAGATATTTAACATGAATCCTGTGCTTCACTCTGATTTAGCCAACCTCAGACAGACATTATGGCCAGGAGAATGTCAAGCACTGATGGGCTTGAGCCTAAGTTCCTTCCCATCTCCGAACAAAGAAATCTCTGTGGCAAGGGGGATGAAACTCCATGGATTGGCTTATGGAGCTGGGAGAGGGATGATTTCCACCAAAGCAGCATGCTGCCCCACTGTGGGAGAGAATAGGGGATGGGGTAGGGGTGGGCTGGGAGCCATCACATTGTCCACCTCCCAGTGAGCTGGTCTTTGGTCTTAGATACAATCTGAGCCTCAGGACATCCTAGTGAAAGCATGGCCTTTAGATACTGACAGACCCTATTTGGATATCAGATCTGCCACTGTCAGCTTAAGGAAGTTTTAACAAGTTGCTTAATCTCAACAAGCCTCAGTTTTCCCAGCTGTAAACTAGGCATAATTCTTCCTGCCTTTCAGGAAATTAATATATGCAGGAGAGTCTGCATGGTGCCTGGACCCCACATCTGTCCAGATGCCTGGACAACTGATATGTGGTAACAATAGTTACGAGAATTTTTAAGCCACAGAACTCAGGAGTGGGCTCTGTCTGTTCCCCAACCACCCTATGACTGCCCTCTGCTAGAAGCAAAAAGCCCTTTGTGTTGCATTTGAGCCAGAGGCTGGCACAACGGCCTCAGGTGACCTGCTGAGCTGCTTCTCCTTCCCCCAGCTTGCTGGTGACTCAGGGCCCATGGACATGTGGCTGGTCCCCTCATGCGCCCCCAGGCATCCTAGGAGCGCTAGTTTCAGGTAACGCACTGAGAACTGTCAGGCACAGGGCTATGAAAAGCTTTTCGTTTGCTTACAAAGTACTAAGCAAGATTCTGGGAGGAAATAAAGGAATAGTCTTGATCCTGAACATTGGTGTCAGGCTTCAAGGCAGAAGTGTGGGCTTTGGAGTCGGACAGCATTGGTTCCAGTCCTGGTGTTGCCACTTGGGAACGGTGTAGTTCGCCCCTTGGGAAATGATTTCCTCCTTTGTAATAAGAAAATATAATCAGGCTCATTTCATGGGTTTGTTTTGAGGACTGAGTGCAATAAACCATACAAGGAACCTAGGACTATGTCAGGAATTACTGATTGATAAAGGTTAATGCTATCATGATCAACTGCCAATAAAAATATTTCAAGAATCTCTCTGCATTGCATCTGTAACATTCTAGGATTTGTTGATTATATCTGGGTTCAAGAAGATTTACAGGATGCTCATATTATCATGCCAGTTCAAATTACATCAACGTCTATTCATTCAACTGATATTTACTGAGCACCTGCCAAGTGCCAGGTACTCTGCCAGGAGCTGAAAACACAACTGGGCTGCCAGGTATGGTCATGCAGGTTGTGCACTGCACAATTTCATGTGCCTAGTCACATCCTAATCTGTGTAAATGCCCTCCATGCCCTGGAACTGTGCAGTGCACAACCTGTCTGGACATACGAGGTACCCTGCCTACTCTCTACTCAAATAATTCCACCAAAGTATAATTCAAAACTCAGATGTGTGTAATGAGGAAAAGGCAAAGGAGGGCTGGAGTGAGGTCCAAACCATGTAGAACCTCATTGGCTGGGTTAAAGACTTGGATTTTTATCCTTGGAGCAATGGGAAGCCATTGGAGGATTTCTAAAGGGGAGCAACACAATCTGATTTGCATTTTTAAAATATCCTCTGGCTGCTATGTAGAGAATGGATTACAGGGACAAGTGTGGAAAGCAAGGTGTCCTCCACGAGGCTTTTCCAGGAGAAAAATGGTCATATCTTGGACTGGATGGCAGGAAAAAATGAAAAAAGGAAGAAATTCAAAGGTTTATATGGGCTGGGGGTGGGGAGAAGAAGGAGTAGATGGAGGTTGGGCATTTTTTCTGAGAAGGGAGCCAGAAGGAAGACCAGGTTTTCTTCAGACTTCCTAACAAAATCTTCTGTGAAGGGCCTTATGGTGCACCTTCTGTTTCCGTGCCTTGAGACACTTAACATTTCCTCAGCAGCTGCAAGAGTCAAGCTATAAAGGGCAAGCAGGGAGGTGGGTGGTGGGGCAGGCTCAGGGAGAGAACTCCAGCTCAAAGCCTTGGCTCAGGAAGATGCTATAATCTCAACCAGGTCCAGGTCATGTCTAAGTCAGGAGCTGTGCTGAAAGCCTCAACACAGAGCTGCAATCCTCACCCATAGGTGACAGCAAATCCAGTGTTTGAATTCCCTACAGGAAGGCACCTTTATGGAAACCTGCCTGAGGCACTGGAAAGATGAGTCAACCCCAGGCACCAGAAGCCTGCGAGACCTCAGAAGTCTACCTGTTGGAAAGCCTATTATTAGACTTCTAAACTGCCTCAGTCTAGCCCACAGAGGCACATCCTACCTGTATGCAAATCCCTTTTCCACCCTTAAGTCATTCATTAGTCACCAGTGTCTCCCCAGCTTCCAAATCTAGTTCTGCTCTGGAGAAATTACCTAGGGCGGAGTTGGTGCCTCTGAGGGCAAAGGTCCCACAAAGATCAACTGCCCTGATTCTCCACCACAAAGGGTGACAATGGGCCAGTGCCTTGGACCCAACGGGCTACTGCCCTGGCAAACAGGCCACCTCCTCCCTGGAGGACAGCTGGACCTCTGAGTACTTTTCTCTCCAAAGCTCAGCTGCAGACCCAAGCCTCAGAGCTGGTCACATGGTGAGGGACCAGCAGGGTGCCAGATAACCCAGTGGATAGTTACAAAATGGCTTGTGAAGCAGGTTAGGGTCAAGCTTTACCAAAAATTCAATCTTTCAAAGAGTCTGTGAGATGTAGGCTTTCCATCAAAAAAGTCCAAAGCACATTGTCTTATAGGGTGTGCTATCCCTCTGTTCGTTCATTCGTTCATTCATTCATTCATTCATTCATTCATTCATTCATTCATAAAATGTGAATGGAGCACTTTGTGTCTGGCAACGTGCTAGATCCTAGGAAGAATTCAGACACTGAGAGGGGCAGGGTTGCCACCTGTCGGGAGTTTGCCTTCTAGTGTGTTCTAACAGTCTCTTTGCCTGAGGTCTGAAAGCTTCTGCTCATTGTCTAGGTGTGTCCCTTTCATTCTTCTCAACGCTCAGAGGAGGTGCATTAAAAGAATTCACCAGTACACCCCCTGATTGTAACGAGACCTGCCCAGCAGGAGCCAGGATACTCCTGGAGTATTCAGCCAAAGCAGATAACAACCATGAGCTCAAGCCCTTGTGGACAGAATGTAGAACAGATGATCAAGTAGGGCTTGCCAATACCTAGAGAAGTAAATAGTAATAAAAATAGCTAACATTTGAGCTTAATTAACAATGTGCTATTACTAATTCCGTGCTCATAACCACCTTACGAAATTGGTATGATGATTTTTATTGATAAATAACATTTGTACAAATGATACTTTGTTACATGCATGGAATGTATAATTATTGAGTCAGCATATTTAGGGTAACTACTGACTGGAGTATTGTATGTATTGTATGGTTGAGAACATTTCAAGTCCTCACTTTCAGCTATTTTGAAATGTACAATACATTGTTGTTAACTACAGTCACCCTACTCTACTACTGAGCATTAGAACTTATTCCTTCTAACTGTATGTTTGTATTCATTAACCAACCTCTCTTCGTCCTCCACACCCCATACCCACAACCTTCCTAGCCTCTGGTATTCTCTCGTTCTACTCTTCACCTCCACGAGATCAACTTTTTAAAAAGCTCCCACACATGAGTGAGAACATGCGATGTTTGTCTTTCCATATCTGGCTCATTTCACTTACCATAATGACCTCCAGTTCCATCCATGTATGCTCAGCAAATGACAGGATCTCATTCGTTTTTATGGCCAAATGGTATTTAAATGGGTATGATGATTACTTTGACTCTGCAGATGAGGATATTGAGACAGAGAACGTGGTTAACAGCTTACCCAGTGCCGTGCAGGTAGCAAGTGGCAGAGCCAGGACCCACACTGAGGCACCTGGCTCCAGGGCTGTGCCCTAGCTGCTGCGCCACACTGCCTCTCCTGGGAGTGCCCCCTGGAGAGAAGCATGAATGCACTGGGAGAGGGTGTGTCCACACATCCATGTTGCCCTCCTGGCAGGGTGCCAGGATTAGCACATCTGTAAAAGACAGATATGGGGTTTTGGACAAGACCAGAGAACTACACTGTGTGATTGGGACAGTGACTGGTTGAACAACTGTCTTCAAGGGGAAGCAGTGACTGGGCTGGTGTTACCCTGGAGGGGCACGTCCTTGAGGAGGGCCACAGGGCATGGAGTTTGCCACCTAGAATACTGGAACCAAACATTCCAACGAAAATGCCATCAGCCTCGGCCTACTGAGCATGTTCATCAGTGACTCAGATACACAGGGGAGAGGCTGTGCCTACTGAGTCTGCAGAGGCAGGAGGGAGAGCTGGTATAGGCCATGTAGACCGCCATATCCCAAGCTGGTTGTCTCCCTGGAGGAGAAGAGAAGACGATTACAAGCTTCAGAGATGACTTCTGGCAAACAAAAGCAGTCATCGCTTAGTAGAAGGAGGCATTTATCAGCAGGTGGAACCTGGCTGGATGCAGTAGGGATGCTGGTTTTGTGGTCTCCTGTCCCAGTCCTAGACACTCTGGAGCCTGGGCTTTAAATCCCATAAGGCCCCTGGCTGAGTCAGCCTCAAAGAGCTGCTTAGCCTGTAGGCTGCTTCCTGTGATTAGATCCCTCAGAAGTAATATCAGAAATGAGATTTGTGAGCAGAGGCTGAGCTGGGACAAGAGTCGGCTCTGTTGGCTTGGTTTGCACTGTGACCTTGAACCCATGTGAATGCCTGTGAGTCTCCTATGAAAGCCACTCCAAAGCCTTAGCTAAAAGACATCCATGTCACTACTACTTACGTATTAGCAAGAATTAGTTTCTTGGTTCCCAGGCCAAGGACTAAGAAGCACCCAAGAGGGGCTAAGGAACCACCCAAGACAGAGTGGCACCCAGGGGCCACTGCAAAGTCAGGTGGGAGGATGGATTATCTCCCATTGCTGTTAGTTTCCTAACAAACGACCACCAACTCTGTAGCTTAAAACAACACCCACTTATTATATCACAGTTCTATAGGTCAGAAGTCTAGTACAGCATGGCTCAGCTTAGGGTCTCACGGTCCAAAATCAAGGTATCCACCAGCCTGGGCCCTGATCCAGAGGCTGTGGAAGAGAATTCAGGATCCAGCGGCTTTCTGATGTCATCCAAGAGCCTCTCTCTGCTCTGTAAAGCCACCCTCGCCACTACTCCCTCTGTCTTCAAACAGCAATAGCGGATCAAGTTCTTCTCACACTTCGAATCTCTCTGACTTCCCTCGCCATATCTCTTCTGCCTTTCTCCCCTGCCTCATGTCTCTGACTCCAGCCAGAGAAAGTTCTCTGCTTTTAAGGCCCCCTGTGATTAGAATGGGCCATATTTGCATGTAACTTGTGGCAAGCTTTTATTAAAAAAATTTTTTTTGTAGCATTTGTTGACCTACAGCTGTAATTCCATGTATGGGCTTAAAAAAAAAAGATCTCAAAAGACAAAGGATAGAGAAGGGGTGGTAACTGGTGACAGCATCATTCCCTACCCTACACACACACATGCACAAGTGCACACACATACATGCACACACACACAGACCCGCACATACACACATGCTGGGTGCCTGCATTGAACTCTTCCTGGAATATCACACACACTGAGTAGATGTCATGAGTACCATCACAAGCCACCCCAGACTAGGGGTATAACAGCACCCCCATAACAGTGACAAAATAGTATTTCTTCACTTGTGCATCAACTGTGTTCACCACTGCCAGGAGTGCTAGGCCTTGTCTCTGTCCCTGCCTCACAGTTTAGCTGTAGAGAAGGATGAGTTACCTCTAGGGGAACATAGTGTCAGGAGGGGCAGGATAGGAGTCAAAAGGAAGTGTACAAGCCCCAGTCCGAAGAGCTGAGGGAACATCCATCCCAGTTTCCTCTCCACAAACACTTTTCCCTGGCTTCATTCCCCTGGAGTGAAGGTATCCACCAGCCTGGACCCTTATCTGGAGGCATGATCTCCCTGCCCCCAGGACTCCACTTCCAAACAGGGGACGAATGACACATCACCCCTGCAAGAAACCCAGGGCTGGCATGTCAGAGCTGCTCAGGGGCACTCCTGCCTGTCAGCTGGCTGTCCTTGCTCCAGGGTTGGTGTCTCAGTGTGTCTGTGTGTAATCTATTCTAGAGTCACACACACACACTCATGCATGCACGTGTGCACACACACTCCAGGGCTTAGTGCCAAGATCCCTTCCCTCCTCTCTATCTCCTCTTTTGTCCATCACTTGCTGGGCCACGGAGGGCCTTGGAGGGCTAGGCACACCTGTTTGGCACCCACATGACTCCACTGCTTCAGAGAGAAGGGGTGAGAGAAGCCTCCTGTGAGCTGGGGGAGCTGCCCCGTCCGGCCTCCCCCTTAATTCTCCTCTTGGCTCTCTATCTTATCCAGAGGTGGAGGCTCCATCTAACTCCAGACCCTGCCTGTCCAGAGTGGCCCCATGATGCAATGCAGGCATCATAAGGGAGGTTCCCAATTGTGACACAGGCATTTGATTCCACTTAATAGGATGTGTCAGTTAGGAACAGTTCTGGCTGTGCATAACAGGATACCCAAATTTTAATAATTTTATCATAAATACGTGAAATTATCTCACAAAACAAGAAGCCCACATAGCTGGTCCCAGGGCGTAGTGGTTCAGGGATGTCTGCAGGTCCAGGCTTTCCCCAGCATCTTCCTCTGCCATCCTCGTCCTGACAGCACGGAGTGCCCCATTGTCACAAGATGAAGCCACAGCTTCAAACATTACACCTTCATACAATAGCACTCCAGGCAGATAGGAGCGATGCAGGGGCTTTGTTTTCACATGGCTTCTGTTCCAAGTATGAGGCGGTTTCAGAGCCCCTGTCAAGCCAAGACAGTCAGGAGTAATTGTGACCGTTCACAGCTTAACGTTTTCTTTCCGTAGTCTCCTTCGTTCCCATGGAAAGAAGCTCAGAGCCAAGATTTGACAAGCCCAGCTCATTTGCGGAGGAGGCTCAGTGTTCTCTTCCTGTGAGTTCTACCAGCCACACCCATGCCCTCTGCCTGTCCTATTCCTTTATTCGTGATCTCTTTCTACCCATATCTCTATGTGGCACTCCTGAGAGTGAAATAATGTCACGTAATGGATCTGCAGTCCCAGAGGTGGGGGTCAAAGTGACTCTGTCAAATGACGTTTCCACTAAATCTGGAAAGAATGTTTGTGATTCCTTCCCTCCCTTCGTTTGACAATTTCACACTCATCTTGTATGAATACCAGGCACTGCGCATGGGAACAAAGACCCATGGCCCTGTCTTCCTGAAACTCATAATCTAGTGGGGAGAGGGACAACATCAGAGAATCACAAAAATAAGTGCATTGTCACGCTTTGTGATAAACGCTTTGAAGGACACACGGAGGTGGTGTGGGCTCTGAGAGCCTCTGATGGGGTCTGGGTCAGGGTGTGCAGAGTAAGGAAAAGCCAGAATCAAGAGCGGGTGGGGGTTAGCCAGGCCAATGTGAGATGAACACAGGCAGTGGTGGGCTGCAGCTGGGAGGTACCAGCTTTCCAGAGCTGACTGTGCACAACACATTCCAGCTCTGCTATCAGCAGATTTGTGTTGGTGGCTTGAAATAAGCCACAGAGGGTGTATTTATACTACAGAAATTGGTAACCACTACAAATCAGGGCTTTCTTTCCTGGAGAGCCAGGAACATTTACCAGCCTGCCACTGAGACAAGGGGTGACTTCTGAGCATGTGCAAAGCTGGATGCCCACAGTCATTATTTAAAGTCATTTCTCTACAAAGTTCTGCAGGCTTGGGCAGACAAGGTACAGATTCTCACCTGTCAGATGCATCATTAAACAACAGTTCTGAATCTCCCCATGCTTAGGGCTGTGGGGCTGAGAGCATTAAGGTCCGACGAGAAAGAGTGAGCCAGCATTTCATCCTGATAGGTGTGACCATGGCAACAAACCATCGGAAGGGTTTTTCGTCTATTGTTCTAACCCACAGAGTATTCTAGGTTTCCCTGGTGTCCCCAGCTCTCCTTCAAGTGCAATCACACAGTCTGTCCAAGCCCATCCTTGGTTACTCTCCTCTGCAGACCATCTGCTCAAATTCAAGCAAATCTAATTTCTTCCCTCCTTGACTTGTGGCTTCCGGATCACTCTCTTCCCCAGATCCATCCTTCTTTTGTGACCAGCTCACACCTTCTCAGAAGGTAGTCTCCCATAACTGGGTACACTGCATCCTCTACATTTCCCTTTTAAACCCACCTCCTTCAGGAAGCCTTCCCTGATTACCCCAACTCCACCTTGATGCCTCATTTTATTTGGTGTCTCTTAGCAGAGGTGCTTTTCATTTTCCCCATGGGGGCTAGTGGCTTTGAAACTATTTTCAAGTTAATTCGCAGATGTGCAGTCAGACTTTCCCTTAGAGTATATGCTCATTAAGGTCAGAAAGTTCATCTCAATATTACTATTATTATTATTTATAACTCCTAAAAAAAAGGCAAAAATGAGGTGGGCACTTGGAGACATGACCCAAAAGGGTAGTCAACTGTTGTAAAGTTGTAACAGTGAGTTCTGGAAAGAAGGAGTGTGGGCAGAGGGGGAAGAACATGAGGCTGTTTTTCACCTCTTTGTCCAAAGGGAGACAAGGCCCTGGGGATGGAGTTGTTCAGCCAAGGTCAAGCATGGACCTCCTACCCCCTCTCCAATGACCAGCCGTGGGACCTTGGGCATTTCTCTCTCTCTCTTTCTCTAGGCCTCTGTTTTCTCATCCCCTCAGTAGGACAGTAAAACCCAGCTCAGGGGTGAAGCGTGGCGGGTGAAGAACAGTGCACGTGAGTGGCGTGTAGCAGGGCACACCGCAGCACTGAGACTGCGACTCGAGAACCCATTTCCCAGAGGGGAAAGAAGAAGGTCTGGCTCCTGTCCCCACAGGACGCTGCGAGAATTGTTTGTCCTTGTGTGCACCATCCCTCCCTCTCTGGATTCATCTGTTTTATTCACCCTCGTTTCCCCACCAGCCTCTGCACATAGTAGGTGTGCTTACTATTTGTTGAATGGAGAGACCAATTGTGGAATATCCGGTCGTCTGAGAGCGGTCATTTATTTTTACATGAACGGTGAGGTTTTTCCAGCAGCGTTTCCCCATCTCCCTGCCTCCGCCTACAGTAGCGCATTCATCTGGGTCCCATTATTCAGCCTCTGGCTTTTGCTTTGCCTCCTGGCTACCCAGGCAGCCTATGGCATCCTCAGCTGCGATGGACGCCCCCATCTATCGTGCCCCAGCCTGACCCCTTGCACGTCGTCCCTGCTGTGACAGCTGCTCTTTTAAGTCTGTGCAAATTCTCTGACCTAACGTGTCCCTGCCCTCCAATCTTAGTCTTGCGGTTGCTGGGTCACCCTGTGGTTTGCTGAAGGTCAACTCTGGAGGACTCCAAATTTTCTCAAGTGGAATCTAAATCCGGCCTTCGGAGGGGCTCAGTGGAGAATGCCGGGTAGTAGGTCCTGCCCAGAGTTCTGGCTTCTTCCTCTAAACGGGACCTGCCCCCACCCCCAAATACCTAAAAGGCATCTAGCATCGAAGGGGCCCCTTCTCCTTTCATTTTTTCTGCTTCAACTCAGCTATTTATTAGCCAACATCTTGACTTGAGAGAGGCCTTCTGGGCCAGCAGGTTGGGCTCCACTTGAGGTTCCCAGTCCTTTCCAGGAAGGGTCACAGGAGGCTCGACACCCCCTGGTTTCCTAGAAAGAAAAGGGGAGCCATCGGCAGAGGCGGGCCCTATCCTCATACACTCCACGGTGACGTCCTTGGCAGCTACTGCCAGCTCTGTCCACTTTGGGGAGCTGACTTCCTCAACCAGAAGCCTGAGCCCCTAACCTACAGCGTAGCATTCCCTGTGGCTCTGGGCTCCCTTCCCACAAGGCAGCTGCTGCACCCCTAGGCCCCTCAACAGTCCTCTCCAGCGATGGAAGCCAGGATGCCAATCCCAGGCTCTGTCCAGGCTCCTGTGTGCCACTTCCTCCTTTTCTTCCTTGCTGCTCCTTCCCTCCCTCCCTTCCTCTTTCTGGCTCATGAAGCCAAGGCTGTACTCCAGCCATAACTCAGAATTGTGACCAGATGACCATGTAACTGAATTGAACTCTTCTCAGTCATGACATCACCCTCATTCTAAAAACCTCTGCTTTGGCTCTGCTGACGAATTCACATCCACTTTCGGGTTTGGCTCCAAAGCCACTGGTCTTACTTGCTCCATATTACCTAAAAAGAGCTACTTATGTTCTGCAAACCTCCGCAGCCTCTGAGGTCAACGGCAGCGCATGTACCGACCATTCCAACGTTCTGAAGCCCGTGATGCTTTTGGCTCCTCGAAGCACTTCTGCGGAAATCCCTGCAACCACTAACCAAGTATTTTTCAAATCCCCTTTAAATAAGTTCGTGTTTTCAAAACACAGAAAGCAATGGTGAGGCTCAGCTACTCTCAGGCTATACCAGAAAGAGAGGAACAGGGACTCACCCCTCGCCACTTCTATCTCTCCTCTGTCTCTCATCCTCACCCTCCCACAAAATCTAATTTTCTGCCAGGAGCAGCTTGTCACAGTTTGCATAGTAAGTTTCATACGGACAGGTTCCTGGAAGGTGAGGTTTGATCCTTATCTTTGGAGAGTGGGCCACAGTAATAATACATAATAATATAATAGAAGAGTATTTCCGTAGCACAGAATTTTAACAACTGTGCCCCAGATCCCTCCCCAGGCTCCTCAGTCAGTCATCTGACCACTCTGTGACATCTTCTAGTGTCATGCACACATAGGTCTCTGGCTCCAAGGCTATCACTCCAGATGGAGGCTGTGGTGACTCAGTGGTTCTTTTGTGGAGGCCTTCTGCTTCTAACATTGGCCAAATAGCTCACAAGCTGCTCACAGGCTTCTCACAGCCCTGTCTTGGTTCTGAGTGCAGATGGCCTAAAGTGAGCAAAGCATCCTTCTCCCCATCAACAGTGCAGGAGGATCCGCTTTGGCCCTAGCAACACAATTCTTTTCCTCTCCCAGCCTCCTTTCTTGGGAACTCTGGCACAGGTACAGGTAACTTGTATTGGAGAGCATGGGGTAAAGGAGCATGCAGAAGGACAGAATGATCTAAATTGCACACATGCAAAATATTTTCAGAATGTCCACACCTCTCTGGAGATAACCTATTGTCCTTGTGTTGAGCATATGCATTTGTACCTCTCTTTCCTTAAAGAAGTGACTCTCAAAGATGGCCCATAGTGGGAGCACCTGGGGGGTACAGCCTTCCCCCCCACCCGACACACACACACACAGATTTTGATGCCTCTACTCTGCATTGATGTAGTACACTGCTAGTTACCCACTGTGCCAAACAAGTTTGTGGTACTCACCAACTCCTCTGTAATGCGGGGGCTGGAAGACTGGGAACTATATTTCCCAGAATCTATTGCCAGCAGGCTTCTGGTTTAAATTTCCCAACAAGAGGCACTTACTGAGAGTTGGAAGACAGAAGGGAAATAGAGGCCATAGGTTTCCTCCAGCAGTGGGGGGCAGACACAATGGGTTTTGCAGACATGGGGTTTTGCAGCCACCTCTGATTTTTCCCCTGTGAATCACCTATCTTGGTGTTGCAGGTAGTTCTCGTCATTGGTGGTGGTTTTCTGTGGTGGCAGCATTCCAGTGTCTGAAATCTGGCAGTGAACCTGAGAGCCTGCCCCAACCTTCCCTTCTCTTCCTTCCTTCAGCCCTTTAAACCATCTTTCAAGCACTTGATTCTTTGTATCAACTCTCTTTCTCTTTGAATTATGTGAAATGCGGTGTTTTCTGACTGATACACATCTCCAATATTTATTCATATCTTCTTCCTTATGAACAGAATCCTGATTTTAGCAGGGCATTTGTTCAGCTACAGTGTCCAAATGTTACCATCCTGACTGATGTGCCATCAGCAAAATTCTACTGGGCATTTGGGGGAAACATTTTGCTCTTCTGATGACAATATTGCCCCTTTGTTCTCATTTTCTCTCCTCTATTCCTGTTTTCTACTTTCTGGCTGGAATTTGGACTTAGTGACTGGAAGTTCAGCAGCCATATTTTGACCATGAGGAAAAGGCCAAGGGAATTGTAGAGACCTCAGCCCTGAAGGCTGCAAACCCCTAAACTAATACCAGGAACTACCTCTTCTGAACTTCTTACTTTGTGAGGGGAAAAAATCTTCCTTAAATTATGTGAGCTTGCCAGGCGTGGTGGCTCATGCCACTTTGGGAGCTGAGGCTGGCAGATCACCTGTGGTCAGTAGTTCAAGACCAGCCTGGCCAACATGGTAAAACCCCGTCTCTACTAAAAATACAAAAATTAGCTGGGCATGAGGGCAGGTGCCTGAATCTCAGCTACTCGGGAGGCTGAGGTAGAAGAATTGCTTGAACCTGGGAGGCAGAGGTTGCAGTGAGCTGAAATTGTGCCATTGCACTCCAGCCTGGGTGACGGAGTGAAACTCTGTCTCAAAAAAAAAAAAATTATATCAGCTTCTGTGTAGTCATCTTTTCTATTACTTATAGCCAAGAGTGGTCCTAGTTGACTTAGTAGAGGTGTTCATCTCCATTACCTCTTTGGAGAGCACTGTCATATGAGCTACACAAATCGAGTTGTGTTGAGATATAAAAGCAGTTGCAAACCTCTTCTGAATGGAGAATTCTTTCTAGAAGCTCCCTGGGCTTTCCAGGATGTATGTGAATCAGTCCTACCTTGCTGCTTCCACGTTCCCAAACATGTCCACGCACGTCTGCATCCACTGGGTAGAGACATCTTCGGTCAGCCTTCCTGCATCAAAGTATGCATAGGTTTTATCTAGAACCTCTTAAATTCAGCTCTAAAATACAAAGTGTCTCATTTCTATAAGGCCTTCCTGATACTCACAATAATCTGCTACACATAAACTGGGATCACAAATTCATTCAAATAGTTTTTTTAAAAGATATATTCAGGTTTCACTGTGGAACAAAACAGGCCTGCTTTGGAAAAAGTTATATTTAACATGGGTTCTCAAGACTATACTACAGTAGGAATAATAGTGGGTATAGAAAAAGTACATCTGTTTCTGCAACGCAGTGGGAGGTGTTTCTGCTTATTAAGAGAAAATCGGGCCAGGTGCCGGGGCTCACACCTGTAATCCCAGCACTTTGGGAGGCCAAAGTGGGCGGATTATTTGAGGTCAGGAGTTCGAGCCCAGCGTGTCCAACATTGGGAAACCCTGTATCTACTAAAAATACAAAAAATTAGCTGGGCATGGTGGTACATGCCTGTAATCCCAGCTACTCGGAAGGCTGAGGTCGGAGAATCACTTGAACCCAGATGGGAAAGGTTGCAGTGAGTTGAGATTGCACCACTGCACTCCAGCCTGGGTGACAGAACAAGACTCTGTCTCAAAAAAAAAAAAAAAGAGAGAAAATTATTTTTATATTGAAATAAAGAATTTGATCCTGAACATGAAAGAGGATGGTGAAGGACAAAACCCCAACTGATATAGGAGGTAGTAAAAGGTTTATGAAAAGAGATTTTTATTTGCCTGGAACTATAATACCTGCAGATAATTGAGCTTGATAAAGAAGTCATTGACATTTATTAAAATTTTGCCAAAGCTGCCTAAGTTTTTATGGGTTTATTCATATAATTTTTATGTTATTTTTAAAAATTATAAAATATACTTAAACTGTATTATTTGTTTTTCTAAATCTGTAGTGTCAATTATACATGCATACATACATACATACATACATACATAGTTTATATTTTTATTTCACTAGTTTTGGGTGAACAGGTGGTATTTGGTTGCATGGAAAAGTTCTTTAGTGGTGACTCTGTACCCAGTGTATAGTCTTTTGTCCCTTACCCCCTTCCCTCCCTTTCCACTGGGTCCTCAAAGTCCATTATATCATTCTTATGCCTCTGCATCCTCATAGCTTAGCTCCTGCTTATAAGTGAGAACATAGGATGTTTGGTTTTCTATTCCTGCATTACCTCACTTAGAATAATGGTCTCAAACTCCATCAAGGTTGCTGCAAATTCCATTATTTTGTTCCTTTTTATGGCTGAGTAGTATTCTATGGTATATATACACCACATTTTCTTTATCCACCTGGTTAATGGGGATTTAGGCTTGTTCCGTATTTTTGCAATTGCGAATTATGCTGCTATAAAAATGTGTGTGTAAGTGTCTTTTTCATATAATGATTTCTTTTTCTCTTGGTAGATACCCAATAGTGGGATTGCTTTTAGTTCTTTACGGAATCTCTATACTGTTTTTCATAGTGGTTGTACTAGTTTACATTCCCACCAGCTGTGTAAAAGTGTTCCCTTTTCATCATATCCACATCAACATCTGTTTGTTTGTTTTTTTTAATTTTTAAATTATGGCCATTCTTGCAGGAGTGAGGTGGTGTCTCATGGTGGTTTTGATTTGCATTTCCCTGATAATTAGTGGTGTTGGATGTTTTTTCATATGTTTATTGGCCATTTGTATATCTTCTTTTGAGAACTGTCTATTCATGTCCTTTGCCCACTTTTTGATAGTTTTTTTTTCTTACTGATTTGTTTGAATTCCTTGTAGATTCTGGATATTATCCTTTGTCAGATGCATAGTTGCAAAAATTTTCTCTCATTCTCTGATTTCTCTGTTTACTCTGCTGACTATTTCTTTTGCTGTGCAGAAGATTTTTGGTTTAATTAAGTTCCATCTATTTATCTTTGTTTTTGTTGCATTTGCTTTTGGATTCTTGGTCATGAACTCTGCCTAAACCAATGTCTAGGAGTTTTTTCAATTTTATCTTCTAAAATTTTTATGATTTCGGGTCTTAGATTTAAGTCTTTGATCCATCTTGAGTTGATTTTTGTATAATATGAAAGATGAAGATCCAGCTTCATTCTTCTACATGTTGCTTGCCAATTATCCCATCAGCACTTGTTGAATAGGGTGTCCTTTTCCCACTTTATATTTTTGTTTGCTTTGTCAAAGATCAGTTGGCTATGAATATTTGGCTTTATGTCTGAGTTCCCGATTCTATTCTATTGGTGTATGTGCCTATTTTTATACCAGTACCATGCTGTTTTGGTAACTATGTAGTATAGTTTGAAGTCAGGTAATGTGATGCCTCTAGATTTGTTCTTTTTGCTTAGTCCTATTTTGGCTATGCAGGGTCTTTATTTGGTTCCATATGAATTTTAGGATTGTTTTTCCTAGTTCTGTGAAGAATAGCAAAAATATTTTGATGAGAATTTCATTGAATTTGTAGATTGCATTTGACGGTATGGTCATTTTCATAATATTGATTTTACCCATCCATGAGCATGGGATGTGTTTCTATTTGTGTCATCCATTATTTCTTTTAGCAGTGTTTTCTAGTTTTCCTTGTAGAGATATTTTTCACTTCCTTGGTTAGGTATATTCCTAAGTATTTTATTTATTTTGCAGCTGTTGTAAAAGGGGTTGAGTTCTTGATTTGATTCTCAGCTTGGTCATTGCTGGTGTATAGCAGTGCTACTGATTCAGGTACACTGATTTTTGTATCCTGAAACTTTACTCAGTTCATTTATCAGATCTAGCAGCTTTTTGAATGAGCCTTTAGAGTTTTCTAGGTATATGATCATATCATCAGCAATCAGCAACAGTTTGACTTCCTCTTTACTGATTTGAATGCTCTTTATTTTTTTCTCTTGTCTGATTGCTCTGGCTAGGACTTCCAGTACTATGTTGAATAGAAGTGGTGAAAGTGGGAATCCTTGTCTTGTTCCAGTTGTCGGGGGGAATACTTTCAACTTTTCCCCATTCAGTATAATGTTGGCTATAGGTTTGTCATTGATGGCTTTTATTTCCTTGAAGTATGTCCTTTCTATGCCAATTTTGCTGAGGATTTTATGCATAAAGTGATGCTAGATTTTGTCAAATGCTTTTTCTGCATCTATTGAGATGATCATATGGGTTTTGTTTCTAATTCTGTTTATGTGGTATATCAGATTTATTGACTTACATATGTTAAACTATCCCTGCATTCCTGGTATAAAACCCAGTTGATCATGGTGGATTATCTTTTTGATATGGTGTTGAATTCATTTAGCCGGTATTTTGTTGAGGACCTTTGCATCTATGTTCATCAAGAATATTGGTCGTAGTTTTCTTTTTTTGTTATGTCCTTTCTTGGTTTTGGAATTAGAGTGATACTGGCTTCATAGAATGATTTAGGGAGAATTCCCTCTTTCTCCATCTTTTGGAATAGTTTCAGTAAGATTGGTACCAATTACTTGAATACTTGATAAAATTGAGCTATAAATTCATCTGGTCCTGGAGCTTTTTCATTGGCTGTTTTTAAATTACTGTTTCAATCTCGCTACTTGTTATTTGTCTGTTCAGAGTTTCTGTTTCTTCCTGATTTAATCTAGGAGGATTGCATATTTCCAGGAATTTATCTATCACCTCTAGATTTTCTAGTTTGTGTATATCAAGATATTCATAGTAGCCTTGAATGATCTTTTGTATTTCTGTGGTACTGGTTGTAATATCTGCCGTTTCACTTCTAATTGAGCTTATTTAGATATTCTCTCCTTTTCTTGGTTAATCTTGCTAATGGTCTGTCAATTTTGTTTATCTTTTCAAATAACCAACTTTTTGTTTCATTTATCTTTTGCATTTTTTTGTTTCAATATCATTTAATTCTGTTCTAATCTTTGTTATTTCTTTTCTTCTAGTGGGTTGGGTTTGGTTTATTCTTGTTTCTCTAGTTTTTTGAGGTATAACCCTAGATTGTCTATTTGTGCCCTTTGAGACTTTTTGATGTAGGCATTTAATGCTATGAACGTTCCTGTTAGCACTGCTTTTGCTATGTCTCAGAGGTTTTAAGTTGTGTCACTATTATCATTCAGTTCCAATAATTTTTTAATTTCCATATTGATTTCATTGTTGACCCAAAGATCACTCAGGAGTAGATTATTTAATTTCCATGTATTTGTAGAGTTTTGAGGCTTCCTTTTGGAGTTAATTTCCAATTTTATTCCACTGTGGTCTGAGAAGGGACTTGATGTAATTTCGATTTTCTTAAATTTATTGAGACTTGTTTTGTGGGCTATCATATGGTCTATCTTGGAGAACATTCCATGTACTGATGAAAAGAATGTATATTCTGCAGTTGTTGGTTAAATATCTGTTAAGTCCATTTGTTCTAGGTATAGTTTAAGCCCACTGTTCTTTGTTGACTTTCTGTCTTGATGACCTATCTAGTGCTGTCAGTGGAGTATTGAAGTCCCCTACTATTATTGTGTTGCTATCTCATTTCTTAGGTCTAGTAATAATTTTTTTACATATTTGGGAGTTACCATGTTAGGTGCATATACATTTAGGATTGTGATATTTTCCTGTTGGATTGACCTTTTAATATAATGTCCCTCTTTGTCTTTTTAACATAATGTCCCTCTTTGTCTTTTTAAACTGTTGTTGTTTTAAAGTCTGTTTAGTCTGATATGAGAATAACTGTTTCTGCTCACTTTTGGTTTCCATGTGCGTGGCATATCTTTTGCCAACCCTTTACCTTAATTTTATGTGACTTCTTATGCATTAGATGAGTCTCTTGAAGACAGCAGATACTTGGGTTGGAAGATTTTTATCCATTCCGCCATTCTGTATCTTTTAAGTGGAGCATATAGGCCATTTACATTCAATGTTAGTATTGAGATGTGAGGTACTCTTTTATTTATTGTGCTAGTTGTTGCTTGAATACTGTGGTGGGTTTTTTTTTTTTTTTTTCTGTCTTTGTGTTATTGTTTTACAGGCCCTGTGAGATTTACGCTTTAAGGAGGTTCCATTTTAGTGTATTTCAGGGTTATGTTTCCTTTAGAATTCCTTTTAGCATTTCTTGTAGTACTGGCCTTGGTATTGGCAAATTCTCTCAACATTTGTTTGTCTGAAAAACACTTTATTTCTCCTTCATTTATGAAGTTTAGTTTTGCTGGATACAAAATTCTTGGCTGGCAATTCTTTTGTTTGAGGAGGCTGAAGATAGGACACCAATCTCTCTGGCTTGGGTTTCTGTTGAGAAATCTGCTGTTAATCTGCTAGGTTTTCCTTTATAGGTTCCCTGATGCTTTTGCCTCATAGCTCTTAAGCTTCTTTCCTTGTCTTGACTTTAGATAACCTGATGACTACGTGCCCAGGTGATGATCTTTTTGTGATGAATTTCCCTGGTGTTCTTTTGAGCTTCTTGTATTTGGATGTCTAGATCTCTAGTGAGGCCAGGGAAGGTTTCCTCGATTTTTCCCTCAGATATGTTTTCTGAACTTTTAGATTTCTCTTCTTTCTCAGGAAAATCAATTATTCTTAGGTTTGGTCATTTAACATAATCCAAAATTTCATGGAGGCTTTGTTCATTTTTTAATTTTTTTCTTTTTCTTTGTCTGATTGGGGTAATTTGAAAGCCTTTGTGCTCTGAAGTTTGTTCTTTTACTTGTTCGAGTCTATTGTTGAAATTTTCCAGTGCATTTTGTATCTCTAAGTATGTCTTTCATTTCCAGAATCTGTGATTGTTTTTTATTATATCTATTTCTCTGAAGCATTTCTCATTCATATTCTGTATTTTTTTTTAATTTCAAGTTGGTTTTCACCTGTCTTTGGTATCTCCTTGAGTAGCTTAATAATCAACCTCTGAATTCTTTATCTGGCAATTTAGAGATTTCTTCTTGGTTTGGATCCATTGTTGGGGAAGAGATTTCTTCTTGGTTTGGATCCGTTGTTGGGTCTTTTGGAGGTGTTATAGAACCTTGTTTTGTCATATTAGCAGAATTACTTTTCTGTTTCCTTTTAATTTGGGTAGACTATTTCAGTGGAAATATCTGGAACTCAAGGGCTGCTGTTCAGACTTTTTTGTCCCACGGGGTGGTCTTTTGATGTGGTGCACTTCCCCATCCCCTAGGAATGGGGCTTCCTACAAGCCAGATTGCAGTGATTGTTGTTACTTTTCTGGGTCTAGCCACCCAGTGGGGCTACCGGGCTCTAAGCTAGTGTCGGGGAATGTCTGTAAGGAGTCCTGTGATGCGATCCATCTTTAGGTCTCCCAGCCATGGATATCAGCACCTGCTAGTTTTTTGCCTGTCTCATGGAATTTATACCAAAGGATCTGTGCATTCTGTGTTTTCCTGGTATGCTTCTGTGGTGGTTCCCAGAGCAAAATTCCATGGTGTGAGTCTCCACAGGTTGTTCTGTCTGTCCAAGTGGGAACTGCACATCAGCCCAGTCTTCTATCTGCCATCTTCTTATTCATACAATTTTATAAGCATTTATTATCAAATATTATATTAGTGCAAAAATTAGAATTTTGTTTTCTCCCTGCTAACATGATAAATCGGTCTTGAAGTATTTAATCTGCTCTTAACAAGTGGTAGTAAAAGAGTTCCCTTTACATAGATAGCCCATATTCCATATTTAAAAACATCTTTCTGCGTTTTGTGGTAATTTCATCATGCTTTTGATTATTTTTAACAAAACTATAAAACATTCTTACATGTGAAAAAGCTGAGGCTTTTTAAAAGGGTTGTTTCCAGGGTCTGAAGACCATCTTCACATTTGCTGATGTGCTAGAGTGACTCACAACCCTAACAGCTAGTTATAATCACAGCTAAGGTTCATTACAGAAAAAGGGATATAAAGTAAGAGCAACAGAAGGAAGATGCATTGCACAGAGTCCAGAGAGGTTGAGCACAGGCTTCTGAGTCCTGTCCCATCTGGAGTTGCACAGAACATGCCTTCTCTCTGGCTATGAATTGCAGGGACATGTGTGAAGAGTTTCTGCCTCAAAAAAGCCCTTTCAAATTCCAAGGCCCAAGGCTTTCATGCAGGGCTGATCACATCGATACATTCTGCTATGCAACCTGCCATGACAACCTGAACTTGGAGCTCCAGTGAAACCAGATGCCTATCATGCATCTTGATGTTTGTGCAAAGCAATCCTATCAATTTGCAATTGTGCAAACAATCACTATCAATTGTTTTAGGTGTGTAGAACAAAATGATCAATTATTAACATAAAGAAGCTTCCAGGGAACCACATTCCCAGGGACTAGCCAAGGGTCAATCATGTTTGAGTTTCCTGTAGATGGACATGCAAAGAAAGAGCAATCAAACCTGCTGAATTAACTCTTTCCTCACAAAGGTGTTATAGTTTTCTATGTTATTTAAAATATGAAAATATGGTATTGTCATTTTGATTAGTAGGTAGTCTAGCTACAGACATTTATCGTTCTCAGACACCTATGATGCTTCTTAATCAAGTGACCAAATCTCCTCAGTTAATTCATTGGATTTTGCCTTCCCAAGATCACATTCTAAAATCAAAAAAGTAAAGTAAACTTTTCAGGGTTTCTTTTACATCTATAATGATCACTGAGATTTTCTGAAGAAGATTGTCAGTTTTTATTTTTATACCATAAAAAGAGGGATGCTAAAATGATTGTTCATCTTGTATGTTCCATATTTCTTTGTTTGTTTGTTTTTTTGAGACAGAGTTTCACTCTCATTGCCCAGGCTGGAGTGCAATGGCATGATTTTGGCTTACCGCAGCCTCTGCCTCCCAGGTTCAAACAATTCTCCTGCCTCAGCCTCCCGTGTAGCTGGGATAACAGGCATGAACCACCATGCGCAGCTAATTTTGTATTTTTAGTAGAGACAGGGTTTCTCCATGTTGATCAGGCTGGTCTTGAACTCCCGGCCTCAGGTGATCTGAACGTCTCGACCTCCTAAACTGCTGGGATTATAGGCGTGAGCCATCCCACCCTGCCATATGCTCCATATTTCTTAGATAGTCCAATACTATCATGAAAGCTGTATGTGAAGTGCTGACAAATCAAAGCAGTAACGTTTCGTAGATTTTCAGAGATTTGTAAACATTACAAGAAGGTTTAGGAGGCTTATGAATACTCTTATTAGAAACACTGATCTAACCCATATGTGATAGTTTTATATTATAACCTAATAGGTTTCACTCTTCTTCATTCTTATTAGCAAGTAATTTCTGATTTCTTCTCATGCTTACCTGAAGGACTTTTTAAAATAAACTATAGCCTAGACATTGGGTCTTCAACAAAGAACAGTCTCAGAAGCCCAGCGGAAATGACTACAACAGATCCTCTTTAATGATTACTACTTCAAGGAATGGACTTACAGATACAAGCTTCTGAGGTGATAACTTTTAGACGAGCTTAAGAGAAAAGATTTCTAGGACATGTTTTATTCCAGAAACAAGTGACTTTTTGTAAACCACTGCTAACAAAGATCCAGCAGAACCTTACACAGGACTGAGTTAACTGGTAAGGGTGATCTAATTGTGGTTATTTGTTTTCATTTTCATGTTCAATGTTCTATCTTATTATGGGTATGTGATGAAGCCCTTCCTTTTCTTGATCTATTGCTAACCTTTAAGTTCGTAGCCTATGCTTTTGTATATAGAAATAAAACATTCTGGATGGGTACAGTATCTCATGCCTGTAATCCCAGCACTTTGGGAATCTTAGGTGACAGGATTTCTTGAGGCCAGAAGTTTGAGGCTGCAGTGAGACATGATTGTACCACTGCCCTCCAGCCTGGATGACAGAGTGAGACCCTGTCGAAAGAAAGAGAGAGAGAGAGAGAGAGAGAGAGAGAGAAAGAATTATTTAAATAATTTGTTTTTACTGACACCTCAAAATTTAGGAACAAATATAATTTACTGAATCTCTGTAATGGAAGTATAGTTTATTTGTAGATTCAGTAAGAATTTGTCCTCTTTTTGTTTTTTAGCAGGATATAATTGGACAATTTGATTGTACAACCAAAGACAAATTCAGGTGCCATATTTGAGAATTTCATTTTGTCAGGTGTGACAATCCCACTGTTAAAGAACAAGAGTTGCATTTCATATGTGAAACCAATGTTCACAGCCCTCCTAGAAAATTGATCTGAAGGCTGGGCATGGTGACTCATGTCTGTAATCCCAACACCCTGGGAGGCTGTGGCGGGTAGATCACTTGAGGTCAGGAGTTCAAGACCGGCCTGGCCAACATGGTGAAACCCCATCTCTACTAAAATTATAAAAATTAGCTGGCCATGGTGGTGGGCACCTATAATCTCAGCTACTCAGGAGGCTGAGGCAGGAGAATCACTTGAAGCTGGGAGGTGGAGGTTGCAGTAAGGCGAGATCACAATACTGCATTCCAGGGCAACTGTCTCAAAAAAAAAAAAAAAAAAAAGGAGGGAGGGAGGAAGGGAGGGAGGGAGCGAAGAAGGAATGGAGGGAGGGAGGAAAAGAGGGAAGGAAGGAAGGAAGGAGAGAAAGAAAGGAAAATTAATCTGATATCTGTTCTATGGCTTATAGAAAAATCACTTCTTGGCAGTCAGGAATCTCTGCAGGTTTGAGGGACCTCAAGAAGAAATTCACTCTTATTTATAGATGTAAGCAAAATTGATGGAGATAATTATTATCTTGGGTCTGGTTTTTTAACTTTGGAATAGAAGAGCAATTTTAAAATACTGGGATAATAGATATTATTGAAAATGCAATTTCTTACACAGTTTTCAGACAGAAGTTAATTTTCTGGCCATAGCAATGCCTCACACCATATGGCTCTAGATTTGCTGACCAGACTACAAGGAAGTTTACATATGTTAATCTACTTTTTGCTATATATATATAAATTAATCAGGCCAAAACATAGTGTTGTTAAAAATAATATCTGAACATTATTTATAATCACAAAGAAGATAATTCAAGAGAATTATCCAAAAGTTAGAAATAGACAAAGAGATTATTACACATTCTTTCAGTACTAAGCACTGCTGAGCAGGCCCACTGGAAATTACCCAGTTCTCTAGGAATGTGTTCCTTTGATTTGCTATTTACTACTGATTTAGGCTACTTTATGAATCTATAAAGATAGGTATTAACTTGCAGAAAACTGAAAGTGATGCAATTGACTTTTGTCCAATAGTAATGTAAATGAATTTTGTTCAGTGGAGACACAAGTATTTCTGTCTGGTAGAAAAGATGACACCAAAGGTTATAGTGTTATTGCTCCGTGGCATATTAGCCAGTTTTGTGTCTAAATTAGCAATCATATTTAGGCATTCTTTCTTCCAGTCACTATGAATAATTTGCTCCCTCCTATCAGTCTACCATCTTACTTGTTCCATTAAGAATACATACTTGCTTAGAAAAAAACAGAAACCTGAACACACAGAATGAAGAAACATGAAAGCTGAGATATTTATTAATGTTCCTTTTGACATGTCATAAATATTCATCTTCTGACTCTGTAGGAAACAACATATCATACTAATAATCAACTGTAAGCTGGAACATCTCCCAACACCAGGCAACAAACCCAAACAGAATGTCTTGTGACTATGGAAGTGCTGGTACAAAATAAACCAAATAATTTGCATTTCTGGCATAAAAAACAATTCATAATTTTATTTTTTCAACAAAAACATAGCTGGTTTATTTTGCTAGTAATGTAAATATGGGATGCAAAGAGTGCTAAAATTGTATCATTAAAAGTGGAAAGTACTAAACATTTAAATATTTTATCAGAATCGCAGTCACATTCTGATAAAGCTCGTAGTCCAGATTTTAAGTTTGTAGTCATCAGTGAGGAAAAAAGCAGAAGTTGATTATGAATCAATTTTCCATAAAACAGCATTTGTAATCATCAATATTTCTGACAGAAAGTTTATCAATGACTATTAATAAAGAGATAAGCATTTTGAAAGTACTATTAGACTTTGTAACACTATAAGGTGATTAGTAACAAATAAGTGAGTATTTACGGATAGAAAATATTTAACAAACTTCAACAATATTAATTTCAATATGGGTATATTATTATTTATGATCTTGTTTGTTACAAAACATCTATTAGGATAAAAAATTGCTTTTTGGAAAACATACACATTAACCAATAAAATGTCAACCATTATTGATAAAGTCTCAACTGTTTCACATTAAAGTGTTGTTAACAGTGAAATTTAAGACTTTGAAGGTAGTTTAATGGATTTTGTTGATCATATGGAACTGGAAGTAGTAACATCTGAAACGATATTGCTAAGTTTATCAATGCTTGGGAAAAATAATTTTTCACTGAGAAATAGTTACATGAAAATCTCGTTCAATTTTATAGAGTGTATAAATGTAATGAGATGAATAAAATATGAGGTTTTGGCACAAATTTTAGAAAAAATTTCCACGTGTTTTATTTTAATATCATCTAAGTTACTGTATTCAGTTCTCTTTGAAATATTCAATGAAAAATGTGAATAAGTAAATCATTTTAAATCTGTCCTCCATTAACTTTATATATATCACCTTTCTCCAAATAATATATTAAAGATTAAATAATATACTTGAAGGGCTTAGAATTTAAATGACAATAATTGGACAAATATTCAGTCTTCAAGAGCCAGCCTACAGCATAAGAGCTGCAAAGGTAGATTGGACATTGTGTCAAGGTTGAGATATTTATTTTAACAGAAATTATAAAATGGCTATAGTTGAACATTTCGAAAATTTATCTTAAGAGATGTGACTTTAATCAATGGCATTCATCAATTCTTTCTTCAGCCTTCTAAGAAAGAAAAGTTTCTTTGATAATTAATTTGAGGGCAATTATGGTATCTGAGCATAAAAAACGAAATATGGGAAACCATGAAAAAGACACACAAGATGTTACAGAGACAAAGCAGTACATCTTCTGTCTGTTTCCTCCTGCCCCTAGCCCTCTCTCCTTGCTTCTCTGCTCTGTTCTCTCACCTGTATGGCCCATCAAGACTTACCAATGGGCTCCTGTGAGCTCTGCCTACCAACTGACTTTGGCCAATTGGAGCAGCAACAGAATGTCTGAAAGAGGGAGGAGTCTGAGGTCAAAGTGATCACTGTGAGGCTCCCTCCCTGCTGATAGCCACTGCCCTCCTCACACTGTGCACCCAGTTCTCTCTCCAAATGTTAGTAACAGCTCAGGCCTGGCCTTAGCAATGACTGGCCGTGAGGTACTGCACTGACCTTTGTCTTTTCCCTGTGCTGGGCCCACCCCTTAGTAAACAGTCTCTTTATGAAACTCTTCAAATTACTCAATTTGAGTGTTCATCTCTTTCCTACTGGGATGCTGACTGATTTAAGTCATTTGAAACAACAAAAAAGTATATGTTCTAAGAAAACAAAACAAAACAAAACAAAACAATGGCCAGGCATAGTGGCTCATGCCTATAATCCCAGCACTTTGGGAGGCCGAGGCGGGCGGATCACCTGAGGTCAGGAGTTCAAGACCAGCCTGGCCAACAAAGTGAAACCCCATCTGTACTAAAAATACAGAAAATAATTAGCCAGATGCAGTAGCGCACGCCTGTAGTCCCAGCTACTTGGAAGGCTGAGGCTGGAGAATCACTTGAATCTGGGAGGTAGAGGTTGCAGTGAGCCAAGATCATGCCACTGCACTCCAGACTGGGTGACAGAGCGAGACTCCATCTCAAAAACAAACAGACAAACCCGAAAACAAACACCACCACCAACAACAAAAGCAGGAGATTATTTTTAGAAGAAAGAAAATGTGTTCCATTGTTAGATAACACAGAAATTAAAAATATAATGAATGTTTATGTTCTTTCAATTTGTGAAATCTTGAAGCATGGCTAAATGACATTTGGATTTGTAGGTGAACAAACTTAATCCATTTAGGCCAATTAAGTACGACATTCCAATAAATTATGTTGTGTGACTCCTTCAAAAATAGAGACGTAGAATACAAAAACATCATAAACAGTATGACAAGGGTTGCGAAAAACTTTACTGTGTTGCCATGGGTTTGGCAGGAACTGAGTGGGGGCTCAGTACTATGAAGAGTGTCAATGACCTTAAGAGAAATTCTCTGTCTACTGAAACTGAAAGCCACCCGGTGACTATTAATTTATAAGGGAGTCGGTGGAACGGTTTGATCTCATTCTATACATCAAAAATTATTAGATATGTTTACCATTTGGGTAGTGACAGCTGAGGAAAGTAAGAAAAGACAACTTCTAAAACTCTACCAATGATTTGGAAGTTATCAATTGGTTTGCTTTGATGATTGATTTACAGCACAACTTCTATAACTTGGTAAATAGTTCTGTTATTTATAGTATAGTTTATTTGGGAATAAAAGACAATATGTTTTTAAATGTGTGGTTTATACATTGATTTACATTTCAATTTGTTACCGCATGAGTGGTTGTATTTTTTAATAGTGGTCATGTCATGTAGTATAACAGCGGGTTCTCCTAATATGAATTATGATCAATAGACGGTAGAAACCACTTTAAGTAAGGGAAAATGTAAATACAAATAATGCAATCCAGCTTTTTTTCTTTCTTTCGCAAATCAGCATTCCAATTTCTTTGTCATTGTCTGGGGTTGAATCATAACCACAGTTTTTCATAAAACTTAGCAAATGGTTGGAGGAACAGGGTCTGTGATTTTTTTCCAGTCTATTACCTTCCCTCAGCAGAGGCCAGAGGAGGTACAAACTGATTTCACATCTCACAGTTGTGAGTGAAGACAGATTCCTGCCTCCAAACTCAGAGTGCTGTGCCCTGCTGTAGGATGACAGGCGACACGGAATGGCAGGGGGAGGCCTGGGACAATGCTCCTAGCGGGCTCCCTTGTCTCTGAAAGGAAAATGGCTCCCAAATGGTGACAATCTGCTTCACTGTCTCATTTCTCCTGAGAGACCCAGGTTACAACTCTGGGAGGGTCCAGGCCCTTCCGAAGGAGTTCAGCTCTAATGATGCAGGGATGTGTGCAAGGGTGGAGGGAGGGTATCATCAACCTCGAGGGGTGTGGCCCCACTCCTTGTAGACAGGAGTCCTGCTCCAGCTGTCAGGGCTCTGGTTGGCAGCCCAGCTGGTTGTAATCCCCAAGTGAGACCAACCTGGAAATCAACTGGCCGAAACCCTTGCTGGAGACAGTGGCACCCAGAGGGAAGTCTGTAGTGAACACACATGAGGCTTAGCCAGACCTGGCAGGTCTAATGGTGCTCTTGAGCCAGAGAAGGCTTCTGCTACTTGGATATTCCTGACACATCCAGCGCAGGGAAGCATGGGCTGAGGAGGGAGGTGCGAGGGCAGGACGAGCAGCATGTGGTGTGTGCAGGACAGGAGGTGCGTGCACCGCTGCCAGCCAGCCCAGCTGTGCTGCCTGCCAGTAGCAGAATGGGCAAAGCTGCCGGGGAAGGGCTGGCCTCCAGATGTGCTTTCCCAGTGCGGGCTCTCGGACCACACATTCCCTCCATGCTGGGGAATTGGGGATAGGTGATTTTGAGAAATAAAATGTTCACAATGGCCAAGATCAAGAGGTGGACAGGACTCTAAGGGACTTTCATTCATTCCTTCAGCCCTCTCTCTCGCCCCCAAAAACCCATCCAGGGAGGCAGCAGAGGTACCTTTGATACATTCATGGCTTAGAGTCACACTCACACACACACACGCACACACACACACACACACATACACACCAGTCATGCTCCAGCTTTGAAAAATGTCATTTACAAATTTTTTAATGTGGCTGTGCTGATGACATTCTTACACACTAGAGGGACTCCAGGGGGAGAGGCAGCTGGAGGGGTAATAGGATGGGGCAGACAGTTATAATCCTCCTGTGACTCCTCCAAGCACACAGGATAATCTGTCAGCCATTTAGGAACCACAGTGTCAGGCCGTGGCTGCCCCAAGAGGAGGCTCAGAGACAGTTCACACCGCGGCAGCTGTAGCCCGTGGTTTGGAGATGTGTCTCAGCTAAACCAGCTGTCGGCGCCCAACTCAGAGCGTCAATCCACCTCGGAGGGTGGGACCAGGGCCTCTTGGGCTCCTCCTCTCAGGTTGCTGATTCTGATGCCATCTGTGGACGTAAAGACAGGCATGGGCAGCAAGGACAGGGCCTGCCCCTTGGAGGTGGGAACCGCTGGGGCCTGAGTGTGATTTTCACCTCGGGGGATGGAAGGAGGTGTGGACAGGACAGGCAGCCGCCTCCCCATATGGGTGATGAGCGTGAAAATGAGTACGGTGCCTTGCTTGGTGGATGGAGAGGACAGACCTGGAGCAGAGAAAAACAAGCACCTTCCCCAGCAGCGTCCTACCTGGCTAGGAAGGCTGGTCTTCTCTGGGTAGCTGTGATAAATCACCAGCACATTCTTCCTGGGACCTCAGCATCTTTTTCTACAGTGTAAGCCACTATCTTAGTGATGTGGCTTGTCACTAAGATAAGGTGGCTTATCCACTGTACCTTGTGCAGATCACTGTACCCTGGTTCTGTACCAGTTTATGGTTCTCTCCTCTGCCTGGTCAAACCTCACCCTGCCCATTCATTTACTCAACACATTTATTGAGCATCTACTGTGTACCAGACCCAGTGCTGGAAAGGTCGTGAATTCAGACAGACCCAGACTGGAATTCTAGTCTGGCCTTTTAATAGTTTTATGACTTCAGGTGTTGTCTAATCTCCCTAAGTGTCAGATGTCTTAAAAGGGGGACAAAAATACATACCTTAGAATGCAGTTGTAACAGTTAAATGAGATAATACAAGGTGCTTAACATCATGGGCAACAACTCTAACACCTCTTCCTCGGTTCTCTTTCCCTTCCTGTAGGATAGAGCCTTTGCCTTGTGCTTCTCCAAACACCCTGCAGCACCTAGCACAGGGAGCACGCCACAAAGGTTGGGTAAGGGACTCTAGATATTTCCTGGTGAAGAGATGGGACACAAGAATCACATGCCTTGTGCTGGGGGAATCTCACTGTGCCTTCTAGCCCTGGTTAGGAGCTTTATGGCTGCTTTTGGAGACACTGTCACTCTTTCCTTTTATCTTCTCTCTCTTTTGTTAGCAAAAGAGCAAAGACCTGGGGGACTGCAATTTGCCAATAGGGAGGTTGAGCTGCGGAGTGGGGAGCAGGCTGGGCGAGGCCAGGAGACCTGGTTCAAATCATGGACATGCTATGAACAGCATGTGTGCTGGGGCTAAGGCTTTGATATTCCCGGCAGTCCACATCTGCCTCTTCTGAAGTGTGGCTCATCCCTGCCCCATCTACTCTGTAAGGTTGTTAGCAAGAACCGGGCCACCATATAGGCTCCATGAAAATGATCTGGAGAGTTCACAGTGCTTTGGCAACTGGGGCTGTCAGCTGTTACTTTTGTTTCTCATTAAACCACGTGCACATTTGTGTTAAATGTTCTGTTGGAAAGAATAAGGCATGGGATGTTGGACTCTTAGGTTTAAATCTGGACACAGCTACTAACCTGTGAGATCCTGAGCATCTCCTTGCCCACTGTGTACATCCAGAGGTTGTGCGAGGTAATATATCATTGCCTTCCAGGATTGGAAGGCCGATGACTCTGAACAGACTCTCGTGCCTGTGAGCAGACATTCGTGGCATTGAAACTCAGCAAATTCGCTCCAGCCCTAGATGCTTTGGAGAGTGACAATCTGTTGACAATGAACTAGCTGGCTCCTTTAGGCCAGACTCTTGGCAGTTTACCCAGGGGGTGCTCAGGCGGGTGGGGGTTGAGCCAGAGGCTGCTTGGGCCATTGCTACAGCCCATGTGCAAGGCAGCTTGTGGGATTGCAAGCACATATTTGAGAGGGAAATAATTTTCCTTGAACAAAAATCTGGCAGCTGCAGGAGATGTGGAACCCTGGTTCTGAGGTTTTCCAAGCCCTGTCAGATTTTTGACTCTTACCCAATGTGCTTCTGCACCAAAGTTGCAGTGGGGGAACTCTGATTCCCCTTCAACCTCTTCCCCTGTTTAGTGCTGTTTGGCTCCTCACTGGTCCCACATCACACTCCAGCCTCACAGGGCTTCATGGAGAATCAGGGAGCCACACAGCTTCTGTGTTGGAATAATTGAGAGAAGCTTGATTCCACAGTCTTCACATCTTTCCAGTAGTTTTATTAAAGAATATGAAATCATCAAAAGTGGAATTTTGTATAAAGGCTTACTATAAAGTCAACACATGAGCATAGTAATGCTGTTTTAATGGACCCTAAATGGCAAATTCGGAATTAGGGATTACAGTTGTAATCATATCAATATCAGCTTCCATTTATTTTTGCATTTGTTGTTGTTGTGCAGATCATGAAGAAGATAAGGAGCTCCAATGGCAAGTTTTTAGTTAGCTTGGAATCTGAGGATACCCTTCAATTACACAGAGGTGGTTAAGAAGCATCCTTTGTGATCTGCTTAAAAACAAGTTTACCTTCTCTCTCTCTTTCTCTCTCTCTGTTTCTGGGAGTAAGGGTAGATTGGCAAATTTATAAACCACCACAGACTAGATTACTCAGTCATGGAGCATGCATTCCCCATCTGTGTCTGTCTGGTGCCTAGCATAGCACCTAGATAATGTTAGGAACTTGATAAATGTTTGTTGACTGAATAAAAAAAAAAAAGGCCAGTTTACTTGATATTTTAATCTTGAAGATATCTTCCTGAAAAACTTTCTACCATATTCTCAGTGAAAATAGACAGATTATAGGTATGTAGGTATAGAAATAGATAGAGCAAGCCTCTCTTGCAGCTGGGCTGGTAGTCATGTGACTCAGTTCTCACTGATGGAATATGAGCAGAACTGAGATGTGTAGCTTCTGCATCACCTGCTTAAATGAAAGTAGATTGCCCTTCATTTCTGCTCTACCTTGCTCCCTATGAACAGGGATGCTGACGTGGTGGTGACCCTGCTTTGATCCTGCAGATGAGGACAACTCTCTAGAGGATGGCAGAGTAACAGGGTGGAAGAGGCCTGGGTGCCGAGGGACTATATGGAGCATAGCTGGCCTGAACCACCCATCTCCAGACTGCCACATGGAAGAGAACCATGCTTAAGTGCGACTGAGGTCTCTATTATAGCAGCGTGTCCAGCCTTTCATAAAGCGCTACATCCTAAATACTAAACCTGTCTGGGGCTTACTGCTCAGTCACAGTCACCTTTGCAGAGGGTAAAACACACATCTTGCTGAAATTACAAAAGGTCAAGGTCAGAGAATGGTATGTGGAACCCAAGAGGGAAACGTAGAGCCCTCTTGCCTGGGAGCCAACCTTTCAGGAGTCTGGGATCAGGTATAGAAGGGACCGATATGGAAAGACACCAGCGGGAGAAGGAGTGGTTCTCAGGGAGGCTGAGGAAAGACACCCAGCGGGGCTCACTGGCCTTTCATAACCCATAGCTCTGACCTCTCATCCTTGGCCCAACCACGTTCTGAACTCGAAAGGAGCCATGTTTCAAAGCAGCAGCACCCTTAGTTCTCATGTCCAAGGATTCCTTTCTCACCAAGAACTTCCAAGTCTTCCCTCTTCATCCTGTGTGTGTGTGTGTGTGTGTGTGTGTGTGTGTGTGTGTGTGTGCGTGCGCGCACTGTGGGGGCTGGATGGAGAGGGCTGAGGTTGAGGGTTTAAATGGGGCTCCCATCTGGATGGCAGGCTCTACCTTTCATTCTAGATGCTGTGACAGTCGTCCGGCTGTGATGGACTCTGACACTCACACCAGACCTGGCTTTCCCGGGGCCCCAGGTTGCATCCTTCACTGGGTTATGTCACCTGGGGTGTGGAACCCTCTGCTCAGGCAAGCAGCCCCTTCTCGGACTAGGTCTTCCGTCTCTGCCTCCAACATGTAAATATCATGGAGCCAGTCATCCTCCCACTTCTAAGGCTCTTGACTTTCTCCTGTTTGATCTTGCTGACGCTGACAGGAAGCCCCAGGACTCTGCTAGGGGACTTTGATCTGCATAATAGAATCAGGCAGAGGGAGACACTAACATATGCTGAAAGGCTTTTTGGCTGGCTTGGACTCAGGGCTAAGTGAAGCATGGGCTGGGATGCTTAATGAGGGCAAATTCAGGAAAACTCGGGAAATAAAAAGTGAAAGATGTAAAATAGGGAGAGATTATCGCTGAATTCTTGTAATTGTCTTACAAGCCCCTCTGGAGGGGCAGACAGTGACTAAGAAGGGACTCTGCCATGGGATGATGATTAGGGCTTGGCAGGCAGAGGTGCGGTTTATACTTGGTCTTGAAGGAAGCTAAATGTTCCAATCCAGGTTTTTTCGATCACTGGTTTTGTCAGTTTTCTTCCTCCCGCCCCCGCCCCAAAGCTCCTTAGCATGAGTCAGGCGAAGGATGCTGAGGACTTAGGGAAGTAGGCGGCTGCTTCCCTTTGTTTGGGAGGGCTGAGTTGGTCCCAGCTCTGCCCTAAGCAGTCACAGGAAGAGACAAAGCTTTCCTTTCACCTCCACAGGCCTCGGTCTCATTAGTAGTGTGGACCCAGTCACTTCTCACCATCTGTGCTGTGTGGCACACGTAAAGTTGCCCTGTGTGTCTGCCCCTCTATGCTGGACTCCAACTGTGGTTCCCAGGGAGGGGCAACTTCAGGAGGCAAGAGGATCCCACTGAGGCAGTGGGACCTCATGTTGCAGGAACCTGACCTTGGTGTGATGCTCGGTTCTTTCCTGGAACTGACCTGACTTGGGCTAGCTGCCTGAACTTGGACGTGGGACTTAGCCTCTCTGAGCCTTACTTTTCTTATCTGTAACATCGAAGTTGTGAGGAGGAAATAAAATGTCCCACATAAAGTGCTGAGCACAGTGCTTGTCCTTAGTGAGTGCTCAGTTCATGTCTACCATTACTACCGTTCTTCTCCAACTTCTCAGGCCACTCCCTGTGGCACGCGAGACCTGGCCTCTGATTCTTCAGTTTCTCCTTGGCCTAGGACTCTGGAACAAAGTTTCATCTTTTGTTAAGATGATGCGACTCACTTATGGTGAGAAAAGCTTTTCATCCAGCTGCTGACTGGGGTCCTCCTTAGGATACTGTGGGAAGAAATAAGGACCTGGTTGGAGAATAAAGACCCACAGGCTTATGGAGGGATGACAGAACCTTAGTAAGGTGGAATTTTAAATTTGAACAAGGGCTAGAAATAAAGTGTGCTTTATTACTATCTAGAAAGAAAGAAACAGCTACTAGGTACCATGGTAACCATTTTGCATACTGTATTTCCACTTTTTTCAGCACTTTCACAGGTAAGGTATTATTTTCTTCATTTTACAGGAAAGGAGATGGTATCAGAGACTAACTGAATTGACCAAGGCCACACACTCAGAAAGGGCTAGAGCCAGGATTTGAATCAGGTGAGGTGTAGAGCCAAAGCCCACGATGTAGAAACACTGGCTCTGCAGTGAGCCTTTCAAACTTTGCCCTACCTTCTGAGACCAAGTGCACCAGAGCGCCTGCCTGGGGCCAGGTACACAGGATGGGGCCTGTGGGCTTTGGTGGACCACAGCAGGCCAAATGCATGATTCTGGCCACATTGGCAGCAAACTCCAGGCAATGAAGCCAGCTGCTGGCTGGGGTCCTCCTTGGGACACTGTAGGAAGAAGTAAAGACCTGGTTGGAGAATAAAGACCCGCAAGCTTACTGAGAGATGGCAGAACTTCACTAAGGTGGAATTTTAAATTTGGACAAGAGCTGGAAATAAAGTGTGCCTTATTGCTATCTAGAAAGAAAGAATGTGCCAAGCAAATTAATAACGTAAACAAGATTTCCCACAAGAATCTTTAATCCATATAATCCTGCCCAATTCAATAAACATTTCGTAAGCACTTACTGGGTGCTGAATTGAAGAACCCAGTGAATTTGTCCTTTCAAAGGGAGTTCACAGCCCAGCCTAGAAGTAAGCAATCTGAGTGCACACATGCACACACACGCACACACAAGCGCACACACACACATGCACACACAGACACAAACACACACACACAATGTATTTTAAAAATTAAGTTCTGCATGAATAACATGAAAAGAGGGATAAATTAGGTTTGTCAAGGTCCGAGAAAACTTAAGACTTAACTAACAATTTTCATAAATGCGTTCCTTCCAGAGGTCCCTTATATTTGAAAGATTAACCTAGTGATGAAAATTATCCCTATCAAATTATTAAAGCAGGATATCAAAGGGCTGATACCAACTTGTCAGCCCAGTTGAAACTATCATGTGAACATTAAAATAATATGACTTTTCCCCTTCTAGAGACATTCTAGAATTTAGATGTACATTTGGTTCAAGTGCATCTTTCTGTCAGTCCAAGCTAATGCAGCTTCTCTGTAGGTCATGAGTAGAAAAGTTATGTTTTCCATTTCTTAGGGGGCCCTGGAGCATTTTGCAGTGAATGAACATTTACAGGAAAAATGTAAAAATATGGTACAGAGGAATTCAGAGTTAAGATCAAACAGAGAGTACATGGGATGGTAACATAGAGAGGGGAACTGGACTATGGGCTTGGATTTAACCAGTTCTCCTACAGAGACAGGAGAAGCAGTTGTGGGGTGAAGATGGTAGTCAGGAAATGGCAAAATTCAGACACAGAATTGGCAAGAAGCAAGAAAGATGGAGTAGGGTAGAGGCTTTGGCTCTGAGGGGTCTATTTTGGAGGGTGGTTGGGAGGCTGTAAACCCTTGGTGACAGGATGTTGGGGCCATGGGAGGCTGGGAACCAGTGGGTGCTCTCTGCGGTTACCTCCCCTGGCTGTTGAGTCTGAGTCGGCTTACGCTCCAAGCCCCCTCTCTCAAAAACCAACATCCCTTCTTGAGTGCTCACTCAAACCCAACTACACTGACTCAGCAGGCCCGGGAAGCACCGAGAAACCTTTGGGGGAAATCCAAAGCCCAGACCTTCTTATTCTGAGAACCTCCCACCACCGGAAGGAAGAAAACATCACAAAACTCAGCACTTTCCAGCCCACCATTCCTGTCCACCGTGGTGGCACTGGCCAAGGGTTGGCGGGTCTGCAGCTATTTTTACCCTTAGATTTCCGGAACTGCCAACCAATCCTGGTTACATGACACCACGGTCAACTCAACTCCATCCGTAGTAATCACAAGAAACCTAAGCCACAATGTGCAGCTGTACAAGGCCACACTCACCCTTATCCTGGACACCCGGGGCCCTGACTACAGAGTCAAGTGCCAAGGCCCAAGCTGGAGAGCAAGGAGGCACCTCCTTCAGGCTTTCCAAGGGTCAGACAGATGTTCATAGTAGCCCACAGCCACTGCCTGTCGGAGGACACTAAAGTTCAGGGTTTGTGTTTCAATCCTTCCAAGGGCCTCTAAGTTAGATGTTCCTGTGGTTTGTGGTGGACTTGGTCCAGAATAGTATTTTACAGCCACAAAGAGCTACTTTGTTGAAGCCTGTCTCGCCCGACCCTGTGTTAATGGTTACCAACTCGACAATGGTTTCTTTCCTTTTTTAATTCTCTCACCTGTGAACCTCCAGCTGACTTGCCTTTTGTTTTCCACCTTCCATCTGCCTCTCAGTCAACAGACTTCTTTCAGAGATTCTACAGGCCGGTATATTTTGAAAAGGAAATACTCCCTCATAGTGTGGTTAGATAAATAATGTCAATGTCAAAAAAATGTGAGTCCTAAATAGATTTTTTTCTACCTAGAATATATGGAGAAGAATCCTGTGACCTGTAAGGTCCCACTCAAGGCTTTTCCAGGCTGCTGGAAGGAGGGCGTTTGGGGAGAATGAAAATGATCACAGTATTCTTTTCTCCAATGGCACCCAATGGCTTTGGTTTTCTTTGAAGTGAGAGCTAGAAGAGTCAAAGAATACTTGTTTATAATTGTTGTTTAAATGGCAGTTATTGCGTATTATATAAAGACAGTCCCGGCTGCAGGCCAAAGGCTGGCCCAGTTGCTCTGCCACCATCTTCCTGGAGAGGAGACCCTCACTCACAGTGGATGTTTCTGCCTCCTGGTGACCAAAACGTTGTCCACTGAAAGCAACTGAATATCCAAGCCACCATTTTCTTTATCTTTTATTGACAATTTTTTTTGAGCCTCAAAACACTACTAAATCATAAGACCCTTGGATTTCCCTCAGAAAATTAACTTGGATCAAGAGGGATTCAGTGTGAGTTGGTCTCTAAATCTGCCCAGCTCAGGGAGCTCAAATGTTGGCCTACAGCCCCTCTTTTGCAGGCCCAGCTTCCGGTGACCATTCATCAGGGGATCTGCAGCAGCAAGTATTTTCTGTCTCAGTTACTGAGCTGTGTTCTGCACCAACTGCAGAACTACCTAGCCAGCCCACCAGCAAGGGTGCCTCAGGGCTCAGAAGGCCAGCGTGGGGTGGCAGTGGGGTGACTTGAGGTGGGAGGAAGACGCAGAGAAAAGCTACAAAAACAACAGACTTGATAGGTGCACTATTTCATCATGTAATATTCAAATATAAGACCCTGGCCCAAAATAGCCGTTCACTTGCTGCGTTTTCTCTTTGTGCTAGCTCCAAGAAACACGAAGTGAGAAGGAGCTGAACAAAATGCCTCATTCATGAGAGCCTGGCGGATGCAAGAGAGTTCACGACTCGATAATCCCTGACAGCCCTCATTAAATCATGGCACTGCAGGTGCGAAGGCTGCTGGGAGTGGGGCTGTAACCCGGGTGGGCAGTGTCAGTTCCAAGCCAGAGGACTGGAACTCTGTCCCTTGATTCTCTGTGAGGCAGGAGAGGTCAGATTCCAAGCTGACAAGGGGATAGCCTGGCCGGGGAACAGTTCCAGTTCAGAATGAATGCTTAGGGCAGAAGTCTTTTTGCAGCAAAAAGTCAGAGGTTTTTCTGTTCGTTTGATGTATGTTCATATAAAGCTTGGTTTCTTCAATAAAATCGAGCCCCAGATACTCCAAAACTGGTAAGAGGGGAAGAATCTTTTGGTTCTTGACTCTTGTCTCTCAAGAGTCACCCTCCTCTTAGAGGTCAATCCTAACTACTATTTTCTGCACATCAACTTCAGGAAAGAGCCTTCTTTGGCAGCTGGAGCACAACATGTGATCCTACCAGCACCAGCACACAAAAGGTCCCTGCTTTCGCCACAGGGGAGCATCTCCAGCAGGCATAGGAGGGCATCTTGTTAAATTGCAAATACCATTGAGAATCATAGCCCATGATGCTGTTCCTAATATTACAAGGTGCCAAGAGGGGTTATAAAGGAGTGAAAGAACCCAGCTCCTGCCTACCAGTGACCCCACCAGCAAACTGCTGGTTGGCAAGCAACAGTCAAAAAAGAGAACTGACATAGAAGGCAGCTTTCGACAACCTCTCTTGTCCTGTTTCTTCATGCGTATAATGGGGATGATGATAACATAAAATAGCACCTGGCTCCACCAGATGGTTAGGAAAATATAATGAGTCTGGAAATCTAGTATGAGCATCTCAAAATTATACTAGTCAAGTGGAAACTTCCTATGGCATCGTTTGCCACAAGACAGGCTCCAGGGTAGTGCAACTCTGCTAGACACTTCCTGGCCTAATGGAGGCTGTGCCCCCCAGGGCCACGGCATGTGTCCCAAGGACTTCACTCTGTGAGGTCTTAAGTCACTTGCTGCAAAGAGAAAATCTGGCTGCTGGGTCTTTTGGTATACAAGTTGAACTTGTATCTATGGGGACATCAGCTTTTCAACTTTGATATGCACATTTAAGTCTTAGTGAAAATACTTTCTTAATAATTAAGATTTTGATTTTATTATATGAGGGTATCAAATTGTCACATGCATCCCCAAAATATGTACATCTATTACACATCAATAAAAAAATAAAATAATTAACTCTTTCCTCTGGTCACGTAGATAGCAATCAATATGTGAGGAATTGGGAACGAAAACAGAAGTCATTCAAAGCAATCCAAACCATTGAAATTCAACCACCATGTTAACACACTTTGCAAGCAGACTGAAGAAAAATGAAAAACTGAAGCTATTTCTAGTGGCTTTAGTTAAACAAAATAAACCTAGAAGGGAAAGTAAAATTATTTCTCCCAACTGCAGTTTTTACAAGGGCAGAAAAATCAAATGCTTTCCTTAAACTATAAGGCAAACAGAACCGTTCAAAAGTCCATGAGAAATGGCAGGTATTTAGGTGATTAAGTTTGAGTGGACATGTAAGAAATGTTTCTGGAACACCGTGGAGCAATTGGACAGGACGGCACTCAGCAGAATCACCAGGACTGGATGGTGTTAGAAATGCAAGCCTGCAGCTACACACTTGTATCCCAGGACTTGGAAACTGAATCCATCCTTAACTCCCCCCTACCTTCATCTCCCAGGAGATCAAGACTTGAAAGTCTTCAGAAAGCTAGAATGTTTGAGAAATCACAGGCAAAGTATTTGAAATCATGAGCATTTGCTGGGGCCTTCCTTCTGTTTTTCTAATTGGCCTTCCCCTGTGTGTTGGCCAGCTCAGGCTGCCATAACAAAAATGCCACACACTGGGTGGTTTAAACAGAAATTTATTTTCTCACAGTTCTGGAGGCTAGAAGTTCAAAATCAAGGTGTCAGCAGGTCTGGTTTCTCCTGAGGCCTCTGTCTCTGGCTTGCAGATGGCCACCCTCATGCTGTGTCTGTACATGGTCATCTCTGTGTTAACACATATCCCTGTGTCTGTCTGTGTGGCCAAATTCCCTCTTCTTATAAGGACACCAGTCAGATCAGATTGAGGCCCACCCCTAATAGTCTCATTTTAACTTAATCACCTATTTTAAGATCCTATCTGCAAATACAGCCCCATTCTGAGGTACTGGGAGTTAGGATCTCAACACAGGAATTGGTGGTAGGGAGGAGGGGGCACAATTAGCCCATAATGCTCTGTTTTTAATTTCCCTACATCTCTGCACTGGGGAGATTCTGCTGTAGGCTCTCTTTTCTGCTTTTCTCTTCCATCTCTGAACGTCTCCATCTTTCTGACTTGGCGGTCTCAGTTCCTCTGTGCATGTCTCTTCCACCCACACCCTCCGCCCTCTTACCTTCATTCTTCCTGTTTTTCTTCAAATATCTGTCCATTTCTATGTACCTGTTGTAAGTGATAGTATATTAGTCTGTTCTCATGCCGCTAATAAAGAGATGCCCCAGACTGGGTGATTCATAAAGTAAAGAGATTTAATGGAGTCACAGTTCCACATGGCTGGGGAGGCTTCGAAATCATGGCAGAAGGCAAAGGAGGACCAAAGTGACATCTTACATGGTGGCAGGCAAGAGAACTTGTGCAGGGGAACTCCCACTTCTAAAACAATCAGGCCTCGTAAGACTTTTTCACTACCATGAGAACAGTGTGGGGGAACCACCCCCATGATTCAATCATCTCCACCTGGCCCTGCCCTTGACACGTGGGGATTATTACAATTCAAAGTCAGATTTAGGTGGGGACACAGCCAAACCACATCACGTGGCAACAGAAAAATGTTGTCCCTGCCCCCAAGAAGCTTTTATTCTGAAGTGGAGAGGAGACTTGACCTTGGATAACCATAATACATAGGCATGTGATTAGCACCGTAATAGACTAGAGCAGAGGTTGGCCGGGCGGGTTGGCTCATGCCTGTAATCCGCACTTTGGGAGGCCGAGGCAGGTGGATCACAAGGTCAACAGATTGTGACCATCCTGGCCAACATGGTGAAACCTCATCTCTACTAAAAATACAAAAACTAGCTGGGTATGGTGGCACTCACCTGTAGTCCCAGCTACTTGGGAGGCTGAGGCAGAAGAATTGCTTGAACCTGGGAGTCAGAGGTTGCAATGAGCCAAGATCGCACCACTGTACTCCAGCCTGGCAATAGAGTGAGATACTGTCTCAAAAAAAAAAAAAAAAAAGAGAGAGAGACTAGAACAGAGGCTGGCAAACTACGGGCCACAGGCCAAATCTGGCCCACCACCTGTTTCTATAAATAAAGTTTTATTGAAACACAGTCACGCCCATTTTTGTATGCCTTATTTTGCAGAGTTGTGTAATTGTGACAAAGACTATATGGCCTGCAAAGCCAAAAATATTTACTTTCTGGCTCTTTACAGAAAAAAGTTTGCTGACTCTTGCACTAAAGTCAGATTTTACAGATGACAGGTAGGATGAATCCCATTTGACTGCTGCACCTGGGAATATGTCCCTGAGGAAGTATAGTTTCAGCTAGGCTTTGAAGGATTAATAAGAGTTCAAGAAGCGAAGGTGGGAACAGGATTCTAACAACATGAACAGCACGGACCAATGTGTGAGGCCACAGAAATCTGATGCATATTTGGGGCCAAAGTAAAGATAGGAGCCTGGATCTCCATCAGTGGGCTGTGGAGTATCTTGGAGGGTTTTGAAGCAGGGGTTGACCTATAATTAGCACAGATGAGGCACTGCATGAAATACATAGATGAATTAGACCTGATTCCTGCTATCAAGGAGCTTATAATTCTAATAATGGGAATATGGCAAATGCCCAAACAATTATAGTACAGGGCAGAACAATGCCTCTATAGGGAAACCTAAGCCTGGAAAGTAATCAAAGAGGGGCTCAAGCACAGTAAAAACTGATAATCAGGTAGAGAATGTATTATTAATGACAATAATGATGATAGTTAAGATTCACTGGGCTGGGCACAGTGGCTCACGCCTGTAATCCCAGCACTTTGGGAAGCTGAGGTGGGCGGATCACTTGAGACCAGGAGGTCAAGACCAGCCTGGCCAACATTGTGAAACCATGTCTCTACTAAAAATACAAAAATTAGCCGGGCATGGTGGTGTGTGCCTGTAATCCCAGCTACTTGGGAGGCTGAGGTGGGAGAATTGCTTGAGCCTGGGAGGCAGAGGTTGCCGTGAGCCGAGATTATGCCACTACACTCCAGCCTGGGCGACAGAGTGAGACTCCATCTCAAAAAAAGAAAAGAAAAAAGATTAACTGGACCTGTGGTATGAACCAGGTCCTCTGCTAAGTGCTTTACATACCACATCTCAATTAATGTCATAATAACCTTGTAAGGAGATACTCATATTATTCCCAATTAACTGATGAGGTAACTCAGTTAACTCAGATGACCCAGTTGACTATTATTCCTATTTAACTGATGAGGAAATTCAGACTAAGCTGGGATTTGAACCCAAGTTAGATACATCTATACTCCATACATCCAAATTAGACACTCCCATACTCCATGCATCCTCGTTAGACATGCCCATACTTCATGTATCCTAGTTAGTCACTCCCATACTCCATGCATCCTAGTTAGACACTCCCATACTCCATGCATCCTAGTTAGATACTTCCATACTCCATGCATCCTAGTTAGACACTCCCATACTTCATGCATCCTAGTTAGACACTCCCATACTCCATGCATCCTAGTTAGACACTCCCATACTCCATGCATCCTAGTTAGACACTCCCATACTCCATGCATCCTAGTTAGACACTCCCATACTCCATGCATCCTAGTTAGACACTCCCATACTCCATGCATCCTAGTTAGACACTCCCATACTCCATGCATCCTAGTTAGACACTCCCATACTCCATGCATCCTAGTTAGACACTCCCATACTCCATGCATCCTAGTTAGATACTTCCTCCATGCTCTTCACCACTAAGGTGAGAGGGGCAGCAGGGAGAGACCTATTGGAAGACTTCTGCAGAAGTCTTACCATTTGGAGAAAAATGAACAGGAGGATTTAGGATTCGTAGTTTATAGTTAGTATTTGAGTAGGTTCCAATTTTTGAAAAAAAAAGCGGGGGTTGGGCGGGGGGGGGGGGTAATGTACAAGGATGACTGATGGCTCAGCACTTGGTTCCAATGTGTGGGTTGTGAAGGAATGGATTCCCTGCTGCTCCTTTGGGAGCAATGTGCTCCTCTCCCCTTCTAGGAGAGAACTCTAAAGGTGTCGTTCTCAAAAGTATGTTCTTACACAATAATAGTTTGTGCTTTACATTTAAAAGTACCTCAAGGTTAGTGATTTAACTGGAGGCTCACTGAGGCTGAGGATTGCCAGCATTTCAGATGATGGGTGGTGAGGGGTGGGGGTGTTTGGAAGAACCCCCTCTGGCCCTTCCACCATCCTCCTACAGGGTGCTGACCAGCCTCCTAGAGATGCACGGGAGGCCTCATGGTACTAAGAACCACAACTGAAAACCATGGCAGAGCAGGAGGCTTGGCACCTCAGCAAGGAAGCATCCTCTGGGCAGCGACTGAGCTGCTGGGAAAAGAGACGCTCTGCAGTCCTAACACCCAGCAGGGAGAAGTAGGGAGGAGCAAGGAGGAGCAGGGCCTCCTGACCACACTCGGGTCCTGAGGAGAAAGGTCAGCAGCTACTGCCCAGGGTGTCAGGGAAGACAGAATAGATTCAATGCAGGAAATCAGTAGCTCTTTGGTCCCTCCTTTTCCCCCCCGGGGTTCCCCCACATACCACTGGGTCCTAAATGACAAGCTGCAATTACAGCAAAGTGCTAAAGTTACAAGTTTGTTCTAAACACTCTTCAACAAAGAATATTCAGTGAAAAGGAACCCCAGGCAGTTAGAAACCTTTTTTGCTGTGTAGAAACCATAAGGTTTCCATCCAAGAATGTGTTGTCTGTTTGAGGCTGGCCTTTATTCTTTCAGACGGGTGCCAGTGGCATGCATCTCAAATGAGCAGTTGTCTGTGGCCCCAGAGTCTGTGGCTGAGGCATATCTAATCAGGTTAAGCGGCAGTTCATCCTAGCTGTCAGCTCTCTGGAAATCAGAACATTATCTGCAACCACACACAATTCAAATAAGAGGCTGGCGCTCAGAGGCCTGAATCTCCAACTTCCCCCGAACCTTGCTGTGGTGGTCCCTGGTTTTCTCTTTTCCTACGTGACTATATACAATAGTAGCAAAGCTATTTTAAGGATTAAAACAGCTAATTGCAGATTTCCATCATGGCCAGCCACTCAGAACACAGGTTTGGAGTGCAAGCTGTGGTCTTTGCCTCTGGGGATGGTTTTGGCTCCTTTGCCTGTGAAGTCCACACCCTTGGTCCTTAAAGTTGTTAACGGGGGCTCTTCCATGTGGCCCACGTGGTTCTGGGCATGAGGAATTTGGTGGAACTTAGTGAGAAATAGTGTGTGATGGTTTCTTGGCTCTAGAAGCGTGGCTAGAAGGGCCTTTAAAAATGATCTACTCTGCCTGCTTTACTGAATCGAGAAACCAGGCTCAAAAAGCCTTTCACCACTCCTGAAGTGGCGTGAAGCTCCACGCTTCCTGACTGTCTTTCTGCTGCGCGCTCTCAGGAGATGCCTGCACAACTCGATCGTGTTGCTTAACAGCATAAGGGGGGCAGTAAAACAGGACGAAAGCCAGGTTTAAATCCAGGTTCCCACATACGCAGTGGTATGATTGTGAGTGAATTATTTAACCTGGCTGAGCTACAGTTGCTTCGTCTATAAAATGGTGATAATAATACCTGCCTATCAGGTTGGCCAAGTAATTAAGCAAGATCATGACTTAAAGCTCTCAGCCCAATGCCTGACATTTAGTAAATGGCCTCTTGACAGTGTTTGGTGTATGCCTTAGTCTGTTCAGGCTGCTATAACAAAATACCATAAATTGGGTAGCTTATAAGTAACAGAAATTTATTACTCACAGTTCTGGAGGCTGGAATGTCCGAGATCAAGTCAGCAGCAGATCTGGTGTCTGGTGAGGGCCCCCTTCCTGGTTCACAGTCAGCGCCTTCTCTCTGTGTCCTCCTCACATGTTGGGAGAGGAGAAGGAGCTCTCTGGGCCCTCTCTTATAAAAGTGCTAATCCCATTCACAAAGACTCTGCTTCATTACCTAATCACCTCTCAAAGGCCCCACCTGCTAACACCATCACTTTGGGGATTAGGATTTCAAGATATTAATTTTGATGGGGGTGCATAAACACTCAGCCCACTGCAGTGTCCCTGTTACTATCGTAATGATGATATGCGGATCCTTTTGCTGAGAGCTACTCTCCAGATTCTCCACCTGGGAGATGCATTGGATGTTGATTTTCACGCAGCAGCTCCCTCCAGCTAGCTAAGTGCCTCCTGTCTCTTGAGATAGATCTCCTGTCTCAAGGAGAGAGGTGATCTCCACAGGGCCAGTGGGACCTAATCCTGGGAAGGCGTGGGACATAAAGGCAGCAGAGACATTCAGGAGGAAAACACATTATTTTTTCCCCAAGAGATTAAATATCCTCCTGAAGTGAAAATAAAGCCTTCCAATTGTGGTCCTTCTCTTTCTGTAGAATAGATTGGACATGCAGGATAACGTGCTCACCCGTCACTCAATGTCCTTGGCCTCTCCGGAGGAAGCCGTTTGTGTATCTCTATCACTGGCCCAGAGGACATGCTGCATGAGGCAGCCCACAGTTGCCAGGTAGGGTTTCCCTCCTCCAGGGGAAAGTGTGGTTCTCCCAAGAGAGGAAAGGACGGTTCCTGTTTTGCTCGTTGCCATCCCAGCTCAGTAGGCAGCATCTTGAATTAATTTCAGAAGTGAAAGTTTCCGGTTTGGGGACAATGATAGACACTTTGCAGGAGAAAGGGGTCTTTACTGGGGATATTCTTTTGGTGAGAGAATTTGACTAGAAATAGAGAAGGGAGCCTTGAAGATGGGAAAGAAAGAAAACAAGCATTTGGGCAGTGAGCTTGACTTGAGGGGAACCGGAAGATGAGCCTCAGGAGCCCGGGCGTTTGGGCAAAGGCCGGGCGAGGGGCTCTGCCCGTGGCCTCGCTTCATACAGGGCTTCTCCCCAGCTCTGGAAAGCCTTGGAAAGCTCTACCTGGTGTGCGCTCCTCGGAGTTTTTCCAATCGCCATGTGGAACTGCCAACATTTTCCACATTAAGAACAAATCAAAAGAGATTTTTCACTAAGCGTGAGTTAGTGGATGGGAATGAGAGCAAATCAAATTCATGCAAAAATAGAGGAAATTAATTTTTAAAAAGCCCAACCAAACACCCTGTAATTTTCAGTGATTTCCTTTCAGGGAAACTGTGACCACTGTCACTATAAACAAAGCAGAGAATAAATAAATAAAAAGGGAAAGAAGGTTGTGTTTTTTCTCCTTGCCTCCCTGATGGATGGTTTATAGAGGCCTCGGGATAAAAGTCAGCTCTAATCATTCCCAGATGGCGCCTGCCTCTGCCCCTGCTTCAGCGTTTCCCCACGTGCCTCCGCCCGGCCTGCCAGACACACTGATGGTGACAGGAGCCGGACTCTCGCCCCCTTGGCTGTGGCCACAGCCCAGATGCGAAGAGGCAGCGGAAGGTTGGGGCCGCTGGAGGGATGGGTAGATAGCCACAACAGACCCATCAGCACAGTGGAAATGAGCCACCCGAGCCAGCACCCTCCCTGTTCAGGGCACGACTGGGCCATGGGGGCCACCAAGGAGCCTATGTGTTTCCTTCCTCCTTGGAACCCTTCCTCAAGGGTGCTCACTGCCATGCTCCTGGGCTCTGCTGAGTTCCACCTCTGAGGGAGGGGCACCTAACCCAGGAGAAGGATTCTGCCCTTCTGATGCACTGCTTATATTGGAGTATCTGGACCAAATATTATAAGCAATCCAAACCCTTTCTGAAATGAGGCAGAGTGTCCATCAGAATGAAAGTCACCATCTTATATCATCTTTGCCCCTGGGCTATTGAGGCTGGGCGTTCCCAGGGACTGCCCTCAGTTGGCATAGCTGTCCCATCTGCCAGGAGTCTCCGCAACCCATGTTGCCACCCCCAGCGCCTCTGCTGCTTGTCTGCCTCCATAAACCTCAGGAGGCCGCACTGGCAGAGCACATGACTGCACTGATCACTTGGGAAGCATCTTCTGTCTCCTTCTCCCCCGCCCCAACTCCTCAGAATGAAACCTGAGATACCACATGAGTATGTCCCCTCTTGATCCCTCAGCAACTGAGATTTAGCAGAAATGAGGGTTGGATGTGTAGCCAGGTTTTGAGCCTCTATTCTCACCATCTTGGCTTCTCTATTGACTATTTTAGGAAATCAGGTGCTTTTATGGGACTAGATGTTCTTTTTGTACATGAGAAGACATAAGCCTTTCTCTATGAAGAACTTGAAAATAACTTGTTAGCTATTGAATATCTCTTGCAAAACAAATATCATGATGAGCTGGGGTAAACGAATCAGAAACAGATGGATTAAATTTCTCTGAAATACACAGATTTTCAACCTAGAGGCAAGGGCAGAGGCAAAAAGCATTTGGGGTTTCCATGAGCCCAAAATACAAGGAAAAGGGCTCGAGGCACTTGACTGATCCAACCAGCTCATGTGGGAGCACCCAGTCCAGCGTCAACAGAAATGTCTGTGCAGCCTCCAAGAGGCACAGTTATCAAGAACATGGGGCTGCTATCAAGTTTCTAAAACATGGCTTCTGAAAATAAGCTGTTCTAATTTACAGTATACCTTCCCTAAACCACTCCCCTGGAGCATTTCCATGGAAGATGAAAATTATTTTGGAGGTAACCAGTTGCTGGGTTTGCCATCCATTCTGCAACAGTTAGATGTGTGCATAGAGGCCCTGATTGGTGGGGTAGGAGTATGCTGGGTGGTGGAGGCGGACACATCAGTGGTTTCTACAAGAATGTGAAAATACTATATTTTGTGACAAAGTTGCTCCAGGGTAGGCAGATTGCTCACAAATCGGTTACAGATTTCCCTGAAATATGCAGGGACTTCCATGCAGAAGAAAGGGAATTTGGAGCTGAAATGCATTTGGAGTTTTGTTAAGCTCAAAACACAGGAACAGAGTTGGCGATAATGGCTGGTCCCAGCAGTGGCCTCTTGGCCAGTCCTCACCTGTCCAGCCCACCCGCTGCCTATGCTAGCTGCACATCTGTAGTGTGGCTTTGCAGAGTTCTCAAGGGAAGTTGCTGCCTCTGTGGTTCTCCAGTCGGCGCTGTGATATTAGTCTATCCTCCAAAGCTGAATGGCATCTGTCTATCACCACCATGCAGCTATCTTTGTTGTTCAAAGGAGTTGTTCCTGTTGAGACACGATATTCTGAAAATGATGCCAAAAGGAAAAATGATTGGGGATCTTCAGAATTTGTCCTGAATTTAATGTTCTATGGAATTTTTTTAGACATTCCATCACAGGCCCAACTGTGGTCCTTCCTAGAAAATAAAAGGCATTATAAAATCTACTAATTCATAGTTAACGCGTCCAAAGTGGGATTATTTGCTTCTGTTACTGCCTTAGTATTCTCATGTCAGGCAGGGGCAGTGGCATATACTCAAGTTAGAAATCTCAGATTCCACCTCAATCACTCCCTCTTGCTCATTCCTTAGATTCAGTACCTGAGAAAATCCTGGAAGTATGACTCCCAGGCCCAAAAATGTGTCTTGAATCTCTATATACTGCCATCGCCTCCTCCAGGCACCAGCATCTTCTGGCTGGACAACCTCCGTCACCTCCCAGGTAGCCTCCATCATCTCTACTCACTGCTCTTCCTGCCTTTCCACCAGCACCTCTCCCAGACAGCCGTCCCAGAGACCATGTCACTTCTCAAAGCATAATTCAGATCATGTAATTTCTCTGCATAAAAATGTACAGTGGCTTTCCATTGTAGTTAGAATTAAATTCAAACATCTCACTGTGACCTGCAAGGCCTTGCATGATCCAATCCTTACTTCCATTAATTCTCACCCCATTCCCACTCTGCACCCCATTCTGTCTTCCCTGGGCTACAGATACCTGCCCCCCAGCACCCCCTGCCAACTCCCAGACACTCATACCCATCTCAAGCTCTTTACACATGCACATTACTGAGATCTCATTCTGAAGCTCTTTTTGTCACTGGTTCCTTCTCATTCTTTGAGTCTCAGCTTGAAGGTCTCCTCTTATTTGTTCATAGATGATAAAAATAATCTCAGTGCCCTAAGATCTTAATGTAAATTGGCCATTGATTAGATAGTTTTCTGGCTGCAGATTTTTTTTTTTTTTTTTTTTTTTTTTGAGATGGAGTCTCACACTGTTGCTTGGGCTGGAGTGCAGTGGCACGATCTCGGCTCACTGCAATCTCTGCCTCCAAGGTTCAAGTGATTCTCCTGCCTCAGCCTCCTGTGTAACTAGGATTACAGGTGCCCATCACCATGCCTGGCTAATTTTTTTTTTTTTTTGTATTTTTAGTAGAGATGGGGTATCACTATGTTGGCCAGGCTGGTCTTGAACTCCTGACCTCATGATCTGCCTGCCTTGGCCTCCCAAAGTGTTGGGATTACAGGTATGAGCCACTGTGCCTTGCCCTGGCTGCAGATCTTAATTTCTGTTGAGTCTTTGACACTTGTTAGGCATGAGAAGGCACGTTTGCATACATGTATGGGTATACACAACACACATATTAACATGCATTCACCTGACATTGGCGTGGAGTATACTGGTGAGGAGGGTGATGATGGTAGCAGAGCTGGGAGGCCCATAAGCAAATTCCCACAATAAAAAATAATTGTAATCTTGGATCCTCCCAGCCCAGGAAATCCCATGAAGGTCCTGTGAGCAAGGGTCTCCTCTTCCCTGGCAGTGAAAGATGAGGATCCTAGAATGGCTGCTGGGTCTGTGGTGAGTGAGTTGGTAAGGAGGAGCATTCCATTGCATCGGGGGCAGGACAGTGATACCTAATTTTTACCAACACTCTGGAGCATGAAAGGGTAGAAAGAGAGTAGGAGGAAGGCCTGATTTAGGACAGACAGGAGAAATGGAACAATACATGCTCTCTTGTAATCTTTTAAACACTACAGAAAATTAAGATCTGGGGGAGCAAATCTCCAAGGGTGCCCTTATCCAAAGAAAACTACTGCTATGATTTTGATGAGTTTATTTCTGCCTTTTCTTTGTGTGATTTTTTTTTAGTGTTACCAAGCAGCCATCATATTGTACATACAACTTTCTGTCCTGTGTTTTCCACATAACCTTGTAACCTAAGCATTTTCAGAATATTACTTAGTCACTGGGAATATTATTATTAAAGGCATGGACGTACTCAATATTCAGTTTATCTTTCCCCTATGTATAGGAATTTGCTTTATCTTGAATAGTCAATTATTATATATAAAGTGGTGGTTAACATTTTTTGCACGAAAGATTTAGGACAACTTTCTCAGGATAGATTAGATGGACTCTTTAAGTTAAGAGTCATTAAGCTAGTCATTTTAATCTGTGACTTCAAATTACATTTATTTAGTTCACCGTAGTCAGTAATGACTTTTACGTCTCTACTTTCTCTCTTCATGTTTTTGTTTTCCATTTAGATTCTTTCTGAAGTAACTTCCAAATGTTTGCAGGTCTCACCAATGTCTATGTAGGTGTGTGGCAGAGACGGATGACTGCTCAGGAAAATCCGTTCTCCCCTTCTTCCACGCACACAACTAGATCCACTTCCAGTTTTCCTTGCAATTGGGCATGTCATGTCATTGACTTTGGCCATTGGAATGTAAAAGGACGTAATGCGCCCCACTTCCAGACTGAGCCAGAAGTCACCCACTTATGATCCTCCATAGTTTTCTCCTATTAACTGGGTGCACGATGCCATGGAGAATGACAGAGCCATGAGATAGAAGGAGCCTGGATCCCTGAACGACATGGAAGAGCATCACCCCACCTTTCTGAACAGCTGTCCAGAACTATTACATGAGAAAGAAATAAACTTGTGTTGACATATTACAGCTTGGTACTATTTGTTACAACAGTTTAGCCCACATGCACAAATACAGAGTACAAATAAAGCTGCACTAACATCAGTCCCAAGCTTTGGATGGCTCTTAGCCCCTATCAGTATGAGGGCAGGATTTTGTCTCCTCACCCTGGTATTCCTGGAGGTCCTGGGCACAGAAACAGTTCTCCTCATCCTCATCCATCTGCCTCACCATGAAATCCTGTTTCCTTCTCAAAAGTGAGTAAAGCACAGGTGTTTTCAATCTCCCAGGATGTGGCTTTGGAGTAGACAGTCAGAGACATGCTTTGAATTCCTCAGGGATAGGTACTAACAGAGTCTCTACCTGGCCAAAGGGTTCAGGAACCTCTCCTGAACTGTCCCCTGTGAAGGGATCTCTGGACCTGGAGAGGACTCATAAGCTACTAGATAGAGCCAGGCAGATCTGAATAGCATCGCCTAAGGCAAAGGCAAGGATAACCAAATCATAGTCCTTCTGAAGCCTCCTTCCCAACAGGCAGGGTGGTGGGCACCCAGAAACAGGGTGGGGGTGCAGGGTAGATGGAGCAGAGGTGGGGCAACACACCCTGGTGAGTCCCAGGTGCTCCAGAGTGGGGCCCGTGTCCTTGCTTATGGGAGCTAATGGGTCTCCCAAGGGTGCCAAATCCATTTAAACATGTGCTACAAAATCATAAGGTCCTATTTCCTGAACTGCCTAATTTAAAAGCCCCCACATCAGTGACTTGGCAATAAAAATACCATTTCGTTTCCCATATATTATGAAAGCTTCCCGAGTGCCAACGTTTCCACTGAGGAGCCTCTTGCCCCATCATGGTTCCACTCATTCAGTTTCACAGTCTGCCTCTGTAACAAGGTACAGTGTGGACATCATATCCCAGCTCCAGTGGCTCTACTAGACAAGGGCAAGTTTCTAACCTCTCTTTGCCCTAGTTTCTCCCTCTGAAAGATGGGGACAAAGGTGGAAACTGTTGCAGAGGCATCAAAAAGAGTGAATGAATAAAAGCATGAAAAATCATACAACTACCTGGAAGATAGCTACCGGTTGAATATCCCTCATCCAAAATGCTTGGGAACCAGAACTGTTTCTGATTTCATACTTTTTCATATTTTGGAATATTTGCATAGACCTGAAATGCTCCAATGAGCATTTTGTTTGAGCATGTCAGCACTCAAAAAGTTTCAGATTTTGGAGCATTTCAGATTTTAGATTTTCCTATTTGGGAGGCTCAATCTATATGATTACAAGAAACAGGCTTCTCTGGCTGAATTCTACAACTTAGACACAGATTATGATCTTATATTTACTAGACACTTGAACCAAGTAAAATAGCTATCCAATTTGGAGAACACTTTTATGTTTTGTTTTTGTTCCAGTTCAAGTTTTTATTTTCATTAAAAAATTTTTATACAGGTTCAATTATTTTTTTCCAAGTAGGTTTGCTGGGCTTTTGGAAAATCTTTGGTTTGGTTAATGGCAAAATTTGAAAAGTATCATTTGGGTTTGGTTTGGCTTTCAGTTGAAGAGAGTAGTTTGGACTGGTTTGGGGTTCAGTTCAAAGTCTGCCCATGAGAATTTGATTCTTTTTTTCAAAAAGAATGTCCAGGGTGTGCAGGGCACGAGAGAACAGCAACACCCTAGATGTCAGTGCAGCTGCAAATACTAAAAGTTACTTTTAGCCTAAAAGCTTTAGGCTCTGTATCAAAAAGTTATTTGCAAACTATGGCCTGCAAGCATCTTGCAATATTGCAATATAATAGTGTTAGAGGTCTTAGAACCACATAGCTCACATTGGAGGGCAATGGCAGAAAGTTTTTGTTATTGTTCACTTTTGGCTTTTTTTTAATGTAACATAAGAGTTTCTACCAAAAAACAAAACAAAACAAAAAGCCCATAGGCACTCAGAAAAGCCTGTAGCAGAACCAGGTCTCATCCTGAAAGTTCAGTGTGTATTTGTTCTAAATTTATGTCCATTGATGAATTTTAACTTTCTGCCTTACACTATTTCAGAACCACTGAATTTGTAGAAAATGTTGGAGTCGCCCACCAAAATGTTACTTTTAGATTTATTTCCCCCGACTACTTTGAACCAGAGAGGTTAAGTAAATTTCCAAGTCATGTAATGACACATGAGGACACCAGAAACATCCCAGGACTCCTGACATCTCATGTCCTGCTCTAACCTCCAGTATTTCCTCATCTTTAGGAGGGTGGATATGTTACTTAATGGTATCCCTTAATTCCCTGGTAAGTCCATGGTGATCCATCATGCAAGTGAACAGGCTGTTTTCTCACTTTCTTTTTTGGCATCTCAAATACTGAATAGAGAATTAGGTCCATAACACTGAAGAACAATCAGTAAGTACATGTGCTATGATTTTATTTACTTATCCTAGTTCCCAGACCACTCCAGCAAATCAGCACAGATTAAATCCCCATGAATGGTAAGAATCCACATTTTGCTGGATCTCACATCCATGTGCTTAGGGAGGACCTTGGCCCCTGCCAGATCTCCTCTGTTTTCCTTCAGCCTTCTATCTCCTTGGCCCCAGAAATGAATCCATGGGCATTTCAGAGGGGACACAACAGAATGACAGATTTCAAGCTCAAGCTCTATTCTGAACTGTGGCTACTCACTGATCCCTATGGGTGTTTTCGTTTTGTTTTAACTTGCTCAAGTTGGCCCCATCTGACTGCCTCCCCTGTTGGGCTGCATTCTTCCAGCTGCCCTGTTTCCTCAGTCACATATGCCTCTGGTGACCCTCCCCATAAGCTCCCCAGACACACTCAGATAACTCCTAATTCCAATTTAGGCCTTCTCTATTTTTCTCAGGGTATATAGTGCCTGTGGGTAGATGAAAATATCAGGAACGCAGGGCTTGAGCTATCTTAAAAAGATACTTAAATATCAACACATGAAATAAGTAATAAGTCCCATTAAATAAGCAATAAGAAATGAGCAATGAGAAAGCATATTGTGAATTACAAAGTGCTCTGCAGATAATAGACCAATTTGCCAAAAATCAGCCTGCCACCTCATCTGCCTGCTGGTGTTTCCCATTTCACTACATCCCTTATTAGGGGCGGGGTCAGGGGGATGTAAGGTCCTTTCCTGCCTTTAATTGGGTTGAATTAACCTGATCAAAACCATGTTTCTAGTAACTATTTACCAACTCACACTGCATGAAATGGTTTCCACAGCCTTTGGGGGTTTTTCCTTATTTTCAGTTCTAGTTTTGCTAAGGCTTTCTAAAGCCAATCCCTGAAGCTGGCTTGTGGGAGGGAGCTCCAGAGACCCTATCTTTTGGAGCAACAGTGGTGTCCTTCCTTTCCCCACAACGTACTCCACAATTCCACTGAGTCCTGCCCTCATAAACACCTGGGAGCAAGCCCTTGACACCCCACCTCTTCAATAAAACCTGCCAGTTTGGGATGCAATTGTCATTTCTGGCAAATTGTCCAGAGGTAAGACTAGATTGTCTGCAAATACAGCTAATAACAATTCTTCCCATCCCTTATGGGAATCAAGAAGTCTATTCTCCCTCCCCCTTGAATCTGGGCTGACTTTGTGGAATGTGACCTTCTGGGACTTCTGCGCCCAGGCTATAAGAGGCCTGGTAGCTTCAGTTATCCTGGAGCTCTGAGCTACCCCTTGTAAGTCAGGCTACCCTGCTAGAGACAAAGGTCCTACCAGCTCTCAGCTATTGCAGCCACAGCAGCTGAAGGGCCAGGCATATGAGTCTTTCTTGATTTATTCAGCCTCAGTCCAGCCTCCAGCCTATAGAATCATGAGCGAATACATGGTTCTTGTTTTAAGCCACTATGTTTTGGGGTGGTTTTGTTATGCAGCAGTAGATAATTGATACACCATCTGTAGCAGGTTGATTACTCTGGCAGCTTGCATGTGATTAACTTGAAACTTACTGGCGAAATGTGAGCAAATTTGCATAAGGAACTCAGGAGCCTTCTGGGAGAACGCAGAATTCTCTCCACAGAGATTCCATATTGTGAACATTAGTCAGGATAAATCCAAAGCCCAGGCTATCGTCTAGGGACGTGAAAGTACAATAAGTCTCCTGAAATAAAACCAGTGGAGTGGCAGTGATCAGTGCTTAGGACCCACATTAATGACCACCGTGATTCCTGTACTAAGGCAGTGACCACAGGCAGAGGGACCCTCTACTTCCCTACCTAGCTCGGTTCTGTTAAGAAGAGCCAGGTGGACATACTGGAGTTTCCTTGACATATGAAGAAGGGGAGGTGAAGAGAGAAGCAGGGTTAATAAAGTATACTGGGACCTCAAACACTGCCCTTTGAGACAGTACTAGGGTGTTGTATTTCGACTGCTAAACTGTAAAGTCAGACATCCCAGCTGCATTACTGTTATAATTTTCAGTTTAATTTTCTCTTAAAAAGTAGGTACTCAATCTTGAGCAGGAAAACATTTTTGAAAAATTAAACAGTAACAGGAATTGTAAAGAAATATCCTGTTCATAAGCAGTGTCACTCTGCCTTTCCAAATGCATACTGTGTGTAGCAGAACACAAAGAAATAATTTTTAGCCTGTGAGGAAAATTGTTCATAACATTCCCACACCTCGTGTATGAAAAGAAGGCTTTGCCCTCATTGAATATTTGAATGGTTAACATCTTGATTCTCTTTAAAAACAAAGCACCTGAAAGAAAACTGATTTTGGCTTTTTCCGATGTGTGTGTGTGTGTGTTTTCCGAAAATCAGCAAATGAGAACACAACTCCACCTCACTGAACTTGAACTCCAAATGTGTGCTTAAGGGAGACAGGGCGGACAGTCTAGGGACTTGAAGGTTCCATTAGCAGTCATCCACACCCATTACCTTGTCTCACTGGATTTCCTTTTATGCCACTGTTTCAACACTCTTTGCAAAATGAACTGACAGACAGATTCTGAAATTTGCATGCAGATCCTTCTTGATAGTAAAAATGCTTCAAGATGTGGCTGGGAGAATTGGGTACCTGACTTCTGAGGCTTTGAAAGGCACTTCCGGGTCTCAGCCTCATTTCTCACAGTGGAGTGGTAGCTACAGTGGGCCCTCCCGACAGCAGTGACTCCTCACCTCCTCTGCACTGGAGGAGTCTTAAAAGGGTCGATGTGACCTGGGAAGGTGACTTTCTCCAGAGCACTTGAAGGTCAAGTTTCAGAGAGGTGGGGATGGGCAGTGAGGGGCTGTAGAAGGCAGAATGTGTGGACACAGTGGGTTTACAAATCCTCTTCAGTGACTCCTGTCATGGTTGCAGCTAATCCAATGACTAAGGGGGACACAGGGTAAAGGAGAGGACATTTACCCATGGTCATTCTGCCATCTCACGGCTGCAAGGTGGAAGGAAGTCAGCCTGCAGTAACCCCACTTCCCTACCTACAAATATGTCAGGCCTTTTCCTTTAGCTTTTCTTCTGGAGCTGTCTTTCCAGCAGAGTTTCTTAACCTGAGGTTAAATTTTTCAGGGGTTCTCTGAATTCGAAGGAGAAAAAAAAAACAACTTTATTTTTATTCCCCTAAAGTTGAAATTTAGCATTCCTTTCAAATGCAGTCTTTTTCACTGGCAATCACAGATATTTTCATATTACAGTTAAACATATCAAGAAATATTTTTTATATTACGGTCCCACCACAAGAGCTTGTTATTTAAGGTCTTAATAATAAAGCGTATATAAAATTTTATCACATACCTCACACCCATTAGGATGGCTACTATCAAAAAAATAGAAAATAATGGATATTGCTGAAGATCTGAAGAAAGTAGAAAACTTGTGCACTCCTTGCGGGAATGTAAAATGGTGCAGTTGTATGGAGAGCAGTATAGTGGTTTCTCAAAAACAAAAAAATAGAATTGCCATAGGATCCAGCAAGTCTAATTCTGGCTGTATACCTGAGTGAATTGAAAGCAGGGTCTCACAGAGATATTTGTACACCCATGTTTATAGCAGCATTATTCACAATAGCCCAGAGCTGGAAGCAACCCAAGTATATACTGATTGATGAATGAAAAATATGTAGTATGCACATTCAATGGAATATTATTCAGCCTTAAAAAGGAAGGAATTCTGACACATGGATGAACCCTGAAGCCATTAAGCTAAGTGAAATCGGCCAGTCACAAACTGACTGTTTGATTCCACTTATGTGAGGTAGTTAAGAGTATTCAAAATCATAGAGAAGAAACGTAGAATGGTGGTTTCCAGGGCGATGGGAGTAGAGGGGAATGTGGAGTTAGCATTTAATGGGTAGAGTTTCAGTTTGCAAGATGAAGAGCTCTGTAGATGGATGGCAGTGGTAGTAGCACAGCAACGTGAATGCATTAATACCACTGGAACGGTACACTTAAAAATGGTTGATAACTTTTTAAAAAGCTGTCCTAAAAAAAAGAACCCCCAAAACAACTGTATCACAAATTCAATTTAAAGAAATATTGTTAATTATATTTTGATATGGCTTGATTCCTTTATAATCTCAAGTGTTTTATTTTATGCATTTAAAACACTGTTCTGGGGAGGAGTCCTGGACTTCTTCAGGCAGCCAGAAGGGTCTGCAGCACACAGGCTTGAGATCCTCTGATCCAAGGCTCTGCTCCTCAAACTGCCTGGAGACACAGAATTGGTGCCTGAATAAAGAAGAACGGTCCCTGGAAAATCTGTTTTACTCAAGTATTACACCTTTTGAACATATTTAAGAAGACCTGGATGTATCATGGAGTAGAAAGCAAACTTTACATGAACTTTCAGGAAAAAACAAGAAATGTTAAATGCATTTTGTGCGTGTGGCTGGTTGTTGGGATATATCTCCAAAATCTCAGGGGTTTACAGTCTTCTCTGTGTTAAGGATAAGTATGGCCCTTGAAAATCTGAGATGTCAGTTTCCTCTTTAGCTTCATGGCCCTTCAAATTAGGGAGGCTGCGTGGGGTGACTGAAAGGAAAAGTTTTCGCAAAAGAAAAACCTGCGTTCAAATCTGAGCTCTACCAGTTATAGCTGTGTGGCTGTGGGCCAGTTCCCTACCTGCCCAGGGCCTCTGTCTTCCCATCTGTAAAATAGAGGTAGATGGCATATCTACCTCAGAAAGTATACAAAACTTCTAGTTCCTAGAAGGGGCCCAAGACAATTTACTTCAAAACAAGAAGGCCAAGCTCTTTCTTATCTGTGGATACGCTGTATCCAGGGCTGTCATGGCCTGGGTAGCAATTTTTGTTTCAGCTCCTCCACCTTACTCCAGTGAGATGGGATCTCCCTTTCCGTCTCTCCGAGTCTGCATTTGGGGATCCTCAGTATTTTGGCTGTCTCCTTTTGGGGGCTTCCAATTTGACGATGAATCTGAACGGGCTGGTAACAGCTGCAGCCAGGCTGGTGGAAAACTCGCTGGAGCTGAAGCTGGGGCCTCCCTTTCACTGCCCTAGGAAGACCTCGACAATCCTCGCAGCTTTCATCCACGCACAAGATCGGCGTTGAGCACCACAACCCCAATCACCGCTAGAGAAGCTGGGTCCAGAGGAGTGGGGGCAGCGCAGAACATTGGGAGGGCCCGCACCTGCTGAGCACGCACAGGGAAGGCGAACCTGAAGCCCGAAGGCGAGCCCGCACAACGCACGCACGCGCACGCACGGAGGCTGGCTGGAAGCTTGGAGGCGAGCACGCACGCGTACGCACGGAGGCGAGCCCGCACGATGCTCGCGCATGAGCACGAACGCCTACGCACGAGGTACGCAGGTGGGCATGCCTGTGTTAGGTGTACTTGTACCCTTGCTGCTCCCCTGGTGGTTTGCCCAATAGTGTCTGCAGTTGGCAGCCAGAAGGATGATCACGGGTCCGCGAGAAGCAGGAGGCTCGGACCTGAGACTGGACCTCAGGAGGAAGGCCAGGATCCAGAAGTGCAAGGTGAGTGCAAGGGAAAACAGCCTGAGCAGGTCTTGAGCCAGCTTCCTGCTGCCTGGGGCAATGATGGCGTCAGGCCTGTGGAAATGAGAGCCAGGTTTGAATACTTAAGGGCAGTAAAGCCAATTAAACAACCAGGTGCCCCTCTCTCCTTTTCTGGTTAGGCCTTGCATCATCTGGTCCTAGGTTGCCTCTTCATTCTCTTTCTCACTACTTTCATCCTCACACTCGCAGCTCTGGTCATGTCCCCTGCATTGGGGCAGACACCTCCTGGACTGTACCCCGGAATGAATGTCTCAAGCCTAGCCCTGCCCTCTGGAAAGAACAGCCAGCTCTCCCACAGTGGCCTTACTGACCCTGGGCCTTCTGTTGGGAGACCACCTAGTCTCCTGCAGGTGCGGAGCGGGTGCACAACTGGCCAGGCCAGGCAGTGGGAGACTCAGGCTCTGCAGGCCTCCTTTTCCTTTGAGGCCAAAGATGGGCTGTGGTCAGCACATGTTGGATATGCCTCATAGAGGCTTAGTGAACTGGCGATAATAATAGTACTACAAAATGAAAAAGTAGTAATACCTTATATTGTTGCTTTCAAGTTTGAAAAGCCTTTTCATTAATATTATCGAAGTGTAATTCTCGCAACCTTGTAAGGTTAATGGTATCCATCCATCTTATTATTCCCATTTTACAGATGAGGAAACTGAGTCACAGAAAAGTTATGCAACTTTCTCAGGTCACTGAACCTCTTTTTTTTTTTTTTAACCTTTCTGATTTGTAAGTGCCTCTATGTTAAATTGGGGTAGAGGGTAAAAGAATAACCACTGCAAAATGGTACCTGGGCAGTGTCTGGTCCAAAAGTGAGGGTCTGCAGGTTCTTTTGAAAGCATCTCAGACAAGAGAAGGTCACTCCTGAGCCCTGAGGGCTGCCACCAACCTGGTTTATAAATTGATTGTATGCTAAATGAGAACTGAGATATTGAGGCTGGGGTGGAGGCCAAGGACAACGTGAGAGACAAAGCTGGGCACTGATCACCGCAAGTCCTCAGCAACACGGGTTATTACCATGGCTCCTTCATCAAACCGTAGTGATACCTCCACAGGTCCTTAATACTGTGATGACTAGTGTCCCCAGCTCCTGTGTCTCCAGGCAGAGAGGAGGCTTCAATTCAACCATTTTGAACAAAGTGATACTACCAGCCGAGGGGCAACTAGCATTTTGCACACTGGGCAAAGGATGCCCAATACCCTGCCATTCCTGAGACTGTCCTACAAAATGAAGAATTGTCCTGTGCCCTACACAACTGTCAAATGACTAGTTGGACAATTCTGGAGGTGAAAAACCTGGCTTTATCATCTTATACCAGGACTCAATACAGGTTTGCATGGTTTTAGAAAACATTGAATGCATGCAACCAGTATGTACATTAAGATTGTACTTAACAGTGTTCACAATATAGGAAAGCATTGTATCTGACAGCAGTGCTGCATGTAGTTTTGGAAGCCCAGTTTGACCCACCTCGTCACTCTGCATTGCTGATGTTGCTGGCACCAGGAGTCTGTTTAGCGGTGTGGTGCTGTGCTTCATCAGGGCTTCCAAAGTAGTCATGCCCATACATTTATGTATGGCAATACACATTAATTTATCATAAATTACCCTTTTGACAGTTAAGATGTTTGACCTTTTAAAATTATGAGTATAAATATATTACCTTTACTTTTATTTCAGGATAATAAGGGAGTATTATGATATATTTGTAAGAGAATAGAGGCATTGAGTTTGAGAATCACTGCTCTGAGCAAATGGCAGTTTCCTTTTTTTCCTAGAAAACACAGGATTTCAGGGTTAGAGGAGATCTTGAGTGTCACTCAGTCCTTTCCCCACTCCATCTAGTACTCAGATCCCTGCAGTTGGAGGACCAAGGACCTTCACACACCTCTTACTCCTGTGATGTGACTCTTTGGAGTTCCCAGGATGGAACCAAGTGGGAAATCAGCCCAAATGACCAAGGGCCCAGGTGCAGTGAGTGAGCTTCACCAGATGTTGGCAGGTGGTATTATAGATATCGGGATCCAAGAGCCATTCAAGATCTCATCCACTTGAAGAGGTTGGCATCAGCTCAGTGGAAAACCTAGACCTGCATTGCAAGAGAAAATACTCTACCCTTAGAGGCTCAGTCAATATCAGGGACCCCAGAAATGCCAAGCTGGTGGACAAACACACTGTATCTCAGAACATACCCTGGTGCTGGAGTTCTGAATGACTCCATGGCATCTGGTCCTCAAGAAGCACTGGGCTAGGTGGAATGAAGTAAATTGATGGGCTGGGATCATTAGGAAACTAGAGGAAACTAAGTGAAGGTGTCTCCTCTTGGCAGTTTATTCCAGGATCAAGCTTCAATGACTTCATATTCTTGGATGAAGGGGCTGTGTCATGTCAGAAGGGCTGGCTTAGTGAGCTTCAGCCAGGGTGAACCCCAGTGACTTTGCTGACTCAGTGTCCCAAAGCTGCCTTGAGAGGAGATGGACCTGAGAGGCAGAATGCTGGATTAAACCACCTGCAACCATGCTCAAATCTTTCCCCTATCTTTCTTCTCCACTGCTCTCTCTACCCCATGAATTTGCCACTCAGTTGTTCCTTCCCATGCCCTATGCCCCTTCCATTGGAGGCTGGATAGCTATACTCCACCTACTTCCCTCCAGCCCCCCCTGGACTGACACAGAGCCCTCTGTCTTCCTGTGGAATGCAGTAGCAGTTCTGAGCATGGTGCTGGACAAGAAGTCCAGCTCCCCTCATAAACTTTTTATAGCTTAGGAAAATAAACATGTGGTTTAAGGTCTTTGCATAGGCAGTGCTCGCTGAGTTTGAGCTTGCTTTACAGAACTACGAAAGAAAATATTGGTAGAGCTAAGAAATTTCTGAGCCAGCCAAGGGACAGTAGTCCAGAAATCTTGGGGAGGGTTTGATGGTTCAGGCAATAAAAAGCGAAGTCATCTGTGTAGCTGTTATCTCGCTCCGTCCCACTAAGAATCTGCCTGCCTGAGTGATGCAGCCAGGTTCCCTTGTTCCCTGGGGCAAGGAACCAGTAGAGGGATAGGGAATCACAGTGTTTCCCAGCTGCAAGGGCCCTTGGAGATGGTTTTACAGATGAGGAAGCAGGGTCCAGAGAAAGGAAGTGATCTGCTGGGAACCACTGTACTTTTCACACAAGCAACTTTCCAGGCATCTGCTATGTGCTGTCCACAGGATGGCGAGGGGGTAAGGAGACCACTTAATGCATGTGTGCAAGCAGCAGGGCAGCAGCAGGGGTTCAGGGGCCATTTCTGAGGTTTACTTCCTGGGTTTGTGGAAGAGAAGAGACCCTTGAAGAAGGAAGAATGACTATGAGGTTTTCAGTTGGAGCAGTGGGTAGTAAGAATAAAAATAATATCAATATTGCTCTTGTTATCATTTATTAAACATTTACTCTGTAGGACCTGTTGTTACCCCACTGAATCCTCAGAACCTTGAGAAGCTCATATGAAAGTCCTCAATTTGCAGTTAAGAAAAACTGCAGCTCAAGGGGGTTGAGTCATTTGCCCACAATCACCCAGCTGGTAAATGCAGAGCCAGAGTTAAACCCATGCTGCCTGACCCCTGAAGCTTGGACACTTGCTCTAACAGCTTGCTGGAACAGGTGATGGGAAAGCAGACAAGAAGAGTGGGTTAGGTGGGGCTAAATTCGAGGATCCCATGGAACAGTTAGGCAGAAATACAGGTCCAGGTTAGAGATGGGCATCAGAGAGGGATACGTGGATTGGGGTCACCCGCTAAAGGGATATTGAAGCCAGGTCTGTTTCCTGCCAAAGTCTCTCTCTGGGACACTGAAACTCTATGTGTGGAGAGGGGTGCAGGAGGACCAGGTGGAAACCTGGGGAGGTTAGTGGTTACAGGCAGGCAGAAGGCACCTGGGGCTCTGTTTACAATGGGCAGGTATATGCAATCCCACCTCCAAAGTCTGAAGAAGCTGAGAGGCTGAAGAAAGAGGCTGACAAATCCAGTTTCTTAGAAACATTTAATAGAAACTTAAGAAAAGAAGCCGTGTTTATGTCTCAGGTGGCAGTGAGAGAAGATGGTGGATCCATGTGCCGTTACCCCCGAGACCCATGGCTTATATACCACAGGGAGGGGTGGTTCAGAAGGGAAGTGTAGGACAGTTGAAATATGATAACATCAAGGTTGACCCAGGATTTACAGCAAGTACTTGCTCTTACACAAGGAACAATGGATGTGCTGGAAATCTTAGAGGCCTTCCCAGAACTGGTGATAATCGGAAGTCAACATGGTGAGTAGCATCCAAGATGGAGTTGCTTTGGCCTCCACAGGCTCTAAAGGTGGCTCTCGCTTTGCTTGATGCAGAGGTGAAGCCACACCCCAGCAGACTGTTTCTAGCCTAGAGGCTGATACTATAGCTTCCCAGTGAGAAAAAACAGTCCCCATGGCTGACAAGGACATGGAGGACAGGTACATGTTCCTCTCCTACTATGCCTTCCAGGCACACTCATTCTCTCCAGGCCAGGACAGCAGCATCTGAATCAACCCTACAGGTAGGATTCCCTTTGAACCCAGTATTTTCCTCTTCTAGGAACTTATTCTGAAGACATAATGAGGGATGTGTATGAGGATATGTATCACAGCATTACTTCTGTTTGTGGAAAATCACAGATCATATAAATATCCCACAGGAAAGGATAGATTACATCATTAAATACATGCTGACAGTAAAATCAAATTGTAGAATAATATTTATGGCCAACATTTTTGACATATTATTACATTTTAACTGGCAGGCTACAAACAGTATGACAATTTTTTTTTTGTAATGTAAAGAATGGCTATGTGTACATATTTCATAGGAAAACACTAAGTATGCATGCCAGGAGGTTAATAGGATTCTTTTCGGGTTGAGGAATTGTGTGAGTGGGTTTTCCCACTTTTTTCTTTTTTTTTTTTTTTCAGATATTGCAAGGTTGGTTTGTTTTTGCATCGAGTATATATTAGGTTTGTAATTTGAAAAAATAATTCTTTATGTAAGGATTACTCATGAATAATATTAGCAAATGCTTGCTTGGTGCTTATTTTATGCCAACCTCTGTTCTGAGTGCTTTTCATGGATTAAGTGATTTAACCCTCATGAGAATTTAGACGCGGGAACCATGGCTCAGGAGGGCTGGGCAGGTTGCCCAGGTCAGCAGAGTTGGTATATGGCAGAGCTAGAATCATGGCAGAGCTAGAATCTGAAGCCAAGCCATCTGCCAACAGGGTCCATGCAGTTAACCACTGCACCACACTATTACTCCCCAGTGGAAAAAACCAATCCCCATGGCCGACAAGGACATGTGAGGAAATGCACATGTTCCTCTCCTACTATTGGTAGCAGGGGTTCCCTTGATATACCTTGATCCCAAGTGCTCCATGCTGGTAGTGCTCAGGTGCTATATTCAGTGAACGAATGCAAGTGACAGGTCCCACTTGTCCTCCAGGATCTGAAAAGATAGTCCAGCTTTTGCTAGATTTTGAGCATGACCATGATGGGACTCAAGGAACCTTCCCTCCCTACCTTGACAGTGGGTGACTTGACTTCCTCACCTGCTCTGGAGGATGGTTTTCTGCTGAGAAACCTGTCCTGTCTTCCACCTTCCTGGGAGAGTAGAGGATGGCTCAGGGTATCATGGCTCTATCCCCCATCAGGGGGGATTCACCAGCTGTGGTAGATCATTGCTTTGTGGCATTCAATGAACTGTATCTCTTAGAAGTCACACGTTTGTGTGGTCTCTCCTGCATTGACTCTGGAGTTAGCCATGTGGCTTTCTTTGGCCAATGGGATATTAACAAGTATGATCCAAGCAGAGACTTTATAAGTGCCTGTGCAATGGGCTTGTCTTCTTAGAACAGTTCCTCTTGGAACCCAGCCACCCTGCTGCTGAAAGGAAGTCCAGACTAGACCAGTGGATAATGCAGGGACATGGGAGAGAAGCTCTGGAGGATAAGAGGCCATCTTGGACATTCCAGCTTCAGACAAGCTCCCAGATGAATACAGCTGCGAAAGGAGCCCTGCCAAACCACCCAGCTGAATCCAGTCAACACACAGATTCATGAGAAATCATAACTCATTGTTATAAGCCACTAAATTGGTAGCTTGTTCTGCAGCCACAGGTAACTGAAATACTGGTCTTCTTTCCCTGGACACTCCTGAAAACAGATCCACATACATTTATTAAGTACCCACTGTGTGCCCAGCCCTGTTTTAGGCACTATGGGATAATCATGAAAGGATTCTGACTAAGAAATGAGAATCTGAGGAGATAAGATTGCTACAGGCAGTAAGTATAAAGAAGAATTATGGTTACACTGCTGCATAGTAAGGAAAAGCGACTGATTTCCCCAACCCAGCCCCCAACATTTCACCTCACAGCAAAGCTGTTGTGGCTGATAAATTTGGCAAACAGGGTGGCATTGTTGGATACATTGATATTTTACTTTATTATAATGATGGTTTTGGGCACCTCGGGCCCCCTGCTTTGATAAATGCTGTTCCTGTGGCAGGACAGTATTCCCCATGTGCTTAAAAGGGAACCATTTGTGTGACCTTCAGATCAAAGAAGGTAGATGAGATGGAGAATTGAGTGGCCTACTCAGCCAATGGACTGTGACACACCATCATTGCTCTTTAGTGGGTGGGAGGGGGTCTTGCTAGTGCATCTGCTTGGCTCTGGCGAGGACTGACCTGCTCACACCTTCATGAATGAATATTCTGCTGCTCCATGAAGGCCTACTGCCTAGAATATTGGAGCTGGAGCAATCCAGAGGTCGTCTGGTCTGATGTTCTCACTGTTGAAAGGAGGAAACCGAGGCCCAGAGGTGAGAAGGACTCGCTGGAGGGCACACTAGGTTTATAGCTCCTCCGTCACTGGCCTCGGTATTAGCCAGAGCTCAGCTGTGGTTCACAGATCCTCTGAGCCCCCAGCTCCCATGCTGTTTCTCGTCCTGCCCTCCACCCTCCTGCTCAGGGCTTGCTTCCGTGGCCAAGCAACCAGGGAACTGAGAAAGTCCACCCCGTTGCAAAAAGGTTATATACATTAACCTCTGCTTCAGACAGTATACATGAAACTGCAAAAGTGGGCAGAAGCAGTTCCACTTAAAGCATTTAAAGCTTTGTCCTGAGGGGAGTCCTTGGGAAAGCAGGCAAACAGCCTATCATTTCACTTTCTTTCTTAGTTTGATTTTTAATGTGGGTTTTGCTTCTAAGGGGCCATACCTCACACTGCACACTTGAAGGAATGAAACCCTACGCATTCCTGAGCAGCCCCATTTCCCATCTGGGCCAGTGCAGGTGGATGGCAGGAGCTTCGGTCTCAGGAGCACTGCTGCTGACACTGGCCCTGAGAAGCCTGTTCATAGGGCCTTGTGGAACTGGCCACTTCTTTTCTTTGTTTCTTGATTTTTTTCACTGAGACCAGATGAGGACAGCCAAGACTATGGGTAAATTCCACGAATCACAGATACATCTGGAATCTGCTGGGGAGCCTGGGAGGCTGTTCAAGTCAAGGCATCATCATTTCTCAAATTGGGAAAACACAGGCATGGAGGGGCAAAGGGGCTTTCCCAAGGTCTGGAGCTGGTGGGCTCGATGCCAGGAGAAGACTCGGGGGCGATGCTCTAGGCTGGAGGACAGGATGAGTCAGGCCCCCAAGGTGTTTTCCCCACATGGTTTCAGTTCTTAGGTCAGGGTCTTGGCGCCTGAAGGAAAGCCTGGTCTAGGCCATGTGGAAATCCCGAGCTGCTGCAGCATCTCACTCCGATCGGGCATGTCTGGGAGGCAGCAGGTTGCCAATAAGTGATTTACAGCATGTTCCCTGATGCTTTACGTTTTCATCATTTCATGTTGCAGTCCTATCTCCAGTAATGGGATCTGCAGAGGAGTGCAGCTCCCCAGCCTGCTATTTGCAGGAGCCGGAGTGGGGAAGCCTGTGTAGTCTCAGGTCCTCAGCCTTGATTTTTATGGTGTGGCTGTGGTGTCTCAGGACTCTGCGACCCAGGACCACCATTGTGACCACCTTCCTAGTCTTCACTGCTTCCTTTACACCTCATGTCTGAGGACCTGCTCTGAGCCACACATGGTTCTGGGCTCTAGGAGTGGCAGAGGATTTGGGTGCCATGAGAGCACCAGGTAGTAGCTCCAGCTCAGCCTCCCCTAACCCTGACTCAAACAAAACTATCAGATGCATCCCCTACCACTATCCATCTGTCTGAGAATTCTCAGAACCTTTCCACTGGTGGGAATGCAAAGTGATGCCGCCCTGTGGAAAGAACTTTGGCCATTCCTCAAAAGTATATTATATAGAATTACTATATGACCCAGCAACTCCCCTCCTAGGCATATGCCCAAAAGAATTGAAAGCAAGGACTCAAACAAATACTTGGGCATACAAGCTTATAGGAGCATTATTCACACTAGCCAAAGGTGGAAACAGTTGTCCATCAGCAGATGAATGGCTACACAAGTATAGTATATACATCCAGTGAAATACTATTCAGCTGTAAAAAGGATGGAATTCTGATACATTCTACAACATGAATGGACTTCAGAAACATGCTAAGTTTCTAAGCCAAGCTAACATGCTAAGAAGCCAGACACCGAAGGTCACATATTGTATGATTCTGCTTATATGAAACATCTGGAAGGAGACAGAAAGCAGATCAGTGACTGCCAGGGCCTGGGAGGAGGAGAACTGGGGAGTGATTGCTTCATGGGTATGAGTTTTTCCTTGGGAGTGATGAAAATGTTCTGCAACTAAATAGAGGTAGTAGATGCACAACACTGTGAATGTACTAACAGCTACTGAATTGTGTACTTTAAAATGGTTAATTTTATGTTATGTGAATTTCACCTCTAAGAATTTTTTTTTTTTTTTTTTGAGACCAAATCTCACTCTGTCACCCAGGCTGTAGGACAGTGGGGCAATCTTGGCTCACTGCAACCTCCGCCTCCCAGGTTCAAGCAATTCTCCTGCCTCAGCCTCCCAAGTAGCTGGGACTACAGGTGCCCAACACCACACCTGGCTAATTTTTGTATTTTTAGTAGAGATGGGGTTTTGCCATGTTGTCCAGGCTGGTCTTGAACTCCTGACCTCAAGTGATCTGCTCACCTCAGCCTCCCAAAGTGCTGGGATTACAGGTATGAGCCACCGTGCCTGGCCTAAGAAAAATTTTTAATTAAAACTTGTCACTGCCTGCAAATCTCACAGCACCCTAGTGTCACGTATATCAGCCACAACTCCACCTGTTAACCCAAAGCTCCAGATTCCTGCATGAAGTGGTTGATGAGATTATTGAGGCAGGAATTTGAAGACTGGCCTGCAGTTGGGCTGCGGGTCAGGGGGTTGGCATGGGGGCCTCTCTTAGCCAGTGAGTGCACTAGAGGCCCCCCAGCACAGGCATCACCACAGATCTTCAATTTTGTCCTCTCTCCTGGCCCCCGTGCTCACCGTAACATTCATAATATGCTTTGCTGTACCTGGTGGGAGGAGTTAACAATATATAATAGTGGTAGCTGAGAACTGTGGGGGCTAACATGGCTTCAAAACACTTCCTTTGTCACTGATTGGGAAGTAATGAGAAGTCTAGATCTTTAGCTTGGGCTTCCAAACTTCATGGATGGGCTCAGTTAACTCCTAGCATCATTCTGCCCCTCCGGGAGGACACCTCACTCCTCTGACACTCTCTTGAAGGCTCTGGGACTATTACTTCCTCCACACCAGAGCACCACTCTCCTGTGAAGACTCTGACCCAGCCTCCAGTTTTCCTTTGCTTGCCGAAACTCCTGAGGTCACTGTCTGGGCCTCTTCCCTGGTGTTTAATCTACCTGTGTGTGGGTGTAGGTCAGTCATATGAAAGTTTGTCATTTTGGTAGTTAATATCAGCCCTAGTTTGTATTTGCTTTATGAGGAAGTGAAATACATTCATGCATTTATTTTATCTTTTGTACTTGGGTAGGAGTCTATAATTAATTGTTGCTGTTTAAATGTAGACTGGCTGCACGTGGCTCCCTCAAATCTGATACCAGCATTTCCTCTTGGGCTTGTCACAGGTGATCTGACCTGGGCCTGTCCCTGGACTGACAGTGGCCCTGTTAGCGGGAAAGCAGGTGGAGAAGGAGGCTCTGTGGGATTGGGATGTGGACACTGGGAGATGCCAGGGGCACCCCAGCCTTACCCTGAGAAGGGTAAGCCCTTCTCAGCAGTGCTCCTGGCCTTCCTTGGCCAGGCCAGCCCTCAAACGATAGCAGCCAGTCCCTGAAAGAACCCCCTACCCCTCAAATGCTGCTTTCCAGGAGGGCTGAGAGCGGAGGGCCCTGTCTTGGCTCCTCCTGCGCTGCTGTAGAAGGTCCCATATTTCCTTCTTTAGATTCTTATTTATGCTTCCTGTGACTTTAGGCTTTAGCTTTGGAGCAATGAGGCCTCAGTGTGAAAACTAACAGGGGAAAAAGATGGGACCTGGCAGGAGGTGGCACATCCAGAGCCTCAGAATGAGCCAGCCCCCCGGGGATCTTCTGTAGTGCAGTGCACTTCTGTAGTGCAGTTTTGAAATTGCCTTTCTGATTCGAAGGAATGCCCTTTGGCCTCCATTTGAGAGCAGTGCTGGTGATTCTCTGCCCTTCTTTGGCTCTGATATGGGGTGGGGGGGGGGGCGGGGGCTGGGAGGGCGGTGTGGATGTGAAGCAGTGGGGAGAACAGGCAGGCAGAATAAACAGAGAGTGTGAGCCCAGGCCTGGGGCTGTCACTGGAGGAAGGGTTATGCCCTGGGGAGAGGATCATGGGGGTGCTCCGTGACAAGGAGAGAGGTTGGCTCAGGAGGAAGGAGACTGAGAACAAAGAAAGTGAACATCCACACAGAGAGAGAAAGGGAACACGTGGGGGCAGGGCGAGAACACAGAGACCAGCCTCCCCCTTTCCCACCCTCCTCTCCGCCCCCAGACACTGACGTTCTCAGGCTGCCCTTTCACATATGGGCCTAATTCAGGTAGAGTGAAATCTTGCATTGCTCCGGGTAAAAATTATTGCTTTGGATAATGAAATCTTTGTCATTGGAAACTTTAAAAGAAAAAAAATGCCCTTCAAGCCGTGACTTATGGGCAGTGTGGTGATGGAAACGAATTCATCATCCCATTTCCCGCACTGGAATGGGAGGACAAGGTTGATTCATAGCTGGGCCGCGTGCGGCTGGTCCCGCGGGCAGGGTGGCGGCCGGACCTGCTGAGGAGCCAGCAGGGGAAGCTCCGGCCGAGCGTCCGGGCTGTGGGAGCCGAGTGATAAGCGGCTGGTTGGCACGCTCTGGTCTCAGGTTTTCCTGAGAATTTGCCTGAGCTGTCAAAACATTTCAGGGCTGTGCAGAGACTGTGTGCCTCAACAGCAAAATCCCATAATGGCTCTATGAAACAAGCCATATTTTTTTCTTTAAACCCTAAAACTCATACCCATAAAACAATCTCCCAGCCAAAGCCATTTGACCAGCACGAGTGAACAGTACGGCTGTGAATCTCTCTGACTGTGGCACTTTTCATCTGAGATGTACAATGTGCTTTCGATTTCATATTTCACTGGTGTTCTGGCCTCCCCACAGGGTAGACAAAGGGAATCCATCACTGAATGTGTTTGAGAGAGGTGGAGTTCAGCCACAGCCAGTGATCCTGAGCATGTTGCACATGGAACCGGGAGCCTCGAGTCCCTAGCTCAGGGTCTGGGCCTCATCCCCAAGCCTCCAGCCAGTGGCCCACCTCCAGGCCCTGCGTTCCTTCCATTTCACAACAAGGGTTTGGCCACCTGGAGCCAGGGTCCTGACATCTTTATAGGGCACAACTGTTTTTGTTTCCCTAAAGCCTAGAGGTCAGTGAGCATGAGAGGTTGTAGAAAGGCGGAAGGGAATTCCTGGGCAGACTTGGGGTAGAGGACCTCCCAAGGACCAGGGCAGATTGATCTGCCAGTCTGGAGACCCACCAGCTAGGGTAGCAGGAGCTGCCTTGGACTCCTGTCAGGTGACATCTGGTCCAGTTGTCATTCCTCCCGCAGCAATTCTTCATGGGGAGATGGAGTAGAGAAGCTGCCACTGAGGTGGTTGGGCTGTGGAGAGAGGGTTAGTGATACGAGCAAGAGATGGCTTTTGCTGGTGTTCAGACTCTGCCGCCTCCTTCACTTCTTCCCAGATATTTGTATGTGAGTGCTGGCTGACCTAGGTGCTGGGGATTCGGGAACACAGGACAGACACAGCCCACTTTCACGTTTAGGGCATGGGGGAGACAATAAGTAATAAATAAATAAATGAGAAAATTTCAAGTAAGTTCCAAGAAGAAAATATGAGAGAGTGAGGAGAGGGAGAGGGCCTGGGGGCTTCTTTGGATTGGGAGGTCAGCAAGGCTTTTGCAAGGAGAAGTCCCCTAAACTTAGTCCCAAAGACAAGATGGGGCCTGCTGTACTGAAACCTGACAGGAGAGTATTCCAGAACAGCAGCAGAGTCCCTGAGGTGGGAATAGACATGCAATTTACCAACCCCCAGCAGCTGAATATTCTCCCAGAACCCACATGGCGTGTGTGAGACTAGGAAGCAGACATATGGAGTTTGCATTCTGGCTGCCTGTTTACTTACTAGCTGTGGGGCTCTGAGCAAGTCACTCAACCACTGAGACCCTCAGCTTCCTTGTCTGTGAAGTGGAAGGATGACTGTCTCTGGGGCTCACTGTGTGTATTAGAAATGATGTAATGCAAAGGCTTTAGCATTGCTTCTGGCACCCAAGATTAGTAACTGCTTTATGGCTAAAGGCTCCTTCTAGCCCTCCCCAGCTCTGCCTGGTTTCTCATTCTTCATTGCCTGGGAGCAAAAGCCCAGCCTTCTGTGCCAGCCCCTAACCCCACAGTCAGGCCTGGTGGTCTTGGTCCAACCACCTAATATAGGCTCCCTAGAACTCAGGATTGCCTGTTCTCAGGACTCCAAACACCACTGCTTCTGGAACTCTGACAAGGCAGTGGCACTCTCGCTTCCTGCCTGGGTCATGAAGATCCCCTCTCAGAACTACCTGTCCCTCTTGCAGCAGACCCCTCCTGCAGGCCAAGACCTCAGCCAAACCAGAGCCAGCCCAAAAGGAAAGGCAACTTTCTGTGAAGACAGATCCCAGTGCCATCCCAACTCTTCTTGCTATGTGATCTTGACGGATTTATTTAACCTACTGAGTTCAGTTGGCCTCATCTGTAAAATAATGTTACTTTCAGAGGTAGGAAATTACTATTTTACCACAACCAGTACCAGTTTTACACAGGAAAGGAATGATCTTAGTTTAGTAAAATGCACAGTAGGACATGGGAGTGGGAGAGGCCCTTAGGGGAGGCTGGAGTACGAAGAGGAATAGAGAACCATCCTAGTCTGCATGAGAAAGGACCAGAATTGGTGGTGGTGGGCTCAGGGAGGGGATTAGAGAAGACAGGGCTGCAGCAACCGGAAACTGAGGCAGAAGGGGAGGAAATGCCCAGGGGCTACCTAAGAACTTAAGTCCACTTTTAATTTTCCCTGCATCTTGGAGTGAGATGTACGTTTCCAGCTATTGCCCCTAAATCTTCAGAAAAATCTCTACATCCAGCTTCCATGCCTGCTTGTACTCAGAGGCTTGGGGATCAGGGAAAGGTTCCTGGTCTGTGCTGGGAGGAAGAGACAGAAATAAAGAAGAAGGATAATTCAGCAGAATTCTGAAATCAGAGCCAGAAGAGTATAGAAGAAGCGCCAGTCTCTGAGAATTCCCAGAAGTCTTGGTGAGGGCACTGGACATGCCAGGGGCGGGGGGCGGAGGTGGAGGGAGTTCAAGACAATCAGGTCTGGATCTTAAGGGACAGATGACCGCAGCTGACACCAGGATTGGACCACTTTGTAAGGCATTGGGGGAGAGTCAGCAGCTTCTGTGGGCATTTGTATTCAAAGAGCTTGACATTGACAGACATTGCCTTAGCTGGGAGACTTAGCCCCCTGGTGGTCTCTCTCACCTGGCTTGGGTCAGAGGATAGGGTTTAGGTGATTTGCTTCCTCAAAGCATGGGGGTGCCTAGCTGGTTCCTTAATGCCTTCTGATGCCTCAGTGTCCCCCGTGCAGCCCCTAGGTGTTGGACCAAGCCTCAGAAAGTCCACATGCACTGAAGCAATATCTGCTTTGAGTGCTGGTCTGCTCTCCAGACCCACTGGTTATTTGAGTGAGCCAGCGAATGAGTGAAGAGCTGCTCAGGAATTCCATCCTGTCCAAGTGGTTGGAGTGATGCAGCCAGCTTCCAAGAGTGAGCCGAGTCCCCTTCCCCTTAATAGCTGCAAGGATGCAGGAGAGTGTTGGTGGAAGAGTGGTGCATCTTTGACACAGAAGTCCAGGTTCTAGGCTTGGGCTTAGAGGGAAGCCAGATACTCGGGCCTGTCCTTGGCCATCCTGGTAACCAGTACTCTTGGAGGTCCTCCACCTCCCTAGCAGGGCTGCTGGTTCTACTCATGAGGGGAACTCCGCAAGCTCCTTTGGATGCGGCTCTTTCCTTTCTCTGCCCTCTCGTCTACTGCATGATCCTATTAAGCTGCTCTGGCTCCTGGAAGGCAAAGGCCAGGAAATTGATTGTCTCTAACCAGCCTTTACCCCCAGCCCATGCCACAGGCTCCCCAGAGGTGCAGGAGCACAGAGAAGCTTCCCACTTGGAACAGAGGGAGAAATACAGCCTGAATTTGTGTCTCAATGAATTATCCTGCAATCATCTTCATATAAATCACCTCAGATGGCTCAGATGTAGGGGGCTGGTGCAAGTTTGTGTTGCCACAAGAAAGCTTTCCTGGGACATTTGGGAGCCCAGCTCTTTGAACCCAGGATTTAGAGAGGAATTGTAAGCTATATCCCTGGAGACCCCAGGCTCCTTCCTCAGCACTGTCACCTGTGAATGCCACTTCCTTACTCCAAAAAGGCTTCTAGTCCCTGTTGTCTGTTGACCTAAAAGGTAAAGAAGCTGAGGCAAAATTAGTGTAAGTAGAAAGTTTATTTGGGCCAGGTCTGAGGATTACAACCCAGCAGTATAGATTCAAATTGCCCTGAGTGTACTATCTAATTAGCAGCAGTTACAAATGCGAAGGAAGAGGCCATTCCTGAGTTGTTTACCAAGACTTTACCTTAATATAACATAAGCTATCGAGTATACATTGTTAAGCTATAGACTGGGTTGTAGTTTCTGGTAGAGCATTATTAGGTTACTTTGTAGCTACTAGTGGCAATAGCAAGCAGTTTTAAGAGATGAATACATAGCTTAAAAATAGGGTGGGGGAGTAGGATGTGATTGCCGTTATATTTTCATGCCTCACTGGGTCTGATAATTTAAAAGGATTTGCATTTCTCAGATAAATTTTCTTTTCTTTTCTCATTTCCCCCTTTTGATCAAAAATGTTTCTTCTTGAAAGCATTGATGATCAAAATCTGAGTGTCAAGGTGTCCCTCATTGCTGGAAGGTCTGGTTCTTAGGGTAGTCCTGTCAAAGTCATTGATCTACAGTTGCTGTCACTTGTTAAATCATCTCTAGTCTGTAGAGTACCATGAATCTAGTTTTCTTAGAAGTAGTAAAATAATGAGAGATATATAGTAGAAATATAATATGCATAAGGATTATAATAAAGAACAAAATGTGTATGCCAAAATTTTTAATAAACCTATTCCATTGGGGAAGTCAGTTAAAAACATCATGAAGAAAATTAAAGCCTGGTCCTTTTTTACAGACTTGTATCCAGGAAGTAGTTCAGGATGTAATCCAAATTGTAGGAAGATAATAAAAACTCAGAACAATGGACAAGGCTAGAATCTAATAACAAGTGTACTGTAGTTTTCTTCTGAAACATAATTTTTCTGTTTTCAGCCCCCATTTTTACCAAAGATAAATCTTAGTAGGACCAATTTATTTGCAAAATAAATTTTAATGTTATACTTGGTCTGATTACTTGCATAAAGTGCAAGGAAAATGATGATTGGCCAAATAGCCTCTTTTAGGTTGACTTCGCTGGAACTTTCATAAGGAATTTTGGATTACACTGTTAAAAGTTTTGAGGTTAGGAATCAAACCAAGGATTCACCACTAGACTGCCATTGCAATACCTGTAGGAATTGGTAAATTCCTCTCTTCACAAGGTCCCCAAAATATCTTGAGGTTCCCAAACCTGTCTAAAAGTGACATTCTTCACTTACCACAAGGACAGAAATCTTGCAAGGGAACCATGTAAGATAAAGTTTCAGGCCAGTCTTTCCAAGAGGCTTTTTATCAGCTCTATAAAGTCAACCTCAGTTCCTCAAAGCAGTCTGATCATCTCTGAAAATATACCATTCCAGTCAAAGTCTGGTTAAAAACACCACCACCAACAAACAATGTCTTCAGTTGTGTCCTGTTACAGAAAACAGATTTTTATGGGACTAGTGCAGATTACTAGATTGCCATGAAATAAGAATACCCATGAATAGTTTCCAAATTTGGGGAAAGTCAAGTAGAGAGAAAGGCAAATGTTTCGATTTTGCTTATAAAGATATATTGCCCAATTGCTATAAGCTAGAAATAGCCCGAAAGAAAAATGTGTTTTTGACTCTGGAAAACAAAATATTAAATCAGCAATGTTTGAAATAAAAAAGTCTTAAAAATCATTTCAGTTCTCTATCAGTTTAGCGACACATAATTAATTCTTGTTCTGCTTGATGTTGGGTTAGCAATCTTCATGAACACATTAGTTTATTGAGTTCTGAAGATTTTTACTTAGTCCAATGGTATGATCTCTGAAGTTATCAGATATCTGTACTTAAGAGTACTTGTCAGGGCCCCTTTTCATGAATTTTGTTGAAGAAAAGGCAAATTTTGGATTGTAGCAAATTTTTAAAACATTTTTATTATTGTACTTTAAGTTCTGGGATACATGTGCAGAACGTTCAGGTTTGTTACATAGGTATACGTGTGCCATAGTAGTTTGCTGCACACATCAACCCTTCATCTACATTAGGTATTTCTCCTAATGCTATCCCTCCCCTAGCCCCCCAACCCCTGACAGGCCCCAGTGTGTGATGTTCTCCTCCCTGTGTCCATGTGTTCTCATTGTTCAACTCCCACTTATGAGTGAGATCATGTGGTGTTTGGTTTTCTGTTCTTGTGTTAGTTTGCTGAGAATGATGGTTTCCAGTTTCATCCATGTCCCTGCAAAGGACATGAACTCATCATTTTTTACAACTGCATAGTATTCTGTGGTGTAGATATACCACATTTTCTTTATCCAGTCTATTATTAATGGGCATTTGTGTTGGTTCCAAGTCTTTGCTATTTTGTGAACAGTGCTGTAATAAACATATGTATCCTTGTGTTGTGTTTTTTGTTTTGTTTTGTTTTGAGATGGAGTCTCACTCTGTCACCCAGGTTGGAGTGCAGGGGCGCAATCTCAGCTCACGGCAAACTCCACCTCCTGTGTTCACACCATTCTCCTGCCTCAGCCTCCTGAGTAGCTGGGACTACAGGCACCCGCCACCATGCCCGGCTAATTTTTTTGTATTTTTTAGTAGATACAGGATCTCACTATGTTAGCCAGGATGGTCTCGATCTCCCGACCTTGTGATCCCCCCGCCTTGGCCTCCCAAAGTGCGGGAATTACAAGCATGAGCCACTGCACCTGGTTGCATGTGTTTTTGTAGCAGAATGATTCATAATCCTTCGCTGGGTCAAATGGTATTTCTGGTTCTAGATCCTTCAGGAATCACCACACTGTCTTACACAATGGTTAAACTTGTTTACACTCCCACCAACACTGTAAAAGTGTTCCTATTTCTCGACATCCTCTCCAGCATCTGTTGTTTCCTGACTTCTTAATGATTGCCATTCTAACTGGTGTAAGATGGTATCTCATTGTGGTTTTGATTTGCATTTCTCTGATGACCAGTGATGATGAGCTCTTTTTCGTATGTTTGTTGGCTGCATAAACGTCTTCCTTTGAGACGTGTCTGTTCATATCCTTCATCACTTTTTGATGGGATTGTTTTGTTCTTGTAAATTTGTTTAAGTTCTTTTTGATTCTGGATATTAGTCCTTTGTCAGATGGATAGATTGCAAAAATGTTCACCTATTCTGTAGGTTGCCTGTTCACTCTGATGATAGTTTATTTTGCTGTGCAGAAGCTCTTTAGTTTAATTAGATCCCATTTGTCAATTTTGGCTTTCATTGCCATTGCTTTAAACCATTTTTTGTTTTCTGTTTTTTTTTTTTTTCAGAAGAGTCAAAGTAGAATACTAATTGTCTGTGAATAACAAAACACTTAGAATGGCTATGATTAAAGACACAATTGACAAGGAAATTTGGTTATCCTGTGGCATACAGCAGTTTAAAGTAATCATAATCATGACTGATTACATATACCAAGACCTATCTGAAATTTTGGAATCTCATATAATTTTGGAACATATTAACATATCTATACAAATATAACTCAAAGTTTAAATACTATTTCTTATTTGACAGTGCTTCCCATATGATTTTAATATACCAAATATGCCTAATATATCTCTCTTGGACTTCAGGGTTTTCTTCTGGAAAATACTTAATTTTAGAATTTGAAATTTGATTTTGGGAGTATGTCAAATACTAAAGGCTTAAATACTAGATCAAAATAGGATTACAGGTCACTAATAATAGTCATTCATTTAACCAAAGTGATAATTCAAGTATTTCAGAAAGCAAAAACCTTCTTTGCATATAAATAGGACCAAAAAACCACAAAAAAACAAAAACACCTTTACTCTTTGATAGAGAGGAAACTCAGTTTTCCAAGCAATCAAAAGACCTAATAAAGACAGCATTGGATGAAAAAATGTCCTTCCCTCTTTTTTTACTCAGAAGGTGAACAAAAAATTAATCCTTGTTAGTACTTTGCAACAATATTGTTCAAAAGAGAAAAACAAATCTTACCTTTACATCAGTATATTATTAATGTTAAAGCTAATTTTAATTAAATCTTATAAACAAATCTATCCAATCTCAGTTTTGACTACACAAGATTTCTGTAAACCTTTTATAACCTTTACAATTTTCTATTAAAGAACAGATCGATGCTCCAAGAAAAACCTGTTATTTTGACACAGGGGCCTAATATGCTCCATTTTTAGAAAAAATAATCCCCTTCTAATTTTAGCCAACTTGATCACACGTAAAATTCTTTTCATGAGATTAATCTTCTACAGGCCTTCCACAACTTGCTTAAACCTTCAGTTTTGTGCTATATATCCTTTTTTTATATTGGCATTCTACCTTAGGTGAACATTTACTTTCCTTGCCCTCTTATTTTGACCACATGAAGTTCTCTCATGTAAAAGGAAAAAAGTTACTCTCTTTTAAAAACTATTTTTGCATCTTATTTTCATTATATACTCTGTATATAAAATTGTTTGTCTTGTACCTAGTAGTTTTAATTGCATATATTAATTCCAGTGTTAACTCTTAGTAACTCTGATTTTCAGTGAAAAACCTAGGAACTGATTTTACTTATGTGTCAGATGCAGATCCCAGGACAAAGGATAGAGCTGTGGAGATACTACCTGGTGGATCCAACCCTTCCCAGCATGGCCAAGAGGCATAGCTGATCCAGGGATGATGCAGCCCAGGCACTGTCCCCAGGCCTCACTGTGGCCACTGTCTATACCACATAATTTAAAGGCCAAATCCAAAGACATAAGCTCACAGATAAATTAAGCAAGCGTCAAAAATATCATAAAAGCAACAGCTTTATGACTTCAAAATATCTAGTAGAGACATTATAAACATATCTGACCAGTAGACCCAAGCAAAACTGTCTAAAATCCTGAAGACATTTCTATTATTTTATCAATAATTTAAAAACTATCTTTATTTACCAAAGATTACTAAAGTGACAGGAACCTGAAAAGCATTTGGGTTATTTAATGTATGAGCCCTCATTTATTTATAAGTCAATGGTATCACAGCCAATATACAAACAGTCATGTATACATGTACACATAATACAGAGAGGCACAAATAAAGACATTATAGCTTTGATTTAAAACTCTTAACTGATGCCGGATACAGTTCATTTGTAGCTACCCCCACAAGTTATGGGCCTGGAGCGAGGAGAGTAAGACCTGTAAAAGTCACTAGTTTAAAAGGATGGTGGGATTCAAACTGTGCCTTTGTGAATGGAAAAGGTTAAAGTTTCTCTCTCCCACAGGGCTGAAGCCCTTACTGAGTTTTAGGGAAACAGGGTAGCAAATTTACTTCTCACATCAGAGAGAGAGAGAGAGAGAGAGAGAGAGAGAGAAAGAAAGAATTTGGCTTTTTTCCAAGAAGGAGTTTGGGTGTGTTAGAGAAAGATTTAAAATGGATGCCAAGGTAACACAAACGATAGGAAAATGCCATAGCATTTCATAAGGAGACCAATTTTATTTAGATAAATAGCTTTTAATTTAGCCTGTTTTCCAACTGGACTGCTATGTTCAGGGCAGAGCCCATTAAGAAACATGGCCAACAAAGCATTTGTAATTTTTAATGGCCTAATAATTTATGTGAAAAGCAGGTGCAATTGGGAGGCAGAACATGTAGATATTTAAAAATCAAGGACTCCCCTTTTACACTTTATCCTGAGTCCCCAAAAAGAGGAGAATGCCATGGGACTGTGCCACACAGAATGCTTTCACAGTGCACTTCACTATAAACACATTTCTTTAAGTGTTTAAATCATGCCCTTTAAATCTCAACATGCAAAGAAATGAGTAGCCCTCTGTAATAATAACCATTAATTCTACTCCCTAAAGTAAGAAAGAGGAAAAAGAAAGCAAAAATAAAAATTTAAAACTTTTTAGAAAATAACCATTCATTTTAAACAGCTGCTATCAGCTACCTCCAGAACTGCAGCTCTTGCCATTGACTCAGCAGCCATCACACATACAAAGGTCAAGCAGTCTCTCACAGTACAGAGAAATCTCTGGTATCCCTCAAAGCCAAAGAGATCAGGTAACACAATACGAAAGAAAGCAGAGTTTTAGACCTGAGAGGAGCTCGTCCATGACTCTTCAGACTCCACAGGAAGACAGAATACCCCAAAAAGAGGGTTAGTGGTACTCTTTTCTGTGTTCCTTAAGGGAATTTGAGTCATTAGAAGTCTCTTCTAGATTCTTTCATGTGTGACCAAAGACGACAAAGAGGAAGGAGGAACTTGAATATCAGCTTTTAATTAAGCTGACTTTTGACCATAGAGCTTTAAAAAAAAGTCTTTGCATATCTCTTATTATCAGATTTTAGCCAGGAAAAATAGCTGATAGTTCTGGCATTTGAACTTTTGTTTTAACCAAAGGCAACCTCCCAAGTGACTCACCAAAACCAATAAGGCTTAACCAAGGTATGACTTTATTATTATTATCATTATTATACTTTAAGTTCTAGGGTACACGTGCACAACATGCAGGTTTGATACATATGTATACATGTGCCATGTTGGTTTGCTGCACCTATCAACTCATCATTTACATTAGGTATTTCTCCTAATGCTATCCCTCCCCCAGCCCCCACCCCCCAACAGTCCCTGGTGTGTGACGTTCCCCACCCTGTGTCCAAGTGATCTCATTGTTCAGTTCCCACCTATGAGTGAGAACGTGCAGTGTTTGGTTTTCTGTCCTTGTGATAGTTTGATGAGAATGATGGTTTCTAGCTTCACCCATCTCCCTGCAAAGGAAATGAACTCATCCTTTTTTATGGCTGCATAGTATTCCATGGTGTAGATGTGCCACATTTCCTTAATCCAGTCTATCACTGATGGACATTTGGGTTGGTTCCAAGTATTTACTATTGTGAATAGTACTGCAACAATCATACATGTACATGTGTCTTTATAGAAGTATGATTTATAATTCTTTGGGTATATACCCAGTAATGGGATTGCTGGGTCAAATGGTAATTCTAGTTCTAGATCCTTGAGAATTGCCACACTGTCTTCCACAATGGTTGAAGTAATTTACACTCCCACCGACAGTGTAAAAGCATTCCTATTTCTCCACATACTGTACAGCATCTGTTGTTTCCTGACTTTTTAATGATTGCCATTCTAACTGTTGTGAGATGGTATCTCATTGTGGTTTTGATTTGCATGTGTCTGATGACCAGTGATGATGAACATTTTTTCATGTGTCTTTTGGCTGCATAGATGTCTTCTTTTGAGAAGTATCTGTTTACATCCTTTGCCCACTTTTTGATGGGATTGTTTTTTTCTTGTAAATTTGAGTTCTTTCTAGATTCTGGATATTAGCCCTTTGTCAGATGGATAGATTGCAAAAATTTTCTCCCATTCTGTATGTTGCCTGTTCTCTCTGATGGTAGTTTCTTTTGCTGTGCAGAAGCTCTTTAGTTTAATTAGATCCCATTAATCTATTTTGGCTTTTGTTGCCATTGATTTGGTGTTTTAGTCATGAAGTTCTTGCCCATGCCTATGTCCTCAATGGTATTGCCTAGGTTTTCTTCTAGGGTTTTTATGGTCTAACATTTAATTCTTTTAAGCCATCTTGAATTAATTTTTGTATAAAGTGTAAGGAAGGGATCCAGTTTCAGCTTTCTACATATGGCTAGCAATTTTCCCAGCACCATTTATTAAATAGGGAATCCTTTCCCCATTTCTTGTTTTTGTCATGTTTCTCAAAGATCAGATGGTTGTAGAAGTGTGGTGTTATTTCTGAGGCCTCTGTTCTATTCTATTGGTCTATACATCTGTTTTGGTACCAGTACTATGCTGTTTTGGTTACTGTAGCCTTGTAATATAGTTTGAAGTCAGGTAGCGTGATGCCTCCAGCTTTGTTCTTTTGGCTTAGGATTGTCTTGGCAATGCAGGCTCTTGTTTTGGTTCCATAAGAACTTTAAAGTAGTTTTTTCCAGTTCTGTGAAGAAAGTCATTGGTAGCTTAATGGGGATGGCATTGAATCTATAAATTACTTTGGGCGGTATGGCCATTTTCACGATATTGATTCTTCCTATCCATGAGCATGGAATATTCTTCCATTTGTTTGTGACCTCATTAATTTTGTTGAGCAGTGGTTTCTAGTTCTCCTTGAAGAGGTCCTTCACATCCCTTGTAAGTTGTATTCCTAGGCATTTTATTCTCTTTGTAGCAATTGTGAATGGGCATTCACTCATGATTTGACTCTCTGTTTGTCTGTTAATGGTGTGTAGGAATGCTTTTGATTTTTGCACATTGACTTTGTATCTTGAGACTTTGCTGAAGTTGCTTATCAGCTTAAGGAGATTTTGGGCTGAGACGATGGGATTTTCTAAATATGCAATCATGTCATCTGCAAACAGGAACAGTTTGACTTCCTCATTTCCTAACTGAATGTTCATTTCCTAATTGGATACCCTTTATTTATTTCTCTTGCCTGATTGCCCTAACCAGAACTGCCAACACTATGTTGAACAGGAGTGGTGAGAGAGGGCATCCCTGTCTTGTGCCAGTTTTCAAAGGGAGAGCTTCCAGTTTTTGCCCTTTCAGTATGATATTGACTTTGGGTTTGTCATAAATAGTGCTTATTATTTTGAGATATGTTCCATCAATATCTAGTTTATTGAGAGTTTTTTGCATGAGGGGCTGTTGAATTTGTCAAAGGCCTTTTCTGCATCTATTGAGATAATCGTGGTTTTTGTCATTGGTTCTGTTTATGTGATGGATTATATCTATTGATTTGCGTATGTTGAACCAGCCTTGTATCCCAATGATGAAGCTGACTTGATCATGGTGGATAAGCTTTTTGATGTGCTGCTGAATTCGGTGTGCCAGTATTTTACTGAGGATTTTTGCATCAATGTTCATCAGGGATATTGGTCCAAAAATTCTCTTTTTTTGTTGTGTCTCTGCAAGGCTTTGGTATCAGGATGATGTTGGCCTCATAAAATGAGTTAGGGAGGATTCCCTCTTTTCCTATTGATTGGAATAGTTTCAGAAGGAATGGCACCAGCTCCTCTTTGTACGTCTGGTGGAATTTGGCTGTGAATCCATCTGGTCCTGCTATTCATTATTGCCTCAATTTCAGAGCCCGTTATTGGTGTATTCAGAGATTCAGCTTCTTCCTGGTTTAGTCTTGGGAGGGTGTATGTGTCCAGGAATTTATCTATTTCTTCTAGATTTTCTAGTTTATTTGCATAGAGGTGTTTATAGTATTCTCTGATGGTAGTTTGTATTTCTGTGGGATTGGTGGTGATATCCCCTTTATCATTTTTGATTGCATCTATTTGATTCTTCTCTCTTTTCTTTTTTATTAGTCTTGCTAGCGGTCTATCAATTTTGTTGATCTTTTCAAAAAACCAGCTCCTAGATTCATTGATTTTTTGAAGGGTTTTTTGTGTCTGTTTCTCTTTCAGTTCTGCTCTGATCTTAGTTATTTCTTGCCTTCTGCTAGCTTTTGAATGTCTTTGCTCTTGCTTCTCTAGTTCTTTTAATTGTGATGTTAGGGTGTCGATTTGAGATATTTCCTGCTTTCTCTTGTGGGCATTCAGTGCTGTAAATTTCCCTTTACGCACTGCTTTAAATGTGTCCCAGAGATTCTGGTATGTTGTGTCTTTGTCCTCATTGGTTTCAAAGAACATCTTTCTTTCTGACTTCGTTTCGTTATTTACCCAGTAGTCATTCAGGAGCACATTGTTCAGTTTCTATGTAGTTGTGTGGTTTTGAGTGAGTTTCTTAATCCTGAGTTCTAAGTTGATTGCACTGTGGTCTGAGAGACAGTTTGTTGTGATTTCTGTTCTTTTACACTTGCCGAGGAGTGCTTTACTTCCAATTATGTGGTCAATTTTAGAATAAGTGTGATGTGGTGCTGAGAAGAATGTATACTCTGTTGATTTGGGGTGGAGAGTTCTGTAGATGTCTATTAGGTCTGCTTGTTGCAGAGTTGAGTTCAGGTCCTGGATATCCTTGTTAACTTTCTGTCTCATTGATCTGTCTAATATTGATAGTGGAGTGTTAAAGTCTCCTATTATTATTGTATGGGAGTCTAAGTCTCTTTGTAAGTTTCTAAGGACTTGCTTTATGAATCTGGGTGCTCCTGTATTGGCTGTATATATATTTAGGATAGTTAGCCCTTCTTGTTGAATTGATCCCTTTACCATTATGTAATGGCCTTCTTTGTCCCTTTTGATCTTCATTGGTTTCATGAAATATCTCCAAAGAAGTTCAAAGCAGCCCTCACAAGATCCAGAACTACCCCATAGACAGCTCAAAGAAAGGAAAGTTTTGCTAGCTGCACATGCAGTAAACTCACATTTCTGTCTGGCCATGTTTTCTGGGATCTCAGCCTTTCAGCCTAGCACCTCTGCACAAAGACCCAAGAGCCCCATATGCCCCACAAATGGAGAAAGACAGGAGCCCAATAGCTCTCCACAGAAGGCAAAAGGACCAGTGACAAATGAGTATCCCAGAAGTTCATGAATCCTGTGAATAATTTTAAACAAATGGGACTAGTTCCCTGACCAGGGATTGAACCTGGACCACACTGGCCACTAGACTACAGGGTGGAGTGCTTTTTTGTGTGTCAATCCTGCAGGGGATCCAAAGCAGGACGTTTGAGTGTTTAAAGGATTTTATTTTTATTTTTTATTTTTATTTCTGATCTGATCTGAATTGAACTGCTGCTTAGCTAATTTTCTGGATGTTAGCATTTCAAAGACGATAAAGTTTAAAAGGTGTTGTTGGATATTGGGTCAGTAAATCAGTGTATTTATTAGTCTTGGTTTAGGAAAGTTGTTCGATCTGCATTTTTATAATCACAGTAGATTTATTTCCACTCTGCAGTTGTTCCTTCTGTTCTAAATTTAAATTCATTTCCCCCTTCTGAGAGAAGGAAATGTGTACACTGTAAAATTCCAGAACATCTCTGGCTAAGAGGTGTATGGGAGTTGAGGGAACAAGCAGAAAGGGATGAGTAGATCACAGGACTTACCTGAAGGAGCAGTGAGAGGTGAACGGGAGAAAGCCTGAGTTCAGATCACAGGGCTTATCTGAAGAAGCAGTGAGAGGCAAAAGGAAAAAAGCCTGTGAAGTCTACTTTAATAGTTTCAAATATCCCTTTGTTTACCTGTTGAATGGAGTAGGCAATGTTTTTTTCTGTTAGAGTTTCTTTTAGAGGTTTTAAGGTGTATTGGAAATAAGTCTCCTATTCAATTTGTCTGGTTCTAAAACCAGCTCTTTCTAATTATTCACAGAAATAATTTTTTTTTTTTTTTTTAAGACAGAGTCTCACTCTGTCGCCTAGGCTGGAGTGCAGTGACACAATCTCAGCTCACTGAAACCTCTGCCTCCTGGGTTCAAGCAATTCTCCTGCCTCAGCCTCCTGAGTAGCTGGGACTACAGGTGCGTGCCGCCACACCTGGCTAATTTTTGTATTTTAGTCAGAGACAGGGTCTCACCATATTGGCCAGGATGGTCTTGATCTCTTGACCTCGTGATCCACTTGCCTTGGCCTCCCAAAGTGCTGGGATTACAGGCGTGAGCCACTGTGCCTGGCCTATTTTTAGTGTTTTTTTTTTTTTTTAAATTCATTTATTATTATTATACTTTAAGTTGTAGGGTACATGTGCATAACGTGCAGGTTTGTTACATATGTATACTTGTGCCATGTTGGTGTGCTGCACCCATCAACTCGTCATTTACATCAGGTATAACTCCCAATGCAATCCCTCCCCCCTCCCCCCTCCCCATGATAGGCCCCGGTGTGTGATGTTCCCCTTCTCGAGTCCAAGTGATCTCATTGTTCAGTTCCCACCTATGAGTGAGAACATGCGGTGTTTGGTTTTCTGTTCTTGTGATAGTTTGCTAAGAATGATGGTTTCCAGCTGCATCCATGTCCCTACAAAGGACACAAACTCATCCTTTTTTATGGCTTCATAGTATTCCATGGTGTATATGTGCCACATTTTCTTAATCCAATCTATCACTGATGGACATTTGGGTTGATTCCAAGTCTTTGCTATTGTGAATAGTGCTGCAATAAACATACGTGTGCATGTGTCTTTATAGCAGCATAATTTATAATCCTTTGGGTATATACCCAGTAATGGGATGGCTGGGTCATATGGTACATCTAGTTCTAGATCCTTGAGGAATCGCCATACTGTTTTCCATAATGGTTGAACTAGTTTACAATCCCACCAACAGTGTAAAAGTGTTCCTATTTCTCCACATCCTCTCCAGCACCTGTTGTTTCCTGACTTTTTAATGATCGCCATTCTAACTGGTGTGAGATGGTATCTCATTGTGGTTTTGATTTGCATTTCTCTGATGGCCAGTGATGATGAGCATTTTTTCATGTGTCTGTTGGCTGTATGAATGTCTTCTTTTGAGAAATGTCTGTTCATATCCTTTGCCCACTTTTTGATGGGGTTGTTTGTTTTTTTCTTGTAAATTTGTTTGAGTTCTTTGTAGGTTCTGGATATTAGCCCTTTGTCAGATGAGTAGATTGCAAAAATCCCATTCTGTAGGTTGCCTGTTCACTCTGATGGTAGTTTCTTTTGCTGTGCAGAAGCTCTTTAGTTTAATGAGATCCCATTTGTCAATTTTGGCTTTTGCTGCCGTTGCTTTTGGTGTTTTAGACATGAAGTCTTTGCCCATGCCTATGTCCTGAATGGTACTACCTAGGTTTTCCTCTAGGATTTTTATGGTATTAGGTCTAACATTTAAGTCTCTAATCCATCTTGAATTAATTTTCGTATAAGGAGTAAGGAAAGGATCCAGTTTCAGCTTTCTACTTATGGCTAGCCAATTTTCCCAGCACCATTTATTAAATAGGGAATCCTTTCCCCATTTCTTGTTTCTCTCAGGTTTGTCAAAGATCAGATGGCTGTAGATGTGTGGTATTATTTCTGAGGACTCTGTTCTGTTCCATTGGTCTATATCTCTGTTTTGTTACCAGTACCATGCTGTTTTGGTTACTGTAGCCTTGTAGTATAGTTTGAAGTCAGGTAGCGTGATGCCTCCAGCTTTGTTCTTTTGACTTAGGATTGTCTTGGAGATGCGGGCTCTTTTTTGGTTCCATATGAACTTTAAAGCAGTTTTTTCCAATTCTGTGAAGAAGCTCATTGGTAGCTTGATGGGGATGGCATTGAATCTATAAATTACCTTGGGCAGTATGGCCATTTTCACAATATTGATTCTTCCTATCCATGAGCATGGTATGTTCTTCCATTTGTTTGTGTCCTCTTTGATTTCACTGAGCAGTGGTTTGTAGTTCTCCTTGAAGAGGTCCTTTACATCCCTTGTAAGTTGGATTCCTAGGTATTTTATTCTCTTTGAAGCAATTGTGAATGGAAGTTCATTCCTGATTTGGCTCTCTGTTTGTCTGTTACTGGTGTATAAGAATGCTTGTGATTTTTGCACATTAATTTTGTATCCTGAGACTTTGCTGAAGTTGCTTATCAGCTTAAGGAGATTTTGGGCTGAGACAATGGGGTTTTCTAAATATACAATCATGTCATCTGCAAAGAGGGACAATTTAACTTCTTCTTTTCCTAACTGAATACCCTTGATTTCTTTCTCTTGCCTGATTGCCCTAGCCAGAACTTCCAACACTATGTTGAATAGAAGTGGTGAGAGAGGGCATCCCTGTCTTGTGCCAGTTTTCAAAGGGAATTTTTCCAGTTTTTGCCCATTCAGTATGATATTGGCTGTGGGTTTGTCATAAATAGCTCTTATTATTTTGAGGTACGTTCCATCAATACCGAATTTATTGAGCGTTTTTAGCATGAAGGGCTGTTGAATTTTGTCAAAAGCCTTTTCTGCATCTATTGAGATAATGATGTGGTTCTTGTCTTTGGTTCTGTTTATATGCTGGATTATGTTTATTGATTTGCGAATGTTGAACCAGCCTTGCATCCCAGGGATGAAGCCCACTTGATCATGGTGGATAAGCTTTTTGATGTGTTGCTGAATCCGGTTTGCCAGTATTTTATTGAGGATTTTTGCATTGATGTTCATCAGGGATATTGGTCTAACATTCTCTTTTTTTGTTGTGTCTCTGCCAGGCTTTGGTATCAGGATGATGTTGGCCTCATAAAATGAGTTAGGGAGGATTCCCTCTTTTCCTATTGATTGGAATAGTTTCAGAAGGAATGGTACCAACTCCTCCTTGTACCTCTGGTAGAATTCAGCTGTGAATCCATCTGGTCCTGGACTTTTTTTGGTTGGTAGGCTATTAATTATTGCCTCAATTTCAGAGCCTGCTATTGGTCTATTCAGGGATTCAACTTCTTCCTGGTTTAGTCTTGGAAGAGTGTAAGTGTCCAGGAAATTATCCATTTCTTCTAGATTTTCCAGTTTATTTGCGTAGAGGTGTTTATAGTATTCTCTGATGGTAGTTTGTATTTCTGTGGGGTCAGTGGTGATATCCCCTTTATCATTTTTAATGGTGTCGATTTGATTCTTCTCTCTTTTCTTCTTTTTTAGTCTTGCTAGTGGTCTGTCAATTTTGTTGATCTTTTCAAAAAACCAACTCCTGGATTCATTGATTTTTTGGAGGGTTTTTTGTGTCTCTATCTCCTTCAGTTCTGCTCTGATCTTAGTTATTTCTTGCCTTCTGCTAGCTTTCGAATGTGTTTGCTCTTGCTTCTCTGGTTCTTTTAATTGTGATGTTAGAGTGTCAATTTTAGATCTTTCCTGCTTTCTCTTGTGGGCATTTAGTGCTATAAATTTCCCTCTACACACTGCTTTAAATGTGTCCCAGAGATTCTGGTATGTTGTATCTTTGTTCTCATTGGTTTCAAACAACATCTTTATTTCTGCCTTCATTTCGTTATGTACCCAGTAGTCATTCAGGAGCAGGTTGTTCAGTTTCCATGTAGTTGAGCGGTTTTGATTGAGTTTCTTAGTCCTGAGTTCTAGTTTGATTGCACTGTGGTCTGAGAGACAGTTTGTTATAATTTCTGTTCTTGTACATTTGCTGAGGAGTGCTTTACTTCCAATTACGTGGTCAATTTTGGAGTAAGTACGATGTGGTGCTGAGAAGAATGTATATTCTGTTGATTTGGGGTGGAGAGTTCTATAGATGTCTATTAGGTCTGCTTGCTGCAGAGATGAGTTCAATTCCTGGATATCCTTGTTAACTTTCTGTCTCGTTGATCTGTCTAATGTTGACAGTGGAGTGTTGAAGTCTCCCATTATTATTGTATGGGAGTCTAAGTCTCTGTAAGTCTCTAAGGACTTGCTTTATAAATCTGGGTGCTCCTGTATTGGGTGCATATATATTTAGGATAGTTAGCTCTTCCTGTTGAATTGATCCCTTTACCATTATGTAATGGCCTTCTTTGTCTCTTTTGATCTTTGATGGTTTAAAGTCTGTTTTATCAGAGACTAGTATTGCAACCCCTGCTTTTTTTTGTTCTCCATTTGCTTGGTAAATCTTCCTCCATCCCTTTATTTTGAGCCTATGTATGTCTCTGCGTGTGAGATGGGTCTCCTGAATACTGCAGACTGATGGGTCTTGACTCTTTATCCAGTTTGCCAGTCTGTGTCTTTTAATTGGAGCATTTAGTCCATTTACATTTAAGGTTAAGATTGTTATGTGTGAACTTGATCCTGCCATTATGATATTAACTGGTTATTTTGCTCGTTAGTTGATGCAGTTTCTTCCTAGCCTTGATGGTCTTTACATTTTGGCATGTTTTTGCAATGGCTGGTACCAGTTGTTCCTTTCCATGTTTAGTGCTTCCTTCAGGGTCTCTTGTAAGGCAGGCCTAGTGGTGACAAAATCTCTAAGCATTTGCTTATCTGTAAAGGATTTTATTTCTCCTTCACTTATGAAACTTAGTTTGGCTGGATATAAAATTCTGGGTTTAAAATTCTTTTCTTTAAGAATGTTGAATATTGGCCCCCACTCTCTTCTGGCTTGAAGAGTTTCTGCCGAGAGATCTGCTGTTAGTCTGATGGGCTTCCCTTTGTGTGTAACCCGACCTTTCTCTCTGGCTGCCCTTAAGATTTTTTCCTTCATTTCAACTTTGGTGAATCTGGCAATTATGTGTCTTGGAGTTGCTCTTCTTGAGGAGTATCTTTGTGGCGTTCTCTGTATTTCCTGGATTTGAATGTTGGCCTGCCCTACTAGGTTGGGGAAGTTCTCCTGGATGATATCCTGAAGAGTGTTTTCCAACTTGGTTCCATTTTCCCCCTCACTTTCAGGCACCCCAATCAGACGTAGATTTGGTCTTTTTACATAATCCCATACTTCTTGCAGGCTTTGTTCATTTCTTTTTCTTCGTTTTTCTTTTGGTTTCTCTTCTCGCTTCATTTCATTCATTTGATCCTCAATCGCTGACATTCTTTCTTCCAGTTGATCGAGTCGGTTACTGAAGCTTGTGCATTTGTCACGTATTTCTCGTGCCATGGTTTTCGTCTCTTTCATTTCATTTATGACCTTCTCTGCATTAATTACTCTAGCCATCAATTCTTCCACTTTTTTTTCAAGATTTTTAGTTCCTTTGCGCTGGGTACGTAATTCCTCCTTTAGCTCTGAGAAATTTGATGGACTGAAGCCTTCTTCTCTCATCTCGTCGAAGTCATTCTCCGTCCAGCTTTGATCCGTTGCTGGCGATGAGCTGTGCTCCTTTGCCGGGGGAGATGCGCTCTCATTTTTTGAATTTCCAGTTTTTCTGCCCTGCTTTTTCCCCATCTTTGTGGTTTTATCTGCCTCTGGTCTTTGATGATGGTGATGTACTGATGGGGTTTTGGTGTAGGTGTCCTTCCTGTTTGATAGTTTTCCTTCTAACAGTCAGGACCCTCAGCTGTAGGTCTGTTGGAGATTGCTTGAGGTCCACTCCAGACCCTGTTTGCCTGGGTATCAGCAGCAGAGGCTGCAGAAGATAGAATATTTCTGAACAGCGAGTGTACCTGTCTGATTCTTGCTTTGGAAGCTTCCTCTCAGGGGTGTACTCCACCCTGTGAGGTGTGGGGTGTCAGACTGCCCCTAGTGGGGGATGTCTCCCAGTTAGGCTACTCAGGGGTCAGGGACCCACTTGAGCAGGGAGTCTGTCCCTTCTCAGATCTCAACCTCCGTGTTGGGAGATCCACTGCTCTCTTCAAAGCTGTCAGACAGAGTCGTTTGCGTCTGCAGAGCTTTCTGCTGCATTTGTTATTGTTTACTGTGCCCTGTCCCCAGAGGTGGAGTCTACAGAGACAGGCAGGTTTCCTTGAGCTGCTGTGAGCTCCACCCAGTTCGAGCTTCCCAGCAGCTTTGTTTACCTACTTAAGCCTCAGCAATGGTGGGTGCCCCTCCCCTAGCCTCGCTGCTGCCTTGCGGGTAGATCACAGACTGCTGTGCTAGCAATGAGGGAGGCTCCGTGGGTGTGGGACCCTCCCGGCCAGGTGTGGGATATGATCTCCTGGTGTGCCTGTTTGCTTAAAGCGCAGTATTGGGGTGGGAGTTACCCGATTTTCCAGGTGTTGTGTGTCTCAGTTCCCCTGGCTAGGAAAAGGGATTCCCTTCCCCCTTGCGCTTCCCAGGTGAGGCAATGCCTCGCCCTGCTTCAGCTCTCGCTGGTCGGGCTGCAGCAGCTGACCAGCACTGATCGTCCGGCACTCCCCAGTGAGATGAACCCAGTACCTCAGTTGAAAATGCAGAAATCACCGGTCTTCTGTGTCGCTGGCGCTGGGAGTTGGAGACTGGAGCTGTTCCTATTCGGCCATCTTGCTCCGCCCCCTCCCTATTTTTAGTGTTTTTAAAGGCCTTCATTTTTGGTCATTGCTGCTTATGACCATCCCAGGTTAGGTGGGTGCACATTCCTGGATATCTACAAGAGGGCACCCCATAAGTGGTCTACATAAATCCAGCTGGTGTTTCTAAAAGGAGAATTGAGATTTTGAAGCTTGATTTCCCATCATTTAGGAACTTTTCAAAAGTGAGGCTGGGAATGTGTTTAGGCTCAAAGTGTGATGAGTCTCTCAGTGTGTCTAAGTGCCAAGTGGCAGCAGAATGCCAAAGGTGTGTCGGGCCAGACCCTTATCTTATAACAGTGTGAAAGAGCAAAACGGGGGTACACTTTTCACTTAGGAACTAACAGGAACCAGTCACAAATGAAAGGCTAAACCTGAATTTTCAAGAGATAGAAAACAGCCACAATCTTAAAAGCATACTATGTAAAATGAAACCACCAGTGCCTAATGGCCAGTCCTTTGACCTAAATCTCTGCTATGAGACAGGCAGAAAAACCTTGACTCAAACCTCTAGTCCTGAGACAGAGATGAGAAAACTTTGACCCGAACCTCTGGTCCTGAGGCAGAGGTGGAAAAACCTTGACCCGAAATTCTGCTGTGAGACAGAAGTGGAAAACAAAGGCAGTTCCCCACAGAGCTCTCCACCAGAATCTCCTCTCCAGAGACTGAAGCCCTCACTCTTCAAGAGAGGGTTTGAAAAATGGTGCAAAGAAAGTTTAGACCTTTAACCAAAGAGTGAGAGGTCTGAATTCAGGAAAACTCATCTGAAACACCCAATGGGACTTCTGAAGACAGAGTGTTTATGCTGGTACCAAGCGCTGCTTTTTGAGAGAAACACCAGGTGGTTGGGGTCTGGGGGAGTCACTCTGAGTTTTGTTGATTTATGCCAGACATGTTAACCTAAAAGGAAGAAGCTGAGGCAAAAATTAATAAAAGTGGAAAGTTTATTTGGGCCCAGCTTGAAGATTACAACCCAGGAACATTGATTCGAGTTGTCCTGAATATACTCTCCAGTTGGCAGCAGTTACAAGTACACGGTTAAAGGGAAAGAAGAGTCCATTTCTGAGTTTGTTGCCAGTGGCAGGCATCTGAGTTACTGGCAGTGAATCCATATGGGTCTGCAGCAACCTCAATTTTTGCCTCCTCAGAAGAAAGAATTCAACTGAGAGGCATAAGGCAGAAGAAGAGACCGAGGCAAGTTTTAGAGCAGGAGTGAAAGTTTATTAAAAAGCTTTAGAACGGGAATGAAAGGTAGGAAAGTATACTTGGAAGAGGTCCAGGTGGGCGACTCGAAGGACAAGTAGTCAGCTTGACCTTTGCCTTGGGGTTTTATACGTTGGCCTACTTCTGGGGTCTTGCATCCCTTCTCCTCTGATTGTTCCCTTGGGGTCTGTTGTCTGCACACACAGTGGCCTGCTAGCACTTGGGAGGTGAGCGTGCACAGTGTGTGTACTGGAGTTGTACACATGCTCACTTAAGGCATTTTTTTCCCTTACTGGTGGAATGTCCACAGAAGGTCATATACCAGTTAAACTCCACCATTTTGCCTCTTAGTGCACATGTGTGAGCCCACTCATCCAACTCCTGAAATCTTATCAGGAAGCTGCTGATCATCAGTTTCTGGTTTTTTGTTTTGTTTTGTTTTTCTGTTTTTTTTGTTTTTTGTTTTTTTGTTTTTTTTTTTTAAATCTGTAGGGAGACTGCTTTTCCCTGGCACTGGCTGCGACCAATTATTATTTTAGAGAGACAGTTAACAACCGCCTGGCCGTCACCTGATGGTCACCTGACATTCGTTGTTGTGAGGGGCAGGCTCTCCTGCCCTGCTCATATCTGCCTGACTACCTACTGTAACAAGTTGTTTACCAAGACTGTACATTAAAATAACATAACCTGTAGATTGACTATACATTGTTAAGCTATAGGGTGTGGGTTATAGTGCCTGGAGCAGCATTATTAGGTTAGTTTATAGCTGTTTGTGGCAGTAACAAGCAGTTTCAAGAGATAAATACAAGTCTCAAAAGGGAGGGAGTAGGACGTGATTACTGCCTCATTTTAATGCCTCTCTGGGTCTAATAGTTTAAAAGGACTCACATTCCCCAGATAAAAGTTCTTTTTCTTCCTCACATCTTTCAGACAGGAAGGGTTTCCTCCATATGGATGTGATGCTTAAATTTTCTGAAAAATCAAGACCAGCTTTGTTTGTTTTGCTTAGGATTGTCTTGGCTATATGGGCTCTTTTTTTGGTTCCGTATGAAATTTAAAGTAGTTTTTTCTAATTCTGTAAAGAAAGTCAATGGTAGCTTGATGGAGATAGTGTTGAATCTATAAATTACTTTGGGCAGTATGGCCATTTTCACGATATTGGTAACAAAGCTGGAGGCATCACGCTACCTGACTTCAAACTATACTACAAGGCTACAGTAACCAAAACAGCATGGTACTAGTACCAAAACAGATATATAGACCAATGGGGAACAGAGGCCTCAGAAATAACACCACACATCTACTACCATCTGATCTTTGACAAACACGACAAAAACAAGCATTGGGGAAATGGTGCTGGGAAAACTGGCTAGCCATATGCAGAAAGCTGAAACTGGATCCCTTCCTTATGCCTTATACAAAAATTAACTCAAGATGGATTAAAAACTTAAACGTAAGACCTAAAAACATAAAAACTCTAGAAGAAAACCTAGGCAATGCCATTCAGGACATAGGCATGGGCAAAGATTTCATGACTAAAACACCAAAAGCAATGGCAACAAAACCCAAAATAGGCAAATAGGATCTAATTAAACTAAAGAGCTTCAGCACAGCAAAAGAAACTACCATCAGAGTGAACAGGCAACCTACAGAATGGGAGAAAATTTTTGCAATGTATCCATCTGACAAAGGGCTAATATCCAGAATCTACAAAAAAAAAAAAAAAAAAAAAAAAAACCATCAAAAAGTAGGTGAAGGATATGAACAGACACTTCTTAGAAGAAGACATTTGTGTGGCCAACAAACTTATGAAAAAAAGCTCACCATCTCTGTTCAGATATGCAAATCAAAGCCACAATGAGATACCATCTCATGCCAGTTAGAATGGCGATCATTAAAAAGTCAGGAAACAACAGATGCTGGAGAGGAAGTGGAGAAATAGGAATGCTTTTCCAGTGTTGGTAGGAGTATAAATTAGTTCAACCATTGTGGAAGACAGTGTGGCAATTTCTCAAGTATCTAGAACCAGAAATACCATTTGACCCAGCAGTTCCATTGCTGGGTATATACCCAAAGGATTATAAATTATTCTACTGTAAAGACACATGCACACGTATGTTTATTGCAGCACTGTTCACAGTAGCAAAGACTTAGAATCAACCCAAATACCCATCAGTGATAGGCTGGATAAAGAAAACGTGGCACATCTACACCATGTGTAGATGGAATACTATGCAGTCATAAAAAGGGATGAGTTCATGTCCTTTGCAGGGACATGGATGAAACTGGAAACCATCATTCTCAGCAAACTAACACAAGAACAGAAAATCTAACACCACATGTTCTCACTCATAAGTGGGAGCTGAACAACAAGAACACATAGACACAGGGAGGGGAATATCACACACCGGGGCCTGTTGGGGGTTGGGGGGCTAGGGGAGGGATAGCATTAGGAGAAATACCTAATGTAGATGATGGGTTGATAGGTGCAGCCAACCCACCATGGCACATGTATACCTATGTAACAAACCTGCATGTTCTACACATGTATCCCAGAACTTAAAGTATAATAATAATGGAAAAAAAAGAAAAAGAGAAAAGGACTTTGAGAACAGGTGCATAGTAGCAAAGTTGGTTGTGGGTAGAGGAAGAGGAAGGACAGAAATGCACCACATAGAAGCCACCCCCACTTACATCCAGTTTGTGAGGTGCTTGAGTTAAAATAGATGTGTGTCTGAACAAGACCTGTAGAAAATCTGTGGGGGAATTCAAGTCTGTCCTTTTCTTCTGTGAGAACATTTTAATGGAAATGTCAGTACTTCTTATGAAATATATGGACATTTTCTTGCTAAACTAGTGATCTTAGAAAATGAACAGAGAACATGTTGGATCTGGTTTTGGCAAATTGTTTTACCCTGTCTCTTCAGAGGAAAGAGTAGAACCTGGCTTAATGTGTGGGGATCTATGGTTGACTGAGATTTTATTCTTTTTAGGTAATGCTACCTGTCTGGCTCAAAAGGTTCAATTGCCTCCAAAATTCCTGTCTGTAATATTTCACTTCCCTGGGTCTTAGAAAAGTGATCAGATCGGAAGGACTAGATGATGTAAACTTATCTCACCTTTCGTGAAAACAATGTCAAGCTAGTGTCCTTCTGGCACCTCCATATGATCATGCATGACAACTCCAAAGCCATAGAGTTGCTTCCAAAGCAGGCATGGACTGAGTCTAAAGCTGAATTCCCTCATGTCCAATCCATTGCCTTATTCCGAACTGCAAATTAAAATATACAAATGCTAAAAAAAAAACAACAAAACTGAAGATGGATTGAAGACTTAAATGTAAGACCCCAAACCATAAAAACTCTAGAAGAAAACCTAGGCAATGCCATTCAGGACATAGGCATGGGCAAAGATTTCATGACTAAAACACCAAAAGCAATGGCAACAAAAGCCAAAATAGGCAAATGGGATCTAACTAAACTAAAGAGCTTCTGCACAGCAAAAAAACTACCATCAGAGTGAACAGGCAACCTACAGAATAGGTGAACATTTTTGCAATCTGTCCATCTGACAAAGGGCTAATATCCAGAATATACAAAGAACTTAAATTTACAAGAAAAAACCCCATCAAAAAGTGGGCAAAGGATATGAACAGACATTTCTCAAAAGAAATTTATGTGACCAACAAACTTATGAAAAAAAGCTCATCATCACTGTTCATTAGAGAAATGCAAATCAAAACCACAATGAGATACCATCTCATGCCAGTTAGAATGGTGATCATTAAAAAGTCAGGAAACAACAGATGCTGTAGAGTATGTGGAGAAATAGGAATGCTTTTCCAATGTTGGTGGGAGTATAAATTAGTTCAACCATTGTGGAAGACGGTGTGGCGATTCCTCAAGGATCCAGAACCAGAAATGCCATTTGACCCAGCAATCCCATTACTGAGTATATACCCAAAGAATTACAAATTGTTCTACTATAAAGACACATGCACATGTATGTTTATTGCAGCACTGTTCACAGTAGCAAAGACTTAGAACCAACCCAAATACCCATTAGTGATAGGCTGGATAAAGAAAACGTGGCACATCTACACCATGAAATACTATGCAGCCATAAAAAAGGATGAGTTCATGTCTTTGCAGGATGAAACTGGAAACCATCATTCTGAGCAAACTAACACAAGAACAGAAAACCAAACACTGCGTGTTCTCACTCATAAGTGGGAGTTGAACAATGAGAACACATGGACACAAGGAAGGGAATATCACATACTGGGGCCTGTCAAGGGTGGGGGGCTAGGGGAGGGATAGCATTAGGAGAAATACCTAATGCAGAAGATGGGTTGATGGGTGCAGCCAACCACCATGGCACGTGTATACCTCTGTAATAAACCTGTACATTTAATATCCTTAATATATAATAAAATTTTACAAATAAGTAGGAAAACTTAAATTAAAAAAAAAAAAAATCAAGCCCAAAAGCCTCAGATATCTGTCTTTGCTGCTGATTACAGAAACAGCCTACAATTTCAGACAGTTCTGGGCAAGTGTAAAAGCCAGCCTAGAGAAAATGATACTTATTAGCAGGCAAAACCTCTGCTGAGGAGAATCCACAGGCTGGGAATTGGCAATCACTGGGCCAGGGGCCAGGTCAGAGCTTGCCCTCTTTACTAACTGCAGGAAGAGCTCGGAAGGGAAAAAAAGAGGAAGGCAGGGAGGAGGGGAATGCTTAACCAAGCCTTAGGAGAACAAATAGCTTTTAAATATTTCAGACCCATTTTTTACCTGTAACCAATTGATGTGCTAATTCCACTTCATTCTTTGTGGCACCAAAGGAAGCTCTAAAGCCCCTACTTGCCAATAGCTTGTTTCAGGTTATACTGTTTGTCCATAGAAAAAAAAAAAAAAAACTATATTTCTTTAAAGCTAGTGTTTGATTTCTTTAAGAACAGCCTATAATAGAGAGTTTTAATAAATTCCATTTATTTCCGTTAGTTCACACGGCCCATAACGATTGCCATCCAGGTCAGCCCCGGGTCCCCCTCTGCCAGGGCCAGGGCCTGAGTAAGGAGAAACATGTCTGGGAGCTGTGGTGACATCACCCTCAAGAGGTTAGGGACATTTCGAAACATCTGTAGCTTCCCGATTCACGGGCCTCCTTTGTGTTACTAAAGAAACCATGCGCGGTGGCTCACGCCTGTAATCCCAGCACTTTGGGAGGCCGAGGCGGGCGGATCACAAGGTCAGGAGATCGAGACCATGGTGAAACCCCGTCTCTACTAAAAAATAGAAAAAAAATTAGCCGGGCGCAGTGCCGGGCGCCTGTAGTCCCAGCTACTCGGGAGGCTGAGGTAGGAGAATGGTGTGAACCCGGGAGGCGGAGCTTGCAGTGAGCCGAGATTGCGCCACTGCACTCCAGCCTGGGCGACAGAGCGAGACTCCGTCTCAAAAAAAAAAAAAAAAAAAAAAAAAGAAACCATGCAGGTCAGCCATGAGCTCCCCAGCTGGCAGTACACGCTCCACACTTTCCCACCTGGGAGATCAGCCTTCCTTTATTTGCCAGAACAACTCTGCAGCCTCAACCCAGATCTGGGGGTCAGGTGGTGGGGACACAAGACCTGGGTGTTCTCTTCTTGGGGGCACCCTTCCCAGTTTTAAGCCTCAGCCCCTTTCCTTCACAGCCTCATCTTGCAGCCTGAGGGAACAGCCTCATATTCAGGCTTCCTTTTGCCTTCTCTGCTTCATGTTGACCAAAGGTACCCTTTTCTGCACCACCTTTAAGTTAAGCAAATGCCGTTTTTCGGAAGCCGGTCTTGAAACTGCCTTTGCAAAATTATAAGTAATGAGGGAAATCTAACATGACTGACTCCATCTTACTTCTAACCTCACAGGCTAAATTATTGTGTTTTTTTGTTTTGTTTTGTTTTGTTTTTTGTTTTTTGCTTATTCTAGTGTTGAGGCCAAGATAAGTATGAGAGGACTTTAGTTCATAGGTACAGTCTGAAGCAAGGAAATCTGATCCTCTCTTTGTCCAGACATTGAAGCCACATTCATAAGACAAGGCTAAAACTGCGGCGGAAGCTTGAACTTTGTTAAGGAATTGGCATAAATAGTAACCTGCTATTGCTTAGCTTGCTTTTCTGTAAATTGGTTACTACCCCACTGTCACATAATCAAAGATTGCAAGATTTATAACTTCCCCAACTACTCTTATACATGACATCACTATTGTGAAACCTAAAGAACTGATCTTTGAGATGTTTTTCAGATTTAGCATTTTGGTAAACCAAAAAGATGCCACCCGGTCCTGAGACCCTCCTCCCCACACCCTGCCACTGAGAACTAACTCAACTGCATGAAGACAGTTTAGACACCCCTGTGATTTCATCCTAAGCCAATCAATTGTTTCAGTTCTCCTGTCCCCTGCTCACCAAAGTACTCTTAAAAACCCTAGCCTCTGGATTGTTTTATTTATTTATATTTTTTCATTGAACAATTTAGTGGTACATAGTAGGTCTCTATATTTAAGGGCTACATGAGATGTTTTGCTACAGGCATGCAGTGTGAAACAGGCATGTCATGGAGAATGGGGGATTCATTCCCTCCAGCATTTATCCTTTCAGTTACAAACAATCCAATTGCACGCTTTAAATTATTTTAAAATTCATAATTAAGTTATTATTGACTATAGTCACCCTGGTATGCTATCAAATAGTACAAAGTAGATCTTATTCATCCTTTCCATTTTTTTTATACCTATTAACCATCCTCCCTCCTCCCCAGTTCCACACTACCCTTCCCAGCCTCTGGTAACTAACCTTCTACTCTCTCTGTCCATGAGTTCAATTGTTTTAATTTTTAGATCCCACAAATAAGTGAGAACACGCGATGTTTATCTTTCTATACCTGGCTTATTTCGCTTAACGTAATGATCTCCAGTTCTATCCATGTTGTTGCAAATGACAGGATCTCATTCTTATGACTGTATTGTACTCCATTGTGTATCTGTTCCACATTTTCTTTATCCATTCATCTGTTGATGGACACTTAGGTTGCTTCCAGATGTTAGCTATCATAAACAGTGCTGCAGTAAACATAGAAGTGCAGATATCTCTTTGATATACTGATTTCTTTTCTTTTTGGTATATACCCAGCTGTGGGATTGCTGGATCATATGGTAGCTCAATTTTTAGTTTTTTGAGGAACCTCCAAATTGTTCTCCATAGTGGTTGTACTAATTTACATTCCCACCAAAAGTGTACAAAGGTTCCCTTTTCTCTATATCCTCATCAACATTTGTTATTGCCTATCTTTTATGTATATGCCATTTTAACTGGAGTGAAATGAGATATCATTGTAGTTTTGATTTGTATTTCTCTGATGATCAATGCAGTCAAGCACATCTTCATATGTGACATGGTTTGGCTCTGTATCTCCACCCAAATCTCATCTCGAAGTGTAATCCTCATGTGTTGAGGGAGGCACCTGTAATCCCCACGTGTTGAGGGAGGGAGGTGATTGGATCATGGGAGTGGTTCCCCCCATGCTGTTCTCATGATAATGAGTTCTCATGAAACCTGATGGTTTTATAAATGTTTCACAGTTCTTCCTTCACATGTTCTCTCTCCTGCTGCCTTGTGAAGAAGGCGCTTGCTTCCCCTTCACCTTATGCCATGATTGTAAGTTTCCTGAGGCCTCCTCAGCCATGTGCAATTGTGAGTCAATTAAACTTCTTTCCTTTATAAATAACCCAGTCTTGGGTATTTCTTTATGGCAGTGTGAAAATGGACTAATATGATATGCCTGTTTGCCATTTGTATGTCTTCTTTTGAGAAAAGTCTGTTCAAATCTTTCGCCCATTTTTTTGATCGGATGATTAGTTTTTTTTTTTTTTTTTTTCCCTGTAGAGTTGTTTGAGTGCCTTATATATTCTGGTTATTAATCCCTTGTGAGATGGGTAGTTTGCACATATTTTCTCCTACTCTATGGGTTGTCTCTTCACTTTGCTGATTGTATCATTTGCTGTGTAGCAGCTTTTTAACTTGATATGGTCACATTTGTCCATTTTTGCTTTAGTTGCCTATGCTTGTGGGGTGTTGCTCAAGAACTTCTTGCTCAAACTAATGTCCTGAAGATTTTCCCCAATGTTTTCTTATAATAGTTTCATAGTTTGAGGTCTAGCTTCTGAATTGTCAGGGAGGCAGATTTGAGAAATATCATCCTCTCTCTCATCCTTTCACTTGACTGGTCCTGCAATTATTAAACTCTTTCTTTGCTGCAGTACCTGCTGTTCCTAGTGCATGGTCTTTTCTGGGCAGCAGGAAGAAAGAACCCATTGGGCTATGACAGTCTGACTTCCAGTGCCAGAGGAAATTCACTCACTGCAAATGTCATTTACCTAGTACTTCCAATTCTCCTTCCAGGCACATGGAAGTATTACATTTCCCTGCCCTTGGAGCCAAGCTTGGTCATGTGACATGCTGTGTGAACCACAGTGATATGTGTCACTTCTGGGTGGAAGCATTCAGAACTAGTGTGTGATTTTCCATGGTGGGGGTTTCCTTCTGCTGTGGGAACCACCACTGTATCAGACAGTGGCTTCTCTGAGAAAGCTGCTTAGCCTCCAAGGGGGACACAGTCTCCAGAGCCCACTCCTGACTTGGCCAAATAAAGAATATTCCAGAGGGCTGATCCAGAGATCTCAGAGGGCAGTGGACAATGGGAGCTTCTCCTAGAGCTGTAAATGAAGGCCTAATCAGGAAACAATCCCCATCCAATGATAGGTGCCCTCAAGGTGGGCACGGGGGGTGTTTATTGTCTGCTAAATTCTTCATTCCCCTTTTAGGACTGGAGTTTCATTCTGCCCCTACACCACATTTGTACATTGGGGGTATGGGGCAGATAACTTGTCATAGGCATTAATATCAGGAAAAAACACACATCCAATGTAGACCTAATGATGAGAATATTGTGCGTTGCCCAGGGATTTGGGACCTCCACCAGGGGTCTGCACAGGCATACAGATTGTCTTCCTAAGGCAGGAAGCACTTGCTTTGGTCAACGAAACATGAATGGAGTTGATATGGGTCACTTCCGAGCAGCGAACAATTTCCCATTCTGTCTCTCCCTCTGCCATGATGATAGACACTGTTTCAGATGGTGACTACTCTGTCAGACCAATTCCAGTGTGGTGATAATTTAGAGCTCCCAGCCAATTGAAAGAGCAAGAAATCAACCTTTTGTTAATCATTCTAAGTCACTGAGGTTTTGGTAACCAGAGCATAATCTAGTTCATTCTTACTGATACTCTCTAACACACATTAATTCTTTCATTCAACATACGTTGACTTACTGTGTGCTGTCTTGAGCCCCCAAATACAGAAATAAATAAAGTGCAGTTCACTGCCTTTAAGGTGCTCACTGTTTAAGGGAGACAGACCAGGCCAACAGACAAGCAACATTACCCTTCCACCTCATGCATATCTGCGATAGATATTAGCACTCTGGCACTTTTCTAACTATATTCCAATAATCTCTGTATATCTCCCCTAAAAGCCCAATACTCTCAAAGATCTTATAGGACAAGGGATTGTTTAGGGGGGCGGTGGATGGATGTATGGATGTATGGATAGTTGTGTGGCTGAGTGAGTGAGTGGGTGGATGGATGCATGGATGGATGGATTGATGGATAATTGTTTGGCTGGGTGAGTGGATGGATGGTTGAATGGGTGGATGGATGGATAAATGAATGGATGGATGGACAGGGGGACAGATGGATGAAAGGAAGGAATCAGGTGGAGCTGGTCTGATTGAAGAGGCACTTTCTCAGGGCCCATCCTCCAGCCTTTCTCCATGCCATATCAAGCTCCACAGCAGTAGGAACAATCATGTGATCCTTCTCTGGTTCTCAAGTATTAGCAGCCTGATAATATTGATTCTAGAAATTTGCCTGAGTGACGGCAATACATACTTCTCTCCCTTATTCATTTGGGAAACCTTTATTAAAAACCTTCTATAGCTGCCTTACTTTTGAAGGGTCAGATATGATTCCTGAATAGATGTTCCAGATATTTGGCCTCTGATCATCTTTCTACAAAAGCCCACCAAAACTCCTGTACACCACATTTCTCTTGTCTACTTATGCTGCCACTGACTTATTAGGAATGTTGAGTGATTCTAAGGGAGCCTCAAACCTGCCTTCTCTCCATAGTTGCTTGTAATAGGGAGAGTGTTTTAGGTTGAATTAGCGTATCAGCATGCCTTTTAAAATGTTTGCTCCCAAACATAATTTGAGGCAGTTTACTAAATCACATATACTGCAGTAGATGTTACTATAAGACATGAAGGTTAAGAGTTCCCTGGGACAGCCTGATTACTTAATTTCAGGCACAGCTGGTTCTAGGCTAAATTGTGAGGTTAAAATCATGATCTTTACCTCTGTTTTCAACGTCCTTGTCTCACCTATATCTCCCTGATCCAGCCTGGGCACTGTAAAGAACTGGCAGTCAGGAGGTCAGGGTTCATCCAGGATCCTCCAGTAGGTAGCTGGGTAGGTCATGCCATGTCCCTCAGTCTTGGCCCTCTCCTCTGTAAGAGTCCAAGGTCATACTCAGCATCCTCCTATGTTCTTGCCAGGCCCAGCACTCTAAAATTTTGTGGCCCACTTATAAGAGTAACATTTTAATTTCAAACTAAATGTTATTTATGATTAAAGAGGTAATACGATTGTGTACTTCAAAACTCATAATAATATGAAAAGATACACGTAAGAAGTCTTGTCCTGCTCCATCTCTAGCCACCTAATTCCCTCCTCCCCCCATCCAGAACTGTGAACAGTTTGATTTTACCCTGCTTGCAAGCTAACATATAAGGCACCACTGTTAAACAGGCAGAAAATGTAAGAATTAGGTAAGAAACAAAGGACTTCATTACTCATGGGACAGCAGGCAGCATGCATTTGATATTCATACCAGTTCCTTGTGTCCCCCAGGGTGGGCATGTGGAGTGGCCAGGGTGGGTGCCATGCATGCAGTAAGTTTGCATCATAACTCAGGAATCCCAAGATTAGGAAACCCCAATCTTTTATATTGGGCTGAGAACCTACCTGCTCAATATTTGCCCTGGAGGAAGACATTATTTTACTGTACCAGACAGCAAACAAACCTCTTTTCTGCTCTGGAGAGAGACACTATATCTTCTAAGCCTGTTTCTATACATACATTATTGGAAAGATAATCTACAACATATGCTGTCAGGGTCTCTGCTCAGAAGACATGCAGAAAATTGTCTCCCAGCACCCCACACCTAGCCATCTAGATGTCTGCTCTGATTAGTTTCTTGTGTATCCTTCCAACATTTCTATATGTAACTATAAGCAAATATATTTTCTAATTTTATGCTGTTTGTTATATGAAAGCTGAACACTACATTCATGGTTATTTACTTTGGTTTTTCTAGTTAACAATGTAAGTTTTTCTCTTTTATTCTGCTGTAGAGTACCCATTGTATGGACATACCATAGTTTATTTAGCCAGTCCCCTATATATGGACACCTTTTGCTATTTCAAATAATGCTGCAATAGGTGATCTTGAACATGTGCCATTTAGAATGAAGAGGGATTGGTTACTGAGCTAGATGGTGATTGAATTTGTAATTTATTAGATATTGTGAAATTTCTCTACATAAAAGTTATACTATTTTGTGCTTTCACCAGTTTTACCAATTTTGTCAGTGAAGGGGCTGGGCAATCTTCTCAAGAACAGTAACCAAACAAGAGGCAGACAGGTAGCAAAATAGGAAGGAAGGAGTTAACTTCTCTGCCCCCTCCAACCTTGCAGTCTCTGTCTAGTGCCCCCTCTTGGCAGAGCCTAAGACATCAATAGCTGTCAAACCAGAGAAGGGATTTGCAGAAGTCCAGCCCCAGCATTGCAAAGCAGAAGCAAGAGGGGTGGGTTTGGAGCTGAGGGTCAGTAACAAAAACTAGCACATCTCCAGGTGTATTTGTCAAACATTTGGATTTTTGCCAACCTAATAGATGAGAAATGGTATCTCAATGGAGTTTTAACATGCATTTTTATTATGAGTGAGATTGGCCAATTTCTTTATATGTTTTAGGGCAATTTATATACATTTTCTGTTAACTCACTGTATCCATTGGCTATTTTTCATTTGGGTTGTTGGCTTTTTCAGCAACATCGTAGTGCAAATAGGCACAAGTAAGCTAAGTAATTAACCCTATCCAGAGTATGGCCATGCTTAAAGAGGCAGCAGAGCTCAACTCAGAGGAATAAAGACTCCACTGGGAGTCTTAGACATGGCAATGCCTAGCTTGGGAGATCATTAGGCCACCTGTGACCTTCACAGCACACACTCTTAGCTCAAGCCTAAACTCCTTGTGTAGCTCAGGCCCTGGCCTTGGAAACCACCCATGCCTGCCTCCCCTTGGGGTGGCCTTCTGGCTGCCTCCACTCTGGCTTCGATTGTTATTTCCATACCTGTAGTCTCCTTGGTGAGCCCTTCAAGAGACATGCTGGATCCTTATTTGTGCTTGAAATAAAGGTAGTCTCTGCCGTCGCCACTTCCCCAAATAGCTCATTCAAGGTAGGACATTCTGTCACAGGGCAGTGTTTGCAAAACCTGGAAAGTACTGGAGAGTTATAGACAAATTCAGGATGTGTGACATGGTATATAAAACACACTTTCCAAAAAAGGAATAGAAACCCAGATACATGATTACATCATAGAACACTTTGGGGAAAATCTCCTCTCCTCTCAGAAGGAAGCAGAAAAGTTCTCCAACTTCCCAGAGGTCAGTGTGCCTGAGATCACATGCTTCACTCATGCTGAGCTCCTCTGGCCTCTGTGCACAGCCTGCTAGTTCTTCTATTGACAGGGAGGGTGATTTGCAAAAGAAAAGCGATGTTTAGCTTTTAATAATAGTTACCATTTATTGAATGATGGCTATTGAGTGGTACCTGCCTTTCATGTTTTATTTCTAGTGTCTACAACAAGCTGGCAAAACAGCGCAATTATCCCCATTTTATAGATGAGAAATGGAGGCCCAGAGAGGTCAGGTAACGTGCAGGGCATACGTGTGGTCAGCCTGGAGCGAGTCTGATTGATTGGGATGAGAGTTGAAGAGTTAGAGAGTGTCTCATCTCCCAAGGAATGCATGGGGTTGTGCTTGGTGAGCCCAGCAGGGGTGAAAAGCATTCAGGGAAGGAAGAGACTGTGGAGGCTAAGGCAGCCCAAGAGGCCTTCTTGATGGAAGTGAGGCTCGAGCTGGGCCCAGAAGGTTGAGAAGGATCAGGGAAGTGGGGAGAGAAGATGAGGGAGAGTAGCATTCCAGGCAGGTGAGCCCACCAGGGTGAAGGAATGTGGAGGTCCTTGCACGGTGGGGACCTTCTGGCTCAGGCAGGCACATACTGTCTCCACCTCATTGTGACAGGCCCACGGAAAGAGTTCCTGCACTCACTGACTGAATGCAGCATGGAGGGGCCTGGGCCGGGCCCTCTGGGATAAGAACAGCACCCGAGAGGAGGTGCCCTCCCTTCCCAGTGCTGACTAAAGCCATGGCCCCAGTTGGGCCAGGGGCAGGACAGACCTGAGGCCTGCTGGGGGCATACCTCTGACCCACCAGGGGCTCCCGGCACCCTCATGGCCTCTGTGGCCAGACACCCAGGCATTTGCAGGATTCACCTCCTGCTGCCGCTCTGAGCCTAGAGTTCATTTTTATTTATAAGGGTTTACTTGATTTTCAGGTTGCAGAAGTACAACATATTTCCTGCACAAAATAATAGAAAACTGCACAAAATAATAGAAAACACAGAAAATCACAAATAAGACAACCGAGAGAAGTAACCTATCAGCTGATACCCCAGAGATTCCACTTGTTACTTTTTGGTAGCGAGACATCTCTGCTACTGTTTGTTAAGTTCTCACCAGGTGGAGATACTGTGCCATGGGCTTCACATTGAGCCCTCATAACTCTGTGAAGAAAGAAGGGCCTTTTGTTCCCATTTCATAGCCGAAGAGCTAAGACTTTGAGAGAATTAGTTAAGTTGCCCAGGTTTTATCCGAATATTGAGTTTGAGCTGTTAGTCATTTTGCTATGCTGCTGTTGATTTTATACATATATATATATATATAAAAAATATTTCTTATATATCTCCCTTTTTCATATCTTTCTTTCTCACTTGACCATATAAGATACTTATTTTCCTACATCACAACATATTCTCCTACAACACATTTTAATGTCAGCATTTGGAGGCATAATGATTTATTAACCCCTTTCCTATCATTGTTTCTAAGTTTTTTCTCAAATAAGAAAAGCTGCTGCAAGCATTGTTTTACCCAAAGCCCTGTGCACATCTAGCAATATTTCTTTATGGCAAACCTGTAGTTTAGGGATTGGTGGTTCAAAGGGTTGGTCTGATTGAAAGGCTTTTGATACAAACTGCCAAACTGCCTACCAAGAATTTATAACAATTTATTCTTTCACCTGCATGGGAATAATAGCTGTCATTCTACAGTCTCACTGGTGTCAGATGTATCATTTAAAACCTACTTGCTGATTTGATAGGTGACAAATGGTGACTTGTTTTGGTTTGCATTTCTTCTAAGTGAGGCTGGACATTTTCCCTCAAACTCTTGGTGTCTCAGTAACCCAAAGATGTGTGGTCCCCACTTAGAATCTATTCCCTTTGGAGATTTGGTCTCTGTCTGTGTTTTCTCTATTAAAATTAGAAAGTGGTGACGCCCCAGACCCCTTCTGAGATCAGCAGGAGACACTGAGGCCCCCTATTTCCAGGTTCACCTCCCAGAAATTCTCCCCAATTAGGCCCTGCATGAAAACACTGAAATGTGCTTTGCTTTCCCCGCTTAAAGTATTTTTTTTCTTCAATACAACATCAAAGAAACATTGTTTTTGGGAGGACTTATCCACAAATTTTGCTAGGTATATAAAGCAGCCATTATATACTCTCCTATAGAGAGGGAAAAGGAAAAGAAAGGGAAAAAGGAAAAGATTCTCACTCCACAAGACTGTAAAGGGTTTTTCAAGCAAGGGCAGGGCTAACGGGGACCAGCCTGGAAACAGGATTCCTTCTGTCCCAGGGCAGCCACTTGGAATTCCTAGTCCTTATCAGGAATTGGGATGTAGCTTAGGCAGTGAGGGTAGAAACTGAGTTAGAGAAGGAACAGAAAATCCAATTGCTCATGAAGGAATCCAGACAGTAGACAATGCTAAATGCTGCCTCCCTTGTCAGTTCACATATGGATAACTGTAGAAATGAATGTCCCAGGGCCCTGGCTTAATGTTTCAGGCTCCTGCCCTTGGCATAATGTAGCAAAGAGCCCATAGCAGGTTTGCAGTAAAGAGATGGCCCTAGCAGTGATTTCCTAAAGTACTAACAGTTACTGGCTGGAAAGCAGGCAGTCTGGTGGCATGTGGGGGACAAGATTCCCCTGACTTTGCCTTCTCTCTGGAGTGCGGAGTGCATGTTTGGAAGCTTCCACATTAGCATGGCTCATATTCAGCACCAGACCCTGGCCAGAGTGGCATGGGCAGTGAGCACTATGGCCACACACATGTGAATGTAGGGATGTGTATTCCCTTGATGCCCTGCCCCTACTGCTGAGCAAGTCATCTGGAAGCACACAGACATCTGCCAGTTGCTTTTAGCAAAGTATGTTGGCAAGTGATCCATCTAGTAATATTCCTGGCTCAGTAGACCGTAGCGTACAGTAGTTAATAACCAGTATACCACATCACTAAGAACCAGCTATGTCACTTAGCCATAAGTGGGATACCTTCGGCAAGTTACTTAAGCACTCAAAATTTCACTTTCCTCACTTCTAAAATATAGATAATAAGGGTTCCTAAATCATATGGAGGGTGGCTGTCTCAGTGAATGGTGATCTCATTCCTCCAGTTTGCTCAGGTCAAAACCTGGTTGATCTCCGTGGTGCTTCTCTCAGATTCCATCTCCAATCTAGCAGTGCATCTTACCAGCTCTGCCTTCAAAATATCAACATATATCCAGGATCTTACCATCTCCATTGCTCCTCTCTTGTTCAAGCCACCATCATTTCTTGCCTACATAATTTTATTAGCTTCTTAATAAGTTCTCCATTTCTACCCTTGCCCTCCTGCAGTCTATTCTCCACACAGCAACCAGAGTGATTCTTGTTAAAACATAAAGTTAGTCTTTCTCTTGAATCACTTGCTCTTGGGGAAGTTAGATGTCATATTGTCATGACATTCAAATAGCCTGTAGAGAGGGCCATTTGGTGAGGAACTGAGCCTCCTGCTAACTCCCATGTGTGGGAGCCATCCAACTTCAGTCAAGCCTTTTAGTGACTTCAACTCCTGCCAACATTCTGACTATAGCTACGTGAGGCGCCCCAAGTAAGAACCTCTCAGCTAAACTGCTCCTGAATTTCTGAACCACAGAAACTGTCATAATAAATGTTTTGGGGTTAATTTGTTACATGACAATCAAAAATACAGGTTTTTAGTATCTGCAAGAGGAGTTTGCCATAACAAATACCTACAGAGGTAGAAGTGGCTTTGGAACGAGGAGGTAAATGGAAGCTGGAAGGACATTGAAGAGAGTGCTGCTGAAAGCCTGAAGTGCCTTGAACAGTCTGGATGAGAAGGCTGCTGATAGGCCCTAACAGGAACAAAGCAACATGTTACTGGAAGCTGGATAAAGGGAAATCCTGAATAACTAGTGGCAGAAAGGGTAGCAAAAGTGTCACCTATAGTCATGTGGAAATAGAAAATGCACCTAATGAACTGTGTGATCTAGTAAGGATATTTCCAGCCAGAGTGTTAGAAGTTTCACCTGGTTCATGATGCTTCTACTAAAATGCAACAGGAGGGAGATAAGCTAAAAGAACATTAAACTAAAAGAAGCAAGGACTTGTGATTTAGACACTTCCTATCATCTCTGGATGCCAAATGATGCTAAAAATTAAGAAATGTCTTTCAACTAAAGATCAAATCAAGGGCACTGCTGGGAAAACATGGTCCAACAATAAAGCTGAGGCTGTGGCTGTAAAATTCTTTAAGATTTCAGAAAGATCTAAGGGATGCTTTAGAGTACCATTCAGATAGACAAAAGGTGCTAAAGTGTTTTAGCACCTTTTGCTAAGGTTTCTAAGAAGCTTAAGAGTAAAGCTAACTGATTGCAGTAGAAGCCCAAGGTAGAGAAAGGCTTATCTCAAAGAGATTTGTAAGTAGGTGGCTTTTGTCAAATGGAGAAAACCCCCAATGACATTCATAGGAAAGCTACAAGTTTTTAAAGATGATAATCACAAAAATATATCCAGCTTGTACTGAAAGGGACAGAATTAGTACAAAATAAATAAAGGTCTTTGGACCGCAGAATTCTGGCAGGAATCAGGGTGAGACAAAACAAAACAAAACAAAACAAAAAACAAAAAGAAAGAAAGAATGACTCACAGGGGGAAATCAAGAGCCCAGAGGCTGGAACTAAGAGCCTAGATGTTAGAGTCAAAAGCCATGGAGAATTGTTCTCTGGCTTCTGACTCAATCAGAAATAAGACTGATTCCTAATCAGGGAATTTGCCCCATGAGATTTCAGAATTGCTATGGGCCAGTGACTCCTTTGTACCTCCCATTTCCCCTGCTTTTGAACAGGAATTCCTGTAGAAATGATCCTATCCATGTTCCAACATCAAGTGTTGTGGGAGGAAGGGATAACTTATCTGTCTAGTTTGAAGGTTTTAAAATCAAAAGTAGTGTATTCAAGGAGCTCACTTAAGGAACTACCCTCAAGGAACCCCATGAGCACCTAGACCTCATTTAGATGAAGAGACTCTGAACTTTGATCTGATGCCATAATGGTATGAGACTCTTGGGAAACTTGGGAAGGGGAGAGTGTATTTTGCATGTGGGAGGGAAGTGTATTTTGGAAGGCTAGAGGGTAGACTGGGATAGCCTGCCTCAAAGATGTCCTCCTACTCAGAGTCATGTCTCTTACAAGTGCCCCTTAGTGTGACCTGGAGTACCCTTGACTGATACTGGGATATAAGAGGCTAGTATCCTTTTGTGTAAGTGGCATACATTTTGGGTGGTAATTCATACTTCAGAGCTCCCCACGGGATCAGACAGACTAGACTTCCTCTGAACCCATTTCTTTGCCTAGCTTCTTCCCTTGTCCTGTCCTGCTTTCTTCACTCCCTCAATAAAACATTTACACACAGAATTCTTGCCTCAGGTTCTGCTTCTAAGAAACTCAACCTAAAACACCTAATAATTATGAAGTGGTGCTCGTTCAAGACATGTTTATTTCCTAATGGAATTTTGGGGCATTTTGTGAAATCGTCATGGATACCAGGAAAAAAAAGAATGAAACAGCCTTAAATACAAAGTTGAGAGATTCATGGTTGAGGTAACATTGGGAACCTTTGTTTTATTTGCTTGTTTTGTTTTTTCTGTTGAACTTGAGCAGCAGAGTAGAGGTAATTGTACTCTCTAGTTGGTAGTACACTGTCTCCACTAGGCTGGGCAAGCCCTTCTCTCATTGCATTTTATTCCATTTCCCCCTTCTCTCTGACTCACGTTCTCATTTATTCTGAATACTCACCCTACTGTGTTGGAATGATTTGAATATCCTTAAATTTGTTTGTATCTTTGTAAAATATTTGCTGTTTTGTGTATATATGTTTTAAATTTGCATAAATGGAAATATACTATAATTTTTGTTCTGCTTCATATTTTTTTACTTGGCACTATGTTTTGAGGACTATACATGTGATTATATGTTCATTTAGCTCACTGCTTCTTACTGTTGCATGATATCAGCTCTTTATGTTAAACTTAATTTTAATATAGTCAGGTTTGTCAGTATGATCCTATATGGTTTGCATTTACCTGTCTTGTTAAGTAATTCCTTCCTGGCTCTGAGATGATAGAGGTAGCCTCTCCCATTGTCTTCTGAAAGATGTAAACTTTTGCCTTTCACAAGTTTTTAACCCACCCAAAGTTGGTGGTTTTTAAATGTAGAGTGTGAGGTAAGGCTCTAAGTTTATTTTTATCTCACATAGATAACACATTGTCTTAGTTATATTGATCAGTCCACCCTGCAATGCCTGTTTTGTATTGGGTTTGGTCCTGGGTTGATTATTCTCTTCCACAGGTCTCTTCGTCTCTTCTTGTGCTAATACTGCACTGTCTTCATTTTTATAGCTTTATTGAAAGTTTTGATGTTTGGTAGGACAAGTCCCTCCATTTTGTTTTTCTTCTTTAAGTTATTTTTGACCTTTTGTTCTTCCATATAAATTTTTAGAACCACCTTGTTTAGTTGCTGTCCCCCCTGCCACCACCATCATATACACACACGTAATGAGATTTTGCTTGTGCGTGCATTGACTGTACATCAACTGAGGAGAATATTGACAACTTCAGGATCTAGAATCTTCCTATCTAAGTACGGTAATCTTAACTAGGTCTTTTTTGTATCTCTTAATACATGTTTATAACTTTATCTGTAGAGGACTTTCACATCTTTGGTAGATTTATTTCTGGATATATTTTTGTTGCTATTGTAAGTGTAGTGTTTTATTACATTGCCTAGCTGTTTTTTACTGGAATATAGAAAGGGAATCAGCTTACATATTAGGTTGGTGCAAAAGTAGTTGTGGTTTTTGCCATAATATCACTTTTAAAGTCCATTTTATTAACTCTAATATTTATCTCAAGATTATTTTGAGTTTTCTAAGTGGAAAACCAAATCATCTGCAAATAATGGTAATTTTGTTTCTTTCCAATGCTGATATTTCTTTGTGTGTCCTGTGGAGATAGCTGGACAGCATTGAACAGGAGTAGGAAGGGACAGTCCCGTGTTTCTGCGATCACAAAGGGAGGGCTTCTGGGATTTCAGGGAATGGCGTTTGCTGCAGGTTCTTTATGGACATTCTTGATCAGATTCAAGAACAGGTCTTCGAATCCTAGTTTGCAAAAAGCTTTTGTTTTCCCATTGTAAATTTTTGAATTTTACCTAATGCTTTATAAGGAATTCATTGCTTTAAAAAGCAATGAGATGATCATAAGGGTTTTCCTCCTTTAATATAACATTAATGTAATGATTTATTATTAATTGTTAATATAATTATATAATTAATGGATTCTAACTTGGTCAGGATGTATTGTTTTAAAATTTATGTGTAATAAAATATTTGTTTGCTAATCTTCAGGATGTTTGGAGTGAGATTGTCCTGTAATATTTTTTCTTGTAGTATGCTGTCATTTGCATTGATCTCTTTTTAGTCTCCTCAGTAAATTGGGGAGGGGGAATAAATTGCTCTTATTCCATTATTTTATTTGTGTTGGAATGATCAATTCTTTAAATGATTTGTAGAACTTACTGTAAAGCCTTTTGGACTGTGGTTATCTTTTTACTGCTATTTTAAACTAGTAATTTAATTTCTTTAGTACTTATAGGATTACCCTGGTTCTTTATTTTTGATTGAGTCACTTTTGGCAACTTGTATTTTTCTAAGAATTTATCTATTTCATTTTATCTGAATATTTTTAAATTTACAGACATAAAGTTGTTCATAGTATCCTCTTATTATCTGTTTAATCTCTATAGTACGTGTAGGTCATGCTCCATTTTTCATTCCTCAAATGGAGTGCTTTAGCATCCTGTCTTTTTTTCTTGATTCATCTTGCCAAGGTTTACCTTTTCTAAGAACCCGCTTTTGACTTTGTTGATTTTGTTATCTATTTTCTGACTCCTTAACTTCTGCCTTAAGTTTTATTTCCTGCTTTCTTCTTTCTGTAGGCTGAGTGGTTCTTTTTCTGACTTCTTAAGTGGCAAGCCTGTCACTCATCCCAGTCCTTCCTTACTCTCTGAGGTAAGCATGTACAGTGTCCTGGCCCGCACATTGCTCTTAACTGCAGTCTCGAGTTCTGATATGGTATGCGTGCCCCTCATTTTTCTTATCCACTCCCCTAGAGGTTAACATGTGGGATTCTCTTAACTCTCCATCACCAAAGTAATACCACACAAACATTTCTGTACATATCCCCTTACCAAGCTATGTAAAAATGATTGCTTGAGCTTGGGGAAACACATACTTGGTTTTCTTTAAATATTGCCAGATTTCTTTGCAGTGCGACTGTGCCTATGCCCATTCACAGCAGCGGTTCCTGTGTCCTCACATCCAGGCACTGAGACATTTAAACAAGGCCAGGTGGGCCTTCAGGTGGCATCAGAATGCCTTCACACTACCTCTACTACCCAAGTAGAGTAGGGTTGGGGAGGCTGTCTAATCCCGAGACGTGCCACACCAGCGACTGCTGACCCACGTCAAAGGGCGCAGTGTGGAACGGGGAGAACAGCTTGAGTGGTCTGCTGTACCAGCTGAAACTCTTTGAGTCCCAGGGGTGTAGCCTTTTTGTGGAGGGCCTGAGGCCTTGCTTGTGGGTGGGGAAGGCTCTGCCAAGGACAGAGAGCTAGCTCCAGCCCCAGGCTCTTTTCTGTCGTCTGGTGCCACCCAGGATTTTGTGAAGGGCTCCATCTGCTCTTTCCACAGGCCCCATTCCACATCCTTGACCCTAACCCATGGCCTATTTCACCTCTGTTCCCATCTTCTCAGGCTCCCGCCAACTCTGTGTCCCACTGACTCAGCACATGTGCAGATGCCCACTGGAAGGGCCACTTGAGCCCAGCATGATGACAGGGTTGCCCCAGGGGCAGCTTCCTGGAAGATGTTTTAAAGACAGAGCCCGAATCCCAAGCCCTCTTGTGATCTTAATTTGTGGCTTTGTCTGATGGACTCGCTTCCCTCTGCATCTTCCTCTGGCTGTTTATTTGGGTAAAGGATATTCTCCTCCCTTTCATGTCTGAGCGGTTTCCTCCTGTGAGCGTTCACTGGGAGGTCTTGTGCACGCTGCTCTGCGGGGAGGGGTGGGTTCTTCTGAGAAGGGGAGCCCTTGGGTGGGGGTCGGCCAGACCTGGTCTTGGGGCTGCCCACTGTGAGGCCCAGTTTGCCCAATGGGCAATCCCAGCAGATCTGACTGTCGGCAGATATCCTTGGACTTGGGCTAATAAGATTTTTCCTTTAAAAGGAACTTTCCATTGTTTGTTTTAAAAGTGAAATAAGCATTTTTTCCAACCGCAGAGGCGATGCTGAAGGAGCCTGTAATTTCTAGGATCCAAGACTGGAACTTAAAAACATGAAGAATAAAAGAGGGAAAAAAAAGCTGTCCAATTAAAATGGGCCTCTTTCCTCCTCCCCTCAGGCTTTCTCCCGTCTTCAGGCTTCACCCTGGGGAGTCAGCAGGACTCTTATTTTTTCCGTCCACCCCAAACTCTCATGAGTGAATTCTGATATTTTCTTTTCACCAATAAAGAGATACCCGCAACTGATGAGAGGAACTGGGTTGAATCTAAAGTTGAAAATGAAGTCCCAATGCCATTCAGTTCAGTGCACACCTACAATGTGCCATGCAGTGACTGCTGAGCACTTGCCCACAGCACGGCCCCGCGCTCAGGGCGCGAGCGGGGATTATACAGCCTGGTAGGGAAGATAGGCAGGGAGGTGAATACACCCAGCACGGAGTGAGGAGAATGGAATCATTGATGGGAAGGAGTGGGGAGCGCAGAGATGGGTCTGATGAACTGTTGTATGGTGTTTTTGTTTGTCTTTCTTTTTCTTTTTTCCTCCCAGAGCAAAACAGTGGGTGCATACTAGGCAGGGTACCAAGGTGACAAAGACATAATCGCTGCTGTAAGGGGACGATAGTCTTTGGGGGATCCACTCACAAGTCTAGATCAAGGCAGGCAGACTAAGTCCTAAGTAAGTTGTATGACACAGTGGTGGGCACAGTGCCATGAGATTCTAAGGAGAGGGAGAGATGATTTGAGAATGGGGAAGAAGAAGGGATTCACAGGAGGCCAGAAGAACCCCTTCTCTTAAAACCCCAGGGGAAGAAGGTACCCCACCTGGGCAGACACATGACACAGGTGTGTGAGGTTGCTACAAGGCATCAGAGTGGTGAGGGCCTGGAGGGAGTGAGGGCCCTCTGCAGTCGTGAGGGGGCTGCCAGGCATTGCTCAGAAGAGCTCAGAGCTGACCTGGCCTGAGCACTCAAGTTCATTACCAGTCCTGATTCTACCTTCCAGAGTTTGCAGCAGTTGGCTGGAAAGTTTATGAGAACTGGCTTATTCTCTGGTGTCTTGGCACTTTCCCTTCATGTCCTGATTGGAACCAGGGAGGCTGTAAGTGCAAACGTTTTTGTACCTTAGAGTAAATTATATCTGCGTTCCTGGAGAAGGCCGTGGTGAAAGTGTCTCTTGTTTCCAGTGGCCCCACTCTCCCCCTCAGGAGACCCAAATTCCAAGCCGGCGCTACTATAAAGTTGATGAATGCATGCCAGGCCCTAATCCAATATGCAATTGCCCTTCTTTTCTTCTCTCCTTTCTGCAGGGAAAGGAAGCTGGATTTTTTAATAAGGTAATAGCACCTCTTTTATATTTTCCTTTCATAAATTATAAAGAATTGAAAGCAGAATAAGGCAGCAGCTTGGCATAATGGAAAGATTACTGAACTGGGTGGGAGTGTAAATTGGTACAACCACTTTTGGAGAGCAAATTGGCAATATCTAGTAAAGCTGAAGCCCAGTTCTTCTCTCAGGCGAATTCCCTAGAGAAACTCTGGGCCACGTGTCTAGGGGCATTGCAGCATTGACAGAGATAGCTACACACTGGGAAAAAAATGAGTCCATCAACAGGAAAATGGAAAACTGTGTCCCCCAAATACTTATTACAACATTATTTGTAACAGTGAAAGAAATAGAACATAAATACTCATCAATAAAGAGATCAATAAATTACGGTACCTGAGTAGTTTGAACAAATGAACCAGCCCTGCATTTACCCAACATGGTTAAATCTCAAGAACATAATGGCCAGTTGGAGGACTTGTACAGTATAGTGATGTTTATATGAAGTGTTAAAACATACAAGATAATTCTATGTACTGTTTATGTATACATACATATGTTGTAAAAGTATAAAAACAGTTGGAAATGATAAATAGAACCAAATTCAGGTAACCTCTGCGGAAGAGGAGCGGGGAATGGATTTAGGGGAGGGTACACAGGGAACCTCGATTGTGTTATAATGCTTCATTTGAAAATCAAAGCTGTATACTTTGGAAGGGCCTGAGATGGGAGGATGGCTTCAGGCTAAGAGTTCAAGATCAGCCTGGGCAGTGTAGTGAGACTCATCTCTACAAAAAATTTAAAAATTAGCTGGGTTTGGCAGTCGCAGCTACTCAGGAGGCTTAGATGGGAGAAGCTCAGGAGTTCGAGGTTGCAGTGAGCTACGATTGCATCACTGTAATCCAGCCTGGGCAACAGAATGAGACCCTGTTTCAAAAAAAAAAAAAACAAAACAAAAAATGTAGGCAATTTTTGCAAAATATAAAAATTGAACAGAGCTGGGAGGTGGGTATGTTACTATACTTTTCTGCATGCAGGAGGTCTGGTTGCACCCCAGATCTGCCACTAATTCACTATGTGACTTTGGGCAAGTCATATCTCTCTGTAGGTCTCAGTTTCCTCATCTGTAGAATGAGAGGTTTGGACCACATCATCCAGTGTCCCTTTTGTGACTCAAAGAATTGAAAGGAAGCTTAGGGGTGCTTACGTCATGAGCTTTGGAGAAAGGCAAGTCAGTAGAGAATGCCCCCCTCAGGAAGGGGGCTCATCTGGTATCTTCCTGAGCCTGCTCATGTCCTCAAACTGGGGAGCTTCCCAGAGTGTGGAGGGCAGAACTCTCACCACTCACACAGTTCACTGCTCAGCTTTCCTAGTGGCCCAAGGGCAGACCTGCAGGATTGCTGAACTGGGCGTCTGGCGATCAGGACTCCAGATGCAAATCCTATTAACTGACTGTGTGACCTTGGGAAATTACTTCATTCTTTGCTTCATTAGTGAAAAAAGTAAGAATGGTACTCCTCCATGTCCCCCCCTCCCACAAGGAGGGGCGTTGTGACAATCGAACCCTATGAAAATACTGTAGAATGGAAGGCACGGCTATCTTTGTCCTCTCCCAAATTCTCAAATCTGGATTTTCTTCTATTAATATAACAGTTTTTCTTACCTAGCCTGGACAAAGAGTTCCCTCCCTGCTCTACCCACTCTTCTCTTCCGCTGCTAACCTGGGCTTACTTTTGGAACAGAAAGACTGTCCCCAGCTACACAGGAGTTTGTGGATTCATTCATTCATTCAGTAAATATTTATTGAATGCTGGTACTGTGCTAGGTGTTTGGAACACAAGGTTTCTGCTCTCATAGAACTTATATTCGGTAAGGGGAGACAGAAAAGCACGAGGTAAATTAAGATGACACTAAATGATATAAAGAAAGTGAAAGAATGTGACATGGCAGAGTGGGCCAGTGGAGGGGAGCTAGTTGAGGTCAGGGAAGCCTCTGTGAGGAGGTGACATTGAGCTGAGGTATAAAATCAAGAGGGAGTCAGCCATGCTGCTCTGTAGGAAGGTAAACATGGCAGCAAGAAGTTAGTAAGATGATGATGGATTCCAGGAGCTCAGGTCAGATGTAACGAGGTCTTGGATCAGGGCTGTTGCTGTGGAGATGGAGAGAGATAGATGAATAAGGGTGATATTTTGGCTTGATGTATTGGATGTGGGGTTTGGGGGAAGAGGATGATTGAGGGTGACTCCTTACATTTCAAGTTCCAGCACCTGGGTGAATGTTGGGGCCATTTACTGAAACTGGGAAGAACAAATTTGTGGCAGAAGATAAAAAGTTATCTTTTGGCCATGTGGAGTTTAAATGAGATCTCTAAATGAAGACATCATATAAGTGGTTGGATGTATCAGTTTGATGCTCATTGGCGATGTCGGAGCTAGGGATATGTGGGAATCACTGGGAAAGCGATGGTGTTTAAAGCCATAAGCCTAGATGTGATCTTTTAGGAAGATACTGTGGGGCCAAGCACTGGGAATCTCAATGTTAAATGTTTGATCAGAGGAGGAAAAACCACAAAGGAGACTGAGGACGAATAGCAACTGAGGTGGGAGAAAACCAGGCAGGAATGGTGTCACCGATGTCAAGAGTATTGAGGATGAAAAAGGAGGGGGCAATCAACTGTGCCAAATGCTGCTGAGAGGCCAGGAAAGAAAAGGAGAAATGATGACTGGATTGGCGGTGTGGAGTCCCTGAAGACCTCAACAGGAGATGAGGAAGACTTGGAAGATGGGTTTTGGAGTAGGGAGGAGTTGGAGCACGTGCTCCCATACTTCTTAGGGAGGAGGCAGCAGGCCATGTGACTCCATGCCTGGCCACAGCTGAGAGGCACAAGAATAGACTTTACCCAAGCAGAGCCAGTTGGATTGTCTGTTCCAGGACAGAGGCCTCAAGATGCAGTGACTCCAGTTGATTGATCAGTGCCTCTGGGCCTGGAGTGGCTGTTTTTGTGCTAAACATAAGAGGGCAGTGGTTCACCAATATCTTTGCTTAGGTAAAGATCCTAAGATTCAGTTCCATGCCAGAGACAGTGCTGGGGCCTTTACTTCCACACTCTGCCTCCTTCTGGGTGTCATTTCTCTTTGGGGAGCTCATGAGTGTCCTGTGCCATTACAGTAGATGTGAATTAGGATAGGGTGAACAGTGTGTTAGAACATTACTCCTGCTGGAACAATCGCCAGGCCATGTGCAGGCTGCCGTCAATGGGAGAGAGTCTTGCTGACCAATGAGGCTACCCACTGAGCTTCTGGGTAGGCAACGAATGGTGACCAGAAGCCTGTGGGTGTTGACCTGACAGTTTCTGGACGAGACTCTACTTCCACTTTCCCACTCTGGCTCCTGTCAGTGCCTTATCAGGTTCCTGTGGTGCCATGCGTTTTGCAGCCTGTGGAACCATTCACCTCTGAGGTCTGCTGGTCTCTTTCCATCTGTGCCATCAGTCTGTGGATTATGGCATCAGTCCTGTTCAGGATTTTGCCTTTTGTGTTTCCATACCACAAAACTGATTGAAGGCCCAACAGACTCTTTTGCTTCCACATTCGCTTGGTTCTTGCCAGTCAAAAGCCCTGGCTTTCAAGACTAATGTTTTCGCCATCAGTGTCAGAAGTCTCTTCTCCAAAGGTGGGCGTGGAGGAGGGCTTCTTTGTTTCCCGTCCTTTTAGATTGACAGCCCCAACATTCCCTGAACAGTGGATGCCACTGTCTGAATAGGATCAGGTCTAAAGAAAGCTAATTATTCAAGATGTGATCTGATCTCATAAGAGAGAGGATGCTGGTGGGCAGAATTGACAGAGAGAGTAAAAGAGGTGCAAGGTTAAAGAGGAAGGGGAGGCTCTGAGAGGCTGCGTGGGGAATGAGAGGGAGAAAGATGCTGCTGTGTTTCCTATAGCTAGCTGGTTCCAGCTCAGCCCCTTATTAGATCTGCCTTATTTACTGCCGTGACTTCTTATACCAAACTCACTTTTCCTTAAGCCAGTGTGAGAAGACCTTTCTTTCTTGCTCACTGAGGCAGTGTGAATGACCCAGGGAGCTCATTTGGCTGATGTGGGTGCCAGTGAAGCTGGTGACCACACAGATATTTTTCATGGGGCAGGGTGTGGCAAATGCTTTATAGACATTTAATCCTCACTCTCAGAGACAAGTCAGAGCTCACAGTCACTTCCACTGCCAAAGGAGTGTGTGAGTTCAATGAGTTGGGTTTTAATTTGGGTTTGCTGTCGTTGCTTTCGTAGAGGTCAAGTTCTTAGAGCATGGAGGCTATATCTAGTGATCACAGCCACAGTAGATGCTCAAGAAATGTTTTTGGGAGGCCGAGACGGGTGGATCACAAGGTCAGGAGATCGAGACCATCCTGGCTAGCATGGTGAAACCCCGTCTCTCCTAAAAAAATACAAAAAACTAGCCGGGCGCCGTGGCGGGCGCCCGTAGTCCCAGCTACTCGGGAGGCTGAGGCAGGAGAATGGCGTGAACCCGGGAGGCGGAGCTTGCAGTGAGCTGAGATCCGGCCACAGCACTCCGCCTGGGCGACAGAGCCAGACTCCGTCTCAAAAAAAAAAAAAAAAAAAAAAAAAAAGAAATGTTTAGTAAATTATTGATTAGTTTTTTCTAGATAGAGCCCTTTACTTCTAGTTCAGTGCACCCGGAAAACACTCAGCACCAAGCACGGAGCCTGGGAGTCATCTCCCTAACCCAAGACGTGTCACTTTTGGTGGTCGCAGGTCTGAGACCTCCAATCTCATGCCACACCACAAAACCAGTCTCCTATTGTCTCCCACAAGCCCCTCTTCTTCCTTTGCCCACTACCTATCCTGTAGTAGTTTTTAAAAACCCATTTATTGTGGAAAATTTCAAATATATAAGTAGACAGAATAGTATAATGAAACTCTGAGCACTCATCCCCCATTTCAACAGTTATCGTTGCTATTTTTCCAATCTTTCATTTATTCTCCACTTTTATTTCTGAAGCATTTAAAAACAGATCCCACAGGTATTCATTTTCTATTAGTGCTGACAAGATTACCTCAGTGACTGAAAACAACACAAAGCTCCCCTGCTTGGTGCTGAGTGCTTTCTCCAGGCTCTGGGGAAAATCTGTTTCCTTGCTTTTTCCATCTTCAGGAGGCAGCCCCATCCCGCATCCAGCATCCTTTGTGTTATAGCCTCTCTTCTCTATCACTTATGTGATTAGATCGGGCCTACCTGGATAACCCAGGCTGATCTATCTGAAGATCTTTAATTTAATCATGCCTGCAAGGTTCCTTTTGCTGTGCAAAGTAACACATTCACAGGTTCCAGGGATTAGAACACAGACATCATTAGGAGTCATTACTCAGCCCGCCACACTAGACATTATGTAATTCACCCTAAATAATTCAGTGTGGATCTCCAACCGTTAAGGTATATCTCCATGCCATTATCATACCTTAAAAGTTTAAAAATAAATAGTAATAGCCAGTCCATCTTCCATTTCCTGATTTGTTATAGCCTTCTTGCAGTTGGTTTGTTCAAATCAGGATCCAAGCAAGGTCCACACATTGTATTTGGTCGTTTTATCTCCTAAGTCTTTTTTATTCTTTAAAAACTCCCTTATCTACCACCTCTTTTTAATACCATTGATTTGGCAGAGATATCAGGTTATGTGACCTGAAGGAGGTTCTGTATTTTTGATTTGGTTGATTGATTCCTCATGTTATTGTTTGGTTTGTTGTTCTGTCCCCTGGATTTCCTCTACACTGCTACTGAGATCTATAGGCTCAGTTAGGATCAGATTCAAGTTTGTTTGCCTATACTTCATGGGGAGTACATCACATTATGAAACACAGTGTTCAGCTGTCCCCACTTTACTGATGCCAAAACTGATTCAGCCCCCACTGGAAAGCTCTCCATCAACCTTTCATCTGATGATTTTGGGACCTTCAATGATTGTTGCTTGATACATTATTTCATTAGGACTTGCAAAATGGTGATTTTTTATATTTATTTATTTATTTTTTTGCATTTATTATTTGGAATTCTTCTAAAAATTTTTCCCTAATAACAGTTTAGTTTCTCCAAAATCCAGTTCGAGGAGGAAAGACAGGATAAATGCTTAATTCCTCCCAATTTTTATTTATTTATTTATTTTTTTGGAGACGGAGTCTCGCTTTGTTGCCCAGGCTGGAGTGCAGTGGCGGGATCTCAGCTCACTGCAAGCTCCGCCTCCCGGGTTCACGCCATTCTCCTGCCTCAGCCTCCCGAGTAGCTGGGACTATAGGCGCCCGCCACCTCGCCCAGCTAGTTTTTTGTATTTTTTAGTAGAGACAGGGTTTCACCGTGTTAGCCAGGATGGTCTCGATCTCCTGACCTCGTGATCCGCCCGTCTCGGCCTCCCAAAGTGCTGGGATTACAGGCTTGAGCCACCGCGCCCGGCTCCTCCCAATTTTTTTTTGAGACAGAGTCTCGCTCTGTTGCCCAGGCTGGAGTGCAGTGGCCGGATCTCAGCTCACTGCAAACTCTGCCTCCCGTGTTCACGCCATTCTCCTGCCTCAGCCTCTCGAGTAGCTGGGACTACAGGCGCCCACCACCTCGCCCGGCTAGTTTTTTATATTTTTTTTAGTAGAGACGGGGTTTCACCATGTTAGCCAGGATGGTCTCGATCTCCTGACCTCGTGATCCGCCCGTCTCGGCCTCCCAAAGTGCTGGGATTACAGGCTTGAGCCACCGCGCCCGGCCTCCTCCCAATTTTTAAAAGCAAGTTTTCAGAATAATGAGTTGGTGGTTCAGTAACTTGAAAAAAGGTACTGTGAATTTTCATTGTGCAATTGTTCTGAGTCCATGGGTGTATAATATATCAAATATATATATATATATAATTGGATGTGTTTTAATCTTTTTGATGTTCACGTTATCCTATTGTAGACCAATAGGAGCCCCTTCAAATAGACTCCGATGTCCTGTTTTAATGAGCAGACTCATTAAAATTAGTCTTTGATAGTTTCCCTGCTTTCTGGTTCAAGATATCAGGCTCATCTTTTATACTTATTGCACTAGACCTGAAGTCAAACATTTCTCCAAGAATGTTGGTTTCTTTCTGAAGGAAATCACATTTAGAGGCCATGATCTAGGAGGTTACTGCTACTGGGTTGTCCGTTTCTAAGCCTTTTTAATGGATAGAGGTAGGAAATATGCTTTGTTAAGAGAACAAAGGATTTTCCAATGTGAATTTAAAATTACAGTAAGACAACTGAATGCAGTATGAGATCTCTGTACAGTTCTTTTTGTCCTGATAATATATCTTACCAGCGATGTATAATCAAAATACTGTATTTTAAAGTGACCTGAAGTAATTCTTCACTCTGTGTGGCTGTATCACCAATTTGATATCAAGTTAAGATTATTTATTTCAGTTTGTTTGAATAATTTTTAAATATTCATCTAAATGAATATTCATTCATTTATATATTACATTATATATCCCCATAGCAGTGGTTACTACTGGGAACTTACCTTATTCATTGTTTGTTTGTTTCTTATCTACCTCCCCCTTTAGCAGGTAAGCTCCATAAGAGGAGGGTCCCCTTCTGTCTTGTACCCCATTTATCCCCAGTACCTGGAATAATTCCTGACATGTAATACACCATAAGATGCCCATAAGATGGAAGCTGCTTTCTCATACATTATCCCAATGGTGAGAGGTAGCATTATTATCCCCAATTAACAGATGAGGAGCCTCAGGCTCAGGCAGGATAATTACTCATGCAGAGTTTCACATGTAGTCACAAGTGGAAACTTGAGGGAGGCTGGGCTGGTGGATAAGATTCTGGGCTTCGAATAATTCTAGATTTGGATAAATTCAGTTCCTGAGTAGAGAAACAGAGGCCCTAATGCCCTTGGTTCCTGGAAAAGGAAACTGTAAGGAGAACTTCACAGATGCAGGAAGCAAGGCAGGCCTGGGTCTCCCAGCGACTTCACCCCCTTGCACTTAAGCCATATTAAAAAATCCTCCCTACTTTTAATTTGCAACAAGAAAAAGGACTTACCGCAGAAGCGGTTCCCTGTGGTAGAAGGAGCATCGATGGAAAGTCAGAGACTTGCTTTAGAGAGCGGGCTTCATTGCATTTTGTCTGTGTGCCCCCAGGCAAGACACACAATCTGTGCGAACCTCAATTTCCTCATTTGTAAAATGGACTGACAGTTTCAGCCCTGATTACTTCTCAGTATTGTGGAATGAAGGGAGGCAGTGGATGAGAAAGCTCTTTGTGCTTGTAAAAGACTTTCTAGACAGAAGGGGTATGATTGTCTCTCCCTCTACTCTCTTTTCTAGTGGCGTTTTATTAGAAATGTGTTCGCTTCTGCCGAAGGCTTTCAAAGAAGTTGGCCAGGAATATTCTTACCCAGGAGGCAGGCAGATACTTTTTTGGAGGAAATTATCAAATGAAGAACAAAAAACACCCCCAAACCAGAGAGTGGATGGAATATCTGGCTTTTAGTGATTACTTACTGTGGAAGGGAAAAAAAGAGTAAATCTTCAGAATAAACAGTGGAGTTAGAAATTTATGCAGATGAAAACTGAATGTAGCAAAATACTGGGTCCCCCTCACTGACCACATGTTTTGTGCCAGTTGCATAACCAGCACTATCCCAAATCCTGCAAGATAGGAATTATCACCTCCATTTTATAGATGAGGAAATTGAAGCTCAAAGAGGTCAAGTGACATGCCCAAGAGTAGACAGCTGACCAGAACCAGAACTCAAAGCCTATGTAGTTCTCACTCCTGTGTATCATCTCCAAGTCCAAGGAAGTTTAGCAAACTCTATTAAGTTGTAAGGGTGAGAGAATTACACATTTAATGTGAACCTAGGTGGAGTAGGGCTTCACTTTACTTGGTTAAGGAAACCTCCATTCTCCCTGTGTTGTTGCTGTGTGGTACAGTGCTTGGAACATAGAGGGCTCAATGAATAAAAGAGGAAAGACTGTTGCAGAGAGAGTTTTGGATGATCCACAGGACAATGGAGTGACTATCATGCTTGCAGACACTTTTAAGAGCCATAGAAGCCAGTGCTCGGCTAGTGGCCATATTTGGCTTCATGGCCTCAGGGCCAGGCCAAGGTGGGTGGATCATTTGAGGTCAGGAGTTCGAGACTAACCTGGTCAATATGGTGAAACCCCGTCTATACTAAAAACACAAAGATTAGCTGGGCGTGCTGGCAGGCGCCTGTAGCCCCAGCTACTTGGGAGGCTGAGGCAGGAGAATTGCTTGAACCCAGGAGGCAGAGGTTGCAGTGAGCTGAGGTTGCACTACTGCACTCCAGCCTGGCTGACAGAGTGAGACTGTGTCTCAAAAAAAAAAAAAAAAAAAAAGAGGCCCCAAGCAAGTTAACCAAAAGCCACATGGATTCACTCTAGGAAGTGCAATCAGAGAGGCTGCCATTTTATCTTCTCCATTTCAGAGCCAGTAAAAATGCTAATGCCCCTCCTGATTCCATCACATTTGGTTTCATGAAAGTGAGATCAACAGGAATGGGGAGACCTGTTTCAGACTGGGTTTCAGCACAAATTTATGGCATGCCTGCAGGAAAACCTACATTACAAAGCTTCAGCTTTCTGGACTATAACTGGACAGAGATGCCAAAATCACCACTGAGCACTTTCTGACTCCTCAGGAAGAGGTCTAGAACTTTGGCCGTGTTCTATTATTTATTTGTTTTTTAGCATGCGCAAGTATTTGCTCTTGTGATTGTTTTTAATCTCCAGTGGTACCTCTCCTAAACCGTTCTGAGCCCCGTGTTCTGTTCAGGAGGACTGCATAGGCATCTCCAGTTCTCCACGGTTCAATCTGTGTGGCCTTAAACCCCTCTTCACCTTAGACTTTCATCTGTAAATAGGAATAATAACATCAATCTCAGGAATGTTGTAAAGATTAAATGAGATATAAATATATATGTGTGCATATTTGAGATAGGTGTTATATTTTAAGTACTTTTAGACAGGATTTTTTCCCCCCTTTTTATTTTTATTACAGAAAGTTCTGTCCCATTCTCTGATTTCTTTTCCCATTTCATCCTCAGAACACAGATGACAGGAGTCAGTTGGAACCTGGAACTTCTAATTCAGAAATCTTAACTCGAAAGCACAATAAGGAGAAATGTTTTCCTCTGGTTTGAAAGAAAGTGACAAAGAATGATGACTGCAAGTTGCTGGAGTTTAATTATTATACATAATTATATACTTATTCTATATAAATACTTTTGCTACTTTTATTTTTCCCTAGAGGGGAATAAATGACTTAATTCTCTTTCCATTCTTTTCCTGATTGGAATTTTTGCTCGTTGACTTCCCTGTTTCTCTCTTATAAAACATATCTCAGGTGATGAAACCTTGGAGCGGAATGAACAGCTTGAGGAAACTCAGGGCTTCTGCAGAAAGCAACAAGCCGTTGCTAGGGAGGCTGGAGAGAAGTGTATTTGTTTAACATCCTTATTCCTGCCTTGCTGAGTCCAGTGGCATGTTATTTCCACTGGGTGGGAGCCAACATTGAGTTCCTCCCTGTTGTGTCCAACCTTGAACATTTCTCTGCGATTATGTTTCATCCAGGGATTAGCAAAATGCAGAGGGGAAAAAACCTGAGAAGGTGTTTGGCACGGGGCTTAGTGCTGCGTTCGCACAATCTGCCGGCATTCTCGGCTAATTGGAGAACAGCAGCAAACAGAAGGGCTCCGAAGCTCACGGGAACTCCTTATCTTAGCTTCTATAAATGGTTTATTTTTTGAGTGTCAGGCTTTTCTGTTTGTTTGTTTTTTATAATCCCCAAGGAGACCCCAACTGAACACGCAGTTCTCACTCCCTGCCTTGTCTTCATCATTACTTAACTATCAGGAAATCTGAGAGCAGTGAGCAGGAGCTAAGAATTCTCCCTTTCAGACTTGCCAAGTGTCATCACTTAGTGAATTTTGAAGATTCATTTTCCTTTTTTGTAAGGGGGACACACATAGCTGTTAGAAGAAGAAAAGGGGTTTCCAAATGAAAGATGAAGTTCTGTTACCTAAAATCTGCTTTTGGCAAAAGAAGTGCAAAGTGTCTGAGTTTGCCTTAGTCTGTCCATGGCTGCCCCATCACTTCAGAGTGGAGCGCTGTGGGGCCCACTCTGTGGGGCAGTGGGGTAGTGTCTGCCTGAGGTGCAGGACTGTGTCCAGGGTAACATCTGAGTGACTCATCACTTCTTCTCTTCGCACCAGACCTGGCCTCCCTTGTGTCGCTGCTTGTCTTGAGCATAGAGCCGTTAGTGGAGACCTCAGTAGAGCAGACACGTGCCAGGAGGAAATAAAAAGGAGGCTGGCTCAGAAAAGAAAAGCAGTCCTCTCTGGGCCCAGGAGCCTGCATGCAACAGCTTCCACTCAAGCTTTCAGAACTCGAACCTTTTACAGCCCCTCTGTGAGGCCAGCGGGGAAGCAACACTTTAGCAGGTACTGAGCTGCCACCAAGTCGCAACAGAACTAGGAGCTCCAAGTTTCTTATTAAAATTCCAAGGCCGTTGGTTGCATTTAAATGAGCTGCAGCCGTCAAGGAGCGAGTGAGGTCACCAGCTGGTCCTGTAAAAACTGGTTGAAAGCTGTAGTCCTGGGGAAAAAAGGCAACAATCGCGAGATCTCAAGAAGACATCAGGAGAAGGGATAAAGCAGATGGAAAGTTCAGGCAGTAGGTCTGAGGTTGGGATATGTAGCTAGAGACAAAGGGTGACAGTGGAAAGAGACGAAAGTTCTAAGGTAGGCTGGTAGGGAGAGCCAGAGTTAACAAGAAATAAGATAATAAAGTAGCATGAAGTCTCACAAAACCATAGCCTGGAATGAAGTGTCTGAGGGTGTGTAGGGTACAACATCTTCCTGGGATTATTTGGCTTGGAGGATTAGAACACCGTGCTAGGGAGCAAGGAGACCAAGAAGATGGGGTCAGGCTCCATATGGATTGTATAGCCCCACCTCTGCTCCCATCCTATGGCCACAAATTACTCTTTCCTCTGGAGGAAGCTATTTTAAGGGAACATCATTAGCCCAAAGGGGATCATGAGTGTGAAATTTTGGAAATGATTCTGAACTTTGTATCAGGAGACCTGGATTCTAGTCTTCTAGTCCTAGGATTCTATCAGGATTGTAGTCCTGACACTGCCACTTACTAGCTCTTGGCAAGCAGCTTAACCTCTTAGAGTCTCTAGTTTCCTCGTCTACGAAGTGCATGAGTTGGATATATTATGCAAGATCACATGAGAAAGTGCTTTATAATTATAAAGACATTTAACTACTTACATCTAGAATGAGAAAAATAAAAGCTTTTTTTCTTTTTAATAGAGACAGGGTATTGCTCTGTCACCCAGGCTGGAGTGCCGTGCTGTGATCATGGCTAAGTGCAACCTCCAACTCCTGAGCTCAATTGATCCTCCCGCCTCAGCCTGCCAAGTAGCTGGGACCAGAGGTGCACACCACTGCACCCAGCTAATTTTTAGATTTTTTTTTTTTTTAATAGAGACAGGGTCTTGCTATGTTGCCCAAGCTGGTCTTGAACTTCTGGCCTCAAGTGATCCTCCCAGCTCGGCCTCCCAGAGTGCTGAGATTATAGGTGTGAGCCACTGTACCTGGCCAATAAAAGCTATTAATAGAGAGTTGGTAGATTGATTGCAAAAATATCCACACTTCACCACCCTTCCCTACTGCCATGGCCTTTGCAGTGCCACTTTGCAGTTCCTCTCAGAAAGACGTAGAGCCTACTTTCCCACCCCATGAATCTAGGCAGGGCTTGTGGTTTATTTTGGCCTTGAATGTGGCAGGAGTGACACTGACATTGTACCAGTTCTGAGCCTAGGGCTCAAGAGACCTGGTGTGTTTCCCCTCTTATGGAGTCCTGCTGCCTCTGTATGAACCACCCAGGGCCAGAGGGTAAGACTACATGGAGAAGAGCCCAGTTGTCTTAGCCATAGCCATCCTATACCATACACAGTCACCTGACCCCTAAACAGATGATAGTGTCCAGCCAGGATCAGCAGAGCTGCCTACCAACACATAGAATGCAGATGCAGATGCATCAGTAAGTCAGCTGAGATCAGATCTCTGGACTTATCCACAATAATAAATGCATATTGGTTTAAGCTACTGAGTTCTAGGATGTTTGTTAGCTGGCAGTAGCTAACTGATATGGACCTTGTGGAGTATTTTGCCAAGAATTAACCTATCAGAACTAATCATTAAGGGCAAAGTCAGTATAGGTAATGGCAGTGGCACAGGCAATCCATCACAGAGAGGGGCAATATGGTCACCAGCCCTAAGGATCTCTTCCTTGGGTCACACTCTCCGGCGGAAGGATGGGATGGTACCTCAAACGATGTCTTGGTCATGTCTTAGGTAGACTTGGGGTTCAGAACAATGTAATATGAGTGTGTGTGAGGCGGTTTCTGAAAGGAAAGTCCATGTTTCTTTGAAGTTCATAAAAACACAATTGTAACAGTGAAGAAGCCCCAGGGCTTCTGCAAGCACACACAGTGACTTTGTACAAACAAGCCAGATGGATCCTTGGAGGGCAGAAGAATTTGAAAAAGTGCCTCCTCTAGGTAGGGAATGAATTGTTTCTGTGGAACCTGCTAAAATAATATGCAGCATTATAAATGTAATAATTTGAAGTCAAAGTCCCACTTCTTGACTTACAGGTTTACCAAATGAACCTGCAAAATTAACATCCTTCTTGCAAAGACAAAGAAACTTCCAAGAATGGACTGAAATGTCATGTGTCATCTCCAGCATAGCCTCAGCTCTGAGACATGCTGGGACTTCAGTGGAGGCTGTTGGGTGGCAGGAAGTAGTCAAAAAATGTATGCTTCTGGAGTTAGGGTAGATAAAGGGAAGTGTAGGGCTATCTCCATTGAAGATGAGCTCTAGTCCAAATCGCTGTCCCGAGTGTGTGATGAACAGGGCTCTGGTGTGAGATGTCCATGCACAAGTCTGCACTGCTGAGCGGGGCATGGCAGGAGTCTCTGCAGAGGCAGTGGTGAGGAGGCTGGCTCCTGGGGACCTCCCCCAACAAGCTGAAACTACATCATAGCCAGAGGATAAAAGGGTAGGAAACAGGAGTGTCCTGGCAGGAGTGGAGGGGATTGACAGGATGGGTCCTTGCATCATTCCAGTGGACTGGGGCAGGGACTGGACTAAGACTGCAGGTTGATGGCCCTGAGTTCCTCTGGAAGTCTGTGGCAATCATGGATGACCACTGAAGAGCATTTGAGCCACTGGTCGTTCTGTGCAAATGGTAGACATCACTGAGTGATTAGTGGCAGGTAGATATTTCACAAATAACTTGTGGAAGGAAGTGAAGCACCCAGTGGGTCCATGCCCAGAAATCAGAATCCTCACCACAAAATATCTAGAGCCATCAGGATGGGAGAAGAATGGGTGTGGAGGGAGTGGCAGGCTCCCATGGCTGAGAAGATACCACCTTTGCGGGTGATGGGGACCAGCACTTCATGTTCCTGTGCTCATCTCGGAAAGTTGTGAATGGATCTTAGAGGGCCCAATGCTTCTTTCTGCTCTAAACTTCAGTGATTCCATGATTTTATGCAGATTTAAGACCAGCTAGGCCACCCTCAGGCTGCATTTTCCCCAGTGCAGAACTAAAACGGCCCCTACTTTGGATGGAACACATAGCTCTCTCTTTAAATACGGGTTCTGCAGGCTTCTGGCTGAAAATGGTTCCTCAATTTTCAATCAGCTGTGGCTGATTTTGGAACTCTGAAAGGTTCCAGACTTGCTATCTAGGATGAAAGACCTTATTCTGTAGCACTTTTTCCATAGAAGCAATGACCGCATTTATATTCATTCACTGCTGACCCAGCCAGCATTTAAGCTGCAGAATCTGCTCCTTCAGTATGACAAATCCTGATTCCTCCAGGGCCAGCCCCAGGGCTTCTGCAAGCACACACAGTGACTTTGTACAAACAAGCCAGATGGATCCTTGGAGGGCAGAAGAATTTGAAAAAGTGCCTCCTCTAGGTAGGGAATGATAAAACAACGCTTCCTCTGAGTGGATCTTGCTCTTGGCTGACACAACTCCTGTGCCAGGACGCAAGGCTTGGCAAGTGAAGGCCAAAATAAAAGTTAGGCCCCCCTCCAGTGCCTTCCTGCCCTGGTTTCTTTGTGTAGGGCACAGTCTGTACAACTCTGCCGGCTCCTGTCTGCTGCTGCCTAGGACCAAACAGCCTCACACCTTGCTCTTATAGGGCCTGTGCCCACTTAGGACAGGACAAGTGGGATTCAAATCGAGTGACCAGGAAGTCTGAAGACAGTTGGGGAGTAAGAAGGTATGAGGAACGACCTCCTTCACTGGACCTGTGCTCCTGTCCTGACAGACTTCTTTGAACTTCCTGCCACTTGCTAATTAAGTGACTGAGGGAACTCAGGTGAGCTGGAGGACACCCCTTCTTTCTCCAACAGGTGAAATAAGGTGGTTCTTTTCTGTAAGACAAATGTGGGTAATAAACAGAAAAAAGGCCAGCAAGCAGATCAAGTTCCGTAAAAACACATGCAATCAGTGTACCCTTCCATGATGTAGGTTTACAGAGATAACAGACCAAGTGTGTGTGTGAGACATGTCCTGAGCAGGGACATGTGTGACCTTCCGAGCTGTGGGGGAGGGTGCCGCTCAGCGCAAACCGCACTCAAGATGAGTTTAATTTCCCTTCTGGTGTATCTCCAGAGCGTGCTGGCAAATGAGTGAGTCCACTGTTGCTTGCTTCTCGGCACCAGTGACATCATCACTTAATAAGTTAGGGAATCACAACCACATTTCAAAGAATCATTCAGTTTTCTCATTAAGATGCTATAGGATTTTTTTCTCCACAGCAACAGTCTTGCCAAAGTAATGTTAAAAATAGACCTGGTAATATTTTTCACATTTGTAGGCAGTCATGAATGTTTAACAGTGTATATGTCCAGCAGATGCACATAACTTTAGAATTAGGCATTACATTTTACACAGTAATACAGAGTACATATATTGTCAAAAGGATTTTTTTTTAAATAAAGTAAATACCAAGCCTAGGGGAAGAAAAACCTGTTACCCACTTCATCTTCTTGTAGGAAAGTGTGTAATGCATAAAAATTGGGAGGAAAAGGCATATGTAAAATGTATGTGAAAGAAATTTTCAATAGTGATTAAATTTGGATATTTTGACTCAGTTAAGTGCATATGATAAATTCTCAAAATTCAAGTGTCTGAATTCTGGCTCCCAAAGTAGAGAATTATTTTGGAGACAGGTAGCATCCTATGCTTGTCTGAGTCTGCATGGCTTGGGAAAGGGATACATAGATTCGGGGCAAGCTGAGAGATGGTTAAGGTCACAGGCCCCTCTGCTGAGAAAATGCACCGAGTCTGATTGCCTGGAATTTCTCAGATAAGCTCTGCAGGTCGCTGGCCTACAGAAAATGAGATGCTACCTTAAAAGAGGTAAATGAAGTAAAATGTAATTATAATGATTTTAAAACAGAAGTTCTACACATTAGTAACTTTATTTGGGGGACTGTCCCTAGTGAGTCCCAATTAAATCACTGGCTCCCAAAAAACTGACTTAGATGGCCTTTAAAGAATCTTTATACAGCTGGGCCTACTTGACATTCTGGAATAATGTAAGCGTGCCTCTATGCATTTGGAGGATGGCTACATGGATGTTTCCTGAGTTCCCAGCTCTCCTTTTTTATTAACTGATCAACAGAAGATAAAGAATTGATGGCTGTATAAATATAGCTCTTATATATAGTCATCATAACTTTCTGATTAGCCTTGGCTGGAACTTTGTAACTTCTAGCTGTACATCTACGAATGGAAGTTTTCTTGCTTTGGGGATAATCATATAGATGGAGATTAACCCTCTTTTTCTCCCAGGCCCTAAAAATTATTTTGACCAAAATGTTTAAGTCAGGGGTTTCATGTAGACACAGCTTAAATGAGTCATTAAGAATTTTATTGGTTAAAGTAGGCATATTTTTTTCCTAGTAGACATAATGACATAACAGTAATAAAAATGTAATATTCAAGTAATTGGTGTAATGTAATTACAGTTTGGTCATAAAGCAAGATTAGAAGTCTGAGATGGCTGTTTTGTGGGTGTGCATTTTAGCGTCTGAATGTAGTCTTCGAGGTGCCTGTCCGGTCTCCCTGGAGTGCTAGTGCAGTTCATCACATAACCAGGTGGTTGGGTGCCCAGCTGAGCCAGCATTATCTATGAGTCCTGTTTACCCAGTCAGCCCTGTCTGGACACTGGTGTCCTGCCTGCTTCAGATACCTAACCATCACAGGAACTGAAAACCGTGTTTCTGGTTTTATATAGACAACAAAAGGGGGAAATAAAGGTGGCCAGGGTCCTCACTGGGAAAGGGACAGACGGAGTTCCAGTGCCATCCTGGAATGGCCACCTCTTTGCCCACATGATGCTGTAGCTCCCCATCTCCCTTAAACCGTAGTGCTTGGAGCAGAGAGCTCCCATATGCCTCTGATATGCTACAGTGTCAGCCTGTTCTGGCTTTTGGAGAGAACAATTTCCAGATTGAGGCTGAACAAAAGGAGCTGTCTTAGGCATTTGACCAAAATATATTTTATCAGAGGATTTGCCATCATTGGAGATATTCTTTCAACTATTACAAATGAATTTCTCCCTGTTTGCATTTCTTATTTAGTGGCATAGCCTGCAGAAACACAAAATTTAAGCAAGAGTACTTATCTATTTTTGAACACAAACAATAAAAACATTTAAATTAACAATACTTAAATAAATAAAGAACATCAGGTTTCTTTTTTCCTATTTTTTCCTTTTCAACTAATCAGTAATTCGTGGGGAGACAATTTGAGACTACATAAATCACTTCTTACCAGTCTTCCTCCACCATTGATGATCTTTTAATGCTACGATTTTTTCTATATTTATTAGTTGGCATTCTTCTGCAAAAAAGACCTTTCACTTTCTCCTCTGTTTACTTATTTATACCGCATGGACTCATGAATATCTATTTTATTCTATGGGTGACAAACTACTACTATCATTATTTATTTTGATGCTCAAATTGTCCCAGATTTGGCCAGTAAGAGCCTTCCAGCTCCATTTTTGACATGTCCCCATGGTTCTGTGACCAATTCCTTATTTTCTTATGCAATAAAATATTCAAGGCTCATTTTTCCAGGCATCTTTCCCTGCCCTGGTTCTGGAATCAGGCATTTCTCCAAGGAACCCTGAATACCAGTGGGGAATGATATTTAGAAACGAAGATCTGGGTACTAGGTGTGAAAGATCATCACTTTTTAAATGTGTAAAATTTATTAGGAAAAATTGAGGGTGCTTATAAAGAGCTAAGCATGTGCCACAGGTGAAGGCTGCCTTTGGATCCTGAAAAGGTTGGAATTCTAAGAGAAATCGGCACCCCTTGCTCTTGCCAAATAATGTAAGTATGTCATGTGGTATGCCAATTACAGTTTCTGCAAATTGATAAGATCTTTAGGCTTTTCTCCTTCTAAGCAAATACTGTTGTCTAAACCTATTCCAAAAGAACGTTAGCATCGCTCCTAATTGACAGCTCTTGATGTACTCACAGTTCAGTCATTCATCAACAGCACAGAGTGATTCACGAACTTAATTTTTTGCCAATATCAGTGACTTTAAACATTCACTGTCTCCGAATCCCCCTTTATGAATATAAATCACACACCTACAAAGGGCAGTCATGAATGCAGCTGGCCACATGCAGTATGTTTGCGCCTCATCATTCCTTCTGGCATGTCACCTTAGTAAACAATGTGTAGAGTCTCGTTCTAACCCTTGAGTCTGTGGTCTTGTTTTCCACAATGGTGGCTGCTGAGCTGATGCCGGAAGGAAGGTGAGAAGCCAGCCACACTGAGCAGAAGGGCTGGCAACAGTGACTGGGGCAAGGCTGGACATACAGGATTCCCTGTCTTTAACTCCTTTAAGTAAAGTCAAGGGAAAGCAGAGTTTGGTATCCGACTGATGCAGACTGTTGGCTTTTACTTGGCATGTACTTTCTTACTGCTTGAGAAATGTTATTTTTTCCTTAAACTTCTTTCTCATTAATCTTGTGTTAAGAGTGGTCTAACCCTGTTAGTTTGGTAGGCAGCTTCTGTTCCAATTAGCATATATTTCCATAAGTGTTGAGTGGGGAAGGGAAGGAAAACGCAGAATTTCTGAACTATTGACCTTGAGGGACTTGTAGGAAGGTGTGTCTGACATGCTTGTAATACAACTGACTCTGAGAAAGCTCTAGTAAATGGTTAAGTTATGGTTGGCTCTGATGATTTATGCTGAACAGAATAAACTAAGATGGAAACATAAAATATTTCTAAGCTTACACTTTAGTCACTCAATATACATGAAACTCAATCTTCTTACTTAAAAAACAGATAGAGCACTGAGAATCTCCTAAGGAAATAAAGTTGTTTACTAGCTTTGTGTTCACCCATGTCATACATACCAAGATTAAGAGCTGAAAATGCTTTGATACTCTCAATCATAAGGCACTGTAAGATACCCCACTTAAAACTATTCCTACCATTCCACCAAGGAACTTTCCTTTCCACTGACAAGTTGAAGGGGGAATTCAGAGACAGTGCTTCAGTAGCCAAATTGTTTAACTGTTCAAGTATATTGATAGGGTGGTTGCCTAAGCAGAAAATGCAGAATTAAACTAAGGAAGCTTGTTTTGAGAGGAGGTCTGTCACCATCTATGATACATATGACAAGGAAGTAAACAGGAAGTGCTGAATTGGCTTGGTTTACTCCTACAGGGACAGAGAGAAATAAAATCAGTGTTTACCAAATGGAAAAGCACAAAGTTGGTACAGAGAGAAATGTTATTTTCAGGCTTCTAAAAAGGTATTACAAATAACACAAAGTTTCAAACCTATAATTAAAAACTATTTTTAAAAAGCTTTGATTAGGTTGCCTTCAAAAATAGGCATTTTAGGCTGAAATAAATTCTTAAAGTTTTGACTCCCACCTATGCTGGTTTTTCCATAATCCACACTCCATAAATGCCCCTCTTAAGTAACAGATTTCAGGAGTAAAAAAATATGTCTTAAAGTCATCTAGCAGAAGTTCAATGCTCCCACTTAATAGATGAGGAATCCAAGACCCCAAGTTAAAGCAATTTCTCAAACACCACACAGCTATTAAGGGCAGGGAGAATTTAGGATCCAAGTTACTCATCAGGCAAGAGTTATGAATAGATTTAATTTCTTAGTGCCAGATCCACTGAGGAAACAAACCTTGTGGCGAAGAGGCCAAATGTATTGTTGGTGTAGTTTTGACCAGAAACCAAGACTGGGCCTGTGGGTCCAAACTGAGTGTATTTCTCTCCTTTAGCAGTTCTGGACAAGAGCTAAATACTATCTAAATGCCTGACTCCAGAATCATGAGAAATAAAAAAATCATGTTGTCTTAAAGCAACTAAGTTTTGGGGTGGTTTGTTACACAGCAAAATATAACTGAAACAGAAATAGGCAGGATCACCCCATGAGGCAAGGAAGCACATCGGCTGAGTTGTTTACTAAGGGTAAAGGCGATATGGACTGGCTAACAGAAGATGGAAGTTATAAATACTAGCAGGGACCATTGGACCAGTTACAGAAATGATGACAGTAGTGGTTGTAAGCATTTCTTTCTTAATGTGAATACAGCATTTTTTTGGTATTAATTTTCTTTACTCCCCCACTTCCATTCCCTCACTATCCATATAGAAGATGTGTTTATAGTGGCTAGCCATATAGCTCAGTATTTAGGTTACAGGATATTAAAGGGAGAGTGTGACTCAGAGAAAAGAGGAACAAACATCACCCCAAATGGATGTGTCATAAAGGACTTACTAGCCTTTTATTTAAAAAAAATATATACTTTTGGTCAGGTGCGGTGGCTCATGCCTGTAATCCCAGCACTTTGGGAGGCCAAGGCGGGTGGGTCATGAGCTCAGGAGATTGAGACCATCCTGGCCAACATGGTGGAACCCCATCGCTACTAAAAATACAAAAATTAGCCAGGCGTGGTGGCATGCACCTGTAGTCCCAGCTACTTGGGAGGATGAGGCAAGATGATCACTTGAACCAGGGAGACGGAGGCTGCAGTAAGCTGAGATCGTGCCATTGCACTCCAGCCTGGGTGACAGAGCGAGAGACTCCATCTCAAAAAACAGAAAACAAAACAAAAAACAAACAAAAAAACCCCCCAACGTTTTATATTAGAACAGTTTTACATTTACCAAATTGTGAAGACAGTACAAAGTTCCCATATACCCAACACCTACTTTCCTCTATTATTAGTATTTTACATTATGATGCTTTTGTCACAATTAATGAACAGATATTGGTATGCTATCACTTAAAGCCCATACTTAATTCAGATTTCCTTAGTTTTCATCCGTTGTCTCGTTTCTGCTCCAGAATTGCATCCAGGATGCCACATGACATTTATATCATGTCTTCTTAGGCTCCTCTTGGCTATGATAGTTTCTCAGGCTTTCCTTGACAGTTTTGAGGAGTGCGGTCAGGTACTCTGTAATGCCCCTCAAGTGAGATTTGTATGATGCTTAAGATTAGATGGGGTTATGGGTTACTGAGAAGAAGACCACAAAGGTGCTTATATCCTTTTTGGAGGGCATGGTTAGCATACATCATGTTAGGTGGAAGCATTTTGCTGTTGACTTTATTTGAAGGTTAAACATTGTTAAAAGATGTATGTATGGGTACCAAGGAGACAAAGGGTAGACAGACTGCAGTCATTGATAGTGTGCCAACTTGGTGAAACTTAAACTACTTTCCCATAGTCCCCTTCCCTACAGGGTTCTGAGTTAGAGTTGGCCAAAAGGGAAATGTATGTAGATGTGGAGGGTGGAAATGAAGCAGCTATTGATCTTTGAAAGTCTTGCAGGTACAGAGAAGGCACAGAAGTGCTGACAGGTTCTAGCTTGTCTTCACTTTCTTCTACTCTACATTCAGTTCTGACTGAAGAGCCTGTTGACCAACAGTGGCTCCCAGCTTATGCCAGACACTCAGTGGTGGGCCTGCCAAGGTGGCAGTTATACAGAAGCATGGCTTCCTACACACCTTCTCACGAGCTATCACTTTGCAGCCACTTTTGGCACCTGGTTGTTCTTTGTTTCTCACATTGATGGGTTGGTCATTGTTTTCCCTCTGATCCTCCAACTTCCTTCCTATGCTTTCACTTTCCCAGTTCTTCTGACAACTGTATAAGGTCTGATTCCTGTAGTCCTCCTCCCATAGTACACAGTGGTGCTGATTCTGTGGCTGTGCCCTGACTGACACCTCAAGGTATGAGAGACTGATTTTCAAACTGCAAACAACTACAGAAACTGGAAAACAAACACAAATGCAGTTGTATAATAGTTTTCTATGATGCCATAACAAATTACTACAAACTTAGTAGCATAAATACCACACATTTATTATCTTACAGTTCTATAGGCCAGAAGTCCTGTGTAAGTCTCATTAGACTAAAGTCAGTGTTGTCAGGCTATACTTTTTCTGGAGGCTATAGGGAAGAATCTGTTTCCTGTTCATTCAGACTGTTGGGAGAACTAAGTTTCTGTTTCTTCAGATCATCCATTTTCGAATGATCTGTAAGCTGGGGCCATTTAGGAGGCCACCACATTCCTTGGCTTGTGGCTCCTTTACTCAGTCTTCAGAGCTAGAACGTCAAGTCATTTTCATGTTGCATCTCTCTTACCCATTCTTCTGCTTTTAAGAGCTCAGGTGATTAGACTGGACCCATGTGGATAATCTAGGAAAACCTCTCCATCTTAATTTCCTTTGATTAGCAACCTTCATGCCATCTGCACCCTTATTTCCCTTTTGCTATGTGATGTAATATATTCACAGGTTCTGAGATTTGGATATAGACATCTTGGGGTAGGGGTACAAATTATTTGAAGCATCAGGAAACAGCCAGTGTAGCCAGGACTTGAGAAAATAAGATACTAGAGAAAAGTCAGGTTCTCTTTTTTCTTATGAAATTTGCCAATTAACTGTGAGAGGAAGTGAGGCCAAACCATCTGGGAATTGTGGCAGTATCACTGGGCTGGGGAAGCAGAGGTTGGAGTTTGGGGCTGCCAAGGCAGTTGAGGAACCAAGATTTCCTGACGAGAGGAAACTGCAGAGAAATAAGTCTATAATTCTGCATGCAATTTCCCCTTGAAGCATATGTCAACTCCAAAGCTACACATGTGGTGGGGTGGGGGGTGAGAGCAGCAGATGGAAGGCTAAAAAGGTGAGCAAAAATTCCATCAATCTTGTTGGGTTAGGGGTTAGATTTCAGAGCTCACCAAGGTTGAAGGGGTCTGGTGAACACCACAGGCACTCAGCTGAGACCCTGGGGATGTTTTCTAGGAATAAAGGCAAAGCAGAAATAGATCAACCTTGATCCAACTGTACCCCAGCTGCCTGCCAGAAAATTATATCTTCTCTAGAAGAAATCACCTCCAGAGCTTCTTTAAGACAGGGTCTCGATCTGCCACCCAGGCTGGAGTGCAGTGGCACAATCGTTAACTCACTGCAGCCTCAAATTCCTGGGCTTAAGGGATCCTCCTGCCTCAGCCTTCTGAGTGGCTGGGACTACTACAGGCACACGCCACCATGCCCAGTTAATTTTTATTTTTGTAGAGACAGGGTCTTGCTTTGTTGCCCAGGGTGGTCTTCAACTCCTGGGTTGAAGCGATCATCCCTCCTACCTTGGCCTCCCAAAGCGGTGAGATTACAGGGGTGAGCCAGCGCACCCAGCCCAGAGTGTCTATATATTTTGCATATACGATGTCTGACATTCAATAAAAAACTCACAGGCAAAGCAGGAGGCACTGAAAACTAAGAGAGAGAGAGAAAAAAACAAAAAACAAAAAAACAGACAACAGAAACATCCCCAAGAAACCCAAATATTGAGGTAATAAGGAAGGGACTGGAACTGGAACTTTTTTTTTTCAAAAAAGAATCAAATGGTGATGGTATAATTAAAAAATAAAAAAAAAGAATTCAGTAGATAAGCTTAATAGAATTTTAGAAGGGAAGTTCAATAAATACAAGATAGGTCAGTAGAAAATATTCATATTGAAGCAGACAGAAAAGGAAATGAGAAATATAGAAAAGGATACAGAAGACATATAATGTATGGTTAAAAAAAAAAGTCTGGCATACATCTAATTGAAATCCTAGAAGACCTAAAGAAATATTTGAAGAAAAGTGGATAGGATTAAAAAAATCGATGAAAAATATCCAGCCACAGATTCAAGTAGTTCTACAAATTCCAAGAAAGAGAAAAACAAAACTACATGTGGGCATGTCATACTACAACTGTTAAAGAATAAAAGGAAAAAACCTCAAAAGCAGCCAGAGAAAAGCAGGCACATTACCAACAACGAGGCTGACAACCAAAATGACAGAGGCCAAAAGAGAAGGAAGTCTGATGTGTGAAAAATAATGCACATTTTATAATAATGGCAAAACTTTAGGAAAAGAGAAATACCTAAAAATAGGATACAATTGAAAACGAACCAGCCATCATAGTATGAAGAAATGTAGCATGACAGGTCTCCCACCAGGTTATTTAAGGGTATATGTTCATTGCTTGAACCCTGAAGGCCAGGCAGTGATCCAAGTCCAGGGTGCCCAGCAGAGGAGCAGGTGTCCCTGAGAATCCAAACTTCCCGGTGAGTATCTGGGAACATACCAAGGAAAACAGTCCCATCACACACACAGTAGGCAAAGAGCCAGAAAATTAGCTTAAAAGCAGCCTTAGAGATGGGAAGCAGCGCGGATCTCTAGAGCTGTTCTGCTGCTGCCCAGGAGTGCCCCGTCTGTAAGTCTTAATAAACTCATCTGCTCACCAAGCTGGACTTGTCCGAATTGTTCTTTGGTCTCTTGGCATCTTCCCAGTTTGGGGGTGGGAGCAGCGTTACAGTCTCAAAATTTTATTTTTATTGTTATTTTTTTTTTAGACAGTCTCGCTTTGTTGCCCAGGCTGGAGTGCAGTGGTATGATCTCAGGTCACCGCAACCTCCACCTCCCGGGTTCAAGCAATTCTCCTGCCTCAGCCTCCTGAATAGCTGGGATTACAACTGTGCGCCACCACACCTGGCTAATTTTTGTATTTTTAGTAGAGATGGGGTTTCACCATGTTTGCCAGGCTGGTTTCAAACTCTTGGCTTCAAGTAATACACCTGCCTTGGCCTCCCAAAGTGCTGAGATTATAGTTGTGAGCCACCACGCCCGGCCTCAAATTTTTTTCATAACAGAAATACTCTGCAGTCTTAAAAAAAAAAGTTATGAGAAAGTGTTACTACAGGCTACAAAGAAGTATGTACTTTATGAACATATTGTGTGTGTGTGTGTGTGTGTATGCATGTGTGTATTAAAATGTCAGTCACATGTAGTCTCAAAGTTAAAGGACTATGGCTAATTCTAATTGCATTCTTTGTGCTTTTCTGAGTCTTCTGAGTTTTTTGCTAGTTTGCAATGAATGAATATTTTAAAAATAATAAAAAGGGTGGTAAAGAACAAATTAAAGAGTTAAAATGACAAAAATAAGTTAAAACCAAGAAATACAAGTTAGCATGTTAAGGAGTTATGATGAGGATAAGATTGCAGATTTAAATGTAACCACATCAATAATTACATTAGATATAGTCTAAAGAGTGGGATTAAAAGGCAGAGATTATAAACTGGGTCAAAAAGCAAGACCTAACTATAGGCTATCAATGAAAAAGATACTTTAAAGAAATAGATAAAAGTAAAGGATGAAAAAATATGTATAATTTAAGTACTGAAGAAAGATGAAGTAGATTTATTAATATCAGACCCAGTACAGAACATGACATATTTTCAGGGATAAAGAGGAAAATTACGGAATGCTAAAGGGACAATTAATCAAGAAGACATGCCATTCCTAAATGTGTGTATGTAACAGAACAGAACTTCAAAATATACTAAGCAAAACCTAATAAAACTCAAAGGATAAACAGACAAGTCTACAATATTAATTGAAGACGTTAACCCTCCTTTCTTAGTACTTGATTGTAAAAAGCAGAAAATCAGTAAGTATATGGAAGAACTGAATAATACTATTAGGTTGATGCCAAAGTAATCATGGTTTTTGCCATTACTATTTCAAAGGCAAAAACCGCGATTACTTTTGCACCAACCTATCAACCAACTTGACCTAATATTTATAGAGCACTACGTCAAAGAGCAGAATACACATTTTCAAGTGCATATGTACATATTCTGGGTCATAAGCAAACCTTAGAAAACCTAAAGGAACCGAAATCATACAAAGTATGTCTCTATTATAAAATTAAACTAAAACTCAGTAACAGGAAGATATCTAGGACATTCTCAAACATTTGGAAACTAATCAACACATTTCTAAATAAGCCATGAGTCAAAGAGAAAATCAGAAAGGAAATTAGAAAATGTTCTGAATTGGATGAAAATGAAAACAAAACACATTAAAGGTTGTGGGATATAGCTAAAGTAGTGTTTAGAGGGAAACTGAAAAGGAAGAATAAACAAATCGCCAATCTACAGATCCTGCAGACATTTAAAAGATTATAAGATAATGAACAACTTTATGCCAAAACTTTATTGTTAACTTAGATGAGGGACACATAACTTGAGAGACAAAGTACCAAAACTCTCTCAAGAAGAAATAACCTTATATCTAATAGATAACCTTATATCTATCTAAGAAATAGCCTTATATCTAATATTATTCTTAGCTAAAAGCTTTCCTACAAAAAAACACTTCATACCCTGATAGCCTCCCTGGTGAATTCTACTGAATTTTAACAACAACAACAACAGCCACCGCCGCCACCACCACCACCACCATCACCACCAATTCTACAGAAACTTCCAGAACATAGAAAAGGAAGCAGCAGGTCCAAACTCATTTTATGAGCCTAGCATTATCTGATACAAAAACCAGAAATGAGACATTACAAAAACTCCAGATCAATACTTTTCATGAGTACAGATACAAAAATACCTAGCAAAATGTTAGCAAATCAGATCCATCAAAATGTCGCCGGCTGCACTAGCTCAGGCCTATAATCCCAGTACTTTGGGAGGCCAAGGTGGGAGGATCACTTGAGGCCAGGAGATCAAGACCAGCCTGGGCAACAAGCAAGACTATGTCACTACAAAATAAAACATTAAAAAAAAAAAAAAAGCCAGGCATGCATGGTGATGTGTGCTTATACTTCCAGCTGTTTGGGAGGCTGAGGTGAGAAGATGGCTTGAGCCCAGGAGTTCCAGGCTGTAGTGAGCTATGATCATGCCACTGCACTCCAGCCTGGGCAACAGAGTGACCCTGTCTCTTTAAAAACTCAAACACACAAATATATATAAATACACACATACATATACACACATGCAGAGGTTAATACATCATGACTGAATCACATTTATCCCAGTAATGAAAGGTTAGTTCAACAAGCAAAAAAATCAACATAGTTTATCACTGGGAAAAAAAAAACTCATTGTCTTCAAGAATGCAGAAATCCATTTGATAAAATTCATCATCCAAAAAACACTCAGCAAAAAAGGAATAAAAGGGAACTTCCTTAATGTGATAAAAAGCATCAAAGAAAATCTTAGCTAATTTAATGGGGTAAAGGCTGAATGCTTTCCCCATAAAATCAGGGAAAAAGAAACGTTGTCCATTTTTACCACTCCTATTCAATAGTGTACTGGAGATCCTAGTCACTGCAATAAGACATGAAGAAGAAATAAAAACCATACTGATTAGAAAGAAAAAAATAAAATTGTATTTGCAAACCAAATGATCATCTATGTAGAAAATCCCAAAGAATCTATAACTGCCCCCACCACCTCAGCAATCTATTAGAGCTAGTGAGTTCATCACAGTTTTAGCATAAAAGGTTAATATACAAAAATCAATTTTATTTCTCTATGAAGTAAAATGAATAATGAGTAACTGGAAATTGAAAAAAATTTAAATATTTCTTATAACATCAACCATGAAATACCCATGCATGAACCTAACAAACTATGTACTGGGTTTATATTCTGAAAGCTATAAAACATTGAGGAGAAAAATTTAAAAAGACCTTTCTAAATGGAGAGCTATGTCATGTTCATTAATGAGAAGGATTAATGTTGCTAAGGTGTCAGTTCTTTCCAAATTAAGCTATATATTATAAGCAATCCCAGTCAAAATTTCAGAAAATGTTTTGTAGAAATATGAAAAAGCAAAGAACCTAAAATACGCAAAGCTATTTTGAAAAAGAAGAGCTGAGAAACTCATAAGACTTGATTTCATGACTTAGTATAAAAGTCACAGTAATCAAGACAACCAGGCATTAGTATCAGGATAAACAAATAGACCAATGGAACAAAACAGGATGCAAAGCAGAGCAATATTATTTGGTCAATTAATTTTAGACAAGGGTGCCAAGGTAATTCAATGCAGAAAGGATAGTTTTCTCAACGAGTGGTATTGAAACTACCTGACATCCATATGCAAAAAAAAAATTTGGACCTCAACTCTTATCTTGTATTAATACCATATACAAAGTCAAAATAAATACAAAACCTAAAAGTAAAAGTTAAAAACTTAAATATCTAAAAGAAAACATAGGAGAAAGCCTTTGTGAGCTTGGGTTAGATGAAGGTTTCTTACATAAGACATACAGTATAAGCCATAAAAGAATAAAAATTGATAACTTTGACTTATTCAAAATTAAAAATATCAGCTTTTCCAAAGGCACTTTAGGAAAGAACAAGCTCCAGACTTGAAAGTTTTGAAAAGCACATTTCTGATAATAGATCTGTATCTAAAAGACATAACTCTTAATATTGTAATAAGACAAGCAACCATGTTTTTAAGGGGCAAAAGATGTGAATAAACACTTCAACAAAGAAAAAATACAGATGGCAAACGAACACATGGAAAATGCTTAATATCGTCGGTCATCAGGGAAATGCAGGTAAAGCCACAATGAGATATCACTATGCACCTACTAGAATAGCTAAAATTAAAATAAATGCCAAATGCTGGATCATACCAAAAGCTAGTGAAGATATGGAGAAACTAGAAATCTTGTATTTCTGGTGGGAGTGCCATATGGTACAGCTACATTGGAAAACATTTTGGCAGCTTTTTACAAAAATAAATATTCACTTACCATATGAGTCAGTAATCCCACTTGTAGGTATTTACCCAATACATATGAACACATGAATCCACACAAAGATCTGTCCATTTGTGTTCATAGCACTTTTATTTTTAATAGCAAGGAAATGGACACAATGCAAATGTCCACTCAATAGCGAATGGATGAACAAATTGTAGAGAATCCATATAATGGAATATTACTCAGTAATAATGTACAATGAACTAACAAAACAAGATAGATGAATCTCAAAAGCATTATGCTAAGTAAAAAAGACATGCAAAAATCTTGAAATTCAACTTGATATGGAATTATTCCATTTAATAAATGATAGTGACAGAAATAGGCTGCCAGGGGTTAGTGATGAGGTGGGGGAATCACTTACAAAGGAACATGAAAAAACTGTTTTGGGTTCTTTTATGTTTATTGTGATGGTGATTACACAGCTGTTCATTTGTCAAAAGTCACTACATTATGCTGTACATATAAAAAGGGTTTATTACTATATGCAAACTAGATCAGACTAAGCATTTTATTTTGAAAAGAAATAAGGGTGGTGATTCATGCCTATAATCCCAGTAATTTGGGAGGCTGAGGCAGGAGGACGGTTTGAATCCAGGAGTTTGAGATAGGCCTGAGTAACATAGTGAGACTTTGTCTCTACAGAAAGAAAAAAACAATGCTGGGCATGGTGGCATGTGCTTTGGAGGCACATGGCGGCATGGTACTCAGGAGGCTGAGGTGGGAGGATTGCTTGAGCCCAGGAGCTGTGATCATGCCAGTGCACTTCAGCCTGGGTGACACAGCAAGACCCTTTAAAAAAAAAAAAAAAAAAAAAAGAAAAAAGGAAATATATTGTTTCTATGTGCCCTATCTAAAGAACTTCTGCAACATATGAAGTCATAAATAACACATGATTTTTTAATAAAAATGCTACCTGGAGCTGTGGTAAAAAGAACATTTGAGCAGTGGTGAAACAGATATATCAAAATAGGCTGGGCGCAGTGGCTCACACCTGTAATCCCAACACTTTGGGAAGCCAAGGTGGGCAGATCACTTGAGCTCAGGAGTTCAAGACCAGCCTGGGCAACATGGTGAAACCCTGTCTCTACCAAAAAAATATTAGCCGGGCATGGTGGCATGCGTCTGTGGCCCCAGCTATTCAGGAGGCTGAGGTGGGAGGATCATTTGAGCCCAGGAGGCAGAGGTTGTGGTGAGCCAGGATCAGGCCACTGTACTCCAGTCTAGGTAACAGAGTGAGACCTTATCTCAAAAAGAAAAAAAGATACATCAAATAAAATTTGACGTAATATTACTGAAACCTAATGACATCACAACTAATTTCTGCTTGTAGTGGTCAAATTTCTTATTTTGTTGGAGATGCACTGTGATTTAGAAAGTATTAAAATGAAAAAATGTTTTTTAAAAGAGTATGTTGAAAAACACAGTTGAAGAAGTTCAGAAGTCTTTGGAAAGTCAAGGGGAAGCTGAATGTTGAGATACGAAGATGACGAGCCAGGACAGATGTGAAAAGGAAAAGCTAAAGGCTGGAGAAGAACCAGAGAGTATAATAACATGGGTATAGCATTGCAAGCATTTCCAGAATTAAGTACTGATCAATCATTCTTTCATGCAATACTGACTCAACACATATTATGTGTCAGGCACTGTTCTAAGTGCTGGGATATAGCAGTAGACAAAACAGACCATGATCCTTAATTGCAGAGTCTGTATTCTAGAGGGAGAACACAGTAACAAAATAAACAGATCTATGAAATGGTATTTTAGAAGACAGTAAGTGTTAGAGTGAAGAAGAAAGCAAGGAAAGGGATATGATGTGCTAGGTCAGGGGTTGGGGTCTCAATATTTAAAAGGGTGGTCAGAGAAGGTCTTATAGAGATAGTGGTTTATGTTTTCTTGAGACAGGGTCTGGCTGTGTTGCCCAGGCTGGACTGCAATGGCACGATCCTAGCTCACTGCTGCCTTGAACTCCTGGGCTCAGGTGATTCTCCTGCCTCAGCCTTCGCATTAGCTGGGACTACAGGAGTGTGCCACTGTGCCTGGCTAGTTTTTAAATTTTTTGTAGAGACTGGGTCTTGCTCTGTTGCCCAGGCTGGTCTCCAATTCTTTGCCTCAAGCAATCCTCTCACTTTGGCCTTCTAAAGTTCTGGGATTACAGGCGTGAGCCACTGTGCCCAGTCTGAGAAAGTAACATGATATTTCATGTATGACTTGAAGAAGGTAAGGTAGCCATGAGGGCAGCATTTTATGGTGGATGCTTCTAAACACTGAGTACTCACGGTGTGTGCAGCTAACATCCATCTACTTCGTTGAGACCCATTTTGCTTCCATTGAAATGATATTCAAATATACCATTAATGTGATAATTGGTTATGACTGCTGATAAAAATGATTTATAGAATAAATATAATCTTCATTTCAACTGAGCAAGAAAAAATTGAGATCCAACTGAAAGAAAACCACATACCTCACTTTTATTTTAACTACTACTACCCCTCTCTCCGAAACCTGCCTCTCTTTCAATTTTCATTATATGTGATTTTGGGAATGCTGAATTTACTATTTTAGTATCATTAGCTGGGAAAGGGGGTTAGAAAGAGCAGGAGGAAATAGCCTATCCATATGAAAACAATAATCACATAATATTTATTGTCTGGGATTGAAATGTTTCAAATAGGCAAAGCAATAAAATGTCAGGAAAAGCAAAACTTCCTAATGTTAAAAATATCATAAATTTTTCCCAAAATAAGGTATATGAAAAAAGTTCCAGTGATACTTTATGTCAAAGGAAGAAAAAAACCCTTAAATCTACATTAAAGCTGCCTGAAATCTTCAGAAGGCACAATCTATTCACCATTGGAGAACTGAGGAGACAATGGCAATTACGATAAAGTACAGAAAGCAACAATTACCTTGTTTTTGAGCTTGAGAATCACTTTTTAACATAAATTCACAGATCCCTGCATTTTGGCTTTTGCTATCTATTAAGTTTTAAAAAAGGTAATGTCAAAAAGCTAGCAGGATTTCAGTATCACTTTAAAGTGATTTTACATTTTATAATTACAATGGGACATACGTATATATATTTATTAATAAAAGAGTAGCGCTTATATGGGCAAAATATGCTTTATTGAAACTACAGATAATTTAGGTGGGCTCATGAACCCCTTTCTGTAATTCCACAGTTCCCCTCAGGCTCACTGTTTGGGGCCTGCAGACTACATGTTGACTGCTTGATTTTCACAGGTGCCAAGTAAGATTTCTGAAGGACTGGCTATAAAGAGAACAGACATTTTAATTTCAAGCTACTCTTTGGAGTAGCTTTCAGTTCACAAAATGTTATTTTTTGTCTAAATAGATCTTTATATTTGCTTTAAGTTCAGTGGACATGTTATTCCATTACCTTTAGGGAATTTGATCCTAAAAGGCTCATTGTCTTTACAGTGAACCAGTAGAAGAACTGGTAGGTTTTCAAAGATGGACTATATACAAAAATAGTCCTACTAGTTTGTAATTCTTTTTCAAGATTGTATAGATTCAGATGGAACTCAAAGGTTCTTAGGTCTTAGTAGTGCAAAGTATGCAAATATGATTAAGGTCATCTGTTTATGAGGTCCTCAACCCCTTCACGCAAGACTGATGTCACAGTGACCTACTCACAAAGGCCACAAGAAAGCTGATGCATGAGGTGCTTTAAATTGGTTTCTCTGAGACATTGTCTTTTTTTTTTTTTATTATTATACTTTATGTTCTAGGGTACATGTGCACAACGTGCAGGTTTGTTATATATGTATACATGTGCCATGTTGGTGTGCTGTACCCATTAACTCGTCATTACATTAGGTATATCTCCTAATGCTATCCCTCCCCCCTCCTCCCACCCCACAACAGGCCCCAGTGTGTGATGTTCCCCTTCCTGTGTCCAAGTGTTCTCATTGTTCAGTTCCCACCTATGAGTGAGAACATGTGGTGTTTGGTTTTCTGTTATTGCGATAGTTTGCTGAGAATGATGGTTTCCAGCTGCATCCACATCCCTACAAGGGACATGAACTCATCCTTTTTTATGGCTGCAGAGTATTCCATGGTGTACAGGTGCCACATTTTCTTAATCTAGTCTGTCACTGATGGACATTTGGGTTGGTTCCAAGTCTTTGCTATTGTGAATAGTGCCACAATAAACATACATGTGTATGTGTGTTTATAGCAGCAAGATTTATAATCCTTTGGGTATATACCCAGTAATGGGATGGCTGGGTCAAATGGTATTTCTAGTTCTAGATCCTTGAGGAATCGCCACAGTGTCTTCCACAATGGTTGAACTAGTTTACAGTCCCACCAACAGTGTAGAAGTGTTCCTATTTCTCCACATCCTCTCCAGCACCTGTTGTTTCCTGACTTTTTAATGATTGCCATTCTAACTGGTGTGAGATGGTATCTCATTCTGGTTTTGATTTGCATTTCCCTGATGACCAGTGATGATGAGCATTTTTTCAAGTGTCTGTTGGCTGCATAAATGTCTTCTTTTGAGAAGTGTCTGTTCATATCCTTTGCCCACTTTTTGATGGGCTTGTTTTTTTCCTGTAAATTTGTTTGAGTTCTTTGTAGGTTCTGGATATTAGCCCTCTGTCAGATGAGTAGACTGCAAAAATTTTCTCCCATTCTGTAGGTTGCCTGTTCAATCTGATGGTAGTTTCTTTTGCTGTGCAGAAGCTCTTTAGTTTAATTAGATTCCATTTGTCAATTTTGGCTTCTGTTGCCATTGCTTTTGGTGTTTTATACATGAAGTCCTTGCCCATGCCTATTTCCTGAATGGTATGGCCTAGGTTTTCTTCTAGGGTTTTTATGGTTTTATACAATTATGTCATCTGCAAACAGGGACAATTTGACTTCCTCTTTTCCTAACTGAATACCCTTTATTTCTTTCTCTTGCCTGATTGCCCTGGCCAGAACTTCCAACACTGTTGAATAGGAGTGGTGAGAGAGGGCATCCCTGTCTTGTGCCAGTTTTCAAGGGGAATGCTTCCAGATTTTGCCCATTCAGTATGATACTGGCTGTGGGTTTGTCATAAATAGCTCTTATTATTTTGAGATATGTTCCATCAATACCAAATTTATTGAGAGTGTAGCATGAAGGGCTGTTGAATTTTTTCAAAGGCTTTTTCTGCATCTATTGAGATAATCATGTGGTTTTTGTCTTTGATTCTGTTTATATGCTGGATTATGTTTATTGATTTGTGTATATTGAACCAGCCTTGTATCCCAGGGATGAAGCCCACTTGATGGTGGTGGATAAGCTTTTTGATGTGCTGCTAGATTTGGTTTGTCAGTATTTTATTGAGGATTTTTGCATCAATGTTCATCAGGAATATTGGTCCAAAATTCTCTTTTTTTTGTTGTGTCTCTGCCAGGCTTTGGTATCAGGATGATGTGGGCTCATAAAATGAGTTAGGGAGGATTCCCTCTTTTTCTATTGATTGGAATAGTTTCAGAAGGAATGGCACCATCTCCTCTTTGTACCTCTGGTGGAATTTGGCTGTGAATCCATCTGGTCCTGCTATTAATTATTGCCTCAATTTCAGAGCCTATTATTGGTCTATTCAGGGATTCAACTTCTTCCTCGTTTAGTCTTGGGAGGGTGTATGTGTCCAGGAATTTATCCATTTCTTCTAGGTTTTCCAGTTTATTTGCATAGAGGTGTTTATAGTATTCTCTGATGGTAGTTTGTATTTCTGTGGGGTCGGTGGTGATATCCCCTTTATCATTTTTTATTGCATCTATTTGATTCTTCTCTCTTTTCTTCTTTATTAGTCTTGCTAGCGGTCCATCAGTTTTGTTGATCTTTTCAAAAAACCAGTTCCTGGATTCACTGATTTTTTGAAGGGTTTTTTGTGTCTCTATCTCCTTCAGTTCTGTTCTAATCTTCGTTATTTCTTGCCTTCTGCTAGCTTTTGAAAGTGTTTGGTCTTGCTTCTCTAGTTCTTTTAATTGGGATGTTAGGGTGTCAATTTTAGATCTTTCTTGCTTTTTCTTGTGGACATTTGGTGCTATAAATTTCCCTCTACACACTGCTTTAAATGTGTCCCAGAGATTCTGGTATGTTGCATCTTTGTTCTCATTGGTTTCAAAGAACATCTTTATTTCTGCCTTCATTTCGTTATGTACCCAGTAGTCATTCAGGAGCAGGCTGTTCAGTTTCTGTGTAGTTGAGCGGTTTTGAGTGAGTTTCTTAATCCTGGGTTCTAGTTTGACTGCACTGTGGTCTGAGAGTTTGTTATAGTTTCTGTTCTTTTACATTTGCTGAGGAGTGCTTTACTTCCAACTATCTGGTCAATTTTGGAATAAATGCGATGTGGTGCTGAGAAGAATGTATACTTTGTTGATTTGGGGTGGAGAGTTCTGTAAACGTCTATTAGGTCCGCTTGGTGCAGAGTTGAGTTCAATTCCTGGATATCCTTGTTAACTTTCTGTCTCGTTGATCTGTCTAATGTTGACAGTGGGGTGTTAAACTCTCCCATTATTACTGTGTGGGAGTCTAAGTCTCTTTGTGAGTCTCTAAGGACTTGCTTTATGAATCTGAGTGCTCCTGTATTGGGTGCATATATATTTAGGATAGTTAGCTCTTCTTGTTGTATTGATCCCTTTACCATTATGTAATGGCCTTCTTTGTCTTTTTTGATCTTGGTTGGTTTAAAGTCTGTTTTATCAGAGACTAGGATTGCAACCCTTGCCTTTTTTTGTTTTCCATTTGCTTGGTAGATCTTCCTCCATCCCTTTATTTTGAGCCTATGTGTGTCTCTGCACGTGAGATGGGTCTCCTGACTCCAGTAAACTGATGGGTCTTGACTCTTTATCCAATTTGCCAGTCTGTGTCTTTTAATTGGAGCATTTGGCCCATTTATATTTAAAGTTAATATTGTTTTGTGTGAAATTGATCCTGTCATTATGATGTTAGCTGGTTATTTTGCTTGTTAGATGATGCAATTTCTTCCTAGCATCGATGGTCTTTACATTTTGGCATGTTTTTGCAGTGGCTGGTACTGGTTGTTCCTTTCCATGTTTAGTGCTTCCTTCAGGAACTCTTGTAGGGCAGGCCTGGTGTTGACAAAATCTCTCAATATTTGCTTGTTTGTAAAGGATTTTATTTCTCCTTCACTTATGAAACTTAGCTTGGCTGGGTATGAAATTCTGGGTTGAAAATTCTTTTCTTTAAGAATGTTGAATATTGGCCCCCACTCTCTTCTGGCCTGTAGTTTCTGCCGAGCGATCTGCTGTTAGTCTGATGGGCTTCCCTTTGTGGGTAACCCAACCTTTCTCTCTGGCTGCCCTTAACATTTTTTCCTACATTTCAACTTTGGTGAATCTGACAATTATGTGTCTTGGAGTTGCTCTTCTCGAGGAGTATCTTTGTGGCGTTCTTTGTATTTCCAGAATTTGAATGTTGGCCTGCCTTGGTAGGTTGGGGAAGTTCTCCTGGATAATATCCTGCAGAGTGTTTTCCAAGTTGGTTCCATTCTCCCTGTCACTTTCAGGTACACCAATCAGACGCAGATTTGATCTTTTCACATAGTCCCATATTTCTTGGAGGCTTTGTTCATTTCTTTTTACTCTTTTTTCTCTAAACTTCTTTTCTCGCTTCATTTCATTCATTTGATCTTCAATCACTGATACCGTTTCTTCCAGTTGATCGAGTAGGTTACTGAAGCTTGTGCATCTGTCACGTAGTTCTCATGTCACAATTTTCAGCTCTATCAGGTCATTTAAGGACTTCTCTACATTGGTTATTCTAGTTAGCCATTCGTCAAATCTTTTTTCAAGGTTTTTAGCTTCTTTGCAATGAGTTTGAACTTCCTCCTTTAGCTCGGAGAAGTTTGATCGTCTGAAGCCTTCTTCTCTCAACTCATCAAAGTCATTCTCTGTCCAGCTCTGTTCTGTTGCTGGCAAGGAGCTGCGTTACTTTGGAGGGGGAGAGGCGCTCTGATTTTTAGAATTTTCAGCTTTTCTGCATTGCTTTTTCCCTATCTTTTTGGTTTTATCTACCTCTGGTGACGTACAGATGGGGTTTTGGTGTGGATGTCCTTTTTGTTTGTTAGTTTTCCTTCTAACAGTCAGGACCCTCAGCTGCAGGTCTGCTGGAGTTTGCTCGAGGTCCACTCCAGACCCTGTTTGCCTGGGTATCAGCAGCAGAGGCTGCAGAAGAGTGAATAGTGCTGAATAGCAGATATTGCTGCCTGATTGTTCCTCTGGAAGCTTTGTCTCAGAGGGGTACCCAGCTGTATGAGGTGTGATGTATCAGTCTGCCTCTAGTTGGGGGTGTCTCCCAGTTAGGCTACTCGGGGGTCAGGGACCCACTTGAGCAGACAGTCTGTCCATTCTCAGATCTCAAACTCCTTGCTGGGAGAACCACTATTCTCTTCAAAGCTGTCAGATAGGGATATTTGAATCTACAAAGGTTTCTGCTGCCTTTTGTTTGGCTACACCCTGTCCCCAGAGGTGGAGTCTACAGAGGCAGGCAGGCCTCCTTGAGCTGTGGTGGGCTCCACCCCGTTCGAGCTTCCCGGCTGCTTTGTTTACCTACTCAAGCCTCAGCAATGGCGGGCGCCCTACCCCAGTCTCGCTGCCGCCTTGCAGTTAGATCTCAGACTGCTGTGCTAGCAGTGAGGGAGGCTCCGTGGCCATGGGACCCTCTGAGTTAGGCACGGGATATAATCTCCTGGTGTGTTGTTTGCTAAGACCCTTGGTAAAGCGCAGTACTAGGGTGGGAGTGACCTGATTTTCCAGGTGTTGTGTGTCATGGTTTCCCTTGGCTAGGAAAGGGAATTCCCTTCCCCCTTGTGCTTCCCGGGTGAGGCGATGCCTCTCCCTGCTTCAGCTCTCACTCGATGGGCTGCACCCACTGTCTGACATGCCCCAGTGAGATGAACCTGGTGCCTCAGTTGGAAATGCAGAAATCACCCATCTTCTGTGTCGCTCACGTCGGGAGCTGGAGGCTGGAGCTGTTCCTATTTGGCCATCTTGGAACCACCCCCGAGACATTGTCTTTAAGAAAAAAGTTGTGGTCATCTAAAGTTCATGAGCTGTGTAGTCAAATAAGTGAAATAAGAATTGATGAGATTAAAGAAAGATTTTTTAAAAAGTTTTCTGAGCTCACGTTTAAATGCATTTTTTTGGCTGGGTGCAGTGGCTCACACCTGTAATTCTAGCACTTTGGGAGGCCGAGGCAGGTGGATTACTTGTGGTGAGGAGTTCAAGACCAGCCTGACCAACATGGTGAAACCCTTTCTCTACTAAAAATACAAAAATTAGCTGGATGTGGTGGTGCATGCCTGTAATCCCAGCTACTCTGGAGGCTGAGACAGGAGAATCGCTTGAACCCGGGAAGCAGAGGTTGCAGTGAGCCACTTCAGCCTGGGCAACAGAGTGAGACTCCATTTAAAAAAAAAAAAGCATTTTTTTTTCTATCAACCAAACCACAAATGTTTATGAGTATTTGTGTATGTGAGAATGACAAAGAGGTGTTAATTCAAGACTTGCCCTCAAGAAATTCTTAATCTGGCGCAGTCTAAAGGCACATGGACAGATGATCAGGACACTAAATAGGAAGCACAGAGAACAAGAAGGGCTTAAAGAGTTCAGAGGAAGCAAAGGGTGCTGTGTGCTGAGACAGGCAGGAAACTTTATGGGAAAGAGCTAGGGAAAGAGACCACCATAAAAACCTAGGAAAGAAATGGCAGATTGATTTTGCATACTGCTAACAGAAACACATGACCTTCTACGCATTGCCGTGGAAGGGCTCCCAGGAGACCTCATCTTCACATAGGCCACACAGCCATACCTAGGCCATAGGGACCTTTGCCTGTGATCGTCACAGGAACACAGCCAGACAGCCACTCTTGTGAGGAGCTGCCACAGGTAGTTTCGCTTATCTGCCTCCCTAGTTCTGGTAAGGCAAAGGTCTTTCCACCTCAACCCCCTTTGGGATGTGAATGCAAGCTATAAAACTGCTTGGCTGGCCAGGCACGGTGGCTCACGCCTGTAATCCCAGCACTTTGGGAGGCCGAGGCGGGTGGATTGCCTGAGGTCAGGAGTTCGAGACCAACTTGACCAACATAGTAAAACCCCATCTCTACTAAAAACACAAAAAATTAGCTGAGTGTGGTGGCATGTGCCTATAGTCCCAGCTACTCGGGAGGCTGAGGCAGGAGGATCACTTGAACCCGGGAGGTGGAGGTTGCAGTGAGCCAAGACCGCACCATTGCACTCCAGCCTGGGCAATAAGAGTGAAACTCTGTCTCAAAAACAAACAAAACACACACAAAAAAAACCCCAAAAAACTGCTTGGCTGTGGTTTAGAGTTGGCTCCTCCATGACATGGTAACCCTCCACTCACTCACGTCTTCTGTCAACTGGCCCCTCTGGCTTGGTATCTTCCTGTGGGATTAGGAACATGGGAAGTTGACACTGTGCCAATCTTGCTTATGTAGCTGTGTAACAAACTGTCTAAAGCCATTTGGGCTCACTGTCTCCTTACAGGCCAAACCTATGGAAGTGTGGCAAGCCAATCCATCAGCTGTAGTAGTTGCTGCTGCTTAGTGTCTGCTTGCTTGACTGACTGATATGTTTAGGTCAGGGAGGGTTGACAAGAAGTGGCCAATGCATTGGCAGGTGAACTAACTTTTCCCAAGTGAAGCAGCTGGAAGATGCAATTAAAACCATTCAGAAAAAGCTGGGTGCGGTGGCTTGTGCCTGTAGTCCCAGCTAATCAGGAGGCTGAGGTGGGAGGACTGCTTGCACCTAGGAGCTGGAGACCAGCCTGAGTGATATAGGGAGACCCCATCTTAAAAAAAAAAAATTCAGAAAAGTTGTAGCACAGGCTGGTGCAGTTATTTGGAATCCTTTAGGACATAATTCAGAAGGTGGCTTGTCCTGAGGCAGAACAAACATAGGGTTGAATTAAAGAAGCTCTGGCTGGGTGTGGTGGCTCATGCCTGTAATCCCAGCATTTTGGGAGGCCAAGGTGGGAGGATCACTTGAGACTAAGAGTTTGAGATCAGCCTGGGCAACAGAGAGAGACCTGACTCTCTCTCTATAAAAAAACTGTTGCTAACTACTGAGTCGAATGGAAAACTATCCTTTGTAATTCAAATTGTGCACGGTAGCTTTTTTCCACTTTCCTATTTATCTCCATACATCACCTCCCCCGGACCTGCCTCACACACAAACATGTCAGGCTGGGAAAAACTATGACTACTATATAATTAATGAATTAATGAGCAGGTCTTTAAAAGGGTCATTTATTTAAAGTTTCAGCACATTGCCATATGTACTTCTGTATCTGCCACTGCAAACACATGTAAACAAGATGGGAATTATTTTACAACATGGATAAATACCTTGTATGAAAGCATGAAACAGCAGCCTGTGTAAATAGAGCCTTCTGGGGAAATCTGGTTTTCAGAAAGGAGAGAAGCTTTGTATGCATGGATCTCTGAGGAAGTTTTTCCCATAATTTGTATAGGGAATTTTAGTCTATTCATTGATTATATACATTTCTCTTAAGGCTTAAGACATTATTAAAAACTTGGCATGATCCTATATAATTATATTCTATTATACATGATATGATATTCTATTATATACGTAATACTTGGCATTAGAGAAGGAATGTTAAGTTAAAATACAATTTTCTTGCAATCAGATTTTCTGGTTCTGAGAAGTGCTTCTAGGTTCAAGGTCAGGCAGCAATTCTCTTTCATATGTTCTCAGAAATCTCTACTCCAGTACAGTCCACGTTGTGTAACAGTGGTTAACAGCATGAGCTTTGGGATCAAAGTGCTGGGTACAAATGCCAGCTACACCTGGGGTAATTCTGCATAAGACATTTAAGCTGCTGTTCCTCAGTTTCCTCTCTCCTGCCTGTGGGCAACAGGGCATATCTGGTAGTGGGGCTGTGAGTAGTAAATGAGATAAATCACACAAACTGCTTAGTACACAAGGTAGCACATGGTGTGCTATAATTATTATGTCATAACTTATTAACATACTGACACAATATATCATCATTTTTGATAGCAAGTAGAGTGTTACCTGGTATAAGTAAAACTATATTTTGATCATCTTGAGGCTTGCCGTCTTTTTTTTTTTTCTATCTTTACCCTCCTTTGAAAAAAATGAGCGTAGTCAATATTGGGTGATGATGAGCAGAAAAGGGATTATGAACACAATGCTGTACAGGTAATTACAGTGGCTCCCAACAATGAAATATGTATGCGGCGTTCTTGTGACTTTGCAGGAATTGATTGCTTTAAAATATGCTTCAGTTGCCGAAACTTCCATGACTTATGACAACTTGAATACCTACTATCTTGTTGCGGAAAACAAACGCAAGTCTCTTTCTTTAGGTACCATGGTATCAGTATCCAACTTACAACACTTGAGACTTACTTTAAGAGACACGACTTTCTAATATTTGAGTTTTTAACGACATCTGGCCCTTATTTAACCATCACATTTACATCCAATTCCTGCAGGCATAGTTTTGTTGTTTAAGCTTGGCTAGATGCCCTCTGCAGAAAGCCTTTGCTTTAATGCATACAATTCCACAAAAACTGCTAGAGTTCCCTGCTCTCTTCTCACCCCTGCCACTGTACAACAATAGCATGTAAAGTTTCATCTTGAATTTCAAATAAGAAGGTAAAATAATAAGAAACTATGTTGCTGGAGAATTAGCTTTATGTAGTGGCCATTGCTATGACATATTCAGCTTGATGCCCTTAGATTATTTGCAGAAGTGTTTATGTACTATGAAATGTTCGGCCAGAGCATACAGGAAACTGTAAAATATTTTATGAGATGTATACATGGTTGATGGTAGAATTTTAAATGTAGCCTGGAAAGGTTCTATCCAAATTCCAGGGGGGCAGATGAGAGAAAATGTTCTCTTTAGTGATTCCGTTTTACACAAGAGGTTATATGAACTGGAAAGCATTGCTTGATTTAAGAACTATGTCAAAAAATTCATAAAATTAAATTTTATAATTCTAAACAAGTAAACGTGCTTTCTTTCAGACCAAGAATCACCAGTTATGTTTATTTGTCTTCTACATGGTAAAAGCATTAGACATGGCTTATTATTTTTAAAAAATAAAGAACAGCAATAAATGAAGGGTTCTCCCCAGATACAGGAATTATATACACCATTTAAAAATATTTGTGCTTCTGATGGTGTGCAAATAAAAAGTCTTGGTTTTAAAATTGAAACAGTATTTTTGAGTCACAACTATTACAATATAAGAAGGCAGGAAAGCTAATGACATAACCTCTAAATGGCACATTCAGAAAGTCATACTTCCAAATTTAGGTGAAGGGAGAAATATTTCTACTTTCTTTACCCTTAAATCTAAGAAGCAGTATCAAGAGAGGCTATTTATTTATTGGCTTATTTATTTTCAAATTCAGTCTCTAAAATACAAGGGACAAAAAATAGAAATTAGCTTTGTATATTCCCTATTGACTTAGGGTTAAGCCTGATGTGTAAGATAACAGACTGTTTACTTAATACCACAGTCACATTGAAGATTTTACTGTATAAACGTATGCTTTAGGATGTATCCATAATTAGTATAGTTTTTAAATAAATTTACATTGTTGTCAAGGATAAATATACCATAAAACCCCAACATGTCTTAGTAATATTCTTACTAACCCAGTATGGCAGAAAATACTTTATAATACCAGACTGAAAATTAGGGACCATCGATTCTTTTCTCTGTTCTGTCACTACCATTATTGAGTGATCTTAGGAAAGTCACTTTTCCTCTCTAGGCCTTAGTTTTTCCATCTGTAAGATAAGCAGCTGTTCTCAATGATCTCTAAGACTGTCTTCTGCTCTAATATTACAATTATTGGGAAAATAATTTATTGAAGTCAAGTTTTCTTAAATGTTTCTTCTGTGAATTTTCTTTTATTTCTATAGTCACTGCTGAAGGAAATTTTATTTCACTTCAAATTTAATATTGTGCAAAGAGTCACAGAAAGAACCTAAGTATAAAAAATAGAAAAAGGAATGAAAAATATTGAGTAATTATGGGGACATGTAGGCTGGTTTAGGACAGACATAAATGACCTTGCTTTATTCTAAATTCAGCTTACTGGCTTATGATGAAAAATGAAAGGTTATTATATGAACTTGGCAAAACCAGATTTTATAAATAATTACCTGTCAGACTGTTCAAGATAGACAAACATATGCCAGACCAACAAAAACACAGACCTGTCATATTTCTGAGAGAAATGTACGTTGAGTCTTCCTTCTCTGGGACTATAAGGAGATCAGGTAGAATAAAATGAAGGAAAAAAAACCCAAACCCTGTATTTTCTGCTTTGTGTGTACTTTAAAATGTATAATGTGGGAGAGAAGGAATTTTGATGTGATAAATTAGCCCCCGAAAATTTTATACCATCTATAAGCATGGCATATCAAAACCAAATACAATAAATGCTATCGTTTAAAAGTTAGCATGTTTACTTCAAGCTTATAATTTCCCATGATTATGGATGACAGGGAAAATAAGAATGATGATAAAAATAAAAGTTTGATCATACATTTTAACAAGCATAGATGGAACATCAAAACCCTTTGGGAATATTTTAATATTATATATCTGTGATTTTGTTTCTGAAATTCAAATTTTTTCTAAAAAGATTAACATAGAGCAGGTAAATGACAGTTAACAAATGTAAATAATGTGGCATAATCATATTAACAGAGACTCATAATACTTTGGCCACAAGAAAAAGATCTTTCATATTTCTCATTTCTGTTTTTATTCTTTAGAGAGAGTGTTTCAAAAGTAAAATTATACAAAACTCCCACAGAATTAAAGAAATAACTTTCTGTTTTTGCAACTGAAGTTTAATCAGGAACTATACACTTACATCTGCTATATTTTGGTTTGTTCCGAGGAGTTACGGTTCCTCATTTACTGGAGAAAGTATAGATGCCAGAAGGGTAGCTCGGCTGCTAACAGCAAGAAATTACCCAGCCCACATTTCCAGTCTAGGTGTGGTAGTGCTTTGAAGGGAGGAAGCAAGAAATCACTCTGCTCCCCTTCTACTAATTCTGAATACTTGGCTTCTAAATGTGTATGGCATGTGCAGGAGTGGTGGGTCTGGGGATTGGAGGAACAGGAAAAGGAGGGGAATGAAGATGGAGGAAGAGGTTCTGTGTGAGGAAAAACACACATGAAAGGCAGATGGCAGGAAGTTGGGAAGAAGGCATTGAAAATGACACATACTGTAAGTGGAGTGAAGGGGAAAGGAGGTGGGAACAGGTGATTTATCAGGTCTGTTAAATCTTTGATTACTGTAAGTTTATAAAGTGGATAGCTGTCAATAAAATATGTAGTCAACAAATGTTGGAAAGTAAAGTTGATGGTATAAGGGAAGGCGAAAACTCACTGTCCTTTTAATTTTGTTTCCTTATTCCAAACCTGGATTATAAAATGTATCAAATAAAACACTGACAAAAGACTAGATGGGGCAACCACTGCTTTTAAGATATGTGAACTGAGGGCAGTAAATCTACTCAAATTAAAATTTCAAAATTGTGTGATCTGCATTCTTGTCCACCTACACACTATCCTAAACATCCTGCCATTAATTAGCTGAACAGCCCATCTAGTAAACAAGACTGATGGTTGTGGGGCTGGAAAAGAGCAGGAGTCAGCAAGTTGGTAGTCACAACAAACCAGCCCACTCCCTCAGATAAAAGAAAGGTAAATTTGCATTTTATTTTGTTCACAAGAAATCACCTTAATATAACACTGCCTTTCCTGTTGTTGCGGGCACATCACAGTTGTCACATCAGCAGGCTAGAAAAGCCATCCCACTCCTGCGGTAGGCATTCTGTCAAAGAAAAAGAAATCTGCAATGAATTATCACATCAAGTCAAACAAGGAAAGGAGGCAAAAAGCAAGCAGAGCCTTCTTCCTGTTTTGTAGACTCTGCTGGCTACAATCTAATAGAATGCTTAATCTGAATATTTCTGGTGGCAAAACTATAGCAACCATTCTGTCCGTTAAAAAGTCGGTGTGGTTAGCGAGTGGTTAGTGATTCTATTTTTGGGAAGTAGGAGATACACAAAATAAGACATCCCATTTTGTTAACTGATTGGGCTTGGTTAGGCCAAAGAGATGTATTGAATCTGTTTGTCTTTTATAAACATGTGTTCTCTATTCGACATGCTCAGGATCACTTCTAACTAAGTATCTTAATAGTCTATAAATTACTGACTCATTACTGGCCCTTCCCAGGCCTAATTTATAGTCTGAGTGAAAAGCTATCGGAACGGACACTAATAGAGGCCTCTCCTCCCCAGTAAAATATGATTATCTCAAAGGAGTTCTGTATTACTCTGCATATTGTAGACAGTATCAAAAAGGCAAATCTTATATAATTTTATATACATACCTGTACATACAGATGTACACATGTATATGCATGCTGAAATAAAATACTCCCATAAAAGAAAGTGGGAAAATGGATTCTAAGTGCAAAAATATAATACATTCCAGTAAGGAAAGAAAAATTGCATGCTTTTCATTCCAAGAGATATATTTTGCATTTCAGTGTTGGGAGACCTGGACCGCACAGGGTCTCTGTAACATCCTGAATCTCACTGTAAGACCCAGAGTGGAGAAGAACTAAAATTCAGGACTTGGGAATAAAATTTCCCTTTCACTGGCACATTTTTCATCATTTAAACTAGTAACAGTCACATCCAGAGAACTCATAACCTTCAACTGGATGGAATTTTCCTACAATCTGTTTTCAGAAAAACAAAGAAAATCATAAAATTTCATGTTAGGGATTTTTCCCCCTTAGGCTTATAACTCTGAAGCAGTTCTGGAGTCTGTATACTTCCAGCCCAATGAATTAATCTTGAACAGCCACAGCCATATTTTAAGAAATATAGAATAACCTTTTACAATCAAGATAATGCTGTGGAGGCAGTGAAATCTTCATCTTAAAAAAATAATTAAACCACATTAATAATTATACTATAAACGGAAAGTAGACTTAACCCTTTTAGAAAGACTTCCATCAACATGAAGTGAAACAAATACAGTTTTCTAGATAACCTTCTGTTAATCATAAAATTCAATTAACTTGAAAACCTTCTCTCCAAATATCCTGCTTAAGAAGATTTACTATGCTTGTCAGGCTTTGGCGCCCTGGCTGAAATTTCTTCGGTTAGTTATGCTGCTACGCAGTTCACTCCAGATCAGTGTAGCAGGGATGACAAAACAGTGGCACATTCCAAGTGTCATTCCTCAGTATTCTTTCTGTGAGCTTGTTCTTTACCATGGGGCTTTTTGTGTTGTACAACACTTCTGGATTGAAGAAAACATTCTAACAAGGACTAGAAAATTCCAACTCTACTTCCTAAAATTGTGCGCTATAGAACAGTGTTAAATGAATGCCTCAGAGAGCCACAAATAACTTGTAGGAATGCACAGGGTGTCTTCCCACAACCACAGGCAGGGGAGCCTCACCTATGAAACAGCTCCTACCACCATGGCTGCCTTACAGAGGCTTATGCCAAGGTAATACTCTTAGCTTCCTCACCCTGGTATTTTAAATTTTACAACCACAGTGACAATCTTTAACATAATGTACTATTTAAAGCACAGGGATGGTTTTATATGGAGTTAAATGGACCTAGGAGTAAGGCTGCATTCCTTCTAAAGGTAGAGTGTTGAAGTGAGCCTTGCTTGAGAAAGGAGGTTTTGGCTTAGAGGGAGACTGAGTCTTAGCTGGGTTCACCTGAGAAATAACTAGGTTTTAATGTTTTCAGATGGGGCAATAAGAAATAGTTCTTATTACCATGGAAAAGGTCACTTTTGAAAGATCAATTCACCTTCACAGGTGATTTATCACTGCTTTGCAAACAATTAAAAGATTACAGGCGTATTTCATAACACAGATCCTATGAGAAAATCAAAGTTTAGAGTTGACCCAGATTTCTGTGATGAGTTCTTCCTATTTTAATTCTAAAATAAAGAAGGAACAAACAAGCATGTGTAATTAGTGAAGAGCAATTTCAGTAAACATATTCCCTAGGGTGCTCTATTTTGAGTCACTGCTTTTTCCTTTTGATGTACAAAGGATGTACGTTGTCTATGTAAGGCAATTATGGGAACGTCCCAACTTTGGCATGCTTTCCAGAGTAAGCAACTTTACAGGAAGATGGATGAAGACAGCTCATCTTCACGTCAACTGTAAATTTCTCTCTATTTGTGTTGCAAATGTTGAAACTAAATTTAAACAGTGCTTGGTGTGAGGGCCTTCCAGAGGCCACATTCTCATGGAATACTTTGTGTCCCACTTACTTTCTTCTGTCAGACCCTATGAATGATTCCCAGTTCTGTATCTTTATAGACACCCCTAGTTAGTAAAATCCAGGCTTTGACCAGAAACAGGACTTCCACCCACTACTGAAAGTTATAGATTAATCAATAACACAATCAGACCTCCCCAACAAACTGGATTCTACATGCCTATATACTACTTAAGGTTCATTTCTGATTTAATAAAGTTCTATTCTCCACATCAGTTGCTCCTTTGTGAATTTGCTGAAAAGGTCAGACATTTTAGCATCTCTTAAAGTTCACAGCAAAGACAATACTTAATGTTTTTAAGGCCCAATTGGTTTTAAAATTAGAAATTCATAGTTCCCAGTTTTTTTAAAATTGAGGACCCAATTTTGGACATTCATTTATAGCACCAAATTATGACCGGTGCCATTATGTCAATCTACCTGGATAAGCAGATACAGATTTTACCTACTGCACTGGGCACTGGTGGGGTAATTAATTTCTAAGTGTGCACTTTTTAAAATGACTTTTTTTTTTTTAACTTCATATGGACAAGCTAGAGAAAACATTTAAATCCCATCGTGGTTTACTTCTGTTTTTTATGGGTTACCATAAATTGGTACATCTATGAATATTAAAAAGATTAATATTTTTCTTAAGCAAAAGGACACATGCTACAAAACTTATTTTATAGTTCCAACTTAAATGTTACTGTGTATTATTTTTGCCATTAGCCTAATTATTAAAATATTTACTATAAACACCAGTCTTTCTTCCAGTACAGACTTGTTTTATTCTATTACTTTTCCTGATTCTCTTCTGCTTTCTCAAATCTTAAATAAACTAGCATAAGAATTTCACTGTAGTAAGTCCCAAACTCTCTTATGAATACTTTATTTCTCAAAGGCATAAGAAAGAGGTTTTGGTTCTATTGTCTGAATTCCTATAAATTTGCTTAATATGATTTTGGCAAATCTTTACTGAGTTCTTACTCTGTAAATCACTGTGTGCTTGGTGGTACAACAGGACACAAAGATAAATAGACAGTCCCTGGCTTCACTAAACTTCTAGTTTCACATTCAAGTTTTAACCGCCACAAGTAAAATGCACTGAGAGGTCATTCTCAACGTGAGAAAGGAGGGAGAAAACAAAGCTTTTGTTTTTTTGCTTCTAATCACAATATTTAATTTGAACTTACACTTTAGAAAGGCACGAGATTTGTCTATTTCTCAAAGTAGGGAGGGGCAAAGATTAAAAAATGCTGAGATACATGGTTTTATGGTTTATGAAATATTTTCATGTCTGTATCTAATTTGAGCCTTACCACAATTAGTAAAAGAGTAGATTTTGGATTTAAAACCCAGGGCCTGTGTTCTTTTCATTATACTACATTGTCTTACAATAAACAAAACAAACAAACCAGTCTCCTGCCCCAGTTCCACCCACAGCACTGTAGATACACATATTCTCTTAGTCCCAACAAACTCAGTTCTTGCTAAACATCACTTAAAGAGTAAATTACAATTTTATTTCAAATTTAAGCTAAATCAGCCAGGTACAATACTTCAGAGTACAGACATGGACCTTGAATCTAAATCATCTTCACTCTGGAGGTTTTCTCAACTGCTGCTTATTTTCCAAACTAACTTTAAGAATAGTGTATAGTGTAGAACATTGCACCCCAATCACTTGGGGAGCTTTAAAAGATGCAGATGCTGTAGCTCCAGTTCTTCAGAGCCAGTGGGTCTGAGTGGAGTTTAGGCTGTGGAACATTTTAGAAGTATCCCAGGTGCATAGTGAGAGTTGAGAACAGTGGTAAAATGGATGAGGAGACCATTAACAGGACCCAGTAATGGTTTTGTCAATAAATGGAACATTTTCAGAATCTGTCGTGACTAGGGAGTAAATATTTCCTAATGGAAATTCTAATTTTGGCATTTAGTAAATTTAACATGGAAGAGGCAGAAATTGAAGTTTTCAGACTGTGGCTTTTACCCATAGCAGATGGGTTACCTATATCTCCACACTTTTAGGTTATCTATAGACTATGCATTGCTTTCCCCCCCGCAGATGCTGAGATGCCACTATTATGTTTAATACTATAGTGAAAAAGGAATTTGGAACTAAGCCTGCTAAAGCAAGCTGAACAAACCCTTTACTAACATCTAAATCAACAATAGAACTTTGGAAAGTATCTTTGTGAATTCCTCTGGCCCCATTCTTAATTTAACATGAAAAAACTAATGCCCAGAGAGAGTGACCCGTCCGCAGTCACATGGGGAAAAGCCCAGGATTCCTGACTCAGTTTAGGGCTTGTTGCAGATGGTTCTGATTCTGCCCAAAGCTATGTGTTTAGCTTCCCCAGCCTTAATAGGGAAAACAGATGCAGGGAAAGAAACAGTTTTTCTGGATAAAGAACAGCCCTTGGGAGCAGAACAAAAGTGAAGAAACTGGTGGTGGTGGTGGGAGAGGGTTAGGGGAGGGGGAAGGAAGGAACACAATTATGTCCGAAACAATATAGCTGAGCAGGTAGAGGTCAAGCCATTATAAGCTTTGAGTTCTACTTTGGGCTTTTCTGCTTTATGATTAGCCCTCCCCTGGAGACTCACTTAATTTTCCTGAGTGCCCAAAATAATAATTCTGATAAATGAACAAAGCATCAAAATAAGATAAATATAGTTGAAAGGTTCTGTGGCAAATGTATGCATCTTTAGGACTTTCAAGGGGGTGATACACCATGTGTTTTCATGGAAGTCTTACTATGGCTATGCTCGGTGTCTGATTTTGGGCTGAGCAAATAATATGGCCTGCGTGGAGCTATTTGGAGTTGGCAAGTTTGGGTTAAATCCAGCAGTAAAAGGGACAATAAAAAGATTTGGAGCATACATTCACCCTTTCCCAAACTACTGTTAACTCCTGATGAACTAAGTATAGATTATAGATACTTTGTCTCTAGGATGATTTGTGGGCCACAGGAGCTGCCCTGTTACCAAGAGCCTGGGGATTTTCCAAATTCTTCACATCCTGGGATGTGAGGGCACAGAGGGTTGAGGCTGAAGGGGATGAAGATGAGCACAGAGGGTTGAGGTTCTATACTGGCTTTGCTTTGCTGGGAGAAAAATGTAGGGAGGTAGTGGAATAAACTAGAAGGAATAGGCTTTCACTAACTCTTACTTATTAACTTAACCTAAATGTCTGGTTTATTGGAATACTCAGTTGAGCCACAGTTGGGAAGGTAGGTACATTTCTGAATTTCATGTATAAATGATGTTTTGGTCAACTAAATTGTCCCCCTCTCTGTCCCACCCCACTCCCAAGCTTTATAGTAAAAATCAATCAGTCGTGCTTGTAACAGGCCTTTTTCAATCTCTCTTCTGGTAGAAGAGACTATGCCAAATTGTCTCAAACTTAGGTTGTTTCATATTCTACTGCTTCCACATGTCCAAATTCAGCCCTGGCCTCTGTGAGGTCATTAAATTCCGAGTCTAAGCCCTCTTTTTTGCCTAAGATCCAGCCCTGGTCTCTGTGAGGTCATTAGATTCTGAGTCTAAGCCCTCCATTTGCCTAAAAAGATGACCGTGCCCTGAAAGACATATTGTTTTGCTTTAATACTATAAATCTTGGAAGCTCAGGAGTTTCATATGAAAGCTATGCAATCGCTTTTTTTTTTTTTTTTTTTTTTTTTTTTGAGGCGGAGTCTTGCTCTGTCGCCCAGGCTGGAGTGCAGTGGCACTATCTCGGCTCACTGCAAGCTCTGCCTCCTGGGTTCACGCCATTCTCCTGCCTCAGCCTCCCGAGTAGCTGGGACTACAGGCGCCTGCCACCACGCCCGGCTAATTTTTTTGTATTTTTAGTAGAGATGGGGTTTCACCGTGTTAGCCAGGATGGTCTCGATCTCCTGACCTCGTGATCCACCCATCTCGGCCTCCCAAAGTGCTGGGATTACAGGCTTGAGCCACCGCGCCCGGCCGCAATCGCTTTTTAAAAGATAAAATATGCCCCTTTCTTTGCTGGCCTTGTGTCTGCGTGTGGGCAAGATATTTAATTATAATGAATAAAGCCGAATGGTGGTCTAAGACTCTTAAAATCAAAGTGGGAATCATGGCTGAATTTCATTAGCAAACATAAATAAAATAGGCACATCTTGTTTGCACCATGCCATGTGACTTTTCTCCTTTTGATAATTTCATTCTAACTCTGATATTTCAGGGGATCTAAATTAAACCATATGATGTATAACACTGTATAACATGCAAAACTCATCATTAAACATTTTTCTTTTGTATACTTGCCCTATGTTATAAATATCCTGTCAGAAGCAGAGCCTTGATTTAACAACAGTGGAGGGAGCCCTGCCCTTTAAATAAGAGGTCTTCTCTGGCTGGCAGAATGGGAAAAAAACATAGTATTAACTCTCATTGTAGTCCAAGTAACCCAAAGCCCAAAAATCTTCAGGAACTTGTCATTTTATGCTTGATTTTTCTCTAAATCTATGTCAGTCTCTTCTTATTAAAAATACTAACATTGGGCTTTTATAAATTCTTGAGTTATTACCAAGTTGTTTCAGCAGTCTGAATACAAAAATCTCTAGATTAAATTTAGTCATTAAAAATTACCATTCATAATTGCCCGTCATTGCAAATTATGAGATATATTAAGACTTTTTTGTTGTTGAGCAAAATAATTAAGTGGTTAATACAACATTGTATTTTAGGAAAAAAAGGGTTTTTGTAAATATTATCTTTAGCAATTTTATGAGACTATGTATAAATTATTCTTTCCATGACACTGTATGCACTTATATACATCTATGTTTAATAATAATTTAATGCCAATCATATTAAACTTGTCTTCAGCTACTTTTATATTAATGACAATCAAAACAAATGTCTCAAATTATTCCAAGCTGCAAACACATATAAGTAAGCATTTTCGGTTCACATACTGTTACCAAAAATTAGAATCAATAGTAGGTTTGTAATAGATAACATAATATACTCTTTTTTACAATCTTGGTTTTATAGCCATGTTACTCAATTGGATTATCAAGGTCTTAGACAATACTGATACAAGATGAAAACAAAAAGAACAGCCAAAAAGTGCCAAATTGGCAGGAGTTAGTAACCCAAATAACAATTGTTTGGGGGCTAAGCTCTAACAACAGTTAATTCTCATTTCACTTGAGTAACCTATAACCTTCAGAAGGAAGGGAACTTAATGTTCTATTTATTTCTGTATGTCTAAGGCATAACCCAATGCATGAAATAAGTTAAATGCTTAATAAAGAGTCATCTAATGAATGAATGAATTTGACTAGCAGGTGGCTTCTTTTCCTCTGGGCAATACTGGGAAATACTGATGTGCTCATCATTAGAGCAGGGGCTGGATAGTCTCAGTGCCCAAAATTGGACTCAGACCACACACTTACCATTTTGCAAGAGAACCATCAGTGCCAGTTATTAAGAAAACTAAGTGACCTTGATAGCTCAACTGCTGGCAAGAGTTGCAAAGCAGTTATTCTGATATTAGGTCTCAGGTCCCAATGGGAGCATTTCTGGGCTTCTCCTTACTAATTATCAGTCAACAGTGAAAACTTATGCATCAATCAAGCCAATTGCTTTGTTTGCCAGAAAAAAGTATTCAACTCATCTAAAACAACACTGTGAAATTATTTTGTTGAGTCTATAAACATTTTAGGTTCAAATACTCTGTTATCAAAAATTATAATCAACGGTAAGTTTGCAGTAGATAATATAATTTTTTTTTACAATCTTGGTTTTGTAGTCATGTTACTCAGTTGCATTTTCAAGGTCTTAGACAATACTGATGCAAGACAAAAACAAAAAGAAAATACTGTTGCGATGGTCTTCCCCCCCTCTTCTCAATGGCCTTTGCCACATTAAAACACAACACAAGGAGTAAGAATACAGAGCAATAGCTGTTTGCCAATGGTCAATTCGATTGGACAGTAAATAAATTACAGTTAAGGTCTTTAAGATTTAAAGACAATGAATAAAAAATTATGACAAAAATCAGAAGATGGTAGTTAATAATATCAATTACATTCGGTAGCCACCTGAGAAGATATATTTTTACACTTGATTTTAGCCAAAAGGCTGAGAAATGATAGAAAAGGTGTATGTCTGTATGAACCTACTGTCATTCATTCACTTATTCATTCAAAAAATGCAGAGTACAAGGTACAGTGGATACAGCAGGATCACAGATGTTCCTGCCCTCTGTGGTGAACAGGCTGAGGGGAAAGACACGTATTGAATAAGACATGCCCCAAGTGATGGAAGTTACAAAATGAGAATAGACTGTAAAGGGCTATATAAGAGGGCAGTAGAGGTAGATGGGGTGATCAAGGAGGCTTCTTGAAGAAGTCACACAGCTGAGATCTGAGTTGGGGACGGGAAGGGGATGGGTTCGGGGGACAAAGAAGTATTCCAAGTAAGGCCAAGAGAAGAGAGACCTTGACTTATCTTGTTTCCAAACGCCAAGCTATAGGCTTAGACAATAAATGTTAAATCTGAGACACCAACCCAAACTACCTACCACTAAAGGGCTTATCCAAATTCAGGTCAGAGATACTCATAAGCATTCAACCAAGTGATTCTTTTGAATCACTGCTTTAGGGCCTGGCATAAACTCTTTATATTAAATGAGAGTACTCTCTGTTGGCATTTATTTCCCAGGTGAACTGCTGTGGACTGACAATAGGGGGGCATGCCTCTTCCATACCTTTGTGTCTCTTTCCTTAAAGTTAGGTGTTCTGGAGACATTGTGAACATATGTTTACCTTGTACATACTACACATCTGTATTTCTAAAACAGAGTTGTGTTAATTAAATTTGCCATGGACATTTACAATAATATGCCTTAACCATTCTGAAAATTTATCTCCAACATATCATAAATAACCAAAGTGTCTCCTCTGATGTAAAAGATTAATTTGAACATAGCTATCATATTAAATGACAAGATCTGAGTTGTGGAGCCATCCTAAGTCAGATATATTATTTATGTGGTAGTGACAGTACTCATTTTACTGGATATTATTCTAATTAATTCTAAAAGGTGAGCTTTTGGGTTCATAGTAACTAGGATCCTGCACTGGCCCAGATCACCCTTATCACACTATTGTCCAAGTCAGCTGCCTACTGGGTACACTGTCTCACAAACACAGTGGAAAGGTTTCAGTTTAGCACATCAAAAATAATGTTGTTTGTTTCACTTTTTTTTTTTTTTTTTTTTTTTTTTTGAGACAGGGTCTCGCCCAGGCTAGAGTGATGTGGTGTGATCACGGCTCAGTGCAGCCCCAATCTCCCAGACTTAAGCAATTCTCCCTCCTCAGCCTCCTGAGTAGCTGGGACTGCAGGTGTGCACCACCACGCTCTGCTAATTAAAAAAATTGTTTTTAGAGGTGGGGGTCTCACTTTGTTGCCCAGGCTGGTCTTGAACTCCTGGGCTCAAATGATCTTCTTGCCTTAGCTACCCATCATGCCTGGCCCCTTGTTTCACTTTTAACAGAAGTTACTAGAGTTAAAAATACTTACTAAAAATATGTTATTACTCAACAGCCAAATTAACAAAATGGATCTTCAAAAGGGCCTATGAAAAATTCAGCACCAGTTTTTGACTACAGAATTAAGAAGTCAGTTGAAATTCTTGTTCCAAACTGGTTAGCAAAAGTTGAGATCAGAGTCATCCTTACAAAACAATGTGGCTGTTATATTTCAATAACTTTTACTGTGATTTCTTGAGGACTGGCTGCATAAATTCTACCTTTGTGTATTCTATTTATATAGCAGTCAAATGAAATGTAAACAGGCATTCTATAAAATATAGCTTCACAATGTATAATCTCTATGCTTAAATTAAGGAATAATTTCAACTAGGTTTTAGGAGAAGGGCAAATGGACCTTCCTCTGTCTCTCCAGTCCAATTGGTGGTGGAAGTGACTGGGTAAGCTGGTCTCACTACTTTCAGGACTGCCTGGCCTCCTGTGCATGCAGCCAGTCTCTTGTTCAGCAGACCCGTGGGAGGTGCGAGGAGGTAAGCTATTGCACAAGTAGCTGCCAGGAGAAAAGATGGGAGAAAAAAGCAAAAGAAATATAGTATTTCAATCAAAGTCTAAAATTTGTAAAAGTGGTTTTGGTCTCCATATAGTAAAAATATTTATCCAAGAAACTCCTACTCGGGTGTGAACATCCTACTTCTAGTGGGATTTTGTTTGGCAAAGGTCTGTGAAAGAGTGGAAGCTAATACAGAACATGTCTATAAACAAATTTATTTAGTTAGTACAGATTGACACATTCACTATAGGATTTCAGCAATTACATGTGTAAAACTATTTCCTATAGTGGTTTCCTTTTGTGATTTTTCTAATTTATTCAATCTAGGCCATTTTCATGCATTGACTCTTAGAAGCCCTTTAGCCACCCAGACTGAAATGAACATATGGAGACTCTATGCCTTTTTTCCAATTCTTTGTGTAAACATAATTATATGGTGATATTAAAGAGTCAAACTTCCAATGAAGAAGTCAAATAAGGTTGCAATACCTTAAAACATGATGATGTCATCTAACTAACTTTGGAGAAGAGAAATTTGAGAGTTTGGCTATGATAATGCCAGTATTATCTCTCTGTCTTTCTCTGTGATGTGTCTGCTCCTCCTTTGCCTTCTGCCATTATTGGAAGCTTCCTGAAGTAGATGCTGGCATGCTTCCTGTACAGCCTGGAGAACCATGAGCCAATAAAACCTCTTTTCTTTATAAATTTCCTAGTCTCAGGTATTCTGTTATAGCAAGCAAGAATGTCCTAACAGATATTATTAATTATATGAATTAATAAGTTCCACCTTTTAAACCCTGTTTTAGCCATTATTATATCTCCTATAATGTCTGACATTTAGATGCTCAATACATATGCGGTGAATAGAATTTATTTAAATACTATTCAAGTTAAGGTAGTCCCTGCTATGCTGTGAATATGGTTTTTCCCCACCAAAACTATTTTTTTTAAAGCCTCACCAAAAGTAATGGTAAGGCTTGGTCCTCAATGTGGAAGTGTTGGGAGGTGTTTAAAGACAAACACATGGGAGGTGCTGTGCTTCTCGTAGCCACTGACCAACAAAATATGTAATGATTGGAAGCCTTCAATCATGTGTTTAAATAAATTTTATTAATCACAATGGTATCTAATATGCAATGATTAAAAGCCTTCCGTAATGTATTTAAATAAATCTGATTAATCACAATGGTATCTACATACCACTGAAAAACATCAAGAAAAATCAGTTATTCTCCCTATTAGACAATGCTTAATGCACCTTTGGGTGTGCGGATGTCCCATTGTAAGTATAAGGCTCTTGGGGAACTCAGGTTTGGAAATGCATCTCTGGTCTACATTTGCTTATTCATTTGTTCATTCACTCATTCACAAGTATTTATTAAGTGCCTATGACATGTCAGGCACAGTTCTTAGTGCTGGAGATGTATCGTGAATACATGTGAATCCACTAAATCTTAGTCTGTCTCTGTGTGTGTGTGGGTGGGGGGGGTGTACACACAATGACAGTGGTAAGTGCTATAAAGGCAAATAGGGCAGGATGAGGTGACAGAGACGGCGTGAAAGTGTTACCTCAAAGTGACATTTAGAGGCCTGAATGTAGAAAGCCATGCAGACACCAGAGTGCAGATGGCCTATTAATGGACAGCAGAGTGTGGGTGCTGAAATCATGTTTAAAAGGAAGGCTTTGATAGGATGCCGGGAACGTTGAGAATGACTTGTCTTTCCAACATTTTTTTGTGTGTATATTCTCGGTGAAATGCACATGGTAGGCTCTGAGGAATCAGTCATGGTTCTTATTATATAGGAGTCCCACTTTGGGCTGGGGGTGGGCAGAGGAAGGAAATTACCTAGATGTATGTGTGTATCATGTATATGCATACATGTATATTGGATTTAGAAATATAAATCTTTATTATTCATTAATAATTACTGTTTATTAACATTTATTTAGAAATAAATGTTTCCTCTACAAAAATAGGTAAGAGGTATCAGTGTCAGGACATGAGATCATGAGGCTAGTCAGTGCTGTCCAATTTTCTTGGGATTATTTCAATATAAAGAAATGAATGGAAAGACAGTAAGACATTACCAACCATAAATCATTTAAAGGCTTTTCATGGTGTCATATACCTATTTTTTTTAAAAAAATACTTACATGATACATAAAGATAAGAAAGATTAGTTTTACAAATACCAGTGATATCAGAGCAGTTTCATGGTCTGTGCTTTGACACAAGGGGAACACGATGACAGCCAGGCCTATTTATCCAGTCTCCTGTGAGACAGAAGGGGCCGTTTATCACAGTACTGTACATCAGCACAAGGTTATGGTGGTGACTATGAATACATGATCACATCGGAATGAATCATAATGAATGTTAATGATGTCACTTGTTTTTGGTGGGAGCAAAAAGACATTGCTCAATGAAAAAGACCCATGTCTACTGACTTTTGAAAATAAACATGTTGTTAGGCGGAAGGGAATTATCACCTGGGCACTGTGGCTTCCCAAATGTCCATCCACTGAAGGGAGATTGGATAAAAAATATCCAATATTGCTAGAAATTTTATAAATAGTAAAACATTAAAACCTAGTTTCAGGACACATGCAATTCAGCATGCTAACAAAAAAACCTTTTTGGTAGCAGTAAATTATTATAAATTGTTTTGTATCAGTGCTTTAAGTGATATACATGAAGAAGCATTAGAAATTTCAAAATGAGTTATGTATAATACACAAAAATAGGCAAAAACAATGGTGCTGTACAATCTGATAAAAGACATACATAAAAACCCCACAGCCAGCATCAGTCTTAATGGTGAAAGTCTAAACAATTTTTCCATAAGATCAGGGATAAAGCTAAGATATCTACTCCCACTGCACCTATTCCACCATTAATACCAGATGAAATAAGGAAAGAAAGCAAAAGGCATACACATTGGAAGTGTTGAAATAAACTGCCTGTATTCACAGACAATAATACAATTGTTTACATAGAAAATACCAAAGAATCTACAGAAAACTTACTAGAACTAAGGAGTTAGTAAGGTTATAGGATACAAAATCAACATTAGAAAAGAAAAAAACCTTTATTTCTATATCTAGCAATGAATAAGAAGAAAAAATTAAGAAATTAAAACGGCACAAAAACATAATATTAATCAGGGGACTTTTAAAATACTTGTAAGACCTGTACAATGAAAACTACAAAACACGACAGAGGAAAAATTTTAAATATTAATATATAAATGGAGAGAGATACTGTGTTAATCGATCAGAAGACAATATTGTAAAGATACTTTTCCATAGACTTATCTATAGTCAGTGTAATTCTTTTCTAAATCCTACCAGGCTTTTCTGTAGAAAGTGGTAAACTGATTCCAAATAAAAACTCAAAGCACCTTGAAGAGCCAGAAACACACACACGCGCACGCACAGAAAAAGAACAAAGTTGGGAGGATGCAGACTACCTGATTTTAAAGCTAAAGTAATCAAGTCAGTATGGTATTTCTACAGATAGAAATGCAGATCAGTGAAACAGATGAGAGAGTCCAAATAGACCTACACGTTTTTAGAGTATTTATTTTCAGCATACGTGCCAAGATAATTCCATAGGGAAAGGACATTAATATGCAAAAAAGTGAACCTTGATTCTTACCCCATACCATGTACAAATGTACTTACCCCATGCAGTACAAATATTAACTGAAAATGAATCATAGACAGAAACTTAAGTAACCATAAAAATTCTAGAAGAATATAGGATAAAATTTTTGTGACCTTATGATAAGCAAAGCTTTTTTAGTTAACACACTTATCTGTAAAAAAAGATAAATCAGACTATGTCAAAATTACAAACTCAAGAGAAATGAAAACATGTCCATATTTTATAGGTGAACATTTATATGTTTTTATGTAAACTTTATTCCTAATTGCTCAAAACTGGAAATATCCCAAATGTCCACTACAAAGAAAACAAATGTGGTACACCCGTAGAATGGAACACTCTGAAAATAAAAAAGGAATGCATTATTGATACATGCAGTAACACAGATGAACTTCAAATGCATTATGCTAAACCAAAGAGGTCAGACTCAAAGGGGTACATATATACAATTTGCATTTATATGACATATTACAAATGGGAAAATTATAGGGTCAGAAAACACATCAGTGGTTGACAGAGCTATGGATGGTAGGCGTAGAAGACTGACTATAAATTTCCATTTTGCAGCAATGGAAATGCTCTAATATTTTAATTGTGATGGTGGTTATATGACTATATACATTTGTCAAACAATCTATATATTTTAAAAGAATGGATTTTATTGTATGTAAATTATAACTCAGTAAAATAAAACAACAAACCCCACCCCCCACCCCACAATAATGCTTTTGTTGGAGATAGTCAGGAGTTGTTCATCACAGGCAGGATGTACTTGTTTGGACTTGAACAGTATTAGAAGTATAAGTTTCCAAGTTGTTGGTTTTCTACATGTCAGCACACTACATGTTCACTAGAAAGTCCCAGTTGAAGAGAAAAATTATAAGGCTAGAATTACTTAAGACCAAGGTAAACTGTGTATATAATTATACAATAAATTCCATTCATTTTGGCAAACATTTATTGAATGCTTACTAGTACCAGGCACTTGGGTAGAAACTGAGTGGGAGGAAAATAGATACGTGAGGCATAAAACAGGGTGTCCTGGGACTCACAGGAGTACATCTAAGCCATCCATTCACAAGCTATTGTTGTGAAGTGATATAGCAATCACTACACAGCTCTGAAATGGCATTTCTCTATGGAGGGCTTGAATTCTAATTCTGAAGAAGTGCTCCTTGATAAAGGTATATGAAGTAGCAGGCTTTGAAAAACTGTTTTGGTACTGATATGGAAGGGGGGCAGGGAAGTGCTGGGAAGAGAAGGGCGGGTCCCTGGTAAGGGCTCCACCCTAGGGCCTGTACCCACAGACCTAGGTGAGGAGAGGCACTCGTGCCCAAATGTTGCATTTCCCAAGACCACCCTGGTCCACCATGCCCCCATCCTGTGCCTATAAAAACCTGAGACCCTAGTAGGCACACACACAAGCAGCTGGACATCAAGAGGAACACATTGGCAGAAGAAGACACAAGAGGTTGGATGTCAAGAGGACGTCGAGGGGAGCTCGCCGGCATGAGCCCAGGCCACCGAGCAACCTGATTTCAGGGGAAAATATGTCCCTTCTGGCTCCCCCATCTGCTGAGAGCTACTTCCACTCAATAAAACCTTGTGCTCATTCTTCAAGCCCACGTGTGATCCGATTTTTCCAGTACACCAAGGAAAGAACCCGGGATACAGAAAGCCCTCTGTCCTTGTGATAAGGCAGGGGTCTCACTGAGCTGACTAACACAAGCTGCCTATCGACGGCTAAACTAAAAGAGCACCTGTAACACACGCCCACTGGGGCTTCAGCTGTAAACGTTCACCCCGAGACACTGCCATGGGGTCAGAGCCCACAGTCTGCCCGTCTTTATGCTCCCCTAGAGGTATGGGCATTTGGGGCACTGAACAAGCGAGCCACACCCCCACTGCATTCCCTGTGAGGGGGACAAGGGAACTTTTCCCTTTTCAGTACCATCCCTGATCCTTTGTCCTTTTCATCACTTTGCGTTCTGACTTTGCACTCACTCTGCTCTGTAACTTTAGGCTTGTCAATCACAAACTTTTCCTCAACTTAATGCAAAATGCTACTTAAGGATACCAACAGTTCAATTTACTAATCTCTTCAAGAGTTACACTTAGGCATATTCCAACAAGCTAACCACACAGATAGTGGCAAGAGGCTCAAAGGTAGTTCAGACACCAGACAACCTTATAGTTGAAGGGAGGAACCTCAGAGCCCTTTGATAAAGCATGTGGAGCAGACTACAGAAGAAACAAGGGAGGTTTTAGAAGAGAAGGAGTGGGAAAAAGGAGGTAAGACCAGGATAGATGTCTGTATTGCAGGGAAACTGACAACGGTCTTTGCAGAGAACAGGGGAGGCCTGAACTTTCTGAACATTTTTGTCTCCCAGTTGATTTTCTTTTTTTTTTTTTTTTTCTTTTTGAGACGGAGCCTCCCTCTGTCACCCAGGCTGGAGTGCAGTGGCACAGTATTAGCTCACTGCAACCTCTGCCTCCTGGGTTCAAGCAATTCTCCCGCCTCTGCTTTCTAAGTAGCTGGGATTACAGGCATCTGCCACCACGCCTGGCTAATTTTTGTATTTTTGGTAGAGATGGGGTTTCACCATGTTGGACAGCTGGTCTCAAACTCTTGACCTCAGGTGATCTCCCCGCCTTAGCCTCCCAAAGTGCTGGGATTACAGGCATGGGCCACCACACCCAGCCCCAATTGAAAAGTTTTTTTGAAGACTAAAACAACTTTGCACATCAGGGATGGAGTTTTTAAGGCTTATGGTTTGACTTTCTTGGCTTTTTCTGTGTTTAACTGGAAAACACATAAATGTGACTTTTTTTGTTTGTTTCTGTTTTTAGTAATTGATATTAAGGATGAGATCGAATCCTTGGGCACAAATCAGGACAATGCTCTGAGAACTGGACCCTTAGCATCACAATGAAAGACTAATATTTTGTTTCTTGTATTTTATTTTGGGACTGTGCTAGCTACTACATACTTTTCCAATTGCTGATACAGTTATTTTGTTAGGCATAAAATGCCACTGTTTTTCTTGCGGAAAGTTCTTTTTTTTTTTTTTTTTTTTTTTTTTTGGGCATTTCTGTAAATGACCTGAGACTACAAGTCTGGTCACAATCAAAGTGTCTACACATTTAAGGGAATCAGCCATGATGGGTTATAACACAGATTAGCCGTCACTTAAATATTTACTACAGGGAACAAGAATTGTGAAAACAGCACTTACACTTGTGTTTACATATACCTATTGCCACTTGACTCATTCTATAGCTATCATATTACTGGTTGAATACTAATTTTTAAATGGAAACTTTAACAGTTATGGGAAGAATTTTTTTTTTTTTTGAGATGGAGTCTTGTTCTGTCGCCCAGGCTGGAGTGCAGTGGCAGAATCTTGGCTCACTACAACCTCCGCCTCCCAGGTTCAAGTGATTCTCCTGCCTCAGCTCCTGAGTAGCTGGGACTACAGGTGTGCGCCACCATGCCTAGCTAATTTTTGTATTTTTAGTAGAGATGGGGTTTCACTATGTTGGCCAGGCTGGTCTTGAACTCCTGACCTTGGGTGATTCGCCTGCCTTGGCCTCCCAAAGTGTTGGGATTACAGGCATGAGCCACCGCGCCCAGCCTATGGGAAGATTTTTAAAATGCTCTATCTTTTCTTCTCCTGCTGTTGTCACTGGTGAGATGTCAACCTAAGTTACTATAGACTACTGTTGGAGATGTATGGATTCCACTAATTTTCTTTACCATTCATTACAGAAATATTTTCTTCTAGTGTTGACAGTTATCTCTGTGTCTCTTTTTGTTTTTTTTTTGAGATGGAGTCTTGCTCTGTTGCCCAGGCTGGAGTGCAGTGGCACGATCTCGACTCACTGCAACCTCTGTCTTCCGGGTTCAAGTGATTTGCCTGTCTCAGCCTCCTGAGTAGCTGGAATTACAGGTGTGTGCCACCACACTCAGCTAATTTTTTTTTTTTTTTTTGGATTTTTAGTAGAGATATGGTTTCACAATGTTGGCCAGACTGGTCTCGAACTCCTGTCGTCAAGTGATCAACCCATCTCAGCCTCCCAAAGTGCTAGGATTACAGGGGTGAGCCACTGCACCCAGCCTGTGTCTTTACAACTAAGACTTTTGGAGGTCTTTTATTGATTTCTCTAGCACAGGGACTTTTCTCAACACTGGCTGGTTGTACATTAGAACCACTTGGGGAACTTTTAAATATCCTGAGACCCACTGACACCAATTAATTTCTGGTTAATTCCATCAATTCCAAAGTTCAGCCAGGGCAGAGAACAACTAGGCTAGGGGGAAAAATCAAAACCTTATTTGTTTGTCAGGTTCATTCCTAGTTTTAATTCTCTGTTGTCTTTATTCTTGTGATAAGAACAGTATTAGAGTAATAGTCTGTGTACATTTGTTGTGTGGATCTCTGCAACCGGCCTTTTCTAATAAAGGTTTTCCTGTGAGCTGACTTAATATTATAAGAGAGTCTTTTCTATTACAGACCAATAGATATTATGGAGGTAGACAAGGTACTTCTACAAGTATTCTCTCATTGAACTAACTGTAATTCTGGAAAGCAGGTGGGATTACTATGCCCACTTTAGATGAGAAACTGTGGCTCAAAAAGGTTAAATGATTTTTTAAAATCTCGTGGTTCAATGACAGACTCAGGACTCGAAACAATGACATCTAACATCTAACCTATTACACTTCCTACTACTTCATTCCACCCAACATTCCTTTGAAGGAAATCAGAGGTGAATAAGAGACGACTTTCTTTTTTCTTTTTTTGAGACAGAGTCTCACTCTGTCACCCAGGCTGGCGTGCAGTGGCACGATCTCGGCTCACTGCAAGCTCCGCCTCCCAGGTTCATGCCATTCTCCTGCCTCAGCCTCCCGAGTAGCTGGGACCACAGGCGCCCGCCACCATGCCCGGCTATATTTTTTGTACTTTTAGTAGAGACGGGGTTTCACCGTGTTAGCCAGGATGGTCTCGATCTCCTGACCTTGTGCTCTGCCTGCCTCGACCTCCCAAAGTGCTGGGATTACAGGCATGAGCCACCACGCCCAGCCAGACGACTTTCTTCTTAAAGGCATTTTAGTCTAAATAAACTACTGATAAAAACACTACCTTATAACTTTAATTTCCACTCCAATGTGACATTACAGGCTAAGTCATAGCTGAAGCACTGGATACCATACATGGGAGCAGTTTAATGTAATTTCATGAGATGCCTAGACTATAACATAACGGCCAACAAATATTTGTTGAATAAATTTACCAACTTCCAGTTGTTTCTTGCTTTTCTACAGGACACAGCTGTATATATAAGCACTACAAATGAATACTAACTTTTTATTCTAGTTTGATCTGCCTATAATCGTAAGGATCTGGAGGAAGGGTCAGAAAAAGCAACTAAGCATTTAGGCTGAATTAGTCTTGCAGGAAGACAAGGACAGACTGATGGACAAAAAGTCACACAGACATAGTCCTCTATTCTTTTGTCTGGAATAATAATCTCAGGAAATAACTAAATATGTGCAGGAGAAAATATTAACCAAAAACAGCTTACAAGACCTACACATTAAATTAAAATCACTGGGCAGGAAAAATAAAGGATAGCGATTCCAGCAGATCAACTAGATGTATGGCCTGAGTACAACTGTAGAGGCGATATATTTATACATTTATAAAAGCGAATTCATAGTGTTGGCAATGTATTTAGCTGGGGAGAAGACAGTTACTATGTATTTGTAATAATGCCCCCAGCACACCTGGCCTGAGGACCACCACTGGCTGACATTTGGAGCGACACATAGATACCACTTCCTCTTCAGACATTCAAGTCTGAGAAGTTGCAGAGTGGATATGAGGCCAAGAATTGTCAGAGATGATGACTAAAATCTGTGAAACAAAATGCTAGTTAATGGTAGAATAACTTCCAAGAAAAAGAATCAACAATTTAAAAATGTTACTAATGTAAGAATGCACTAATGATCAGATTAAATTTTAACCAATAAATGATTTAAGGAGGCCTAAGGGACAATCTCATTATTGAAAAATAAAAACTTAAATAAAATAAACAGAAAATTGTCTGACTCACAGTCCCCCTCCGCTTCCCCCCAACCTTTTTTTTCCTGCTTCCTTTCAGTTTCTTTAGTCTCTCAGAAATTCCCTGGTGGGGCTTTAAAGGGACACACTCTTCTTGACATATATTAGGCAGGTCAAATCCAGATGTATGTTTTTTGAATTAAGATGGCTTATTTAAAGCAATAAGAAGCTGCCACAGAATAGCCAAAATTATAGATATTAGAGATGGAAAAGACTTATTAGATCATCAAGTCTGTCCCTCAGGGCCAGTGTAGGAGAAGCAATCAAAATAAAATGATCCACTCACTCCAACAGTTCTCCGTGGTTAGCAAGACAAAAACATTCTCAAATAGAAAGGAGTCTTGGAAGTTTATGACTGAAATACTGAACTATCTTTTTTCAATTATTTTGTTTGTTGTCAGTCAGAATTATTATTTTGCTTTTGGTTTTATATACATCTGTCTATCTATAAATGTACCTTGTATGTACAAACATATATAGGTGCTATGAAGCCACCATGTATAGCTTTCAGTTATCTCAGTTATAGTCATATTAGCATTCATAATAAGCTACTGATTTATCTAGAGGTACAGCTTCTGGTTTGTTGAAGATTTACTAGTAGGAACCCACCCATAGACCAAGTTTTCTCTCTTTTGGGAGCTCCAGGTCTAATGACATGGCTGTGACCTCTGACAGAAGGTGTACATGGACACTGAATTTAGTTCATGTTATGGAATTCTGGAAATAAGCATCAAGGACTTGGAGATTTTTCTATGTGTAGAGACCACAGGAAGGGATCAGCCTTTAGCCCTCATAGGAATGGTTTCAATAAATTTGAATACCTTTCCATGGCCCTTTATAAATATATATTTTTGAAATATTTACGTATAAAGATGTACTTCAATACAGGAGCAGAATCAAATAATACCAATATCTAAGGAATAAAAAGAGTTTTCTAAACTGGCTAGGATGAGCAGAAGGTGGGGATGTAAGACATTCTCCTTCATTGGTAAACAGGCAGTCTTGGAGAGACACTGATGTGACTCACACTCGTGTTCATATTCACCACGATTATGGCTGGCAGGACAGACAGACTTATCAGGCAATCAGAAGGGAATAAATCCAACTTCAGACTGATCTACCAAAATACCCAATCTCTAACACTTGTGCTAGATATAGTGGAACTAGTGATGAGAAAAAGTGTGATTTCTTTATTGAAGAGCCATCACTGAGTTATCCTAGGTCTCCTTGGAGAAACTGGTCAAAATGATCCCCGGTTAGCCTCTTGAATTTCCATACCAATGCAGACATATTGTTGCCTCCTAGTTCCTTAAAATAAAAATGTGATAGGATAATTTTTAAAAAGGATTCCATATGACTATGACCTTATAGTAAAAATACATAAATATCTTAGGTTATGAAATACTACAGTGCCTTTTAAAATTGATTCAGTTGATGAAATCTGGTGTGTGAGTGATTTCTATAAAAAGCTGGTCATTGAGCCCCTGATCAAGATTATAAACTCCTACTGAACAGTTTCTATGGGAAAATCTAAAACTGACTTACATCATTTTGACTTGTCAGGCCTTTTCCAGGAACTTAATCTGCCAAAGAGACAAAGATTGACTCCTTATTTAAATAAGAGGGGCCCCACTGGCATTTCCTACAAATTTGGGTGCCAAATGAAATGGAAAATCCATCATCCTCACACATTAGAGGACCAATTCATGGTAATAATACCATATCTTCTATTTTCCAGCCTTGGGGAAACTCAAAAACTTTTGCTTTTAATATTCCCTATATTCTAGTGAGGAGGGAAGAGGCTGAGAATCAATTATTTAAAGTATTTAAGCCAGAATTAGACAAATGGGCACCTGAGGAAAAGTAATTATGGGTGGCACTAGTCACCTTTTCCAGTTTGCTTTCTTTTACCTTTCAACTAATTCTACTCTACTATTTTTTCCCTAATTATGCATTATGCTTGGCTGAGGCATGCTCAGACCTTGCTCAGCTTCATTTACTATACTGAAAGCCATATTATAGAGCTGTGAACACATAATATGGTACCTACCTCAAAAAAGGCTTTGGAGGTCAAGTTTCAGCAGGGTTCTACTTTTACATTTTTACTTAACCTCTTCTGGTTCTAAGGCTATTGAAGGATTTCATCCTTTGAAAAATTAAGTGGAGAAGGAACAACCTCTTCTCCCAAGTTTTCTGTTACTTTCCTTACCCTCTTCCCAACCTCCCACAAAAGAAATAGTATTCATGAACATTAGAAGAAAATGAAAACATCTTAAAAATTTATGCTGTATATACTCATTCTTCTAATTTGGAGAACATCTTTTCATAGAAGAACAGCTATGGTAAATTATCCATATTTTAACCTTTAAGTGTTTTATTAAACAAAAACTCATATCAGCAAACAAGTCATTTGTATAAAAAATGCTACTTCTTCCACAGTTGTCTCTGTTCTGTGAGTTGACCTTAGGGCAAGGGGAGAGGAAAGGCGTATACACAGTATTAGCTAACTATGCAGCAACTTGTTTTGCACTTTGTCTTGTAGGAGGTTCCAGTCTACCACCTGGCTCAAAAAAATTCTAAACAGAGTTTTACATCGATATTTTTAACATTTCTAAATAATGTCCTAGTGGCTGTAGAGAGCATGTTACCTAATGGCTGCCTTGTTCTTCTAGAGATTAAAGATAAATAAGCTTTTGTTTTTTAATTATAATAACAAAGTCTAACAAACTGTGTTTACTCTGTGCCTGGGATTATTCTAAGTATTTAACATGTATAACTTATTTAGTCCTTATAACAACGCTATTAGGCAGGTGCTTTCAGTAAGGTTACATAACTTGCCCAAGGTCACACAGTTACTAGGTGGCACAGTCATGTTGGGAACCTAGGCATGTTCTCAACTTCTATATTGTATCGCCCTTCGAATCACTGATAACCTCGAGAAGCTCTAAAATCGTCATAGGAAACATGCATTCAATAAAAGCAAGCGGTGCATGAGGTGGCTCACGCCTATAATCCTAGCACTTTGGGAGGTCTATGCAGAAGGACTGCTTGAGCCCAGAAGTTCCAGACCAGTCTGGGCAACATAGTGGGAAAGCATCTCTATCAAAAATAGAAAAATAAAAATTAAATAAGTGCATGTATACAGGAGGAAACAATGCTTCCTTCTACTCTTTCTAGGTTCTCTGACTGGTCTAAGAAATCAGTGTAAGACAGATTAACAGGAGAAAAAAATTTAATTACATACATATGCATGAGTGTTTTACAAAAATGAGGCTCAAGGAGATGGGCAGATAATTGAGACTTACATGCCTGAGCTATAAACAGGAGTAGTGGTTTAGGGGCTTCTAGTGGGGGGAGTGGGAGGCAAATTAAAGGAAGGTGAGGGGAAAAATGTGTAGCAAATAAAGATTGCCTTATTATGCAGGAAAGAGTGATAAGAACTACTGAGAGTAGTTCCCTTCCTGATAAAAATACCTTTGCTAGTGGAAATTTCATTTACAAAAGTAGATTTATACTTTATTTTAGATAGTTGAGGGGGAGGTAAAGAGCTTTTCCTGCATTAGCTGGTTCTCAATTGCCTTTAGCTAAAAAAAAAAAAAAATGTCAAAGTGGTATATTTTGAACCCCTTCACTTGTAATAAATATATGCAGAGAGCTCTTGGGGTCTGCAGTGGAGACAGAAGAATAAACAAGACACAGATATCACTGCCATGACATTCAGTCATTTAAACAAATGAAAAGTTAATCCATGCTTGGGGCCTGAAAATGCACATAGAACAAATTATAAAATTTATTCCCCCAAACAGGGGAATCAAAATGAATGCAGGAATGATTCTTTTTGTCTTGATAACAGGCAAGAAAAAAATAGGCTGAAATCAGCTTTCCGAAAGCAAAATGCACTGTACCATCATCCTTCTATGGACTCTTCTAATAACACCCTAACTGGTCTCCCTGCTTCTCCTCTGGTCTGTAGGACACTCTCCTCATAGCAGCCTGAGTGATCCTTTACCACTTATTTTGAAAAGAAGCTATCTATCAATCAGTATAAACTAATACTGAACAGTAGATATTAGGAGTCATTCTGCTCTTCTGTTGAACTTGGTTCCGGAACAGGAGAGCTTAGTGGTGTCAATTTCCCTCAACAGCTTCTCTCTGCTGAGATTCCTCTCCTTTTCCCATTCTATACACCCTCAACCCCTTGCAGCCAGAATTCTCCTCTCTTTTCTTTATGCTTCTTGCAGATCCAACTCCATTCAGCTTCTGCACTCAGTGAGCACCCCCTTATGATCCATCTCTGCTTATGACCACAAACACATTAAAGTAAAAATGCCAGCATTTAAATGTATCTGAAATGTGATTTCAAAATATTATTCATATGAAAGATAAGAAGAAACTTATTTCCATCTGGTTAATTCTTTTAAACTAAAGACTTTCTTACAGAATCTGGAAACATGATAGCTATCTTCAAATACCTGAAGGACTATCTTATGAGACAGGATTTGTTCTATTACTTAAGTTCCAAGAAACCTCCAGAGATAAAACATAGTATTTCCTTATCTAAAAGATAAGCACAAAGAGGAAGCACAAAATGTGTCCTTGATGTTTTCACCTTAGAATGAAAACAATCAGAGAGTTCATTTTTCACCACTCAGTTGTGCAACTTGCCATTCTTGGGTCATCAAAGAATAGTCAGATTATATTAAGAAACTCATGTTTTCTGGTTTCAAAGTTTTTTCTATCACATGAATTTGTACATAAACATCTTGCACTTTCTAGAGAGGGGCATATAATACCACACACTTAACTTTGCCTCTCTCCTCCCAAACTGCTTTGCTGTGGATCAGGGAGGTGCTGACGGGCTTGAGTCCCATCTCTTGGGCTGGCCAGTTTTGACTGGCAGATGCTTCTACTGAAGCAGCAGTTTTTCATCTCCCTGGCTTTATGGCCCACACTGTAACAGATAAGGGGTAGCAGACATCCTGGCTCTAGTGTGCTCAGAAACGAATACAAACTAATGCAAAACAGAATCAGAAGGCACAGTTTTTCTTATTTGCTCTCCTAATGAAACTGTCATCTTTATTCACAGAATGGTTTCTTCATATCTTTCCACTACCTGTGTGCAGCCACAGGTACTGATCTGAAATGTGCCGTATTTGACTCTTGGTCAATTCTAGTTTCTTCAAATATTGCAGGGAATCAAGAATACACAGCAAAGACTACACAAAGATGGTGTGTGGACGATAATGCAGATAGACAACAGATACATCCATACATCTTACACAAAACCATTATATATGCGCTCACATTCTTTTTCTGTTTTGGTTCTAGACAGCCTTTAGGTCCCACCCCACCATCCTGATGATCAGAGACACTTTTGACTACTTCAGAGGCAGTCAAGCATTTACACTACCATTATTCTCATTTAATAACAATACGGAAAAGCTTCATACTATCTGCCATTATGCCTCCTCAAGCTGACTGTCTTTTGATAGTTTCAATGAAAGCTGTGCAAGGAAATAATATTCTACGATCTCCAGTCTCCAGAGAAGAATATGACTGTTCCCAGAGAAGAGTGAGCCTTTGCTGAATTTGCTACTTTATGAGTAAAACAGGAAGTTCGGTCCTCTTTTATTGTACCTTTTCATTTTTGAAAAGCTGCCCAAATGGTTCCAAATATAGTTGAAGCAGTTATTAATGTCAGGAAGCCAAGATATTTCTCCATGGTTTGCTGAATAAGAAAGGAAGAAAACTGCTTGTACTCAGTTGTCCTTTGCTTCCCTTGCCAAAGAAGCAGGAAGGAGAGCGAATGAATAAGTGAAAAGGGATGGTGTTTATCTTTCAACAAAATCATAATGTTCTGCACTCTGCTCCTGCAGTCAAATGTGGCCACTGCATCTTTAAGACAGCTAGTCTCTTCCCTCAGAGACGACACACTAATTATAGTGCTTCTGCCAGAGGGAACTCACACATGCAAACCATTATGTAAAATATAATTTCTTTTTCTTTAGGAATACTCAAGATCATTAGACATGGTTTCTTCAATGCTAGAAAATCAGGCCAAAAATGAAAATAAACAGTTTCAAGTATTTGCAACATAATTCCCTCATGCATTTATGGAAATACAGTAAAAGTGCCCTAAAATGTGGTTTGACATTTCATGCTGCACTGGTTTTTTCTGTTTTTCCAATTCTCTAACATTTGCCCTCTTATCCTATATCATTTCAGTTTCACTATATTTCAAATACTCACATAGCAATAGCCACAGCTATTACCAAATAGTTGGGCTTTGAGGGAGCTAATGAACAACAGGAAGCAGCCCAGAAGCTTGTTGTAAATTAAACAAACGCCTTATAAATTAAACATGGTAACACATGAACACAAATGTAGGGCATGGCAACATAACTTTAAAAAACAGCAATTAAATGTATAGCATTGCTTTCCCTAATGATGTGCTATGCTAATTTAAGCAAAGGCAATGATTCCATTGATTTAACAGTTTGACATGGAACTCATAAATGAGAATAAAATCTGTAATAAATCATGAGGACTTCAGTATTCATGAGTATAGAATTAGGTATGTTATTATATGGGGGAAAGATAACATTTCAATTCAATCAATTTTGTATATCATAAACTAACCCAAAACATAGGCTCAACAGTAAGCAGTCTTTTGAGATGCAAAGAAATTCATCCCTTTATTAAAAATTCAGATTTTCAATAGTATATTAATTGGTAAATTTTCTTTTTTATTGTTACTGTCTGCATTTTGCTTCTTCCACACTGTTTACCTTTTTAATCTTTTTATCCAGCTGTTCTGAAAATACAAAGTAACTAAAGCATCACTTATAATACCCTTATAAAACACAAAGTGCCAAAATGGACACATAAGTTTTATCTTAGTAAAAGGACAAAAGCGGAAGAGAAACACATCCTCTAAGCTCGTATGGGTTTGTGAAAGAAAGGGATGTTCTACTGGGGAGAGCAGTCTCATTGGGAGAGATGTGACTGCTACAATCATTTGCTTTAACTGGTTTACTTTGCTCTATAAAAAAATCTGTATCAATTGGATTGATGTTTAATGTGTATGTTTAGCTCAATGTTAACTGGCTTTGTTTTTGAAAAATGCACCCTTTGGTTATTCAGATAAACAAGTAATCCACCTCTTCTACAATCATTTTACTATTGCTATTATTATGTAGCATTATTAACAGATTTTCTTTAAAAGTTCTTTTCTATTCTGGAGGCCCACTTTTACTTTCTATCAATTTTTCTTACCTAGGATTACATAAAAATACCTTTAGAGTATTCTCTACAGAACACTTCTCTACAGAACAAAAACATTACAGTTGGAATCCTTTGGTAAGCAACTCTCGAACTATTCAAATAGGCAACTAGCAATAAGTTCTAGATCACACTAGTAGAAATCATATACATTTTTGCCATGGTGTCAACAGATGAAACCTGTTGATATATGGGGTAACAAGTGCAAAACAGGAGGGAAGTAAAGACTTGTTCTCAGAACACATAATGCTCTCTCTCTCCCGCTGGCCTCTATACTTTATATTCATGCTGATGAGTCTGTTCTTCCTCATTACTTTTGCTCAGATAACTTGATTAGTCCTTTAGATTTCAGCTTAGCTGATATTCCCTGCAGGAAGCCTTCCCTGATCATTAAGACAAAATTAGGCCTCACCTAAGTGCACTAAGTCCACAGCACCTGCTAGCCCTAAGCAGCACTTATACCACATTACTACTACACTATACTACTACATTGTAATTGAACCTTGAGGGTAGGGAATATAGCCTGTTCAGAAATGTGGCCCCGGCACTAGGCAGCTTGCCAAATAGTCAGAAGCCAATAAATATTCATTGAACAAACAAATTAGTAACATGCTGATAATGATGACAATGTTACTAATGGCTAAATTTACTGAGTGCTTGTTACATGTCAAGTGCTATTCTAGGCCTTTTACATTTAATCTTCACAACCCTACAAGGAAGGTGCATTTGTGCCATTACCACCTCCATTTTGTGGATGAAGAAGCTGAGATACAGAGAGCCTTCTGTATTTTGTTGCCCTGCTTTGTTTTGGTAGTGGCTTGTCAATTTTGATGAATTCAGATTATATGCTCAGAGCAAAGGTGAAGTGAAGAGTAACTGCTCATTGATAACAGATCAAAATAATTACTAGGTTGAACCATATAAAACTGTTGGCATTCAATTGGGTTTGACCTACATAAATGGCAATTTCATCTTTATCCCTGTGCGTTATCTGTACATCTACCCACCACTGGGTAGCATGCACCTACATATTGCCATGCTAGAGTGACAGGCACCTGGAGAGGGACCTGAGAAGGTATTTATGCACATAATTCTTCTTAACTGTGTCAACAGAGCCTTTTTCCTATGGCTGTCTAGGACTTAATGATATTTTTGCGATATATTCACTATAATACATTTTGCCTGTGTAGACAAAGTCAAGGGACTCAAAAGAGGTAAAATCAGTAATGACTGTTTTTCCATAGTTCTAACTCATCCAGGATGACATAAAGCCAAAGGTAAAAGAAAAAAAGAATCTGGAATTGAAAATGATTTAAATTTGCCAGTTCCCAGCACTTCTGGAATACTGCCAGGGTTAATTTGGATTGGGCCTTTCAGAGTTTGCATTACTTTAACTTGATGTAGCCTAAAAAACAGACTGGATATAAAGAGGTAAAAAGAGTCCATCTAACTCAACACAACTGACAGTCTGTTCTCAGGTTGCCTAGCCCTGAACCAGAATGTTTTATTTGTTTCACTCCAGAAGAGGGTGATACTGTGTCTCTTAGTGAAAGGTATTTGTGATGAAAATAACTTATAGACTAATCCAAAGCTATGTAAGGCAAATGCTCACAGAAGGAAACAGAACTTGTTTTTTAAGGTGGAAACATTTTTAGAGTTTGATGGAGATTTTCATTTCAAAATCTCCAAATTCAACAATTCTTCAGCCTCTGTAAACTTTCAAATGGAAAGCTCCAATATTTAGAGTAAATAATGTCTAAGCTTCCCCTTCATAGCAAGTTTTCCTTTTCTCTCCTGTCATAAGAGTGTTATATCCTGGCAAGTGAAATACAGAACTCCTTTGTAGTAAAGCTATCATACTATACCACTCTGAATGTGGTGCTAATGAGGTTATTGCTTAATAGAACCATAGAAGGACATTGAAAAAAGAAAATACCCTGACAAATGTGTTGACCAAAGGATGCCAACAACTCTCCTAGGGTCCTGTCCGAAATTCAAGGACTTAAAAAAGTAAAAATGAACTTTAGTGTATGTGAAAAATCATAACATTGAAACATAAGTCCATTTATCTTTTAACTATTTTTCTAGTTCTCTTCCAAAATTTTGCTGGTTATTAAAACACTGCTGTGTAAATAAAAATGTTCTGCTTTATAACTTAACCCCATTTCTTGTCCTTACAATATAATAATGTCATTGTTGGTTATATCACACTTATTCTCAAAGTAATAGGGCTTGATTTAAAGGACTTTAAATAGCACATTGAGGAAGGGCTTCTGCAGAAAAATGAGATTGGGGAATCAAACACAGAATGGGGAATTCAGAAATGGACTATGAAGGACTTCTATAATTCTGGGAATCCTAAAAGAGTTTATATATCATGACTCCCACTGAGATAAGCACAGCTCTTCATAAACACTCTTAATAAACATCTGCTAAGTGGGCTGTCCCAAGGCAGAACTGTCCACTGATAAGGTCGTGGGGAATTTATTACTAGAATTTCAGTGAAGCCATTCAAATTCCCAGACTGTGAATATAGTTGCGATAAATGAACTCCTTTCATTAATACATATCTTCTGCCCTGATGAGTAAATGCCCACTTCTGCATCTCTTCAGAGATATTCACAATCAACTGCTTCACGTTCCCAATTATCTTGAGTCATTCAGACCACCAAAAATGAGAGCTTACAGCAGTCTATAACATCACCACTCTCACAGATAAAACACAACATACCCTATAATTAGAATCACAGACTGTAGGAGCTGGAATGGGCCTTAGAAGTAATTTAGTTCAACCTTCTCATTGTACAGTTGAGCTTGAGTGACTTTTCCAAATGTTATTCAACCAGTTAATGGCTGGACTGGGAGTAGAACCAGGTCTCCTGACTCTTATTCAACTGCTTTTGCCATTATAACAGGATTTAGCCATGACATACTATTTAAATAAGGTCAGTAAACAGACACTACTAGGACTTAATGGCAAGTGATTCCATTAATAACAAAAGGCTGTAACAAAAAACTCCCTGTATCTAATTCCTAAAAAATTCAAGTTGAGGGATGGTAACTTGGTATTCTATCCACTAACATAAAAAGGCAAAGAAACTATATGGACTAGAAACCAGTTCTAAAAGAATATATTTTTAAAAAGTGTGCATTAATAAGATTAATAGGGATATACTCAATGTAGAACATTTATTCTACTTGGGTGATATATATATATTTTTAATCTCATCTATTGCACCTGCATAAGCATGATGAATTTCTGTATTCAACAGTAAAAGTTTTCTTTTGCCAATGATAGTACATTATACTGAAGAAAAGAACTAGAATGAGAATTAAGAGTCCTGGGTTCTGCTATTAATTCACCGAGATACCCTAATTTTCTTATTTTCTCAGTCATAGCTTTCTTTTGTTTTTTTATTTTTTTATTTTTTTTTTATTTTTTGGATACAGGGTGTCACTCTGTCATTCAGGCTGGAGTGTAGTAGCACAATCACAGCTCACTGCAGCCTCAACCTCCTGGCGATCCTCCTGCCTCAGTCTCCTGAGTAGCTAGAACTACAGGCAAGTACCACCACACCTGGCTAGTTGTTTTATTTTTGTAGAGATGGGGTCTCCCTATATTGCCCAGGCTAATCCTAAACTCCTGGGCTCAAGTGATCCTCTCACCTCAGCTTCCCAAAGGGATTAAAGGCATGGGCCATGATGCTCAGCCACAGTTTTTTTTTTTTTTTCCTTTTTTTGAGAGGGATTCTCGCTCTGTTGCTCAGGATGGAGTGCAGTGGCACAATCTTGTCTCACTACAACCTCCACCTCCCGGATTCAAGCGATTCTCCCGCCTCAGCTTCCTGAGTAGCTGGGATTGTAGGTGTCCGCCATCATGCCCAGCTAATTTTTGTATTTTTAGTAGAGACAGGTTTCGCCATGTTGGCCAGACTGGTCTTGAACTCCCGACCTCAGGTGATTCACCTGCTTTGGCCTTCCAAAGTGCTGGGATTACAGGTATGAGCCACCACCATGCCTGGCCCCAGCCACAGTTTTCTAATAAAAAAATTGAAAGGGTTAATTTTTAATAGTGAGCTAAGAAGGGCCCTGGAAGTTTCCCAGAGTTGTCCTAGGAGTTGACAAGAGGGGCTAGGAGAAGAATAAGGGAGAGACCAAGCTTGGAAGTTCTGTGTTTTCCACCCCAACCTCAACTGGGCAGTTCTGCTTTGATCTGATTTTAATATTAAGTTAAAATGTAAGATCTTGTTTGAAGAACAAGTTATGTGGCTGAAGTTTCAAAGCCACTGAAAAGTTGACAGTACCTATAATACACCTTGTAACTCTGATGTTCGCTTAAAAGCCCTGCAAGGACACTACCTTAAGGATTAAACCCAAGCTCCTAAATACAGCATTCTCCATGCCTCAGCCCCTACACTTCTCCTTTCTTCTCATGTCCAGCCATTTCTCACCATGTACTTCATGCTTTAAGCATTTCAAAATGTTCGTAATAACCTGACAATGCAGTGCTGTTTCACACCTCCTTGGAACGCACTTTTGCTCATGCTCCTTCTGCATCTCCCCCCTTCTCTGCTTGGCTAAACTCTTCTTATCCTTCAAAATTCAGCTCAGGCAATCCTTTCTTCATAAAGCCTTTTTGGAACCCCAAAACCAGAGCCCTCTACTTGCTCTTACTACAGCCTGTGAAGGATTAGCACAGTAATTACACGTTATAAAGAAATGATATAGGGCCAGGCACAGTGACTCACACTTGTAATTCCAGCACTTTCAGAGGTCGAGGTGAGTGGAACACCTGAGGTCAGGAGTTCGAGACCAGCCTGGCCAACATGGTGAAATCCCGCCTCTACTAAATATACAAAAATTAGCCGGGCATGGTGGCGGGCGCCTGCAATCCCAGCTACTTGGGAGGCTGAGGCAGGGAGAATTGCTTGAACACAGCAGGCGGAGGTTGCAGTCAGCCAAGACTGCGCCACTGCACTCCAGCCTGGGCAACAGAGTGAGACTGTCTCAAAAAAAAAAAAAAGAAAATTAAAATAAAAAATTGATAGAATTCTATACTGTCTCTTTCATTGGGCTGTAATTGTCTTATGGGCAAGGCCTTTCTCTTTTGTATTTGTTAAAATATTAGTGTCTAAAAGTTCAATAAAGAAGTATTGAAGGAAGGCATTAATAAAATTTAAAAAACACCTTGAACTTGATGAAACAATTTAATTTCAAAAACTAAAAAATCCCCTGATGGCGTACAGTTTCTCTCTTTGAAGGCATATTCTCTTAAGTAAGCATTTTAGTTAAGAAAGGAGTCTCAACAAGGTTCGACTGCATCTGACATCTACTTGTTAGGAAGCAAGAGAGCAACACTCCACCTAAAAACTGTTATAAAAACTCCCCTCAAAGAACAAATTTAAAAATTACTAATTAAAAACAAAATAAAATAACAAAGTTCACCAAAGAAAGTGCTAGTATATTTGTAGAATGTATGTATCTCTAGAATATCTTTAATCCAGTCATGCACTGATTACTTAGCAGTCACTCTTCTAGGTTTGGGAATGCACCTGTGAGCCAAACAGGTGAAGTCCATGCTCTCACACAAAATATTACAGTGGAAGAAATATGCAACAAACACACACACAGTATTTGTGGGTGACACATGCTATGGGATGAAAAGGGGTAATGTGCTATGGGGAAAAGATATCCTGGGAAAAAGCAATGGTGAGTTCTAGAGAGGAGATGGTGTTGCTATTTCATGTGAGGGGTCAGGAGGTCCTGTTCATGACGGTATCATTAGATCAGGGAGCTCTACAGTAATTGACAGACTAAGCCATATAGTACAGTATATGACAAAAAAGCACTCCAGGTAGAGAGAAGTGAAAGTGGAAAGACGTTGGGGTAGGAACATAAGTGGAGTCTTTGAGAAACGGGATAGAGGTCAGGGTGGCTGCAGCAGAATGAGCAGGAGGGCAGGTAGTAAGAGATGAATTAAGAGATTGTCAGGGGCCAGATCATGTGGGGCTGTATGTTCATCCTTCTGATAAAGACATACGCAATACTGCATAATTTACAAAGAAAAAGAGATTTAATGGACTCACAGTTCCACGTGGCTGAGGAGACCTCAAAATCATGGTGGAAGGCGAGAGTCATGTCTTACATAGCAGCAAGCAAGAGAGAATAAGAGCCAAGTGGAAAAGGTTTCCCCTTATGAAACATCAGATCTCGTGACACTTATTCACTACCACAAGAACAGTATGGGAGAAACTGCCCCCATGACTCAATTATCTTCCACCGAGTCCCTCCCACAATACGTGGGAATTATGGGAGTATAATTCAAGATGAGATTTGGGTGGGGACACAGAACGAAAGCATATTATTTGGCTCCTATCCCCTGCCAAATCTCATGTCCTCACATTTAAAAATCAATCATGCCTTCCCAAAGGTCCCCCAAAGTCTTAACTCATTTAAACATTAACTCAAAAGTCCATAGTCCAAAGTCTTATCTGAGACAAGGCAAGTCTCTTCCGCCTATGAGCCTGTAAAATCAAAAGCGAGTGAGTTACTTCCTAGATATAATGAAGGTACAGGCATTGGGTAACTACAGCCATTCCAAATGGGTGAAATTGGCCAAAACAAAGGGGCTACTGGCCCCATGGTGCAAGCTGTCAGTGGATCTACCATTCTGGGGTCTGGAGGACGGTGACCCTCTTCTCACAGATCCACTAGGCAGTGCCCCGGTAGGGACTCTGTGTGGGGACTCCAACCCCACATTTCCCTTCTGCACTGCCCTAGCAGAGGTTCTCCATGAGAGCCCTGCTCCTGCAGCAAACTTCTGCCTGGACATCCAAGTATTTCCCTACATCCTCTGAAATCTAAGTAGAGGTTCTCAAACCCCAATTCTTGACTTCTGTGCACTGGCAGGCTCAACACCACATGGCAGCTGCCAAGGCTTGAGGCTTTCATCCTCTGAAGCCATGTCCTGAGCTCTGTGTTGGCCCCTTTCAGCCATGGCTGGAGTGGCTGGGACACAGGGCACCAAGTCCCTATGCTGCACACAGCATGGGGACCCTGGGCCTAGCCCACGAAAAAACCATTCTTTTCTCCTAGGCCTCTGGGCCGTGATGGGAAGGGCTGCCATGAAGACCTCTGACATGCCCTGGAGACATTTTCCCCATTGTCTTGGGGCTTAACATTTGGCTCTGCATTACTTATGAAAATTTCTAAAGCTGGCTTGAATTTTTCCTCTGAAAATGGGATTTTCTTTTATATCACATTGTCAGGCTGCAAATTTTCCAAACTTTTATGTTTGCTTCCCTTATAAACTGAATACCTTTAACACACCCAAGTCACTTCTTGAATACTTTGCTAGTTAGAAATTTCTTCTGCCAGATACCTTAAATCATCTCTCTCAAGTTCAAAGTTCCACAGATCTCTAGGGCAGGGGCAAAATGCTGCCAGTCTCTTTGCTAAAATGTAATGAGTCACTTTTGCTCCAATTCTCAACAAGTTCCTCAAGTCCATCTGAGACCACCTCAGCGTGGATTTCACTGTCTATTCTATATCATTATCACCATTTTGGCCATTCAGCAAGTCTCTAGGGAGTTCCAAACTTTCCCACATTTTCCTAGGGTCTGAGGTCTTCTGAGTCCTCCAAACTGTTCCAACTTCTGCCTGTTATCCAGGTTCCAAAGTCACTTCCACATTTTCCGGTATCTTTTCAGCAGCGCCCCACTCCTGGTACCCATTTACTGTATTAATTCATTTTTATGCTGCTGATAAAGACATACCCAAGACTGGGTAATTTACAAAGAAAAAGAGATTTAATGGACTCACAGTTCCACGTGGCTGGGGAGGCCTCACAATCATGGCAAAAGGTGAAAGGCATGTCTTACATCACAGGTGAGAGACAGAATGAGCGCCAAATGAAACGGGTTTCCCCTTATCAAACCATCAGAACTTGTGAAACATATTCACTACCACAAGAACAGTATGGGAGAAACCGCCCCCATAATTCAATTATCTCCCATTGGGTCCCTCCTACAATATGTGGGAATTATGGGAGTACAATTCAAGATAAGATTTGAGTGGGGAAACAGAGCCAAACCATATCAGGAGCCTTAGAGGCAGGGACTTGAGGTACATCACATATATTAAGTAGAATGTTCTACAATCTTCTAAAGAGTTCTGCTGTAAAAGGGCAGTAACAATAATAGTCATCCACACTGCCAAGGAGAGGACTCAAGATGGGGGAGACCTGAGTCTGCTAAAATGCAGACAGGAGGGAGAAAGCCAAGTGAGAGAACTTGCAGTGAGGGAGGGGAGTTTAAGAGCTCTGCTTGACAAACTAATCAGTATCTTCTCCTCAGAAACAGGTCTAAGAGAGATAACAGGAATTAAATTAAAGAAATGTTGAGGTGAGGAAGAAAATAATTTAGAAAGCCTACATCAGCCTTTTTCTTTTCTTTTTCTTTTTTTTTAAAGCCAAGTAGATTGCCTGCCTAAGAGTCATAGGGGCAAAACTGGGGGCTTGAAAATAGTAAATAACTTTTGTATGATTCCTATGGGGATGCTAAACAAATGAATCCTCCAAATACATTACTTCTCTACTCCCTGACTTGAAGGGGAGGTGGCACATGAATTATGTTTTATTTTTAACTGGGGAAAAAGAAAGAAAAGATTAAAAATTACACAAGCAAACCCAGCTTAGCAGTGTACGCCTGTAGTCCCAGTTACTTGGGAAGTTCAGGCAGGAGGATCACTTGAGGCTAGGAATTTGAGGACAGCCTAGGTAATATGTTGAGAGCCATCTCTTAGGAGATATGTATCTATATCTATCTATCTGTCTGTCTGTCTGTCTATCTATCTGGAGATATATATATATATATATATATATATATATCCATCTCTTATATATATCCATCTCTTAGGAAAATTAAAAAAAAAAAAAACATGAAAGCTTTACAACTGTCTTCTATACAAACAACTCCTTCTAGTGCCCAACTCCTTTTAGGCTTTACTGTGTGTCAAACTAGGTTTGGTCTTTTTCTGCAGCAGCTGGTGTGACAACTCCTTTTCTGGTCCAGGGGCAGCAGTTAAAGACCTGAAATCATTGCCTCAGCTTAGATCCTAGAGAAAGCTGTGACTATTCATATTTATTATCCCCCACAGCCTTCAATGGCTGCTTGAGTTGAAGTTCTAAATTATTCTTCAGTTGGTAAAACATTAGCTCACAGTAAGGGAAGTCTAACGAGTGACTTAAATCAGTGTAAACACAAATCATTACCAAGGGTTGCTCTTAAGTCAGAAGAATAGCACATTTAGTTAAGACATATTCCACAGTAATAAAGACTATACAGCCTTAGATATTCTCAGATATTACGGAAAGGAGAGTGAAAGGAAACATCACTGTCCTTTAACTGCACATGTAAAAATACTAACAACTGAAGAAAACTATTCCTTAAATAAATGGATTAAAAACAGCCACTATGATTGCTGAAATTTGGGCCATGAATAATTAAATCTTAAAAGAACTTTTTAGACAGTTACTTATAAAGGAAGATACACCTTTTTTTTTTTTTTTTTTTTTTTGAGATGGAGTCTCACCCTATCACCCAGGTTGGAGTGCAGTGGTGTGGTCTCAGTTCACTGCAACCTCTGCCTCCTGGGCTCAAGTGATTCTCCTGCCTCAGTCTCCTGAGTCACTGGGATTACAGGCAGGCATCACCACACGCAGTTAATTTTTGTGTTTTTAGTAGATACGGGGTTTCACCATGTTGGCTGGGCTGGTTTCGAATTCCTGACCTCAAGTGATCCTCCCGCCTCAGCCTCCCACCTTTTATTTTTAATAAAATTCATGTCATAATAAAGGGCTACCAAATATTCAATCTTCAATTCAGAATGCTTTAAATTTCATCTTCTACTACAGATATGATTGATTCACTAACATCTAAAAAAGATTCAGCTAGTCAGAACTGCTGTCTCTTTCTAGCAAGTTTTCACTTTTTTTAAGCAGTAATAAGCAATTCCATTCCCAATGCGGACTTAGAATCACAGTCTACATGTGCAAGTCTATAACAAACCTGCATGACACACAGTAGAATCTCATTGGTTCACACCCTTGCAAAAACCACAACCCGACTTTCAAAAAAGCAAAGGCCTCTTTACCTAAGTGCACATTAGCTGCTGGCTTAGGCAGGCCTTATGACATGGCTGCCTCCCCAGTGGGCAGGCGTACCACGGCAAGGCACTCATTAAGCTATTGAGTTTCATTCCAGTAACCGTTCAAATACATTCTTCATTGTACCATAAAGTATGTTTGTTTGATGCTAGAACTTTGATTTTCCTCCTCCTTCTCTTTTTCTACCCCCCATCCCTACCTTCTCAACCATTTTGGTATTTTTTTCCCCATGCTAACACACTCACAAAAATCCAGTAATTCTCAATGGATCTCTTGGTCATTAGTGCAAATTAGTGAGGTTTTACTGAATATGCTCAGATTTGATTTGCCAAGTTCTTTTCCCGTTGAAGTTTTAAACCCATGTGTATTTCAAAGGAAATCTAATTTGTAGGTTTCGGATTCATTTACACTCAACTCACAAACGTGGTTCTGTGAGTGCCCCCATAGCTGGTGTACAAGAAGCCACAGGAGCTGGTTTCCCTTCCTCTTAACAAGTTCTTGTTAGAATGTTTGCTTTGAAGTAGGTATTTGGACCATGCTGGAAGCAAACAGAATAAAACCCCAGGAAAATGTAACGTAAAATTTAAAAACCAAGTTCATGTTTTTCTTGCCCCAATAATTATACTTTTTAAAGAAAAATCTCCAAGGATGGAACCATCCATTTCAGCCTTTTAAGGATGATGTCACCATCTACCTGCCTGGATAAGGCTGTCTCACATAATGACAAGGTAGTCATCTGTGAGTGTATGGCTTTCTCTCCTTAGGTCCTGTCTTGTCCATTTTGTCATACGATGGACTCTGTTCAGCTGCTAGCCAAACCAGCGCTGTGCGCCATTCCCTCTAAGACTCTGCTGCTGGGAGTCTTGAAGGTGCCATTTCTGCTGTGGGGGTCCCCACACCTATCAATTCCTGCCTGTCTTCCCCTCTTTGGAGCTCCTTAGCTCTGCCTGTTTTCTTGGACTTCATCGCAGCAACTACTTCCTGTGTTTCCTGATGTTTGTCCCAAAGACAAACATCAGGATAGATGCCTTGTTAACTCATCTTGGATTCTCAATGCTTCTTGGCTAAAGTCACAACTGCAGACCTACTGCTGCAATCATGGAACACCATGGTTTCGCCTCTGTGCTGACAATTTCCCCAATAGCTATGCTATCCCAATGGGTGGACCTATTGCCTACTGCTGACCCTGGCTTCTCTTTGTCACTTTGGATTCCTCTGAATAAAAGGGCCAAATGTCACTGATGTTTCTGCTTCTATTACCCATTTCCACAGTGTGAGGCCAGTAGCAGGTAAGATGTGAGTGCTGATGAGACTCTGTGCCCACATAGATGGCATGAGCTGTGCCTCAAAAGGCAGAACATCTCCAGCAGTGCCAGCTCTTGTCCAAACATCAAAAGTAAGCAGCAATTCTTAATACTGAGAATAGGCTGGTTTGTCTTGTTTTTTTTTCCTCTTTGAAGGCTACCTCCTTGGAAAGACAAATAGCATATCACACCCCAAAGGCTGTGACAATACTGAAAAGGCCCTTCTTTACCAACTGTCTTCTACACAAACAACTCCTTCTGCTGCTCAGGAGTTCATTTCAAGGGACTCGAGAAAAACAGCCATGCATTCTGCTAAATGCTGGATGACTCACTGAGGCAGAGGTGAACCTCTGAGCAGTGAACCAAGGGCTGAGATATAAACCATTAAGAAAACCCGGTAGGTTGAAACAGATGATATTGCAACTGTTCTGAAAATCTACAACTAATTTAGAAGAGGCATATATGTAGGTAATTACCCCTAACATGCCCAGACAACTTCAATGTGTGTATCTGTGTGTCTAAATGCAAAAAAATCTAAACCAATTCTACCTACCTACCTAAATGCAAAAGCAATGTAAACCAAGTACACCCATGAATCAGAAAGCTCTTTTCTAACCTGCCCCGAATCCCTTGCTCTAAGACTTCTTGAAAGCATTGTGCCACAGTCCACTGGAAGATACAGCATAATTATCTCATAACCACTAGTTAAGAAATCCCTAGGAAGTACCTTCTGACTGCTAAAATGGTTATTCATTTATTTTCACTTATTCACTCACCTATCAATCTTTAACAAGGTGTCAAACATGTGTCAGGACAATGTGAGGCTCTCTGTATTAGATAAGAAAAAATTTCTAGGGAGAATAGTGGAGATGATAAACAATATCTCTTTTCATTTCCCTGCCTCTAAATTTACAAAGCAAAAGTAGAAAGCAAATTATACAAGCAAGTGTGTATGAGGTACCCAAACACCTATAACTAGTCTTTTATTATCAGCCAATTTTGTTTTTTTTCCCCCCAAAGAATTTCAACATTTTTCTTCATACATCCACTTCCCAACCTTGTCTTTTTCAGTGATTTAACTTTCATCTGGCAAATAATGGTGCTTTCAACAACTAGCTTAAGTTACAAACAACTTCTACCAATGGAACAGTGCCTCTTTCCTCATAAAACAGCTCTTTCAATTAACATGTATACAGAGCACAGCAAGATTTAAAATGATGATCAAAAAGACTTTCATCAGAATAGTATGCTTAGGATTTGTGTATGTCTGCCAGGCACAGTGGTTCATGCCTGTAATCCCAGCACTTTGGGAGACCAAGGCAGGAGGATCTCTTGAGGCCAGGAGTTCAAGACCAGCCTGGGCAACATGGTGAAACTCCATCTCTACGAAAAATACAAAAATTAGCCAGGTGTGGTGGTGCACACCTGTAGTCCCAGCTACTTGGGAGGCTAAGATGAGATGATCACTTGAGCCTGGGACGTTGATGCTTCAGCGAGCCGTGATCATGCTACTATACTTCAGCCTGGGTAACAGAGACTCTGTCTCAAAAAAAAAAAAAAAAAAAAAAAAAGAAAAAAAAAATTGTGTATGTCATTGTATGAAAATTTTATCTTAAGAGAAAAAAACCTGAACATTAGTTAATAACATGCATCCTTAAATGCTGATGTTTGTAACCTACTTTGAAATGCATTAAAAAGATGGGGTAGGTTATACCTCAAGGAAGCTGGAAAACGGATTTGACAGAAAGGATTTGAAAATCTACAACTAATTTAGAAGAGGCAGTTATGTCTAGTGTAGTTCTATAAATTTGTTTTTAAATATCTTATCCTATGTCAAATAATGGAGCCTTGTTTACTCCTTACAATATGCTGAGCATTTTCCCAAGCCATTCAACATTTTAAAAAATGTTATTTTAATGACTACTTAATATCCCAGTGCGTGGGCTGGGCACGGTGGATCACACCTATAATCCCAGCATTTTGGGAGGTCGAGGCAGGCAGATCACCTGAGGTCAGGAGTTTGAGACCAGTCTGGTCAACATGGTGAAAACCCTGTCTCTACTAAAAATATAAAAAAATTAGCTGGGTGTGGTGGTGCATGCCTGTAGTCCCAGCTACTTGAGAGGCTGAGGCAGCAGAATCGCTTGAACCCCAGAGGCAGAGGTTGCAGTATGCTGTGATAGTGCCACTGCATTCCAGCCTTGGTGACAGAGTAAGACTCTGTCTCAAAAAAAAAAAAAAATTCCCAGTTTGTAACACAAATTATTCAGGTGTTTCCTTATGGGTAAGCAGATTATTTCTACATTTTCACTAACATAAGTGTACTACAGAGAAAACCCTGAAATGAAAATTGTTCACTCCCATTTACTTCTTCAGGATGGCTAAAGGACAGGAACAGTTTATGTGTGCGTGTGTATCTATGTATCTATGTATTTTTAAACTGACCTAAGATTGCATTTCTCATGCAAACCTCTCCTGCATCAAACATTATGTTCAATTATTTTTTTTGTCAGTGATGTAGACATTGGTTTATCATTGTTTTCATAGCATTCCATTATCAGTGAAGTCTGCCATTCATACTTTTAGATGAATTGTCTGTGTTTGTTCTCCAGTTCTGCACTGTGATATTGGTATTTTTTTCCTTATTGACTTCCAAAGGTTCTTTGAATAAGCCTGATGTGCTTTTTATCCTGGAACCTGATCTTGTTTGTAAATTCCTTAGTATGTCTAAAAGGAATTGAATATAAAATGTATGATATGCTGTTTCTTCATTTGGGGAAGCAGTAAAGCTATTTTGACACCCAACTAAAGGAGTCCTTCCAGGACAGAATGCTAACATGGGCCAAACACTGAACCCTAGCTGCCAACATTTTGCTTTTAAGTCTAACAAATCCTAAATAATTCATATGTTGTTGTAAACAATTAGATGTGATCCTAGTGATAAAGTAATACAGTAGCAGTGTTGTAACAAGGTTTTACTAGAAATTGTTTTATAAAACGTGATGTATTACTGATTTTGACACTGTTTGAAGCAAAGATGATCATCGAATGTGATGCTTATACATGTATTTGTAACATTTAATGGAATCTAAACTCTTAAAAACAACGTGCCATTTGTTGGTATGTTTCTAATCTCCTATCATAAATTGTGAGATAGGCCTTTTTTTGGAGACATTTGGGCTTATACTAAAGCCTTTTTTTTTTTTAAACTAATGAGAGTTTTGAGAAATAGAAGATCATGTTGAAGTTACTGTGTATGTGTATGAATCCCTTGCTTAAAAATATTTCAGTCCATTGGTTAGGTTGTGGAGAAACTGGAACACTTACGCATTGCTCGTAGTAATATAAAATAGTACATCTGCTCTCAGGTGTAGGTGGCAAGATGGCTGAATAGGAACAGCTCCGGTCTACAGCTCCTAGTGAGATTAACGCAGAAGGCGGGTGATTTCTGCATTTCCAAGTGAGGTACCCAGTTTACCTTATTGGGACTGGTTAGAGAGTGGGCGCAGCCCACAGAGGGCAAGCCGAAGCAGTGTGGGGTGCTGCCTCACCGGGAATAGCAAGGGATCAGGGAACTCCCTCCCCTAGCCAAGAGAAGCTGTGAGGGACCATGCTGTGAGGAATGGTGCATTCCAGCCCAGATACTATGCTTTTCCTAGGGTCTTTGCAACCCTCAGACCAAGAGATTCTCTCGGGTACCTATATCACCAGGGCCCTGGGTTTCAAGCACAAAACTGGGCAGTTGTTTGGGCAGACACCAAGCTAGCTCCAGGAGTTTTTTTATACCCCAGTGGTGCCTGAAATGCCAGCGAGACAGAACCGTTCACTCCCCTGGAAAGGGGGCTGAAGCCAGGGAGCCAAGTGGGCTAGCTCAGCAAATCTCACCCCCACAGAGCCCAGCAAGCTAAGATCCACTGGCTTGAAATTCTTGCTGCCAGTACAGAAGTCTGAAGTTGACCTGGGACATTGGAGATTGGTGTGGGGAGGGGCATCTACCATTACTGAGGCTTGAGTAGGCGATGTTCCCCTCACAGTGTAAACAAAGCTGCCTGGAACTTCGAACTGGGCAGAGCCCACCGAAGCTTGGCAAAGCCGCTGTAGCCAGACTGCCTCTCTACATTCCTCCTCTCTGGTCAGGGTATCTCTGAAAGAAAGGCAGCAGCCCCAGTCAGGGACTTACAGATAAAACTCCCATCTCCCTGGGACAGAGCATCTGGGGGAGGGGGCGGCTGTGGGCGCAGCTTCAGCAGACATAAACGTTTCTGCCTGCCGGTTCTGAAGAGAGCAGTGGATCTCCCAGCACAGCGCTCAAGCTCTGCTAAGGGACAGACTGCCTCCTCAAGTGGGTCCCTGACCCGTGTGCCTCCTGACTGGGAGACAATTCCCAGTACGGGCTGACAGACAGGAGAGCTCTGGCTGGCATGTGGCGGGTGCCCCTCTGGGATGAAGCTTCCAGAGGAAGGAACAGGCAGCAATCTTTGCTGTTCTGCAGCCTCTGCTGGTGATACCCAGGCAAACAGAGTCTGGAGTGGACCTCCAGCATACTCCAGCAGACCTGCAGCAGAGGCGCCTGACTGTTAGAAGGAAAATGATCTAACAGAAAGGAATAGCAACAACATCAACAAAAAGGACATCCACTCAAAAACCCCATCCGAAGGTCACCAACATCAAAGACCAAAGATAGATAAATCCATGAAGATGAGAAAAAACCAGCGCAAAAAGGCCAAAAATTCCAAAAACCAGAATGCCTTTTCTCCAAAAGATCACAACTCCTTGCCAGCAAGGGAGAAAAACTGGATGGAGAATGAGTCTGACGAATTGACAGTAGGTAGGTAATAACGAACTCCGAGCTAAAGGCGTGTGTTCTAACCCAATGCAAGAAAACTGAGAACGTTGAAAAAAGGTTAGAGGAATTGCTAACTAGAATAACCAGTTTAGAGAAAAACATAAATGACCTGATGGAGCTGAAAAACACAGTACGAGAACTTCGTGAAGCATTCACAAGTATCAGTAGCCAAATCGATAAAGTGGAAGAAAGGATATCAGAGATTGAAGATCAACTTGATGAAATAAAGTGTGAAAACAAGATTAGAGAAAAAAGAATGAAAAGGAATGAACAAAGCCTCCAAGAAATATGGGACTATGTGAAAAGACCAAATCTACATTTGATTGGTGTACCTGAAAGTGACGGGGAGAATGGAATGAAGTTGGAAAACACTCTTCAGGATATATCCAGGAGAACTTCCCCAGCCTAGCAAGGCAGGGCAACATTCAAATTCAGGAAATAAAGAGAACACCACAAAGATACTCCTTGAGAAGAGCAACTCCAAGACACATAATCATCAGATTCACCAAAGTTGAAATGAAGGAAAAAATATTGAGGGCAGCCAAAGAGTAAGAACGGGACACACACAAAGGGAAGGCCATCAGACTAACAGTGGATCTCTCTGCAGAAACCCCATAAGCCAGAATAGAGTGGGGGCCAATATTCAACATCCTTAAAGAAAAGAATTTTAACCCAGAATTTCATATCCAGCCAAACTAAGCTTCATAAGTGAAGGAGAAATAAAATCCTTTACAAACAAGCAAATGCTGAGAGATTTTGTCACCACAGCTCTATGTTACAAGAGCTCCTGAAGGAAGCACTAAATGGAAAGGAACAACCGGTACCAGCCACTGCAAAAACATACCAAATTGTAAAGACGATCGACACTATGAAGAAACCGCATCAACTAACGGGCAAAATAACCAGCTGGCATCATAATGACAGGATCAAATTCACACACAAAAATATTAACGTCAAATGTAAATGGGCTAAATGCCCCAATTAAAAGACACAGACTGGCAAATTGGATAAGACCCATTGGTGTGCTGTATTCAAGAGACCCATCTCACATGCAAAGACATACAAAGGCTCAAAATAAAGGGATGGAGGAATATTTACCAAGCAAATGGAAAGCAAAACAAAACAAAACAAAACACCAGGGGTTGCAATCCTAGTCTCTGATAGAACAGACTTTAAAGTAACAAAGATCAACAGAGACAAAGAAGGGCATTACATAATGGTAAAGGGATCAATGCAACAAGAAGAGCTAACTATCCTAAATATATATGCACCCAATACAGGAGCACCCAGATTCATAAAGCAAGTTCTTAGAGATCTACAAAGAGACTTAGATTCCTATACAATAATAGTGGGAGACTTTAACACTGTCAATATTAGACAGATCAACAAGACAGAAAATTAACAAGGATATTCAGGACTTGAACTCAGCTCTGGACCAAGCAGACTTAATAGATATTTACAGAACTCTCCACCCCAAATCAACAGAATATACATTCTTCTCAGCACCACATCGCACTTATTCTAAAACTGACCACATAATTGGAAGTCAAACACTCCTCAGCAAATGCAAAAGAACAGAAATCATAAAACAGCCTCTCAGACCACAGTGCAATCAAATTAGAAATCAGGATTAAGAAACTCACTCAAAACCGCACAGCTGCATGGAAACTGAACAACGTGCTCCTGAATCACTACTGGGTAAATAACGAAATTAAGGCAAAAGTAAATAAGTTCTTTGAAACCAATGAGAACTAGGAGACGACATACAAGAATCTCTGGGACACAGCTAAAGCAGTGATTAGAGGGAAATTTATAGCACTAAATGCCCACAGGGGAAGGTGGGAAAGATCCAAAATTGACACCCTAACATCACAATTAAAAGAACTAGAGAAGCAAGAGCAAATATATTCAAAAGCTAGCAGAAGCCAAGACATAACTAAGATCAGAGCAGAAGTGAAGGAGACAGAGACATGAAAAACCCTTCAAAAAATCAATGAACCCAGGAGCTGGTTTTTTTGAAAAGATTAACAAAATAGACCTCCAGCAAGACTAATAAAGAAGAAAAGAGAGAAGAATCAAATAGATACAATAAAAAATGATAAAGGTGATATTACCACGGATCGCAGAGAAATACAAACTACCATCTGATAATACTATAAACACCTCTATGCAAATAAACTAGAAAATCTAGAAGAAATGGATAAATTACTGGACACATATACCCTCCCACGACTAAACCAGAAAGAAGTAGAATCCCTGAATAGACCAATAACAAGTTCTGAAAGTAAGGCAGTAATTAATAGCCTACCAACCAAAAAAAGCCCAGGCTAAGACGAGCTCACAGGCGAATTCTACCAAAGGTACAAAGAAGAGCTAGTACCATTCCTTCTGAAACTATTCCAAACGACAGAAAAAGAGGGACTCCTTCCTAAATCATTTCATGAGGCCAGCATCATCCTGATACCAAAACCTGGCAGAGACACAACAAATAAAATTTCAGGCCAATAAACCTGATGGACATCCATGCAAAAATCCTCAATAAAATACTGGCAGACCAAATCTAGCAGCATGTTAAAAAGCTTATCAGCCACAATCAAGTTGGATTCATCCCTGGGATGCAAGGGTGATTCAACTTATGCAAATCAATAAACGTAATCCATCACATAAACAGAACCAATGACAAAAACCAAATGATTATCTTAATAGATGTAGAAAAGGCCTTTGATAAAATTCAACACTCCTTCATGCTAGAAACTCTCAATAAACTAGGTATTGATGGAACGTATCTCAAAATAATAAAAGCTGTTTATGATAAACCCACAGCCAATATCATACTGAATGTGCAAAACCTGGAAGCATTCCTTCTGAAAACCAGCACAAGACAAGGATGACCTCTCTCACCACTCCTATTCAATATAGTATTGAAGTTCTGGCCAGGGCAATCAGGCAAGAGAAAGAAATAAATGGCATTCAAATAGGAAAAGAGGAAGTCAAATTGTCTCTGTTTGCAGGTGACACATGATTGTATATTTAGAAAACTCCATCGTCTCAGCCCCAAATCTCCTTATGCTGATAAGCAACTTCGGCAAAGTCTCAGGATACAAAATCAATGTGCAAAAATCACAAGCATTCCTATACACCAATAATAGGCAAACACAGAGCCAAATCATGAGTGAACTCCATTCACAATTGCTACAAAGAGAATAAAATACCTAGGAATACAACTTACAAGGGATGTGAAGGATCTCCTAAAGGAGCACTACAAACCACTGCTCAAGGAAATAAGAGAGGATATAAACAAATGGAAAAACATTGCATGCTTATGGATGGGAAGAATCAATATTATGAACATAGCCATACTTCCCAAAGTAATTTATAGATTTGATGCTATCCCCAATCAAGTTACCACTGACTTTCTTCACACAATTAGAAAAAATTACTTTAAATTTCATATGTAACCAAAAAAGAGCTCACATAGCTAAGACAATCCTAAGCAAAAAGAACAAAGCTGGAGGCATCACATTACCTGACTTGTAACTATACTATAAGGCTACAGTAACCAAACAACATGGTACTGGTACCAAAACAGATATACACACGAATGGAACAGAACAGAGGCCTCAGAAATAACACCACACATCTACAACTATCTGATCTTTGACAAACTTGACAAAAACAAGCAATGGGGAAAGGATTCCCCATTTAATAAATGGTGTTGGGAAAACTAGCTAGCCACATGCAGAAAAATGAAACTCGACCCCTTCCTTACACCTTATACAAAAATTAACTCAAGATGGATTAAACACTTAAACATAAGACCTAAAACCATAAAAACCCTAGACGAAAACCTAGACAATACCATTCAGGACATAGGCATGGGCAAAGACTTCATGACTAAAACACCAAAAGCAATGGCAGCAAAAGCCAAAATTGACAAATGGGATCTAATTAAACTAAAGTGCTTCTGCACAGCAAAAGAAACTACCATCAGAGTGAACAGGCAACCTACAGAACGGAGGAAAATTTTTGCAATCTATCCATCTGACAAAGTGCTCATATCCAGAATCTACAAGGAACTTAAACAAATTTACAAGAAAAAAATCAAACAACCCCATCAAAAAGTGGGCGAGGGATATGAACAGATACTTCTGAAAAGACGACATTTATGCAGCCAAAAAACATATGAAACAAAGCTCATCATCACTGGTCATTAGAGAAATGCAAATCAAATCACAATGAGATACCATCTCACGCCAGTCAGAATGGCGATCATTAAAAAGTCAGGAAACAACAGATGCTGGAGAGGATGTGAAGAAATAGGAACGCTTTTACACTGTTGGTAGGAGTGTAAATTGGTTCAACCATTGTGGAAGATAGTGTGGCGATTCCTCAAGGATCTAGAACCAGAAATACCATTTGATCCAGCCATCCCATTACTAGGTATATATCCAAAGGATTATAAATCATTCTACTATAAAGACACATGCACACATATGTTTATTGCAGCACTACTCACAATAGCAAAGACTTGGAACCAACTCAAAAGTCCATCAATGATAGACTGGATAAAGAAAATGTGGCACACATGGAATACTGTGCAGCCACAAAAAAGGATAAGTTCATGTCCTTTGCAGGGACATGGATGAAGCTAGAAACTATCATTCTCAGCAAACCGACACAGGGACAGAAAACCAAATACTGCGTGTTCTCATTCATAAGTGGGAGTTGAACAATAAGAACACAAGGACACAGGAAGGGGAACATCACACACTGGGGCCTGTCAGGGTGGGAGGGTTAACATTAGGAGAAATACCTAATGTAGATGACAGGTTGATGGGTGCAGCAAACAACCATGGCACATGTATACCTATGTAACAAACCCGCACGTTCTGCATATGTATCCCAGAACTTAAAGTATAATAATAAAAAAAAGAAGACCTCTCAAGAAGTAAAAAATAAAATAAAATAAAATAAAATAAAATGGTACAGCTGCTGTGGAAAACAGTTTAGTGGTTCTTCAGAAAGTTAAACATAAAATGACCATCTGATTCAGCAATTATATTTCTAGGTGTCTAATCAAAATAACTGAAAGCAGGAACTCAGAAACTGGTACTACACCAATATTCATTGCCACATTATTCACAACAGCCAACAGATGAAAATAACCCAAGCATCAATTGAGTCAAACGGCTAAAATAAATGTGGTATATACATACAATGGAAGATTATTCAACCATAAAAGGGAACAAAATTCTGATACACATTATAATAAGCATAAACTTTGAAAATATTATCAGTGAAATAAGCCAGACACAAAAGACCACATATTATATAATTTCATACATTATATGATGTATCTAGAATAGGCAAATTCTTAGAGATAGAAAGTTGACAGAGGCTACTAGGGACTGGGGTTGAGGAGGAAAGAATGGGTTGCTATTGCTTAATGGGTACAGAGTTTTTGTTTGGGATGATAAAATGTTTCTGAAAATGACAGTGGTGGTGGTTGTACAATGCTGTGAATGTACTGAATGCCACTGAATGTACACTTAAAAGTGGTTACACTGGTAAATTTTTTATTATGTATATTTTATAATAAAAAATAAAAGATTCATTCCAGGAAAAAAACATGGCTGATGGAGAATGGACAGATTAGTGACAAAACAAGACAAGTAAAATATTAACTGTCAATACAGGTGGTAGGTATATAAGTGTTCACTGTAAACTTTTATCAATTTCTCTGTATATTACTAAGTGTCCATAATAAAATATTGGAAGAAATTCCATCAAAATATTATAGTCACTTCTATTTCTTTTATATATTTATTATTTATCTTATTAATTTAGAAAGCTCATGAAATGTTAGTGTTTTCTTCCCTTTTAATCTAAAAAGGAGGATAGCAAGTACAAACCATCTGGAATGAAGAGTGTCTAGAGTGAAATGAACATCTGGGAGAACTGCTATGGACTGAACTGTATCCTTCCAAAATTCATATGTTGAAGCCCAAACCCCCAATGTGACTGTATTTGGAGACAGCGCTCTAAGGAGATAGTTAAAGTTAAATGAGGTCATATGGGTAGGGCTCTGACTTCACAGGATTCGCAGCTTTATAAGATGAGGAAGACAGGGAGAGAGGGATTTCTCTCTCCACACACAAGTACCAAGGAAAGGCCATGTGAAAACACAGTGAGAAGGTAGGTGGTCATCTACAGCTAGGAAAAGGGCCCATACCAGGAACCGAGTCACCCAGCAGCTTGATCTTGGACTTTTCGGCCTCTAGAACTGTGGGAAAATAGATTTCTGTTGTTTAAGCCATACAGTCTGTGGTATTTGTTACGGCAGCCCTAGCTAACTAAGACAAAGTCTGGAGTTAAACATCTATGGATATTTAGATAGTCTGCATGCAAATAATACACAGGGAAAAAGGATCTGAAACAGTACATGCAGAATTTGAATGATGGAATGTTAAAGCTGGAAGATGTTCCAGCAACCATACTACTGTCAAACCTCTCATTTTACACATAGGGAAACAGAAGCCCACAGAGGTCAAGTGATTTATCTGAGGTCCTTCAGACAGATTAGTGGTAGAGCCCAGGACTGAAGTCTAGGCCTCTTGACTTCTGCTCTTTTCACCACAGCACATGGCTTCATCAAATCAAAACCCTGAGCCAAGTGTTAGCAGCCAAAATTATAATTACTTTCCTTCCACTAAAATCTCTTTCAAAAATTCAGCTGAATTTTTCTGATTTTGTACTTTTCTCTCTCTTTTTTTTAAACCCACAAACCAACTATCCAAACAGGATAAAAACTAAAGAAGTCTTTTGAACAAATACAAAATGTATGTAGGAATACAAAAATACAAAAGATTATATACAAACACACACACAATTTAAATTTGGACAAATGTTGACTCAATTGTTCATTTACAGCAGAGGCTTGTGTGCCTAAAGATTGCATATGTACACAGAGAAGGCATCTCACTTCCTTCTAGTTGCCTATTTATAATATATAAAGGCATTCTGGAAAAATAATAAAAATGTATTTGTTTTTCAAATTATTTATAGTCTAGTTTAGCAAAGTATTACATATTTATTATATTTAAAATACGTATTTTGATAAAACGTCCTTATAGGCCAGGAAAACCATGTTAATAAGCCTGAGTGTTTCACAGGGCAATAATATATTTTATAACATTTTAAAATAATATAAAATATAAAAATGGAATAATCTAATAATTGAGCATCATTTTGTTTAAAAGAGTTCTTATAGAACTTTTAATTTCACTTTTCCACTAGGTAAACTTAAGAGTATATGAAGAGGAATACTTTTAGTGATGTTGATACAATGGGAATGTGCCAATGGTATCCAGAAATGGTAACAACCCATTATTACCATTCAATACTTAAACATTTTAACATTTATTTTTTTCCTCAATTTAGATTCATTATACACAGACAATGAATTGAGCCATATGAAAGTCCATTCCATAATTTTTTCATATTAAAGTCAGAAGTATCAGAAGTGGTCTTAATCTCTGACTATATGGTATAATAATAATGTGATTTATTTGTCATCACTTAGTCTTTTTTTTTTTTTTTTTTTTAAGAGACACAGTTTCACTCTGTTGCCCAGGCTGGTCTCGAACTTCTAGGCTCAAGGGATCTTCCTATTTCAGCTTCTCGCTGGGATTACAGGCACACATTACCATACCTGGCTCAACCATTTAGTCTTTTCAAAAGGACGTGCTGAAAGCTCTGAAGATAATTATTAAAACTGATTTTAAAAATATTTTGACCAAAGGCAGCACTGTTTGGAACTGTAGATATATTCAAGGACATTTTGTTTTGAGAGACAGTCTCTGAGAAATAATGCTCTGGTTATATGTGAAAACAAAACAAGCAGTAACAAAACTAGTGAAATTACCTTCTCCTATCACGTGTCTTTTTAACATGGCTGAAACAATGCTTGTGTTGTCTGGGGCTGTGGTTCAGCCTGATGGAATAACTGCAGTGAAGGGAACGGGATTTTACTTTTTATGCACTTACCCAGGGCAGAACCACAATTAGTGGAAAAGATTGGAAAATTGGAGAACAAAGAGCCAATTTCAAAAGCAAACAATTATTTTACTGCTTTAATAGGCTGTATAATGTAAAATGAAATTCATTCTCTTTATCCAAATAAGTGAGAAACGTGTAGACATAAGTAGGGTAAAAAAAGTGAAGTGGTCACAAATAGTGCTTGGGGAAAAAAGCAGAATTCTCTTCTACCTTCCTAGGTAGTGATGCCCTGTAAGACTTCTTAATTTTGAAGGAGGGATTGTATATGTCCCATGGGCATTCAGAGGCCTGGGGACAAGCAACATTCCAACTTCTCATTCCATGCTTTTTTCTGTAACACAACCTATAAAAAATGCTGGGAGAGTGTGATTGGGGTCCAGCTGTGTAGATGCTGTGCTAGTCAATTAGTATTTCAAAACCAGGTAACAAGGTTTGAAAGAAATATGTGCAAATAATGTGGTTTGATGGAATTCATAAGCCTTGAATTCAAGTTCCAGCTGTAAAAGCTGTAAGTAACCTCAGAAAACTTAAGTAACTGTCATGAATTTCAGCTTCCTCATCTGTAAAATCATCATCATCATTGTTAACACTTAGGGTACTAAATACATCCCAAGTAATGTTCTAAGGACTTCACATATTTTATTATTTAATTCTTAATATCCCCAAGAGAAGGCACATTTTCTACATGAAGAAACTGAGTTACAGAGAGGTTAAGTAACTTGCTTAAAGACAGTAACACTTATTCCACAGAGGTGTTGTGAGGTGAAACACAAAATCAATAATCTAGTTAGTGATGGAACAGATTCTGAGATCATCGTGTCTAGGCTCTAACAGTAACTAAGAAGCATCTAAGGTTCACAAAAAAATTGGTTAGCTGCAGACATCAAACCAGATCTTCTGGTTCTTATTCCTGTGCTTTTTAAACACATCTCCTTCCTATTTTGCTTTTCTGTAAGTAATTTTCATATATTTCACTTATATGTATAAAATTCCTCTAGAAAAGTGGGAGAGTTGTAATTTCTATTTAAAAAAAAAAAAAAAAAAAAAAACAGATGAGAAAATGCAGGATACCCTGAAGTCAGCATGTAGCACAGCTAGACAGAGGGTCAAGGTCAACTGAATGATAGCGACAATGATGACAATGAAGACGGCTGCAATACCATCTCATTTATCAGATCCAGATTCTCTTTAGGGCACTGTGCCAAAGCTCCTTATGCAAATTATCTCATTTAATGCTAAATCTATTTCTGAGTATATGACTTAAAATGCTGTTAGTTTTAAAATCACAGAATGGCTAAGCCTGAGGTATACAAAATGCAGACTTTCTGGAGTCAGGATTGCAAATCCCAGTTGTGTCGATTCAGCCCAAGGTCCTACTACAGAGAATAAACTGAAGGCCAAGCAGATTAGTTAGTGTGAGCTTTGGGCTAGACGTTGAGAATGAAGACCTTTTCTCTACAGTGAGGATACACACTTGGTGCTTTTTGAAAAAGCTGGGGTTAACCTCAACTCTTTCGACAGAATATCATGTTTATTTGCCAAAATGGATTTTTAAAAACAATGGTTGAACTGCCCTACAGTCCATTAGTCATCCTATAGAAATCTAATGTTAGAAAAATATTCACTTAAAATATAGTGAGAAAAACTCTCTGAACTATGTTCAGTCGTTCTTGGCTGTGGTCTTTTGTTCAACAGAAATTTCCTCTTTTGAAATGACCAGTTACTTTGTGTAATATAGCCTAATCTTCAGCATGTGTGCTTAGGGAGAAGAGATTAAAGTTCCTGACTTTGCATCATGTTTTTACTGATAATGTGATGTACTGGAACATCATTTTAAGCAAAATCATAATGCCCTATGCAAAGGCCATGCTTCAATTTTTAGCTCCCTGTACAATATTCTCCACATCCTAGGAACTCCAGTTTCCAATCCCACTGTTAGTCAGAAATTAATTACTGGACATCTACTTGTATTATGCAGTATGCTGGTTCCTGGGGATACAAAAGTGAGCAAAGGTGACCCAGACCCTGCTCCTGGAGGGAGCTCAAGTTCAGCTTATTTCTCATATCCCCTAGTTAAGGGAATCTTCGCTATGCTCTTCTTTCTCTGGCTCCTCCAAACTCCTTCTACACTGAGCCCTAGGCCTCATCTACTATCGTCCTGTCAACAAAGGTTGACATTTAATTTTTTCAGTCACCAAATCATACTGTATTTTCTTGTTATACAATTATATAAGACATTAGAGAAAATGCCAAGATCTCAGAACCATTCCATCCAAAAAAACTTATAACCATTTGACACATACACAAATTACTATTACATAACATAATTGCTTATCCGATTTTAAGAAATAAGTGACTAAGAATTTGCATCTTATGATCCTTTCAGGCCTTTTGTTAACTTGAAGTAGAAATGATCTCTTATCCTAAAAACTACATCCTTCTTGAGGTGTGGTGGTAGCCAGCTTCCAGACGGTCCGTGCTACTTCTTGCCTCCAGGTATTCATGCCCTTATGTAGTTCCTTCCCATACTGAATGTAACAATGGTGAAAGGAACAGTACGTGACCTTCAGGGTTAGGTTGCAGAAGGCACTGTGGTTCACACCTTGGTCTCCTGAATTGCTTGCTCTGGAGTAAGCCAGCTGCCATCCAATGAGAACGCTTCAGCCCTCCCATGGAAAACTGAGGCCTCCAGCCAACTGCCAGTGTTACTCTATCAGCTACATAACAAATCAGTGAACAGCTGGCTGACATCTGACTGCAACCTCACAGGAAATTCCAAGCCAGAACTGCCCAGTCAAGCTACTCCGAAATTCCTGCCCACAGAAATCACCATGTAAGTGGTTACTGTTTTAACAGTAAATTCTAGGGTTATTGCTATAATAGATACAATAGAAACCAGGCCTCCCAGCCAGCCCCCTACACCTGAGGTACCTGCGCTCTTGCACTGCCACAGGGCCTGGCCGCCTGGTGTGCCTGTGCACACTCGGACTGCACAGCGTGACACCTGGGCACTGCATGACAGGAGCAGCTGGCTCACGCCTTTCATGCGCAGTGGCAGTCACTGCTTCAACAGGGTCTTTTCCTGTGCTGCCTGCATGAGCTGCTGCATGACTACCCCGACTTGGCCAAGGTGGTGGGCTGCCAGTGGTCATTTACATCAGAGACAACTGACACTTTTTGTATCAACAGAAATCTGGTGTTGCCCCCACAGTTCTACGAAATAAGAAGACTTGAAAACTCTGTCCCCTCCCTGATTTGCAAAAATTTTGTTTGGATCATGCATTATAAAGGGTGGAAAGATGGCTGGGATCACCTTATTAACTGCTGATGGGATGCCCAGCTTTTACCAGGGTATGAGCTGGCTTTTCTTACCTAGAAGATTCACACTTTTTAGAAAATCTTTTGTCTACTGAAAAAAAGACTGACAGAATCATGAAGGCAAGAAATGTCACTGAGTAGTGATGTACAATTGCCATCTTTACAATATCCATGTGACTATTCAAAGTAGAAACACATTTATCTTAAGAACTATATAGTAAGTAAGAGCCACTTGTAGGGTGCTGCCTGGTTGTAAGCCGGTCTATTTGTAGTCCTGATGAATAATGAGGGTTGACTAAACCTGCTTGAAACTTAAGGAAATTTGTGCCTATAAAAGTTATAATGTGGCCAGGTGTGGTGGCTCATGCCTGTAATCCCAACGCTTTGGGAGGCTGAGGTGGGCAGATCACGAGGTCAGGAGTTTGAGACCAGCCTGGCCAACATGGTGAAACCCCGTCTCTAATAAAAATACAAAAAATTAGCCAGGCATGGTGGCAGGCGCCTGTAATCCCAGTTACTTGGGAGGCTGAAGCAGGAGAATCATTTGAACCCGGGAGGCGGAGGCTGCAGTGAGCCGAGACTGTGCTACTGCACTCCAACCTGGGCAACAGAGTGGGATTCTGTCTCAAAAAAAAAAAAAAAAAAAAAAAAAAAAAAAAAAAAACACGAAAAAACAAAACAAAAAATTTTACAAGGGTTCCCACTCTGCATTGTTTTATTATCTCAAAGTTTAAATAAGATGTTCTGCCATTGGTCATTGTTATTCTTACTCTCAAATGTATTAGTACTTTTCCTGATGTACTTGAAGGTTGATTCTTGAATTCCATAGACTTTCTGCTGGAATTTAATAGTGTCTGATTAGATGATGGAATGTAGATGGAGACAACCTTCAAGTGACAATGTCATTGTTTTCTTGCTGTGTCATTACCTTGATGATTAAGATACAATTCTTTTTAAAACCAAATGGCACTAGTTATGTTTCTCAAATTAGAAAGCTATTTCAGTTATTTTAAAAAAATATAAAGCCATAACAAAAACCATTATGTTTTTTAGTCCAGTGTTAGTTAATACATGCAAAGAGATTAGATAGTAGTATTTAATGATGTTTATTTTCACTATATTTAATATGAGTATTTTTTTCACCTCCTTTACAGAGGAATAATGTTTATTGTTTAAAGGTGGGAAATGATGGTTAAGCCACCACATTTATTTCACGATATTTGACTGTATTATGCATTGTACAATGGATTTCATTTTTCATGTAATATGTCAGTTTTCTTACATATAAAATAAAAGCAGTGGTCGGGTGCGGTGGCTCATGCCTGTAATCCCAGCGCTTTGGGAGGCTGAGGTGGGCGGATCACGAGGTCAGGAGTTCAAGAGCAGCCTGGCCAGCATGGTGAAACGCTGTCTCTAATAAAAATACAAAAAATTAGCCAGGCATGGTGGCAGCCACCTATAATCCCAGTTACTTGGGAGGCTGAGGCAGGAGAATCGCTTGGACCTGGGAGGCGGAGGTTGCAGTGAGTGGAGACTGTGCCACTGCACTCCAACCTGGGCAACAGAGTAAGACTCCGTCTCAAAAAAAAAAAAAAAAAAATTCACAAGGGTTCCCACTCTGTACTGTTTTACTATTTCAAAAGTTTAAATAAGAGGTTCTACTGCCATTGGCCATTGTTATTCTTACTCTCAAATGTATTAGTACTTTTCCTGATGTACTTTGGAGGTTGATCCATGAACTTCATAGACTTTCTGCTTGAATTTAAGGGTGTCTGATTAGATGGTGGAATGTAGATGGAGACAACCTTCAAGTGACAATGTCATTGTTTTCTTGCTGTGTCATTACCTTGACGATTAAGATACAATTCTTTTAAAAACCAAATGGCACTAGTTATGTTTCTCAAATTAGAAAACTATTTTAGTTATTTTAAGGAAATATAAAGCCATAACAAAAACCATTATGTTTTTTACTCTAGAGTGTTAATGAATGCAAATAGATGAGACAGTAGTATTTAATTAATGAGGTTTATTTTCACTATATTTAATATGAATAAATTTTCACCTCCTTTACAGAGGAATGTTTATTGTTAAAGGTGGGAAATGATGGTTAAGCCACCAAATCTATTTCATGATATTTGACTGTATTAGCATTGTACAATGGATTTCATTTTATGTGTAATGTCTCAATTTTCTTACCTATAAAATAAAAGCAGTGGCCGGGCGCAGTGGCTCATGCCTGTAATCCCAACACTTTGGGAGGCTGAGGTGGGGAGTTCAAGACTAGGCTGGCCAACATGGTGAGACCCTATCTCTACTAAAAGTACAAAAAGTTAACCAGGCATGGTGGTACACACCTGTAATCCCAGCTACTTGGGAGGCTGAGGCAGGAGAGTTGTCTGAACCTGGGAGGCAGAGGTTGCAGTGAGCCCAGATCATGACACTGCACTCCAGCCTGGGCAACACAGTGAGACTCTGTCTCAAAAAAAAAAAAAAAAAAAAAAAAAGCAGCGATGAATCAGAAAAACAAAAGAAGTGAACATAGTGAACACTAATACCAACCTTGAGAGCATGCAACAGCTTACTATGATTCTCTTAACAATTAATAAACCATTATAATTCTATCAGTTATCACAGACAACTAGTACTAATGATCACAGTTGGCCAAAAGGCCAACAGTAAAATTATTATACTCTAATTTGTATATAGTTGTTACAGACATTATTGTTTTGGAAGGTGATATTTTTCATCATGTATACAACGTGGTTGTCTCCATTTTGTGAGATGCTAACTTCACAGGCTTTCAAAATTCCTGATTTGCTAAAAATATTAGTAATGAATGTTTATATTTTCCTCAGTGTTAAGTTAAAGAAAAAGAAAAACAAAACTTGCTTAGTTACTTTCTGAAGATAAGTTTTGATGATGTGGTTCTGACTATGGTAAAGTAAGGAAGTGTGGACGACCAAAGAGCCAGGAGAACTTGGAAGAGCAGCAAGAAATAAATAAATCTGCTGAAATCCATTTCATTGACCTTCCCAAGGAAGAAATTTTAACAATTCCCCATGTGTCCAAACAATTTAATTTCAACCAGTGCAAAAATGTAATAAGATTTTTAGAAATATCTTTTTTTTCTCTCTTTTTTTTTGAGATGGAGTCTCGCTCTGTCACCTAGACTGCAGTGCAGTGGCGCTATCTCAGCTCACTGCAAGCTCTGCCTCCCAGGTTCACGCCATTCTCCTGCCTCAGCCTCCCGAGTAGCTGGGACTACAGGTGCCCGCCACCACGCCCGGCTAATTTTTTGTATTTTTAGTAGAGACGGGGTTTCACCATGTTACCTGGGATGGTCTCGATCTCCTGACCTCATGATCCGCCCATCTTGGACTCCCAAAGTGTTGGGATTACAGGCATGAGCTATCACACCTGGCCAGAAATACCATTTTTAAAAGCTAGACACTGGGCACTAAATCTCAATTCTAAACAGAAAAGACATACTACACACGAATTCATGGAACTTGCCTGGCTGCCAAAAATTTGCTATTTCACACTGGTACTATGGGGAAAGTATTTAAGAGAACTGCCAACTACATAACCTAGCTTCCTAAATTAGACCCATTCCATGTGTAAAGGAAAGTCACCTTTACACTCCAGAAAGTCTTCACTGCAAGCCAACTTTGTGCCCAGCACTATTCAAAGAACTGTGGAAAGGTAGGTATATATTAATTCCTGACATATCAGACATCCAGGCCACTAAAATATCTGAGTACAAAGTAAAAAAAAAAAAAAAAGGAAATATTTGGTTTATAGAAGTACTCACTGGTTCAGTCTTACTCTGAGCTAATATTTTCTCTAAAATTTTAATAATTAGGTAATACTGGAAAATTGGTTTAGAAACTCCAAATTATAGCATGGAGAAATATTAAATAATAAACTTTAATCTATCTCCTCAGCAACCACTGCTTTTATCATTTTCATATGTCCTTCCAGAGAATTCTATGTATATACTAGCATATATATGTATAAACATATAGCTATAAAAATATATCTTTAATTATCCCCTTAATATAAATAACACTATATATCTTTCTGCTGCTCTATTCCTAAGAGGTGTGTTTGTGTGTGGTTACTAACATATTTTGGGAATTATTTTCTATATCATATGCTAAACTTGCTATCCATATTTGGGTGTATTTCTGATCTTTCTAGGCTGCTCAATTAATCTATGTATTAACATCAAACTGAATTACTGTAGCTTTGTAATATTTTGATATTGGGCCTAGTTAATTAATAACCCCCTCCCTAATTCTGCTTTTCGAGAAATTTCCTGGCTCTTCTTGTATGTTTCATTTTCTATGTGAAATTCTGGATCACCTATTTAGTCCCTTCCCCAATCTATGATTTTGATTTTTAAAAATTGGGATCAGACGTGCTGCATCTTTAAGCTCACACTTACCCTATAAAATACTCAGATTAAGGCTTAACCATGTGGCACACTAATATATAAAAATTATCTTGAATTTTGTAGTTATCTAGAATTTTCCTATGTACGAAGATTGTTCACTTTTATTATCTCCTTTAACCTTTTAAAACACTATGGCACCATGCAGGGGCCTATCTTTTGACTCTTACATTACAGATGGAGAGAGGCGCATGGACTTGTCCTCAAGGCCTGTAGGTAAGGGCTCTGACACCTGGCCCAGACCCAGGACTCTTCCCATTATACCAAAGGCTGAGGGCACTATAAGTTTTCAGGACACATTTGCAAAATAGAGAATGCTACCATTTTAGAAATGTTGGCAGGCTGTCGAATTTTCAAACTTTAAATGAAGTTTAAAACACAGTAATACTGGCACATATCTTTGCACTATATTTTTCTTTGCTACAATGCTGAGAATTCTCTTTTTCCTGAGGAAAGTAGAATCACAGCATGCCTGTGTTTATCGGCTTTTATTTGGCATAATTAAAACAAAAAAAGATGAATTCTCTTCTACTCAGGAAACATGTGAAGCCCCATCTTCAACTTGCAGCTGTCTAGCTTTTTTATTTAGTCATATAACACAAAATATTTTATGTTGGGAATTTCTTAACAGAATGAGAGAAGGGCTCCTTACTAAGAATGTAGACAACTACAGTCTGCATGGGAACCTGATGTATTTCATGGCTGCATGTGAATTTGTTATCCAAGAAGAGAACATAACTTCCAAATTTGAAAACAAGACGTCTAGACTCTTTTCTTAATTGATGACTACACATAAAAATGTATCATAAAAATGTGTCTGAAACTGTACAGAAGCATACTACTAACAAAAGCACTTTTATCGGAAAAATTAGGTTGTGTCTATGAGAACACACATTCATCTACCAAACAGATGAGTCTTAATGTCCATATTATTCTGCTACTTGGGGTTCTTCAAATCTTGTCTTCCAAGTGGTTATTTTTGGTATCTAAAACTTTTTAGACAAAAGCTTCCTAGATGGATAGTGATGATTTGGTGCCACCCCTACCATATAGTTTCATGTGTAACTTGTGATTTTCATATCAAATGTTTATCAACTATCAACTTGAGTCCTCATTATTTTCCATTTAACAGCTCACAAAATAGCCACGAGTAAAATCTGCCTTCATCAAGTACCATTACAAAGAATAATATTCTATTATAATAATATTCTATCCAGAGCCTAATAGTTGGGCATTGCTCCTTTGAATACTTTTTTAAAAAATTGCTGTCAAGAACAATTAGGTAGACAGAATGAATTTCTGTGATAAAAGTAACCATGAAGATTAAATGTTTTATACATATCACCTAGTTACCTAAAAGCCACTTTTGCAAAATGATTAAAGAGTTTTATCAGTGAAGTTAAAAGATAATCCTCAGAAGCTTAAAATTGACAGCAAAGTTCTTTCTTGTTGGTTATGTGGAGCTTTGCTCATCAGTGCTGAATGAGGTGCAGAGTGCAAAGGTCAATCAATTAAACAGGCATTTATTAGCTCCAATTATAGTTCCAGCATGGTGCCAGGAGCTCAGCTTCATAGTTTTCCCAGTATAGTTAGGATTATTCAATATGTTTAGTACATAACTACCCACTGAGCATATTACTTTAAAACAGATACTACTCATGAGGTAGCTTGGACATTATTTTGCCTTGGATTCCTGAGGAATCAAGGATCAATCCTGGGTAGTAATAATCAAACAATCTTATGATTTCTTTTGGCTGCCCTGCGGTTATCCATATACTAATTAATCACAGGTAATGAAGTGTACATTTATATAAGGCACACCAAGTTTGAGGGGTCTAAAACTGATTAGGGAGATTAAAATTGGACTCTATTAGGTGACTGTTGTCTCTTCAGACCATCATTCTGTATACCTGTCCATCCATTCATCCATCTTTTATGTTGAGCTGCAAATAAACAAAAAGTATTATCCCTTGCTGAGAGAGGAACCAAGATGATTAAGATGCAGTCCCTTGGTCTACCTGAGGATACAGGTCCTCACCAGGTGTGGATCAGATCAGGAAATATGATGTATCTTGGAGCAAGTGGGTCAAAGCTTAGGACTAGATCCAAAAGGAGAAAACAGTTCAAACAAAGTCAAGGAAATAAGAAAGAGATGGCATCTGGACTCTTACTACCATGCCCTGTATCACCAGGAATTCCCTGGGCCCATATCTATCTAAATCTGAACATCCAATTCTTTCTCTTTACCTTACCTCTAAAGAAAGTATGAGTGCTAAGAAGCTGTCTCAGGATAAAAGTAAAGACAGTGGAAAATTCTCCCAACCGAGTACCTCAGAAATACTGCTACCAAAATTTGGAAGGGCCTCAGAGTTTGTTCATATGACATTACACATTTTTCTTTCCACTGGGGAGAAAGAAACACTTTCGACTTAGGTTTGAAGAAAAGTATGTAACTCTCAGATGCTGAAATAACCTGGCAACCAAGATTTCACAATTATATTTCTGGAAACTGTATACATTCTCATCTAACTTGAATAATTTATGGTTCTGTTGAAATAGACTAAGAGAATAAACCAAAGATCATACTAGTTATCAAAAACCAAAAATAAAGTTCTAAGGCCCCCCAACCATCTGAATAGACTTTCTCCTTGGCCAGTGCACTCTAAAATTTCACCTGAAAGACTAGTTCAGGCCACAATGGGAAGTGGGGGTTGGACACGCCACATTATACCCTCCAGCATTAACATCAACGCAGACCTTAAGTCGGTAAGAAACATTTACAGTCTATTCCCTCTGAAGTCTGCTACCTGGAGGCTTTATCTGCATGATAAAAATTTTTGGTCTCCACAACCTCTTATTGTAACTCAGACATTCATTTCTATTGATAATAACCAATTGCCAATCAGAAAAATTTTAAATCTACCTATAACCTGGAAGCTCCTGACCCCTCCCCACTTCAAGGTTTCCTGCCTTTCTGGACCGGACCAACAAATGTATTTGATTGATGTCTCATGTCTCCCTAAAATGTATAAAACCAAGCCGCAACCCAACCACCTTGGGCATATGTTCTCAGGACCTCCCAAGGGCTGCATCATGGGCCATGGTTACTCATATTTGGCTCAGAATAAATTTTTTCAAATATTTTACAGAGTTTGACCCTTTTCATCGACATTATCAACTTAAAGTGTTATTGCTGAACAATTTTGTTGAATTATAGATTCTCTCATCTAGATGTTTGAAACATTACATTTTCACAGGTGTACAAAAACATATTTTAAGAGATGACAATGACTCCACACTAGTAGAAGTTTAGGAATCAGTAAAAGCAGAAGTAGGAACTATTTCTGGGTAAGGATCCTTCCTGATACTCAGGCTGGAAACTTATCATTAAAGCCAATTCACAATACACTGCATCTTTCATTTTTTCCTTTCAATCTAAAACTTCCAACTTCAGTAAGCTCTCATTCCTGGAAATGATTTTGGTAGTTACTTTTTGGAACCTGCAATTTCTGTAGATCCTCATCTTTTTACCATTCCCTTACTGCCTCTAAGTCTCAATCCCCATATGTGGTCAGTAATGCGACGGGCACTGGGAAGTAAAATGGTACTCAGCATGGGTCTGCTTGCCCACACAAGGGCAAACATGCAGGGCAGGAAAGAAGTCCAGCATTCGTGGATCTCAAGATACTCTGAAAGGTTTTGGTATAGAGAACATACTGTTACTAACTGAAAATGGACATAGAAACATTAGGGAATTTTTTTGAAGGCTATAAAGAAAGCCAGTTATGGGTCTGGGTCTTTGTCTCACACTCAAATGTCAGGCTGGGCTTCCCTTTGTGATTCTCTGAAGGGTACTATTGACAAACTAGCATTATAATCTACATTTAAATTCTAATATGATAATAATGATTTTAAAATACTGCATTTCTTTAAGCACATTCTATGTTACGCATAGTGCTAGAAGCTTTGAAGTATTATTACTGACACTTATTAAAAATTGCTAATTTGGGGGCTAGGCACAGAGGCTCATGTCTGTAATTTCCCAGTACTTTGGGAGGCTGAGGCAGGTGGATCGCTTGAGTTCAGAAGTTCAAGGCCATGGGTAACATGGTGAGACCTCGTCTCTACAAAAAACAAACAAACAAAAAAAACTACCTGAGCATGACAGTATATGTCTGCAGTCCCAGCTACTTGGGAGGCTGAGGTAGGAAGATTGTTTAAGCCTGGAGGCTGCAGTGAGCTGGGGTTGCGCCACTGCACTCCAGCCTGGGTAACAGAGTGAGACCCTGTCTCAAAAATAAAATACAAGAAATTGCTAATTTTAACAAATCATAAAACTGGCTCAGGCAAGCTGTCTGACTGAAAAGCCCTTGAAAAACCATCAAAGACAGTAGAATGTTAACTGGTCATTTACGTAAAATAGTTGTCATGAAATTTTTGGTTCATTTAGAATAATCACTTTAAATGAGACTATATTTGAGACTGTATACACACATATACATGTTTACACACATATATGTACAATATATGTACATTCTATCTAAAATATCATATATGTGTGTACATACATGTTTTTAAAAGTCAAACTGACATATTAATGGAAACACAGTCCTTACATCTCTGGTACTGATTTTCTATTAGCAGCAGCCCTACACATGGTACGTCTCTGAACAGCATGTCAGTGCCATGACTGTGTAAACATGCAAATGTGACTGACACACTCTTGAGACAGTTTTCACCTTGGTAGAGCACAGGGAGCACCACATAAATTTTCAGGAGTATAAATGAAGCCTCATGAGTCTTTTAGAATAAATACCTCCAGGCTAGGTGGGACCACAGCCAAGCAGCCTAGAAGTTCTATCCTTGCTTACAATAGTTTGTAAACTGTGATACTGAGAGCTATGTAATCCAAGTATTTTAAATACTTCCACACCATTTCAAGTACAATCATGGAAATTTAAAAATACTCCTCTATCATCATGTATTATATAGAAAAAAACCTAGTTATTTGCAAAGTTTGCTTAAGTGAGATATTTGAGTACTTAAAACCTACTTTAGAATTTCTATCAGTAATGCCATGCTCTATCAGCAGAATATTGGCTTCCTCATTAGCAAATTCACTCTAAGTAAATTCACTGAGGGTAATCTAGTGATATAGCTGGTAACCTACGACATTAAGTTAAATAGTATGTTCAATGACCAACATATCTCTAGAAAATTAGTTCAAAATGACGCATCATTTTATCAAACGTTCTTAGGAATTAGCTAAGATCTCTCGTTAGAAATATGAATCCCCTTGAAACCACTCCCACAAATAGCCAACATTTTAAGTAACTGCCAAGCCACCTGCTTTTCTCCAAGAAACATCATGAAACGCACAAGTTAGTAAAGTTTTGGAAAGCCTACAAAATCCCTATCTTTCTAAGTTTACATATTTTGTTTCAGTGACTTTATTTCCCCTTTTCTGAGAATTAAAAATTCTCCACATCAGATTTATAGTTCAAGGCACAGACTTATTTGCAAAAGAAGGACTTGTAAGTAGATGCCAAAGAACCCTTCTTTATCACTTTAGTCTTGACTTGGCACAGTGTTTCAGATGGTATTCATTTGGAATAAAGAGATCGATGATATAACTTGTCCAATTCTCCTTCATAAGTGGCTCTACTAGAAGTGGGTAAGGGCATAAAAATATAAATTCATCTGACTGTAGGCAACCAAAAACATACCAACTCATCTTGGAGTAATTTAACCAATAAGATGATTTAGAGGACAGTTCAGTGGCACCATTTTGGGAAGGCAAAAGCTTAGCAGAAGGAACATAAATCAAAGGTGACTGGCAGGTAAAGGATATATGCTGCAATCAGCCAAACCATGTGCACACTGGCACAAATTCAATAAGATCATTTATAAAATTTTTAAGGCAGAAGTACACAAAAGGGGGTCTGGTGCTAACTAAATCCACAGATAGCTTACATGCCACTGAAATAAACACTTCCAGATGCGGGTGTACAAAAACCTTTCACAGAATGAAATGTTTTCTTTCATAAATCTGAAGGAGGGACACTTAGCAGGGAAGGGCAAAAATGCCTGAAATTGAGCCTGAACTTCTTACAGACTGGAAGTGTTTGTTGAGGTGGAATGATTGTATGGGTGATGATCAACTACATAGCGAGTCTCCTTTAGAAGCATCACTACAATCAATAAGACTGGATTTCTGTTAAATTGTAGAAAAAGTGTTAATTAATCATTTCATAAATCCTATAAAATCTGGTGTGTAAGTTAGTGCTGCTCTCATTACATTCCTTACAGTTTGTTTTTGAGGGGGCGTGGAAGAGCAATGATAGAGATGATGGGTTCTCACAGAGATAAAAGCTGCTAATCAAAGTTTAGGAAAATAATGCTTTGGATCTTACCCAAAGCTACTGCAGGCATGGCTTTAATGAAGAAAAAAAAAGTCAAAACCTGGTTAGATTAGGCATCTTTTAAGAATGCATGACCAAATTCATTACCGGTTTAGAAAGTCAATTTGTTCATCAAAACAGCATAGTATGTGGGACTTTCTGGTCATATATACAAATACTCCCAGAAGTTCAAACAGAAAGCTATGTGTTTTTTTTAAGTTTAGATGACTTCTGCTTTGAGCTACCTCCACCCTTAACCAGGAAATCCCCCTGAAATTAGTTTCTCTGGTGAATCTTTAATTTAATGCCAGTTCTTTGTTAAGTATCTGAGCACTGAATTTAGTCTTGAGAACATTTCTAATTATCTGTTCTATGCATTCAGCCAAATTGTAAACTTGGTATTTTTTATTCTCTCACTCAGGGTCTTATTCTACTTTTTCTATATGGTAAGTAGATCTTGAATACATTTTGTCTTCTCTGGTCTCATGCCATTGCCTCAGAAGATGCTCTTTTAGCCTCTTGCCTGCAATATTGCAGTGCCACCTAATTTGTTTCTTTGTCTATTATATCTCCTCACACCAGTCTCTTCTCAACACAATCACTTCTCTCTCTCTTCTTCTTTTTTTTTTTAATGCAGTCTTGCTCTGTTGCCCTGGCTGGAGTGCAGTGGCGTGATCTCAGCTCACTGCAACCTCTGCCTCCCAGGTTCAGGCGATTCTCCTGCCTCAGCCTCCCGAGTAGCTGGGACTACACGTGCGTGCCACCACACCTGGCTAATTTTTTGTATTTTTAGTAAAGATGGGGTTTCACTGTGTTAGACAGGATGGTCTCTATCTCCTGACCTCGTTATCCACCCACCTCGGCCTCCCAAAGTGCTGGGATTGCAGGCGTGAGTCACCGTGCCCAACCTACAATCACTTATTTTTCTACAATTCAGAGGTGTTCATATTAATACTTTGCTTAAAAAAATCTGAAATAGCTCCTTAATGACTATATCTGTTGTTTAAAAGAAAATTTCCCACTGTGGGCAGTGGCTCACATCTGTAATCCCAGCACTTTGGGAGGCCAAGGCAGGAGGATCACTTGAGGCCAGGAGTTAGAGACCAGTCTGGGCAATAGAGTGAGACCCCATCTCTCCAAAAAGTTTTAAAAAATTAGCCAGCATGGTGGTGCATAGCTACTTGGGAGCCTGAGGTACGAGGATCACTTGAGCCTGGGAGATGGAGGCTGCAGTAAGCTATTACTGCACTACTGCATCACAGCCTGGGTGGGTGATAGAGTGGGACTTTGTTTCTTTAAAAAAAAAAAAAAAAAAAAAAGGAGAAGACAGAAAAGGAAAAAAAATTTCCAAACAGAACCGGAGAACCCCAATATATTTAAGAGACAAAAATTTGTATAACTAGAGAAAACAAAATTTTGTAAAACTATTATTTGTGGAAAATTCATAATGTATTTTGGCAGAACAGTTTGATAACTGCCGGCCTAAATCATAAAGTCTGGGTAAACTGGCTTGCAATTAAAAGTCCTTCTCAAAATGGCATCACTCTATCTTTGATACTTCATCTCATCTCAACGTACTCCAGATTCAGTTCCTCATCTCTGCCTGAACAGCCATGCTACTTTCATACATCTATTTTATTTTTCATTTTATTCCTGCCCCTCTGTGTGCCTGTATTGTCTTTTCAAAATTACTACTCATTCCCTTCACCTCTGTTTTATAAAGTCAAATATTAAACACCCTAAAAGTTTTCCTTCACTTCCTCACGCAGATTGTGCCATCCTTTCACTGTATCTGAGGCACTGTCCATCTTTTAGTTACAACATCAATCACATGGCACTGCTTATTTATTCACCTCCTTTGCTGTATTTGAATAACTGGTTTCTTATCTCCATACACCATACGTCCCTCCCAATACATTTCTAACACAATGTTTGGCACATGCTTATTGAATAAATGCAGATATCGAAGCTATAAGGATCTCAGGACACATGTGGATGTTGTTAATGGTCACATGTAGTTCAGTTGTACAGATATGGATTCTTGTCCATACTCAAAAATCAAGTGCTGTCCTTTGTACGTGAAGTGTGCTTTCATTCTATCAGGAAGGCATGTACTTTGGATTGTTTTTCTAGCAGTGGTGGGTGACAGATTGACTCATAGCAGTACACAGTCTTGCCTTGCCTCCTTATTAACTTTTTATTTTAACCATTTGCAAGCTGGTTGTGTGAGCGATAGACATTGCTTGCCATCAAAAATTAAGGTAAAGTTAGGTCACCAACATGAAGATCAACCCCTAATACTTTATTCTTTAGACAGTGGCTTCAGAGAAAACCATACTGTAGAAACCAAGCTAGCTCTCTTTTCTTTTTTCTCTTTCTCTTTTGAACACCAAAACCCTGCTTGGATGAGAAATATTTGTCAACTATAACTCATTTACTCATTAGGATCTTACCTTAATTAGGTCTTGAATACCGGTATGGTTTTTGGGTTAGATCAGTAATACAGAGTAAGATCAGAGCCAGAAATGTAGTCTCTAATGTCTCTACTGGAAACTGTAAAATCTACACAAGTGTTTGAATTGGATTGACAGAAATCTGTAGGCCAGGCTGTGAACTTCTGCAGCCAGAAAATCAACTCAAATACTCCCTCCCTGCTATTTCCACCAAAGAGGCACAGCAGCCCAACTGTCACCTTGAATGCACCTGGGCAAACTCAGAGCCTGACACTGGGCTCTGTCCTCATGACCTCTGCCAACTAATCAGTCAAAGTATTTCCTGATCTAGAGAGCATACTCCACATATTGGGCATATGCCCAGAACTGTGAGTGCACTCTAATCAGGTGGGAGAACCTATCCAGGTGCCAGGGCAAGAATTAACATCTGACTGACATATGGACTATGAATTTTCTCTTCTCGCAGCCTAGAGTTATGCAGAGGCAGTATGTGGGGGTGGGATATTTGATCTGTGCATACATAGCCTAGGGGATTTGGTTTAAATCAAATCATAATTAAAACATTGGTTAGGAAAACAAGGCATAATTATTTTTTTCCTGCACATTTTAACTAACTTGCATATAGTCTTAAATATATGTTGGGCACAATAAGAGTAAGGTATCAGTTTCATTTTTGAAAGGTGCAAATTTCCTATTTAAAACAATCCACTTATTATGTTCTGGGATTAACTTTGCAACTACGTCAGTAAATTAAATGACATTTCAATGATTACATTTGTTGACTAAAGTTATGTAACACTATTTAAGAAATCACCAAAAAGTAAATCACCTACAGTTCAACAGGCTCTCATCACAGGTATTTGGTGATTTTTTTTTTGTCACATTATCAATAAAAGAGTATACAAATGTTTCACTTAAACAAAACACACTTATGAATGTTAGATGTTTCTGGCAATAGTAAATAAATAATCTATTTAAATAAAACTGATACGTTATTTTTCTAATATTCAACTAATTTGTATATAAAATGCTTAAAAAATGAAAATAGTATTTTTACGAGGTCAACATGAGCAACTTAACGTACTGAAAGTTATCCTTCTGAGTATTTATAATCTTCTTGTTTCTTCATAGACTTAAAAGAAGTTTCTTGCCGCTTTTAGAGCACAATTTTAAAATTTAGAAATAGCTCAACTTAGTTTAGTTCTTCCTGGCTAATCCTTGTGCTGCTTTCATAAATTTATGACTTAAAAGAATCCTGTAATTTTTTTTAAAGACATATTTTCCTTTTCAGAGTCACTCCAAGGATTTTCTTCATTTGATTTCCATTCTTCCAGAAGATTGCAAAGACCTAGAAACTATAACATTTAAACCTCAAGATTTAGTCCTTTTAGAATATTCCACTCAAAAGGTTTCTCTTTGGTGTAAGTTACCCCTTTCCTTGCACCCATGATAAATTCTTCCTCTATTCCTCAAGATATAGTATACCTGTTATAACAAAAAGAGATTAATTTCTTGAAGTACTACCAATTTAAAAAGACTTCGAAATATATAAACTTGGAGAAACTACAGAGGGATGATTAAGACTGTCATGTTTCATTACTACTTTACGCCCCCCATTAGAGATGAATTATTTGGTTTTTCAGACTATGTTCCTGAAAATTCTAGAATTCTTTGGAGTATTCTAGGGTCTTCTTAGATGTTTGGTTTGAAAGTCTATCACAACTTTTGTGCTACTCCAAATACAGGTTATGTCATCTACTGTTTTATATTTGAACTTCCTATAATTGTTCGGTTGATTAGTAAGTTGTGTCTTGGAATTTAGATTTGTTTTGTTTTTGATATTTAAAGCAGCCCAAATATACTCTATATAAAATTGTGCAAGTAAGTCTATCACCTTAGGATGTATGTCCTGTGCTGAACTAAATTTGAGGTGTTTACTAGTAATACAAAATGAAAGCAGGAAAGAGCAAAATGTGTTTGCATAGTCACTGTATACCACAGAGAAAACATTAGTTGTTGGCAATACCAGGATTTTTCAAAACAGAACTGAGTAACTTCTTATAAACAAATGTACTGGCTACTCCAAGGTAAGATATTGCTGCAGAGAGTTTAAATGAGATAAGATCTCTCTTCCCCACATCTGCCTGCCGATTTAAAAAAAAAATTAACTGACCGATTTTATAATATAACATGATCGTACCAATTCCATTTGGCAACCTAGAATCATGATGTTATGCTTAGAATAGTGGAAAATGAAGTTCACCAAATATGGTTTCAATAGACGAAGCAAAATAAATTTAACTCTCAAACTTCAATAAATATTTGTCAGAGAAGAGTCCTCAGATGACAGAGATTTTCTTTGTGACACCTTTGAGTAGCTTCTAGTGTTTTAAGACTCATTAAAAAATATTTTCCAGAAAACCATGAAGAATTATGCTGGATAAGAAATCCATACATTCATTTCCTCTAAACACTTTCCAGTTTAGAAATATAAGCACATGTCAGATATTGTTAGTGAAACAACTTTCAAACAAATAATTTTTACTATTTCTTTTGCACCAAGACTACTGCAGGCCTGTGCAGCACATTATTAAAAATGGATGTATTTTGAATCAAACTCTTTTCAATGCTGTGCAACTAAAAAGTATACAGAAATAAAGTAGACATTAATGGATATAATATTCCAACTGTCATCCATAACTTTGACTTCAAAATACACCTATACTTACTGAATGAAATTTTAAGAGTAGATCTTCCTTATACAAATACAGACTTAATACCTCTTGGAATACTTGTCTTCTACAGAATTTAGTTTAGGAAATGCTGTATTTTTAGAATAAAACCACTTAAAGAGTTAAGAATACAGGCCAACCTGTAAAGAAAAAGTTTAATGGGTAGGATTAATAAGAATTTATTGCAGCCTATGGTACCAGTGAGCCACAGAATATTTAGCTGCTATACACAGAAAAGGCTCTGGTGATTAAAATTAAAAGTGATTATATTAAATGTTTCATATTTTTCTGGAAAATACTCACTTTCAGGTTATTCTTACATGATAAATATGCTACATGTTAATTTTTTTTTCCTTAGGATCAGTGGCCTATAGTTTTAAACATGTGTTTGGGCTCTAATCTGTAATAACAGATTTAGTACTCCCAAAAAATTTATTAAGAAAATTTTTACTTCCAGTAAAAACACATATAATTTAATTCCACCCAATTTCTACTTGGTATTTACATTTGAAAATTATTCTAATATTTTGTGACATTTAATTTTCCAGGTTGAACACATAAGATGCAGACAAATCTAATGTGCTCATGATATAAATATTCACAAATATGAAATTCTCAATCAAAATAGTCTTAACAATCTGCTATGCCACTTTTGTTTTTAAAAGTTCAATGTGGAGAATTCTTTAAAAATTTTTATATTTTTGATCCCTATTAGTCCATTATGAACATCCCTAAACTAATGATATGAAAACATCTCTAGTACGCTCTAATACATTTACATCAAGGTAAATGGCCACAGTAATCCGAGTGTCAGGAGGCTGGATTCTAGGGTTGGTTCTGTCATGCTCTTGCAACATGTCTTTGGGTACATCACAAAGCTTCTTGGAGGTCCAGACTAACTGGCTAGCTCAAGTCCTTGCCAGTTTTAATGCTATGATTCTGTCTCAATTTAAGGCAGCTGAGTAAAGACTAAAGCGACTTGTTTCTACAGATGTACTTAAGGTATTATTCAGGTTAATGACCATGCTTAAATGAGCAATTTTATTGTCTCACTATTCTAGTTCAATAGAAAGTTACCTGATAACATGCGAGTTCAGAGGGTTAACATTTTTCTACTGTGAATATCAGGAGAAACTAAAATAGATTTAGGCATTACAGATGGGATTATGTCATCACACTCAGCGAACACAGTTTCCTTTCTCTGGCTTTCAAAATTACAGACCTGGGTTTATATCAGCAATTTACAGCACTTCCCATTGAAACCTAGGCTTGAGTAGGTAACCATGGGTACCACCCACTGCTTGTAAATAGTGAAGATCTAGATAAAACATGTCTGACCACCTTCCCTGTGACATAAGAGAACACTAGACTACCCTTCAGAGTATTTTCTCTGAGAGAAAAAACCAAATGCTCTAATCATAAAATTTCTAAATGCTCTTTACTTCTAAACCTGAACAAGTAAATTCTAAGAATGTTTTTGTTAAAACTATTACTATTACCATTCAAAAGCATTTAAATTTTTAGGTTGTGAAAAAAATACTCTTCAAACAAATGCCAATGAATTTTCTGATGGGACAATTCATTTAAACCTTTGTTACACCCATTTTTAGACCCTGATGCCCTTCCTAAATATTGTATTCTTTATATATTCAGGTAGTACATACAAAATATTACCAATAATTTTGGAAAATACAAAATAGAAAACAGAAAGACCTGAGATATGCTTGTAGTAATTTAATACATGATAAATAAAGCAATCCTAATAAATAGGAACTGGATAGATTATGCATTTAATTGATTGACATATTTTGATATTTAGTTTTTATATTACAGAAACTCTCATACCATATATTAGATAAAAATGTAGAATTATAGTTGAATAAAAAATAAAAATACAGATGTATATTTAATCTTAGGTGATATAATTTTTAAAATCATAAGACAATGGAAAATTATAGAGGAAAATATCACTAGATCTAACTACATAAAATCCTATTATTGAAAAAATATCAAATTAGAAAAAAATTAAGATAAAGGGAGAACTGGGAAAAATACCTGCAACAACCCTGACAAAAAGTTTTACTGTTCATAATTGATAAATGTCTTAAAAAGTTTTTTAATTACAAAAATTTATTCACATAAGTTGTTAGATTCATACAAGTAAATCTAATGCCCTACAAAAAATGGCAAAGACATAATCACAATTCAAAGAAATACAAATTATTAGCAAATATATAAAAATGTTCAATATCATTAGTTATCAAATACAAATTAAAACAAAAGTATCCTACCACTCACTAGCTGTATGTGAACTTGGGAAGGCTAGTTACAGTCTGTTAAGTTTTCTCATTCATAAAATAACAATGGTTTCTATTTGTTAAGGTGTCGTGAGGCCTGTGTGAGATAGTACAGTGCAGTCCATGATGCACGAGTGCTCAATAAGTATTAGCTGCTATAATTGCTACTTTATTTTTGCCTGGAAAACGACAAAAATAAAACTGATAATATTCAATGCTGATTTGAGTTAATACTCTCATATACCACTTATACAATTATGAAGTCACTCATGTTTTCTAAGAATTATTTTTGCAAGATTATCAGGAAACTTAAAAGGACCGACTCTTTGATGCAGGAATTTCACTTCTAGTAATCTATCATGAGGAAACGACCAGATAGATGGGTAAATATTTACATACAAGAATATCCACTATCACTATTTATAACCTAAATATAGAACAAAATGGAATGGTTAAGTGAATAAAGGTACAGTTAGATGTATAAGGTGTACTATGAAGCTATTACAAATCATGTTTTTAAGGACTACATAATATACTATAAAATGAGTAACAATATTAGAATAATCTCAATTTTGCTAAATTATTAATATGAATATACAAAGAAAAGGGGCAGGATGAAAAGGTAGTGATATATTAACAGTAGTTATCTCTAGGACATAAGTTTTATTCTATTCTTTATTTTTCTATATTTTCATAATTTTCTAACATAGTAGCATTTCTTTCATAATGAGTAAACTGAAGAAACTTTAAAAGTTGAGAAAAATAAGCCCAGTAATCAAAAAATGTATCAACTCTGATATATGATCATCAATTTCTGAAAACCTTTTCAATAACTTATGAAAATATGTAAAATCACAAACACTGAAATTGAAGAAACTTCATAAATGAGGTCACCCATTTGTTCTTTAGATTTCTGTTCCACAGAGCTAGTATGCAAAATCTAGCTGGTATGCAAAAAATTGGGTGGTAAGTATGTACACTCAGTTGCTAAGACTTATTTATGATGATCAGTGATTAAAAAAAATCATGCTCTTTAACCGTTATTAATACAAAAAGTAAAAATGAACATTTATTTTCAGGAACAATAACCTTTAAATAGTATTTAAATTTTAATGGTATAAACTATTAGTCCATAAACAAACCACATTATTATTTAAATTTTTAGTTTTTCCTGGGCTTATAGAGTAAAGCCGGATACCTTCTGTGTGTACTGTGCACACACATTTGAGTGTGGTTGAGTGGGATGGTTTCCGCTTACTTTGTATTATCTCTTTTAAAAAATATACCATAGCTACTACTACTACCACTATTACTAATATTATTTATTAAGAGCTTACTACATGTTAATTAAGTTCACAGTACTTAGTACTTCTTAACTCCTATTATGAAGTATAATCTAATATCCTTACTTTAGAGATTTTACTTTAGAGGAAACAGCCATAAAGTGGTGAAGAAACCTGTGTAAGGCTACTCAGCTTGTAGGTGGCAGGGCTGGGATTTGGACCCTGGCCATTTAGCTCCAGGATCAAAGTTCTTAATCACCACACAATATAACTTCACATATTATCAACTACTATGAATAAAAACACAATATAAGATGGCAAACATCAAAATCACTCAGGACATGCTAGGTTGCAAAAGCACTCTAGAATACTGCAGATCAGAGAATCTAAAGTGATTTTTAGAATTAAGAAAGATAAACAAGAAGCAAAAAAGTAAAATTAGTTTCTCTAAAGGTTCTTTAGAGTGTGTATACAGAAAGTGAGGTATGGTGGGGACAGTTGCAAAAGTGTGTATTTCAGGAGAAACTGTTTGAAGCTAGGTGTCAGAAGGCCTGAATCTTAGCTCTGGTTTAATTTAATCTAATAAATAGCTTGACTTAGGAAAATTACTTAAGAAGGTAAGACCTTCTTCTCTTATCTTCTGTGTAGAATTGAGAATAAATGAGAATACAGAAAGGAAACAAGTCACCAATGAAAACCAATATGCCAAAGAGAGTACTGTTGTTAACTGCTGAGTGGGGATAGATGGCATGTGTCTCCACAGCACTCGTGACTGTGGTGTTCACATGTGTGTGGCAGGTGACTGATGTTTATGCCATTCTCCCTGTATACTTCCTACTCCAGGAGCTACTACAATTCAAAGCATTGTTTGTATTCTTCTCTTTATACCTAAAGCTAATGTGGCTTTAAGTATTCCTTTATCATTTTAAATAATTCCTAAGGTGAAATATTCACTTACAATTCTTCATATAATGAATTATATTCCTGAAGTTGATCATGTCATTTGGTATAAAATTATTTCAGAGTCATATAGTAGACAGAAAAATGACTCGCTAAAAGGAGATTTTAAAATATACTATCTGAATTGTTCCCATGTAAACTATTAACAATATCAAATTATTGGAAACTGGATATATATACATTGTTATGGGTATTCTAAACCAGGTGTTACATTGAAATATATACCAAAAACTCTAGATTCAGGATGACATGCTATGAAGACAAAATCTCTATGCTTCATAAATATAAACTAGTTGTTCATTGGCATTTTAATTTACGAAGTACATTTTACATTGGAGGCAAGTCAGTTCAGCCTTTCTATATGAAAATATAGGTGTCAATCTATGATTACTATAGAAGCAGCCCACATACCTTTTCTCTTGTTAGGAGCTGCAGCTCAAAGCCTAGGTGGCAAAGTGTCCCCACTGCAGCTTAAAGTACCATGTCAGGTCCTCAGAGTGGACCTTAGGGAACTGAACATCAGCATCCCCAATCATGGTAAGTTTCTCCCACAAGCTCCTTTTTTTTTAGCAGCTTGAGGTATGTGGGAGCCAAGACAGGGTGGCTGCATTATTGACACACACAGTCTACAAATCCATCCCGTTTAAAGAGATAATTTTTAACTTTAAAAGGAAGATTTATGTATTATATACTGTGAAACTATGTCACCCTGGTCATGCAATTCATGGTATAAAATAGCGTAAGCAGCCTGGGCACAGTGGCTCATGCCTGTAATCACAGCACTTTGGGAGGCCGAGGTGGGTGGATCACCTGAGGTCAGGAGTTCAAGGCTAGCCTGGCCAACATGGTGAAATTCTACTAAAAATTACAAAAAGTAGCCAGGCATGGTGGCGGGCACCTGTAATCACAGCTACTCAGGAGACTGAGGCAGGGAGAACTGCTTGAACCTGGGAGGCGGAAGTTGCAGTGAGCTGAGATTGCACCACCGCACTCCAAAATGGGCAACAGAGCAAGACTCTGTCTATAAAAAAAAAAAAAAAGGTGCAGCCATATTCACTCTGTAGTATGGGCAAATTCTCATAGCTGAAGATAATGGAGCAGACCTTTCCAGGTGGCGGTACCCTTCTGGGGAATAATAACACCCTGGATGCCCCTCTGGGGTGGAGTTTGTCACCAACTGCTGTTGATTTTGTTTGATTGCTCTACTAGTGGCTAACTCAACCTTCCAGGTCATGGCTCATTTGTTTTTTTTTCCAGATGTATTTAAATTAAGCATTTTAAAATTGTGTCATCAGTTTTAAAAAGCCCATTCTTTATGTTTATCAGATCAAAGTTAGCTTAGGCAATATTTGAACCTAGCTTAAAGTACATTTTTATCATATACTAATACTACAGTTTTAGATTGTAAAAGTAGTAATACATAAGCACCAGGCTGGACATGGGGGAAAAGATATACATACACACATGTATATAAATAATGTCATCAACCAAGATGGCTCTCAAATGATCTGTCCAGTCTGTTTTAAAAACAAAAACTTTGAAGAATGAAGCAGCTGCCACTTCTTTTTGAGGAAATAATGCAGGCTTCATGATTAGGAAGTTTTCTCTTTGTATTGGATACATTTTCCTTTATGTAATTTTATTCATTACTTTTAGTTACCATTTTAGGTTATTTCTCAAAAATCATGTTTCCCTTTGCTATCTTTTAATTGCTTCTAGATTATTATCAAACACTGCCTCTTTTTTCTTCTTTTTCCCCTCCATTGTCTCAACCTATTCATCATTATTTGACTGTTATCGATGGATTTGATATTTTTAATCTTTCATTATAAATTTTTTTTTTCAATCTCAGTTGGTTTTAAAATTCTTACTTCCAATTACTTCTTATTTTTCTCATTCGTAATTTTTCATATTGTTCTTCCTTTTGGCCTGTCATTCAAAACAGCTTCACCCATCATGTAAAAGAAACTTGATTTAATTATTTCTTTTCAATTATAAGACTCTAAAACCATTCATGCAAAAGGATATATTGGTTTAATCAGCAATATTAAAATCATGTTCTTATGCAAGATAAACTTCAAATATTAAAAGTGCAAAGCATCACCATTACAGAGAGCTTCTGGAGACACATAAAGCATGTTCTTCCTGTTACACAGAGAATCTATATAATTAACAAAAACTAACAAAAATAAAGGATGGAAAGAAAGCATTCTATTTAAACATAAGGAAAAAAGATAATAGAGACAAAATCATGACTTTTATGAATAGTAAAATCTACTCTTAGGTAAAAATGTATACTATGTAGCACTTATTATTTATTTTTTCATTTGTTTATGTATAATGTTATACATACGTATTTTCATTAGCTTGTTAAAACAGAATACCAAAAAAGTAAATCTGACTGTTCCTCAGTTATGTACATCAAACTCTACTTTCTGTTGAACTAGTTCCTTATAGAGTAGGACTTGAAGAAATTTCTCTTAACACAAGTAAGATTTTTTTTTTTTTAAGGGCCATAAGATGAGCATTTAATTAAAACACACACATCTGCACACACTTTCTTTAGGCTGCTGAAATATCAGGTCTTTAATTCCCCATTAAAACAACACAAAACCCTGATTATAAGTTTTCAAATCATTTGAAGATATAAAACGCTGTCTGCATTTCAGCTTAGTTCAAAGCCAGTAAAGAAATATCTCTTCTTCTTCCAACTAAAAGCATGTTTAGGAGAAGGATATCTGATAGAAGTGGTAATGCCAATCTAACCAATTTTAAAATATAAAGTGCTACTAGCAATATTTGGATACATATAATTTCAGAATAACGTTTTATAAACTTAAGCTTTGAAAAATAGAAACTATAAACCCCAACAAAAAAACTTAATTTGTAATTGAAAGAAAATAATATTTTGTAGAAAAAAGTGTCCTTCCAAAAAGAGACGAAAATGACTTTCATTTCCCAAGAGAATTATGCCACTTTTATACAACAAAATTACAGTCACCACAAATTGCTTTCAACAATTCCAATGCTTCTTCATTTGACCACTTGAAAATCAAAATTCTTTCATATTATAAATATAACTTTTTATAACTCTGTTATTACGTACTGTGAATGGGGAAAGCGGGCCAATCTTGTGGCTGTAGCGTCGAATGGCCTCTCTGATGTGGCAGGGCTGGATGGCATCGCTGTGAGCCTCAACACCACAGGCTGCAGTGCTCTGCGACAGAAAAACACATAAATTGTTACTAAATCAAAAACACACAACAGAACTACAGTGTATATATATGAAAATAAACCTTTACAAAAGAGACCGGTTTTTCCCTTAGGATGCACATCACTACTGCCATATACTACATCTAAAAAAGAATTCCATTAACAAATCAAAGATGACTTTTACATGACCCCTTCCAAGCAGACCTACCAAACGCAATTTTTATGCCCACAATATTTCACCTAAGTCTGCATGTCAAGACACAGGAGAATACAGCCACTTGCCTGCAGATAAAAAGTGTCATGAAAGCTTACTGAAAGAACCACAGGAAGTTATTTATTTATTTATTTAAAAAAAATGTTAACATTTACTATTATAAATGTTTCTTAGGAGCTTCTTTGGCACATTTCTGAAATAACTTGCGGGTCATCAACTTAAAATGAAAAACATTAAATTGCTATACATTTATTTGTCATACCTGGGATTGTCATAAGACCATTTCAACTTGGTTTCTAATTTTCTAGGTATCTCAGGACAAAACAAAAATGAAACCAACAACTTTCTGTTTTAATTTTCCGCATCTGTAAAAGGCAGGTTTGCAAGCACAAAAAAATACAAGAAAAGGATTATTTGCGATGAGAGTGTAAATACAAACTTAAGAAATTATAGATGTGTATATGTGTGTTCAGCATGATTTTTCAAAATAACTTATAGGGCTAAACCCTAGCCCTATTATGAGCTGGATACATATAATTTCAGAATAACGTATCAGAGCTGATTATGTATCAGCTCTGCCAAGATACATAATATCTCAGGTCTCAGTTTCCTCACTTGTAAATTGGGAAAACAATTATAATTGCTTGTAGGACTGTTGTGAAAATTAAATAAGTTAAAATACATAAACCACTTAGAACAATGCCTGACGCATGCTAGGAAATTGTTTTATTTTTATAAAGAGATGATGTTTCATTTTGTCACCTAGGCTGGAGTGCAGTGGTGTGATCACAGCTCACTGAAGCCTCAAACTCCTGGGCTCAGGTGATCTCTGGCCTTAGCCTCTGAAGTAGCTGACACTAAAGGCAAGTGTCACCACATCTGGCTACTAAAAAAAAAGATTAATTTCTTTATAGATATAGTCTTGTTATGATGCCCAGGGTGGTCTTGAACTGCTGGGCTCAAGTGATCCTCCTGACTCAGCCTCCTGGGTAATGTTAGCTAGTAATAGTATTAGGTTATTCAAATTAAGTGTTAAAAATGGGAACTCTTCAAAGTATAGTGGGTAGCAGATGGTAGGTCATCGACATTAAAGAATCAACTTGCATATTACTATAACTGGGGTCTAGAAGTCATTTGTAGCCACACAATTAATATGATTTGTTTTTCTGATCATTACTATAATTTTTTGATAATTAATACATTTTTTACACTCACAATTCTTTGTAGGGAATATAACTCTATAGATAGCAACCTCTATGGATAGCAATTTGGCAAAATCTTATCAAAATGAAAAAGAACAACCTCTTTGACTCAGCACATTCACCTGTAAGAATTTATCCTACAGATATATTGCACAGGTACAAAATAATATATATACATAAGGATACTTACTGTAGTACTAAATGTCCATCAATGAGGGATTGGTTAAATAAATTATGATACATCCATTCAAAGAAACAGAAACCAAAGCAACCACTGGAAAGAACGAGGCAATTCCCTACAAACTCCTATGGAGTTATCTCTAAGATATTATATGAAACACTGATCAAAAACTGAAGTAGGAGGTTTACTATGGTAAGTCTTTGTGTTCCCCTAAAATTTGTACATTGAAATCCAAGCCCACAAAGTCATGGTATTAGGATAAGAAGCCTCTGGGAATTGATTTATCCATGAGGGTGGAGCTCTCATGAATGGAATTAGTCCCCTTATAAAAGAGACCAGGGACAGACCACTCACCCCTTCTGCCATGTGAGGTTTGGGTGAACAGATGACTGCCTATGAACAAGGAAGTGGGCCTTCACAAAACACTGAATTTGCCAATGTCTTGATCTTGGACTTCCTAGCCTCCAGAACTGTAAGAAATACATTCCTACTGTTTATAAGCCAACCAGTTTACAGGATTTTGTTATAGCAGCCCAAATGGACTAAGGCAGAAGCATAAGTTAGAAAAACTTTGTGACTGCCATTTGTAAGATATAGAGACACATAAGCCAGCCTGGTTGAATCATGCTATTTTTGCCAAAAGGTGACAATAACTTATATTAAAATAAAAACATTGAATTTTGTGAAAAATGTCATTAGAGTTTCCATTTTGCCAATTTCAGGTTTATCTGCCATAATTCAGCAACTGTTAACATTAGCATAATGAAGCTACTAGATGCACTTTTATACTTTCTTGATCTGCTCATTGAGTTCTCTGGAAGCAAGCCTTTAAATGTTATAATCCCAGTTTTTTTTTTCCACCTCAACAAATATCTTCACACACTCTGTCAACATCTAGTCCTTTATCAAGGTGCTAATAATCTGTTTGAATTAAAAATGTATCCTAAGTTTAGAATTTTTAATATAGCAGTGGTTCTAGCACAATATTCTTCAAAACTGTTTCAGAATTACATATTTGTAATTGTAAATGTACATATTTGTTATTAATAATCTTATATCAGCTATAAACACATGTGAAGAGCATTATACTTATACATCAATTCATCTTTAACATACTGATTAGGCCCAAATTTTAGGATACTCTAAATTTTCAAAAACTAAACCCAAATATTTGACAAAATACTGAGTCCTGTTTATAAAGTGTTTGCAGAAATCTCTCTGGGAACTAAACTCTGTATTTCTTTAAGAAAAGCACTAGTTGTTTGGAAAAGTTCTCCATATGTCAGGTCCTCTTCCTCTTGGCTGCATTCACACTGTATTCTTGTATCTTTCCATTTTTGTATTAATAGCTCTTCAACTAGAAACTGATGCTGGGTATCAGAAGTTGAAATAGCATACAGAGTTCTACATATTTTCTGGATTTGACTATTGTCTCTCTGTTTTTCTTTGCTGGTTTACAATGAACAAAATCTCTTAGCAGTTTAAACTCTCAACTGTGGTACAGGAAGTTATACTGAAACTTAGGTTGCCCCTGGATCTCTCACTGAGCCTTTTCCTCCCAACTTAAAAGTTCTTGGCAGGGTAAGTGTCCTATCCTTTCTCAGCCTTCCCCTTACCAGAGTCAGTGTTTAAGAAGGATCTAGAATTTCATTCAATTGCATCTTATTCTTTCCACATCTATAATGGTAAACTAGATCTTTTGCTAAATGTAAAATCTTCAATAATTATAGAGAAGTAACACTCACCTCAGACTAGAGCAACTGAAAGGCTAGTACTACTATCACTCACATTTTGTGGACCACAAAAGTTGATATGATCTGGCCAAGGAAGTATCATCTTTCTCCTGTTATACGTATAGCTCCTCCAAAGTTTCATCCTTATGGAGAATTTTTTTCACATGAACGTGGGCCATTCATTGGCCAAAGGATATAGTGTACGACATATGTAATTTTCTCATTTAAAAGTTTGAGATGGTAACTGTTAAAATGTAGTTCTTATATAACTAGAAAAAGCTTTTCTTTTATTTGTATAAATGTGTACAGTACAAGTGTGATTAAGTTACATGCATAGATTACAGAGTGGTAAAGTTAGGGCTTTTAGGATATCTATTTCCTGAGTAACATAGTTACCCATTAAGTAATTTCTCATCATCTGCCCCTACTTACTCCCAACGTTCCAAATCTCCATTGTCTATCACTCCACACTCTACCTCTATATGTACACGATTTAGCTCTCACTTATAAGTAAGAACATGCAATTTTGACTTTGTTTCTGAGCTGTCTCACATAAGATAATTGCCTCTAGTTCCATCCATATTGTTGTAAAAAATATTTCATTCCTTATTTCTTTTTTGAGACAGCATCTTGCTCTGTCCCCCAGACTGGAGTGCAGTGGTGCGATCTCGACTCACTGCAACCTCTGTCATGCTTAAGCCACCCAAATAGCTGGGACTACAGGCACACCTGCTGCGCCTGGCTAATGGCCCATAATTTACAGTTGGCTGTAAAATAAGGTTTTACTTCTGGATTACCTACTCTCCTCCATTGATTTATGTATCTATTTTTATATCAGTAGAGTCAGGGTTTTGCCACGTTAGCCAGGATGGTATCAAATTCCTCACCTCAGGTGATCCACCTGCCTCGGCTTCCCAAAGTTCTGGAATTACAGGCATGAACCACTGCACCTGACCCATTCTTTTCCATTTCTGAATATTACTCCATTGTGTATACATGCCACATTCTCTTTACCTATTCATCTGTTGATGGAAACTTAGGTTGACTGCATCTTTGCTAAAGTAAATAGGGGTGCAAATAAAAATATGAGAGGAAGTATCTTTTTTATGTAATGATTTCTTTTCCTTTGACTAGATACCTGGCAATGAGATTGCTGGATTGAATGATAGTTCTATCTTCAGTTCAGAAATAGCTATACTGGCCCAGCGCAGTGGCTCATGCCTGTAATCCCAGCACTTTGGGAGGCCGAGGCGGGTGGATCATGAGAAGTCAAGTGTTTGAGACCAGACTGCACAGTGTGGTGAAACCCCGTCTCTACTAAAAATATTTTAAAAATTAGCCAGGTGTGGTGGCGCTTGCCTGTAATCCCAGCTACTCGGGAGACTGAGGCAAGGGAATCGCTTGAACCTGGGAGGTGGAGGCTGCAGTGAGCCGAGATCGCGCCACTGCACTCCAGCCTGGGTAACAGAGCAAGACACCATCTCAAAAACAAAACAACAACAACAACAACAACAAAAATTCCATACTGTTTTCAATAGAAGTTGTACTAATTTACACTCCCAACAACAGTGTACATGAGTTCCCTTTTCTCCATATCCTCACCAACGTGTTATTTTCTCTTTAATAGTAGCCATTCTGATTGGTGTAAAATAGCTCATTGTGGTTTTAATTTGCATTTCTCTTATGATTAGTGATGTTGAGCATTTCTTTACATGCCTGTTGGCCATCGGTATGTCTTATTTTAAAAAATGCCTATTCATCTCCTTTGACTAGTTTTTAACGGGATTACTTGGTGTTTTTTTTGTTGTTGTTGTTGCTGCTTAGCTGTTTGAGTTCCTTATAAATTCTGGCTGTTAGTCCCCTGTTGGATGCATAATTTGCAAATGTTTTCTCCCATTCTGCAGGTTCTTTGCTATCTTTTTTATTTTTTTTGAGGCGGAGTCTCACTCTGTAGCCCACGCTGGAGTGCAGTGGTGTAATCTCAGCTTACTGCAACGTCTGCCTCCTGGGTTCAGGCGATTCTCCTGCCTCAGCCTCCTATCACTATCTTATTTCTTTTACCACATGGTAGTAGCTTTTTAGTTTAAGTCCCGTTGTCTATTTTTCTTTTTTTTTTTTTTTCTTAACCTGTGCTTTTGAGGTCTTAGTCATGAATTCTTCACCTAGACCAATGTCCAGAAGAGTTTTCCCCAGGTTTACGTTGAGTATTTTTTAATAGTTTCAGGTCTTACCTTTAAGTCTTTATTCCATCTCGAGTAGATTTTTGTATATGGTAAGAGATAGGGGACCAGTTTCATTCTTCTGCATATGCTGATCCAATTTCCCAGCTCCTTTTTCTGAAGAGGGTGTCCTTTCCCCAGTGTATGTTCTTGTTAACTTAGGCAAAGTTTAGTTGGCTGTAAAATACAGTTTTATTTCTGGGTTACCTACTCTCCTCCATTGATCTATGTGTCTATTTTTATATCAGTACCATGCTATTTTGTTACTATGGCCTCATAGTATAATCTGAAGTCAGGAAATGTCATGTCTTCAGCTTTGTTGTTTTTGCTTAAGATTGTTTTGCCTATTTGAGCACTTTTTTGGTTCTATATGAATTTTAGGATTTTTAAATTTCTAATTCTGTAAAAGATGGGGTTGCTATTTTGATAGAGATTACACTGGATCTGTACAATGCTTTGGACAGTATAATCATTTTAATGATATTAATTCTTCTGATCCATAAGCATGGGATGGTTTTCCATTTGTCAGTATTCTCTACAATTACCGTCGTTGCTGGTTTGTAGTTTTCTTTGTAGAGATCTTTCATTTCATTGGTTAAATATTACTAGCTATTTTGTTATTTTATTTATGGTACTTTAAATGGGATTGCCTTCTTGATTTCTTTCTCAGCTAGATTATTGGTGAACATAAACACTACTGATTTTTGTACAATGATTTTGCATATTCAAACTGAATTCATTTATCAAAGCTGAAAGATTTTTGGTGGAATCTTCAGGTTTTTCTACATATAAGATCATATAATCAGCAAACAGGAATAATTTTACTTCCTCTTTTCCCATTTGGATAACTTTTATTTCTGTCTCCTGCTTTATTGTTCTGGTTAGGACTTCCAGTACTATGTTGAATAGGAGTGGTTAAAGTGGGCATCATTGTCTTGTTACAGTTCTTTGAGGTAATGCTTTCAACCTTTTCCACTTCAGTAAGATGTTGGCTGTGGGTTTGTAGTATATGGCCTTTATTATTGTGAGGTATATTCCTTTTATGCCTAGTTTGTTGAGGGTTTTTATAATGCAGGGATGCTGAATTGTATCAAGTGCTTTTTTGTACCTATTGAGATAATCATGATTTTTGTCTTTCATTCTGTTTATGTAATGTATCGTATTTACTGATTTGGGTATGTTGAACATTCCTTGCATCCCTGGTATAAAACTCACTCGATCATGGTAATTATCTTTTTGATATGCTAGTAGATTTGGTTTGTTAGCATTTTGTTGAGGATTTTGGAGTCTGTGTTCATTAGGGATATTGGTCTGTAGTTTTCTGTTTTTGTTGTGTCCTTGCCCGGTTTTGGTATCAGGATGGTAATGACCTCATATAATTATTTATGAAGAATTCCCTACTCCTTAATTTTTTGGGGCAGGTTCAGGAGGACTGGTATTAGCTCTTCTTTGTACACATTTGGCTGTGAATCCATCTGGTCCTGAGCTCTTTTCTGTTGGGAGATGTTTAAATTACTGATTCAGTCTTGCTACTTGTTATTGGTCTATTCAGGATTTCTGTTTCTTCTGGGTTCAATATTGGGAGGTCGTATGTTTCCAGGAATTTATCCATTTGTTCTAGGTTTTCTAGTTTGAGAGTGTATAGTTGCCTATAATAGTCTGTGACAATCTTTTGTATGTTTGTGGTATCAGTTGTAATATCTCCTTGTTCATTTCTGGTTTTATTTGGATCCTCTCTCTTCCTGGTTAATCTTGCTAGCAATTTACCAATTTTGTTTATCTTTTTGAAGAACCAACTTTTAATTTCCTTAATCTTTTATATTTTTTTGGTCTTTATTTTTATCTAGTTCTGTTCAGGTCTTTGTTATTTCTTTTCTTCTGATAATTCTGGGTTTGGTATTTTCTTGCTTTCTAATTCCTTGAGACAGAATGATAGGTCATCAATTTGGGATCTTTCTGCTTTTTTGATATAAAGGCATTTAATGCTACAAACTTCCCTGTAGCACTGCTTCTGCTGTATACTACAGGTTTTGGTGTGTTGTATTTCCACTTTCATTTGTTTTTAAAAATATTTTAATGTGTCTTAATTTCTTCACTAATCCCATGATAATTCCAGAGCCTGTTGTTTAATTTCCATGTATTTTTATGATTTCTGAAGTGCCTCTTGTTACTGGTTACAGATTTATTCCATGTGGTCTGAGAAGATACTTGATTTTAAAAATCTCTTAAGACTTGTTTAGTGGCCTAACATGTGATATCCATCTTGGTGAATGTTCCATGTGCTGATAAGAAGAATGCATATTCTGTAGTTGTTGGGTAGAATGTTCTGTAAATGATTGTTGAAGTCCGTTTGGTCTAAAGTCCAATTTAAGTCCAATATGTCTTTGCTGACTTTCTGTTTCAATCATTTGACTAATGCTGTCAGTGGGGTGTTGAAGTTGCCTGTTATTACTGTATTGCGGTCTATCTCTTTAGGTCTAGTAATATGTCTATATTTGTTTAAGTCTAGTAATATTTGTTTCTTGAATCTGAGCCTTCCGGTGTTGGGTGCATATATACTTAGAATTGTTTCAGCCTCTTGCTAAATTGATTCCCTTATTATTATGTAATGACCTTCTTTGTCTTTTTTTCTGTTTTTGATATAAAATCTGTGTTATCTAAGTATAACTACTGCAGTTCACTTTTGCTTTCTATCTGCACGAAATATTGTTTTCCTCCATTTCACTTTCAGTCCATATATGTCTTTACAGGTAAAGTGAATTTTTTGTAAGCAACATATAGTCAAATCATTTTTTTTTCCTATCCATTCTGCCAATCTATATTTTTTAAGTGGAGCATTTAATCCGTTTATGTCAAGATTAATATTGATTGATATGTGAGGTTTTGCTCCTCTGATATTGTTAATTATTTTCTAGTTGTTTGACAAATTCTTTGTTTCTTTTTGTCTTTGTTGTTTGGTGGAATTCTGCCAAATTGCCATTTGATTTGTTTCTCTTCATTCTTGTGTGATATTTTATAAGGCCTGTGAATTATACTTTTGTGTCTTTGTATGATGGTGAATATTAACCTTTTGTTTCCATGTTTAGGACTCCTTTGAGCATTTTGTGTAAGGTCAGACTAGTGTGATGAAGTCCCTCAGTGTTTGCTTAACTGGGAAAAGCTATTTCTCCTTCATTTATGAAGCTTAATCTTACTGTATACAAAATTCTTGGCTTACAGTTTTTTCTTCTTCAGTACTTTGAAAATGCCATCTCATTATTTCCTAGCCTGCCTGTAAGGTTTTGCTGAGAATTCTGCTGTTAGTCTGATGGGGTTTTCTTTATAGGTGACTAAAAAAGGTTTTCTTTAATTAAAACCAGAAAGGTGTTTAAGGAAAAAATAATAGAGGTTTACTAAATTCAAGGATTCATACATTATTATCTCTGGATGGGACATAAGAATGGTCTATTCTAAATGTTTCCGACTCCTACACAATTTTATAGATGAAAGAGTGAAAATACGGAACATGTCCAATGCTACAACAACAGTATTACAGATATAACTATGTATTACAGATATAACTATACATCAAATCTGTTGGCTTGTAATACACATAGTGAGTGTAGAAATTTTATTATTATATGCAGGATTACTTGAACCATTATAGCATCACAGCTGAAGTTTCCAGTGAGTTAAACTCAAAATACAGCAAAAGTCTGAATATAGAAAGAAGTGTATAAATGAGTAGAAAAATAATTAAAGCCTTTGAAGTGGAACATTATTAATTCTGATGCCACTAATTTCAAATTCAAGAGAATACAGACATAGACCGGCATAATACTTTCCTCAGGAAAACTTTGTTGTAAAATAACTTCAATTTAATAGTTTTCAGCAGGATCAGGGGATAAATGTTTAAATATACAGAGAAAAATGTCAAGAATTTCTAAAAACTTATAAAAAATTAATTTATGTATACATATCACTAGGTTAATTACAACTCCTTCTCACATACTTTGTGAATCAAATTAACTGAAGAGGTCTTGTAGGTAACATTTTGTTACCACAGTTTTAGTTACTGAATGAGCTGCAGAGTACAATAGCTGAAATTCTTATAAGCTTTGAATAGGTAATTAAAAAAAAAAAACAAGTATATGAAAGCACTGAAGACTGATCAAAACCAGACTGAAACTGGAAACGGTAGTATGTACTTTTAGAAGGGAATGTCAGTGGGTGGATTTCCTGTCTTTACAGTTTTAGCCTAAGGGCAGGATCCAGTGGGTAGAGGAGTGGCTAACATATAATCTTAGATCCTTGATAAATGAGATGCCAGAGTTCGGGCAATCACAGTAGGTGCAGAATGAGAAAGGAAATCCCCAAAGGGACAGAATAGAAACAGGGGAAGCCCCAAATTCAGTGTACAAATTTTACCCAAATCTTTTTTTGTGAATGGGGACTGATGGAGTCTCACTATGCCCAGGCTAGTCTCAAACTCCTAGGCTAAAGTGATCTTCCTATCTCAGTCTCCTGAGTAGCTGAAATAACAAGTGCCATCATGTATGGCTTTCCTCAAATCTTTTACTAACCTGTAAGTTCTTTCTGTATGGTATGAAATGCATGCAATCCCACTAAAGCAAAAAGAAATGAAAAGACATTCTAGTTGCTGCCACTGAAGAGGAGTTCAAAGTTTACAGGTGAGTCTAGACAAGTAACTTCCCTGCTGAACACATATACCAACACCACTACTACCACCACCAATAATAACAATATATTCACAGGAATATAACAGAATCCCAAAATGCCTATGATGTATATGACTCACAATGTCCACTATACATTTCAAAATTACCAGACATGCAAAAACACAAGAAAGCATGACTCATATTCAATGGAGAACAAGAAAATTCACATATTTAATTTTGCAACCAAGAATTTTAAAACAGCAATTCTAACCATGCTCAAAAGCACAAAATAAAATACATTTGTAACAAGTGGACAAATAAAAAATAATGATAGATAAAAGGAAACTATAAAAAATCCAATAGAAATTCTAGAAGTATAAAATAAAATATCAGAAATAAAATATTACTAGGTGGGTGTCACAGTAGATTGTAGTTGACAGAAAGAAATGTATAGAAGATAAAGTTCAATAGAATTGCTCCAATCTGAAGAAGAGAGAGAAAATATTAAAAGAGGAATTAAAAAGCACCTGAGTTACCTATGGAATAATATCAAAATAACTAATACAATGTACTTGGAGTTTCAGAAGTGAAGGAGAGGGAATAAGGCAGAAAAAAATCTAAAGAAATAACTGACAAAAAGTCCCCTAATTTGGTTAAAGACATACACTGTCTTTGATTCAAGAGATTCAAGATTCAAGAATCTCAGTGAATTTTCAGCAGGATAAATACAAAGAAAACCATGTCTATGGATATCATGGCCAAACAGCTGAACATCAGAAGTAAAAATACAATTCTGAAAGCATCCAGAGAAAACAACATATTAGATACAGGGAAACAGTAACAGAAATCTACTGACTTACGATTGAAAACAACAGATAGAGAAAAGAGTGGAATGACATCATTAAAATACTGAAAAATAAAACTTTCGAGACAGAATTCTATATCTAATGAAATATCAACCAAGAATGAAGAAAAAGTAAAGACTTTTTCAGAAATATCAAAACTAAGATAACCATCACTAGCTAACTTGTACTACAACAAATGTTAAACAAAATTTAGCAGAATAGAAAAGAAAATGATACAAGAAAACTCCAATTATAAAGAGAAATAAAGAACAATGGGAATGGTAAACATTAAGCTCTATTTTTTTAATTGCTTCTCAGTCTTTTGGCTAAGATCAAGTGAAGCTCTATTTTTTCTCTTAATTTCATTAAAACACACTAGATTAAGATAAAAATTATGGTATGGCTTATATATATAGATGTATGCATGACAATTATAGCATAAAGGACATGGACCTATATATATACAAGAGTCTTATATTCTATGTGAGTTAAGTAGTATAACTCCCAAGTACACTGAAGATTTAAGGATGTACATTGTAATCCCTAACATGACTACTGAAAAAAGGATGCAAAAAGATATCATAAAGAAATCAATATATAAATTCAAAGGAATTTCTAAAATACAACCCAAAAGAAGACAGGAAAGAGAAGAAGATAAACAATAAGAGAGGAAATACGCAGCAAACAAATAGGAAAAGTTACCCTATATCCAACCACGTGAATTAATACATCAAATATCACAGAATTATGGACTACAATTAAGATACAGATGGGGGGAGGGCACGGCAGCTCATGCCTATAATCCCAGCACTGTGGGAGGCTGAGGTGGGTAGACTGCTTGAGCCCAGGAGTTTGAGAATAGCCTGGGCAACACAGTGAAACCCTGTCTTTACAAAACAAATACAATAATTAGCTAGGCGTAGTGGTGCATGCCTGTAGTCCCAGCTACTCAGGAGGCTGAGGTGGGAGGATTGCTTGAGCCTGGGAGATTCAGGCTGCAGTGAGCTATGATCATGCTACTATATTCCAGCCTGGAAGACAAAGCAAGACTCTGTCTCAAACAAAAAACAAAAAACAAAAAACAAAAAACAAAACAAAAAACAAAAAAAAGAAGAAAAAAAAAGATACAGACAGAAAGGAAGAATAAAGAAGCATGACCGAATTATTTGCTGACTATAAGAGATGACTTTAAATACATTACATTTATCTTTCAATACAGGCATACCTCACTTTATTGCACTTTGTTTTATTGTGCTTCAAATATGTTATATGTTTTGCAAACTTAAGGTTTGTGGTAACCTTAAATCAAGCAAGTCTGTCAGTGCCATTTTTCCAAAAGCATGTGTCCAACTTTATGTCTCTGTGTCATATTTTGGTACTTTTCACAGTATTTCAAATGTTTTCATTATTATTTTATCTGTTATGGTGATCTGTGATCTTTAGTTGTACTATTATAATTGTCTTGGGGTGCCACGAACTGTATTCATATGAGATAGCAAATTTAATATATGTGTCTGTTCTGACTACTCCACTGACTAACTGTTCCTCCATCTTTCTCCCTTCCCTCAGGCCTCCCTATTCCCTGAGACACAACGATACTGAAATTAGGCCAATTAATAACCCTACAATGGCCTCTAAGTATTTCCGATGTAAGGAAGAGTTACACGTCTCTCACTTTAAATCAAAAGCTACAAATGATTAAGCTTAGTGAAGGAGGCATGTTGAAAGCCAAGACAGGATGAAAGCTAGCCCTCTTGCCCCAAATAGCCAAGCTGTGAGTGCCAAGGCAAAGTTCTTGAAGAAAATTAAAAAATGCTGGTCTATGGAACACACAAATGATAAGAAGGTAAAACAGCCTTATTGCTGATATGGAGAATGTTTCAGTGGGATGAATAGAAGATCAAACTAGCCACGACACTTCCTTAAGCCAAAGCCTAATCCAGAGCAAGGCGCTAACACTCTTTAATTCTGTGAAGCCCGAGAGAGATGAGAAACATACAAAAGAGAGGTTAGAGGCTACCAGAGACTGGTTCATAAGATTTAGGAAAGAAGCCATCTCTATAACACAAAAGTGCAAGGTGAAGCAGCGAATGATGATGTAGAAACTGTAGCAAGTTATCCTGAAGGTTTAGCTAAGGTCAGTGATGAAGATGGCTACATGTAACAACAGATTTTCATTGTAGATGAAATGGCTATTAGGAGAAGATGCCATCTTGGACATTCATAGCTAGAGAGGAGAAACCAATGCCTGGCTTCAAAGCTTCAAATCTGACTCTCTTATTAGGGGTTCATGCAGCTGGTGATTTTAAGTTTTAGCTAGTGTTCATGTACCATTCTAAAAATCAGGATCCTGAAGAATTATGCTAAATCTATTTTGCTTACACTCTATAAATGGAACAACAAAGCCTAGATGACAGCACAGCCATTTACAGCATGGTTTATTGAATGTTTTAAGCCCAGTGTTGGCACCTACTATTCAGAAAAAGATTCCCTTCAAAATAATTACTGCTCATTGACAATATATCTGGTCACCCAAGAGCTCTGATGGAGAAGTATGAAAAGATGAACACTGACTTCATGACCGCTAACAAAATCCATTCTGCAGCACAATTCAAGGAGTAATTTCAACTTTCAAGTTTTATTACTTAAGAAATATGTTTCATAAGACTATTGCTCCCACACATGGTGATTTCTCTGATGGATCTAAGGAAAGTAAATGAAAATCTTCTGGAAAGGATTCATTATTCTAGAAGCCATTAAGAATATTTGTGATTCATGTGAAGAGGTCAAAATATCAACATTTACAGGAATTTGGAAGAAGTTGATTCCAACTCTCATGAATGGCTTTGAGCGGTCAAGACTTCAGTGGAGGAGGTAACTGCAGATGTGGCATAAATAGCAGAAGAACTAAAACTGGAGCCTGAAGATGTGACTGAACTGCTCAATCTCATGATAAAACTTCAATGGGTGAGAGTTGTTGCTTATGGATGAGCCAAGAAAGTGATTTCTTGAGAAGATGTCTACATCGGTAAAGATGCTGTGAACATTTTAAAAAATAACTACAAAAACTCCTACAAAAGACTTAGACTTAGTTCCATAAACTTAGCTGATAAAGCACTGTCAGGGTTTGAGAGAACTGACTTCAGTTACGAAAAAAGTACTGCTATGGGTAAATGCTATGAAACAATATCACATGCTACAGAGAAATCTTTCAAGAAAGGAAGAGCCAATCATTGTGGCAAACTTCACACTGTTGTCTTATCTTAAGATATTACCCCAGCTACCCCAGCCTTCAGCAACCACCACCCTGATCAATCAGTAGCCATTAACATTGACGCAAAACCCTCCACCAGCAAAAAGATTTACGACGTGCTAATGACTCAGATGATAATTAGCATTTTAAAAAATATTTTAAAATTAAGGTATGTACATGTTTTAGACATAATGCCATTGCAGACTTATAGACTACAGTATAGTGTAAACAAAATTTTTATATGCACCAGGAAACCAGAAAATTTGTGTGACTCGCTTTATTGCAATATTCACTTCAATATGGCAGTGTGGAAACAGACCTGCAATATCTCTGAAGTATGCCTGCAGAAACATACAAATATATTGAAAGGAAGTGGAAAGAAAAACATATTATGTAAACAGTAATCACATGGCTGGAATGGCTAAATCAATCAGATAAACAGACTTCATAATGTACAGTATTTTCAGTAAGAAAAAGAGATATTCCATAAATATAAAAAACAGAAAATCCATGTTCACAGATTGTGATATTTAGTATTGCTAAAACATATCCCAAACTGACATAAGCATTCAACCTAATCCCTTTCAAAATCCCACCAGGCTTTTCTTTTTTCTTTTTCTTTCTTTTGTAGTAACTAACAAGTTGATTCTAAAATTTATATAGAAATGCAAAGAACACACCATGTCCATATTAAGCTTAAAAAATAACAGAGTTTGAAGACTTACATTATAATCAAATAAACACAAATGAAACTCCAAAAATAAATCCATATAGATATATTGTTCAAGCAATCCAGTGGGAGAAAAGAGAGTCTTTCAGGAAATAGTTCTGCAATAACTAGATATCCATAAGTAAAAAACTGATTTTGGCCTCAACTCATACAGTGGATTTTAATTTAACCAGATTAATAGAACTAAATACAAAAACCAAAGGGATAAAGCTTCTAGAAGAAAACACAGTACAATATCATCATGACATGGGAGTAGCCAAAGGTTTATTAAGACACAGACAATAAACATTAAAAAACTGTGTAAGGAAGGGATCCAGTTTCAGCTTTCTACATATGGCTAGCCAGTTTTCCCAGCACCATTTATTAAATAGGGAATCCTTTCCCCATTTCTTGTTTTTATCAGGTTTGTCAAAGATCAGATGGTTGTAGATATGAGGTATTACTTCTCAGGGCTCTGTTCTGTTCCATTGGTCTATATCTCTGTTTTGGTACCAGTACCATGCTGTTTTGGTTACTGAAACTGGATCCCTTCCTTACACCTTATACAAAAATTAATTCAGGATGGATTAAAGACTTAAATGTTAGACCTAAAATCATAAAAACCCTAGAAGAAAACCTAGGCAATACCATTCAGGACATAGGTATGGGCAAGGACTTCATGACTAAAACACCAAAAGCAATGGCAACAAAAGCCAAAATTGACAAATGGGATCTAATTAAACTAAAGAGCTTCTGCACAGCAAAAGAAACTACCATCAAAGTGAACAGGCAACCTACAGAATGGGAGAAAATGTTTACAATCTACCCATCTGACAAAGGGCTAATATCCAGAATCTACAAAGAACTTAAACAAATTTACAAGAAAAAATCAAACAAACCCATCATAAAGTGGGCAAAGGATATGAACAGACACTTCTCAAAAGAAGACATTTATGCAGCCAATAGACACATGAAAAAATGCTCATCATCACTGGCCATCAGAGAAATGCAAATCAAAACCACAATGAGATGCCATCTCATTGTTAGTATGGCAATCATTAAAAAGTCAGGAACCAACAGGTGCTGGAGAGGATGTGGAGAAATACGAATGCTTTTACACTGTTGGTGGGACTGTAAACTAGTTCAACCATTGTGGAAGACAGTGTAGTGATTCCTCAAGGATCTAGAACTAGAAATACCATTTGACCCAGCCATCCCATGCACACATATGTTTATTGTGGCACTATTCACAATAGCAAAGACTTGGAACCAATCCAAATGTCCATCAATGACAGACTGGATTAAGAAAATGTGGCACATATACACCATGGAATACTATGCAACCATAAAAAAGGATGAGTTCGTGTCCTTTGTAGGGACATGAATGAAGCTGGAAACCATCATTCTCAGAAAACTATCGCAAGGACAGAAAACCAAACACCGCATTTTCTCACTCATAGATGGGAATTGAACAATGAGAACACTTGGACATAGGGTGGGAAACATCACACACCAGGGCCTGTCGTGGGGTGGGGAGAGCGGGGAGAGAGAGCATTAGGAGATATACCTAATGTAAATGACTAATTACTGGGTGCAGCACACTGACATGACACATGTATACATATGTAACAAACCTGCAGGTTGTGCACATGTACCCTAGAATTTAAAGTATAATTTAAAAAAATAAAAATAAATAAATAAATGCAAGTGGAACACTGTCAAAAAAAAAAAAAAAAAAAAAAAAAAAGAAAAAAATTGGATAAATTAGGCTTCATCAGAAAGTTAAAATTTCTCCATGAAGACAATGAACAGGTAAGCCACAAACTGAGAGAAAAATATGTGAAAAATATGTGTTTGACAAAGGACTGCTGTCACAAGATATGTAAAGAATTACAAACTGGTAATAAAAGTCAGCCCCTTTGCCTGCCAAAAAAAAAAAAAAAAAAAAAATGGGTAAAGGATTTGAAGAGATACTTCTCAGAGTAAGATACATAAATGGACAATCAGTACATTAAAAAGTGCTCAACAGTATCAGTCATCAGAGAAATACACACTCAAACTGTTACCAGAAAATATCCACTAGAATGGCTAAAAGTAAAAATGACAATGCCAAATATTGATGAAGCTGTGGAGCAACTGAAACTCTAATACACTGTTGGTGAAAGTATAAAATGGTACAACCTCTTTGGAAAAAAAGTCTTACTGTGTCTTTAAAAACCAAACACGTGCCTAACTCTGTGACCGAACAATTTCATTCACTGCCATCTATCTAAGAAAAATGAAAGCATTTATCCTTACAAACTTGTACAATAATATTCACAGCAGGTTTATTCACAATACCTCACAAACTGGTGACAGTCCAGATATTCACCAACATGAGAATGCATAAACAGATATGTTCATGCAAGTCTGTTCTTTCTTTATGTAGAAGCACTTTTAAATAGTTGAAGACTGATATTTCATAGTCTCTTCTCTTTAATGGTCAAACACCTCAAGTTCATCCCAGCAGTTATTACAAGACATGTTTTTCAGTTCCTTCACACACCTGCCCCCTCTCCCATTACTCTCCTTTAGACATGCTCCACTGTGTCAATGTCCATTCTACAGGATGATGCCCAATACTAAAAGAAGTTCTTTATCAGTCACATCATAATATTGGCTACTAAGAAATTCACAGGCAAATAAAAATCTGAAAATCATTTAAATCTATGGTATTATTATTATTATTATTATTAAATTTATTTATTATTATTATACTTTAAGTTGTAGGGTACATGTGCATAACGTGCAGGTTTGTTACATATGTATACTTGTGCCATGTTGGTGTGCTGCACCCATCAACTGGTCATTTACATCAGGTATAACTCCCAAAGCAATCCCTCCCCCCTCCCCCCTCCCCATGATAGGCCCCGGTGTGTGATGTTCCCCTTCCCGAGTCCAAGTGATCTCATTGTTCAGTTCCCACCTATGAGTGAGAACATGCGGTGTTTGGTTTTCTGTTCTTGTGATAGTTTGCTAAGAATGATGGTTTCCAGCTGCATCCATGTCCCTACAAAGGACACAAACTCATCCTTTTTTATGGCTGCATAGTATTCCATGGTGCATACGTGCCACATTTTCTTAATCCAATCTGTCACTGATGGACATTTGGGTTGATTCCAAGTCTTTGCTATTGTGAATAGTGCTGCAATAAACATACGTGTGCATGTGTCTTTATAGCAGCATAATTTATAATCCTTTGGGTATATACCCAGTAATGGGATGGCTGGCTCATATGGTACATCTAGTTCTAGATCCTTGAGGAATCGCCATACTGTTTTCCATAATGGTTGAACTAGTTTACAATCCCACCAACAGTGTAAAAGTGTTCCTATTTCTCCACATCCTCTCCAGCACCTGTTGTTTCCTGACTTTTGAATGATCGCCATTCTAACTGGTGTGAGATGGTATCTCATTGTGGTTTTGATTTGCATTTCTCTGATGGCCAGTGATGATGAGCATTTTTTCATGTGTCTGTTGGCTGTATGAATGTCTTCTTTTGAGAAATGTCTGTTCATATCCTTTGCCCACTTTTTGATGGGGTTGTTTGATTTTTTCTTGTAAATTTGTTTGAGTTCTTTGTAGGTTCTGGATATTAGCCCTTTGTCAGATGAGTAGATTGCAAAAATTTTCTCCCATTCTGTAGGTTGCCTGTTCACTCTGATGGTAGTTTCTTTTGCTGTGCAGAAGCTCTTTAGTTTAATGAGATCCCATTTGTCAATTTTGGCTTTTGCTGCTGTTGCTTTTGGTGTTTTAGACATGAAGTCTTTGCCCATGCCTATGTCCTGAATGGTACTACCTAGGTTTCCCTCTAGGATTTTTATAGTATTAGGTCTAACATTTAAGTCTCTAATCCATCTTGAATTAATTTTCGTATAAGGAGTAAGGAAAGGATCCAGTTTCAGCTTTCTACTTATGGCTAGCCAATTTTCCCAGCACCATTTATTAAATAGGGAATCCTTTCCCCATTTCTTGTTTCTCTCAGGTTTGTCAAAGATCAGATGGCTGTAGATGTGTGGTATTATTTCTGAGGACTCTGTTCTGTTCCATTGGTCTATATCTCTGTTTTGTTACCAGTACCATGCTGTTTTGGTTACTGTAGCCTTGTAGTATAGTTTGAAGTCAGGTAGCGTGATGCCTCCAGCTTTGTTCTTTTGACTTAGGATTGTCTTGGAGATGCGGGCTCTTTTTTGGTTCCATATGAACTTTAAAGCAGTTTTTTCCAATTCTGTGAAGAAGCTCATTGGTAGCTTGATGGGGATGGCATTGAATCTATAAATTACCTTGGGCAGTATGGCCATTTTCACGATATTGATTCTTCCTATCCATGAGCATGGTATGTTCTTCCATTTGTTTGTGTCCTCTTTGATTTCACTGAGCAGTGGTTTGTAGTTCTCCTTGAAGAGGTCCTTTACATCCCTTGTAAGTTGGATTCCTAGGTATTTTATTCTCTTTGAAGCAATTGTGAATGGAAGTTCATTCCTGATTTGGCTCTCTGTTTGTCTGTTACTGGTGTATAAGAATGCTTGTGATTTTTGCACATTAATTTTGTATCCTGAGACTTTGCTGAAGTTGCTTATCAGCTTAAGGAGATTTTGGGCTGAGACAATGGGGTTTTCTAAATATACAATCATGTCATCTGCAAACAGGGACAATTTGACTTCTTCTTTTCCTAACTGAATCCCCTTGATTTCTTTCTCTTGCCTGATTGCCCTAGCCAGAACTTCCAACACTATGTTGAATAGGAGTGGTGAGAGAGGGCATCCCTGTCTTGTGCCAGTTTTCAAAGGGAATTTTTCCAGTTTTTGCCCATTCAGTATGATATTGGCTGTGGGTTTGTCATAAATAGCTCTTATTATTTTGAGGTACGTTCCATCAATACCGAATTTATTGAGCGTTTTTAGCATGAAGGGCTGTTGAATTTTGTCAAAAGCCTTTTCTGTATCTATTGAGATAATGATGTGGTTCTTGTCTTTGGTTCTGTTTATATGCTGGATTATGTTTATTGATTTGCGAATGTTGAACCAGCCTTGCATCCCAGGGATGAAGCCCACTTGATCATGGTGGATAAGCTTTTTGATGTGTTGCTGAATCCGGTTTGCCAGTATTTTATTGAGGATTTTTGCATCGATGTTCATCAGGGATATTGGTCTAAAATTCTCTTTTTTTGTTGTGTCTCTGCCAGGCTTTGGTATCAGGATGATGTTGGCCTCATAAAATGAGTTAGGGAGGATTCCCTCTTTTTCTACTGATTGGAATAGTTTCAGAAGGAATGGTACCAACTCCTCCTTGTACCTCTGGTAGAATTCAGCTGTGAATCCATCTGGTCCTGGACTTTTTTTGGTTGGTAGGCTATTAATTATTGCCTCAATTTCAGAGCCTGCTATTGGTCTATTCAGGGATTCAACTTCTTCCTGGTTTAGTCTTGGAAGAGTGTAAGTGTCCAGGAAATTATCCATTTCTTCTAGATTTTCCAGTTTATTTGCGTAGAGGTGTTTATAGTATTCTCTGATGGTAGTTTGTATTTCTGTGGGGTCGGTGGTGATATCCCCTTTATCATTTTTAATGGCGTCGATTTGATTCTTCTCTCTTTTCTTCTTTATTAGTCTTGCTAGTGGTCTGTCAATTTTGTTGATCTTTTCAAAAAACCAACTCCTGGATTCATTGATTTTTTGGAGGGTTTTTTGTGTCTCTATCTCCTTCAGTTCTGCTCTGATCTTAGTTATTTCTTGCCTTCTGCTAGCTTTCGAATGTGTTTGCTCTTGCTTCTCTAGTTCTTTTAATTGTGATGTTAGAGTGTCAATTTTAGATCTTTCCTGCTTTCTCTTGTGGGCATTTAGTGCTATAAATTTCCCTCTACACACTGCTTTAAATGTGTCCCAGAGATTCTGGTATGTTGTATCTTTGTTCTCATTGGTTTCAAACAACATCTTTATTTCTGCCTTCATTTCGTTATGTACCCAGTAGTCATTCAGGAGCAGGTTATTCAGTTTCCATGTAGTTGAGCAGTTTTGATTGAGTTTCTTAGTCCTGAGTTCTAGTTTGATTGCACTGTGGTCTGAGAGACAGTTTGTTATAATTTCTGTTCTTGTACATTTGCTGAGGAGTGCTTTACTTCCAATTACGTGGTCAATTTTGGAGTAAGTATGATGTGGTGCTGAGAAGAATGTATATTCTGTTGATTTGGGGTGGAGAGTTCTATAGATGTCTATTAGGTCTGCTTGCTGCAGAGATGAGTTCAATTCCTGGATATCCTTGTTAACTTCCTGTCTCGTTGATCTGTCTAATGTTGACAGTGGAGTGTTGAAGTCTCCCATTATTATTGTATGGGAGTCTAAGTCTTTTTGTAAGTCTCTAAGGACTTGCTTTATGAATCTGGGTGCTCCTGTATTGGGTGCATATATATTTAGGATAGTTAGCTCTTCCTGTTGAATTGATCCCTTTACCATTATGTAATGGCCTTCTTTGTCTCTTTTGATCTTTGATGGTTTAAAGTCTGTTTTATCAGAGACTAGTATTGCAACCCCCGCTTTTTTTTGTTCTCCATTTGCTTGGTAAATCTTCCTCCATCCCTTTATTTTGAGCCTATGTATGTCTCTGCGTGTGAGATGGGTCTCCTGAATACAGCAGACTGATGGGTCTTGACTCTTTATCCAGTTTGCCAGTCTGTGTCTTTTAATTGGAGCATTTAGTCCATTTACATTTAAGGTTAAGATTGTTATGTGTGAACTTGATCCTGCCATTATGAATATTAACTGGTTATTTTGCTCATTAGTTGATGCAGTTTCTTCCTAGCCTTGATAGTCTTTACATTTTGGCATGTTTTTGCAATGGCTGGTACCGGTTGTTCCTTTCCATGTTTAGTGCTTCCTTCAGGGTCTCTTGTAAGGCAGGCCTGGTGGTGACAAAATCTCTAAGCATTTGCTTATCTGTAAAGGATTTTATTTCTCCTTCACTTATGAAACTTAGTTTGGCTGGATATAAAATTCTGGGTTTAAAATTCTTTTCTTTAAGAATGTTGAATATTGGCCCCCACTCTCTTCTGGCTTGAAGAGTTTCTGCCGAGAGATCTGCTGTTAGTCTGATGGGCTTCCCTTTGTGGGTAACCCGACCTTTCTCCCTGGCTGCCCTTAAGATTTTTTCCTTCATTTCAACTTTGGTGAATCTGGCAATTATGTGTCTTGGAGTTGCTCTTCTCGAGGAGTATCTTTGTGGCGTTCTCTGTATTTCCTGGATTTGAATGTTGGCCTGCCCTACTAGGTTGGGGAAGTTCTCCTGGATGATATCCTGAAGAGTGTTTTCCAACTTGGTTCCATTTTCCCCCTCACTTTCAGGCACCCCAATCAGACGTAGATTTGGTCTTTTTACATAATCCCATACTTCTTGCAGGCTTTGTTCATTTCTTTTTCTTCTTTTTTCTTTTGGTTTCTCTTCTCGCTTCATTTCATTCATTTGATCCTCAATCGCTGACATTCTTTCTTCCAGTTGATCGAGTCGGTTACTGAAGCTTGTGCATTTGTCACGTATTTCTCGTGTCATGGTTTTCGTCTCTTTCATTTCGTTTATGACCTTCTCTGCATTAATTACTCTAGCCATCAATTCTTCCACTTTTTTTTCAAGATTTTTAGTTTCTTTGCGCTGGGTACGTAATTCCTCCTTTAGCTCTGAGAAATTTGATGGACTGAAGCCTTCTTCTCTCATCTCGTCGAAGTCATTCTCCGTCCAGCTTTGATCCATTGCTGGCAATGAGCTGCGCTCCTTTGCCGGGGGAGATGCGCTCTTATTTTTTGAATTTTCAGCTTTTCTGCCCTGCTTTTTCCCCATCTTTGTGGTTTTATCTGCCTCTGGTCTTTGATGATGGTGATGTACTGATGGGGTTTTGGTGTAGGTGTCCTTCCTGTTTGATAGTTTTCCTTCTAACAGTCAGGACCCTCAGCTGTAGGTCTGTTGGAGATTGCTTGAGGTCCACTCCAGACCCTGTTTGCCTGGGTATCAGCAGCAGAGGCTGCAGAAGGTAGAATATTGCTGAACAGCGAGTGTACTTGTCTGATTCTTGCTTTGGAAGCTTCCTCTCAGGGGTGTACTCCACCCTGTGAGGTGTGGGGTGTCAGACTGCCCCTAGTGGGGGATGTCTCCCAGTTAGGCTACTCAGGGGTCAGGGACCCACTTGAGGAGGGAGTCTGTCCCTTCTCAGATCTCAACCTCCGTGTTGGGAGATCCACTGCTTTCTTCAAAGCTGTCAGACAGAGTCATTTGCGTCTGCAGAGCTTTCTGCTGTGTTTGTTATTGTTTACTGTGCCCTGTCCCCAGAGGTGGAGTCTACAGAGACAGGCAGGTTTCCTTGAGCTGCTGTGAGCTCCACCCAGTTCGAGCTTCCCAGCAGCTTTGTTTACTTACTTAAACCTCAGCAATGGCGGGCGCCCCTCCCCCAGCCTCGCTGCTGCCTTGCTGGTAGATCACAGACTGCTGTGCTAGCAATGAGGGAGGCTCCGTGGGTGTGGGACCCTCCCGGCCAGGTGTGGGATATGATCTCCTGGTGTGCCTGTTTGCTTAAAGCGCAGTATTGGGGTGGGAGTTACCCGATTTTCCAGGTGTTGTGTGTCTCAGTTCCCCTGGCTAGGAAAAGGGATTCCCTTCCCCCTTGCGCTTCCCAGGTGAGGCAATGCCTCGCCCTGCTTCAGCTCTCGCTGGTCGCTGGTCGGGCTGCAGCAGCTGACCAGCACCGATCCTCTGGCACTCCCCAGTGAGATGAACCCAGTACCTCAGTTGAAAATGCAGAAATCACCGGTCTTCTGTGTCGCTGGCGCTGGGAGTTGGAGACTGGAGCTGTTCCTATTCGGCCATCTTGCTCCGCCCGATTAAATGTATTGTATTATGAATCTATATTTTCCTCATTATCAATCATACCAACTGCACTACTGGCCTGCAATTCTTCATAATGTATTTTGAAAAACAGCTGAGCATAGTGGTGTGCCTGTAGTCCCAGCTACTTGGGAGGATGAGGCAGAGAGATGGCTTGAGGTCAGGAGATCAAGGCCGCAGTGCACTATGATCATGCCTGTGAACAGCTGCTGCACTCCAGCCTGGGCAACACAGAAAATCTAGAAACTCTAGAAAGTTAACTTGAATTAATATTAAACTTGCTAATCTAGTAAGAACCCAATCTTAATCAGCCCAGTTCCTTATATGGTTAGTGCTCAAGAATGATACCCCTTAAAATAAAATGCACTGTGTATTAACCCCACATCTTGCATTTCTAATTCTAATCCACTGTACATGGCACTACCATTTGGATCTTAAAACACCCGTTTGAACTCCTCACCCTTCAGCCAAGAAACCATCAACCATCCATTCCTTGTTAACTCTAGCAGTCTAAGACTCTATACAATCTGAGCCTTAATTTTCTAATCCAAATGCCTACTATTCCTCTTTAATGAACCTTAATTCTTGAATATTTTAAACAGTGTTGGGTTTTTCCCCTTGTAAAATGGTACTTATGCTTTCTTTGAGTTCTAGAGTATTATCCTAACTTCTACCTTATCAAAGTCCTATTTTTCCTTTAACTTCAGCTTTCTCTCTAAAGTCTTTGACTGCAACGAGAGGATTTTTGTTTTGTTTTCTTTTAAACTTCTGTACTTTCTGTCTGAGTCACTCATTTGGAGACTAGTATATGCCATCTTAAACTGTTTGTTTGTTCAATTATTTGCTTATTTGTTTTACAAAATGTCCTGTCTCCCTGAACACAGATCATCTCAGTCTCCAGAGCCCCACTTTGGACTCAATTTGGTATAGTATTTGATGTACAGGCCCTTAATGTTGCCTGCTGATTTTGTCAGGTGATAAAGGGCAGGAAGGAAGACTTCCAGTCTCTGAATATTCATATTGTATCAGTCACAGGAGAGGAGGGGGGTGTCTGCCAGCCAGAAAAAAGTTTGAGGCTTATACTAACATATTTTGTCAGAAGGCTCTCTGACACTCATGCTCCCACCTCCCAGAGAGCCCAGGAAATCCAGTACATATAGGATATTCCTCTCAACTGCTGGGTAGCTGGGAACAGCGGCTGTGGTTGCTGAGCAGTTGCCCAGGGCAGCTTGGCCACCCTGGAGAACCAAGAAAAAAGGGGAAATAAAGAGTTTTCCTAGGCATGCAAGCAATCACTTGAATGTTAAAAGAAAACTAGGCTTGTTGTGTTCACAGTAAATTTCCTCAATTAGAAATGTTATAACAAATTTGTCTGATGTTAATGGAAAGCATACTTATACACATATTCATAAAGTGAACATGCATCAAAGACATTTTAAAGGGTGTTCTTTGACATCATAATTTGGGTTTGTAACATAAAGAAAACAAATAGTGATTAATCAACTAAGTAAGCTTTAGGGACTTTTGTAAGTTGACTGATAATGATGTATGACCTTTTCTAAGAAAAAAATGGATTTTTAATGGGTATAAACATTTTAATTTCTATTTAGTTTCCAAGCCAATTTGATTTTCCAAGCAGCATAAGAAAATGTTAAATTGTCCTTTTGTTTGTAATAAGATGCTATACAGGCATATATCTTAACATATTTTCTAAGTATCCTAGAGCAGAGAAACTTAAACCTATGGCCCATAGGGTTCACAGATTCCTTGGATCCACAGAATGGCTTCAGAATGTCTCTAAACAGCCTGAAACTGTAGGCAAAATTTGTGAATGTGCTTAGAAAAAGGATTTATAGTTTTCATCAGATTCTCAAAGGGGTCTGTGACCTAAAAAAGATGACAACTACTTCTTAGAGATGATCTGAACCACTATACTTGCCTACAGATATTAACAAGGAGTAGAAATGTGTAATTAAGGTATATACAGAGCTTAACCATTTTCAGGTTATACATTTCAACCAACTTGATCCAAAACTTACTTCACAACTCTACATGTAGATACGAACTTAACCTTCTCACTGTCTTATCTATGGATATTCGATTGAATTATGTGAAACTGCTATTTTTGTTAGTGAAAAGGGTCAAATATTGGCAAATATATTCAACACACTGCAATACATTTCTGGTTTTAAGGTAGATGCTGTTTACAGAGGATATTCTATATACTAAAAGTGGTGCACAGTTATTATACAGAGCCTTAAAATTGGCAAGAAAACTTTAGTTCCCATAGTAAAAGCAGATCAGAAAAGAACATAATTTTCACATAGTAGGAGCAATCTAAAAACTCAAGATGAATGAAGACAAGCTTCTTTAAATCATGTTTAGAGATGAATCAATAATTGAAATGGAAAGTTATCAATAAATGCCAGGAATTATTATGTGAATATTAATGATAACACTCTTATCTTTTGAGGCACAAAGAAATAAATGACTTTTCCAACATTACTTAAACCAGTTTTTCATCTCCCATAAAAATAAGAAATGCCTTGCAACCATCCCTTTCATTGAAGGGCTAGGAAAGCTAAGTGAAGTAAGAAACAGGTGAAAAAAATCATTGTCTTACATGGACTATCAGGGCCTGGCACATAGTAGGTGCTCAATTAAATACTTATTTGAATGTCTAATGTATTAAGATTCTTTGACTGAAGGCTATACATTCCTGCATAATCTTTTTAAAAGAAACACTAATGTAAATACCAGATATGTGACAAAATTCACAAATGTGTTAAAGGCAGATTTTTTTTTGTACTTACCTCAGCAGAGTTGTGATACTGAATGAAGGTTGCAGAAATGGCATGACTGAAGGGGTCCCCTGCCTTAGTTACCATGTCTTGCCTCACAAGCAGAGCCAGATCCACTAACTAGAAGACCAGAAGAATGAAATAAAGTCACATAGCTAGTAATAATCATGAATGCCACTGAAGTGGCAAACCTAAAAGCAATACATTGTGAATGTTACTGATAATCCTGTTTGCCTAAAAATCTATATTGTAGACATGAGCACACACTTTAACTGGTGAATGGACCTAGTCATGATATATTCTGACCTTTTAGGAGAGTAGTTCTCAAAATTTATTTCATAATCACTAGTGCAGATTTCTGGGCTTTAAGTCCAGAGATTCTAATTCAGTAGGTCTGTTTTAAGCATACAGTCTAGGAATTTGCTTTATTTATTTTATTTCATTTTTGAAATGGAGTTTCGCTCTTGTTGCCCAGGCTGGAGTGCAATGGCACGACCTCAGCTCACTGCAACGTCCGCCTCCTAGGTTCAAATGATTCTCCTGCCTCAGCCTCCCTGAGTAGCTGGGACTATAGGCGCCTGCCACCATGCCTGGCTAACTTTTTTTGTGTGTTATTAGCAGGATGTGGTTTCACCATGTTGGCCCGGCTGGTCTTGAACTCCTGACCTCAGGTGATCTACCTGCCTCGGCCTCCCAAAGTGTTGGGATTACAGGCATGAGCCACCGTGCCTGGCCAGAATTTGCATTTTAAACAAGAACCAAGGAGATGCTGATGCTTGTGGTCAAAAGACCACATCTTGAGAAAGTCTTTTAGAGGGCGAGATTCCAGACCCAGAATTTGGTAAGTACTCTTAAGATCTCACATACGTAGAAAGGAGTTTTTCAAAGTTCAAAAATAAACTCTAAACAAGGCAGATGTGGACTCAGAGTTCAATGTCAAGAAAAAGTATGCAGGGATTCCATTTCTCATTAGGATAAAGGTGCAAGAAACTGTCTTTCTTATCCTAACACCCACTTGAATTGAGGATGCAGATACACATAACTGAACTAAATTTTAGTAAATGATGTAAATGTCACTGGAGAGAATTCATGGCTGTTATTCCTGGTAGAGCAGCAGGCAGAAGAAGAATTGATCATGGGCAGAGATAAGGAAAAACCAGCCAGTGTGGCCTGATATGACAGATTAGAATTCTTACCTGTGCCACAGTTTCATACGCTAAATATGCTAAGATTTCCATTGCGACAACATTGGGTTTTATCTCCATACTGCTGCAGTCCAACCAGTCTCGAAATTTGGAAGCTTTTTTGGCTGGTCATGTAAAAAAAACAAGTGTAGAAATTTTAATTTTTAAAGTGTTTTAATACTGCACATTACTATCACAAAATGAAAAATATGTATACTCAGAATTGTACACAAAAAATAATGCACATAAAATGCAATGTGTTCCAGCTTTTATTAATATCTAGATATTCTGGCCCCAAGAAATTCAAGTTTTAACTTTCAATTATAAGGCAACACAATGGTTGTTTTCAACAACTCTCTTATGTATTTGGATTTTTTATTTTATACCTATGCTATATGACATAGTATATTAAACCATTTAATGTTTAATACTTCTCACACTGTCAGATTTACCATTGGCTACAGCTTATGTTACAACAGTCAGAAGATGTTGTCTGATGTAACCTTAATTTACTCATACAGAAAGAAAATCCTGCAATAAATAACCTGTGATGAAAAAAGAAACAGAAATTATTGCTAATACTTTTCAAAAATATTGTCTATTGTCTCAGAGGAAAATGGCACATAGGAGGCAGGATTAACTTGCAGCTCTCACTTGGATGGATAGAGCAGCATATGGAGACCCACACCGTGAACTTTTGCTCCAAGAACTACTGCAGGAATATACCAGAAAAGGCTAGAGCCACAGATCCCTTGAAGGAGGTGGATCACCACTGCAGGCTCTGTGGGACGCAGAGGAACTGTGAGTAGGCTTGCTTTCTCACCTAGGAAGCCAGTAGCCTGGGGAAAGTTCTCAGCCTTGCTCACCAGCTGCCTGGAAATAAACTCGGTGCTGTTACAGGAAGGGGGCATGGTGGGAGTGAGACCAGGCTTTCACTCTGTGGGCTCCATGGGAGCTTGGTGAGGCCTGTGGCTGCTGGCTTTCCCCCACTTCCCTGGTGACCTGCGTGGGGCAAAAGAGGCAGCCATAATGCCCCTGGGGACATAACTCCCTTGGTCTAGAAGCCACACCCTCATCCCCCACAGCAGCCGCAGCAAGTCCTGCCCAAGAAGAGTCTGAGCTCAGACATGCCTAACCCTGCCTCCGCCACATGGCAACCCAAACATCGTCTGTTCTCACAAGTGGGAGCTAAGCTATGAGAACGCAAAGGCATAAGAATGATACAATGGTATTTGGGGACTCAGGGGAAAGGGGTGGGGGGGGGTGAGGGATAAAAGACTGCACATTGGGTACAGTGTACACACTGCTCGGGTGATGGGTGCACCAAAATCTCAGAAATCACTACTAAAGATTCATGTAACTAAACACCACCAGTTCCCCCCAAAAAACCTACTGAAATAAATCTGTTTAAAAAAAGTGTCTAGGCCGGGTGCAGTAGCTCACGCCTGTAATCCCAGCACTTTGGGCGGCCGAGGCGGGCGGATCACGAGGTCAAGAGATCGAGACCATCCTGGCCAACATGGTGAAACCCCATCTCTACTAAAAATACAAAAAATTAGCTGGGCATGGTGGCAGGTGTCTGTAGTCCCAGCTACTCATGAGGCTGAGTCAGGAGAATCGCTTGAAACCGGAAGGCGGAGGTTGCAGAGCGCCGAGATGGCGCCACTGCCCAAGAGCGAAACTCTGTCCCCACCCCGCCCCCCCCAAAAAAATGTGTATTACTAGAATGGCTCAAAGGTGTTGTAAATTTAAAGTTAAATAAAATAAACTGACATCTGGTCTAATCTAAGCCTGTGGTTACATTTTTTCTGATTATGAAGATGTCTAAATTCTTAATCCTGACTTTCAAAACCATCGAGACTGATTCCAAGCAGCCTTTGTAATATTTCCCTATTAAACCATCACCTGGCCTTGAGTCTTCTTCTCTGTGTGTCTACTCCTACTCTTTTCCTTCCAGGGGATGCTCTCCCATCACTCTTCTTCATTCCCATGAATCTTGATCATACAGGCCAAAGGTATACTTCCCCACTCTAGCCATTTATTGAACACTGATACCATCAGACATTCTTTCACAAATGCTTATTTCTTAAGCCATATTACAAATTTTTGTGGGAGAAGACCATGCCTTATGTCTCTGCATGTGTAATAGTACCAAGCATATACAGAACCAAGCACGTATGTAACCTTTAGTTAAATATCTCTACACTGCCACAGTGCTAAGCAGAGTCTAATTTGATATAGGCGCTTCATTAGACATTATTCATTTAACTAGTAACCTAGAGGGAAAGATTGATAGTGAAGATTTTATGAAATCTATAAGATTTTCTTTATAATCCACTGATTATTCTTTTGATTAATCTGGCCCCACAGGTCTATAAAACACTTAACAGTAACTCAAAGCACGATATTTTGATCCTTCTATATAGAATCTTCAAGGATTCCACATACAGAAGAGTTCTCTTTTAAATAAATCATAGAAAACATGAAGTCCTGCTATCGAAGCATATACCCAAAGCTGTCAAATATGGCAGAATTATGATAATCCTCCTTAAAGCTATCTCCCCAAAGTAACAAATCTTCCAAATACTTTCTGACATGCAACATTCCATCTAACTAGTATGCTGCAATAGCTCACAAACACTTGTTTAACATCTGTGGAATACTTCTGAAGTTAAAGTTAACAGGCAGCAATTTGGCAAGATCAATGAGATGTACATTATTCACTTATGTCCTTGACAGATCTTTAGGACAGAAACAGATATTTTGGAACTGTGCTCTAAACATTTGATTTTAAAAGTGAAGGAAAGGATCACTATTAATATTCAGTTGGATCTATCCACATAAGCAACAGAATTAGCTTCCTTGCTAGATTGTAACCATTGAGAATGCAGGGACAAGGACCATATATCTCCAACTGTATCCCTAGCACCTAGAATACTGCCTGGCATTAGCAGACTCACAAGAAATATTTCCAGAAGAAATGAATTAATGAATGAATAAAGTATTTTTTAAACAAAAGAGTAGGGTCCAAACTTTTCTGTTCATCAAAAGACATGCATAGAAGTCCCAAAAACCACTTGGGTTATTGCCATTCCACCAAGAGGTGGAGATTCCTTGACAGCTAATTCCTTCCCTGTCACCTGGAGAAGCATGGCTTTAGAGCCTGACGCTTCCAAGGTATTGCTGGAGGCACAGATACCTCTAGTTAAGACAGTTTGCTTTCATCAAGAGGTGAGAGGGGCCTGAGAATAAACAAGTTCCTTCTCCTTCGCCCCTCTTCCCAACGTATCAAGAGAAAGGATAACCTGGAAATTGACTAACAATTTAAATAGAATCCTGAGCAACGGTCAAAAGTTCCTAGGATTATTAGCTTTGTAATACTACCTGGATTTTCAGCCTGTGCTGTGCTGAACTTAAAAAACAACTTTACATGATAATTTCATGTGGAAATTTAGGGTTAATCTCACATACTTTTTATCTTTCTTGTCAATGAGCACTAATAAAATTTAAGTTTCTCACAATATTCCATTCTCTCATGCCTACATACTATTTGGTGATTTCTATCCCATCCCTTCCCAACAGTCTTTCCATTCCCAGTCCTTTCCTTAGGGTCCTCTGGAATGCTTAGTCCACTCAGAAGAAGCTACTCTGCAATTTCAACCTAATTCAAAATAGCCTTCTTGAGAGGGCATGGTTTTCCCTGGAACCTTCCCTAGCAGGAGTTCCTTATTCCTTTCCTTTATACATATTTATGGGCAACTACTTTGGCCAGTGTGCTCATTTCCCCATATAAGGGGGGACCTGGAGTCAATGTTTTCATTCTCTTAGTTTCTTCCACAGGAAAAATACATAACAAGCAGACTGACAGCAAACTTCTACCAACAACAGGGGCCAAAAGACAAGGGAATCATGTTTTAACAAGTAACGATCAGCTTACCATTTCCTACCCAACTAAACAATCATTTAAGTATGAGGGCAAAATAAAGCCATTTAAGATAAAAAACGGTGTTTTAAGCATGTACAGAGCTGTAGGAAAAAAATGACATTAGGCCAAGAAGCAAAGTTTAAATACTTATAACTGCTTTTTTTTTTTTTTTTTTTTTTTTTGAGACAGAGTCTCGCTCTGTCCCCCAGGCTGACAGTGCAATGGCGCAATCTTGGCTCACTGCAACCTCTGCCTCCCAGGTTCTAGTGACTCTCCTGCCTCAGCCTCCCAAGTAGCTGGGATTATAGGCGTCCACCACCACACCTGGCTAGTTTTTTTTTTTTTTTTTTTTTTTTTTTTTTTGTATTTTTGTATTTTTAGTAGAGACAGGGTTTCACCATGTTGGTCAGGCTGGTCTCAAACTCCTGACCTTAGGTGATCCACCTGCCTTGGCCTCCCAAAGTGCTAGGATTACAGGCGTGAGCCACCATGCCCAGCCAAATACTTACCAATTTTAAAAACTTTAAGTCATGGATGTATATCAAAAAAAGATAGCAACTGAAATAGTACAAAGAGAATATAGGACTTACAAACTAGTAGAGGAAAAAGAAATGAAGAAAACCCAATCGATCTAATACAACATAAAAAAGGAGGAGAAAAAGCAAATTAAAAAGCACAGTAAATTTAAAACACAAGATAAGACAGCATATATAGTATCAGTAATTAAATCCATATAAATTAATCAATTAAAATACACAGAGCCTCTCTGATTACAAAGAAAATTGAGAGAAAACCAAATATAAAATAAAAAGTTGAAAGTAAAGGACTGGAAAATAATTTACCAATTATACATTTTAATTATAAATTATAAATTATAATTTAAATTATTATAATTATTCTTTAATTATAATTATGAGCTTTGTGTGTCAATATTAATATCAGATTTTAAAAGACTTTAAGAGAAATAACTCTCTGACTTATATACATATAAAAACAAAAGACTGAATTGTGAATTAGATTAGTGTGCTCATGCTACAGATTACTCTCAGCCTATAAAGTTACAGACTCATTATTCTAAAATATACCAGTAATTCCAGGGATGGCTATGATCAAATACTTAAGAAGATACATATGGCAGGACCACAATTCCTGTATCTTGGTAATTTGTTAGAAGGAGAAGAATGAAAAGAGTATAACACTTTGACGAGTGCAGGAATAGCTTCCGAATTTGCTGACCCACATGGATTAAAGCATTCTCAACCACAGTATTTTGTCATATAAAACAGATTTCCCCACCAAGGTTTCATAATAAAGCAGCTATGGGTACCATATATAAGTAGTTTTAAATGACCAAATCCTTCCACTCTAAAGACAAGAAAATTAAACACAATATACTGTTTATACTATAGTTATTTTATATAGGAAGGGAAAATATTAATTTTTAATCTACTATAGTTTATTATTGAGTTAAAAATAAAACATGGGCCGGGTATGGTGGCTCACCTGAGGTCAGGAGTTCAAGACCAGCCTGGCCAACATAGTGAAATCCCGTCTCTATTAAAAATACAAAAATTAAATGGGCGTGGTGGTGCACGTCTGTAGTCCCAGCTACTTGGGAGACTGAGGCAAGGAGAATCACTTGAACCCAGAAGGAGGAGGCTGCAGTGAGCCGAGATCGCACCACCGCACTCCAGACTGGGCAACACAGTGAGATTCCATCTCAAAAAACAAACAAAAAAACCAAGAACAAAACAAACAAAAACAAACAAACAAAAAAACATGAAGTAACTGAAAATCTGATTTTCAAAGAGAAGGCAAACTAGGATACTTTAAGACTATGAGTTTTAGTGTGAAAGTAGTATGTCTGTTCCTTTAAGTGAATTAAATTTAAAATATAATTTAAAAAAATAGTTCCATTGCACTAAATGTTACTTTATAAACTGGAGGTTGATATTTATAAAGACTTGAATGCCATTTTTAAACCTAAAAATTACAATACAAAACCTTTCATTTGCTGAAATTGCCATGATCTGAAGTGCCATTTACTTAATGCTTCACAGATGTATGATGCCAAGTTGTTAGTCAAATTGGAAAGTATATTTAGTCAGAAAAAAAAAATCTTCCAAAACATGTTTTCCTATATTTTACTGACATTTACATGGGATACTATGAAATGTGTCATTTATTTGCACTTTATAATCTATAAATGAAGCTCTCCCTTTCTTTTTCCAAATCAAATATGCTGTTATTGTGACCACATAATAGCTTTTCATTTGAAGACACCATTGTTTCTATAATCCCTCAGACCATGGTCATGTGCTACTTTGTCATATTTTTAACTGGACTTTTCATCACACTTTCTTCTTTGACCTTTACCCTGAGAGCCTTAGTCATAACTGAAACTTTGCTGTAAGGATGTTTTGCTACACAATCGAGCTCACTATTATGAGTCATTATACACTTTTAATAAGCTGATGTGCAGTGATGTGAAAGTACTAATTTTACCACAAGGTTACTAGTGTTACTAGAGCATGTACTAATAAATCTGGCTAACACTGAATACATACCACAGTAGGTGGTTAGACAAAAATGGAAGAGACCACTGATATGTTCCTTTGTGGTAATATGAGTATATATAAAGGAAAAGGTTGGTATCCATAATTAATATTGGGGGCCTTTAAATGTCATGACTACTATCAGAGTCTGTTATGGATCAAATGCAATCAAAAATACTAGTGTAAATATGACTAGGAAACTAGAAATTAAAATGGAAATAATAAGAAAAATTGAATTTTTATGATTAAAAGTACTGTAAATAATTAACATAGCACTCTGTATATTACCAGCACCCTTTAAGACCTCTTAATGTTATTAATTGCAAAGCAGAAGAAGGTAGGAAAATCTTTTATAGGCTCCCCACAATGTAGAGGTTGTTTCTATAGCAGTTACAAATACACATATATTAAATCCACCAATTTCTAAGAAACAGATCCTGTCATACTTCAGTACATCTATAAGACAAATCTCTTATGCATATAATTAAGCAAAGTTAAATGGTTACTTACAGAAACTTAGTTGTCGACTTTCACAGAATTCTGCATATTGAGCTGAATCCATAATTCGAGTTTGTCTTTCTGCTCTCTAATAGATAAAAAGACACAACATTTTTTAAAGCAAGTAGACTGTTATATATGTTTTCATAGCTTAACCTTAGAATTGACCATTTTCCTTTCCTTATTCCAGGTGAACAGGGTAGTACTACCACATAGATCATGATACATAAAATTACGATAACACTAGTTGTGAAGCTGGTGTCTTTTGGAAATAAAGTTTAAATACTACTTTCTGCTCCTTTGTTATTGAAACTAAAACTAAAGGACCTCATGTCTAAATTTTCTAACTTGTATCATCTTTTTAAAGAAAAAGAAAATGATGAGGGAATAAATAAACCAAGCAGAAAAATTGTTACAAATATTACTGTCAATGTGCTTTAAAGCTGTGATTTTCAATGTTAAACAAGAATCGGCAAATGGAATCCATATATTATTCCCTTTCAGTTAGAATCTGGGGCCACAGTTGACAAATCCATATTTTAGATTGCAAGAAAATAAAGAAAAAGGTAAACACAATACAGATCCTTTAATCTGAGTCCAGGTATGATTCACTTGGTATAGTTTCATTTGTGGAGTTTTTGATTCAGTATAGCAGATGTTTACTGCTTCACTGTCCCACAAGAGGTAGGATAATTATAATTCATCCATAGTTTGGTGGGAAGGAATATGACCACTTCCGCTTCCTTGGTAAGGAGAGCATTTTGAAATGAGACAGGCTGGTACTTCTTGGAATGAATTTCTGCCCAGCGAAGAAAAAAAAAAATCTCAGATTTAATTTTTTTTTTTTTTTCTGTTGTGGAAGAACTTTCAGCAAGTTGTCTTTACCATCGTGGTTGGAGCACATAAGTACCATTTCTTCTAATGTCTGTGGATGTTTTGTATTTTTGAAACAGAAATTATTCTTTTTTCTTTTATTTGTGTGAGTAGTCAATTCCAATGATACGTCAGTTGATGGAATGAATAATGGTGTACTAACTGGAGCTTAATAGAGAATACAGACGGGGCAGTGGGAGTTAAGGTAAAAATTACTAGTCACTACTGTGGTTCCTTCTAAGACCACTGACTGCTTTTCCCCTTCCTCATTTTCCGCCTCCCTTTTTTCTTTCCCTCCCTCTCTCCCTTCCTTCATTCCTTACCTCCCACACATCCACATACTCACAAACATACATATATGCAGGCACAAATGCAAGTTTCTCTTGGTTATTTACCCACTAGGTTCAAGTATCCTTTTTGGGCATGTACAAACATTTAAAAAATATATATAAAAAGTATATATGTATGTGTATACACATAAGGTATATATGTGTATATATATACACACACATAAAGATAAATATATAAATTATGTACACAAATATACACACAAATTTATCTTTTTTCATATATACACAAATACACATATATGTATATATGTATGTACATATCTTCTTGTGCATGTGTCAGAAATACCACGGTCTTGGCTGGGTGTGGTCGCTCACGCCTGTAATCCCAGCACTTGGGAGGCCCAGGCAGGTGGATCACTTGAAGGCAGCAGTTTGAGACCAGCCTGGCCAACATGGCAAAACCCTGTCTCTACTAAAAATACAAAAATAAGCTGGACGTAGTGGCACGGGCCTGTAATCCCAGTTACTTGGGAAGCGCAGGCAGGAGAATTGCTTGAACCTGGGAGGTAGAGGTTGCAGTGAGTTGAGATCACGCCACTGCACTCCAGCCTGGGTGATAGAGTGAGACTCTGTCACAAACAAACAAACAAACAAACAAACAGACAAACAGAAAACCACGTCTCCTTAAGAGTATATTATTGGGTTAATTTTTATTTACTTGGAAGTATTTTTTGATATATAAATGCATGATCTAGTTTTAGTCCTCTTTCTAATGTATCTGACACATGACTCAATAAATGTTTCCTGATGAAAATAGGAAGCAAGAAAGGGAGAATTTATTTATGTGCTTTGAACGTTACAAAAAAGTTGCAGCTGGGCGTGGTGGCTCATGTCTATAATCCCAGCACTTTGGGAGGCTGAGGCAGGTGGATTACGAGGTCAGGAGATTGAGACCATCCTGGCTAACATGGTGAAACCCGTCTCTACTAAAAATATAAAACATTAGCTGGGCACAGTTGCATGTGGCTGTAGTCCCAGCTACTTGGGAGGCTGAGGCAGGAGAATCGCTTGAACTCGGGAGGTAGAGGTTGCAGAGCCGAGATCGCGCCACTGCACTCCACCCTGGGCAACAGAGGGAGACTCTGTTTCAAAAAAAAAAAAAAAAAAAGCTCATGTGTTTATTTAAATAAACTCTCTAAGACTGATAATACTATCATAAATTTGTATCTATGTACATATGTTTGTATATTATATACCTGCTTGTCTATATCTCACTATAGCAGGAACCACTCAGGTTTGAATTTCTAGATCCTAGGAAAATATCTGACACATGGTAAATAAGCAATAAACATTTGTTGGATGAAAAAATGCTACCGTTTTATTCCACAGGGCAAATGACTATCCCCATAATGGAACTAGATCGAGAATGATTATCTAATGATTCCTACATACCATCTCTGCTACTCTCCAGCTTGGTAGCCTCCTCCACCCAATATATGGCTAGACAGAAAGGACCTGGATAACCATGGAAAAAGAATGTTCCTAAAGGGATTCTTAACACCAACTTTTTCTTCCACCAAGTTGGACAACCAAGATTTGGCAGCCTCTGCATATATGCTTACATAGCTGATGTATTGGCAATAAGTGTTTCTAGAAATGAGAATTAGGAAAATTTATCGTCAGAGGTTAAGGTTGCCAGAATCGCCAGCTACAATATTTCAAAGATAACCATAAACATCTGAAAGACTAAATTATTATGCCTAGCTTCATTCCTTTCAGATACCCTCTCCAATGCCTATTCTCTTTTCTTCATTAAGCATCCTAGTTCTTTTTTAATTCCTCCAGCATCGAAGCAGTGAACTTTGATCTGAGGAGCCCCAAAAATCTGACCCTAGGGTATATATAAGAAGTCATTTATCCTGTGCCTAGCACACAGGAAACACTCCAAGCAAAGCAGCTGACTCAACAGCAAAGACTTACAGACAATACAAAATCATGGCTTAGAGATAGAAGGCAGCTTAAAGTTTATCTTGTTCAAACCTTTTCAATTCAAAGATAAGGAAATTGAGGCTCAGAGAAGTGATTTGTCAAAGGTTGACTAAGTTAGAATTCAAGCCCAGGACTCCCAATTCCTAAGTCAGCCTATTTTCATTATAAAAAGCTGTCTTCAACTAATGGTAACTTTTTATTCCAATGTTTTCCTTTGGGATGCTCTAAGTTTCATATATTGTCTTACTAAAACATGTCATGTAGCCCCTACAATTAACATGCTCAAACTATTCATAAGAAAAAGAAATTAGCGAGACCCTGGGTCAGCAAATAATGTACAACCTGGGGGTAATCTAATGCAGAGTGCAGAAACTGTAGTGTATCTGATAGTGCAAGCACGTCACAGGTTTGTAGAGATACTGCTTCCATTCACTCTCTGGATGCTGAACAAGGCTGAGGCAGAACTCCTAGGCTGGTATCTGCTACCAGCTGCCTTGTCCATTTACCTTGGTGGGTGATAAAAATATTATCATTTTCTATGTGAGCTATGATGTGAGAAAGACTAGAAGCACTGTACTAATACTAATGTTCTCGAATATTACATGATACAGCACATGAATGCTATTCACAGCATGGTCAAGGAAGTTCATGAAATCAGAGAATCTTTCAGCTATATATGCACTGACTTGGATTTAGGATGATGAAGATGATTTGGATATGCTTATCACCTAATTTTTGTTTATTCCTCTCTCTTCCCCCGAATTGTTTAAAAACAAAACAAAAAAAGGAACAAATTTTGGCTGAAGATGAAGATGATTTGGATATGCTTATCGTCTAATTTTTGTTTATTCCTCTCTTCCCCCTGAATTGTTTCAAAAATACAAAAAAAAAAAGGAAGAAATTTTGGCCATATGATCCAAATAATTCAACATCTGAGTATTATATTTTCTCCTGTCCTTCCACTATCATCTTAAATACTGAGAAAGGGAGTAAATATCTAACTTTCATGAACGGTATGTTCTCTAAATACAGGAACTGTGCTGCTCTTCTAGAGTGCTGAGGCAATGCTGTGCTTGGATCTGCCTGGGCCTCACTAGCTGAAACAAGGGACAACAAATGGATGGACTGAGACAAAAGAAATGCATTTAAGTACGTGTTGAACGGCCTAAGACCAGAAACGGTAAGAATTAGGATCAAATTGTAATCCAATTTTACAAATCCCAGAGAGATGAGGCAGTTTTTAAGACAAAAATCCATTAAAAAAATCAACACAGTGGTCAAATATTAAATAAGTGTGGCTCTTATTTACTGTGATGCCCTAATTCTACTTTCTTGTCTGCCTCTATTCAGATCACCCATTCTGATCCATACTAAAGTATACATTGGCAGTCCTTTTCTACTCCTTGAAGAAATCTGTGGAGAAAGATTCAAGAGGACAATATCATAAGCCTAGTAAAACATCATGATCAGAATAATGCTCACTCTTAGAGATGGTTTTATTTCTAAAATGAACATAATTATTTTTTATTTTTATTTTTAAAATGAAGCTAATAAAACTGTTTACTCTTTGAGATGGTTTTATAAAATAAAATTTATAAAATGTTTATATTTATATACATATTTAAAATATTTATAAAATAAAACCATCTCAATAAAGAGTAAGCAGTTTTATTAGTTTCATTTTACAAATGAAGACACTGATTTAGAGAACTTAAAGGAAAACTTTAAAAGTATACAGCTAATAGAGGCAAAACTAGAAGTAAAACTTGGGTCCTACCTACTCTAAGGTAAACAAAGTTTCTCAGAAAAGACTCACTATTCTAGATCATATTAATTGTAATGAGGGTTGTACTCCCTTTAGGCTCTAGTTTCTTTTGAACTAAATATTACAATGCAAACTTAATTTTAAAAGAGTTACTTTGGCTAGTCCGTATAGTCATTAAACTAGAATAAAAAATACATCATATCATTTGTCAAAGGCATTGAAAACACAAATCTCTGAAATAAAAGTCACTGAATAATCACAGATGATTTATCATGGCTTTTATTCATACTGAACATTCTCAAATTACACAATGCTCTCCTATCTCAGACTGCCACATGAATGTAAGGTCATCTTTGGATTAGTCATACTCTTGTATCTGCAAGTCCAGTTTGTCTTCTGCTTAATCTGTCAATTCTACCCACTCCCTGGTTTCTTTAGGTGTCAACAAGAGCATTCTTGAACATTCATGAAATATGCAACAAACATACTTAGAGGATTTTCAGAAATTACATCTTACTAGTATTACAATATACCTAAGTATTATAACACAGGAGCAAATATGGAGAAACTACTTGTGAAAGAATTATTCCTAAAGTTTCCCAAATACTCAACAGTATTTTAAAATTTAATTGAAATAGCTTTTTAAAAAGGTAAAACAGAATAGCTGGTGACCAGTTGCTCTTCTCACTACCAGAAAGTTACAGCTTTTTCTTGTTATTGTAAAACATACAGAGGAGGCAGACTTTTAGGCTAGATGAACTCACTTTCTGCGTCCTACTTAAATGAAAACAGAAATGCTAATATCCCTACAGATACAGTGCCTAGTATAATTTGTTCGTTCAATATTGTGAATACAACAAACTCTTGGTACATATTTGTTAATCTGAATTTTCAGTGAAAAGTTTTTACTTCAACTGATGTGAAGTTGATTATGTCTTTGAAAAATACTTTCAGTACGGACAATCATCATTTGCCCTATCTGTACCACTTTGAGGTGTGAGGCTGGATTACTTATGCAGCATACTGTTCCATTTAAACTCTGTGTGCTTTCACTGAAGCATTTTTAAAGGTTATGGAAGCTATGTGCTGACATATCTCTTGGCAGCTTCTCAAGGCACATGGCATTTAACTTTCTTCAGCAACACAAAAACACAGAACATAACTTTCAAACCAAGATGAGAGTATCTGCTCTCACTTCTACTTCAAGTTTTTTTTTAATTTCTTTTTTGAGACAGGGTATTGCTTTGTCACTCAGGCTGGTGTGCAGTGACACCATCATGGCTGACTTCAGCCTCCACCTCCCCAGTTTAAGTGAGCCTCCTGCCTCAGCCTCCTGGGTAGCTGGGATTACAGGTGTGTGCCATCAGGCCTGGCGAATTTTTTATTCTTATTTTTACAGAGATGAGATCTCTATAAAATTGCCCAGGCTGGTCTTGAATTCCTGGCCTCAAGTGATCCTCCTGCCTCGGCCTCCCAAAGTGCTGGGATTACAGGCATGAGCCACTGCACCTGGCCAAAAAAATTGTTTTTAAATCTTATTCTGATTACTCTTCAAAGTCTTACAATTGAAATGCAGAGTGCTTTTTGCATGGAAAAGGCAAAATGCTTTTACCAAAACGGTAATCTACCAACAATCTCATGTTCAACAGGCACTGGTTGCTGAACTTGAAAACTTCAAATGGAGTGGTTGGCAGCAGCATTCAGCAATGTGGCAACGTGTAAATTATGAAATGTATATGCATGTTTATATATGTATAATGTGCTCCGCTTGCAGAAGGATAATATTAACAAGTCAGTAAATACCACAGAATGCCGAAGAAACCGTATCTCCAACTCACTGTAGGTAAGGAAGCTGAGGTCGGTCCAGAAAGGTTAAAGGATTTACTGGGACAGTTGCAGGGGCAATCCAGTACCCCAGTGAGTGCTCATTCTGCTTGCTGGGTAAGTTTGTAATTTGGTAGACTCCTTTCCCAAAAGCCAAGTAAGCCTCCCTCAAAACACATGGTAAAGTACCCTTTCTTTTTACTCCACTGCAAAAGTCATCATTTTGGGCCTAGGGTATTGCAACAGCTTCCTAGCTTTCACAGACCTTTCCTCTCCCAACCTATCCTGCATACTAGTATTTTCAATAAAAACATGGAGAAAAGACCCTTGTACATTGCAAGACTCACTGTAGTAGGCTCTCCTATATCCCCACACCACTTTCTTTTCTCTGATTCAAAAACAAATGGCTCTAAACTAATCACTGCATTAAATTTAAGCTCAACTGTCTGACTTCTAAATACAGACATAATCTGGGCCATTCTACCTCAGCACACATTGTTCTCACTAAAACCAAATTTATTCTTTGTTTTTAGTTAAGTCACCCTTTGTCACATGTGCCATGTACTGCTGCCACCCTGCCACTCCCCCACTACTGTGCTGGTCACCCCTCCCCATCTCCATGGTCATTTAAATCATTCCCTTTCTTCAAGGTCTTGCATAGGTCCCACTTCCTCTGGGAAGTTTGTGCAGTTTACAGTGATTTCTCTCTTCTAAAATTATTTGTTCTTCTAGATAGTATTGTACCCCTTCCTGAACTTTTCTATGTGAGCTACTTTTGTCTCTCCTCAAAGAGTAGCTGCGGGAATGTATTAATGGAAAAATCAAGTTCATACTAGAATGTATGTACCTTAATTTCATTTATGTTTGAACACACACACACACATGCACATGTGTATGCCTGCAAATACACGGAAAAAGTCTGGAAGCAAATATATTATACTTTTGATAGTATTTATCTCTGGAGGTGAAATTATAGGTAACTTTAACTTTTCAGTTACACATTTCAATAATTTTTTTTTTTCAGTGAATTACAAACAGAAAAAGAGTTTCAAAAGTAAAGAAATCTTCTTTCCTCTTGAGCTAATTTTGCTTGACTTACAGGAAGTCATTAACTCTGCACACATAAAAATAATCAAAGTACTTACCCAAGGGGCAGAAAATCACAGAGAAACAGCAAAGGCTTGAATATATGCTTTTAGAAAAGAAAAATCAAAAAACAAAAACACACATATATACAGAGAAAATCACAGAGAAACAGCAAAGGCTTGAATATATGCTTTTAGAAAAAAAAAATCAAAAAATAGAAACACACATACACACACAAAGGAGAATGTCATGCAATAATATTTAAGGGACCAACTCAGAATACTGACTGATGCAGTAGAAACCAAAAGTTCACTTAGGTTTGACCTGTAATTTTCACTGAATTATATCGACTTGAATAGAAATGCAGTATATTTTCTATATGACAGCCTTAAAAAATAGGTTTCCAGTGGTGCTAATTTGTTTCCCCAGAGTGGCATGCATAATATACCAATTTTATGTGTCCAAGGTACTAAGAATGTCTTACAGTAATTATATGAAGTTTCCTAAAGAGCTGTAGACCCTAGAACATTCAAAGTATTTAAAAGAAATTTTGTGCTGAAAGTGAGTAATCCTCAGCCAGTACAAAGCATCAGTGATTGAAAAACACACAAAAAGATATTTGTGCTACTATGACATAATAGAGTTGTTTCAAAATATTGAATTCAGTTTTTTTGATCTATATTCTATGGGTCTAAATATATTAATTAATGTCAACATAGGACCTTTACCTTTTTAATACATTTTAAACCACCAAGAGTGGGCATTAATTTGTTATATAATGAAAAATATAGTCATTAAAATCAAAGTAATAGATTTAAAAATGTTTTAATGCCCATTAAAAATTTTTAATCTAAATGTATTAAGCCAGTAATGGGGAAAAACCATACGTAATAAAATATTTCCCGTCTTGGGATAAAATGTGTGCTAAGAAAAGTATCATTTTTAAAATAACCTAGTGCCATACAACCTAATTCCCTGTCAAGTTGTAAATCCCAGTGTTTAGTGTTAGTACCAATTTTTGCTAGTGCTTCCCCGAAGTTGTAAATATGCTCTGGAATAACTCAGTTGGCAAATAACATAAAAAGCCATGTGAGTTTCTGCCCAAACTATTTCTTTTAAGTAATAGAACACTGACTTTGACTTTTTGTTTTCCTGATTAAGGATGTCACAATCCCCCCTCACCTTTTCTTTTTTTTTTTTTTTTTGGTGGTTTTTATTTGGCTGTATATAAAAAAGTGAACATACTAGTTTAATATGTGTAAAATCTTTGGGCATTCTGAATCACATTCCTAAAAGTTCTCAGAGGTTTACATAATATCTAGATGAGTTGATAGGCTTTATAGTAGAGCAAACATACAGGGATATGGTTAAATATTTTGGCCATTTTGGATAAAACTTTAGAATACTGCCTGAAAAATATATAAAGCCATTAATGCATAAAATTTAGTTCATACTTCCTCTTTAATCTTGAGTTAGAACTGCAGATCTTTCCATCTTGGTTTAGGAAAGATCAAATTCTCAAGTAGTCACATATGCACACTTCATGGAGTCTGGCTTTACTTACATAGAATAAAAGTATAGTATCTTTAAGGTAAAATCTTGTGAAAGGGGAAGGCTGTAAGTGCAGCATGGCTTTCACATGGTCCCCAAGGATACACAGAACTCTGTAAAGAACAAGGGAGCCCTGCTTGAAATCTCCCTTTGTTGCTACTATGTGATTTATCTTAGTTTTTTCAATAAGGACTTTTTCTAAACATGTGAAAATAAAAATTTTTGTCACAGATTAATTCATCAGTTAATTCCCTCTAAGCAAGTTCCATCAGCTCTATCTTTAAAATGTAACTAAAATAAACCACTTTCATCACCTTCTACTGTCACTGATACTACTCTAGTTCAAGCCACCATCATCAACTCTCCTCTGGATTACTGAATTAGTCTGTTCTCATGCTGCTATAAAGGACTGCCTGAGACTGGGTAATTTATAAAGGAAAGAAGTTTGACTGACTCACATTTCCAGAGAACTGGGGAGGTCTCAGGAAACTTACAATCATGGCGGAAGGGGAAGCAAACACATCCCTTTTCACACGATGGCAGGAAGGAGAAGTGCCAAGCAAAACGAGGAAAAGCCCCTTATAAAAACATCAGATCTCCTGAGAACTCACTCATTATGATGAAAACAGAAGCATGGGGATAACTGCCCCCATGATTCAATTACCTCCCAATGGGTCCCTCCCATGACACATGGGGATTATGGCAACTACAATTCAAGATGAGATTTGAGTAGGGACACAGCCAAACCATATATTTCCACCTCGGCTCCTCCCAGATGTCATGTCCTCACATTTCAAAACAAATCATGCCTTCCCAACATCCCCCAAAGTCTTAACTCATTCCAGCATTAACCCAAAAGTCCAAGTCCAAAGTCTCACCTGAGACAAGGCAAGTCCCTTCCCTCTATGAGTCTGTAAAATCAAAGACAAGTTAGTTACTTCCTAGATACAGTGGTGGTACAGGCATTGGGTAATACACCCACTAGAAATGGGAGAAACTGGCCAAAATGAAGGGGTTACATGTCCCACATAAGTCCAAAATCCAGTGGGGCAATCAAATCTTTTTTTGTGTGTGTGGGTATTTTTATGATTTTATTTAAAAATCATTTTAGATTTTCTAAAAATTTGCAAGAATTGTACAAAGGTAATTTGTGCCTTTACCTAAATTCCCTAGTTGTTAGAAATTGCCTTATTTCCTCTGCCTATGGACATATATTTTTAAATTATCCACTCTAAATAACATACATTTTTTAAATTGAGTACTTCTTATTATAAAAACCCATTTTTAAAAAATTATACTTTATGTTCTAGGGTACGTGTACACAACATGCAGGTTTGTTACATATGTATACATGTGCCATGTTGGTGTGCTGCACCTATTAACTCGTCATTTACATTAGGTATACCTCCTAATGCTATCCCCCACCCTTTCCCCCACCTCACAACGGGCCCCAGTGTGTGATGTTCCCCTTCCTGTGTCCAAGTGTTCTCATTGTTCAATTCCCACCTACGAGTGAGAATATGTGGTGTTTGGTTTTCTGTTATTGTGATAGTTTGCTGAGAATGATGGTTTCCAGCTGCATCCATGTCTCTACAAAGGACACGAACTCATCCTTTTTTATGACTGCATAGTATTCCATGGTGTATATGTGCCACATTTTCTTAATCCAGTCTGTCATTGATGGACATTTAGGTTGGTTCCAAGTCTTTGCTATTGTGAATAGTGCCACAATAAACATACGTGTGCATGTGACTTTATAGCAGCATGATTTATAATCCTTTGGGTATATACTCAGTAATGGGATGGCTGGGTCAAATGATATTTCTAGTTCTAGATCCTTGAGGAATCGCCCACTGTCTTCCACAATGGTTGAACTAGTTTACAGTTCCACCAACAGTGTAAAAGTGTTCCTATTTCTCCACATCCTCTCCAGCACCTGTTGTTTCCTGACTTTTTAATGATCGCCATTCTAACTGGTGTGACATAGTATCTCGTTGTGGTTTTAATTTGCATTTCTCTGATGGCGAGTGATGACGAGCATTTTTTCATGTGCCTGTCGACTGCATAAATGTCTTCTTTTGAGAAGTGTCTGTTCATATCTTTTGCTCACTTTGTGATGGGATTGTTTTTTCTTGTAAATTTCTTTGATTATGTTTATTGATTTGTGTATATTGAACCATATTTGTAGGTTCTGGATATTAGCCCTTTGTCAGATGGGTAGATTGCAAAAATTTTCTCCCATTCTGTAGGTTGCCTATTCACTCTGATGGTAGTTTCTTTTGCTGTGAAGAAGCTCTTTAGTTTAATGAGATCCCATTTGTCAATTTTGGCTTTTGTTGCCATTGATTTTGGTGTTTTAGACATGAAGTCTTGGCCCGTGACTATGTCCTGAATGGTATTGCCTAAGTTTTCTTCTAGGGTTTTTATGGTTTATAGGTCTAACATTTAATCTCTAATACATCTTGAATTATTTTTTGTATAAGGTGTAAGGAAGGGATCCAGTTTCAGCTTTCTACTTATGGCTAGTCAGTTTTCCCAGCACCTTTATTAAATAGGGAATCCTTTCCCTATTTCTTGTTTTTGTCATGTTTGTCAAAGATCAGATGGTTGTAGATGTGTAGTATTATTTCTGAGGGCTCTGTTCTGTTTCATTCGTCCACATCTCTGTTTTGGTACCAGTACCATGCTGTTTTGGTTACTGTAGGCTTATAGTATAGTTTGAAGTCAGGTAACATGATGCCTCCAGCTTTGTTCTTTTGGCTAAGGATTGTCTTGGCAATGTGGGCTCTTTTTTGGTTCCATATGAACTTTAAAGGAGTTTTTTCCAATTCTGTGAAGAGAGTCATTGGTAGTTTAATGGGGATGTCATTGAATCTATAAATTACCTTGGGCAGTATGACCATTTTCACGATATTGATTCTTCCTATCCATGAGCATGGAATGTTCTTCCATTTGTTTGTGTCCTCTTTTATTTCATTAAGCAGTGGTTTGTAGTTCTCTTTGAAGTAGTCCTTTACATCCCCTGTAAGTTGGATTCCTTGGTATTTCATTCTCTTTGAAGCAATTGTGAATGGGAGTTCACTCATGATTTGGCTCTCTGTTTGTTACTGATGTATAAGAACGCTTTGATTTTTGCACATTGATTTTGTATCCTGAGACGTTGCTGAAGTTGCTTATCAGCTTAAGGAGATTTTGGGCTGAGATGATGGGGTTTTCTAAAAACACAATCATGTCATCTGCAAACAGGGACAATTTGACTTCCTCTTTTCCTAATTGAATACCCTTTATTTCTTTCTCTTGCCTGATTGCCCTGGCCAGAACTTCCAACACTATTTTGAATAGGAGTGATGAGAGAGGACATCCCTGTCTTGTGCCAGTTTTCAAGGGGAATGCTTCCAGATTTTGCCCATTCAGTATGATAGGCTGTGGGTTTGTCATAAATAGCTCTTATTATTTTGAGATACGTTCCATCAATACCAAATTTATTGAGAGAGTTTACCATGAAGGGCTGTTGAAGTATTTCAAAGGCTTTTTCTGCATCTATTGAGATAATTATGTGGTTTTTGTCTTTGGCTCTGTTTATATGCTGGATTATGTTTACTGATTTGCATGTATTGAACCAGCCTTCCATCCCAGGGATGAAGCCCACTTGATCGTGGTGGATAAGCTTTTTGATGTGCTGTTGGATTCGGTTTGCCAGTATTTTATTGAGGATTTCTGCATTGATGTTCATCAGGGATATTGGCCTAAAATTCTCTTTTTTTGTTGTGTCTCTGCCAGGCTTTGGTATCAGGATGATGTTGGCCTCATAAAATGAGTTAGGGAGGATTCCCTCTTTTTCTATTGATTGGAATAGTTTCAGAAAGAATGGTACCAGCTCCTCCTTGTACCTCTGGTAGAATTTGGCTGTGAATCTGTCTCGTCCTGGACTTTTCTTGGTTCGTAGGCTATTCATTATTGCTTCAATTTCAGAGCCTGTTATTGGTCTATTCAGGGATTCAACTCTTTCCTGGTTTAGACTTGGGAGAGTGTATGTGTTCAGGCATTTATCCATTTCTTCCAGGTTTTTCTAATTTATTTGCAGAGAGGTGTTTATAGTATTCTCTGATGGTAGTTTGTATTTCTGTGGGGTCGGTGGTAAATCCCGTTTATCATTTTTTATTGCGTCTATTTGATTCTCTTCTCTTTTCTTGTTTATTAGTCTTGCTAGTGGTCTATCAATTTTGTTGATCTTTTAAAAAAATCAGCTCCTGGATTCATTGATTTTTTGAAGGGTTTTTTGTGTCTCTATCTCAGTTCTGCTCTGATCTTAGTTATTTCTTGCCTTCTGCTAGCTTTTGAATGTGTTTGCTCTTGCTTCTCTAGTTCTTTTCATTGTGATGTTAGGGTGTCAATTTTAGATCTTTCCTGCTTTCTCTTGTGGGCATTTAGTGCTATAAATTTCCCTCTACACACTGCTTTAAATGTGTCCCAGAGATTCTGGTATGTTGTATCTTGTTCTCATTGGTTTCAAAGAACATCTTTATTTCTGCCTTCATTTCGTTATGTACCCAGTAGTCATTCAGGAGCAGGTTGTTCAGTTTCCATGTAGTTGAGCTGTTTTGAGTGAGTTTCTTAATCCTGAGTTCTAGTTTGATTGCACTGTGGTCTGGGAGATAGTTTGTTATAATTTCTGTTCTTGTACATTTGCTGAGGAGTGCTTTACTTCCAACTATGTGGTCAATTTTGGAATAAGTGTGATGTGGTGCTGAGAAGAATGTATATTCTGTTGATTTGGGGTGGAGAGTTCTGTAGGTGTTTATTAGGTCCACTTGGTGCAGAGTTGGGCTCAATTCCTGGATATCCTTGTTAACTTTCTGTCTTGTTGATCTGTCTAATGTTAACAGTGGGGTGTTAAAGTCTCCCACTATTATTGTATGGGAGTCTAAGTCTCTTTGTAAGTCTCTAAGGACTTGCTTTATGAATCTGAGTGCTCCTGTACTGTGTGCATATATATTTAGGATAGTTAGCTCTTCTTGTTGAATTGATCTCTTTACCATTATGTAATGGCCTTCTTTGTCTGTTTTGATCTTTGTTGGTTTAAAGTCTATTTTATCAGAGACTAGGATTGCAATCCCTGCCTTTGTTTGTTTTCCATTTGCTTAGTAGATCTTCCTCCATTCCTTTATTTTGAGGTTATGTGTGTCTCTGCATGTGAGATGGGTCTCCTGAATATAGCAAACTGATGGGTCTTGAATCTTTATCCAATTTGCCAGTCTGTGTCTTTTAATTGGAGCATTTAGCCCATTCATATTTAAGCTTAATATTGTAATGTGTGAACTTGATCCTGTCATTATGATGTTAGCTGGTTATTTTGCTCATTATTTGATGCAATTTCTTCCCAGCATCGATGGTCTTTACATTTTGGCATGTTTTTGCAGTGGCTAGTACCAGTTGTTCCTTTCCGTGTTTACTGCTTCCTTCAGGAGCTCTTGTAAGGCAGTCCTGGTGGTGACAAAATCTCTCAGCATTTGCTTATCTGTAAAGGATTCTATTTCTCCTTCACTTGTGAAAATTAGTTTGGCTGGGTATGAAATTCTGGGTTGAAAATTCTTTTCTTTAAGAATGTTGAATATCGGCCCCCACTGTCTTCTGGCTTGTATAGTTTCTACTGAGAGATACGCTGTTAGTCTGATGGGCTTCCCTTTGTGAGTAACCTGACCTTTCTCTCTGGCTGCCCTTAACATTTTTTCCTTCATTTCAACTTTGGTGAATCTGACAATTATGTGTTTTGGAGTTGCTCTTCTCGAGGAGTATCTTTGTGGCGTTCTCTTTATTTCCTAAATTTGAATGTTGGCCTGCCTTGCTAGGTTGGGGAAATTCTCCTGGATAATATCCTGAAGTGTGTTTTCCAACTTTGTTCCACTCTCCCCGTCACTTTCAGGTACAACAATCAAACATGGATTTGGTCTTTTCTCATAGTCCCATATTTCTTGGAGGCTTTCTTCATTTCTTTTTGCTGTTTTTTCTCTAAACTTCTCTTTTCACTTCATTTCCTTCATTTCATCTTTAATCACTGATACCCTTTCCTCCAGTTGATCCAGTCGGTTACTGAACCTTGTGCATTTGTCATGTAGTTCTTGTGTCACGGTTTTCAGCTCTATCAGGTCCTTTAAGGACTTCTCTACATTGGTTATTCTAGTTAGCCATTCGTCAAATCTTTTTTCAAGGTTTTTAGTTTCTTTCCGTTGGGTTTGAACTTCCTCCTTTAGCTCAGAGAGGTTTGATCATCTGAAGCCTTCTTCTCTCAACTCATCAAAGTCATTCTCCATCCAGCTGTGTTCCATTGCTGGCGAGGAGCTGCATTACTTTGGAAGGGGAGAGGTGCTCTGATTTTTAGAATTTTCAGCTTTTCTGCGCTGCTTTTTCCCCATCTTTGTGGTTTTATCTACCTTTGGTCTTTGATGATGGTGACGTACAGATGCGGTTTTGGTGTGGATATCCTTTCTGTTTGTTAGTTTTCCTTCTAACAGTCAGGATCCTCAGCTGCAGGTCTGTTGGAGTTTGCTCAAGGTCCACTCCAGACCCTGTTTGCCTGGGTATCAGCAGCGGAGGCTGCAGAAGAGTGAATATTGCTGAGACAGAATTGTTCCTGCCTGGTCATTCTTCTGGAAGCTTCGTCTCAGAGCGGTACCCGGCCGTGTGAGGTGTGAGGTGTCAGTCTGCCCCTAGTTGGGGATGTCTCCCAGTTAGGCTACTAGGGGGTCAAGGACCCACTTGAGCAGGCAGTCGGTCTGTTTTCAGATCTCAAACTCCATGCTGGGAGAACCACTGCTCCGCGATCAAATCTTAAAACTCCAAAATGATCTCCTTTGACTCCACGTCTCATATCCTGGTCGCACTGATGCGAGAGAGGTGGGCTCCCAGGGCCTTTGGCAGTTACACCCCTGTGGTTTTGTAGGGCACAGCTCCCTTCCCAGCTGCTTTCGTGGGCTGGTGTTGAGTATCTGTGGCTTTTCCAGGAACACAGTGCAAGCTGTCAGTGGATCTACCATTCTGGGATCTGGAGAATGGTGGCCCTGTTACAGCTCTACTAGGCAGTGCCCCAGCGGGGACTCTGTGTGGCGGCTCCAACCCCACATTTCCTTTCTGCACTGCCCTAGCAGAGGTTTTCCAGGAGGGCTCTGCCACTGAAACACACCCCTGCCTGGATATCCAGGTATTTCCATTTATCCTCTGAAGTCTAGATGGAGGTTCCCAAACCTTAATTCTAGACTTCTTGGCTCCCACAGACTCAACACCATGTGGAAACTGCCAAGGTTTGGGACTTGCACCCTCTGAAGCCACAACTCTTTTAGCCATGCTGGGACACAGGGCACCAAGTTCCAAAACTGCACAAAGCAGCAAGGCCCTGGGCCTGACCCATGAAACAATTTTTTCCTCCTACGCCTCTGGGCCTGTGATGGGAGGGGTTGCTGTGAAGATCTCTGACATGCCCTGGAGACATTTTCCCCTGTTGTCTTGGCAATTAACATTTCACTCCTCATTATTTATACAAATTTCTGCAGCAGGCTTGAGTTTTTTCTCAGAAAATGGGTTTACCTTTTGTATCACATCGTGAGGCTGCAAATTTTCCAAAGTTTTATGCTCTGGTTCCCTTTTAAACATAAGTTCTAATTCCAAACTGTATCTTTGTAAATACATAAAACTGAATACTTTTTACAGCACCCAAGGCACCTCCTGAATGACTTGGTTAAAAATTTCTTCTGCTATATACCCTAAATCATTTCTCTCAAGTTCAAAGTTCCACAGACCTCTAGGGCGGGGGCAAAATGCTGCCAGTCTCTTTGCTAAAACACAGCAAGAGTCACCATTATTTCAGTTCCCAACAACTTCTTCATCTCCATCTGGGACCACCTTAGCCTGGACTTCATTGTTTACATTACTATCAGCATTTTGGTCAAAGCCATTCAGCAAGTCTGTATGAAGTTCCAAACTTTCCCACATCTTCCTGTCTTCTTCTGATCCCTCCAAGTCTCTCTAGGAAGTTCCAGACTTTCCCACATCCTCCTGTCTTCTTCTGAGGCCTCCAACCTGTTCCAGCCTTGGCCTGTTACCAAGTTCCAAAGTCACTTCCACATTTTCAGGTATTTTTACAGCAGCACCCCACTACCTGGTACCAATTTCCTGTATTAGTCCGTTTTCACACCACTAATAAAGACATACCAGAGACTGGGTAATTTATAAAGGAAAACGTTTTAATTGACTCACAGTTCTGCAGGGCTGGGGAGGTCTCAGGAAACTTACAATTATGGCAGAAGGGTAAGCAAATACATCCTTCTTCACATGGTGGCAGCAAAGAGAAAAGTTGAGCAAAAGAGGAGAAGCCCCTCATAAAACCATCAGATTTCCTGAGAACTCACTCACTACCATGAAAACAGTATGGAGGTAACCGCCCCCATAACTCAATTACCTTCCACCAGGTCCCTCCCACAACATGTGAGGATTATGGGAACTACAATTCAAGATTAGATTTGGGTGGGGACACAGCCAAACTGTATCAATTACTATAAAAGACTCCTAATGAGTCTTCCTGCTATGGCTCACATATATTAGGTAACTTGTCCAAGGTTGCTAAGCAATGTGTGCTGCAATCTGAAATGAGGTCTGTCTTACTCTAAAGTTTATGCTCTTTTTACTACAGAAGGGGTTTGGCTATGTGTGTATATGCTGGGCAGGGTAGGTGTATGTGAACATTTGAAAATATGTATTTGTGTATATATGTTCATATATACATATGTTTGTATATATAAATATACATATGTCTGTATAAATATATATACACATATGCATAATGTGTGTATATAAATGTGTGTGTGTGTGTATAATTTAAGAAATATCTTATGGAACCCTCATAAATGAAGGTGCTAAAACCTGACATGCTTTGATAGAGGTCAGGAAAGAAGACTTAGAATCCTCCAATATTCTTTCTCTTTTGCAAAGTACTTCTCAATGAAATACTAAAAACTGCAAGACACAGCTTGAAAACTGCTGTACTATACTACATTGCCTTCCCTTCAAGGAGTAAGCACTGTGCTTCTGGTTTCAAAACAGAGTCCATTTCACAGAAAGATCATGGTACCAAAGGAAAAAGTAACTCCCATACACCAACAAAGTGACCTTTTAAAAATGCAAATCATGCTGTCTCATTTCTATCAAAACCCTCCTTGGTCCTAACATCATGGTCTGTTGCAAAAATGACAGGCTATCTATAGAGCACTTAGGAAAAAGTGCTCCTAAAACAGACCAGAACAAATGTTGCTATATTTAACTTTCCTGAGCCAATACAATAAGACCTCTCCTCACCTCTGATAAAAATTCTATACCCTATGTGAAAGCTACCCTATTGCTGCCAGAAATATTAATGAGTAGTGGAGATAACTGTCTCAATGATATATTAAGATGACCAGTTTATTCGGAGGCTGAGGCGGGTGGATCACCTGAAGTCAGGAGTTTGAGACCAGCCTGATCAACATGGTGAAACCCCATCTCTACTAAATATACAAAAATTAGCTGGGCATGGTAGTGGGTGCCTGTAATCCTAGCTACTCAGGAGGCTGAGGCAGCGGAATCACTTGAACCCAGGAGGTGGAGGCTGCAGTGATCAGAGATCAGGCCACTGCACTCCAGCCTGGGCGACACAGCAAGACTCTGTCACAAACAAACAAACAAACAAACAAAATGACCAGTTTATAGCTTTTACTATCTGTAATTTATGTTCTTAGTTTCACTCTCCCAGTTTATAAAATATTTTAAAAGTTGACTCTTTATATAGAAAACCATAAGTATTCTAACTAATGAACTAAGTTGGGCCTAAATGCCCAACAACCAACCACTGAATAAAGAAAATGTGGTATATATACACCATGGAATACTACTCAGCCACAAAAATGAATGAAATAATGGCATTTGCAGCAAGCTGGATGGAGTTGGAGATCATTACTCCAAGTCAATTAACTCAGGAATAAAAAACTAATTATCCAATGTTCTCACAAGTAGGAACTAAGCTATGAGGATGCAAAGGCATAAGAATGACAATAAGGGACTTTGGAGACTTGGTGGGAAGGGTGGGAGAGGGGTGAGGGATAAAAGAGTACACTTACGTACAGTGTACACTGCTTGGGTGACAGGTGCACCAAAATCTCAGAAATCACCACTAAAGAACTTATCCACATAACCAAAAACCACCTGTTTCCCAAACACTATTGGGAAAAAAATTGAAATATCAATATACTTGGAAAGAGTCCTATTAATAATATAAACATCAAGTTAATTCTGATTTTTGATAAGCAGAATAAGTAAAATGATGAGTTCATTGTTAAAAAAAAGAAAATATGAAAAAAAACCCCAAAAAACTGAAGTTGAGTACGTCATGCTCCAGTAAGGAAACAATGCCACCAGTGTGGGAAAAATTCTCAAGGAAAAAAAGAGGAAAAATAGGCTTTTATAACTGGATAGCATTTAAGATTAGAAACAAAACAAATAAAATTGAATTATTTATTCCTCTAAATGGAATGTTCTTAATCATCTTAATGCTAAAGTTTCCTTTAATTGACTGAGTTGTTTTCACGAGTCAGAAATGAGCAAGTCCATCAATAGAAATCTGTCACAGAGACTGATCTAAGCTAGAAGCATGAGTTAACATAAAACAAAAGGAAGAAAATTTTTTATTGAGAATGCCAAGATTTAGTCACTAAAAACAGGAGAAAATGATAGTCTTTACCAAGTATGACTATCACGAGGATACAAGAATAATTACAGCAATCAAAAATGCTTTGCTTCAGATGTAGTAAATGAAAATTCCTAAATACTTAAGAAAAAGCAGAAATATCTACATATTTGGAAAATTAGTGTCTTTTTTTTTTTTTTTTTTTTCTTGAGACAGAGTCTCACTCTGTTGCCAGGCTGGAGTGCACAGGCGCAATCTTGGCTCACTGCAATCTCTGCCTCCTGGGCTCAAGAGATTCTCCTGCCTCAGCCTCCCGAATAGCTGGGAATACAGGTGACCGCCACCATGCCTGGCTAATTTTTTGTATTTTTAGTAGAGCTGGGGTTTCACCATGTTGGCCAGGCTGGTTTCAAACTCCTGACCTCAAGTGATCTGCCCGCTTCGGCCTCCCAAAATGCTAGGATTACAGGCATGAGGCACTGTGCCCGGCCATATTTTGAATTTTTATCTGAAAAGTCTACTTACCTAAATTAAAAATATTTTTAAAAACAGAAATAATCTTTAAAATAATTGTGGGTGTGAAAATCTTTGAATTATAAAGTCTTGCAGGGACTTTTCTACTGAAGAAGCCCTAGCTATACTTAGATTCAGTATAGGTATTTCAAGTAGCCTGAACACAATGACTGTCCCTTGAGCCTCAAAGAATGCAGAAGAGCAAACTCTTCTGCAATCATAAGTGCAAAACCTGTAATTATGGTTATTTAACAAAATGGTTTCTGTTAAGATATTTGATGATGAAATTTCCATTCTCTTAGATGTCAGTGCCCAAATTTTATTCAGGCTTTACTCATGAGTAAATGTATTATAACTGTTATTTGATTAAATGTCAGTGGCCACTAGGCCTAGTTCATAAGCAAGAAGCTTAGAGAAGGCAAGCCACAGAGGGTGTGAAATGGATTACAAAGAAAGATGATGAAAGGAGAATTGTTTTTGCAACTTGGTCATGTGAGGCAGTGTTTCACCTTAAATAAAGTAACCACAAAAGCTTTAAAGAAGCAAAGGACTAATTGGCAGCAAGAGGAAGGGAAGATCAGTAAAATGGGTGAAGTCAAGTAAGGAAGAATCACAGCATAGAACAGCAGTATTTTAAAATTTTATGTGTATGGCCTTATTTACATGTTTATCCACTCAACAACTGTGTCAGGTAGAAAGATAAGCTATTATTACATTTCCATTTATAGAAGAAGAAACTGAAAGTTACTGACTCTCCGGATTTTTTTAAGATTTTTTTTTTTTGATTTTGAAGTAATTCTAAATTTACAGAAAAACTTCAAAAATAGTACAGAGAGTTCCTGTATACTCTTCACCCCACCCTGCCACCCTACATGCGTCTTATCTGATCTCACAAGCTAAACTGGGTCAGGTTTGTTTAGTATTTGGATGAGAGTTTTGTGGTTTTCATCAATAGCAAAATATATTGCTAGAAAGAGTTTAAGATTCCTATTCCAAAATCAGTGCTCTTTCTTTTTTTTTTTTTTTTTTGGAGACGGAGTCTCGCTCTGTCGCCCAGGCTGGAGTGCAGTGGCGCGATCTCGGCTCACTGCAAGCTCCGCCCCCTGGGTTCACGCCATTCTCCTGCCTCAGCCTCCCGAGTAGCTGGAACTACAGGCGCCGCCACCTCGCCCGGCTGGTTTTTTGTATTTTTTAGTAGAGACGGGGTTTCACCGTGTTAGTTAGCCAGGATGGTCTCGATCTCCTGACCTCGTGATCCGCCCGTCTCGGCCTCCCAAAGTGCTGCGATTACAGGCTTGCGCCACCGCGCCCGGCCATCAGTGCTCTTTCTACTATACTACTGACTTCTACAACAAAATTCCTTATTCAGACATAAACTTTTTTATCTGATCAAGTAAAATTATGCAGAGCACACTTGACATTACTACTACATGTTACAACTTTAGAGATGTATAAAATTTTCAATAATCTAAAAAATTCTACATGAGATGCTCTGTAGTGGCCCTGAGAAGAAACTGGTTTTGTTTTTATAGAATTGAAAACCCTCAGATTGAGCTACATGCAGTTTTCATAAGATCTATAAATGTATTCGAAAATGAAGACATTGTTTGATGAAATACAAGTGGACGAATATCATGGAATTATCAAAGTGCCTACTGAATATTCAGACTACCTTTTCTGAGTCATCTTACTCAGGGATAGTAGTAAATATTACATATTCCAGTAACTTGATCTTATGCATGCTGTAAATTCTTTGATTCTGACTCTAGTCACTATGAAGGGAATATTATTTCTAAAGTAAATTCCATAGGAATATTGCTATATTATATATTTCAATAAAGAAGATTCTGTCAATGACAGCTACCATTTCTTAAACACCCATGTGCTGAATTGAGCTGGGTACATTACATATGTTATCACAAATCCTTCCCAACACTTCTAAGATGCAGGTCCAGATAAAGGAATCTGAGATTCAGAAACATGAAGTAATTTGTCCAAGTTAGTAACATACCTTGGATAAAGAATGGAACTGTGATTTGAATATGCAGGTCTATCTGACACCCAAAGCCCATGCTCTGGTCATAATACCATACAATCTAAAGAGAGTATCAGAAAAAAGACAGGTATACTACAAACAGTTTGGTAAAAGATAAAAAACTGTCATTCTATAATAAAGACTTCATAATTGTTTGTGATGATTCAGATTCTTGATTAGGAAAATGATGCCGAGGGAAGAGATACAAGTGCTAAACAGTGAGAATAGGAATACTGTGTATGTTTCATTAATTTGTAGGCTTTAAGTGGGAACACATTGTTTTGACACAGCATGGTCTTATCTGTCTAGGAAGGTCATCCTTCCTTTTTATTCCTTCTAAGTAATAGAATAATAGTTATTATATTGAGTAAGAAGCAACATGAAGGATCCACATGGGAGGACTAGGGTGAGGGTGAAAGTAGGGAGAGAGTTTAGTCTGTCAGAACAGGCTAAAAACCCTATAATCACTGGGGCAACAGGTTTCATGACCAGATTGACTAAATGTTGTATGCAGATTAAAAATAAAACAAAACATGGACAACATTAAAATAAGTAACAGAAATCCACACGATGGAAATATGTCCTTGCCAAAATAATAAATTAACATTCTTCAAAGCACAAAAGCAATCCTGTTAATACTCTTTTCTATTGGTGCCTTTTAGGTACATTTACAACATGATAAACTAAATTGGATTTTATACAACTCTTAAGTAATACTCCTATTGTACCACACCAGGTATCCCATATAGTTAAATGAACACGCCTTGTTACTTTGCATACCCTCCTTTGCATAATGTTCTTTAGACGAGGTAGAAAAACACACAGCCCAGATGGTACTTATTTTTCTATAGCATGGTATTTTAATTTCTCAAGTCGCAGAATGAATACTTTGATTAACAAAAAAGCCTAAAATCAAATCCTCCCCCCATTTTCTTTCAGAATTTAAGAGACAAGAAACATACTAATAAATACTGAATGATTTCTTCAACCATTTGATGTTGATAGGTTTCAATGAACAAAATTCTGCAAATTCGTATGAGTCTTAGGCTGAAACATGTTAAGATATTAGCACTTGTCCTGTGGTTATGATTGTTCTTTGAAAATCATAAACCATGACAAAATACTCCTTCAATATAAAAAATAAACTCAATTTTTATCAATTATCTGTGAAAGAATTAACAAAGTTGGGGGGGGGTCAATGTTCTATGTAAAAGGTTAAGTGGAGCTTTGGAATTGACAGTGAAAGTCTATAAAAAAGCTAGTAAGAGTAATATCTATAGGCTCCTTGACCCATTAAAAGGTGATGAGTTCACGTGACAGCCAAGAATTATCTGCTCTCATGACATGGCACAAAAAAAGTTCGTTTTATATCTTATGAACTTAAGAGTTCATTTCACTGGCACAAATTAGAAATAAGACTGTATGATAACCTGGATTTCTTAAAGCATCAGGCAAAACAGAATGCAATTATTGTCAAACAGATTGGAATTATTAAGTTATTTCCATTTACCAAACTGTTAACTAAAACAATTTTTATAGTAGACCAGGTCTATCTTAAGATAGACTTACTTGAAGTAAGTAAGTAATTACTTTCTTGAAGTATATTCTTATCAATCCAAGGGGCTCATTCACATTTTGTTAGTTAAGATTATTTCTGGCTACATATCTAAGCCAAAATTATAGTTGTGTAGGCAAGATAGAGGTTTATTTTCCTCACATAAATGAATTCTGGAGATAGGTATTCAGGCCTCACAGGAACACTAACTGAAGTCTCCAGGGCCTCAATCTCCTCCAGTATCTGCTCTGACATTTTGTGATTCCGAATGTCTTGGCTTCTAAAGCTCCAGCCTTGAATCTGCACAAAACACTCAAATGCAGAAAGGGTAGGGAGTGTACCCTTTCTCTCAAGAAAAAAAAAAAAAAGAAAAAAATGACCACTTCATCTCATTGATAAGTTCTTGGAAACTGAAAATTTATGTCAAACAACATATAACAAAATCATTTTTTTTCTTTGCCCCTTATCAACGTTAACAAAATGACAGTGAAGGAAATGAAGTTATTTGAAGGTCTGTTGTATAATGATGTTAAGTGAGGGCTTACTGTATTAGCAATTCCCGTGGAATGCTTACATTTCATTGGCCACAACTCAGTCGTGTGACCAAATGTGGCTGAGGGTAAGAGAAATGCGGATTTTCTTTCTTTCTTCTTGTTTGGTCTGGATGGCAAAATACCCAGCTACAAATCAGTTTTGTTACAAAGGAAGGAGAGCATGGATACTGAGTAGTAAGTAGTTGTGTCTACACGGTGGTATATGACTGAGGTTAAAAATTCATTACATCTATGTGACCCATGATAATCATTTCCAGAACTGATTTTTAGCAGTCATAGGACCTCTAAGAAGTTTAAGAATGAGGATTCTCTTCCATCACATCACTTACATTTTTTTAAATGCAATTTATGCAGTTTTAAACTTCACTGGAGTACTTCCAGGGGATAAGAAGAGGGCAAAGTTAAGTCAAACAATTAACCATGCCTAATAGCTGTCCTAATTCCACAAAGATTAAGAAGCGTACGTCTGAAAAAGTAGATTTAGTGGCATTTAATCTATTCATACCTTAGAGTTAGCATAACAACTCCTCAAGGAAGGCAAGTGATAGGAAAAGGGGTTTGACAAATGATTCACTCCAATGCATACTTAAATGCTTTGCCATTTTGCATAAATGCCAGCAGGTGGGACGGATCACTGCTATTGACATGTTCTATTCTAACCCTTTACTGGAAGCCCGGCTATAGCTGCTATCCATCTCAAACTTCATCTAAGGGAGAAATACACTACAGGATATGAGGGGTAAAGTGATTCCAAGAACAAGGAACTTGAAAGTAACAGAGAATATTTGCAGAGCTAGGTATACATAAATGAAGAATGGATTTTAATGAAGAAGCCACATACCTGGAAAATATTACTTCCTTGTTAACAAAAAGCATGAAATTACATTTTTGTTGTTTTATTTTGATGAGAGAGATACGAATAAAGCAAATTACATTTAAGATACATTTGATAAGGAATGGACTGGGCACACCATAGGGTAAATACAATTTCAACCCAATCCCAATACATTCTATACAGTGCTTAAGTGTTGTAACTCAGTGGCAACTGAGTTTTAATCATAACCTAAATATTTTGAAATATTCTTCTATAATACTGAAAAACATTCTTTGCCATTAGAAAAAGATTAGCATGAGTGGTGACAGGAATGTTTACCTGGGAATCAGAAGATCTGGATTCTAGGTCTCGGTTTTACCTCTAACACAAGATGGGACTCTCTAGGTTAAGTTGCTTCATCTCACTGTGACTGACTTCTCTCTTCTTTAATATAGCTCTGAGATTCTGTGGTTCTATGTGTATTCTCTTATCTCAGGGAACTCCTGAAAGTCTTAGAAATATTGGCTGGGCATGGTAGCTCACGCCTGTAATCTCAACACTTTGAGAGGTCAAGTTAGGAGGATCCCTTAAAGCCAGGAGTTCGAGAGCGGACATTCTATAGTACAAGTGTAAGACCCCATGTCTATATAACCTGAAAAAAAAAAAAAAAGAAAAAAACTAACTAGGCACCGTGGTGCATGCCTATAGTCCCAGCTACTGGGGAGGCTAAATAAAGTGGGAAGATCGCTTGAGCCCAGGAATTTGACACTGCAGTGAGCAATGATCTCACTATTGTGCTCCAGCCTGGTAAACAGAGTGAGACCCTATGTCTAAAACAAACCAAAGCAAAACAAAAGAAAAAGACATTTAAAAAGCAAAGAAATACTTCATAATTCTAAGATTTAAGAGATAAGACAACCTGGCCAAATCCACACCGAGCAAGTTTCAGGCTGTTTGCAATAATTCTTTGTTGTTTCGTTTTTTTTTTGTTTTTTTTTTTGTTTTTTTTTTGAGATAGAGTCTCGCTCTGTCGCCCAGGCTGGAGTGCAGTGGCACAATCTCGGCTCTCTGCAAGCTCCGCCTCCCAGGTTCACGTCATTCTCCTGCCTCAGTCTCCCAAGTAGCTGGGACTACAGGCTCCCATCACCACACCCGGCTAATTTTTTGTATTTTTAGTAGAGACGGGGTTTCACAGTGTTAGCCAAGAAGGTCTCGATCTCCTGGCCTCCCAAAGTGCTGGGATTATAGGCATGAGCCACCATGCCCAGCCCAATTCTTTATATAGAAGAAATGTCACTGGAAGAAACTATCAGGGTCTTAACTTCTGGTAAACATCAAGATACTTCAAAACTATGAGTGTGTTAGAATCACTTCACTTGTATCAAAGATACAGCTACATACTCTACCGTATCAATTTTGTACTAGTCTGCTATCTCTCCTCTATCTTGCATTGAAGAATTTTTTCCTGATTTAGCGAATGAAGAGTCTTTGTGATAGTGATAATGAAAGAGAGGCTATGGCATTCATAACAATCTGTACTTTCATAACAGAGGATGGAAAAGAATTCATGTACTTTATAAAGTCAAGAAAATAAAAGGATAGGAAAATCACCACTACTCTGGCTTCAAATAGTTCCTCCTGGAGACGCTCGTATAGTGACATAGGTCTAACACAAGAAATCTAAGAAGATGTACTAATGAACTCTGCAAAAGTTACAAATCACCATGTGATTCATATAGAGGCTAAATATTAAATCTGTCCTTTTAAGATAAAATATATGTTGAAAGCTATCATCAGTAGTTGTTTTTTGAGAGAAGTATATCTAAGAGATTATGGTATTCAAATGCATATCAATGCTCTTTGAAAATAAGTGTAAAAGATTCTAAATGGATGTTTGACTCACATAAGCATAGACGAGCAGAAGCAAATGGAAACTCCCAAATCAAATAATGTTCAGTTATTTGTAGATCACCATAGCCTCATACTTTTTCACTGTATTAGTCTATACAGGGTGACTTGTGAGGTAAAAGTAGACATTCTAGATTACAGAAAGTCCTTGGTATTCTGATAATAAGGAAATAAAGTGAGCCTTCAAAAATTTACATTAAATTTACTGGACACATTTTAAGAAAGTGAAAGTCTATTTTCTAACAGCTAATGAAAGCAGTGTGTACCTTCAGTAGACAGGGAATGTGAACATACCTTTACATACTCTTTGAGAAAAGCATATTCTATCCCATTAACTGAAGAAAGAAAGAAAGAAAAAAATTCCCCTACCATGTCCCTATTAAAAAGAAATCAGGCTTGGTACGCTTACGACACTTCAAAGAACATATTATGTGGGAAAACAAAATAAACATTTAACCTGGCAAATGAAAATGGACTTGGGGTTTTGACACACTTGGCAGACAGGTAGAATTAAATTCAAGTAAAGAATGCAGAGAAACTAATATAGTATTTAAATATTTGCTTAAGTAATATAGTATTTAAAATAACATTCACAGAAATGTTTTTATTGAAATGTTTTACAGGTTTAGTGAAGATGTTTTTTAAGTGAAAGTGCTTGACTGGAAGCACACTTTACTTTCTCTCTGTCATTCTGTGAACTTTAGTGAGATTTTCTATTTACTTTTTCATTAGGCATTTTCCTTTAAGTCTAAGGTAACTAAACAGTATGCTCTGTAGCTTTTTAAAGAAAATTTAGATTACAAAAATTATTTTTGAAATAAAATACTGACAGTCTCAAGATCAACCTAGTATATATATGGCATATTATGAATATAAATGTTGAGTGGATGAATGAAAAGATGGTCTAATCTAGTAAGGAGCTAAGGCACTATCTGCCTCCTCTTTCCTTCATCTCTGCAAGGTTGCCTAGAAGCTGCTATGTGAGAGAGGTATAACAGGATCCTGCCTTCTAGCCATGGTGCCAAGTCCAGGCCTGAACACTGGACACAAGCTGAATCAAACAGAGGCCATTTCCTGAGACTTAAGATTGGTAATCCAGTGATTATAGCGGCTCACTTAATATATTCCCTACTCTTTAAATTTCTTTAAGGTTCAAAACGACTTTACCTCTACTCTTTGCCAACCAAAATTCTTTAAAGTCCCTCTTAGCTAATGATCAAGAGGTAAGCAATCTGATTCACACTAATATGTAAACAACTGAGTGTCCTTGGCCCTTTATGTGTTTTTAAAATTTTTGAAAGAAGATACAGTAATCTTTTATCAACTATGGTTTTATAAATTGTGGACTTAAGATAATGAGGTTTCACGTTTGTAAACCAAGTACGATAAGTCCATTATCTTTTAATATGTGATTCTGTTCAGAAATTGACATGGCAAAGCAAAAATAAAATATCTTTATCAACCTTAAAATTAGGGAGCCTAGCAACTATACATAACAAAACTCAAGAAATTTCTTCCAGATAAAGGTCAAAATGGAAGAAATATAGAACTTTCCCAGTACTTTCCTTTTCCAGATAGTGCATGCACCGAGGAGATTGCTTTCTAGTACTTTTCACTTTGTAACTGTGACTCTAGACAAGTTATCTAATCTCTGTGCTTCAGTGTCCCCAACTATAAAGTGAATAGGGTAACAGAAACCATCTCATGGGTAGACTGTGAAGAAAGGAATACATCAGATAACACATATATTAGGGTTTAGAACAGTATCTGGCATGCAGTAAGTGCTATGAATGACTCTGGTACTACTACTATTGAGGACACTACAATTTATTGCACTTGGTATAGCGAAATGTCTTTGCTATGGTCAACTAAAATTATACCATCAGTAGTCGAAATCTTTATAATTCTTTGAGTTGAGATGTAGAATGAATGTCAAAATCCTTTATCCTATCCAAAGGTTCACTGGTTCTCTCTAAGCAAAGTAATTAAAGGTGTCCTGGAATCTAAAGACAAATGACTGTTTTTCCTGTTAAAAAGACAAGTGTTACAAATTTGCTTAACTTTTTTTGTGATGACCATTGGATACTACTAACAGATATTTTTGAAAAAATAAATGCGATGTATATATCCTTTCAAGTTAACAGTAGTAAGAAAATAAGTGCTTTCCAAATGATGACACAACTATGATCTACAGATGTTTGAAGATATTTTCATTATTATTATTTTGTTTATATAAAATACCTTTATTGAGCATCTACTATTATTACACTGTTCAGGGTACTGGAGATACTGCAGTGAAAATGAGAGATGAAGCTCTTGTCTCCTGGAGCTTTCTCCTAAAGTAGAGGAAGACAGATGAAAACCAACATATAAAAGATCACGGATGGTAAGTACCATGAATAATAATATAGCAGAGTAAGGATTTAGAAAAGGATTGATATATGGGAAGTACACTGTTCCTTTTGTCTTAGTCTGCTGGGGCTGCCATAACAAAATACCATAGAATAGGTGGCTTAAACAACAGAAATTATTTCTCCCAGTTCTGGAGGCTGGAGGTTCAACAACAGGGTGCCAGCACACTCTGGGTCTGGTGAGGGCTCTCCTCCTGGCTTACAGATAGCTGCCTTCTCCCTATGTCCTCATATGGCAGAGATCTCTAGAGGTTCTTCCTGTTCTTACAAAACCCTAATCCCACCATGAAACTCTACTCTCATGACTTCGTCTAAATCTAATTAACTCCCAAAGGTCCCATCTCCAAATACTATCACACTGGGCACCGGGAGTTACGGCTTCAACATATAAATTGGGTGGGGGGTGGATGGGAAGAGGGCAATTCAGTCCACAGCCCCTTTTCGTGGGATGGTCAGAGAAAATCTCTCTGAAAATGTGATATGTGAGTAGAGATCCGAGGAAAATGAGAGAGCTAGAAAACAGTATATGCAAAATTCTGGAAGTGGCAGTGTGCTGGTTCAGTTTAGGGCCACTGGAGCTGATATCCAGAGAAAGATGGAGATGGAGAATTGACCAATGTATTTGGTAACAATGGAGGTTATTAGCAACCGTAACAAGGGTAATTTCTTGTAGAGTGGTGAGGATGAAAGCATGATTCAAGTGGGTTCTAAAGAGAATGGGAGGAGAGTAAATGCAACCTCTTTTGAGAAGTTTTATGCTAAATGAGAGCAGAAAAACAGAGCTGTAAGCTTTGTTCGTTTGTTTAAGATAGGGGAAATTATAACATTGTTCTGTGGTGATAAAAATTAACCAATAATGTATGTTGGTGCTGTGGTAGGACCTTGTGAAAGTACTCTTCTGATTACTTTTTTCTCAGAGCAACAAGATGAAGTGAATCTGGAGAACAAGTGAACTAGGAATGAAGCTGGAAAAAGGAAGAAGTGCAAAAAGTCTGAAGACAGGAAAAGGTTCAAACAATCATTAAGTATCATGGGAGAATGGGTACACTAGGGAATGTTTTAGGATTGCTTGGCAGTGCCAAGGGTATTTGAGATTCTTATTGCAGAAAGTAAGATTAGTCCACTTGATTACCTTTTTCTCCAGTTGTGTTCTGTTACTGGGGAATAGACATAATATAGTTTTGAAATAAGCAAATAATTAGATCTAACCAGGATTGGGGTTTTACTAGGGCAGGCATTGGTGCAGTGTGAGTTTTCAAATTTTTAATGAAGAGGGTCTGTGGTCAAAACAAATTTCGGAGGCTAGGGATGAAAAAGCACTAAGTACTACTAATACTGATGATCTAAAAGATACTTGAAAATCTTCCTAACCTGTCCATGGAACAGCTGTAAAAAGCCACTACATATTAATGTCACCAAGAAAATTCTAATAAATTCCTTATGCTAATATATCTAACAATCTAACTACTATGCAACAAAACAACTAAAATACCTAATAAAGGAAGAAACATATAAAACACCCAGACATTTGGAAAATATATATCTATATATTTTAAATATTATAAGTAAATTAGGCCAAAGGGCAATTCAAAAGGGAAATTACAGACTATGTATGAAAGGCTTAAATAATAATAAAAAAAAAAACTTTAAAAAAATGTATAGGCTACACCAAAAGCAATATGAAGATGAAAGTTTACAACACTAATATTTCTATTGTTAAACAAAAATTTTCCTATTTAAAAAACAATGATTATATTTGATTTTAAAACATATTTGTAAAATTATTTCCCTAGGATAATGCAATTCTAGATGAAATAACATATAATGTTTTTTAACGTGTATTTGATAGATATTGCCACATGTATTTCCAGAAAGCTGTATCAACATATGCTTCCATTAATATGAGATTGTCTATTTCTCCACACCCAAGCAAACACTGGATAATTATTGGTACAAATTAAACAAATTACATTTTCTAGCTTAAATAAATTGTGGCTTCTTTTCTTCCTAGTTTTGATTTGTTTTCTGGGGTGGGGGTGGGGAGATTCGATATTATTAAAATGTATTATGGATGAATTGTAAATTTTCTTATAGATGTCTCATGCCTCGGAGATCCCACAATTCTCTGAATGACACACATTTGGCCTGTAGTCGTATGTGAAAGTACCCAAGTCCCACACAAGTGGATGGAATGATTTATAATAACATTCATTAAAAGAATATTTAAAAATATCTGATGAGTTTGAGATGACTGATATCCCAAGGAAATAAAATCCAGGCCACCAAAATAACCCATCACTCTGGTTACACTGCATGTGTAAGTGAGATAATATAGTATTTTTCTTTCTGTGTCTGGCTTACTGCACTTAGCATAATATACTCTAGGTTCATTCATGTAGTCACAAATGGCAGAATCTCCACTTTTTTTTAAGGCTGAGTAATATTTTATTACATATGTGTGTATATCTGTTTCACAATTTCTTTATCCATTCACCTGACAGTTAGGTCAGGCAGGTTGTTTCCACATCTTGGCTATTGTGAATTATGCTGCAATGAACATGGGAGTGCAGGCATCTCTTTGAGGTATCAAGATCATTTCTTTTGGCTATATACCCAGAAGAAGCATTGCTGGATCATCTAACTTTTTGAGGAACTTCCATGCTGTTTTCCATAATGATTGTACTAAATTTACTTTCCCACAAATAGTGTACAAAGGTTCCTATTCCTCCACGCCTTCTCTAACACTTATCTCTTGTCTTTTTAATAAAGGCCATCCTAATAGGTGTAAGGTGATATATCTCACTGCAGCTTTGATTTGCATTTTCTTGATGATTAGTTCTGCTGAGCATCTTTTCATATACTTGTTAGCCATTTTTATGTTTTCTTTGGAAAAATGTACCTTCAGGTCCTTTGTTCCTTTTTAATTGGGTTGTTACTTTGCTATTAAGTTGTGCGAGTTCCTTATATATTTTGGGTGTTAACTCCTTATCAGATGTATGATTTGCAAATATTTTCTCCCAACCCACAGGTTTCCTTTTCATATTGTTGACTTTTTCCTTTGCCATGCAGAAGCTTTTTAGAGTGATATAGTCCCAATTGTTTATCTTTGTTTTTGCTTCCTGAGCTTTTGGTGTGATATCGAAAAAATCTTACCAAGGCCAATGTCAAGGAGCTTTGCCCTGTGTTTTCTCCTAGGAGTTTTAAACTTTTATGTTTATCTTCAATCCATTTGAGTTAATTATGGTATGAGATAAGGATTCGATTTCATTTTTTTATCGCATGTGGACATCCACTTTTACCAACACCATTTATTGAAGAGACTATCCTATCCCCATTGTGCATTCTTGACACCTTTGTCAAAGATTAGTTGACCACATGTGTGTAGGTTTAATTTCTGGGTTTTCTGTTCCATTGGTCTCTGTGTCTGTTTTTATGGCAAATCTCATGTTAAAATGTGATTCCCAGTGTTGGAGGTGGGGCCTGGTAGGAGGTGACTGGATCATGGGGGCAGTAGGGTACTGTTTTGATTACTATAGCTTGGTAACATAATTGGAAATCAGGAAGTGTGATGCCTCCAACTTTGTTCTTTCTCAAGGTTGCTGATATGGTTTGGATATTCTTCCCCTCTAAATCTCATTTTAAAATGTGGTTCCCAGTGTTGGAAATGGGGCCTGGTTGGGGGTGATTGAATCATGGGGGCAGGTCCATCACAAATAGGTAATGGAACTTTACACAGAACTTCTCTCTAGGAAAAAAAGGCTTCACTTCTTCATCCAATCATCTCTTTTTTTTCTTCCCCCACCTCATTTATTTCTGTCTCTCTCTCACTTCAATAATTTCTACAATTACAGTAAAGGTATACAGTAGCATTCTTTGCAGATATTTGTGTATGTATTAAATTTTGGCAAAGTCCTATTTTAAATTACTTAAAAGAACAATGATTTAAAATAAATCTATTATTTTAATAAACAATGTTATTAAAAATAAATAGTAATCATTAAACTTTTATGTAATAAAAGTATTCTTGCAAAATAAAAATAATTACCCAGTGATTTTGGATTTTTCTTAAGTTTGTTGTCCTAAAGGTGGTCATTTTTGTAATTTAACCTCTGTATTTGAGAGCACCTCAATGAATCCATTAGTCATGACTGTCTTCTACTATTTGAGGTGAGAGTAACTACAAGAAATAAAAGTCCTTTCTTCAAGGTAGGACATTTAAAAGTAAGATATAATAAATATTTTAAAAGAATGAGATGAAATGCCCAAATTATTAATACTTATTATTTATCTGAGAATTAAACACCCACAAGTTTATTTCATGGCTACTAATTGTGAAAGCAAAAATTTTCAGAATTTCTATAGCAATGCAAAACACTGCCCTTTGTAACTGAATATAAGTGCCATAGTAGTGACAGTAAAAATCATATTAATCCCATGCTAAGGAATTAAGACTCGTCTCTAGAAAATGGAGAATCATGAAAAGGAGAAGGCTGGTAGGATCTGATCTGCCTTTTTGACCGATGCTGGGAAAAGTTCCAAAGAGACATGCTAATACAATAGATTATACTAATTATTAAATATTTATGGCTTAATCCAAAATTCTTTTTATTTATCTATTTTTTTTGAGATGGAGTCTCCCTCTGTTGCTTACACTGGAGTACAGTGACACGATCTCGGCTCACTGCAATCTCCGAGGCCTTGTGGGTTCAAGCGTGAATCCAAAATTATTAATTCTAAATGAGGAACACAATGCTATAGAAAAAAATCTAATTACATTAAACAGCTTGACTTGCACATTTCCTGTAAAGTAGTGGCAACAATAAGTATTAAACTAAAGGCAGCTGCTCAGCATGGATGCACATAAAGATATGGGGATAATTATCTACACCAAACAAGTAATGATCTGCTAATTCCACTAAATAAACTGAAACATTAAAAAGACAAAAATCTTGCCAGAGAATACACGTATTTTCATATTTAGAAACACGAACTTGGTGAGATTAAACCAATAAAGATAAATAAAGGCCAAACTATGTAACAACAATCTGCCCACCTACTGTGGGGAATGTGGGTAAGGAGAAAGAATAGGGAAATATAATCCACAAAATATTCAAGGCAAAAATATTTTGGTTATTACAACAACCACAATTTGAGAACTATAAACATTAAATGTAAATTAGTGGCAAATCTTGTGGTGTTCTTAAATTCAATGATATTTTAAAATTCATCTTTGCCAAGGTGTTTTATAAACAAGCTAGAAGACTGATCTCTAAGAAAACCCTTGAAATGTATTTTTTAAAAGAGAAGGATCTCATTTTAAAAAGAACAAATTGAAATTACTTGAGACAGAAAATATTGATTCTATAAAAAACTTAATTGAACAGTATAATCACCACATGGCAGTCAAATATCCACTTAGGCAAGACTGAAAACAGCAGCCCAGTAAGGCCTGCATCACACATCACCAACAGTGGACACGAGTGTTTATAGTGTGCAGTGCTGATGTGTATCTCTATCCATAGAAATGACTCTGTTTTACTTCCCTTGACGTAGGAAAGGTAGAAATAAATAGCAATCATTATTCCAATGCTTTCCTACCAAATCCAGACAGAAAATATCCTGTCCCCATAACAAAAGACACTTGTGAATATCAGATCATATATTCTGATCTGGATTAGGAAAAATGGGATTATTATGTGTATGGTTTCAATGCTGCCACCATGTATTTTGCTCTCCTGCAGACTAAAAAAAGGAATAGGGGGGAAGAAAACTTTTAAACTGCATCCAAAAACTAACAGTAAAGAATCTAAATAGGTCCGAGGGTGGAGGACAAATGGGAATGGTACTAATATTATTTTCAAAAAGATGGCAGTCATTTAATTAATCCTGCTTTTAAATTTCTCTACAGCAAAGCAACAACTGTAAGAGATTATATATCCAGAAATGTTAGAGAATGATTAAAAAACAGTGCCAGGCTTGGTGCTTCACACCTATGATTCCAGCATTTTGGGAGGCCAAGATGGGAGGACTGCTTGAGCCCAGGAGTTTGAGACCAGCCTGGACAACACAGTGAGACCCTGTCTCTACAAAAAATATGAAAATTTGGTGGGTGTGGTTGCACATTCCTGTAGTCCCAACTACTTGGGAGGCTAAGGCTAGAGGATCGGTCAAGCCTGGGAGGTTGAGGCTGCAGTGAGCTGTGACTGGGCTATTGCATTTCAGTCTGGGGAACAGAAGGAGACTGTCTTTAAAACAAAACAAAACAAAACAAAACAAAACAAAAACAGAATAAAACAAATACAACCACTTTAGTTTGACACCTGTATGTGAGGTGCTCTAACCATCAAAGCAGAAGTCAGACTCCACCCTCAGCAGAAGCTCACATTTCACAAGGTTAAGAAAAGCATAAAAAGATCCCTTGAGAGCCATCTTCAAATCGGATATAGTAAGCTACAGAAAAATAAGGACCTAGGTAAGAGTTAGGTTAGAGTTCCATTTTTATAGATCTGTAACTTGCTTTTTATTTCATTAACTGAAAAATGCCTTCTCCAGAAGACACTTTCCCCAATTTTAGACAAGCACTTAAGACAACAAATACACAATTCTTTATCATTATATCATAAAAGGACAGCTATAGCTATGGGTAAAATGCAATTTGATAGTATATAAAGTCACAGATGGAAATCACTTTCAGAGCTACATATTACATCGATTTTGGGTTCTTCTAAATTAAGTAATACTACCTGTTCTGCAGTTCCTATGCCAGAATAACATACATTGAATGACATTAATTCTGCTCTGTGCAGCTAGATTTACCACAGGTATCTTGTTGGTATTTCTACTAATACTCCCTGGAGAATAATTTCGTAAGTATTTTGAAATTGTTTAAACAAAAATTAACCTTTAATAAACATAACAATGAGTTATCCTAATGAAATTCCTCCAGGAACTAACCTTGACATATTACATTGCTTCATGTTTTTCAATGCACCCTAGCCCTTTTCAAGTTTATTTTGCAAACACACTGAAGCTAATTCAATGACCCTGCCTAAATGTCTTAAAGAAGTAATGTGCCCTATGTCAGAATAAACTAAATTTCAAATTATATAGCAAGTAGAAAATATATGGCTCAATAACCAATAATCCATTAAGAAGGTTCAAAATTAAAAACAAATAGAGTAATAATTAGAATAGTAACCCATTTATTGAGGCTGTATTACCTTTATTAGATACTTACTTTTGATTGGTCAGTTATTACTCTAGGACTGTGAGGGCAAAGGCCATATTTTGTCTTTTTTTAATAGTCACAACCTCAGGACCTAGAACAGTGATTGACTTAAAAAAATCTCAAAAAATAAATGTCCAATAAATAAAAGAGTGAAAGGATGGATGGATGATTTGCTTGACTCCAAAGAAAATGATTTGCATTCGTTTTTACCATGTTGTGTCTTAGAGAAAACTTCCTAGAGAGTTGAACAGAGTGCCGAGATTCTAAGACATCATTCTATCAATTCACACTGCCACAATGTTAAAAACCTTTACACTTAAGGACCTTTGTGGCTATCTTTTCACACCCATTACTTCTTCCTAACGTTCCAGAGATCCAGGGTTCTGCTGGAGTCTGACTGTATACTCAACTGCAGGGATGAAGCATACAACTTAGGCTAAGCCAGGCAGGACATTTCATCCTACTAGCTACTGTCACTGGCAGGGATTGGGGAGATGTTGTGACCAAATCTTTTTAAGCGTAAATCTTGGGACAAAGGCATTATCTCTCCACCTGGACCTAAAACTTCCATAGTCATTTGTGCTCCTATGTGAGAAATAAATATTCAGTGGACATTGTGATCTTCAATCCAATGGACATTGTGAACTTCAATATCAAGCCTCGCTTGAAGCCAAATCTACCTCTGGGCTTTGTTATCTGAAACAAAACCTTTCCCTAACTGCCTAATTTTGTTTGAATTGTTTTTTCTTTTTCTTTTTTTTTTTTAATTAACTGCAGTCAACAGCATCATGCAAAAATAGTAACTGTTTTCAACTTTTACATCATTATTACTGCTTTGAAGACGGTCTATATGATACTATGTAGGGTTATAGTCTCCTACTCTTCAGTTACATGACAATATTATACCTATACATCCTCCAAATTGGAATAGCAGCTTTCTGAAATATTTGAGAATCTAAACTCAAACTATAGCTGAATAAAACATTTAAAGGACTAAAAATCAACACCAATATTAATATCTATTGAGATATTTATTTATTGAGAGCATCTAATAGATGCTACTGCATTTATACAAAAATACCCATGAAACTAGAATCTTCCTGATATAATCAATCCTCAAATCAAATGCAAAATAAACTTTATTACTCCCAGTATGACAATTCATAGACAACTTTTTTTTCCTAAAGATCTATTTTATTCCCTACCTCTTTACACTATCTTGCATATAGAAACAAGGGACAATTAAAAGGAAAAACATGAATAAGAAACAACTGCCTACTTAGCAAATCACAATTAAACTACCATACTTTCTTATGTCTAAAACTTAACTAACATTTTATGAGTTTCTAACTGCTAGTGTTTCAATCTGGCAACAGGCGCCTTCTGTGGAAGAGATAAAATCAATGGTACATCTTTTTCCACAACACACATTTACTTGTATTTACATGCATATTATATGTGTATATTGCTTCATACATTCATCTGTTCAGTCTTAACTGCAAGCATCTAAAGAGCCATTTAATTTGCCTCATAAAGCATATCCTTCAGCACCACTTATAAAGTAAATACTTCTGATGGGAAAAATAAAATAAAATGAGAAGAAAAACTGCAGAACAAAGGAAATCAAATGAGGATTAAGAGAAACATAACAGAGATGGTAAATATGTAAATTCAAAACAGCATAAATTTATAAATTCAATAAACTTGTAAATCTCATCCTCCACTGTCAGCCACTATTAGCATGTTGGTATATTTCTCCTAGCAGTCTTAATTTCAATGTGTTTTTGAAATATGAATATTCCCTTATCATCAGGTAAATAGGGTTCTCACCCCATTTCCAATATTATGTAAGACACTGTGATGAACAGTTTTGTGCATATGAACAAAATTCCTGATATCTAAAGAGAAATTACCAAATGTAGGTCTACTAGGTTACAGTGTATTAATGCTTCTAACTGAATTGATATTTTAAAATACTTTCTTGGTTTTACTAATCTACATTTCCACAGTTAATGTGTTACCACTCCCATCTTACTCTTGACCATTTTATATACAAAAATGGCATTATTTCAATACCAGTAAGTAGATACTTTATATATTTATTTTTATTTCTTCTTTTTCATATCCTTTGCCAATTTTTCTGCTAGAATGTTATTTTTTATTGATTTTAAAAGATCTATATAAATGATACTGATAGTTGTGTCATATTTTTATGCATTTGCCTTTAATATTTTTTTGCATTTCTGAAACACAGACATAATTTTTATAAGATCGAATTTAAAAGTCACTTCCTTTGTGATTTTTTCACCCCCGAACTGGGCTCTGAGTGACCTTTCAGAATATTTTAAGAGAGTCTATTTCCTCTCTTGAAAAATTCACAAAATTTAGTATACAAAACCCTCTGAAAATTCCTAAAAGAACCTTCTGAAAAATTTGAACTTAGCATTTCACACACTTATTTGAAAACAGACCATTCCCTACTCCCACAGTGTATGTGTCAAAAGCTTGAGGAGTAGTATTTCTCAAAAGCTCTGAAATGAAAGCCTAGAAAGTCCTTCCATATTACCTGTGGTTATTTGTAATTTTTAAAAATGGTTTTACTTTTTACACCAAATTTTTAATATTCTGGAATGTATTGTGATGGATGTATAAGGTTAAGAGTTATCATTATATTTTCTTTTCCGATAGTTCTTTAGTTGTCTTGGCATCTTTCTCCCACTGATGTCTAATGCCATCTTTATTGTGACTAATTCTTCTTTAAATTTAACTGTATCATTTATTCTCGTCACAGGCGTGCCTGTGGGTTTTACGCCAGTACCACACTATTTTGACTGTTGTAGTTACATGGAATCTTATATTATGTGGTGGTATTAGGTTGATGCAAAAGTAATTGCAGTTTTGCCATTAAATTAAACTCAATCCCCTACTCTTCTTTAATGAAAATTTCTTGGCTATCCTAAATTTTATAACTTCAGGTGAAGTCTAATATCATTTAAAAAAGTTTTTATTTTTAATCTTGCTGAGATTTCTGTTCAACAACATTAAGTCAATACATTAATGTGGAAATAACTGAAATTTACAACATTTAGTCTGTATCTAGGAACATAGTGCTTTTTCATTTATATACTCATGTCTCAGTACATTATTAAAAATGAGTTACATATTTCTTTTACATTTACTGTTAATATAAAGTTTATCTCCAAATAATTTTTTTCTTGTACTATTCTGATCGACATTGCCTTTTTTTCTCAATTTTACTATTGACTATTACTGAATTTATCATCAAGTATTACGGAATTATGGAAGAAGTTCCTAATTTTGGTCAGTGTCTCTCTGACTTAATGAAGACTTCTACTGGCTTCAGTACTTTTTACACTGATTCTCAAGGATTACCAAAATTAATAAATTACATTATCTGTACATAATGATACATTTTGGTCTCCTGCCAATAGCAACGCCTTTTATTGCACTGCCTAGTGCTCCTTGAACTTCAGCAAATTAAAGTGGTAACAGTGGATATTCAGAATTTAATAGAACTCTTAATATTTTTAAAACTATCCTGATGTCTGTTCATTTAAGTGAGATTTTTTATCATAAAGTAGAAGGGCTTTTCTATATCTAGTTTACTAAGAATTTCTAAAAAGACTAGGAGGTGAATTTTGTCATATCTCTTTTTAATACCGATTAAAACTATCATATGGTTTTTCTTTTTTTTTTAAATTATAGTTTAAGTTCTAGGGTACATGTGCACAACGTGCCAGTTTGTTACATATGTATACATGTGCCATGTTGGTGTGCTGCACCCATTAACTCATCATTTACATTAGGTGTATCCTAATGCTATCCCTCCCCCAACCATCCCCACAATAGGACGCGGTGTGTGATGATCCCCTTCCTGTGTCCAAGTGATCTTATTGTTCAGTTCCCACCTATGAGTGAGAACATGCGGTATTTGGTTTTCTGTTCTTGCGATAGTTTGCTGAGAATGATGGTTTCCAGCTGCATCCATGTCCTTACAAAGGACACAAACTCATCCATTTTTATGGCTGCACAGTATTCCATGGTGTATATGTGCCACATTTTCTTAATCCAGTCTCTCACTGATGGACATTTGGGTGGATTTCAAGTCTTTGCTATTGTGAATAGTGCCGCAATAAACATACGTGTGCATGTGTCTTTATAGCAGCATGACTTATAATCCTCTGGGTATATACCCAGTAATGGGATGGCTGGGTCAACTGGTATTTCTAGTTCTAGATCCTTGAGGAATTGCCATACTGTTTTCCACAATGGCTGAACTAGTTTACAGTCCCACCAACAGTGTAAAAGCATTCCCATTTCTCCACATCCTCTCCAGCACCTGTTGTTTCCTGATTTTTTAATGATTGCCACTCTAACTGGTGTGAGATGGTATCTCACTGTGGTTTTGATTTGCATTTCTCTGATGGCTAGTGATGATGAGCATTTTTTCATGTGTCTGTTGGCTGTATGAATGTCTTCTTTTGAGAAATGTCTGTTCATATCCTTTGCCCACTTTTTGATGGGGTTGTTTTTTTCTTGTAAATTTGTTTGAGTTCTTTGTAGATTCTGGATATTAGCCCTTTGTCAGATGCGTAGATTGCAAAAATTTTCTCCCATTCTGTAGGTTGCCTGTTCACTCTGATGGTAGTTTCTTTTGCTTGTTTAATTAGATCCCATTTGTCAATTTTGGCTTTTGTTGCCATTGCTTTTGGTGTTTTAGACATGAAGTCCTTGCCCATGCCTATGTCCTGAATGGTATTACCTAGGTTTTCTTCCAGGGTTTTCATGGTTTTAGGTCTAACATTTAAGTCTCTAATCCATCTTGAATTAATTTTTGTATAAGGAGTAAGGAAAGGATCCAGTTTCAGCTTTCTACTTACGGCTAGCCAATTTTCCCAGCACCATTTATTAAACAGGGAATCCTTTCCCCATTTCTTGTCCTTGTCAGGTTTGTCAAAGACCAGATGGCTGTAGAGGCGTGGTACTATTTCTGAGGGCTCTGTTCTGTTCCATTGGTCTATATCTCTGTTTTGTTACCAGTACCATGCTGTTTTGGTTACTGTAGCCTTGTAGTATAGTTTCAAGTCAGGTAGCGTGATGCCTCCAGTTTTGTTCTTTTGGCTTAGGATTGCCTTGGCAATGCAGGGTCTTTTTTGGTTCCATATGAACTTTAAAGCAGTTTTTTCCAATTCTGTGAAGAAAGTCATTGGTAGCTTAATGGGGATGACATTGAATCTATAAATTACCTTGGGCAGTATGGCCATTTTCACAATATTGATTCTTCCTATCCATGGGCACGGTATGTTCTTCCATTTGTTTATGTCCTCTTTTATTTCACTGAGCAGTGGTTTCTAGTTTTCCTTGAAGAGGTCTTTTACATCCCTTGTAAGTTGGATTCCTAGGTATTTTACTCTCTTTGAAGTTATTGTGAATGGAAGTTCATTCATGATTGGGCTCTCTGTTTGTCTGTTACTGGTGTATAAGAATGCTTGTGATTTTTGCACATTAATTTTGTATCCTGAGACTTTGCTGAAGTTGCTTACCAGCTTAAGGAGACTTTGGGCTGAGACAATGGGGTTTTCTAAATATACAATCATGTCATCTGCAAACAGGGACTATTTGACTTCATCTTTTCCTAATTGAATACCCTTGATTTCTTTGTCTTGCCTGATTGTCCTAGCCAGAACTTCCAACACTATGTTGAATAGGAGTGGTGAGAGAGGGCATCCCTGTCTTGTGCCAGTTTTCAAAGGGAATGCTTCCAGTTTTTGCCCATTCAGTATGAATATTGGTTGTGGGTTTGTCATAAATAGCTCTTATTATTTTGAGATATGTTCCATCAATACAAAATTTATTGAGAGTTTTTAGCATGAAGGGCTGTTGAATTTTGTCAAAGGCCTTTTCTGCATCTATTGAGATAATCATGTGGTTTTTGTCTTTGGCTCTGTTTATATGCTGGATTACGTTTATTGATTTGCATATGTTGAACTAGCCTTGCATCCCAGCGATGAAGCCCACTTGATCATGGTGGATAAGTTTTTTGATGTGCTGCTGGATTCGGTTTGCCAGTATTTTATTGAGGATTTTTGCATCAATGTTCATCAGGAATATTGGCCTAAAATTCTCTTTTTTTGCTGTATCGCTGTCAGTCTTTGGTATCAGGATGATGTTGGCCTCATAAAATGAGTTAGGGAGGATTCCCTCTTTTTCTATTGATTGGATTAGTTTCAGAAGGAATGGTACCAACTCCTCCTTGTACCTCCGGTAGAATTAGGCTGTGAATCCGTCTGGTCCTGGACTTTTTTTTGGTTCGTAGGCTATTAATTATTGCCTCGATTTCAGAGCCTGCTATTGGTCTATTCAGGGATTCAACTTCTTCCTCGTTTAGTCTTGGGAGAGTGTGAGTGTCCAGGAAATTATCCATTTCTTCTAGGTTTTCTAGTTTATTTGTGTAGAGGTGTTTACAGTATTCTCTGATGGTAGTTTGTATTTCTGTGGGGTCGGTGGTGATATCCCCTTTATCATTTTTTATTGCATCTATTTGATTCTTCTCTCTTTTCTTCTTAGTCTTGCTAGCGGTCTATCAATCTTGTTGAACTTTTCATAAAACCAGCTCCTGGATTCATTGATTTTTTGAAGGGTTTTTTGTGTCTCTATCTCTTTCAGTTCTGCTCTGATCTTAGTTATTTCTTGCCTTCTGCTAGCTTTTGAATGTGTTTGCTCTTGCTTCTCTAGTTCTTTTCATTGTGATGTTAGGGTGTCAATTTTAGATCTTTCCTGCTTTCTCTTGTGGGCATTTAGTGCTATAAATTTCCCTCTACACACTGCTTTAAATGTGTCCCAGAGATTCTGGTATGTTGTATCTTGTTCTCATTGGTTTCAAAGAACATCTTTATTTCTGCCTTCATTTCGTTATGTACCCAGTAGTCATTCAGGAGCAGGTTGTTCAGTTTCCACGTAGTTGAGCGGTTTTGATTGAGTTTCTTAGTCCTGAGTTCTAGTTTCATTGCACTGTGGTCTGAAAGACAGTTTTTTATAATTTCTGTTCTTGTACATTTGCTGAGGAGTGCTTTACTTCCAACTATGTGGTCAATTTTGGAGTAAGTGTGATGTGGTGCTGAGAAGAATGTATATTCTGTTGATTTGGGGTAGAGAATTCTGTAGATGTCTATTAGGTCTGCTTGGTGCAGAGTTGAGTTCAATTCTTGGATATCCTTGTTAACTTTCTGTCTCGTTGATCTGTCTAATGTTGACAGTGGCGTGTTAAAGTCTCCCATTATTATTGCATGGGAGTCTAAGTCTCTTTGTAAGTCTCTAAGGACTTGCTTTATGAATCTGAGTGCTCCTGTATTGGGTGCATATATATTTAGGATAGTTAGCTCTTCCTGATGAATTGATCCCTTTACCATTATGTAATGGCCTTCTTTGTCTCTTTTGATCTTTGATGGTTTAAAGTCTGTTTTATCAGAGACTAGGATTGCAACCACTGCTTTTCTTTGTTTTCCATTTGCTTGGTAGATCTTCCTCCATTCCTTTATTTTGAGCCTATATGTGTCTCTGCATGTGAGATGGGTCTCCTGAATACAGCAAACTGATGGGTCTTGACTCTTTATCCAATTTGCCAGTCTGTGTCTTTTAATTGGACCATTTAGTCCATTTACATTTAAGGTTAATATTGTTATGTGTGAACTTGATCCTGTCATTATGATGTTAGCTGGTTATTTTGCTCATTATTTGATGCAGTTTCTTCCTAGCATTGATGGACTTTACATTTTGACATGTTTTTGCAATGGCTGGTACCTGTTGTTCCTTTCCACGTTTAGTGCTTCCTTCAGGATCTCTTGTAGCGCAGGCCTGGTGGTGACAAAATCTCTAAGCATTTGCTTGTCTGTAAAGGATTTTATTTCTCCTTCACTTGTGAAACTTAGTTTGGCTGGATATGAAATTCTGGGTTGAAAATTCTTTTCTTTAAGAATGTTGAATATTGGCCCCCACTCTCTTCTGACTTGGAGAGTTTCTGCCGAGAGATCTGCTGTTAGTCTGATTGGCTTCCCTTTGTGTGTAACCCTTCGTGTGTAGCCTCAGCCTCCCAAAGTGCTGGGATTTATTAAAGTCTTTTTATTTCCCTTTAATTAATCAGTTAAGGATTGGGATGGTATGTTCTAGTCTCCATAACAAATGTATTTCTCAGACCTCTCCCCACACTACCAGAAGCTTTCAATGCTCTGGAATTTGATGATTGACAGTTGCACCTACTATATTTTCACTATAGGTATATTTTTTAGTAACATAAAATTATTGCCTTTATTCCATTTTAATGCTTCTCTCCTTAAATTCTCTTTTCTCTGAAATTGATATTGTAAGCACCAGTATTACAGGGTTTGTATGATATACTTCTGACTGTTCTTTAACTTTTACCTTTTAAGTAATCTAGAAAAATTTCATTTCTCTTTCTATATATGTATATATGGGCATAGTGTATAAATGTATGTGAATGAATTGGCATATATAAATGTATATGCAAATATAAATATATATACATACATAGATATATACATACATGTATTTATTATGTACATATGTAAACTACATATATCTTTGTAGTATATAATTCTATCTTCATTTCATAGTCCTATATATTCTAACATTTTTAAGAGTCTCAGTTTTTAACTCAACCTTTTAAACTCTTCTGGTATTTGTGAATGTTTATCTTACTGGGATTAGCCTTTTTCTTTAATGTTAAGTCTTATCTAAGATATTTTTGGACTATTAGCTTTACAGGCATTTTATTTTCCTTTTCCTTATAATTAAAAGATATCATGATAGGTACAAATGGGAATGGTAGAAAGACTTCAAAAACAGGAGAAGATGGACAACTTCTACAGGCATCCACCTATCTCTTCTTCAATGAGTTTTCTAGTCCACTTACCTCCAAAAACCATCCTGGGAGTCAAAATCCCCAGGAATCATAACCATGCTACACTTGGGCACAACTGAATGATACACCTGATTTCTCTTATTATTCAGCCTGTATAAGAAACTATGTTTTCAAATCTATGGTCAGTTCCTTTCAGGTTAAGCAAATTCAGACAACCACCTGGCACCTTATTCAATTTAAAGCTGATTATCAACAAATTTTAAGCTGCCTTAAATGTTATATGTATCACTCTGCTTTTCTCTAGATTCCATTAAGCCTCTGATATGAAAACACGAGATACAAAGTCCCTAGGGATTTTCTGTACCCCAAAATGTTTAAAAGTTCTCTCTCTGGTAAGCTCTAATCTTTGCTCTCTTGTTTACTTTTATCAGCTTGAGGATTAGTCTGAAGGTAGAGTTCTCTCAACTTTTTAAGCATCCACTGTTTACATCTCTTTACAAATTTAGTGGTTTACAAGACTAGACAGTTTACTTGATTAATGACAAACCTGAGCTTCTCAGGTTCCTCTACAAGCAGCAAAGCAGGTTCTTAGGCACAACTCTTCTGTGGGTGACCACAGTTCCTCACTGACAAGAAAACTCAAAGCTATTTGAGACTTTGGTTGACACAGTCACAAATTATTTGATTAGATGAAAAAATTAGAATGAAAGTAACATTAGACACACCTGCCTTATTTTGGGATGGAGGTGGGTGGGGTTGGAGGGAAGCTATTGTTGTATGTATCTCCCTGCTTTTCTTTCTCAGTCCCTCAAATACACTAAAACAACTCTGAGCACTATTTAATCTTTATTTGATCATTTAAAAGGATGTTCTGAGATCATGGATCGCTACTATAGGTATACCCAGAATCTGGTGCTAGAGAAAAATAAATGTGTAAGAGCTAACTGTCACGATGATGACCTAGTAAGGCAAAATGGATGCAAAAATTCAGACTTTTTTTGTATTTCAAGTCACATAAATTAATAGTAATTAAGTAAATTATAGATGAAACTAAAGTCATGCACACATACATCAGCTGAAAACAACAGGAAAGGACTCAGACTGTTTTTTGTATATTTGCTCAATGTTTTGAGAAGAAGCTAGAATACTAACTGAGTTTTTATATCTATAAAGAAGAAAGAAAACTAAAATGAAGCCTGTTGGTAGGTTCATACCATTGTCATACATTCTAGGGGAGAAGGTAGTAAATAAAGTTTCTGCAACCATGAGTGATGCTTAGAGGAAAATTAAGTCACTGAATGATGCCAGGACTGATTATTCTACTGAACTTTAAAAGCAAGAGATTGCAGTCTCTGAGTCCAAAGTGGTTTCAGATGAACTGCCACAGTTGTGGTTTACTCTTGAAACTATAACCTATCAAATTAGAAGCAGGCAAGGCCTATGCTCTTAACGGTTCCACTTTCTACTGTCCCAGTTAAGTTATGTCTACAAGCCCAGTGTATTTTTTTTCAGTTAAACTGTTATTTGGATGAGTAGAATATAAAAGCTACTCTGTTATGTTGGCCAGAGAAGATTTTTGTTATGATATAAAGCTTAACGAAGTTGCCAGTCTTATGTTTATTGTACATATGAAGACTTTCACTGTAACTATTTTTATCAACTTCTGATATTTTATTATTCTGGTTACCAGTATGTAATACATAACTATAAAGAAGAAGTGTACAGACTGCATGAGTACCCAAGCTTTTTCTACCCTGCATCTCCAGATATTTTATTGACTTTAGAACCCTGCTGACCCCCATTTTTCTAGGTCTACAGTAGCCTGCTATTATAGAGCTACAAAACGTTCCGTTTCTTCTCTTCTTGATTGTGGAATGCCCTTTTAGGAAACAGGTTTGGCTAGCCAAGATTTTCCCATCAAAACTGAAAAGTTAGCTGCTCAATTTTACTAATGCTTTATGTATTATGCTTTATTCCTTAATGAACCTTACTCAGTGGCCGTTTTTATAATATAAAAATATTTAAAAAATAAAGCATAAACAGTATTTGCTCTTTAAGTAATGCATCATAAGTGAAACCATGCCACTAAACAACCATATCCTGTTTGGGCAATGATGACATCAGAAATACATGTTTATCATCTGCTTTGGACAACTTAGCATGTTTTTGGCCCAAGGCAAAGTTGAACTAAAACCATTTGCAGTTGTCCCAAACCAAGATAACCACACATTGCTAAAGTAATTGATACCTAAAAGAACACTGCCTTTAGATCACAGTGCATGATCTAAGCATGCTAATTCTTTAAAGGTTGTTGAAGTTTATAAAGCATATATATATCTACTGGACCTCCTCCAAAGTTTAACATAAAATAATTATATTTTCAGCATGCATAGAAACTATAATAAACTTGGCACTTAGCACAATCTTTCGTAATTCTGAAATTACTTCTCTTGCCCAACTGAAAGAGAAGGGGAAAATGGAGATTCCTTATATGTGAAAGTATGATAATAGCAATATGAACTGTGAAAATACTGTCTTGTAATTTGGAAGGCACTGAAATGAAACAAACCATTTTACTTTAATTTTTTCCTTTAGTGTTTAAAGAAATAATAATTTTATGTATAGATAGCTAAGGTAAATAGAAGACATATAATTTTCAAATTAATTGTTAAGACATATCCAGGGAATCCAAATAAATGTCACGAACTTTGTCTTGCAGTGATATAAAGCATGTAATTGGCCTGGGTACTACCCTAGCTAGTAAGTCCAATCACAGTCTGCAACTATAGCCAGAAGAATAGCTCTTCACACTATATATGCCAACATAAAAGCAATATGAATTAGTTTTGTTTACAAATAAAACTGGATGATTTGAAACAAAAAAGGTAAATATTTAATTAGAAACGAGCTTAATAAAATAAAATCAGTAAATGTCAGATCCAGAATAGGGAAACCTACTCATTTTCAAAAAAAAGGAAATAAGGAAAGGAAAACAGAAGTCATTTTCCAAAGTTGATGCTGAAGGTAGATCTGACTCCCACTTCAGGGATGATCATGATCCTCTGCACATCACTACTGTCAGACATAAAACCACTGACTTAGAGATTTCAGACAACATTTAAAGAACATGAGAATAGAACCAAATAGCATAGGCACTACAGTGGTTGTTCTATTTCTGTAAAAAGGGAAGAATGTACTATACCTCCATTCTTTCTTGTTTAACTTCATCAACTTCGTCATCTTCAAACATTGCTAAAAGTTCTCCTGTCTGGTCAATAGAGTTGAGGAAGTCCTGAGCAATTTTTTGTCTTTTGTTCGTATTATTGCTGCCACTCAATTTGTCTTCATGAAGTCAAGGGAAAGAAAAAAAGAAATGTTCTCAATAGGTTTACATTGGCACTAATTATTACATGTATTAAATATAGTACCAAATTCAGAATTGGAATTCTCTGAAAATAATCTTAAAAAAAATTCTTGCATCTAAAATAAAAGTCATACAGAATTAAATCATTTATTCATGTCACAAATTGGACTGAGAGGATAGAACCAAATGATCAATTACCAAAATAAGTGTGAAAGGGCTAATTAAATCCCTTATAAAAAGCAGAGAGTGGTGTGCTCAGATTTGGAAAAAGAATATTGCTCTACGGTTAAACACCTCTGAAATGAAATGACAATACAAAAAATGATGAGTAAGGATATGCTAGGCAAATACAAGCTAAGAAAGCAGAACTGGTAACATTAACATTAGAAAATACAGTTCTGTAATCCCAGCACTTTGGGAGGCCGAGACGGGCGGATCACGAGGTCAGGAGATCGAGACCATCCTGGCTAACACGGTGAAACCCCGTCTCTACTAAAAAATACAAAAAAAAAAAAAAAAAACTAGCCGGGCGAGGTGGCGGGCGCCTGTAGTCCCAGCTACTCGGGAGGCTGAGGCAGGAGAATGGCGTAAACCCGGGAGGCGGAGCTTGCAGTGAGCTGAGATCCGGCCACTGCACTCCAGCCTGGGCGACAGAGCTAGACTCCATCTCAAAAAAAAAAAAAAAAAAAAAAAAAAAGAAAATACAAAAATACAGTTCAAGACCAAAAACACTAAAGGAGGCAGGGTGAAATAGTATCTAATAATAAAAGGAATTTTAAATAGCCATAAACTTTTATGTACCAAAATAATAGCAAAATGAATAACACAATGGAAATCTTAATAAAAAGCACAATTACTGTGAGATATCCGAATATAGTTTTCAAAATTTGACAACTTAAGGTTACAGAAGACTTAAAAAATATTTATCTCTAAGCACATTAACAACTATATACATATAAGAATCTATATTATTCTCTTAGGTCCATAGATCATTTTTCTTCATTTTTATCATTTCTTTTAAATTTCTACATCAAAAAGTTGTGTAAATATCTATAAATTAAAATATATTAAAATGATACCACATATCATTTTTGCTTGATTACTCTTTCCCATTTCCTTCCCTTTTATATGATCAAACTCCAACTAAAGATCCTGTAACTCATATTACTACTACCCAATATGTATTCTCCATGCTCATATATCCATAAAAATACATTCATTTATAGAGCTGTTTTATTCATTTATGCTTTTTAGAAAAGGGTTCTTATGATATTCCTTCTATTTCTTTCTTGTCTTGCACTTCATGTTTCTTTGTCAATTATGGAGAAAAATTCCTCCAAGTCAACGGTAGAGCCCTGATTCTTTAATGGTTGTGTAATATTTGACAGTATATACGCACCACAGCTTTCCAGCCAATCCCCTATTGATGGGCATAAACTTTGTTTCAGGTTTTTGCTACCCCAGGGAAATGCTGTAATAAACATCCCATCCATATGGCATTTTGTGTGGTTGGCTTAATGTTTATGGCATAGATTCACAAGGATGGAACTACTGAGTTAAAAGGTACAAACATTTTAATGGAGGTTAAGAGATTGTTTACCAGTGCATTAACCCTTCAAGTTTCCAAGAGTAATGAGGAATGCTTTTCCTCTCCATGAGAAAAGTCTAATAAATGTAAAGTGATATGTCATTGTGATTAAAATATTTAATTTCCCTAATGAATCTAAATATTTTTTCCCATATGTTTGCCAGCTATCTGAATAAGTCTTTCTGTTAATTGTCTATTTTTATCCTTTGCCCATTTTCAACTGGGTTGTCTTTTTCTTAACAATTTAAAGGGCTCTTTTATATTACCCCTTTGTTATCTGAGTTAAAAATGTTTATCCTAGTCTTTCACTTGCCTATGAATTTTAAAGCATCCTTTGCCATTAAAAAATTTAAAATTTGCCAGGTATAGTGGCTCACGCCTGTAATCCCAGCACTTTGGGAGGCCGAGGCAGGCAGATCACCTGAGGTCAGGAGTTTGAGACCAGCCTGACCAACATGAAGAAACCCCATCTCTACTAAAAATACAAAATTAGCCGGGCGTGGTGGCACATGCCTGTAATCCCAGCTACTTGGGAGGCTGAGGCAGGAGAATTGCTTGAACCCAGGAGACGGAGGCAGCAGTGAGCCGAGATCGCTCCATTGCACTCCAGCCTGGGCAACAAGAGCAAAACTCCATCTCAAAAAAATAAATAAATACATAAATAAAAAATTTCTATATTGTCAAATAAGTTCATCTTTTTTTCTTATAACTTTTGTTTGAGATGACTTCTCTCCACTCACACAGATGGAATGGATCCTATCAGATATCTATTCTTATTTAAATCTGTAAAGGTTCACTTTGTGGCCAATTTTACAATTAAGTTTTGTAAATGTTCTGTAGATATACTGAAAAAAAATTCATAGACATTCTATTCCAGATAAATACAGGTCTAAGCATATCTTGCTATTTTGCTGATTTACTATTTAGTGCTTATGGGTCTATTATGTTAAAAATTGTGTCTTCTATAATTATTCCTCTTTATCCTGTTTTATTATTATTATTATCCTTCTATAAAACATTCCTCTTTACCCTGTTTGGGCTTTTAATGTTAAATTATAGCTTGCATGATGCTAATATTGCCACTTCTGCTTTCTTTGCATTTGTGTATGCATTTATCTACCATTTATTTGTTCATCCCATTATTTATAATCCTTCTTTATCTTCAAGTTTTATTTTTGTGGTTGTTTATAATCTGTCTCAATGTAAGAATTTAATCCATTTCATAATTAGTGCAATGACCAATATATTTCATTTTTATTATTTTCTCTTGCTTTATGTTTGGTATTTATTTCATATTCTTGTTTTTTCCTTTTCTTCATTTTTAGTGATTTGGCCACGTTGACAGTCCCTCCATGTCTTCTCATTGTTAATTTGAAATCGTAATATACTTTTCTATTCTGTTAATGTTTACCATCCCTTTTTCCATTTTCTTTAATGTTTACCTCGCTCTTTTCTGGTTGGACACATTGCTTGAACATATTTTAAATGACAGTTTGCATTATTATTTAAAACAAGGTATCAATTATACCCCTACCAAGAGGTAACGTTTTCCCAATAAATCAACTTTTTCTTCTAATATTTCCCCCTTTCCAGTATCAAGAGACCTTCAGAACACTTTCATTTTCCCTATCTCAAGTGATCCATCCGCTTCAGCCTCTTAAAGTGCTGGGATTACTTATAGGCATGATTTAAGTATCTTTTCCAGTGTCTATTGTCCATTAGTCAATCTTCTTTGTAGAAATGTCTATTCAGACCCTTTGCCCATTTTTAAATTGGGTCATCTGTCTTTTTATTGTTGAGTTGTACCTATTCTTGATATATTCTATACAAAAGTACCCTATCAGATATATAAGAAAAATTTTCTCCTATTCTGTGGTTTGTCTTTTCACTTTCTTGATGTTGCTCTTTGAAACATAAAAGTTTTAAAATTAATCAGTTAATTTATTGGTCATTGTTTTGACTCTGAAACAATTGATCAAGTCCAATTTTTCTATTTTTTTTCTTTTGCTGTTTGTGCTTTTGGTGTCATACATTCAGAATGCTTTGCCTCATCCAAAGTCATCAACATTTATTCCTGTATTTCTTTTTAAGAATTTTATAGGTTTGAGCCCTTATATTTAGGTCTATGACCCATATTGGGTTAACTTTGTGTACTGTGTTGTTGTAGGTGTCCAAATTCTTTCTTTTGTATGTGGATATCCAGTTGCTCCAACAGTATTCGTCAAAATGGCTATGTTTTCCCTATCAAATTCTCTTGAAAGTCTTGTCAATATCGATTGACCCTAAATGCTTATTACTGAACTCTCATTCCACTCCATTTCATTGACGAATATGTCTACCCTTATGCCAGTACTGCTCTATTATAATTATTGTAGCTTTATGGTAAGTTTTGAAATCAGTAAGCATGAGTCCTCTGACTTTATTCTTTGTTAAGATTGTTCTAGGTATTCTAGTTCCTTCATGATCTAGATGAGTCATTTCCATGTCAGAATCTGGCATTTCTATATGATTGGTAGAATCAGCGTAGTCATGATTTGTAGAATCAGTGTATTCATTTCTACAGAAAAGCAGATGAAATCTGTAGGCCAAGTTGGAGAGTATTAACATTTTGATAATATTCAATGTTCCATTCCATAAACATAGGATGTCTTTCCATTACCATCTAGGCCTTATTTCAACAATATTTTATAGTTTTCAGTACATAAATCTTGTAAGTCTTTAGTAATTTTATTCCAAAATATTTTCTTTTTGATGCTATTGTAAATGGCATTGTTTTCTTAATTTCATTTTTGAGCTGTTCATTGCTGATATATTAAAATATGCTTGATTTTTGTATATTTCTCTTCTATCCAGCAAACACAGCAAACCAGTCTATTAGTTGTAATAGTTTTTATTGATTTCTTAGAATTTTCTATACACAAAATTATGTCATCTATAAACAGAGATAGTTTAACTTTTTTTTTTTTCTAATCTGGATGCCCTTCACTTCTCTTTCTGACTAAACACCGGGCTAAAACCTTCAGTACAATATTACATGTAAGGGCATGAATGGACATCTTTGTCTTGTTCCTGATTTTGTAAGGGAAAGCATACAGTCTTTTACCATTAAGTATGATGTCAGGTGTGGGTTTTCCATATATGTCTGTCTTAGCTCAGGCTGCTACAACAAATACATCATAAACTGGGAGGCTTAAACAACAAACATTTCTCACAGTTCTGGAGGTTTGGAAATCTAAAATCGAGGTGCCAGTAGATTTAGTGTCTGGTGAAGGCCTGCTTCATGACTTACAGATGACCATGACCTTGTTGTATCCACATATGGCAGACAGCAGAAACAGAGGAAACAACCTTTCTTGTGTTGCTTCTCAAAAGTGCCCTAATCAAAAAGGTTCCATCCTTATGACCTAATTATTAATACTTCCCACAATTCTCACCTCCAAATACTACCACACTGGGAATTAGGCTTCAACATACATATTTAGAGGGTAAGAAGGGACACAAACATTTAGTCCATGCAATCACCTTTATCAAGTTAAAGAGGTTTCCTTTTCTTCCTAGTTTGTTGAATGTTCCTTTCATTTAAAACTTTTAGAATTTTGTTAAATGCTTTTCTTACATTTATTGAGGTAATCATGTGATTTTTCTCCTTTATTCTATTAATCTGATGCATTACTTGAATTGTTTTCTACGTTTAAAACAACCTATATCCCTGTGATAAGTCCCATTTGGTCATGGTTTTAATCCTTTCTATATTTGCTGAATTCAGTTTAATGGCATTCTGTTGAAGATTTTTGCATCTGTATTTAAAAAGATACCAATCCGTGTTTTTTTTTTCTTGTGATATCTTTGTCTGGTTTTCTTATCAGGCTCAATCTTTATTACCTTTATAGAATTAGTTGGGAAATAATTGGTATTCTTCTTTAAATATTTGGTGGAATTCAACAGTGAAATAACCTGTGACTGAGCTTTTCTCTGTGGAAATTTTTAACTTACCAATTTAACCTTTGGCTATTGTCCTGTTCAGATATTCCATTCCTTCTTGATTCAGTTTCAGTGGTTTGTGTCTTTATAGTAGACCAACTATATATTTATATAGTTTGTTACAGTAACCATTTGATTTGCCACTTCTGATTCTTTTCATTTCTTTCTATAACTTGAGGTGCCATTTCCTTACCCCAGTACAGCATTATTACCACTTACATAATTCGTGTTGTTACTGTCAAATATATTATATTTCCAAATGTTACAGACCCAACATCACAATTTTTATATACATATTGTTTTATACAGTTGCTTTATAAATCAGTTTTAAAAAGGAAAGGAAATATACAATTATACTATCTCTTATATTTATGTACTTAATTATCTTTGTAAATGTGTGGATTCAAATTATTTGGTGCAGCTTGCTTTTAGCCTTAAAAACTTGTCTTATATGGGTCTGACAGTAAGAAATTTGCCTGGTTTTTGTTTATCTGGGAATGTATTTTGCATTCATTTTTGAAAGATAATTTTGCTGGATATAAGTTTCTCGGTGGACAGTTTTTTTCTTTCAGCACTTTGAATATATCATCCCACTGCCTTTTGATCTCTATTGTTGATTAGAAGTCAGCCATCAATATTGTCAGGGTCCCCTTGTATATGCTTTTCTCTTGTGACTTTCATGATTTTTTGTCTGTTTTTGTCTTACCACATTTTTGGTAAAAGCGTCTTAGTATAGATTTCTTTATGTTTATCTTAATTGGAGCTTGTTCATATGCTTGAATTAGCAGACTGGTAGTTTTCATCAAATTTGGGATGTTTTCAGTCATTATTTCTTTGAATATTTTTCTACTCCTTTTTCTCTCATCTTCTGATACTCTCATTACGTGTATTTTGAACACTTAATGGTACCCTACATTTCTCTGAAGCTGTTAATTTTTCTTTGTTATTTTTTCACTTTTTCTTCAGATTGTATACTCTTTAATGATGCCTTTAAGTTCAGATTCTTTCTTCTGTCAGCTGAAAACAACTATTGAGCCCTTCTGAATTTTTTCATTTCAGTAATTGTATTCTTGAACTCCATAATTTCTATTTTTTAAAATAAATTGTTTTTATTGATATTCTTCACTTTGTGAGACACTATTATATCAGATCTTCCTTTTTAAAAATTTTATTTCCTTTAGTTATTTGAACACATACATAATAGCTGCTTTGATGTTTTTGTCTCCTAAGTCCAACATCTGGGACCCCAAAAGGCAGTTTCTATTGTCTACTTTTTTTTTGGTCTCCTTTTTATGGATAACACTTATCTATTACTTGGCATATCTAGTATTTTGCTGCTGTTGTTGAAAATGGACACTTGAGATAATATAGTGTAGCAAATCTAGATAATTCCCTCCCCTTCCTGGGGCTTGTCATTATTTATTTCACGACTTGACTGAACTAGTACAATGAAGTCTCTTCCCTTGCAGTATGCAGCCTCTGATGTTCTTCAGAGGGTGCAGCCTTGAGTATGCAAACAATCTCTTCCATAACTACAGATGACTGTAGTTTTAGTCAGGGTGTCTCTGGCTGTTACCTTCCCTGATCTCCCCATTAAGTTTCTGGCTGTTCTGCCTCTACTGATATCACATACAGCTGTTAGCCACCACTAATTGCCAGCTGTTTGCTCCACTGTTTCTGATAATACCCTTGGGCATAAATTGCTCCAGAAATGGATTGATCTAAATAATGTTGGTCCCCTTTGAAATATTGTCAGTCTTTAAGTTTTGCTCTGACTGCAGGAGGTCTCTTTTTAACTATCTCTTTCTCTTGTTTTCTTTGTTTAACATCTAGGTGACCCACTGTTTTGCTTTTTGCTACCAGTATCACAGAGCTACCAGTCCCCTCTTAATCACTCATCACCAGGATCTTCATTGTTGTTGTTGCTGTTGTTTTTACAACGAAGTTAGGTATGAACTTCTACATACTCTGTTCCAAGCAGTGATGTGGAAGAGCTGCAGAGCTTTCTGCTCCAAAGGTCTGAGTTGAACCTCTGTACCACGGTACTGAAACTGAGGGTGGACCTGAAATTAGCTTCTCCTGGAAAGGCTTCTCTGTATCTGAGAATGGGGATCTGGAAAGGGAAGCAACCCCTAGTCTTCTAGGCTTGTCTATTCTGGTATGTAGCTTTGCTCCCTATGAGAGGTAGGGTGGTGGCAATGAGAGCCCAGTATTCTCAGCCCACCATGTCTGAGGTAAAGCTTTTATCCTATGAGTTGAGGTTAAGTGTGAAAAGGGAGCCCCAGTCATCTTAGCTGTGCCTGCCTAGAAAAAAGCTTTTGCAACATGGGGCTGGGGGAGATGAGAGATGACTACCTCTTGCCCCTTCTGGGGTAAAACTGTTGCCCTAGAATAAGAACTGGAGGGGCCAGCTATACTCACTCAGAATAGAGCTTCTGTCACACTGAGTTAAGATGGCAGAATGCTGGAGAGTGATCATGTGAGCAGGTCATGGTTTAAATGAAAGACTCTCATACTGTTCTTAACAAGATTTAGTTGATCTTGAATATGTGTTGCCCTGCTTGCTGTATGTGCTTAGGACAATTTCTAGAGACTTTAAATGATTATTTCAAAAAAATTTTACCAGTTAAATGTGTTTCACTGGGGAGAGACTCTGCCATGCTCCTTACATAGCCATTTCAGAAGTCCCACCTCAAGATTAGATGTGTTCCACCTGAATATTTTACTTAATTAATTTATTTATTTTTGAGAAGGAGTCTCGCTCTGTCGCCCAGGTTGGAGTGCAGTGGCGCAATCTCGGCTCACTGCAAGCTCCGCCTCCTGGGTTCATGCCATTCTCCTGCCTCAGCCTCCCAAGTAGCTGGGACTGCAGGTGGCTGCCACAATGCCCGGCTAATTTTTTGTATTTTTAGTAGAGATGAGGTTTCACCGTGTTAGCCAGGATGGTCTCGATCTCCTGACCTCGTGATCCGCCTGCCTCGGCCTCCAAAAGTGCTGGGATTACACGTGTGGGCCACCACACCCGGCCTGAATATTTTATCTTATAATTTCTATCAACTGTTTTTTTTAAAGTTTTAGTGTGCTTTTTATAAGACACACAAAATTAGAACATACAAATGAAGATAAGGAGGGAAGATTTAAAATGAATGAGAGGACATCAAACTAATATGATGGCTTAGCAAAACTGAGTATTACTCTGACCACCCTGAGCTTTGCGGTATCTGAAGCACGGTGTTAACTGCTATCATTTATTCAGTGGCAGGCATGTATCAAGTGCTTTTCATATATTATGCTAAACTCTCCTAAGCACTCCACATGTTACACATGTTATATGATTTCCCTCCATATACATGAGGAAACTGATCCTTCAAGGTCACACACAGAAAGCAGAGAACTGGTATTGATTGGAATTCAGGTCTGTTTTACTCTAAGTCTGTATTCACTAAGCGCTCCATAAAAAGAAACATTTCAATTCATCTGCAGAACTATTTTTCAAGAATTAGATTCTATAAGAAATGTAGTAATATTAAATAGGTAACACGGTATAATACATTTTATCAAAAATATATACTTTTGCAAGGGCATTCCACTTGATTTGCTGACAGGAAACAAAATTAACTAGTTCTTGAGAATAGCTACACTGGAATTGCATAAATGTGTTACCAGCACACGTGTCATAAGCTAAAATTTTAGTTTTGTGTTTTGATTTGGTTACCTTCGAGAAGATCATCCTCATCGATGCCTTTGACAATCTTTGATTTGTAGTCTCGGATAAACATGTATTTTAGCAATCTTCTAAGTTTTTTCTATTAAAAATATAAAACAAATAAATAAGAAAACCTATACATATATTCATTTACTGATTAAAGACTACTATAACAAAATTTAATAAACTTGTACCTCATGATATCAGAGAAAATAAAGTAATCCTTAGCATACTGCTATGACATAAAAAGGTGGTCATCAAACACAAAGGCTAAAATACAAGTCTTTTCAAAAGCATTTTTCATTTACACATATCCGGATGTTCCAGAATCACAATAGTCACACACTGCTTAATGATGGGGATCAAGAAATGCATCCTCGCGAGACTTCATCGTTTTGTGAACATTACAGAATACACTTACACAAACCTAGATGGAACAGTCTAATGTACACCTAGGCTACATGGTGCGGCCTATTGTTCATGGGCTACAAACCTGTATGCAAGGGTAAGAAAATGGTAAGTATTTGTATATCTAAATATAGAAAAATTAGTTAAAATACCATGTAAATGACAAAAAGCAATACATCTGTAGAGTGCATATACCATGAATGAAGCTTGCAGGATCTGAAGTTGCTCTGGTTGAGTCCATGAATGAGTGGCAAGTGAATTTGAGGGCCTAGGACATTACTGCATGCTATTGCAGACTTTATTTTTAAAAAAAGCTGTACACTTAGGCTACACTATATTTAAAATTTTTCTTTCTTCAATAATAAATGTGCCTTAGCTTCCTTACTGTAACTATTTTCCTTTATAGACTTAATTTAAAAATTTTGACTCTTATAGTAATACTTAGCTTAAAACACAAACACCTTCTACAATTGTACAAAAACATTTTTCCTTTATATCCTTATTCTATAAACTTTTTTTTACTTTTAAATTTCTTTTAGCTTTTTAAACTTCTTTGTTAAAAACTAAGATGTGTGTGTACACACACACACACACACACACACACACACACTAGCCTAGGCCTACACAGGGTCAGGATTGTCAATATCACTGTCTTCTACCTCCACATCTTGTCCCACTGAAAAGTCTTCAAGGGCAGTAGCATGCATGGAACTGTCAGTTCCTTTGATAACTGCTTTTTTATTGGAATACCTCATGAAGGAACAACCTCAGGTGGTTTACAGTTAAGTGTTTTTTGCAAGTAGTACACTCTAAAATAATGATGAAGAGTATTATAAATACATAAACAAGTAACAGTCATTTATTATCTTTATCAAGTATTATGTACTATACATAATTTTATGTGCTAGGCTTTTATACGATCAGTAGTGTAGCAGGTATACACCAGCACTACCGCAAAGTTGAGTCATGAATTGCACTACAATGTTATTATGAAACCTATGACATCACTAGATAATTGGAATTGTTCAGCTCCATTATAATCTTATGGCACTACTGCTGTATTTGCAGTACATTGTTGAAAAAAAGTTCATCATGTGGTACCTGACTGTAATTGCTTTTTTTTTTTTTTTTTTTTTTTTTTGAGACGGAGTCTTGCTCTGCCACCCAGGCTGGAGTGCGATGGCGCCATCTCGGCTCACTGCAAGCTCGGCCTCCTGGGTTCACACCATTCTCCTGTCTCACCCTCCCGAGTAGCTGGGACTACAGGCACCCGCCACCATGCCCGGCTAATTTTTTGTATTTTTTTTTAGTAGAGACAGGGTTTCACCATGTTAGCCAGGATGGTCTCGATCTCCTGACCTCATGATCTGCCCACGTCAGCCTCCCAAAGTGCTGGGATTACAGGCGTGAGCCACCAAACCCGACTTGCTTTTTAAAATCTTATAAAAAGTTTTAGGCTGTGTGTGGTGGCTCACACCTGAATTTCAGCACTTTGGGAGGCTGAGGCAGGTAAATCATGAGGTCAGGAGATGCAGACCATCTTGGCCAACATGGTGAAACCCTGTCTCTACTGAAAATACAAAAATTAGCTGCATAGTGGCATGCGCCTGTAGCCCCAGCTACTCGGGAGGCTGAGGCAGGAGAAACTCTTGAATCTGAGAGGCAGAGGTTGCAGTGAGCCGAGATGGTTCCACGGCACTCTAGCCTGGTGACAGAGCAAGACTCCGTCTCAAAAAATAAATAAATAAATAAAATAAATGAAGTTCTAATTTTTTTTGAAGACTGTATTATCAGTCTTCATACCAAGCTGACTGTACTTATGCTATAGAATTTGGTGTATACTCAAGATGAAATTTTATTTTAAAAATTTAACTTATAAATACCTAGACAGTGAGTGTATAAAAGCTGTTTAAAAGTCAATAAATTCCTTTTTACTTTTTTTTTATTCTCTGAGAATCTTATCTTTTTGTTAGAAGATTTGGTTTATGTATTATATTTATGGAAAACAATCTGTAAACCCGAAAAACGTAGTTCTATGAAATTCAAAGCTGATGAATGATAGGTGTTAATGGTGGCCTTCTTTAGATTTAGTAGACCATAATACTGCTTAATTTTAAAAGTAACTGATAATCCTTTGTAGCTTGTTGTACGCTTACACTTAGAATGTATTATCACTCGTTCCTGACCTTCAGGTCCAAGATTTCTATTAATAGCTGAAAAATACTGCATTTTACAAAGTTCTTTACATGCACATCATTTGATATCTTCAATACTTTCTTTGCATCTGGTGCCTTGTACCTAAGACTGCCTCACCCTAGGCAGAAACTTGCACTTCAAAAAATCCTACAGTCTCTCCATCTAATCATACAACCTTGACATTTCATGAGTCTTAAAATGCTTCTTCAACTAAATCATAAAGATACCCTATACCAAATCATAATTTTCTTAACAGTGAAGATTTTCCATTTTTTAATATTCTTCATATCATCTAAGAGTTGATTAACTGAAACGTAAAATATTAGAGAATATTTTCGACTACCTACTCATGAAAAATAATTATGACAAAATTAGATACACAAATATCAGCTTAAATATTTTAATACCAGATTTCAAAGAGTAAGAAAGGTAGGTCTTTGTTCAAAAACAGAAATTATGGTATATATTTATCCCATTGAAAATTAATCTTAATTAATTTGCTTTTTTCAATAAGGTAGAGCTACAGACTAAACTTTGTTTTTCAGGCTTAAAAATTTACTCTAGCAAAGTCTATAATCCTGGTAATGCTAATCTGTAAGAAGAGGAGAAAAATAAATATGCCATTCAGTTATATCCCACTTATGACAACAGAACATAGAGTCAATATTTAGTGAGTGCCATGTAGCAATGGAAGTGTCTATACAGATACATAAGGATAAGTGAGGTTTCGCTGTTAACACAGTTTTCATATAAGTGCTTTTGTCCACATAATATCAATTCTTTTGTAAACTCATTTTGTTGTGCAAACTATGAAGACTAAAACATCAGTTCAATAGTTATTATTTTAATTTGAAAGTTATATAACAAGGATATATAGTTTCCACATACAAGTTCAATTAAACACAACATCTGGATTTTAATACAATAAAATTATGTTATATTACCTTATCTTTGCGCATCAAAAACAGAAGATCTTCAGGAGTGATTACCCTTGCTCCCCGCAGTTGAGAAACTTCAGCAGCTTGCTGTAACTAACAATAATGAAAATTCAGAAATTTTTCTCAGTAATATAAATTATATATAGTACAGTCATGATGTCTCTAGAGAGATAAATATACTGAGTTAAAAACCTTTGGGAATAATCCAGCAATCACATTACTGCTTTTAAGAGCAAAATGTCTTATGTTTTTAAGATATAAAACATGCAATTAAATTATGAGCCCACCTGTAACCAATACAATAAACAGAAATCTTTTATTTCTTTCATGCAAGAGAAAAATCATACACAGCTTCCAGAAATGCATTAATGCACCTGAAAATAATTTCATGAAATTTTATCCTTCATACTCATGTGAGCAATGGTTCCACTCAGTATCACTAGTTGAATAAGTATATTATTAATCTGAGCTCCCATGCTGCTCTGATTTGAAATAGGCCCATTCAGAACTTTAAAAGATCAACAAAAACAGTAGCTGTTTCTAATATCCAAAGGAAAAAAAAATACGTTTAGTTTTGGCAAGTCTTCAGTGGGTAAAGGATTCAGTCCATAAATCATAATACTGGACTGCATTAATTTCTTTCCATACTAATCACATGCACACAAAAAGTTAACTGTATCTGGAATGTACAACACAAAACATTACTGCATGAAAAGTTAGATTCCCCCTGAAATGTTCATCTAGCCCCTTATATCTACAAAGTCAAGAATTTTCAGGAATTCTTAAGTCCTAGAAACACAATCTTACTTAAAAATGACCTGGAAAATAAAAGAATGTGAAAGATGATAGTTCTATTTTTTGGCACAGGCAAACTCAATTTCTTATTTTGATTAGTTGGAAGTAACATAAAATATGCCCATCTGAAAAAAATAAAGATGCTACAGAAAACACTACAAAAATGTGTCTGTAACTTCTTCCAAATTTGATCAAATCATACTGATTGCACCAAACCAAGTCTATACAATATGAAATATTATAAAAATATTTACATATAAAAGCTGTTCCTGAATGCATACTTCTTTTAAAGGATAAACCTAACACATATTCTTGAGAACTAATCTTTAAAAATGGACACACTGTTATCTCAACAAATATATGAAATCGAATAGCACATTTGTGCTAAAGAAATTCTGCTTGAATGTTTAATCCATTTTGCTAAGTAAGCTTCAAACCTTCTCTAAATACACAGACTACAAAATAGACTATAAACTTGCTATGTGTCAGCTTTACCACTGAATTTCCTGGATACTGTGGTTGGTATATAAACACAATCCTATCTAAATATAGAAATTTAAATTTAACTGTGAACCATTCAAAAAGAAATGTTGGGGGGGGGGAAGGTTTTTAAAAAGATGATGTTATCTACTCAGAAACTAACAGTTTTCAGCAAGCATGAACATATTTTTCCTAAAAATTGGAAGTGTGAGGGAAATATATGTACACATGCTTTTCAAATAAAAACATTTCTATCACAGTCTAAAATACAGGTAATCAGTGTTGAGAAGAATATGGGCTATATATACATTTGTCTGGAAGCATACAAAGTACATTTATTTTCTTAAATGAAGAACGCTGATCATTTGAAATCTGAAAAACACTATACAGACATATGTAATTTTATACACATTAAGAAAGGATCAGGAGAAATATGTATCCCTAAATAGTTTTCCCAATTAATCAAGAGTTTATGCACACTACATATAAATAATCTCTATTCATAATATTCCCCAAAGTATCAGTTTACAAACATATTAACCAGGATAAGTATGAAAATAGAAAATAAAGACACAGAAGAGTTTGACATTTGGAATCACTGTTTTTTTTTTGTTTTTTTGGTTTTTTTTTTCAGAACCAATACACGACCACTGTAAGGATCTGGAATTTATATCATGGTTGTGCTGTCATATGTAGCAGGAAAAGTTTATCTTTGTTTTTTATTTACCTGATTTTCTAATTTATCTCAACCAACATAATATCCTTACTAGGACTAGTGTTGCTACCACTCCCTAGTCTACCTTGGACCTCTGCCTAGTTAGTATGTCTCTGGAACTGAAAGTATCACTACGTTACCTTACCAAGGCCTGCCTATCCTGGATGTGTCCCAAATCCCAAAATTACCTCTCCCAAACTTTGACCTCCTCTTCTCTACCAAGTGAAGACAGCAATCTTATTAGCTAATTAAAGTAACTCATACACAAGTCATCTACTATCCCCATACCAAAATACTCAAGTCCTGCACTCAGTCCTATGGAACCTGTGTATCCGAAAATTCAGCCCTCCTTATAGAGGAGTTTCACATCTCAGGAATACTATTTTCCATCCATGTTTGGTTGAAAAAAATCCGCATATAAGTGGGCCCATGCAGTTCAAGTTCAAGTTGGTCAAGGGTCAACTGTGTTCTTATGCATTGGTTTACTTCTCCTGAAAATTTCTGCCTACTACCAGAAAGACTAAAGAAAGTTTTCTTTAACAATACAAACTTTAAAAACAGGTGAGCATTAAAAAGTGGGTAAAGGACAAGAAGAGATACTTTTCCAAAGACGACATAGATGTGGCCAACAAGCGTACAAAAAAAAAAGCTCAGTAACACTGATCATTAGAGAAATGCAAATCAAAAGCACAATGAGATACCATCTTACAGCAGTCAGAATGGCTATTATTAAAAAGTCAAAAAAATAACAGATGCTGGCAAGGTTGTGGAGAAAAGGGAACACTTATACACTGTTAATGGGAGTGTAAATTAGTTCAACCATTGTGGAAAGCAGTCTGGCCATTCCTCAGAGCTAAAAGTAGAACTACCATTGGACCCAGCAATCCCATTACTGGGTATATACCCCAGGGGTTATAAATCATCCTACCATAAAGACACATGGACACAAATGTTCACTGCAGTACTATTCACAATAGCAAAGACATGGAATCAACTTAAATGCCCATCAATGACAGATGAAAGAAAATGTGGTAGATATACATCATGGAATATTATGCAACCATAAAAAAGAATGAGATCATGTCTTTTCTGGGAACATGGATGGAGTCGGAGGGTAACTAATGAGGAAACAGAAAACCAAATACTGCATGTTCTCACTTATAAGTGGGAGCTAAATGATGAGAACTTATGAACACAAAAAAGGAAACAGACACTGGGGCCTACTTGAGGGTGGAAGGAGGGAGGAAGGAGAGGAGCAGAAAAGAAAACTCTTGGGTAGTGGGCTTAATTCCTGGGTGATGAAATAATCTGTGTAACAAACCCCTGTGACATGAGTTTACCTAGGTAACAAACCTTCACACATATCCCTGAACCTAAAATAAAAGTTAAAAACAAAACAAAACAAAAAATAGGTGAGCAACTGGGCAGTCCAATTCCACAGATGCATTTAATGTGAAAACAATAGTAGAACTGGGAAACCAATATCACAAATTTTCCTCAAATCTTCAGTATTAACAGCAGTTCAGTTATAGCATTTCTCTTTTTTTCTGATTAATATTACTTCTATTTGTCAAAGTAAACAAAATATAATATTAACTTGTAACAACTTTGTTAGTAAAACATTCCCTAAAATATTAACACTCATGTTTACATTTTAAGTATAATACTTTATCAAGAGGTTGAGAATTAAAAGGTACACTATTACATGTCACCTCAAATATCACATCTATGACCCTATAAATAAATCTGTTCTCAATTTCACATTGCTATCCATGACATTTTTTTTTCTCACTGCATTATATTTTCACCAATTTCTGTTTATTTTGTTGTTTCTTTTTATCTTCTCAGGGTCTTGAATGTGCTATTTCCACCATATTTGTTATACTATAATCTCCCTTAAATATAATGTCTGAATTCTTGCTCTGAGATTTATGATAATTCCCTATTATCTAAATTCAATGTGGTCTTTAAAGCTTGAATGATGCACATATTTTCCCTGCCTTTCCACTAATTATATTTCTTGCTTCTCTCTCATATAATTCTACATTTAGGCTCCAATAATTTTGGTTCTTTTTTACCTTTGTGTACTTGTGATGGTTAACTTTGTGTGTCAGTTTCACTGGACCCTGGGGTACCTAGACATCTGGTCAAGCATTATTCTGGGAGTGACTATGAGGGTGTTTCTGGATGAGATTAACATTTCAATCAGTAGACTGAGTAGCAGACTGGCCTCCTTAATGTGGGTAGGCCCCATCCAATCAGTTAAAGACATGGATAGAACAGAAAAGGCTGAGTAAGAGGAAGCAACTTCTGTCTGAATGCATAACCTGGGACACCTTTTCTGCCCTTTGGTCTCAGACTGAAACATCAATTTTTCTTGTGTTCTGAGGCTGCTGGCTTTCATACTGGAAATACACATCTACACATTGGCTTTCCTGGGTCTCCAGCTTGCCAAATGAAGATTCTGGGAATCCTCAGACTCCATAACTGCATAATTATAATTTATTATCCTTATAATAATACATAAATCTCTCTCACACACACAGGCATGCACACTCACACATACTTACTGTTGAACTCTAATATAGTACTATATTCAAATTATGAGAAAATCTTGATTCTTTATAAGATGTGGCACTTTTTCTTTAAAATACAAGCTTTAGCCGGGTGTGGTGGCTCAAGCCTGTAATCCCAGCACTTTGGGAGGCCAAGGCGGATGGATCACGAGGTCAGGAGATCGAGACTATCCTGGCTAACACGGTGAAACCCCGTCTCTACTAAAAAATACAAAAAAAACTAGCCGGGCAAGGTGGCGGGCGCCTGTAGTCCCAGCTACTCGGGAGGCTGAGGCAGGAGAATGGCATAAACCCGGGAGGCGGAGCTTGCAGTGAGCTGAGATCCGGCCACTGCACTCCAGCCTGGGTGACAGAGCAAGACTCCGTCTCAAAAAAAAAACAAAAAACAAAAAACAAAACAAAAAAAAAACAAGCTTTAAAATAATTTTGTCAGAAAAATAAGACCTATCATTATTTTCACACAACAGTGTTTCTCATCTAACATAGATAGAAAACTTAAATGCACAGTTTATATCTTAATTGCACTCGTTATCAAGTTTCATAACACTCCTGACTCCCAAATTTCTTTTGAATTCTACATGTAGGTCCAGAACCATTGACCCTGAACAGGCAATTTGTAAATGTTTGTTAAATGTTGGCAATCCATCTTCCCCTCCATGATTTTCAGTTTTTCCATTTAAATGTAACAGAAATGAGTTAAGCTACGTAAAATCGATGACTTTGCATTTGGCTGGGGCCCACCTAAATTCAGCATAAAGATTTCTCTAAAGTTCTAAAAGGTTTGAAATGTACAACACAATTGAGTTGATTGTTCCACAATTACTAAGCTACTGAAAGTATTTTAATAAGACTTCCATTGCAGCTCTTTCCTTTAGGTTTTGCCTAAGACCCTGGATTTGTCCTTTTTGAAGATAAATGGTAAACGGCAGGAGCTGCGGTGAGCTAGTATCATGAAGAGGCAGAATCCTAGGTAAGGTTGTCACCTGGCCTAAAATTATTTATTTTTCCCTCTATCAGTCTATCTATTAGGTACTCATTATCTATCAGGCCAGATTCTAGGTTAGGCTACGAATGGTCAGCAGATACTTGCTAGCCAGAGATAACCTCAAAGGTCTTCTCTAAATCCTCCATGAGACTGAAAGAACCTGGAGTTAAATTTCCTAAGTTGGAGTTGGGAAACTCCAGTGTAGTTTCATCACTAAGTGATTGCACAATCTTAGATACATCAAATAACTTCTCTACATTTGTGGGTTTATGTTTCTCTTTTATTTGAAATGGGTAATCAAGACTTTAATGACTAGTAGGAGAATTATAATCTTAGTGGTAATAATAGTGGCCATACACTGTGTCCCTAAATTTGTGCCAGGTGCCGTGCTATGTGTCTTATATTTAATTTTAACTTTTAAATTTTATATCTAAGTTAAAAAGTACATAAAACATTAAAAGTTAAATAATACTATAAATTGTATAAAGACAGATAGGAACACCTTGCCACACTTCTTCTGAATCTGTAATTCTGCTTCCAGTGGCAATCACCTTTAACTTCTTAAGCTTGTTTCTATGTTATTTACCAACATATTTGAAATAAGTTTATAATACTTGTTTTATTTTTCAGCTTTAAAAATTATCAGATGACTTCTTATTATGAGAGGTGAAAAAGATTTAGTTCTTAGACACCCCAAATTTGACCATCTCCCTTCTTGACTTTACCTATGAAATATAATTTTTGGTTAAATTAATATACAGTGTTTATATTATACCAAACTATTTTTGAAAAATTTGAAATGTATCAGAATTTATTTCAGTTTTACTGTGTCTTTTGTTTATTGATGAGACATCTCATCTGGAACCCTCCAGACTTCCCTTCTACTCTTTCGCTTTGGATCCGTTTTTTTCTTTTATGAGACAGTGTCTCACTCTGTCATTCAGGTTGGAGTGCAGTAGTGTGATCACAGCTCACTGCAGCCTGAACCTCCTAGACGCTATAGATCCTTCCACTTCAGCCTCCTGAGTAGCTGGGACTAAGGTGTGCATCATCACATCTGGATAATTTTTGTATTTTTTTGCAGAGACAGGGTTCTGCCACGTTGACCAGGCTGGGTCAGTGTCCCAAAGTGCTGGGATTACAGGCACATAGGAGCTACCGTGCCCAGACTGGATTCTTATTTTCTTGACCCATAATTTCCACTCTCATAATTTACTTCCTTATTTCAGCAGAACATGTTATCTGAAAGTTTCCTTTTTAGTTCATGAGCATAGTTATAATAGCTGCTTCAAGATCCCTGTATATTAATTTTAAATTCTGTGTCATCTTGGAGTCAGTCTCTATTGACTATTTTTTCTTGGCTTTGAATCATGTTTTCCTGTTATTTCAGATTTTAAGTAATCTAGTGTTTTATCTGAGATATTGTAAATAATATACTGTAAGAACTCTGGATTTTGTTGTATTCCTTTGAAGACTAAAAAATAGGCACTTAACTAGAATGGATTCAAACTGCAACATATTTTTCTCCCCTGTGGTGGGCTACAGTTGAAATATACTTGATATTACAGTTTTCTGAGAAAGGGTGTAAGAGAAATAAATTTTTAAAAATCTTGTATGTCTCAAAATGTATTTATGTCATCCTTGTATTCAACTGATAATCTGGCTGAGTACAGAATTCTAGATTAAAAATAATTTTCCCTCAGAATTTTCAAGGCATTGCTACCTTGTCTTCTAGCTTAAAATGTTACTGTTGACAAGTCGATTACATTATGATTCCTAAGGCTTTACCTGACTTTTCCCCTAGTCTGAGAAACTTTTACTGCTGTTCTCTTTATACTTCAAGTTCTGAAAATTCATGATGCTTCTTTGATGAAGGTCTATCTTGAAATATTTTACTAAATACTCATAACAATACTTCAACCTGTATGTTCTTGTCCTTTACATTTGAAAAATGTTCTGGGATTACTTTGAAAATTTCTATTGTCTGTTTTTTGTTTTGTTTTCCTGAAATGTCTATTAATTGAATGCTGGTGGACTTGTGTCTAGGATTTCTAATACTAGAGATCATTTTATTTCACCTTTCCACAAAGTAAAGTTATACTATTTTGCCAGAATGGTAAAGGAGTAGCTAATGGCCTCCATGGTTTGGATAGGGTATTGGGATAAAATTACGCCTTTTATGAATCTTCCTGTTTTTAGTCTACACAAGACTTCTTTCTTCAGAGGAACCTTCAATCCCAAACTTTTCCATGTCCCAAAGTTTTGTTTTCCTCAGGCCTGTTAAGCCTGTCTATCCTCTTTAAGCTTTCAGATTTTTTTTTTTTTTTTTTTGACAGCTCTCATCTGCTATTTAGTCCTCTCCCATTTTCTATGTCTTGTAAGTTTATACGCTTAAAATTATTTTGTTACTTAGTGGGGTTTTCAGAGTTTGAAGCATATGTACTACCCATATTTAACAAGAAGTTGACACTCGTTTTTTATGCTAACATTTATAGAATGTATTATCCTATGCTTCACGTCTTCCATATATTATCTCATTTAGCCTTCACAACAAACTTACGAGAGATGTCCAAACACACAAAACTGTTACTAATTAATACATGTTTAACATTAAGCCATTCATGTTTCTCTCCTAGATTTCTTATTCAGAATAGAGGAAGATGCATTCACTAAATCAAGCCTTACATTGCATAGAAAAGTCTATCCATAAAAACGTTTGTCTTTCAAAACATTTTCTTTCTTGGTGAATAAACAGTTGCCAAAAAAAGAAAAAAGAAAAAAGGGTTGGATCAAAACATCCAGGCCAGTGGCTCCATGCAGACCCAGCCTTAGGACTGTGAGCTAAGTAAGTATTTGAAGGGAAATATATTTGTAACTAAAGTTAACATTCAGAATACTCTGCATTTAAGATATTTGACATAGTATTTTCCTACCATATAATATTCTTATTCTTTTTTGATGATTGGTATTCTGTTGTCTTAGACATTTGATACATAAATGAGTATATAAATTGATAAAAGATGTGCCTAACTTTTTAGAGTTTCATTTTAACTGTTCTTTTTAGAAGAGTAAGTCAAGCACAGTTAAGTCAGGTTTTAAAAAATACTATCAGGCTATAATCATCAGGATCTCATGGCTCAAAAAATTCATTCATATATACTATGAGTGTGTATATATATGACATATATGTATGTGTATATATATACATATTCTTTAAAATATATGTGTGTATATATACATATTCTTTAAAATATATGTGTGTGTATATATATATTGTATGTGTATATATATGAATTACTCAGTTGCAATCAATGTGAGCCTCTAAAGCTTAAAAAAATCCAATAAACAATAACTATATATTTACTGTATGAAGATAGCAGCCTTAACATGGAACTAATTCTGTGGTAACTCTGTGATTTAAATGTGAAATTAGGAGAACAAGAAGCAATAATCATCTGAACGTTTTCTTTTAACCTATTTTGCATACAAGCTATTCATAAGCAACTTTCAACTCTAAATATATCTAAGTTTTGAATGTAAGCAAAGGCACATTTTAGAAATTTTTAAAAGTGGAAATTAAATAAAGTCATAGTTTAAATAATATAGTATTTTAGTATTAATTAACTGTAATTGACAACTGTTTTAAAATTTTTCTTTTTCTTTTTTTTTAAGAGACAGGGTCTTGCTCTGTCGACCAGGCTGGAGTGCTGTGGCACTACCTTGGCTCACTGCAGCCTCAAACTCCTGGGCTCAAATGATCCTCCCACCTCAGCCTCCTGAAGAGCTCGGACTACAGGCACATGCCACCATGCCTGGCTAATTTTTGTATTCTTTTTGTAGAGACAGGATCTCACTTTATTGCAGGCTGTTTCTGATCTCCTTGGTCCAAGCGATACTCATGCCTTGGCCTCCCAGAATGCTGGGATTACAGGTGTGAGCTACTACACACAGTCCCTTTAAAATTTAACTATTTAGCATTTAACTATTAAAATGAAAATACAATTTGACTATTTACTGAATCTAAAATACAATTAAAATTGCAGAACGACAGAAGCCTACCTTGAATTTGTTCAACATAACATATAGTTATCCTTTGGTAACTCAGTAACTGGAAATTGATATATTTTTGAAGTCTAAGAAAAGGTTTCATTTGCATTTCTTAAAATTCAGAACCATAAGATATTTTGGTAGCCTACATAATATGTGCTTTACTTGACTACATTAATAATGCCTCTTCTTTCTCAGCTTACTTCTTGGCATGTCCATATCCCTCTCTCTATTCCCTTCTGTTCACATTTGTAAACAGGCATCCACTGAACGGGTTGCAGCCCTTACTTGTTTCTTCAAAGGACAAAAATATAACATATAAGAGAATGAATTTTAGGTTTTTTTTTTTCCAGAACTCTTCCTGATTTTTTTACAAGTTAGCCTGATTTCATTTCACCCTAGAATGTTCAGGAATAAACACAGCTCTTGTGCTAAGTCTTCATGGCTAGATCAGGGTATTAAAAGCACTGAATTACACCAGACCACACACAGGCCAATGTAATGATTAGAAAAGTTACCAAATGGAAAGAATAAAGTACTGCTGAAGAATAATTACGGGGAGTAAGGAAAATTGATATCTAATTTTATCTCTATTACTAATTACCCTTGTTTTGGCAAAAGAAACTTTGTAATTTTGTCTTTTTGTTGAGAAAATATATAGAGAAAGTGCCAATTTTAGATTTGCAGCTTCTGATGCTGGATCTAAGAACCTGATCCATGCTGAGGGCAAGGACCTGCTAAGAATTGTTAGTGTGGTATATCTTGTAGAGTGTTCCAGAATATTTAGATTATTACCTCCAAGTTATAGTCAAATACAGTAGATCATCTCCATGCTATTGCACTATAAAATTTCATTTAACAAGCACTTTAAGAAGCTTTAAAAATCATTACTTTGAAAAAGTTTCCCAAACCATCTTGACTTTCTTCGTCTCATAACATTTTTTAAATGCCTATGATTTCATGTTTTAGTGAGGTAACATCATGCAGCATACAGTTAACCCGATGTAAATGTTATTGACATTTATTTAGAAAAGATAAATTGTGAGGAACTCATAAAAAAGTTTATACCTTTTAGTACTCACAAAAATTAAAGGTTATTATCAAATTATTGTTATGCATTGATGACATTTCCCATTAAAAAATTTAGGATGTAAATAATTTGTGGATAAATGTATTTGTGTATATGTGTGATGTTTTTATCCTTAATTATAATACATATTTGTGTGTGTATACATAGATACCACACATGTCTGTACATCACTAGAATCAGTTTCTTGTAAGGTGTAAGCTAACTTTCACCCAAACTTAAAAGGAAAAATAATGTGGGCTTTTTTTGGTTAGAGATCTAACTGCTTCTCTAATAATTTCTCATATAAAACTACCTCAAAATGAAATACAATGCACACATTAGTGTGCACAGTTTTGTAGTTATGGTTTTTAACAGAATAGCCGATCTTTCTGGTCCTCAGGTTCTTCAAGTGAGAAATAAATAGAGGTGAATATCAAATAAGCTCCAAAGATCCTTTTGACTTTTCCTTTCTGATTCTAGTGTTTAACCCTGGGTATAGTTTTGGTTCCATAATGAAGCACTTACATCAATAATAGAAAAAATAAAGAAGAATCATAAGAATGGTGCAACTTCGTAAGGTGCAGATGGGAGTCAACGCTCTAAGGGAAACTCACTTAGTCATACCAGTGAAAATAGCAACCAGCTCAACTAGCTGCATGTGCATGAAAGGAAGTCTGGGGTTGGGTTCTTATTTAGCAGTAATGACTTATCTTACCATAATGTTTACCATGGTACACAAATCAGCAGGTGATATAATTACTTTAGTATCCTATTCAATAGTTCCAGGTATATTTGAAAGCCAAAGACAGTTGCAAAATGGGATTATAGCAATGCAATTGCTAATTAATATGTAAAAGAGATTGGTCTCTATCCATTTCTCATCTGCCCTATGCTTTCATCATATGATGAACAGAGATAATTTGTATATACTTCTCCCTCAGTTTGTCAGAGAAAGTAGCCCTTATTCAAATTCTGTATCGAAAGACTGCTTGCATAGGAAAACCAATACATGTTGTATACATTATTTATCAAATTAGATGCAGTACATGTAAAATGAAATGAAAAGTCAGGTTTCCCTAAGCTCAGATGTCAGTTCCATATTCCACTATCAGGTTATTAAAAAGGGCTCAAGAAAGTGACAAAGTACAGATTTTATTACACTCACAGATCATTGTAAAGATCAAATGAAATAATGTAGTAAAGACAAATAGAGAACTATAAAACACTACACCCGCATAAGTATTGCTTAGGGATGGCTCATTTTTGGCTAGGGAGAAGGTAAAACAACAATGTATATAGAAAAGGAAAAGAGATTCCACTAATAACTTAGTAGGCTGAGAAAGTGTTTAGTTCTGGTCACTAAAATCAAAATCAGGATATTCCTGGGAGATTCATTCACATCAGGACAAAATGGTACAATTATCCAACACTCATACAGTTGCATTCTAAGGAAGCAAACAGCATAGAGAAAATGGAACCTCATAACCTTCATAAATATAGGTGAGATATCACTGCCTCTTTGAGGTCTTCTCTAGCACAAGCATAGACCTAAGCACTCCCTTTCCATTGTACTGCCCAGGTCCTCATATAACTTCAGCCAACTTACCACTTATCACTCTACTTTACAAAGCTCTCTTTATAAGAAGGTGGCTTCCTTTCTAATAGGATGCAAACTCTCCATTAATGTGTGTTAGAATGAGCTAAAACAGTATTTAAGCAATTCAGTAAAAGCCTCTGAAGACTCTGAGTTGTATGGCAGATGTAGGGGAACAGGCACAGAAGTAGAGTAGGAAGACTGAGCACTGCTGGATCCTGCTGTGGGCTCTTTGTGAATGTGGTCATAACTAAATATAGAGAAGATTGTACTAACTCACCAAAATAAAAAAGCAAATATAAGAGTAATACCAGTTTCTCTGCAGATATGTTAAAAGAACAAGTAAGGGGAAGAAAACATTGAAAAGATAATGTCTGAAGTATAGTAACAGTCCAACATACATTAACCTTTTATTTCTATCTTGTGATTCTTAGGGCAGTAACATCATAAAAGAGAAGTCATAGAAGGAAAAATCTTCCAACTACAGTATTGTGGTTGAACCTAAAATAAAATAAGCAAGCATAGAGATTTAAAAAATCTATTATTTTTAGTTAAACACTAGTATCCTCTTTGTTCCTTCAATATATACTTATTGAGCACCTAGTATAGGCCAGTCATGGGGCATAGAATGGAAATTATGCTAACCAGAAGCAAACCAAAGCAAGCCCACAAACAACAAAAAGAAGAAGAAAACAAATGAAAACATGGTCCTTCACCTCACAGGGCTAAACAGACTGATTACTTTTAAGTTAAGATGTACAGTAAATGTACAGATACTATGACTATTACTATGAAAAGTTTATTCTAAAATAATTTCAACAAGTTTATGCTAGAAATCAGAGAACTTCAAGATAGGTATCATAAGTTATATACTATATTGAGGAGTGTGTAAAGTTAACATCTTTCTAAAAGCTGCACAAGGAAGCCAGACTATATTAAGGTTATGGATTTTAAGTGTCTCAAAGAGATTGCCACAGATTATCTAAAATATCTAAAGAAAATATTCCTATCCATCTTGAGTTAGTGTTCAGTTAGATACTAGCCATGATGAATTTTAAGCTTGAAGGCAAATCAGATTATGCCTCCAAGTCTCTAATCAGGATTTGGAAAAAGTTCAATTTTCAGCATTTAACTGGCTGAATGTCAGCTAATATATGTGTGTCTGAGGCATCTTTGGGGATGACCCCAATGGAAGTATCAATATTGAGTTGAATATATGTATATTAGTCAGGGGCTTGGAGGGAAAGAGCAAGTTAAACTGCATAACTGAAGAAGAGCTTAATACAGGAACTGTTTATAAAAATGTGGGGAGGGTGTTAGGGAAACGACCAGGGAGATTGTGGTACCTCCTCACCATCCTACCTCTTCCTTCTCCAACAACAGCATGAAACCATTACTAAACCTAGGCCTAGAGGGTTAAGGGGGAATCAGCTGTTACCTGAAGCTGGAGGCTAGAGAAGCCCACCTGACAGGGATACAACCAACCCTGTACATTCATCCCACTCTCAGAGCTCCCCAGTCCCTCCCACAGGCCAAAATCAACCAGAAGTCAGAGGGCAAGAGAGATCCAAAGAGACTAGCCTCCTGGGACAAAGAAAAGAACAAAGTGTGAAAAAAGGATCTAGAGGGAGAAAGAGAAGACATCCAGTGTCATATAAGTCTTTAGAATTATCAAGAATAGCCTCAGCAGGGCCACTTTCCACTTAAAACATTAAAGTAGAATGTTTTTAGTCCTCTTTAAAAGTAGTTCTGTTCAGACTATTTAAAAACGTAAATGGTGGGAGGTGTCCAGCACCAGATAAACACTACGGTCCAGTGATGAAAATTGTAATTCCAGATTCCAAGAAAGGACAACACCAATAATAACAATAACATAAATTAGCATTTGTTGAAAACAACATGAAATTTCTGACACTTCACATTATTCTCACAAAATTGTTAGTTCTACTAACCCTTGCAAAGACCTTGTTAGGTAATGTCAGTATTTTATTATTTTTAATAGGTATTTTACAGATAAGAAATCTGTAGTTGAGAACATCTAAGTGACAAAAATGGGATTTGAACAAATCTATCAGACAATAATTCTCTGTCTGCACTGTAGTCCACAGCTAGTAGATAACTTTTCCCATTTTCCCTAGGAAACTATATTTAATAGTTTGCTCATGGAAGCTAATATTTAAACATATGTAAATATTAATATGTAAAATTAAATATTAAAATGTAAATATTTAAATATGTAAAATTCAGTAATTTGACCAATCAACATCCAGCATGCTATAGGACTTACACAGAATTAGTTTAATATAATTTCTATGGAGTTTTTAAAGTCTGATAAATTTCTGTAAATATTTCTATGTAAACATGTTTTGTTTTTGGTGTAAGGTAAGAATTTTTCACATGGTTTATAACAGATGTACTCTTAAAACACATTACTGAGACTCTCACTAAATTCAAAGTTTTCAGTTGATGGATTAGATCTGACACTGGCTATGTGACTTTGTGCTAGGTAATTGATGTCTCTTACCTTCAATCTCCCAATTTTTAATATGGATGTAACGATACCTGCACTTCAGGAGTGTGGATGGACCATATTAGGCTGTATATACAAAGTGTCTGGTACTGTTTATTATCAGACTCTCAAGAAATATTCACTTGTATCCTCACTGTTTTATGTCTAACAGGTTGTATGGAGAGGTAACGTGAAAAATAATAGCACTCTGACTCCTTACTAGGTAAGGATGGAGTTGGTACTTACTTGGGAATTGTTACCAACTTAACTGGATGCCAATGTCATTCATGTACAGACTCTGATTACTTCCTTACCTCCATCAATATTTATATCATGTATTTTAACATTTTGTTTACTGTACTACCACAGTCATAGGTATGAATTGGAAGGAAAAATTATCCAAAACTGTATTCATTTTAGTGACATTGTGACATGATAAAGATAAATATTATAGATTGAGAAATAACTGCATGTAGAAAACTCACTTTCCATTTTAATTTGCTTCTCTTAAAACACTTGAACCTAGTATATGGTATATTAGTAATTAACTAAGACAAATAACGAAAAATAAAAAAGATAAGTTAGAGGATTAATACAGTTCCAATATCCCAAAACGGATGTTCTGGAAGAGAAAGAAAAAAAAAAGAAGTGAAGAAACTATTAAAGAATCAATACAAGAAAATTTCCCAGAAATGAAGAATAGGAGTTTTCAAACTGAATCTACTATTACAATTCCTAGGCACAATGGATGAAAAGAGACCATACCAAGTCACATTCACTTATTCGTATTGAAAAGCCAACAGAACTCTTGATGGCAGGGACACAGCATTGGATAAAAACAGGTAACGCCCATGTTGTCATGAAGCTTACAGTTTAGTGGTCAGGAGGACAAATAATGAACAACTTGCAATGTCATAATAACTGCTATGCCAAATAAGAAGAGTAGGCAGGATCAGGTGAGGGGAGTTTGTGGATTACTTTATACAGGGTAATGAGGGCAGTACTCACGAACATCCCATGCAGAGGGAATAGGAAGTGCAAAGGTTCTGAGGCAAGACTTTGCTTGAACATGTTGGAGGAAAGGGAAGGAGTTAACATGGCTACAGTATACTGAGAGTAAGGAGAGTGGCTGGGGATGACATCAGAAAAGCAGCCAAGGTGGGGTGGGGGACATGTCATGTAAAAGATTCTAGACATATTATTGTGAAATTTCAAAAATCTGATGAACAGTAATACCAAAAACAGAGATAAGAAAAAATTAGGTCACAAGTAAAGCTTAAAAAGTTACATTGCCATCTCATTCTGTTTAAGTTATAATAATCCTAAACTCCAGAAAATAATGAAAAAAACGCCTTCATAAACTGAGGAAAAAAAATTTTAAACCTAAAAGTTTTCACACACAGTCAAACTGTCAAAAACCTATGATGGTAGATTAAGGTAGTTCAAGATATGCAAAATATGTAAAAATTCATCACTCATGGACTCTTTCTCAGGAAGAAGACGATGTATTCCAGCAAAATCAGGGAATAAATCCAAGTAAGAAGATGACTTTTCATTGGTTTATGCCTAAGAAGTAAGATAGGACGTAAAGGGCCCAAACGGAATAGAGGAAGACCCCAAGATGTAAGGGTAGATCCCAGCATGGATGTGCAGGAAGCTCAAAGAGCAACTTCCAAAGCAAGCAGACAGAAGAATCTAGGAGAGGTATTCCCTAAAAAGATGATATTGTGGGAAATACTTGTTTTATTTATATTGACAAGAGAGTCACACTGAGAGCTGGATATGAATTACTGGTACACGGAAAACTAAACAAATGAATAATTGTTGTGAGGAAAACAAAGCAAAATTATAAGAAAATGCAAATATAGTACCATATACAATTCAGCTGTGAATTCAGGTGATTTCACAGCCAAAACAATGACCAATAAATTAACTGAAAATTATGATATAATTGTATTAGAAAGCTTTGGTAGGAGTGGCTGCAGTGGAAGAGGGGTAAGAAATGGAGGGAGAAAAGCAAAGATACAGAAAAAAAAAAAAAAAGAAGAGACTATAAAAGTAGATGAACATAATGGTAAGATAAAAATATATGGCCGGGCATGGTGGCTCATGCCTGTAATCCCAGCACTTTGGGAGGCCGAGGTGGGTGGATCACAAGGTCAGGAGTTCAAGACCAGCTTGGCCAATGGTGAAACCCCATTTCTACTAAAAATACAGAAAATAAAATAAAATAAAATAACTGAGCACTGTGGTGCATTCTTGTAATCCCAGCTACTCGGGAGGCTGAGGCAGGAGAATTACTTGAACCTGGGAGGTAGAGGTTGCAGTGAGCCAAGATCATGCCACAGCACTCCAGCCTGGGCAACAGAGCAAGACTCTGTCTCAAAATAAATAAATAAATAAAATAAATAAATAAATAAAATAAAATAAAAAATAAGAGAAATATATGAGAATTTAAGATAAACTAAAAGAGGTAGTTTATTTCAGTGGGAAAACAGAATTAATTAACCAGCCTGGGCAACAAGAGCAAAACTCAGCCTCACAAAAAAAAAAAAAAAAAAAAAACAACAACTAAGGAGTTATATCTAGATAATGAGATCACATGTGATTTTTATTTTCTATGCCTTTCTGCATTTTTCAAATTCTCTACAATTAACTTTTCTTACTTTTACACTAATACAGTTATACAGTTAATGCTTTTAAATGATCTCTTCACGTTTAAAGGATAAGTTTAATCATGTAAATACTGTCACTGAGGAAATTTTAACCGGGGCTCATGGACTTTCTGAAATCATACGTAAAAATGTTGTATTAGATGGGAGGGAATCCACAGTCTTGTTAGAGTCTCAACAACATCCATGACAAATCAATGAAAGATAAAATTAAAAAGAATAAATATACCCTAAAAATATGCAATTCATTTACAAAAACTACTGAAGTTTTACTTATGCTATGAACTTATGCTATGAATTTAGGGAGTCTCAAATTTATCTCCCTAGACCTGAAAGAGAAACTGCTAGCTGGCTAGCTCAGAGGGTACTCAAATTAATTCATCAAGGTCCTCCAAAAATCAAAGTACTTTCTTCTTTAGATAGGTTTTACTAGCATTAAAACACACATGACAAGTTGTAAAATCAAAATGGATGAAAAGAGCTGTGTGTCTAACACCCACCAACAGCTCACAATGCCTAATGATTAGAGTAGCTATTCATACTGAGAGCTATTCATATTTTGTGTTTTTACATCATTTGTCATAATAATCAGAAATGAATGATTTTTACTTCATCGTACCTAGAAACATTGAATAATATTGCTTAGTAAGTGACTGAGTCCACTTTTGGCTTTAAAACATGTACAAATAGCTGTCTCATCATATGTAAACAGGAAAGACTCCTCTGGTTGTTACCTTGTTTGAGGTATTAGGACTTCTTTAATTCTGCAATTATTTTTTTCATAACATTAGGAGAAAACTATTTTTCAACATAAACAAGGTAAGGGAATACAGCACATAAGATACACATACACAATTTGAAGGAAATGATTTTGACAAAGTTTAAAGGTGTATTACACCTTGGTATAAAAACTAAAACTTGATAAGGACTAATTTGGCAATTCATTAAATTATACTTTACTGGGTGTATATATTGCATGGCACTGATTTTTAAATAATTGAATAGTTATTAAAATCTTGGTATTATTTCAAAGTAGGATCTAACTAGATTTCATCATCAGATATTTCCAGGGAAAAATTATGTTTCTGTTCTTTAAGGTGTATTTTTAAATTAACATTCATTTCTCAAGGACATTGATTTGAAAGAGCTATTTTGCTTCCCGTTAGTGCAAGGAAAAAGGATCCCATTTAAACTTTGGAAGGGCACAGAAAAAAAAAAATAAACAAATCTGCTGAACATAATTTCCTCTTTATTGCTTCTGAAAAGTTATGAAATCAAATCTATTATTTAATTACATTGGATCAAGAAACAGGAAGAAAAAGAAGCATTTAAGTCACAACACTCCTAAAAGAATAAATTACTATACTTCCTCTGGGAAGAAAAGTGTTTTAATATGTGGATGGGTATTGTCCAAACATTTCAAATCTACTTTGCTGAGGTGGTATGTGTGATAGGTTTTAAACAAAAAATCAAAACAAAATAGCAAAATGTCAAAATTGAAGGAATTAAAAAAACTGCTAGGATTGATTTGAATATTTCTGTACTATTAAAGAATTTAATTTTTGCCCTGTAATCTGTTTCCATCACCTAACTTTAAAAAAATACAACTCGTGGGCCAGCCGTGTAATCCAGCAATTTGAGAGGCTGAGGCTGGTGGATCACTTGAGGTCAGGAGTTCGAGACTAGCCTGGCCAACATGGTGAAAATCTGTCTCTACTAAAAATACAAAAAATTAGCTGGGCATGGTGGCGTGTGCCTGTAATCCCAGCTACTCGGGAGGCTGAGGCAGGAGAATCGCTTGAACCCGGGAGGTGGAGGTTCCACTGCAATGAGCCAAGATTGCGCCACTGCACTCCAGCCTTGGCGACCAAGCGAGACTGTCTCAAAAAAAAAAAAAAAAAAAAAAAAAAAAGAACCCTCTGACCTAATCACAGCAAAAAAAATTTTTGCTAAATAGGGTTTATCTTTGCTATGCTTCAATAAAATGCACAAGATGTTCCAGATTAAGACAACTGTTATATAAATAAGAATAAAGGCTTTCAGCTTTTTAAACTGGCAACAGGATTTTGCAGTTGGTCAGAATCTGTCAGGGGACTTATGGGATGAATAGTGATCACACAGTCACTGCCCTTATACCATCTGCAGCAGGGTTTGATAAACTTTTAATACATAGGGCCAAAATAATAAATACCATCAGCTTTTTAGGCCATATGCTGTTTCATCTATTCAACCCTGAGGTTGTGGCACGAAATCAGCCATAAACAATACATAAGTGAATGAGCATGGCTGTGTTCTGACAAAACTCTATTTACGAAAATAAGCAAAGGGTGCCATATTTGGCCCACGGGCTGTAGTTTGCTGACCCCTGGTCTACTGTATTATGGGGAAAATATGAAAATTATATAGTGGGAGGAAAAATGCTATACTATAATGTAAAACAAAAACGAGCAGTACTGAACATGAACTTAGACTTTATTGCAATCTGTATTTGTACATGCAGATTAAGAATAGTCACAATAAGAAATGATTAGTTGTTCGAAAGTTTTGACACAACTGTATGAAGTACTGTTAAGACAGCATTCGGAAATGTTGACAGTTAATTACAAATTATGTACTTGCAAAGTCCTGTTTTCTCCTAATGCTTTCACCATTACCAACACAGAGTTGATTTTCAAAAACAGAAACAAACAAAAAATACTTCTCAAAGAGAAATTCATAGTCTTGAACAACACAATAAATACTGTTTTTACTGTTCTCATTTGCTCTCAAATAATAATACTAATTACCAATAATCCTGTTGAATAACAGAAAAGCCCCACAACTTTAACATGTGTAATTAATTAAATCTATTGAGGATGATATGGAAATTCACACTACAAACCCACAATATGTCACAAGTTTTTAACTTGTTAGTTTTAAACTGAATATTCTCTGTCTCCTTCTCTTGAGAGATTTTTCATTTCCTTATATGTGAGGCCAAGTAGTTGGACCCCAAGCTCTCAACGAGCAATTTATTTTTTCCATTTCAAAATCTTAGCAAACACATCTCACCAGAGAACCGGTGGCTACTTTCTATCTTGTCCTAGAGAAGCAAGACTAAAGTGAGCTTTAGTTTTCAATTTATTTTCATTCATTTACTTAACCATACTTACTGAGTGCCCACTGTACACTAAACACTGTGCTAGGAACTAGGGTGCCATTGTGATAAAAACAGAGAAATATCCCTACCTTCAAAGGGCTTCCATTATGTTAGGGAATAAGTAAATCAATAAATGAAAGATTTACAAGTCATAATAAGTAAAATAAAAAACTCAGTTCACCGAAGCAGCACTTAAAGGCAGGGGAGACATGTACATTAGACAATGATTTCAAGGAATGCCTTTCTAAGTGGGTGACCTTTTAGCTGAGACTTAAAATCTAAAGGATTACAGGGCTCTGGTTATTCAAAGGGCATTCACTGGGGAGAGAGTGGTGGTGAGTAGCATACCAGGTAGAGGGAAGAACATGTCTAAAGATCTCTGGACAGCAAATAACTTGGTCTATATGAGAAACAGAGAGATGACAATGGTGAAGGAGAAATAAGAATGAATGAGTGAGGACACAGAAAAAGGCAGTTGCCAACTGATGCAGGGCAGTGTTGGCTATTTGCTTACAAACCTTCAAAATTAATGAATAATAAATGTCAAACTTTCCAAATCAGAAAAACTGCTTTTAAAACAGAAACTTCCAGGAGAAGCTGAAAATGCAAAGCAAGCACATGCCTTTATTCTCACTTTCCACCTTCTTTTTCTTCTTTAACATCTAAACATTTCTTCCTCATTAGTCAGTAGCCCTAAATACAGGTAAAATTAAGTGTCTCCTACCAATAGGACATTGTAAAGATATCTGCATATTTTCAGGACTCAGTAATTTTTCTGGGTTCCAATGTCCTCATTTCAAATACTGGATAATAATGGCTACTCCTTCTTAGGGTTATGAGATGATTATGGGCTTATCCTACGAGGGTATAAAGATATCATGGTACACAGGCCTACACACAAGGGTAAAACAAGGTGAAGGGTAAGTGTGCAGCACGTCTTCCAGAAGTGTCAAATATATTAGAGAGAGTAAATATTTATTTTTATGTTAAATACAGATACATTATGGCACAGGATAAAAAATTTGAATTTAATATTAAGAAAGCTTTTTAAAAAACATCAAACTTGTTTAAAAATCCATTCAGTCTGGCCAGGCATGGTGACTCACACCTGTAATCCCAGCACTTTGGGAGGCTGAGGTGGGCTGATCACCTGAGGTCAGGAATTTGAGACTAGCCTGGCCAACATGGTAAAACCCATCTCTACTAAAAATACAAAAATTAGCCGGGCATTTTGGCAGGTGCCTGCAATCCCAGCTACTTGGGAGGCTGAGGCAGGAGAATTGCTTGAGCCCGGGAGGCAGAGGTTGCAGTGAGCCAAGATCACACCATTGCACACCAGCCTGGGGCACAAGTGGGAGACTTGATCTCAAAACAAAACAAAACAAAACAAAAGCCATTCAGTCTAATCCCTCCTTATAGTGGTAAATGCATACCTAGAACATGATATGGCTGCTTACTGTATGTCTGGAATAGAGCAGATACTCATATTTAGTATTATAAGGGAAAATCAGTTTTTAATGCTTAAAAAAACTGCTAGAAGCTAAGTTGTATACCTATAATTATTTTATTAAAAAATTACCCTTTCTCAACATTTTGTTCAAAGAAGGATTTTTACAAAAGGGCAGTTTCCTCCCTTACTAAATATTTAAAGTAAAATAGCATCATGAAAAAAGATCTTTTCTGTTTAATTGGTTATTTGAACTATCCCATAAGAAGTATACTTTTCTGGGAGCCTTACATCTTACACACACAGACACACACACACACACACACGTGCATGCACACACACAAACACCAAAACCAAGGCAAATTACAAAAAGAGTATAAAATCTTTAACTTAAATAATGCCTATTTAATTTTGTTTTGTTCTCCATGAAAATGAGAGAAATGACAAATGCATACAAATAGAAATAAACAGTTTTATTTATTTTTTCAACCTTTATTTTAGTGTCAGGGATACATGTACAAGTTTGTTACATGGGTGAGTTGCGTGTCGCTGAGGTTTGGTGTATGAATGATCCAGTTACCCAAGTAGTGAGCACAGTACCTGATAATGTTAATTTTAGCACAGTCCTTTTCCTCCTAAGGCAAAATTCCCACAGGGAGCAATGATGAGACTTACACATAAGTTACAAATCCCTTCATGACATAAATTCTAAACATTTATTCTACATTCAGACACAATATTAGATGCTATTTAGAATTGGAAAATAAGAAGAATAAAAAGAGTTGAAAACCTGGAAAGCAAAAATGTCCCAGCTTGCCTTCAAGGAGCTTATTCAACTGTGGGAGACTACACACATATTAAAGGCTGAAAAAAAAAGGAGAGAAATTCACAAATAAATATGATCTAATTATAGCTATGCACCATTACTGTTTGATGAAATCATATTAATTCATCTTTCTCTAATTTCAAATTTATAATTACTGGGGCATGGTAGACATTGAAATTCAGCTTTTACTCACTATGAATAAAACTTAACTAAATGAACTGAAGCTACAAACAACTCAGGGCTTTAAAGAACCCCTTACTGCCTTTCTAAAAATGAGAAACTCAGAAATATATACCATATTAACAGAATTTATTAATTTCAGGTATGTAAGTCAAGAAAAATACATTTTTCCTATACTTTTATTTGTAACAAAGTATGCTGAATTATTTTATTCAAATTAAGCTACTATAGTTCCCTCCCACTTATCTAACCATCTAAAATGCTAATGCTGCTAATAAAATAGCAGTAATAGTAGTAGAGGCAGTGCAGTGTTAATGTTAATGGTAGCGTCCATTCATTGATTTCTTAAGCCTCTGTGCAAATCTCTATTATCATCTCCAACCCCGCTCCATGCACTTTTCACTACAAGGCTAAAAGTTCTCTACACAAATCCTGTTTTGTGTGCCTCTGAATCCTTTATCAGGTTGGAATAATCTTTCCAGGTTTGTCTAGCTAACTCCTATTCAACCTTTGAAACTGAACTCAGGTTTCATATCCTTGGGGAGACCTCTAATCCCCTGGTTCTCAGGATATCTACAGCACCGGGGAAAAGGTGACAGCACTATACTGTTAGGCTAGCTCTCCTTTTCTACCACCACTACTTATCTATAAATTACTTGAAGGAAGGAATCACATCTTACCTTACTATGCATCCAAACAGCTATCCTTAGAAGAGACAGTATATTACTTTTTGAATGAATGAGTCAGGCACTATACCAGGAATTTAATTATGGTAAAACAAATACTTTAAAATTTTAACTGCTAAGAATAGCTTCAGAGATGGAATATAACATGATCAAGGTCTCATGGTTACTGGGTGATGGAATCAGAAATAAATCCAGGCCTGCCGGGTTTCAGGCCATGTGACCCTACGCTTTCAACTCAAAGTGTTATCTTAGATTCTTGGATGGGATCATTCCCAGTTTTAAAATAGAGCCACTTTTCTCTGGCCAACTGAGGAGTCAATTTTAAGCATGCAAACTGGGATTTCAGTTAAAAAATAAAAATTTAAATTTTAGTGTTACAAATTGTCAGTGAAGGACTTCTGAAAGCTTTAATCATATAAATACTTTGACATCTCTAAGGTAGCAGTTCTCAATTTCATATTGTGGATTATTTCACGAGAGGAAAAAAGAGTGACCAACTCCATCTATACCCACTATGCCACTGAAAAGAAACCTCATCATGACTCATGGGAAGACTGGCATCTGAGAAAATACTTAAGAACGTCCCAAGTAAATTATTAATCCATGCCATAAAACAGACTACAGATATTGTCATATTATAAACCTTAGAATTTCAAGAAGGCGGCTGGCAGACAACCCAGAGAATCCTAGAAGACCATCAGTGGTCTACGGGGATCATACTTTGAGAACCACTGTTATAAGAAATGAAACTCCCTCCTCCTCAGGAACTTCATCTTTTTGTTGGGGGAACACACAGTCCTTCGAGCCAAAAACATCAAAGTATAAAGACCTCTAAATTCTTCTAAAATACTGTCGTAACCCCAAACTACCTTGTTCATGGGATGTAGTCATGTAGTTGCAAATGTAGATCTGCTTGTCTACTGTTGGTGTATAGGAATGCTTGTGATTTTTGCACATTGATTTTTTTATCCTGAGACTGTGGAAGTTGCTTATCAGCTTAAGGAGTTTTGGGGCTAAGACACTGGGGTTTTCTAAATACAGAATCATGTCATCTGCAAACAGAGACAATTTGATTTCCTCTCTTCCTATTTGAATATCCTTTTTTCTTTGTCTTGCCTGATTGCCCTGGCCAGAGCTTCCAATACTTCCACATGTGCTTACTAGTCATTCACTTATATTCTTTTATAAAGTTTCTATACAAGTTTTTTACCCATTTATCACTGGATTATTTGTCACATTATTACTGATTAATAAAGAGTACTGCATATATTCTAAAGGCAAATTCTTTGTCAGACATATGCATCACAAATATTTTTTTGTCTGTAATCTGCCTTCTCATTTTCTTGACAGTATCTTTCAGAGGGCAAGTTTTTTAATGTTGGTGAAGTTCAATGTATCACTTTTTCTTTTGTTGTTCTTCATGCTTTCTATGTTCTATCTAAGAAGTCTGCCCAACTGAAGTAATGGTACTTGGTGAAAAAGGCATCTTTGCCTTGTTCTCATTCTTAAGGTGTCTTAAGGTGAAGGTTTTCTCCTACACATTTTTCTAGAAGTTTAATAATTTTAGCTATTTTAATATTTGCACATGGCACAAGAAAAGGGTTGAGACTGTTTTTCGACATGGACACCCAGTTGTTTCAGCACCATTTGTTATAAATAATAACCTTTCCCCATTAAATTATCTAACCTGTCAAACTGCAGAAATTCAACTCAACATATACTTGTCTTTATATCTGCATTTCTTATTCTGTTCCATTGATGTATATATATGTCTATCTTTATGTTATTACCACACTGCTTGCCTGCCAGATTCAAGTGATAATCTCACCTCAGCCTTCCAAGCAGCTGGGACCACAGGTGTGCACCACCACACCAGGCTAATATTTGCATTTTTAGTAGAGAGGAAGTTTCACCATGTTGGTCTGGCTGGTCTCAAACTCTTGACCTCAGGTAATCCACCCGCCTTGGCTTCCCAAAGTGCTGGGATTACAGGCCTGAGTCACCGCGCCCAGCCCATACTGCTTTACTATAGGTTTATAGTGCGTTTTAAAACAAACATCTAACTGTTCTTTTCTAAAAGTGTTTTGACTTTCTAAGTCCTTTGCATTTCCATATTAATTTTAGAATTAGCTGTCAGTATCTAGAAAACAGCCTGCTGGCCTTTTAATAGAGGCCATGAATCTATAGAACAATTTGGGGAAAAATGACACCCAACAATATTGAGCTTTCTAATTCCTGAAAAAGTACTCCTCTCAATATAGTTAAGGCTTCTTAAAGTTCATTTAGCAATGTTTTACAGTTTTTCGTGTACAGGTATTATATACAATTTGTTAAATTTACCCCTAGATACCTTATATTTTTGGTACTAAATTCTGATGTCACTGCTAGTATATAAAAATACAATTACAATTGAATTTGTAGATTAACATTGTATCTTTGACCTTGCTAAATTCACTTATTAATTCTAGAAAAACTTCTTTGGTAAATTGTATAGGATTTTCTATGTATACGATTATGTTTCCTGCAACTAAAGTCAGTGTTACTTTTTTCTTTTTATTTGCTATGGCTTTTATTTTTTCTTATTGTTCCTTATGCAATGCATAGGGCATCTGATACAAGATAGTCAAGATACTTGGTGAAAGGGGTATCCTTGCCTTGTTCTCATTCTTAAGGTGAAGGCTTTCAGTTTTGAGCTTTACTAAGTAGGTTTGTATCGGCAAAGGTACTGGTATGGCAATCCTGCAACCATTTCTTAGGTATTAGAGCACGGAACAAATAAATAAGTATATTAAGGTTGTTGGTAATCAAGTTCTTAGTATTCAAGAAAGGAGAATAACATACAAAATAAGCAAGGATTGGACTGTAGGAAAAGTGATGGGGAAATAGGAAACAGAGATGGACCATACAAACAACTATTTTAAGGAATTTTGCTATTAAGGGTAGCAGCTATAGAAAGGAGGTTTTTAAAAAAGGAGTTTTCACATGGGAGAAATAAGAGCATGTCTTTATTCTGATAAGAATAATCTATCTTTAATTTTTTTAAGGAAAATCCATACTATTTTCCATATGGCTGTACTAATTTATATTCCCACCACGAGTGTGCAAAGGTTCTCTTTTCTCCACATCCTCTCAAACACTTCATATCTGTCATCTTTTTGATGACAGCCATTCTAACATATGCAAAGTCATATCTCATTGTAGTTTTAATTTGAATGTCTCTGATGATTTGTGATGTTCAGTAATTTTTCATATACGTGTTGGCCATTTCTGCGTCTTCTTTTGAGATATGTCTATATAGAGTCTTTGCCCATTTTTTAATTGTATTATTTTCTTAAGTTGAGTTCCTTTTAGATTCTGAATATTAATCCCTTATCAGATATAGGCCTGTGAATATTTTCTCTCATTCTGTAAGTTGTCTCTCCACTCTGTTCTCTGGTTTTTTTTTTTTTGGTGGAGTCTTTTTAGTTTGATGTAATCCCATTTGTCTATTTTCACTTCTGTTGCCTATGCTTTCGGGTTCATATCCAAAAAATCATTGCCCAGATCAAAGTCATGGAGCTTTCCTCCTGTGTTTTCTTCTAGTTGTTTCATAGTTTCAGGTCTCACAGTTAACTCTCTAATCCATTTTGAGTTGATTTTTGCATATGAGATAACAGTCTAATTTCATTCTTCTATGTGTGAATATCCAGTTGTCTCAATACCATTTAAAACAGAACTACCACATGATCCATCAATCTCATTATTGGCTACATATTGAAAAGAAGTAAACTCAGCATGTTTAAGAGGTAGCGTTACTCATGTTCACTGCAGCATTATTCACAATAGCCAAGATGGAATCAACCTAGGAGTCCATCAGTGGGTAAATGGATAAAGAAAATGTACTATATACAATGGAGTGTTATTCAGCCTTAAAAAGCTAGGAAAATTCTGTCATTTGTGACAACATAGATGAATCTAGAGGATATTATGTTAAGTGAAATAAGCCAAGCATGGAAAGACAAATGTCACATGATCTCATATGTAAAATCTAAAACGTTTGAACTTGCCAAAGTGGAGAGTAGAACGGTGGTTACCAGGAGCTGAGGGGGAGGGATGGGTTAAAGAAGGGTTGGGGAGGTGTTGGCCAAAGGATACAAAATTTCAGTTACACAGGAAAACATACAAGATAATTGTACAGCATAGTGACTATAGTTAATAACAAATGTATTGTATTCTTGCAAAATGCTAAGAGTGCGTACGTGTTCTCACTACAAAAAAATTAATATATGAAGTAATACATATATTAATTAGCTCAATTTAGCTCTTCCACAATGTACACGTGTTTCCAAACATGTTGTACATAACAAACATATACAATTGTTACTTGTCAATTAAAACAATTTTTTAAAAAATCAGCTTTGAAAGAAAATGAGAAGAAAAGAAGGATGCCAAGAGTTCAGCTACCGACCTGCTTCCAACCCTAAGCCTTCTGGTGTTGGATCACACTCATTTATGTGGATCCTTTAAAAGATAACCTCCATTATTCAGAGATGCCCCAAGGGGCCTCTGTCCCACACAATCAGCCTTACTCAAACAGTCAGCACAAGTTACACTCATTCACAGGGATAAAAACAGTAAGTTAGGTCTACCTGTGACACCATCAGTCACTTCTCCTTTCCAAAATTCAACTTTTACCTTTACAAAATAAGGGGTATGAATCTTCTAGGTCCCCTTTTATTTTCCTAAGTTCTTGTATCAAATGAAACTATAATGACATTTCACGACTTGCCTGCCAGCTGGCAACCAAACTCAAACCTACCACAGCTTGGCCAACTCAGAGTTTAAGTGACTGTAAGAGCAGGGTCTTGGTTAAAACAGTCTTTGAGTATATACAAGCAGCTTCACTGTTTATAGGTTAACTCAGATGAGAAAACAAAAACAAACAAGCAAAACACCCCTTCACTTTTTACTACATTTACCTCCTGATGGAATTATTCCTACCCAATTCTAATCCTTATAAAATAAGAACAATATTGATAACATACTCTTAAAGCAATTCCTTACAATTAAAATACACATCAATTTGCATAATAGTTACATAATAATATGGAAAAATTCATGTTATTTATCCATCAATAAAATAAGAACCAAAAGAATAACCAAAATAATACTAATTACTTGACAGTAAGATAAATATTTAGTACCTCCTTTTTAAGCAGCAGAATGTTCTGGGGAAAATGCAATCATACATGAAACTCCCTTACCATGAACAGGTAAAAACAGAGCTCCTTTAATTCAAGTACTCCAAGTATGGGAAGTCTAGGATTCCATCCACAAGGTCATCATCATCTCCTGAGTAAAATCTCCTGAAATACTTCTATAAAAGACAGTTTGAAAGCCACTGCAGCAGATTATCTAGGTAAGCTATAGCTTAAGAAACAGGATACTGAGAGCCACTTTGCCAGTCATCCACACACATGGTTTAGCAAACACTGCCTTTTCTGCAGTGTGTGTGTGTGTGTGTGTGTGTGTGTGTGTGTAAAAAGAAAACACTTCCATTTGAAATATCTATAAACCACAAAATCATCTGGGATCATGGGACATTTTTCCAAGAATATTTGCATAACACAATTAGCACAAAATAACACAAGAAGTTAATACAGAAGCATTAAAAGGCAAAGAAAAAAAAACCCATAGTTTGGTTTTCCGTTTAGGAAATTTTCATGGGGGGGAGGGTAGGGGAAGAGAGGGAGGCACAATAATCATTTGAACCTATAAATTAAATACAATTACTAAAATGTTCTTGGTCTCCACTGCAGTATTCAGTAGAAAATAAACCATGCCACATATATTTCATATTAATTTTATTTTAAAGTCTCATAGAAGACAGTTTTCTGATTTTGCATGTTGATAATACAAGTTCAATGAGTGGGCATGTTACATTTCAAAAGCTATTTTCTCACATTCCCCAGTGTTCAAATACTTAGAAACTTGATGTTAACCTTTATATGTTGGCTAATTATTCTCAGAATAATCTAGTAAAGAGTAGAAACGTAATGATGCAGGAGAGAAAAGTGCTGATATCCTTGTGTGTATAAGAGGGTATGGGATTTTCTTTTCTTTTTTTTTTTTTTTGAGACAGTCTCACTCTGTTGCCCAGGCTGGAGTGCAGTGGCACAATCTCGACTCACTGCAAGCTTCGCCTCCCAGGTTCACACCATTCTCCTGCCTCAGCCTCCTGAGTAGCTGGGACTACAGGCACCCGCCACCACGCCTGGCTAATTTTTTGCATTTTTAGTAGAGATGGAGTTTCACTGTGTTAACCAGGATAGGATGGTCTCGAACTCCTGACCTCATGATCCGCCTGCCTTGGCCGCCCAAAGTGCTGGGATTACAGGCATGAGCCACCGCGCCCAGCCCGAGGGTATGGGAGTTTAAGCACAAGTGGAGAGGTTGGGGAATAGGCAGTTAAGCTACAATAAGAGGAGGGAAGGCAGGTATGTGGGCATATGTACAGGAAAAGAGCAGATGAAGTTGAAACATATGAATATTTCCTCATACTTCCTTAGACAGGTAGGAAGCACAGCTATAAGCTGAGAATCAGGATAGGAAATAACTTGTTAGAAATTTAAAGGAAAAGAAAAAGGTATAACACATCATCCAGGATACTGGGAGAGTGAAATAAACAGGGAAAAATTTATATATATTTATTAAATATATGTATTTATATATTTATACATATATCACAGGACAGTATTAACAACTCATTAAAACTCTAAAGTTAGTGGTCAAGAATTACTGTAAGCCATGTTGTGTTTATCTCTAGCAATATTCAGCTGCATTGGTACAGGTTAAAAGCTGCTAAAGAGCAGAATTTAACCAGTGTAGAGTACTGCCAGGTGAATAAGACAAATGAAATGAGGCCAAGGGTATTAAGTACATATGCAAAGTAGTAATTATAATTATTGAGCATAAAATTTTAAATTAGGTGATGGACAATGGGAAGTGGTGACTGGAGAGTAGAATACTCTAAATTGAAGTTACACAGGAGATGCAGTTATTGTAAACAACAAGGTCTAGGGTACAATCATGGAATTAATGGCTGAAATAAATTGGAGGACAGTGCCACTGGAGAGAAAATGAAAAACTGCAAGTCCAGGATATTGGAAGGATCATGCATGTGGCTACTGAAATGATCAAGAATTCTAACAGGAGTATTATAGACAAAAGAACAATGAGCCAGACAATAAAATCTTTTGAGAAATCAGAGGGAATCACCTAGGTATTTGGCAGTATTGTCTGATAGAATGATATATTTAGTCACAAGGAGGTGCACAAAAAGCTCTTTTGAAGAGAGTCGGTGATAGAGGATTTGGAATATATTTTCTGAAATGGGATAATTAAGCTAAGTAGCTATGAGTTTTTAAAAAGCCCGTTTAAAAATGAGATGGCTATAATTTATTTATGTTGTGCTATACATTCTGAAATTTAAATTAAAATTAAAGAAAAGCATGAATATGTTGTGCTATACATTCTGAAATTTAAATTAAAATTAAAGAAAAGCACGAAACTTGTTTATCAGGTGACAAGAGCTAAGAAGGACTGTTGGAGATACATAGCCATACCAAGTTACACTGAAAGGTTTTATAGGAATGTGCTGAATACAATTTCCAGATTACGGCATGACTACCTTTCAGTAGCTTTGCAAAAAATCCAATCATACAAACAGTAGCATTTTGTATTGACTGCGTTTCTCAGTGGATGACCGTCAACGTAATTAGACACCTTTGACTCAGACACTCTTATTTAGCTAAATTTAAAGCAATAGCAAAACAAAACCTCTACATAAATACGGTTCTTAGAATATGCCCCATTATTACCAACAGACATTACCTTAGTCCTAAAGTCATGAGAAATAAATCCATAGACTATACCTTACCCTAAACTCCCGTACTGGACACTACACCAGAGGCTGGGAATGCAAAGATGACTAAAATGTGGTCCTTACCTTAGGTAGATCATAGTTTAATGGGCAAGACAGACCAGAAAAGGACGGGTGAGTAGAAGAGTATGAAAGAGGATAAGGATATTTCAGATAGAATAGGCAATGCAGAAGCGGGTAAAAAAGGTATGTGTGATGTGAGAGAGGAAAAAGGAAGAGGGGGAAGAGAGAGGGAGAAAGGCAGAGAGAAGGGAGGAGAGGAAGAGGAGGGGGAAGGAGAAAAGGAAGAGGAGGAGAAGGGAGGTAAAAAGGGAGGGAGGAGAGTTGAGAATAATTTCTTGTTTTTGGTGGTTTTGTTTTTTGAGACAGAGTCTTACTCTGATGCCCAGGCTGGAGTGCAGTGGCACAATCATAGCTCACCGCAGCGACAAACACCCAGACTCAAGTGATCCTCCTGCCTAGGCCTTCTTAGTAGCTGGGACTATAGGCATGTGCCACTGTACCCAGCTTTTTTGTCTGTTTTGCTTTTTTAATTTTTTTTTTCCTGTGGTAGAGATGGGGTCTCGCAATGTTGCCCAGGCTAGTCTCCAACTCCTGGCCTTAAGAGATCCTCCTGCCTGTTCTCAAGGGCATTGTTGAAAACAACAGCAATTGGTGGCAAGTAATCAGGAATACCAAGTGTGCCTAACAGAAAAGCAACCAAAAATTTAAAATCGAAATCTGCAGAAAATCCTTGATGGGGTTCAAGAACTACTATTCCAAAATATGGCATCTCAGCATTTTAGAACAGTATGATGAGGTGCAAGAAACACTATTCCAAAATAAGGCACCTTGAAAACTGAGAAAATAGCAGAGGCAGGAAGGCCACTCTCATTTTCCCCTCACCTTTCTTCCCTGAAGCAGGCTATAAATCCTAAAAGGGTCACCCTGATAGCCAGGTGTGGTGGCTCACGCCTGTAATCCCAGCACTTTGGGAGGCCGAAGCGGGTGGATCATGAGGTCGGGAGATCAAGATCATCCTGGTGAAACATGGTGAAACTCCGTCTCTACTAAGAATACAAAAAAAAAAAAAAATTAGCCGGGTGAGGTGGCTGGCGCCTGTAGTCCCAGCTCTTTGAGGCAGTAGAACCGCGTGAACCTGGGAGGCGGAGCTTACAGTGAGCTGAGATTGTGCCATTGCACTCCAGCCTGGGCAACAGAGCAAGACTCCATCTCAAAAAAAAAAAAAAAAAAAAAAAAAGGTCACTCTGACTTTCTCCCTCCCTTCTCCCCTAAAGACCCTCAGGTGACAGGTGACCTGGCCTATACCCAGGGAGTGGGAATGAAGGCGCTGAAATGCCAAGAAAAATCTGAACAAACAGGACTTGCTAAGTTCCCTCCAGTTTACATGTCATTTAAAATTTTTATTAAATAAATTTGCATGCCTTTCTATTGTTAGTCTGTCTTTTGTTATAGGGGTCTCGTCATGAACCTTGAAATGACTGAGAAATCTTTCCCCCCCTGTAAGCTGTAGTAGGAAGGTCTCTCTTACCTTCTACTACCCTTCCCATCTGAAGCAGGCCATAAAATAATTCTCTGGTCTTTTTCTGAAGTAGTTCTTAAGGCCCTCATGTACTCCACACACACAGGGAAGGAATGTTGCCCAGGGATACAGAGAAGACTCTGAACAAAAAGGCCTTGCTGAAATCTCTCCAGTTTCTTACTATTAGATCATATCTCTCTTTATCCAATCAGACTTCTGCACAAATGTCCACTCTTCATTTAATGTAGCATAAAAATAATTTTTCTGGTTTCTTTAGGTTTTAATTTCTGAAGGCTCCTGTGTCACATAAAATTTATATGAAATAAATGTGTATGCTTTTATTTTGTTAGTCTATCTTTTAATATAAATGTCTCAGCCATGAACCTGGCAATAAGTGAGGAAAAGATACATCTTTTCTGCCACTACGTAGCCACTGGGGGCTTTGAAAAGTTCCAATATATTCCTGGGAATCTGAACAGATCACACATGCACCAGGTTACATACAGGCTTAGGAAAGACCAGAAAAGACCTCAGCTGCCTACTTATCAATTGTAGACCACGAGATCCTGTACATCCTGAGCAGACTATGAAGTGAAAGCATAGGCAGACTTGTAAACTGCCTGAACTTTAAATGTGTGCCCTAATATACATATAGATTTCTCAGCAAAAGTGGAAGCCTTATGGGTTCAAAATGTTTAAAGAAAACTTTTAATCACTGGCTGACTATTAAAGCTTGCTGCCCGGGGGGGTCATCACTAAAAAGCCATCTTTAACCATAACATTAGATTTAAAAATTATTAATTAAATTAAAAAAACAAAACAAAGCCTGAGCAGAGACTTCAGTGGCTATATACAGAAGGGAAGACAGATTTTGTGGAATTAGCAATGTCACTAAACAAACAAAAATATGAGAAACAACAACTCTAGAGGTGGCAGAGATTCTCAGAGTTGCTAAAATATATTATCTAAAAGTTCCATGCTCATGGAGAGTAGAATCAATATTGTGAAAATGACCACACCGCCAAAAGCAATCTACTAATTCAATGCAATTCCCATCAAAATACCATCATCATTCTTCAAAGAACTAGAAAAAACAATCCTAAATTTCATATGGAACCAAAAAGAAGCCTGCACAGACAAAGCGAGACTAAGTAAAACGAACAAATCCGGAGGCAACACAGTACCCAACTTCAAATTACACTATTAATACATGGCTGTATTCACCAAAACAGCATGGTATTGGTATAAAAATGGCACAGAGACCAATGGAACAGAATAGAGAGCCCAGAAATAAAGTCAAATACAGCCAACTGATGTTCGACAAAACAAACAAAACCATAAAGTGGGGAAAGGACAACCTATTCAACAAATGGTGTGGGGATAATTGGCAAGTCACATGTAGAAGAATGAAACTAGATCCTCATCTCTTCCCTTATACAAAAATCAACTCAAGATGGATCAAAGACTTAAGTCTAAAACCCGAAACCATAAAGATTCTAGAGGATAACATTGGAAAAAACCCTTCTTAGACATTGACTTAGGGAAAGACTTCATGACCAAAAACCCAAAAGCAAATGCAACAGAAACAAAGATAAATAGATGGGACTTAATTAAGCTGAAAACTTCTGCACAGCAAAAGAAATAATCAGCAAACAGACAACACACAGAATGGGGGAAAATATTACAACAAAGGACTAATATCCAGAATCTACAAGGAACTCAAACATATCAGCAAGAAAAATACAAATAATCCCATCAAAAAATGGGCTAAGAACATGAATAGACAACTCTCAAAAGAAGATATACAAATGGTCAACAAACATAAGAAAAAAATGCTCAACTTCACGAATGATCAGGGGAATGCAAATCAAAACCACAATGAGATATCATACCACCTTACTCCCTCTAGAATGGCCATAATCAAAAAATCAAAAAGTAATAGATGCTGACATGGATGTGGTGAAAAAGGAACACTTTTACAATGCTGGTGGGAATGTAAATTGTACAACCACTATGGAAAACAGTGTGGAGATTCCTCAAAGAACTAAAACTAGATCTACCATTTGATCTAGCAATCCCACTCCTGGGTATCTACCCAGAGGAAAATAAGTCATTACATGAAAAAGATACTTGTATATGCATGTTTATAGCAGCACAATTCACAATTGCAAAAATATGAAACCAGTCCAAATGCTCATCAATCAATAAGTAGATAAAGAAAAAGTATATGTACATCATGGAATACTACTCAGTTATAAAAGTAAACAAAATAATGGCATCTGCAGCAACCTGGATGGAACTGGAGACCATTATTCTATGTGAAGCAACTCAGGAATGGAAAACCAAACATTGTATGTTTTCACTTACAAGTGGGAGCTAAGCTATGAGGACACAAAGACATAAGATGGACACAATGGACTTTGGGGACTTGGCGGGAAGGTTGGGATCGGGTGAGGGATAAAAGAGTATATACACTGGGGAGAGTGTATGCTGCGTGGGTGATTGGGTACACCAAAATATCAGAAATCACCACTAAATAAATTATCCATGTAAGCAAACATTACCTGGTTCCCCAAAACCAACTGAAATTAAAAAAAGTTCCAGTTTTAAACAACAAAAAAATTACCAGATATGCAATGAAAGAGAAAAAACTACAGCCCACACACAGGAAAAAAGGCAGTCAATAAAAAGTGTCTCAGAGAGAGCTCAGATGTTGGACTTAGGAGACAAAGGCTTTAAATAAGGTATTATAAACACAGAATTAAAAGATGTATTTGAGTGTATTTCATGAAGACCTAAAACAAACATAATCATCTTTCTAAAACCTGAAGAATATATTAATAATATGAGATATATCTTAGGTAAACATAGAAGTTCACCCTAAAAATAAAAGATACTGATTTAAATTGTTTAAATGATTTATTTGATAATCGTTTTGCTCTTTAAAATCCTTCTTATTATGGACCCAATCTTTTATCAATTCTTCCTAGAGAGATATCAGGTAATGGTACCATATTTTATAACTTGAAGACAAAGTTTATATTAGTCTTTTATCTAATTTCCAGACATATGTAAAAGTACATTTAATTAAATAAAGCAACGTTTCCAGCAATGTTCACTTAGAAAAATCAAGCTTTTTTCTTAAAAAAGAATTAGAACATAGAAGGTATTGTGATGATACAAAAACTAATCTAAAGTAGAGCCTGAGAAAGTGAAATGCTAAACTAAGCTTTAGACTTCTACCTTGAGGAGGACTCAGAGTTGAGAGGATGGCAGTGTTTATTTTGCTGCTCAGTATAACTCATAGTTTTTCAGTAGTCATGTGTCTCTTATTTGGGAAAAAACAGAGAATGCTTGGACAAATGATAACCACATATTTTGCAGGGCCTGGAATACAAAGTTTAATTATTGGGTCTGTGAACAGAGACAGTTACGTTGAAAACCTGGATTTGGGAAAGACTACCATTCCTGCAGACAAACTGCTGGAAAAGCCACAGTGTGTGGGTAAAAATATCACTTTAACTAATCAGTAGGATCCAAAACAAGAAAAAACAAAAATCTAGGACAAAGAATTGCTTAAGTAAACACAGTAAAGGCAGTTCCAGAGAGATGTGACATATCAATGTGACAGTTACTACCCAAAAATGTTGATAATTTTAGTTATGCACATGAAACAATGCCAATTAGAGAGTGACGTAAGTTAGGTATCTAAGTTAAAAGTATCTTTTTAGACACGCAAATGTGAGAAAATTATGGGGTGCTTATTTTTTAACTTTAATGTGCATTAGTGGATTATTTTGATAGAAAATAGATTCCATTTTAAACTCCATATTATTGGAAAGAGTAAGATAAGACATGAAAAAGATGAAAATAAAATAATCCATGTGAGATCAGAGCCTCCAAACCTAAAATAAACCTTCACACCAGACTCTTAGTCCTAGAAATTATGCACATTTTTGGCAGTTTAGCAACTGATTTCTTATACTTAAGGTTTTGTACCTTAGTTTCCTCATCTGGAAAACAGAAACACTAATAACTATAATTTATATTCACTTTTTAAACTCTTATTTGTTAATTCAACAAATATACACTGAACACCTTCTATATTCTAAGGAATATGCTATGCATACAATTGTTGTAAAGATTAGAATAATGGATGCAATGTACTTAGTACAGTGTCTGGCATAACGTACTGTTATATTATACAGAATGACTTTCAGTTTGGGGATACACCCTGGAGAGGCTCTTATCAGAAGCACCTGTGGGGCTCTTTGAAATCTTACATACTGGTTTTAAGATTGCAACCCTTCCTACTAAAAGGAGTGTTCAGCTATTGTTGAGAAACACTGCACTATAGTATAACTTCAGCTCCCTTTCCAGATTCATTATCTCTTCCCCTGCCCCATCATTTTTAGCTCTAGCCAAACTCACTATTCATTATTTAATAGTCTATGAAGTTGCTCATATGAACACCTATCTCTGCTCCTTTTGGCTTTGAATGTTTTCCCTCTCCACTTATCCATCTCTCCATGTGAAATCTTATTCATCCAGCAAGACCTACCCAAAATTATAAGTGTTTTATAAGGCTGTTTTTGATGAATTAAGTAGGTCTGATCGCTCTCTTGGTTGACTAACCACTTTGTACCTTTTTCTTTATGACACTTACATTTACAATACAGGTGTAAGATAGGAAGCATCAGGAAGATAAGATCTGAATCTCACTAATCTCTGCTTTCCTTTCCTTCATAGTATTTTCTACATAGCACAGAACCAAGTTTTGATATACAGCACTGAATACACCCTATTCAGAAATTAGGGACTATTCCCTGATGAACATCAGTGCAAAAATCCTCAATAAAGTACTGGCAAACCGAATCCAGCAGCACATTGGAAAGCTTATCCACCATGATAAAGTCAGCTTCATCCCTGGGATGCAAGGTTGGCTCAACATACCAAATCAATAAATATAATTCATCATATAAACAGAACTAAAGACAAAAACCTTATGATTATTTCAATAGATGCAGAAAAGGCCTTTGATAAAATTTAACATCCTTTCATGTTAAAAACTCTCAATAAACTAGGCATTGAAGGAATATACCTTAAAATAATAAGAGCCATATGTAACAAACCCACAGCCAATATCATACTGAATGGGTAAAAGCTGGAAGCATTCCCCGGAAAACCAGCACAAGACAAGGATGCCCTCTCTCACCACTCCTATTCAACATTGTATTGGAAGTTCTGGTCAGGGCAATCAGGCAAGAGAAAGAAATAAAGCATATTCACATAGGGAGAGAGGAAGTCAAATTTTCTTTGTTTGCAGATGACATAATCCTGTATCTAAAAAGGCCCATCGTCTCAGTTCAAAAGCTTCGTCAAAAGCCCATGTCTCAGTTCACAAGCAACTTTAGCAAATTCTCAGTATGCAAACTTCAGCAAAATTAGTATGCAAAAATCACTAGCATTCCTATACAACAACAGGCAAGCAGAGAGCCAAATCACAAATGAACACGCATTCACAATTGCCACAAAAAGAATAAAATACCTAGGAATATAGCTAACAATGGAAGTGAAGGATCTCTTTGAGGAGAACTACCAACCACTGCTCAAGGAAATTAGAGAGGACACAAACAAATGGAAAAACATTCCATGCTCATAGATAGGAAGAATCAATATCATGAAAACGACCATAGTACCCAAGTAACTTATGAATTCAATGCTATTCCTATTAAACCATTGATATTCTTTCCAGAATTAGGGGAAAAAAACTATTTTAAAATTCATACGGAACCAAAAAAGAGCCCATATAGCCAAGACAATCCTAAGCAAAAAGAACAAAGCTGAAGGCATCATGCTACCTGACTTCAAACTATATTACAAGGATACGGTAACCAAAACAGCATGGTACTGGTACAAAAACAGATGCAAAGACCAATGGAACAGAATAGAGATCTCAGAATTAAGACCACACACCCTACAACCATCTGAGCTTTGACAAAACTGACGAAAACAAGCAATGGGGAAAAGATTCTGTATTTAATAAATGATGCTGGGAGAACTGGCTAGCCATATGCAGAAAATTGACAATGGACCCTTCCCTTATACCTTATACAAAAATTAATTCAAGATGGATTAAAGACCCAAAACTATAAAAACCCTAGAAGAAAATCTAAGCAATAACATTCTGGACACAGGCATGGGCAAAGATTTCGTGACAAAAACACCAAAAGCAGTTTCAACAAAAGCCAAAATTGACAAATGGGATCTAATTAAACTAAAGAGCTTCTGTACTGCAAAGGAAACTATCATCAGCGTGAACAGACAACCTAACCCTACAGAATGGGAGAAAATTTTGCAATCTATCCATGTGATAAAAGTCTAATATCGAGAGTCTACAAGGAACATGAACAAATTTACAAGAAAAAAACAAACAACCCCATTAAAAGAAGACATTCACGGGACCAACAAACATATGAAAAAGTATCAACATCACTTATTATCAGAGAAATGCAAATCAAAACCACAATGAGATACCATCTCATGCCAGTCAGAGTAGTGATTATTAAAATGTCAAGAAACAAGATGCTGGCGAGGCTATGGAGAAATAGGAACGTTTTTACACTGTTGGTGGGGATGTAAATTAGTTCAACCATAGTGGACGACAGTGTGGCAATTCCTCAAAGAACAAGAAGCAGAAACACCATTTGACCCAGCAATGTCATTACTGGGTATACACTCAAAGGAATATAAAGATACATACATGTGTATGTTCACTGCAACACTACTCACAATAGCAAAGATATGGATCAACCCAAATGTCCATCAATTATACACTGCATAAAGAAAATGTGGTACATATACACCACAGAATACTATGCTGCTATAAAAAGGAATGAGATCATGTCCTTTGCAGGGACACAGATGGAACTGCAAGCCATTATCCTCAGCAAAGTAATACAGGAAGAGATAACCAAAAACTACATGTTTTCACTTATAAGTGGGAGCCGAACAATGAGAACACATAGAAACATGGTGGGGAACAACACACACTGGTGCCTTTCGGATGGGGCAGGGAGAGGGAGAGCATCAGGAAGAACAGCTAATGGATGTTGGGTTTAATGCGTAGGTGATGGGTTGATCTGTGCAGCAAACCACCATGGCACACATTTACCTATGTAACAAAACCTGCACATCCTGCACATGTACACTGGAACTTAAAATAAAAGGTGAAGAAGAAAAAATAAAAGAAATTAGGGATTGTTTATGCTTTTAAAAACATTTCTTACAATGCAGATTCATAATCTTTATTATAAGCTTTTGCAATATGTGTATAGTTCTAAAATCCATTATATGACTATATACATCAATATCAGACTAATATTTTATGTGATACTTACGAATAGCATCATTCTAGTCATGGTATCTTTGAAAATGATACCATTGTTCTGAGCTGTAAATTCAGAGTTACACCCCAAAATCAATTGTAGTACAGCCAGTTTTTTATGCACAAGGTGTTTTATTTGTTTTTTTTCATTTTTGGCAAAGACTCAAATTCGAATTGAAAGGTATTCAGTTGGGTGATAATGTGTTATATGAACATTTACACACTAAAACACACACTATTAAAATTAGAGTGTTATTTAATATCCAAATTTTTTTGATATTAGACATTATCCAGTATCGATTCACTTTTAAACACCAAGTAAACAAATTTTTATATAAATATACACCTTATCTAGTATTTACACTGGTGTCGAATATGGCAAAGGATATAGATGCCTCTTTTAGGTGAATTATTTCAATTCAGTGCATAACAAAGTTGTAATACTGCTGGGAAAAGTTAGTACATACATCTTAGAAAGTAATTTACAAAATAAATAACATTTGAAAAAGTTGAAATAATAAAAATTATAAATCTACACCATAATAAATTCTAGTTTTCAAGGCATAAATCCAGAGCATTATGATAAATATCACAAAATTATAATTCTGAGATACTACCAAATATTACAGGCAAGACACATTAAATGGAGCATCAAAGCAGATCAACCTTCTAAAGAGTTCACTGTATAGCTTCTACCTGTGATTCCCAGTGTATTTTACAATGCTTAGAGCACAATAGGGAATCAATAAGTACCATATGGAACATGTGAATGTAAAAGACTGAATTAGAAGGTGAAGGATAAAGAGGGATTATCTGTGGCCTTGTAACCAAGAAAATTATAAAGGCAGTAAAACAGGATAACACATTGTAAATACCACAATAACAGTATAAACCAATTGTGTTAGAGGAACCAAAAACTTCATGCAGAAGGTGTTAAACAACATTCTAGGGCTCTGAGCAGGGAAGAGTGACATGATAAAAGCTGTGTTTAGGCTGAACAGTATGTGTTAGACGGGGAGGATACAAGAGGAACTAACACTGAAATCTGGATATCATCACCGGGTCTAATTTTACAGTTGTAAGAGAAGAGTAAGGAAAAAGGATGGATCTGTGGTCCTAATATTACTTAGATTTATAGGCCCCTATAAATTGGCATGGCATATTTGGCTTGGTTTAAAAAGTGTTTGGAGGGAAAAAATGTAAGTATGATCCGTATAAGTATATGTAAACTAATGGAAGGAAACAGTACACTCATAGTCACCTTCTTATTTCCTAGAAAGTTCCTGCGAAGAGTTTTAAAAGATTAACTGCCTAAGCATTATACTAAAAATAATCTGAAATATATGAGTAGAGGGAGAGGAAACCACCAAAAAATCCATAGATTAACTTGACAAAATTATATTTCGCAGAGAACTCTTATTTATTTATTTTTAAAAGTAGTCACTGAATTGGTCTTATTTTTTCAAAAGTATTTGAAAGGTAATACTTAATTTTCTGCAGGTCTCAGATAACTTCCACAACACAAAGGAGAAATACATCAGCTCCATTCCACTGATTTAAATATGCCTAGAGAAGAGCCTGCCAACAGCTGCTGTTAGCAGAATTTTTAACTGCCAGAAAAGGAAACATCTTTGCTCACTTCAGCAAAGGTGTGCAACAAAGTGGGCATATTTGGCAGAGCCATCAGATCAATGCCAGGTATGAATATATCATGGTCATTCCCAAGGAGGACATCTATCAGAGTCTGCTTTGAAGCTACTCAAAGCATAGAAGAAAATCTGCACGTTTTCATAGGCTATGAATCCAATGATATATCATCATTTACTTCACATAATCTGGAAACTTAAGGGGAAAATGACCATTGTTATCCAATAAACCCATTTTATCCAAAAACATTCACTATTTTGATTGAAGTTATAGCACATTGAAATTTATGAGAATTATATAGAGGTTTCAGATCAACAGAAGATGTCTGATCTTTCAAGACCACCCAAAGCCAATTTGGAAACAGCAACATCCAACCTAATCTTGTTTGATATTCAGAGGTATATACTTTTGTTGTTGATGAGGTCACATGTATGGACAACAGCTGGTAAAATGAAATGCTTTGGCCGGGCATGGTGGCTCACGCCTGCAATCCCAGCACTTTGGGAGGCAGAGATGGATGGATCATCTGAGGTCAAGAGTTCGAGACCAGCCTGCCCAACATGGTGAAACCCCATCTCTACTAAAAATAGAAAAAATTGGCTGAGTATGGCAGCACATGCCTATAATCCCAGAGGCAGGAGAATCACTTGAACCTGGGAGGTGGAGGTTGCAGTGAGCTGAGATTGCACCATTGCACTCCAGCCTGGGTGACAACAGCGAAACTCTGTCTCAACAAATAAATAAATATAAATAAATAAAAACATAAATGATTTAATCTCAACATGAAAGCAATTTCTTTTTACAAACTGGAGTGATGACAAGGAAGAAATGTTACTACCAGTGTATAGCAGAGAGTTTATATTACTGAATTTAAAATCATCATTAAGTTCACAGGAAACAAAGCAGATATATAAGCAACAAACATCCAAGTCACAAAACAAATTCCCTATTCTTTGTAAATCTTTTCTTGCCATTTATTCCTAATTAATCAGTATGTTTGCTATACTATTAAAATAAATACGATAAAAAGTAATCAAACCAATACGGAAAAAGATGTTTCTCGTATTTTGTCTCTGTTTACCTTTTTGGAGAATGTAAAATGAAGAAAAATGGACATAGTAATAGAAAATGTATCTTCATTTCAGGCAGGTTTCTGTTTGGCAAGAGTTTCCAGTTAATTGGGATATATGAACAATGAAAACATAGTTAACAGACACACCTGGGAAACCTAAAGTTTTATGCATCCCATAGGTCAGTGAACCAAGGATTCCTCAGACCCACATCAAGAAAATCTAAATTATATTTTAAAACTGTTAGAAACATTGGAAAAAAAACTGCAAAAGTTACACATGAGGAACCTACCTAACCAAACCCAGTAAACTCTTTATTATTTTCCTGTCTTTGTTTTGCCCCACGATATCCATTAAATTAGATCACTGATCTGCAATCTTAGTCCTTACTATGCTTGGAGTCAAGGAGAAAGAGTCAGCAGCCGGAAAAGGGTAGAAGAGAATCAGTTGTCTTAGCCTGATATCCAATGCAGAGGACAGGTAAGATATTGTATGTTCACATGTCACCCAAGAAACAGCTTTCCCAGAACCCTGACCCATGTACGTTGTGACTGGGGATCTGTCCCGGTTATTAGGGTGCACTCCAGTTTTCTTTTGGGACTAGAGTCCTACCAAGAACATTGATCTGTCCAAACTGGGTTCTGACAAACCATCTTAAGTCTTTACCAGATTCCTCTCTCTGAGAAGGGGGATCTTGACTTACTATCAATTGCTGACTAAAGACCTGCTTCAGCTCATTCATACATCCATCCTTCAATGTGACACAGATCCCTGATGCCCAGACCTACCAAAGAAATGCAAGGCTGTTGGTATTACCTGGATTATACCTGAATTCAAAGGTCCTTGAGAGCCAGCTCTTTAAGGAGGGGTAATCTCCTGGCATGCTAATAATTTCTCTACAGTGCCCTGTCATTGAGTTCCTATGAGTGAAAGTCTGGGTGAGTACGACAATATGCTTTAATATATATGACATTCCTACTTCGTCCAGTCAAGTGATTTCCACAAATTTTCTTATTTAATGATTACAAAAATGCTATGAAGTCAGAGCTAATATTATCCCCACTTTACAACCAAAAGACTCAGGCTCAGAAATGATACAGGACTTCTTCCAAAATTAACTAGGCAGTCAGACTCCTAAAACAATGCTTTTAAAGAAATTAGGCAATACACACCAACTATTTCATCAAACCTCTAACACCACCAAGTGTAAGATCACCATCATTTTGGTAGGTTAAGAAAAAAAAGATACAACGAAAATTAAACTGATAAAATGTTTTCTTATCAGTGCCACTCAAAATGTGGACCCTGACCAGTGCCAGACCATAAACTGTTATCAGTCTACAAGATAAGGTCAGAAAATAAGTGTTTAGAAAGTTTTCTAACATTTTAATATTACAGTGATAATTTCAAATATATTTTATAAAAGTGGTGGAGGTAGAAAACAAAAAACTAGACCTTGGCTTCAGACAGTCTAAGAAGCATTGACTTAGAATTTTTTATTTTATTCTCATTTTTAAAGTTTTTTTAAATTTAAGGCATAGATTATAGATCATACTTGGGCATTATTGTTTCACTTCAGCATAGAAAAGGAGGAAAACAGCAGCAAAAAAAAAAAAAAAAAATTGGTTAAGGTATTCATAAATGTTTTCACATTCAGAGTCTGACCCTTCTGAATCTCTTTGATGCAAAATCATTGGTACCCATCTTCCTCTGTGTTACCAAGGCTGCCCCCACAATCTAGGATTAAAAGCTCCTGGGTTTTAATCTGAGGCACTGATACCTTCTTCGAACTTGGATACTGGCCCTCTCTCTATCTTACCAGAACTCAGGCTATAACAGCTGTGTCACTACACATCCAAACATTAGAAAGTTAAAAAGTTTTTTTTTTTTTTTTTTTTAAAGTACACCTTAGAAGCCAAGAAACAATAGTATCATGTATTGGTCTGTCATTTCTAAGATTTCTTGATGTTTTCTGATGTTTATTTGCCTAAATATGAATTTGAAGGCATGACTTTCTCTGTTAAAGTCTATTTCTCATCTCTTATCTATAGTTATAGACAAGATTCTGGTTGCTACTTTGACAGACAGTCTTCAATATCCACGCTGAAGATACATAGGTATTCCATGAGCAGTGTCATTCAAACATATGTGTCTGTATAACTCAAACAATATGAGGAAATACAGCAACTAAAAGCATTCTAGAAGCTCAATTCTCTCTGTCTTCTATTTATATCAGCTTGAGAATTCATTAATCAAAGTGCCCTGGTATCTACATATACCTTGTTAATTAATCAGACATTACCAAAAGTTTAGAGAATATAATCTACTCACGGATTTGTTATAAAAGCAATACATGTTTATCATGGAAAGCTCAAAAAACACAAAAAAAGCTTAATAAAGATAAAAATCACAAATAATTCAAAACTCAAATCCAAACATGGGTCTTCCAATTTGTAAGTCAGTTTATGGCGAACTGATAAGATATATTTAATGTGAAAAACCACAAACCCATCTCCTTTGTTGGGATACATCCCAAAATGAACATAGATGACTAGGAAATTTTATATAGAAGAGTCACTAATTTATACTACTATATCTAAATACCTTGATTTATACTACTATACCAAATACCTTAACGTGTTAGGGGCATCATGTTCTAAAACCACAGCTAAATAGTTTCAGAAAATACTGAAGATCTTATGAGTTGTTTTGTGAGGTACTGAAGTTCGTGTCTTTACTATCAGCTATGAAAAGGGCAAGAAAAAGGAGCTATATAGGGTGAGAATAGGAGGACGGATACAGGACAGAGGTTAGATACCAATTCTACAGATCACTTCATATTGACAGAATTAATTGATCTTTGAGTATTTCTATGGAAGAGAACCGAAAACTGCAATGTGTGCTGACACCAATTTGTTGAAATGCTATGAAAGACATAGCTTAGTGGTTCACTAGTGGTTAAACCAACAGAAAAGCAATTCAAATCAAAGGAGGAAAGTGAATAAAAATGTTAACTCTATGCATAATTGTAGTCACATAGTCCTTTATTTATGTTCAAAAATGTTGCTGAAACACGGGTAACAAATGTTACTGAAACAGCAAAATGGAAAAAAAAAAAAAAAAAAAAAGCTCCACTATCTGTCTAATTCAATACCTAAAAAATAATTCAATACGGACCTTAAAATTAAGCATAAAATCTATAACCATATAGGTACCATATAACCATGAAGATAATAGATACCATATAACCATAAAGAAACCTAACAGAAAGTCTTCTTGACCTTTGGGTATGCAAAGATTTCTTGGACAAAACATAGAAAGTATTAATAACCCAATAAAAAGGAACAAAAAGTTTGAATAGACACACCACAAAGTGAGATATATGAATGGCAGTAAGCAAAGTCAAAGGTGCTCAATTTTATTCATCTTTAGGGAAACAGAAATGAAAATCACAATAAAATAATACTGCACACCCACTAGAATACATAAAATAAAAAAGACTTAACAAAACCAAGGAAAGCTAGACACAAAAGGGCACACTTATGTAATTGCACTTACATGACATCCAAGAATAGACAAGTTAAACTATGGTAATAGAAACCACTGGGGGAAGTAAGAAGGTTGTGACTGGAAAGGAGAACCTTCTAAAGTACAGGAAATATTATTCGCTGCTCTTGGGGTGCTGGTTACATGGGAGTGTGGAATTGTCAAAACTCCCTGAGTTCAGCACTTACAATCTGCACTTTTTCTGTGAATCTTATGTATACGAATGTGTATTTACATATATTAGACATACACACATAGATATAATTTAAGAAAGGTGTTAAATATAATTAAGTCTTCTTGGTACAATAATTCAATAAACATACATATACTGAGTTTCTGCTATGTGCTTCACGCTACAAACTATTTTTGTGTTAAAAATGAATGTCTTAAATTTACTTAAGTGTTCTAACACAAATACTATGATTGAAGTAGAACATTCTTTAAATCTCTCTCCTAAGGAATGACAGTTTGTCAATTCTCAGAGACTAATATGGTTCAGTGCCTTTTCAGCATACAATAAATACATTCCATATCTTTTAAAACAGGAATATGTTACTATTAGCAGAAATGAAAACTATAATTACAATATTTTGAAAATTATTTGTTTGCCATCAGTTACTTTCCACTTACATAGTTGTACATTTTAACATACCTTCCTAAAGCTGGACAGTTAACCAAGGCCTGAGAAAAGCGCCTTTACAACAGTGACCCTAATGCCAGATATGGTCATACTTGATGCAGTTACACTATAGTTAAACTACCAGAAATGTCCTTGGCTTCTCTGACTACTTGGTATTTGTGAGCAATACTTAGGTTTCCCCAGACTAGAATATTTCCAACACAACAGTATTAATCATTTACAAAACAACCACTGAATATCAAAATATTTCCTTGGGGGAGAAATGCTTACTGTCTTCTGCTTAGATTCTTCTGCCTGAGTCATTACATTATCTGGTACATTTTCTCGTCACAAAATTCCATCTCATGATAGCAAATCCTCAATACTGTTGTTACAGATCTTTCACAAGTATGTGTTGTTAGAAATTCATGTGCTTTGTGATTTCAAAATTGCTATTTATATAATGACTGCAAGTTCCAGGCAGAAGAAACTATTACCATTTAACATACACAATATACTAGCAGAATGCAAAGCACTGCCCAGGATGAATTTTTTATTTTTCCAAGTTCCATAGTTGTTCTAAATTCAATTAAGGGAAAGAAAAGAAGTCTTCTTCTTGATTTACAATTCTGAGCCATTTCTTATCATAAATAATAATGATCTAAAACTACTATGCTTGTGTGTACCCAGGATTATAATAAATGCCATGTGTCAAAGGGGGTATTACCAGAGTAATTTTCAATATCTATATAATTAGTTCATATAATATATTTAATGGCCTGTTACATGTTTAGCTGGCAAGTTTCTACATTTATTAACCTCATAATTTTAAATTAGAAAATTATATTTTGACCTACCTACTGTTTTTATTTTGACTGCATCCCAAATATATTAATAGTGGCATATATGTTTAATAAATGAGCCATTATTTCTCCAAGGTGTATAACCACATACACAGTGATGTCAACTGCGTTAAATGTTCCTGCCAAACAGGGAAACATTTAAGTTGTGTTAACTATAAAATCAGGATTACAATAATTTTAATGAAAGGTTTACTTTTTTAGAAAACTTCAGACATACAGTCATGTGAATGGTAATGTAATGCTGACTGTATAAAATATGAACTATGCAAAGGTTTTACAGCTGGTTTTGATCAGCTTCCTTTGTTTAACATTAAAAGTTAACTTCCAGAAGACACATACAAGCTCTACATCCTACAGGTAATGATTACCAGATGGAGATGTTCTTCCTGTTACGTGTCTGATTATCATAAAGAATACACTACAAGAAGAAAAAAAAAAAAAAAAAAACTAGGGCAGAGACTCTGATGTATTCTCTGATACAAACAGGCTCTTCCAAACTTTGGCCAATGAAGTTACTCTTTTACTCAAAAATGCTTTTGTACTTGTAAAACAATGATATAAGGTTATATTCAGCATATACGGTCAAGTGTTTTTAATAATTAAATTGACACCTTTAATCATTAGCCCCCTTTGGCTGTCAAAATGATTAAGTTGTAGCCTACTGAGTAACATTAATAATTTCTCACAATCTGCTCTGAAGAAAATGCAACCTATTGTCAAGCCCTGGCAGTCTAGATGACCAGTGTCCTAGCAGGGCCCCCCCAGAAATGGCCTCCTTGCCCCGTATTATTCCATGTACAATATTTGGTTATCAGCTAAAAATACCAGCTGAAACTAAGCTCAAAACTTTAAATGGCTCTCAATTTCTACCAAATATGGTCTGGCAGTTTTTAAATCTCCCTTTGTTCCTTTTCATGTATGCTATGTTCCCTTCAAAATGTTCTATTCACTTTTCTTGACTTGTTCTCCTACCTGTACTTCCCACTGTTTCAACCCTCTTTCTAATCTCTATGTGGTCAGATACCACCACTTGCAATACCAGCATAAAAATGATTTCCCCCATGAAGTTTTCCCTCATTCTTTTAAGGAAGAAGTAATTTCTCCCTCTTTGAACCACTGTGAAATTTTATAAAACATTACATCTTCATTAGTAGTATATTCATTCCCAAACAGACCATATCCCACACAAACTATATTCTCTCTATTGAGATAGATGGCCTTGTCCACAGTACTAACCATAGGATTTTGCTTATGATAGGTGTTTAAGAAATGTTCATAGGCTGGGCATGGTGGCTCATGCCTATAATCCCAGCACTTTGGGAGACTGAAGTGGGAGGACTGCTTAAGTCCAGGAGTTTGAAACCAGCCTGGGCAACATAGTGAAACCCTGTCTCTACAAAAGCTTTAAAAACTAGCCAGGTGTGGTGGCCTGTGCCTATAGTCCCAGCTACTCAGGAGGCTCTGGTGGGAGGATCACTTGAGTCCAGGAGATTGAAGCTGCAGTGAGCCATAATTGTGCCACTGTACTCCGGCCTAGGTGACAGAGTGAGACCTTGTCTCAAAAAAAAAAAAAAAAAAAAAAAAAAAAAAAGGAATGTTCATGAAACAAATCAATAAAAATCTGTATTTCTGCAGGGCCAAGTGCATTTCTACAGACAGTGTCACGTTATCAGTAGAAAAACTCAATAAACACAAAAGTAAAGAAAGATAGATCAAAATGACAAATAGCCCACACCTGAACTTTTTGTTTTGCCTAAAATTTCAAGAAGTTTTTAAAAGGTGTATTTTGGGGGAAAAAATAAAACTCAAAAACCATTTTGGAAAATAAAGAATTATATTAGTGAACCAAAACTGAGGAATTCCTAAAAACAGAAATTAAAATCAGAAGGATAGAAGGACTGGTCAGGGGAAAAAAGAAACACACACACACACACACACACACAGTCTAAAACGTAAGAAAGACACGACTGTAAATACATCTGACTAATTTCAGTATTTTCAGTAGAGACAGAGTTTCGCCATGTTGACCTGTCTGGTCTTGAACTCCTGACCTCAAGTGATCTGCCCGCCTTGGACTCCCAAAGTGCTGGGATTACAGGTGTCAGCCACTGCGCCCAGTCCTCTGGTCATTTTATACTTCCTTTATTCCTTTCATGCTCTACTGTTCACTGCTTTGGTTTTGTTCTCTTTTTTGTTTGTATATCTGCTGTAATTAAATTTCGGTCACATCAAAATACTCTCGACTTTTCCACTCTGCCACACAATTTATATTTCTGTGGCCTTAATCTACATTTTTATTTACTATATGTTTGTTAGCCAACATTGTAGTTGTTGTTTTTGACAATTTTGACCTTGAACCTTCATATTAGTGGACTGACTCACACAGTATCATTACAGCTTTGGGGTGTTCTTAGTTTTATTATAAATTTACCTCTATTGGTGAGTTTTATACTTTCACATGTTTTCATTACAATGATTCTCACCTTTTTATTTCCTGTTGTAGCACTCCTTTATGCATTTCTTGTAAGTCTGCTCAAGTGGTGATAAATTTCCTCAGCTTTTGCTTATCTGGGAAGGTCTCTTTTTCTCCTTCATTTCGAATGGAGAGCTTTGCTGGATACAGTATACTTGGCTGACAGGTTTTTGTTTGTTTGTTTTCTTTCCTTTCTTTCCAGCACTTTGAATACAACATCTCATTCTTTTCTGGCCTGCAAAGTTTATGTTGATAAACATACTGATAGTCTAATGGAAATTTCCTTATATGTGACTCAGTGTTTTTCTTTTGCAGCTTTTAGAATTCTCTGTCTTTGACTCTTGACAGTTTAACTATAATGTGCTCCAGAGAGTATTTTTGACTTGAATCTAACAGGGGACATTAGTGCTTTCTTGATCTCAGTGTCCACATCTCTTCTAAGACTTGGGAAGTTTTCAGCTATTATTTTGTTAAATATATTGCTGGGCGTGGTGGCTCATGCCTGTAATCCCAGCACTTTGGGAGGCCGGGGGCGGGGGGAGGGGATCACGAGGTCAGGCGATCGAGACTATCCTGGCTAATACGGTTAAACCCCGTCTCTACAACAAAATACAAAAAATTAGCCAGGTGTGGTGGCACATGCTGTAGTCCCAACTACTTGGGAGGCTGAGGCAGGAGAATTGCTTGAACCTGGGAGGCAGAGGTTGCAGTGAGCCGAGATCACGCCACTGCACTCCAGCATGGGTGACAGAGCGAGACTCCATCTTTCTCTCGCTCTCTTTCTCTATAGATATATAATATAGATATATGTGTGTGTGTATATATATAGAGAGAAAGAGAGCGAGAGAAAGATGGAGTTATATTATATATAATATAGATATATAATAATAAATCTATATAATTATATGTTTATATAATATATTATATAATTATATATATTATATATAATCTGTGAGTTTCTCCAACTCTTCTCCCTCTGACACCCTATAATGCAACTATTTGCTAAATTGTGTCCCATAATCTCATAGGCCTTCTTTATTCTTGTTTTCCCTTTGACTGAGTTATTTCAAAAGACCTGTCTTCAAGTTCAGAAATTCTTTCTTTTGCTTGATTTAGTCTTTTGTGGAAACTCTGTTGTACTTTATATTTCATTCACTTAACTATTCAGTTCCAAGAGTTTTGTTGGTTCTTTTTAAATAATATCTCTTTGTTGAATTTCTCATTCTGATCATGAGTTGTTTCCTGATTTCATTAAGTGTTTGTTCTCTTGTAACTTGCTAAATTTCTTTAAGATCACCATTGTGAATTTCTTTTCAGACATTTCATTAATACACTTTCCTTTGAGGTCTATAACGGGAGAATAATTGTGTTCCTTTGGTGGCTCCATGTTTCCTTGCTTTTGCATGTTTCTTGTATGCTTTGGTTCATAACTGTGCATCTAGTAGAACAGACAATTTTTCCAATTTTATGGAATAGCTTTCATAGGAAGAGGCTTTTTCCTGTAGATGGGTCCTAGGGTATTGGTTGGATATAATAAGATGGCTTTGGCTCTTTTCAGTATCGTTGTCTCTGTACAGCTTCTTCAGCTGTTATCTTTGTCACTGATGTTTGTAACTGCCTCTGTAGCCTAGGCTAAGGAAGTGTGTGATGGTGGTGGTGTGGTTTTACCGGGGGTGGGGGTGATGGGCTAGGTGCATGGTGGTATGATGGAACAGCAGGTTGTGTGGCAGGCACTCTGAGGAGGTGGGCCATAGCTCAACTAGCTATTGAAGTGGGTGCAGACATGTGTGGTAGAAGTGAACTTGCCATCTCTTTGGCAGTTTCACTACTGAACAGTTTGCCTTTTCCTTGGGATGGGAGGGAAATATCACATTGGTTTAGACATCGAGGTCTTGGTTGTTCCATTGGGCCTAGGCGCGAGGCAGCCAGAGTTGTGGTACTACAGGCTCCCATGTGAATGAGGTGGAATGATGGCATGTTCTTGGGGACAAATAAAGGTAGTGGCTACTGGCCCCCAGGGAAGGATGAACACTAGCAGTGGATTTGGTTTCAAAAGCACTTTGTATCTTGCAACACTGCTACACAATTGTTTTCCCAAGAATAACATTACAAAGAAACCCAGACTGTGATGAAACAACTAACTTTTCAATGCCCAGACACCGATGAACATCCTCAAGCATCAAGACCATTCAAGAAAACATGACCTCCCTAAACAAACTAAATAAGGCACTAGAGCTCAATCCCAGGGAAACAGAGATATGTGACATTGCACATAAAGAATTCAAAATAGGCCGGGCGCGGTGGCTCAAGCCTGTAATCCCAGCACTTAGGGAGGCCGAGACGGGCGGATCACGAGGTCAGGAGATCGAGACCATCCTGGCTAACACGGTGAAACCCCGTCTCTACTAAAAATACAAAAAACTAGCCGGGCGAGGTGGCGGGCGCCTGTAGTCCCAGCTACTCGGGAGGCTGAGGCAGGAGAATGGCGTGAACCTGGGAGGCGGAGCTTGCAGTGAGCTGAGATCCGGCCACTGCACTCCAGCCCGGGCTACAGAGCAAGACTCCGTCTCCAAAAAAAAAAAAAAAATTCAAAATAGTTGTTTTGAATAAACTTAATGAAATTTAAAATAACTCAGAGAAGGAATTCAGGATCCTATCAGATAAAATTAATACAGAGAATGAAATACTTTAAAAGAATTAAGCAGAAATTCTGGAGCTGAAAAATGCAACTGACATACTGAAGAACACATCACATCTCTTAACAGCAGAACCAATCAAGCAGACGAAAGAACTAGTGAGTTCAGTGAAGACAGGCTATTGGAAAATACAGTCAGAGGAGACAAAAAGGAATGAAGAATGCCTACAAGATCTAGAAAATAGCCTCAACAGGGCAAATCTAAGAGCCAACGGCCTTAAATAGGAGGGAGACAGAAAGAGAGTTCGGGGAAGTTTATTCTAAGGAATAATAACAGGAAACTTCCCAAACACAGAAAAATATATCAATATTCAAGTACAAGAAGGTTACAGAACACTAATCAGATGTACTCAAAGAAAACTACCTCAAGGTATTTAATGATCAAACTCCAAAAGGTCAAGGATAAAGAAGGAATCCTACAATCGGCATAAGAGAAGAAAGAACATATAAAAGAGCCTGAATACAACTGTCAGCAGACTTCTCAGTGGAAATCTTATAGATTAGGAAAAAATAGCATGAGTTATTTGAAGTGCTAAAGAAAAAAAAATGTTTATCCTAGTATAATATATCCAGCAAAAATATCCTTCAAATATGAGGCAGAAATAAAGTTTCTCAGACAAACAAAAGCTGAGACATTTCATCAACAGCAGGCATGTCCTACAAGAAATGACAGGCCGGGAGCAGTGGCTCACACCTATAATCCCAGCACTTTGGCAGGCCAAGGCAGGTGGATCATTTGAGGTCAGGAGTTCATGACTAGCCTAACCAACATTGTGAAACCTTATCTCTACTAAAAACACACAAAAATTAGCTGGCTGTGGTGACAGGTACCTGCAATCCCAGCTACTTGGGAGGCTGAGGTGGGAGAATCGCTTGAACTGGAGAGGAGGAGGTTGCAGTGAGCCGAGATTGTGCCACTGCACTCCAGCTTGGGTGACAAAGGAAGACTCCATCTTAAAAAAAAAAAAAAAAAAAAAAAAAAAAAAAAAAAAAAAGATGAAAGGATTTTTTTTTCCAATCTGAAAGAAAAGCATGTTAATGAGCAATAAGAAATCATCTGAAGGTACAAAACACACTGGTAATAGTAAGTACACAGAAAAACACAGAATATTATGCTATAATTGTGTTGTATAAACTACTCAGATCTTAAGTATAAAGACTAAAAGAGAATGGATGAGAAAAATAATAACTGGTTACTCTGGGCCACTCTGCCTATCAGATAGCCCTGTTCTGTCTATGGAGCATCATTAAAAAAAAATAACTACAACAACTTTTCAAGATATAGATAATCCAAAAAGACAAACAGAAATTTTAAAAGTGGCAGAGCAAAGTTAAAGTGTAGAGTTTTTATTAGTTTTCTCTTTGTTTCTTTGTTTATGCAATCAGTGTCAAGTTGTCATCAGTTTAAAATAATGGGTTGTAAATGGACTAAACTCTCCAATCGAAAGAGAGAGGCTAAATAGTTTAAAAAAAAAAAAGACTGGACGATCTCTTGTCTGCAAGCAACACACTTCACCTATAGAGACTGAAAATAAAGGGATGAAAAAAAATATTCTATGCAAATGGAAAACAAAAAAAGGCAGGAGTTAGCTACACTTACAGCAGGAAAAATAGATTTCAAGACAAGAAAGTATAAAAAGAGACAAAGAAGGTCATTATATAATGATGAAGGGGTCAATTCATCAAGAAAATATAACAATTGTAAATATATATGCACCTACAAAGGGAGCACCCAAATATATAAAGCAAACATTATTAGAGTTAAGAAGAAAAGAGAGGTCCCAATACAATAACAGCTGAAGACTTCAATACCCCACTTTCTGCACTGGACAGATCTTCAACCAAGGAACACTGGACTTAATCTGCACTGAGGATCATACGAACAGGGTAGACACTTAATGAATATTTCATTCAATGGCTGCAGAATATACATTCTTCTCCATAGCACATGGATCAGTCTCAAAGACTGACCACAAGTTAAGCCACAAAAAAATTTTAAGACATTTTAAAAAACTGAAATAATACGGAGTATCTTTGCTGGCCACAATGGAATAAAACTAGGAATCAATAACCAGAACTGTTACCAATCATAAAACACATGGAAATTGAACAATATGCTTCTGAATGACCAATGGATCAATGAAGAAACTAGGAAAGAAATTTAAAAATTTCTTGAAACAAATGATAATGGAAACACAAAATACTAAAACTTATGGGATATAGCGAAAGGGGTATTAAAAAAAAGTTTGTAGCAATAAGTGCCCGCGTCAAAACAGTAGAAAAACATCAAATAAACAACCTAACAATGCATATTAAAGAACTAGTAAAATAAGGGTCAGGCATGGTAATTCATGCCTGTAATCCCAACATTTTGGAAGGTTAAGGCAGGAGAATCACTTGAGCCCAGGAGACGGACGGAGACCAGCATGGGTAACATGATGAGACCTTGTCTCTATAAAATAAAGAATAAAAAAATTAGCCAGGAATGGTGGCTTGTGCCTGTTGTCCCAGTTACTCCAGATACTGCAGTAGGTGGACAGCCTGAGCCCAGGAAGCTGAGGTTATAGTGATCCATGTTTATGCCACTGCACTCTAGCCTAGATAGATGAGATAGAGTAAAACCCTATCTCAAACAAACTAGAGAAACAAGAGCAATGCAAACTCAAGAAAAGAAATAATAAAGATCAGAGTAGAAATAAAAGAAATAGAATGAAAACAAAAACCAATAAAAGAAAAAGTTGATTTTTTGAAAAGAGAAAATCAATGAATTTTTAGCTCAATTAAGAAAAAAAAGACCCAAATAAAATCACAGACAAATAAGGAGATATTACAACCAATATCACAGACATTAAAACAATCATAAAAGGCTACTATGAACAACTACATGCCAATAAGCTGGAAAACCCAGAGGAAACAGATAAATTACCAGACATGGCTGGGCATGGTGGCACACGCCTGTAATCCCAGCACTTTGGGAGTCCAAGGAGGGCAGATCACTTGAGGTCAGGAGTTTGAGACAAGCCTGGCCAACCTGGCGAAACCCAGTCTCTACTAAAAATACAAAAATTAGCTGGGCGTGGTGGCACGTGCCTGTAATCCCATCTACTTGGGAGGCTGAGGCAGGAGAGTCACTTGAACCCGGGAGGCAGAGGTTGTAGTGAGCCGAGATCATGCGCTGCACTACAGCCTGGGCAACACAGTGAGACTTCATCTCAAAAAAATACATAAACATAACAAATAAAAATAAATTACCAGACGCATACAACCTACCAAGATTGAACCATGAAGAAATCCAAAACCCGAACTGGCCAATAAGAAGTAATGAGTTTAAAGCCATAACAAAATGTCTCCCAGTGGCTTTGCTGCTGAATTTTACCAAACATTTAAACAAGAACTACTACCAATCCTAGTCAAGCTATTCCAAAAAATAGAGGAGAAGGGACTACTTCCAAACTCATTCTACAAGGCCAGTATTATCCTGATACCAACACTAAAGACACAGCAATAAAAGAACACTACAGGCCAATATCTCTGATGAATATTGATTCAAAAATCCTCAACAAAATACTAGCAAGCCAAATTCAACAACACATTAAAAAGATCACTCATTATGCTCAAGTGGGATTTATCTCTGGGATGACAGGATGATTGAACATATGCAAATCAATCAAGGTGATACATCATATCAACAGAATGGAGGATAAAAACTATACAGTTATTTCAATTAATGCTAAAAAAAGCATTTGATAAAATTCAACATCCCTTCATGACAAAAAAACCCTCAAAACATTGAGTATAGAAAGAACATACATCAATATAATAAAAGCCATATACAACATGCAACAGACACACAGCTATTATCATACTGAATGGGGAAAAATTGAAAATCTGTCCTCAAGGATCTGAAATGAGACAAGGATACCCACTTTTACCACTGTTATTCAACAAAGTACCAAAGGTTCTAGCTAGAGCAATTAGACAAGAGTAAGAAATACAGGGCATCCAAATTGGAAAGGAAGAAGTCAAATTACCCTTGTTTGCAGATGATATTATCTTATGTTTGTGAAACCTAAAGACTCCAGCAAAAACTATTAAACCTGATAAACAAATTCAGTGAAGCTGCAGGATACAAAATCAACATATAAAAATCAGTAACATTTCTGTATGCCAACACTGAACAGTCTGAAAATCTAAAAAGTAATCCCATTTACACTAGCTACATATAAAATGAAATATCTAGAAATTAACCAAAGAAGTAAAGACTCTCTCCAATAAAAACTATAAAACACTGATGCAAGAAACTGGAGAGGACACACGAAAAAATGAAAAGATATTCCATGTTCATGGATTGGAAAAATCAATATTGTTAAAATGTCTGTGTTACCTGAAGCAATCTACATATTCAATGCAATCCATATCAAAATACCAATAACATTAACCACAGAAATTTTTTTAAGATGCTAAAATTTGTAAGGAACCACAAAACACCCAGAATAGTCAAACCATCCTGAGCAAAAAGGAAGAAAAAGAAAGAAGAAAGAAGAAGAGGAGGAGGAGTGGAAGAAGGAAGAAGAAGTGGGGAGGAGGAGGAAGAAGAAGGGAGGAGAAGCAGGAAGAAGGAAGGAGGAAGAAAACAAAGAAGGAAGGAAAAAAACCTAGAAGAACCATGATACCTCACTTCAAATAATATTACTGGGCTACAGTAACCAAAACTATATGGTATTGGCATCAAAACAGATTTACAGAACAGTGGAACAGAAAAGAGAACCCAGGAACTAATGCATACATCTACAGCGAACTCATTTTCGAGAAAGATGCCAAGAACATACATTGGGCAAAGGACAGTCTCTTCAATAAACAGTTCTGGGAAAACTGGATATCCATATGCAGAAGAATGAAACTAGACCCACATCTCTTGTCATATACAAAAGTCAAGTCAAAATGGATTACAGACTTAAATCTAAGACCTCAAACTATGAAACTATTCAAAGAAATCACTAGGGAAACTCTATAGGACATTGGACTGGACAAAGATTTCTTGAGTAATACCCCACAAGCACAGGCAATCAAAGTAAAAATGAACAAATGAGATTACATCAAATCGCAAAGTTTCTGCACAGCAAAGGAAACAATCAACAAAGTAAGAGACAACCCACAAAATGGGAGAAAATATTTGTAAACTATCCATCTCACAAGGGTTTGATAACCAGAACATACAAGGAGCTCAAACAATTCAATAGGAAAAAATCTAATAATCTGATTTAAACATGGACAAAAGATCTGAAGACACATTTCTCAAAAGAAGACAAACAGTACACAAGTATTTGAAAAAGTAGTTTATAACTGATCATCAGAGAAATGCAAATCAAAATTAAAATGAGGTAGTTATCTCACCCCAGTTAAAATGGCTTTTTATCCAAAAGGCAACAAATACTGGTGAGGATGTGGAGAAAAGGGAACCCTCATACATGTTGGTTCGAATGTAAATTAGTACAACCACTATGGAGAACAGTTTGGAGGTTCCTCAAAAATCTAAAAATAGAGCTCCATATGATCCAGCAATCCCTCTGCTAGGTATATCCCAGAAGAAAGGAAATCGATATATTGAAAAGATATCTGCATTCCCATGTTTACTAGTCACAATAGTAAAGACTTGGAAGCAACATAAGTGTCCATCAACAGAAGAATGAATAAAGAAAATGTGGTATATGCGCAATGAAGTACTACTAATCAGCCATTAAAAAAAAAAATGAGATTCTGTTATTTGCAACAACATAGACGGAACTGGAGGTCATTAAGTGAAATAAGCCAGGCACACAAAAACTGACTTCACATGTTCTCACTTATTTATGGAGGCTAAAAATTAAAACAATTGAACTCATGGACATAGAGAGTAGACAGATGGTTACCAGAGGCTGAGAAGGGAAATGAAGAAGTGGAGGTAAAATGGGGATGGTTAATGGGTACAAAAAACAGAAAGAATAAATAAGGTCTAGTATGTGACAGCAGAACAGAGTGACTACAATCAATAATAATTTAACTATAGATGTAAAAATAACTAAGAGTATAACTGGATTGGAATACAAAGCACAAATGCTTGAGGTGATGGATACCTCACTTACCCTGGTAAGATTATTATCCACTTTATGCCTGTATCAGAAAATCTCATACATCCCACATATATATATACAACTATGTATCCACAAAAATTAAAAATTAAGAAATTAAATGAACAAATAAATAAAACCTTCTCTCCTGAACAAAGCCAAAGAGAGTGAAATTGACAGAGAAAAACAATGCCTACGTAATCTGGCCCCTATTTAACTTTTACACTTCGGCTCCTCCCACTTGATCCCTAACTCACTTCACTCCAGACATACTGATATTTCTCACTGTTTCTGGAGTACATTCCAATCTCAGTACCTTTATACTCCCTGTTAACACATGGTATTCTCCTTCACATTATTTAATTCTTTGCTCATATATCATCTTCTCTGAGGTAATCTAACATTATTACTCCCAGTCCTTGTCCTGGATTATTTTCTTCATAGTAGTTAACACTATGTGATATTATTTATTCATTAACTTATTGTCTTTCTTGCATACCAAAATATAAGCTCCATTAGAGCAGAGAATTTCTTGTTTATACCATTACATCCCCAGTACCTAAAACAGTGGTTGCCACATTTACCAATAAATCTTTGATGAGTGAATGAATGACAGAACTCCTCTGTGGCTAGAAATCACTATCCAATCTAACTCTACGTCTTGTATATACACTATAATTGAGGAAACAGGGCTATCATATCTGAATCCACATACTTATACGCCATTTTAACAGGGTTCTACCTTAAGAGTGGCAATAAAAAAACTGCAGTAGTTGCAGAATATTTCACTCTTGGGCCTGATAAAACATTGACGCAGAAACAATTCTAAAATAACTGCCTGCCCAGCAATTTCAGCCAATTTTTGAGCCTGGGAAAAATAGGGGAAAAAAACCAAGTGAACTTTCACTCGTTACATGAAAGTGTAATGCATTAGTTTTATTTTTTTTGGGCTTCTAAATAAAATAAGCAATTTAAATAAAGCCAATCAACTTGCAGATAAAGAAAGTGCCACATCTGTGCATTTGACACAAACTAGAAAATCCAGAGGAAATGGATAAATTCCTGGAAATACACAACCTTGCAATATTAAATCAGGAAGAAATTGAAACTCTGAACAGACCAATATTGAGTTCCAAAATTAAATCAGTAATGAAAAGCCTACCAACCAGAAAAAGCCCCAGACCAGATGGATTAACAGCTGAACTCTACCAGACATACAAAGAGTTGATATCAATTCTACTGAAACTATTCCAAAAAAAAAAAAAATGAGGAAGAGGGACTCCTCCCTAACTCATTCTAAGAAACTAGCATCACTCTTGATACCAAAAGCTGGCAAGGACACAACAACAAAAAGAAAACTGCAGGCCAATATCTCTGATGATTGTAGACACAAAAATCATTAACAAAATACTAGCAAACCAAGTCCAGCAGCACATCAAAAAGTTAACTTACCATGATCAACTAGGCTTTATTCCTGAGACACAAGGTTTGTTCAACATTTGTAAGTCAATAAACGTAATTCACTACATAAACAGAATTAAAAACAAAAACAATATGAGCATCTCAATATACACAGAAAGAGCTCTCAGTAAAATCCAACATTCTTTCATGATAAAAATCCTCAAGAAACTAGGCATCAAAGGACATACTATCATATCATACTACCAACATCATAGTAAAAAGGCGAAAGCTTAGAAGCATTCTTGTTAAGAATAGGAACAAAATATGGAGGCTCACTTTGACCACTCCTACGCAACATAGTACTGGAAGTTCTAACGGAGCAATCAGGCGAGAGAGAGAAATAAAAGGCACCCAAATAGAAAAATAATAAGTTAAATTATCTCTCTTCAGGGACAATAGGATTCCACACCTAGAAAACCCTAAAGACTTGACCAGAAGGTTCCTAGAAATGATAAATGACTTTAGTAAAGTTTCAGGATATAAAATCAACATACAAAAATCAGTAGCACTTCCATACATTTATAACATTTTAGCTGAGACCCAAATCAAGAACACAATCCCATTTACAGTAGTCACAGACACACAAATATCTAGGAATACATCTAACAAAGGAGGTAAAAAATCTCCACAAGGAGAACTATAAAACCCTGCTATAAGAAATCACAGAATGACACAAATGGAAAAACATTCCATGTTCATAGACATTAAAGAATCATTATTACTATTATTGTTATTATTTTTATTTGAGACAGTCTTGATCCGTAGGCCAGGCCGGAGTGCAGTAGCATTATCTCAGCTCGCTGCAACTTCCACCTCCCAGGTTCAAGCAATTCTCCTGCTTCAGCCTCCTGAGTAGCTGGGATTATAGGCATCCACCACCACACCTGGCTATTTTTTGTATTTTTAATAGAGACAGGGTTTCACCATGTTGGCCAGGGCTGGTTTTTTTTTTTTTTTTTTTTTTTTTTTTTTTTCTTTTTTAGACAGAGTCTTACTCTGTTGCCCAGGCTGGAGTGTAGGGGCACGATCTTGGCTCATTGCAACCTCTGCTTCCTGGGTTCATGCAATTCTCTGCCTCAGCCTCCTGAGTAGTTGGGATTACAGGTGTCTGCCACCATGCCTGGCTAATTTTTGTATTTTTAGTAGAGATGGGGTTTCACCATCTTGGCCAGGCTGGTCTTGAACTCTTGACCTCGTGATCCACCGGCCTCGGCCTCCCAAAGTGCTGGGATTGCAGGCATAAGCCACCGTGCCTGACCAAGATTCATTATCCTTAAAAAGGCCATACAGCTTAAAGCAGGGTACAGATTCAATGTCATTCCTATCTAACTACCAACACTGTTTTTACACAAATTAGAAAAAACTCTTCTAAAATTCTTACAGAACCAATAAAAAGCTTGAATACCCAGAGCAATCCTAAGTAAAAAGAATAGTCAGAAGCATCATATTACCTGACTTCATAAGGGTACAGTAAAAAACAAAACAAAACAAAACAAAACCATAGGTCTAGTAATAAAACAGACACGTAGACTAATGAAACAGAATAGAGAAGCCAGAAATAGAGCCACACATCTAAAACCATCTGATCTTTGACAAAGTTGACAAAACTAAGCAATGGAGAAAGGATTTCGTATTCAATAAATGGTGCTGGGATAACTGGCTAACTATAGACCTTTGTTGGATGCCTTTAGCTAGCTAGCCAGTTATCCCAGCACCACGCAGCAGAATGAAACTGGACTCCTACCTTTCACCATATACAGAAATTAACTCAAGATAGACTAAAGATTTAAATGTAAGACCTCAAACTGTAAGAATCCTAGAAGAATATCCATGAAACACCACTTTGGACATTGACCTTGGCAAAGAATTCATGACTAAATCCTCAAAAGCAAGTGCAACACACAAAAACATTGACAAGTGGGACTTAATTAAATCAAACAGCTTCTGCACAGCAAAAGAAACTATGGACAGAGTACATTAGACAACTTGCAGAATGTGAGAAAACATTCACAAATAATCCATGCGACGAAGGTCTATGTCTAGAATCTATAAGGAATTTAAACAATTCAACAAGCAAGCAACAAATGATCCCATGAAAAAGTGGGCAAAGGACATGAACAGACACTTCTCAAAAGAAAACATACAAACTACCAACAAACATATGAAAAAAATTCCCATATCATTCATCATCACAGAGATACAAATCAAAACCACAATGAGGTACCATCTCATGCCAATCAAAATAACATGTTGGCGAGGCTGCAAACGAAAAGAAATTTTCATACACTGCTGGTAGGAATGTAAAGTAGTTCAACCACTGTGGAAAGCAGTTTGGAGATCTCACAAAGAACTTAAAACAGAAGTACCATCTGACCCAGGATCCTATTAATGTGTATACACTCAAACGAAAATAAATCATTCTACCAAAAACCACACATGCACTCATATGTTCATCACAGCCCTATTCACAATAGCAAAGACATGGAATCAATCTAGGTGTCCATCAACAGTACATTGGATAAAGCAAGTGTGTTACATATACACCATGAAATCCTATGCAGCCACAAAAAAGAATGAAATCATGTCCTTTGCAGAAACATGGATGTAGCTGGAGGCCATTATCCTGTGAGTTAATGCAGGAACAGAAAGCCAAATACTGCATGTTTTCACCCGTTAGTGGGAGCTAAACACTGGGTACAAGTGATGTAAGATAGGAACAACAGACACTAGGAACTACAAGAGGTAAGAGGGAGGGAGGGGGTCAAGGGTTTAAAACTACCTGTTGGGTCCTATGCTCACTCCCTGGATGATGGGATCCTTCAGATCCCAAACCTCAGTATACCCATGTAACAAACCAGCACATAAATCCCTTAATCTGAAATAAAAGTTGAAATTTTTTGAAAACTTAATTAAAAATAAATAAAAATGTAAAAAAGACAGTGCAAACATCTCTGTATTTGCACTAAGTGCCACGGGGAAAATGTGATTTGAAATTTTATTCTGTCCTGTCTCCCAACACAAAGATTTAAATATTTAATTAAATATTCTGAAGCATCTCTATGCACCCAGAAACAAAGTATTTATATACGCTTTTGCTATTGCTGGAATTTTTATTCAACATAAACATGTGTGATATTCTCAAATGATAGGTTTCAACCCATTTAAAGCCAAGGAAACACTACATACTCCATACTACCTATTTCGTTTCTCCTTTTTTTACATCTGACAAAGTTCCTTTCAAACCTTTCGTATCACCTGTTCTAGAGACATAACTGAACATATTTGGTACCTCATTTCTAAGAACTTGGTTAATTTTAGAATGAACTTGATGATTCTGGAAAAAATTATTCAGAAATTATGGAAATCCACCCAAAAACCTGATTATGAGAAATGTAGCAGAAAGTATTTAACACTGTAATCAAAATTCCTTTCTACTTATCTCTTGCTTTTATATTTTTTCCACATTCATATATTCTTATCTTTTCTGTTAATTAAGACAACATGAATGACAACTTCATTTGGCAATTTATCTCCTGAATGAGATTCAGTCGAATACTAGATGATTAATAAATAGTTGATGAATGGATCAAAAGAAGAATGATAATTTTTGCTTGTCTGGGGAAAAGATATTACATGAATTATAAAACAACAGCTTATTAGATAGAAATAAAAAAACCAAAGGACATTAAAAACATCATAACTATTATTGAAAACAAGTCAATTATGATTTTCCAATATTTAAAATGTTTGCTCTTTAGGTATGAGAAACATACTTCTCTGAAAATTACATTTGGATAGTCAAACACTGAAGGTTGCAGTTCTATTAGAAATTACTTGAAACATAGTTTCTGTTCCTGACTTTGTAAAGTTAAGCATAAATTAAATGCTCAATCTTAGCTACAGATTTTCATCTTATTAATAATATCATTCCCCATTTTAATGAGAGATACAAAAAATAAAATGAAACAATTTCATTATCTTTATTGGCCAACTTTATTTCTGATGTGCCAAACGCTTACTGCACAAATAAATTTTCTCTGAATTATATATACAGTTTCATTTAATTTGTAAAATCAGATATTAATCTATACCTTTAAGCTTTATTACTAGGAAAACTGGGGCATTAAAATCATCCTTAGGAACTCATAGGAAATGGTAAACATATAATATTGCCAAGTCTCCCTTTTCGAAAATTAGAAATAATTCAAACATGCTCCATTCCTGGTCAACCAAGAATTTTAAATTTATAATACTTGCATGACTAAATGTGATTTTGTTCTATGACACACAGACCAAGCAGACATAAACTAAATCAGCCACTTGGACTCATGGCTTGAAGTAGTTATGTACATAACAAAGCACTGGGATTTTAAGAATCTTGGTTTTAAAATCTCCCTCCAGCAATTCTTCCATCTCTACAACTCTAGGCTTCTTAAGAGTTCTGCTGCATTCAAAATGGCCTCAGCAACTGGTTCATAATGACGTCACATAAGTAACCAGAAAAACTGTGCATCACTGGTATTGAAAATGAGAGTTATTTATCTGTGAATAGGTACATGGCTAAAATACATTGAATGTAAATCTATTTCCATAATTATTAATAAATAAAATTTAATATTTAATATATCAGTAATAGTGAACACTAGGTGTCAGTGTAAGAAACGGAAAAATATTTTTAAAAACCTGTTGTTTCCAATCAGGTGTATAACAATAAAATCAAAAGCAGCTGTGACCACGTTTACTTATAATTACATAATTCAGTTAACAAGCCAATCTTTCTTTGAAACAAAAATTCCTGTTCCAAAACCATCATGAATTTAAAGTCAGATTGAGCTAATTATTAGAAGTTACAAGTCCTTTGTAACCTCGGTTACACAAAGCATAGCAAATTTTTACTTTTAAGAATATATATTTGGAGAAAGTTCTACTTTTAGGAATTTTGAAATGTTAAAGTGTAGAACTATTATACTGCATTATTTTTGTTGGTTATTTTTCAAAATAATAATGTGGATGATTAATAAATGATACTGAATTTGAAGCTTTACACTAAACAGAAGTTTCTCACATAAATTTCAAGTTATCAAAAGTTAAGATGCTTAATGGGTCAATTCACAAGAAAAGGGCACATGAACTTGGGAAGTAAAATTGCTCCTCTCAAAATTTTAGTACCTAGAAATTTTCTAAAATATAAATGCTAATATTTATATTAAAAATAACATCTAATAACTTTACCAATATTTCAGATAAGGAGTTTTCTCCACAGATTTTGAGGGTAAATGCTTTTAAAACACAAGTTTTAAAAAGATTGTTATTAGCAATAATAATAAAAGGAAATGTCAACATCAAAACGGTGTCCCTAGTTTTACAAAGAGGCACTTCACAAACAATTTACAGATACATAGTATTACTTAATTTACACCTAATAATAATAATTTTAAAAATCTATACTCATTTTAGCACATTGGTCCATTTTGGGGGCTTGCGCTCTCTCTTTCACCTACGTATTTATCCATTTATCTGTTTCACCTCCCTCAAACTCCACATTACTATGTACTTAGGAAATCATGTAATTTTCAAGAATGCTGGGAAACTTCTTCATACAATATTCTTAAAACCATCAAGTTTGAAAAAGGAACAAAACAAAACATAGAAGTTTCCACTAAAATACACTGTCTTAGGACTTTAAGATCATTTAGGAGAATATTCAAGGATTTGCTAGATAAAAATAAGTGCGTTTAGTCAATGCTCTTATTTCAATGATAGTTAAGTTCTACCCAATTACAGAGATAAAATGAGAAGGCATAAAATTCATGGAAAAGCTTCCTAAGTCTCCAGGATTGAAATGAATTAAATTTAGATCACTCTGTGTCTGCAGGTTTCTTCTCAGGGACATAAAATCAGGTGGGAACTGACAAGGAAGGAACAGGGAAACTCATGTATAATAAATTATCTCAACTGGTTTTTAAGAATGTTAAGGTATCTAAGAAGATTGGCAATAAAAAGTAGAGGAAGGATAAATAGTGACAAAATTGTGTATGGTGTGACATTCTAAAGCAGAAAAGTGGCCTCAGAAACCACTGCATGCTATGAATCTTCAAGCTCTCTTTCTGTCTCTTAGTGTCTTTGCCTTTGACACTTTGTTATACCAAATGTCAACAAAATTTTTGGCTGCCATTAATCCTGTTCCCACTGGCAAATAATGTGGACCAGTGTTAGGTCATTTACATACATTATCTTATATAATGCCTATGATGTAGGTAAATTCCAAGAGATGACTAAATGAGGACTTGGATTAAGGAATATGCTCAACACTATATAACTAGCAAGTTATGAAGCCAAGATTCAAATCCAGCCATGTTTGTCTCCAAAAAGATTCCAGTCTACAAGCATTTACCAACTCATGGCTCACAAATCCTGTGGGTTTTGCAAAAGTAATCAGCGGAGTCACATCTAGAACAGTGATTAGCAAATGAGAATATACCAAGTTAGTACAAATAAATGTACTAACAACTCAGTATCTCCATCAGTTTCTCACTCAGATAAATACTGACAGCTGTCATGGTGGATTTGATTGTTAAATGATTTTAAATTCATTTATTCTCTGTGATACAGAATTTAATTTATACCCAGACTGAACTATTGTTTACAGGTATAAGTATAAGGAGTTGAAGCTAAAACAAAAGAATATATAACAATTACACTAACTTTGTAAATTTGGTTTCTTTCTTTACCAGAGTAAGCTGTATTCATCCAAAGGAAAGTAGAATTGAGTATATTGAGACATGGACCTCAAAATATCATATGAATGGAAAATATAGTAGCAAGTAGACACAATTTAGCTTGTTGTTTATCCATATCAGAAAGATTTTATGGCAAAATGCTTGCCAAGAGTAGCCTATAACATTTTCCTTTAGTTCACCTTAAAACAAAAGTAAAAATATATAGGTTTTTAAAAACATCCCATTAATTTCAAAGCATTATGTGTAAGAATTCCAAAAACAGCAGTTTTGTATCATTCTAATAAAATTAAATTTCAATCTATATGCTACATTTCTTATTTCAGTGATGTTCTTCCCTTTTATAATCAGGACTCAATTTTTCTCTTCCCAGGATTCCTCAATATCCTCTTGGGTGGTGTAACCCATTTCACTTGTAACCAGGCCTCTTTGCAGGCAAACACAGTATCTCCCTGAAATGCCATTCCCCTTATTCTAAAACCCTTCTTCTGCATCTCTCATCAGATTTTCAAATTCATTTCTAAAACCATCATTTCTCTCCCAAATCTGTCCTTTCTGACCTATTTCAATTCACAAATCTGTCATTCTCCCAATTGCTTAGGAAATATCTCTGACTTGCTCTCCCTTATCTTTTATTTAACCTTCCTGGCTCTGAATTCCTGAACCCATGAAATCTTGCATATTGCAGCTCTACATTTTTTTTAAATCTAGGATGTGTTAGTTCAGAATCTGTAACCGTGCAACTTAGAGCTAGTAACATCTTTTGCCTAAATACTGCAATATCCTCCTTATAACGGACCTCTCCAGAAGCAGCATCTTGAGTCTTTCACAGTTCGATATAAAATAGCCAGGTTATTCTATCCACTTTACTTACTATGCCACTTGCTAAAATTTTTAATTGTCCCCAGCTGTCTACAGAATTACATACAAATTACTCAGTTTGAAATTCAATGACCTTGAAAATCTGGTCCCAAGTGTCTTTTTCATCACCTTTCTCCATCATACAATTAAGAAACATAGATCATACTACAAATGGAAACCCATATGCCTTGATCAGAGGTGATATCATATAAACCAATAGCTGAATTTGGTTCTTGGCATAAAATGCAAAAGCTCTGCAATATAGCTGACATTTTAAAATAGGCATTCCACTTCTGACAACATCATTCACATCCATTCTGAAATCCAAACAGGGGGTTAGCCATTAATCATTACTATGTAACTTATTATTCACACAAAAATATTATACTTACGAAAACAAAGAAGCAATTGGTTTTGAAACTCAGTGTAAATAAAAGGATAATTTATTAATTACCATTCTCTCTTTTGGAGAACAGCCATTAGGTCTTTAATACTGACATAGATAAATAACTTCCTTCCTGTCTTATAAAAAACTTTCATTTCCTGACTAACATAAAAGAGGACAAATAAATTAAATATGTTAGAAATGGGAAACTGAATTCCAGTATTTTCTTTATTCTCACAAGAGGCATTTGAAAATATCCCCACCTGATCTCTGATTTTTATGAAAATGCAGGGACTTTTTTATCCACCATGAGTAGAAAATACCAAAGTTATTTAGAAAAAGAGTATTAATACTTTTGCTTTTAACGAAAAAAACAAATTAAAAAATATTGAGTTCCTACTAAATTTAATGTACTCATTGAAACTTTATTCTTATCAGTGAAATAAACTGCTTGCGTATTTAGAAAAAAGGGCAGTATTTGATTTTTAAAGTCTGCCATAGACAAAATAATTGAAAAGGATAAAGCTGAGACTTTTATGATGGGAGTAAAAGTTAACTAATGAAAAAAACTATTATTCTTTTAAGTATATGTGAACCATAAACATTTTATTAGGAATACAGTTATTTTACTTCTTGTATTATCATCAAATCTTACATTAAGTCTATTGATCTTCTTAATAAAAACAGTCTATAAAGAGAAACTTCAGTGCTCAAGGAAAAAGATTCTACTAAAATTCCTCTTCTTAAAGTTTAATACCAAAGCAAGCAATAATATGGTTGATTTCTGGAAAGTTCACAATATTTTAAATATCCTTTTCAAGTATGTTTAAATTCCTTCTTTCTTATATATTGAATTACCTTTGTCCAGTGGTCTATCAAATGATTCCTATTTTAATGTTATGAAATTATAACTTATGCCTACATTATGTTTTGTTGGCCATTAACACCATTTCTCATGTTAAAGAATGCTATTCTTTTTCTCTGCAAACTTCAAATATGATAAATATTTATCATATACTTGAAACTGAATTTGTATTTTCCATACCAAAAGAAGACTGTGCTTTACCTTTCGTGGCACTTCTCGTTTTCAATCACTTCTTTTTCAACCACTCTTCACTAACTCTTTGCAAAATGTAAATACTACTCTGAAAACAATATTCTTTTTACTGCAGAGAACCACAGAATACTCAGAATTAGAAAGGACCTTACAGACATACAGTAAATTCAGTAAGGTAAGTATCCACTAAAAAACCAGCATATTTTCTCTACTAAGGAAATCCCCAAACTGTCTAGAGAAGAAATGGTTTGAATTCCATATCTACTGCTTATAAGCTATGTGACTGCGGGCAAGTTGCTTAATCTTTCTGTTCTTCAGTTTCTAAACCTATAAAGTGAAGAGAGTATCTTCTAACTCTCCAGGTTTACTGGAAGTAGTTAGTGAAATGTTTCTTATAAGTGATGCCACTCTGCCAAAGAGATACAAACACAGAAAGGTTTAAAAACATTTTTCCCTTAATTCCTTAAGGATATTTGCTAAATTATGGAATCTTTATATACAGTTTTGGGGAGAAAAAGGTTTTGGTCATTTAAAAGTATTTGGTCATTACAGTTTTGGTGAGAAAAAATTTTTGGTCATTTTATATAAATAAAATATAAATTTAACATTTTATGTTTTATATGGCTACAAATATCAGTAAGCGTACTGGGCTAAATAAAACAGAGTGACGTTCTCGGCAACCAAAAAGTTAGGAGGCTTTTGATATTTTAATATATGTTTTCTGTAATACTTTACATTACATTACAATACTTTACATTATGTTTTACTTGTAAAACAATGAGATAACCTATAATTGTGTGTATTTGTGTTTTTAGCAATTATTTTATCTCGGCTCTACACTGTCACAACTTCTTGCTGTTTCTTATCAGCATCTGCCTGATTAATTGCCTTGGCCTTTCCCATTCCATTTTCCTCCTATTCTACTGCAAAAAAACCCAAAAAACACATAAAGAAAGTCTTAAATACATTCAGGATACTGAGCATGATTTTTACAGTATTTGTGCTGATGTTTATTACTTAATGTCATATTCTTAGTTGAATTAGAAGTGCAAAGTTAGTAAAAATTTTACTGATAAACATCATTTTCAAAGTTAGTCTTAAAACATCCTGAAGATGTTTTCTTAAGCCTTTCTAATTGACATATTTATTTAATAGACTTTCTCTTTCCATTTGATTACAAAATTTGAAGTTGGCCAGGTGCGGTGGCTCACGCCTGTCATCCCAGCACTTTGGGAAGCCGAGGCGGGTGGATCACCTGAGGTCAGGAGCTCTAGACCAGCCTGGCCAACATGGTGAAACCCTGTCTCTATTAAAAACACAAAAACTAGCCAGGCGTGCTGGTAGATACCTGTAATCCCAGCTACTCGGGGGGCCGAGGCAGGAGAATTACGTGAAACTGGGAGGTGGAGGTTCCATTGAGCTGAGATCGTGCCATTGCACTCCAGCCTGGGGAACAAGAGTGAGACTTCATCTCAAAACAAAACAAAACAAAAAATTGAAGTCAATTTTATTCTAGTGCTTCAGATATAAATACCTTTTGAATTTCAGATTTTATATATATATTTAGAGTTTCATAACAACTAGTAGAGAAGTCTCTGAGGACAGTTAACATATGCTTGGGAAACTAAGAATGTGATTTATAAATTCACTCAGAGATGTGAGAATGACTAGAATTGAAATTATCAGCATAAATAATTTGTTCCCTAACACAGTGTAGTAAAATAACACCCCTAATAAAACATCACAATGGATGTGAAGAGTTCATATCAGAATCTAAAGGGATAAAAATATATATTTTACAAAATAATTATATGTTCTTCAAGGGTAGAAAAATATATAATACTGAGATCTGAGAAATAAATAAAAGTGCTAATTATATTTTTATAAAAAATAGGATAAGCCAAGCTAGGTTAAAATTTCATAAGTTAAAAAGCTATATAGAAATGTTTTTATTTAAAACCTGGAAAATGGCCTATATATACAATAAAATAATATAAGCAAACTCTTTAGAAGATGGCCTCACACATAGATATTTACTAACTGTTATTTTCTTCTTTTCGGCAGAAACTTAACACTAATCAAGACTAACGGCAGCAATGGGGAAAGAAGATGTGGAGTTATGGATAAAGAAAAGACATTCAAAGATCTTGGAAAAAGAACTGGAAAGTGGAAGTTTTAAACAATCTCTTAGTTCAGATACAGAGGAGAAAAGAAAAACTGATAAATGAGAATAGAATACTTGGAAAACATCTGCCAAATCAAAAAGCACAAAAAGTAAGAACAAAGAAAGAGAGAGAGAGAGAACTTGATGCATGCTAATCAAGATGGGAGACTGAACAGTTACTCTCCTCAGATATGTTTATTCTTCATTACTTTTTGTAATTCAAGATTATTAATAATCTCAAAAATAATCCAGAGAATAGATTCACATATGAAAGCATAGTTCAACAGACTGAATGGCTTACTAGTTGTCGGGTAGATTCACACAGAAAAAAATCTAATATGATTTTCAAATGGAAGGTTAGATAATTATGTTCTATGCATAAAACAAATTATATTCTACACATATTTAATAGAGTAGCGAAAGCAGCCACACAGTCATCAGAAATCATGACAGTTTTTGAACTTCATTTAAAATTGGATACTATCAAGAGCATAATATAGACTCAGTCACACAATTTCAAGTTGGCACAAATCTCCGCCTATCACAATTAAGACATGCAATTCAATCTGGAGAGTGGGAGTTTTATAAAAGTTTGCATCTCTCTGGTAAATCTGAAATACTTGGAACCTAAGCATTTATGAGAAATTTTAGCCTGAACTGAAACATTCAGCACAGATTAAAAATCCAAGCACAGCACAAGATACAAGTGGCTAGAACTTAGCTTAAGTCAAGGGATAGGAGTCTAGCAGACCAGTGGGGAAAAAAAAGGAAGAACCTTTAGGGAGGAAAGCCTGATGCAAGAAAAGAAACACAAATGGAAAGGTGAGAAGATGCTATTTTACATCTATGCTAAGAAAATCAAGTAACATAAGACAATACTTGTAATTTACTGGAAGTGAAAACAATTTATGCTCCGAAATTCTGTGACACTGAAGTAAAGACTGCTTTTCAAAATGAATTGGTTAGTGGGATACACTACCGTGGGAAAAAAATATGTTAAGAGTGGGAGAAAAGACTGGGAATTCCTTCCCGGTTGGTCTTCTGTGTCATGCCTTTAGCAAACTCTCCATGGCAACTGGTAGGGAAAACATAGCATAAGAGGCATTCTACACAGAATATGCCCATTTTAAAAACTATCATTCAATAGTTACTTATTATTTTTTTAAAAAGACAAGCGTATTTATTGATGTATAAGGTAGTAACATATAAGAGAAAATAAGACTAATTTAAGTAGAAGATATTAGGAGCAATTACAAACAAGTAGTGCTATACAGAAATAATCAGGAAATTTTCCATAATACTTATTCATAAGAAGTAAAAATGAAGAAAAGTAATCAGATTTTACCAACACAAAATGTTCTAGTTTGAACCACTCTGTACGCGGATGTGACCATACGTGTGTGTTTTCCCCAAAGCAGGTGTGTTTTTAGTCTGTTTATTCTAAACATGTGCTTAATTTACTCCACAGTACCAGATAGAAAGGCCAAGAATTTTTTCCCAGATGGTATTTGTGGACTACTTCCTATCCCATTCATGTAAACACAGAGTGTGTTCCGGTTTGCTGAACTACATATACATGCTCTGGCTTAGTACAAAGTATGAATGTTTAGTTAGCAAGAAACTGTTTCCATCCTATGATTCATTAGGTCCCCATGGTACCCCTGCTTCCTTTATTTTATGCAATCACAAATTATATTAGTTTGTCCTATTTTGATAACCCTCATAATTGAAGTTCTACATAGGAAACTTTATTACTATTTTAAAACACACCCATAAAACATTACTGAGGTGGCATAAGTGACAGCCTCACAGAACTGGTGATGAGGACAGAACAGAGCTTTGCATCAACTGCTTCTACCAGGGAAATTACAGGAGGGAGGGGTGAATTCAGTGTATTTTAATCTACATGGGAGACTAAGCCATAACTCTTCACATACACAAATTTGTTCTTTATTACTTTTCATCATTAAGGAGAATTAGCTAAACATGAGAAATTGGTTCTGATGTGAAAACTAGTGTAATCAACTGAACAGCTTACCAGTGACTGGTAGATTCATATAGTGAAACTCTAATATGACTTTTAAGTGGAATGGTAGATAATTATATTCTATGCATAAAATGTAGCGATTCTTTCGATATTTAACTTTGAATGAACAGAGAAATGAAAGCAGCCATACAGCCATCTGAAATCATTACTTTTTGAACTTGAAGGAGATATGGACAGCATCATAATACCAACTCAAACATAATTTGCACTTGGCAGAAATCTCTATTTACTTCAAATGTGATTTAACTCAACCTGGAAAGTGAGGGATAAGGAAGCTTAGGATATGAAAATGTTTGCATCTCTCTGGTAAATGTGAAATTCTTGGAAATTTTTCTAATCAATTTCTCATCTCAATCATGCCATGAAATAGCCCCATTATTAATAACAATAGCAACTATTACTACTGTTACTAGTAACCTAGAGAAGGGATGCTCTTAATGTTCCAGGAATCTCATTAAGTCCTTCAAATATATACATATATATATAAAAAACATATATATAAAATCTTTCTGATGCTTTGTAACTACAGTAAAAAATAATTAGCATTGCAACATAACAAAATAAGAAAACTAAGAGTTTGAAACCTTTCTCTAGTGAAAATTTCTAATTTATATTGCATTGAATCATATCAAATCACCAATATTCAATCATTTATAGCCTGTAAAAATGTCAATTTCATTTGGCTCAAACTTATACAAGGGTTGGTTTAAATAATTTCTCAAGTGTAATTCAACTTTAAAATTCTATAACTTTATTGTTCTAACTTGTTTCTGTAGTAAAACTGAAAGCATTATATAGATTTTAGATGACATATTTTCATTATTTAACATACTTTATAATCTATGTGCAAAACTTCAGGGAAGAACAGTCAATTCAGGCCTAAGCCATCCACAACTTAACAAGTGGAAAAGAGTGGAAGAAGGTGAAATTACTTAAAATGAAGCACAGGCCTAGGTGAAGCACTGGATGAGAATTACGGGTCAGATGAGAGGATATAGATTCCACATGGGAACAACAGGTCAAAGAAAGAGGAGACAAAACAAATGATTTAAGTAAAAACTTCTAAATGTAGTTTTTGCCAGTCTTACTGTAGTATTCCCCAATGAAATAATATGTACCTACTGCCAAAATGATCTAAAACATGTCCATTATCATTGGCAGTTGATATTCAACAAAATATCAACACTAGATATTCAATAAAAATCTGTATTGACTAAGGGAGGTATTTTTTTTTAATGAAAGTGTATCATAATAAGCCTTGTCAAAAACACAGCTGTACCTACTTTGAGGCGCTATATTCTATTCTGATATATATCAGGAGATAACAGCTAGAAATATATTTATCCATAGTCTCAAAACAAAATTTTGAGGAGCCAAAAGGACTGACATAACTGATCCTGAAAAAAAATGCTGTAGGACAAAAAGAGTGTAGTATAATATATATCCGGCATCAATCTTGTGGAACTTGTTATCCTATACATAGTGAAATGATGAAAAGATAATACTGATCAAAGATGGACTTCAAAAATTTTTGACTGACAGAAATATACAATACACAAATGATCAAACAGGAACTATTCAGGTTGAATTTGGGGCCGGGATCTCAAAACCCCACTTTCTTCTCTTCCTCAAATAAGAGGTATCCCTGAACATTCTTTTGAATACTGGTGTTTCATGGACCATGCTAATTGAAAGCCACCGCTTTAGTCAGGAAGTTTGCTACAGGACACAAGTGTCAAGCCCAGCCGCAGGTTTTCTGGCTTCCCAGAAACTCTGAGAGAGAGAAGTCCATGCCCTCCAGGAGAAGTGATGATGGCTCACAATTTCTTGAGCTGCCACAGAAGCAAAAGCAGAAGAAAGAGGTGTGATAAAGGGGGGCATCCCACCTAGCTTAAGAAGGGCCGGCACAAGGGAGCCCTATGCAGGCTGTGAGAGGCTCCCAGCCACTTGCTGATTTGTGAGAAATTCAACTGTGGCCACACAAAGTCATGCCACCGATGTCTCAAAGAGATCCACTGTCACAATTACAAGTGACTATAGCCACAATGGGTCCCCAAAGGTTCCTGCTATGCAAATGCAAATATTGATGAAGGTAATACTGCTGTTCTTCTACACAATAGTACCAACACTCATGTTTCTTCTATCTCTAATGATAAAAATATATATACTGTATAAAAAGACATACAGGTTTTTATAAAATGAAAGTCTCCCCTTGTATCTTCTTCTCTCCAAACTCACTCCCTTCTTAGAAAGACCTATCATTAACAGGGAAATTAATTTCATACTGGATAAAGACACTTATGAAAAAACTGGACTGCAAGGTCATCCATTTTATTATTCTTGCAGAAAAATCATGAAATTTGGGGCTGGGTCTGATAGGATTGTGGCAGTCCTCTCTTCCACCTCAATAGCTACCACTGCCTCCAGATGCTCTAAAGATGGTGATCTCTCTGGGTTCCCAAGCTTACAACAAGCAGAACTGGGAGGGGGCGGACTTTCTTGTTCTGTGCCAGGAATGTCTTGCAGAAATCTATACATATTAAATAGCCAAAGAAAAAAGCAGGAAGGAACGCAAAATTTGTGCCAGGTCATTCAGTGTTTTGCTTGTGCCCTGGGGTCCACAGCATTTCAAGAAGGCAGAAGTGTGCCAAACCTGCAATAAACTGAAGCATGTCTGTTAGGCATAAATCTTAAGACCTAAAGCACAGACTGCCCATCCAGGTTAATGATGCAGAATTGTCTTCTGAAGGTGAGCTGCCAAAGTCAGATGTCAAAAAAGAGTTCTACATGTAGAATATGAGAAACAGGGATTTCTAGCTCTGATGGAACATGGCCAGTTTGCCTGCTGGGGAAAAAGCCACACTGACCAGTGACATGCTACTCAATCCAGCTTGGACCACACCCTCCTACCAAAGGAGTAAGCCCCACCTTTGCTCCTTCTGGGTGAAAGAAGAGTGTAAGAGAGGAGAGGAATGTCCATGCAGACATAAGAAGCCTATAGATCCAGATGATCCCCTTGCCGATCAGAATATTACAAACAAATATTATGGAATCAATGATCCAGAAACAGATAAGCATCTAAAGTAGGCTTCAACCATGCCCCATCTGGACCCATCAGAGGACAAGGATATCCTCACTATATATTGGTAGTCTGGGTAATACCATTTCTGAGACAGATCTAAGACATCATCACTACCAGTTTGGAGAGATGCAGATGATTACTATTGTTCAGAGAGAGCAGTGTGCTTTCATCCAAGTTTCCACAGGGCAGTCTGCAGAAGTGGCTGCTGAGAAGTCCTTTAATAAGTTGATTGTCAATGGTTGTAGACTCAACATAAAATGGGGAAGATCCCAAGGATCCAGAGGAAAAGAAAAACAGAACAGATGGCAGACTCTGGGATCCAGCTACAGCCTATTCCAGCACTGCCATGAGCTCTTCCTCTTCCTACAGCAGCAGAAGATGCGTCTGCCAACTGCTTCAACCTGCCCCAATATGGTCCTCCAGCTGTGGTGAACACTGCCCAGCCACCAGCCCCTAGTCTTCTACACCCCCAACCCTAGGATTTAGGCCACATATATTCACCCCAATGGGACCACCCCTTCCTTTCATGAGGACTCCAGGATTAATCCACTATCTATCTCATGACCCTCAGAGGATGGGAAAACATAGGAAACCCTAGCACACTATCAACACTCTGGGGCTCTATGGAAGAAAGAACACTTAAAAATTCCAATCAATGAATCTTGGAATAAATATGTTTTCCTTCCAAAAAAACCTCATACTGCAAATGGAATAAAACATGTTTTCTATGTCACATTTTGGGTCAACAGTTTATAACCTCTATTCCGATGCTTACTTCCCTCAATTCAACTCAATAAATACATGTTGAATCCTATGAAAGATTTATCATTTATTAGAGACATGAATATACAAATACATGAAGAATTCCAACCTAGGATAGGTAACTCTTCTTAAAACCCTCAACTCACTCTGGATATCAGCATTACCACTTACCATAATGTTTTAAAATTACCTTCTATGTGTTTATGTACCTGACAAAACTGTAAACTCTTTTTTTTTTTTTTTTCCCTGAGACTCGCTCTGTCGCCCAGGCTGGAGTGCAGTGGCCGGATCTCAGCTCACTGCAAGCTCCGCCTCCCGGGTTCACGCCATTCTCCTGCCTCAGCCTCCCGAGTAGCTGGGACTACAGGCGCCCACCACTTCGCCCGGCTAATTTTTTGTATTTTTTAGTGGAGACGGGGTTTCACCGTGTTAGCCAGGATGGTCTCGATCTCCTGACCTCGTGATCCGCCCGTCTCGGCCTCCCAAAGTGCTGGGATTACAGGCTTGAGCCACCGCGCCCGGCCTGTAAACTCTTATTCATCTTTGTATCACTATAACCAGAGCTATAGTAGTGTCAATAAATAAGTGTACTAAATAAATGAATAGAACATAAAAAAGTAAAAAATACCTAATAATTTATTAAAGCAGAAAACCATTCAAAACAGTAAATGGCAATCTGAAAACGAAATCATGACCTCATTTACACTTTTGTTTTCAGGATAATTAAAAAAAATTAACTTTGATGTGCAAAGAACACCTCAGGGCCATTTACATACCATTTGAGATTGTGTGGCTAAAGGCTTAGCCTGATAGGGATTCCCACATATCAGAACAAATAAAGACAAGAATATTCCCGAGAATAGTGAGTCTTTTCAATAAACGATGCTGGAAGAACTGGATGCTTATATGCAGAAAAATAAACTAGACCCCTATCTCTCACCATACTCAAAAAATCAACTCAAAATGGATTAAAGACTTAAAATGTGAGACCCAAAACTATTAAGTTACTAGAAGAAAGCATAGAGGAAAACGCTTCAGAGATTGTTCTGGGAAAATATTTTATGAAATCGACCTCAAAAGTACAGGCAACAAAACAAAAAATAGACAAATGGGATTATATTAAACTAAAAATCTTCTACACAAAATCAAGAGTTACAAGACAACCTGCAAGAAGAGAGAAAATGCTTGAATTTCTTCCGACAAGGGACTAATATCCAAGGAACTTAAAAGCAAATTAAATGAAAAATCCAATTTAAAAAATAGGCAAAAGGTCTGAATCAACATCTTTCAAAAGACCAGTTGGGTGGAGTGACACACACCTGTAATACAAGCTACTCATGAGGCTGAGGGGGGAAAATGGCTTGCACCCAGGAGTTTGAGACCAGTCTAGGCATCATAGCAAGACCCTGTACTTAAAAAAAAAAAAAAAAGAGAGAGAGACATAAATAGCCCATAGGTACATGAAAACACTTTAAACGTCACTAATCATCAGGGAAATGTAAATGAAAACAACAATGAAATAATCACCTTACCCTAATTATTAGAATGGTTATTATCAAAAACAATGTTATAATTAATAATACCAAATGCTAGCAATGAGGAGGAGAAAGGGAATGTCTTATACACTTTTGATTGAAATGTAAATTAGTATATTATGGAAAACAATAAAAAACTAAAAATAGAATTATCATATGATCCAGCAATCCCACCACTGGGTCCATATACAAAGGAAAACAGTATGCTGAAGATATAGCTGCGATCACATGTTTATTGCAGCAATACTCACAATAGCCAAGACATGAAATAACTGAAGTGTCCATCAACAGATGAATGGATATCAAGAATGTGGTATATATTCACAATGAAATACTATTTCACCATAAAAAAGAAGGAAATTCTGTCATTTGTGGCAACATAAATGAGCTTAAATGACATTATGTTAAGAGAAATAAGCCAGGCACAGAAAGATAAATATCACATGTTCTCACTGATATATGAAAGGTAAAAAAGTTGGCCAGGCATGGTGGCTCACACCTGTAATCCCAGCACTTTGGGAGGCCGAGGTGGACAAATCATCTGAGGTCGGGAGTTTGAGACCCGCCTGACCAACATGGAGAAACCCTGTCTCTACTAAAAATACAAAATTAGCTGGTCGTGGTGGCGCATTCCTATAATCCCAGATACTTGGGAGGCTGAGGCAGCAGAATCACTTGAATCCGGGAGGCGGAGGTTGCAGTGAGCCAAGATTGTGCCATTGCACTCCAGCCTGGGCAACAAGAGCGAAACTCCATCTCCAAAACAACAACAACAACAACAAGAACAAAGTTGATCTCATAATAGTAGAGAGTAGAATAGTAGTTTCTAGAGGTGAGGTGGCGAGCAAGGTATAGCCAAAGAGTTGTTCACAGATAAACAGATAGGAGAAATAAGTTCTAGTGTTCTATAGCATTATATAGTGACTATAATAGCAGCAATTTATTGTGTATTTCCAAATAGCTAGGAGTGGATTTTGAATATTCCCAATACAAAGAAATCCTAAATGTTTAAGGAAACAAATATGCTAAATACCCTGATATGATCATTACACATTGTATACATGTGTCAAAACAACACACTGTACCCCATAAATAGGTACAATTATTATGTGTCTATTAAAAATGATAATAAAAGCAAAAATAAACCTGGCAGTGAGTTTTTATTTTCTACTCATATCCCCTGTACTGAACTCAAAGGGAGTATAAATCTAGGAACTGCTTATCAAGCATAGACAAAAAGAATTAAAAGAGAAGTCTTCTTCCGTGACAAACAATGGAGACCTCATGGTGGCAGAGGGTTGGGGTAGAAAAGTTTGACAATGGGTAGAATGAGAGAATTTTGGGGGGAATGCTGGAACTGTTCTGAATCAATTTTAGTTGTGGTTATAAGACTGCATATTTGACAAAACATAAAGAACTGAAAAAAGAAAACAAAACATAGATTTTGTTCTATGTAATTTCAACAAAAAATTTAATATTATAAAAAACTAACAAATATAATGTATACTGGTTACATAATATTCTACACTAAGGGAGTATCAACACTTAAAAAACAATTTGCCTATTATTTTTCCCTTTCTTCTCAAGAGTTCAAATGTACAAGTTTAAGAGAGAGACAAAAGAGGAAAACGTACAAGTTTAAGGAGACAAAAGGGGAAAAATAAAAAACAGCAGCAGAAAGCGACAAGAATTAAGGAGACAGGTGAGTCGCTGTCTACAATATGGGAGAGAGAACATTTTATGTCCAGGCATGTTACCTGCCAGCTACAACAAAACCAACAAAAAGTCTTCAGAAGAGTCACAATAATGTATTATAGGCCGGTCGCGGTGGCTCAAGCCTGTAATCCCAGCACTTTGGTAGGCCGAGACGGGCGGATCACGAGGTCAGGAGGTTGAGACCATCCTGGCTAACACAGTGAAACCCTGTCTCTACTAAAAAGAAAATACAAAAAACTAGCCGGGCGTGGTGGCGGGCGCCTGTAGTACCAGCTAATCGGGAGGCTGAGGCAGGAGAATGGCGTAAACCCGGGAGGCGGAGCTTGCAGTGAGCTGAGATCCGGCCACTGCACTCCAGCCTGGGCGACAGAGCGAGACTCCGTCTCAAAAAAAAAAAAAAAAAAAATTAATAATAATAATAATGTATTATATAAAATATCCACTTAAAAAAAATTATTATACCTGCAAAAAAAAAGACCAAAAGAATGACACCTAGTAAGTAAAAAGCAGAGTCAAAATAAATGGCTTCCAATGTGGTACAGTTACTGAATTTAGACTATAAATACTTCAGTAAAGTTATTATAAAGATGTTGACCAGGCGTGGTGGCTTACGCCTGTAATACCAGCACTTTGGGAGGCTGAGGCGGACAGATCACCTGAGGTGGAAAGATCACCTGAGGTCAGGTGTTCGAGGCCAGCCTGGCCAATATGGTGAAACCTTGTCTCTACTAAAAATACAAAAAATTAGCTGGGCATGGTAGCACACTTGTAATCTCAGCTACTCAAGAGACTGACGAAATTGCTTGAACCTGGGAGGTGGAGGTTGTAGTGAGCCGAGATCATGCCTCTGCACTCCAGCCTGGATGACAGAGTGAGATTCTGTCTCAAAAAAAAAAAAAAAAAAAAAATATGTTCAAAGAATTACAGGAAAAAACTGATCTTAATAGGAAAATGGATAAAGAACTACAAACAGATTTAAATGAAGACTACAAAACACACACATATAATTTGTCATGACTACATGATATTCCACGGTAAAAAAAGGACTGACTTTTTGAAAATAACTGTTCTCTATAAATCTTCCTTTCCTCTAAAGAACTCACTCTGACACATGCCTGGATATTGTAGAGGTAACATAACAAAGTTTTCCTCTAGTTAGGTATATCATTCAATGGAATATTTAGTGGAATCTGGACAGGATGAATCTCACATATAGGCATCAAAACTATCATTCAAATATTAAATGGGTAAGGAGAGGTAAGCATATATTGTAATAAGAGGATCTCTCATTATAAGTAAAGGCACATACTATTTCTTGTTTATACTAGTGTAGCAGTCATAAAATAATATTCCAACTTAAATATTTAAAATATAATATAAAAGTATGTACCCATAATTCAAAAGGGGTTTATAACCCACTAAGATACATTTTCAAACAGATACTGCAATAGAAAATACTATGGACTTCACTGAAAAAAACACTAGCACTGACTAGCATATTAGAGATGGCAGAAAAAGTAGTAAACTTAAAGGTAAAGCAATAGGAATTACAAAAGTCAAATAAAACAAAACAACAGAATAAAAAGGGGCAGAAAAAGTTTAGAGAAACACTAAAGGCCCTGAGAGCCTTGTGAAATAATGTCAAATGGTAAAACTTATGTCTGAAAACTTCCACAAATTGATACCTAGTGTTCAACACAAAAAATAATGATTTAAAAAATCAGTCCTAGAGATAAAACTACCCAAAGCAAAAGATAAGGAAAAAATCTTGAGAGCGGCCAGAAAAAAACATGTTACATACAGGGGAACAAATGAATAACAGTTAACTTGTCAGAAACTAATGTAGGTCAGAAAATATTAGAATGAAATATTCAAAGAGCTAAAAGGAAAAGATTATCAACATAGAATTCCATGCAGGGAAGAACATACTTAAAGAATAAAGATAAAGATATGTTCGGATGAAAGAAATGTAAGAGACTTCATCATCAGCACAGCTGTACCAAAAAAAAAGTTACAAGGCTTCTTCAAGATGAAGGAAAAGACTGAAATGGCAACTACAATCTGTGAGAAGGAATAATGAGCATGGGAAATGGTAGATATGTGGGTAAATACAAAATAGGCCATATGCTGCTTCTCTTTTTGTCTACATTCCTTAAAAGCATTTGACTTTAAAAGTTATAACATTGTAATATAAAAATGGTAACATACATAGATTTAATATGAATAACAATACCACTAAAGAATAAATATCTGGTGTCCTTGTAAGACAGGAGGACATGTACAGAAGGGGAGAAGGCTATAGAAAGATAGAGAAAAAGAACAGTCAACCTAATATTCTACATTCAGTACTTTAAAACTGTTGTGCCATTTCATTCTAGCCTGCCTGTTTTCTGATAAGAATTCCACTGTCTTTCAAATCATCCTTCCCCTATGATAATAAGCCTGTTAGGCTTTAAGATTTGTATTATGTTCTTATTGTCCAGCAGTTTGAACATGGATTTCTTTTAATTTGTTCTAAACGGAGTTGGCTCATCTTGAATCTGTAGATGTATGCATTTCTTTAAACTTTTGAATGTTTTATATAATTATAAAATTATATAATTATAGAAAATATCCATTAACAATAGCAATGAAGATGAAATAGTTAAAAAAACAAACTTAACAATAAATGTGTGAAGCTAAGAGAATAAAAACATTAAAACACAACTGAAAGACACAAAAGTAGTCTCAAACAAATGTAGATATCCCCTATTCATAGAATGATTCAAGATTTTAAAGATGCAGTTCTCCTTAACTTATAAAATAATGTAATCTCAATAAACATACCAATGAAAATTTTTATTAGCTAGACAAGTTGCTACTAATATTCATGACGAGCAATAAATATACATGAATAGCTGGGAACATACTGGAAAAAAAGAAAAACTACAAGTTTAGCCCTAATAATCATTAAAATACACTATAAAACCTGTAATAAACAATGCCATACTAGGATATACATACACTAAACCATTAGTATAGCATATACAATGAGAAACAGATACCTATATATATATAAATTTAGTATATCATAAAGAAGGCATTTCAAATCACTAAGGAAAAGATAAATTTTTAAATACACAGTGATGGTAAAACTGAGTTCCCATTTGAAAAAGGATATAACTAGATCCACATCTCACAAAATAACAGGAATAAACAACAACTACATGAATGAGCTCAATGTAAAAATAAAATCATGCAAGGATTAGAAGGCAACATGAGTGAATTCCTCATGCTGCCTTCTAATGGTATAGGCATACCTCAGAGATACCGTAAGTTCAGTTACAGACCACTGTAATAAAGTGAGTCAAATTTTTTCTTAAATTTTTTAACTTTTAATTTTTGTCAGTACAGAGTAGGCATACAGTCAAATTATGAGGTTACTCAGTGCATATAAAAACTATGTTTACACTATACTATAGTCTATGAATTGTCAAATGGCATAGTCTAAAAAATAATGTACATACCTTAATTTAAAAATAATTTATTGTTACAAAATGCTAACAACCATCTGAGCCTTCAGTGAGTCAAAACTTTTTGCTGTCATGATGACGGCTGCTGACTGCCCAGGGGAACAAGGGTTTGTTTTAGATGATGGAAATTTTCGATATCATGATTGTGTTATAAGTTTATATTATAATATTCCATTGTTGAGGCTCAGCAAATTATGCATTCAACCAGTAAATTTTGTTATATATAAATTATACTTCAATAATGCTAACAAAAAAGAATTCCAGCTGTAAATAAAATATTTTTAAAGTGTTGGGTTACAATCCTATTAAAAGAATGCAGAGAAGAGATACCGAATCAAATTATATATGTTCTTACCAGATTAATTAACTGAGTGTGTACCACATCTTCTACCAAAACTGCTGTTTCATGAAGAGGCCTTCTAGCATCACCTAAAGAATACCTGCAAAATAATTTTAAACACACCAATATTAAGGACTATAAAACTAAGAATGGCAAAAAGTGAAAGATATTTATTACATGAATCAGTTTAATAAGGAGAATATAAACTGTTTGCTCAAATGTCTGAATGGGTGTGCAATTTTCTCTAGACAAAGAATATGAAACCTTGGCCAGACGTGGTGGCTCACACCTTTAATCCCAGCACTTTGGTAGGCCAGAGTGGGAGGATCACTTGAGCCCAAGAGTTGGTTACTAGCCTGCATAACATGGTGAAACTCCGCCTCTACAATAAATACAAAAATTAGCCAGAAGCAGTGGCAGGTGCCTGTAGTCCCAGCTACTTGGAAGGTTGAGGTGGGAGGATGGCTTGAGCCCAGGCTGCAGAAGTTGTAGTAAGCCAAGGTCATGCCACTGTACTCCATCATGGGCCATAGTCAGACCCTGCTTAAAAAGAAAAAAAAAGAAAAAAAAGAAAAAAAAGTCTTTCCTACACAAGTTGCAACTTCAAAAGAAAAGTGCAGTGTTATCTATGCTATTTCTGGATTTGTACAGTTTTTTTTTTTTTAAGACAGAGTCTCACCCCGTTGCCCAGGCTGGAGTGCAGTGGCATGACCTCGGCTCACTGCAACCTTTGCCTCCCAGGTTCAAGCAATTCTCCTACCACGGCCTTTTGAGTAGCTGGGACTACAGACTCGTGCCACCACGCCTGGCTACTTTTTTATTTTTAGTAGATACGGGGTTTCACCATGTTGGCCAGGCTGGTCTTGAACTCCTGACCTCAGGTGATCCACCCACCTCGGCCTCCCAAAGTCCTGGGATTACAGGCGTGAGTCACCGTGCCCGGCTCGTACAGTATTTTTTAAGGAGAATTTATTGTTTCAAAATGCAAAATACTAACAACTACTTCACAACACTGGCAACCAGTAAATCATGTAATCACATCCCAATTACCAATACAAGAGCTAGTAAGAGCCACACAGAAAGGGATAAAAGTGTATGATGTAATCAGCTTTGAAAATTGATAAGAAAAATTTATGTAAATACCATTGACTATGACTTGGAATTATATAAAAGCAGATTTTCAAGAATGCATTAAAAAGGCTGGCCTTAAAAGTCCTCTTCTTAAAACTTAAAAGTAGACTGGATGTGCAAAGAATACCTTCTTGGTAAAGAACACTTCAAAATGCACCATAATATATTAAAAATTTATATTTAGAGTATGCTTTAACCAGCAATAGGGAAGACAAAACCAAAGTCAGACAAGATGAAAAAACAGTTCTATAATAGAGCACTGCACCTTCAAAATTTATTCTGAAGGTATCTACCTAATCACAGTAACCTACAGTCTATATTGAACTAGTACAGAATTCAAGGTATAGGAAGAACGTGGGGACCACAAGAAAGGCAGAAAATCAGTTTGAGACTCCAATATAACATCGAGAAACCTAACATCCAGTGATGGTGTCACTTTCAATGTGTGAACTAGGAAAATACCCATTCCAGAGAATGCACTTTGCCTACCTCACCCGAAGCTTTGAGTGGCAGAGGAAAAAATATTCCCTAGGAATTGTTAACCATAAATTCACTTCCATGGTGCCAGAGTATCTGCTGGCCATATAGTCTTAAAAAAAGGTTAAGCATTAATTTAAAGTGATTTATATTGATGGTGCCCACAGGTACCTTGTAGAAACAAATGCAACTCATTTCTTGAAGAACGTATTTCAAACAAGTAACTGAAAGAATTCCCATGGATGACATATCAAGGACCATAAATTCAAAATCAAAATTCACTACGTGTACCAGGAATCAAGTCATCATGAATGACAGGGAGCAGGACCAACAAACCGCAGAATCAGACCTACAGCCTACACCTACTTGAATAAATATCTATTAACTAGAGTAATTCATGTTTTTAAAAGAGAAATGAGAAGTATATGTAGGACAACAAAAACCTTACCAAATGCTTAGTCATTTTTGAAAAAGTACTAAACAGAAATAGAAATGAAAAACATAATAATAGCATTTAAAAAGTTAATGCAGAAAAGTTATCAATCTGATAAAGACCATACATGAAAAACTCACAGCTACCATCCGACTTAATGGTGAAACACTAAAAACTTTTCCCCTACGATGAGCATTAACACAATGTCCAATTTTGTCACTTCTATTCAACACAATACTGTAAATTCCAGTGACAGCAATTAGGTAAGAAAAAGAAATAGGCCGGATGCAGTGGCTCACACCTGTAATCCTAGCACTTTGGGAGGCCGAGGCTGGTGGATTGCATGAATTCAGGAGTTCAAGACCAGCCTGGGCAACACAGTGAAACCCTGTTTCTACTAAAATACAAAAGAAATTAGCCGGGCATGATGGAGTGCACCTGTAGTCAAGGACTATAATTGTCATTAGTTCCTCCTTGTTTTGATATGTGTGTGTATGTGTGCATGCATGTGCGTGTATCTTACATGTATGTGTGTATCTCCTTTATAAAATCCTACTGATTGTATTTTTTTTCTGGAGAACTTTGACTAACATAGCCAGGAAATGAAGAGCTCAATATTGAATAAACGTATTAATATAACTATTATCACTTTCGAAAATGAAAAAAAAAAACCTACATAATCATTTCAATAGCTGTAAGAAAACCACTCAACAAAATCCAGCAACCACTCATGACAGGAAACCAAATACACAGAAGAATTTAAAGCCTTTAAGAACTAGATCAATATAAGGATGGCTATTATCACCACTTTCAGTCAATATTTAAGATTATAGTCAGAACAATAAAATAAGACTAAAACTATAAAAGTATTGGAAAAGAGAAAACTACATTGTCCCTATATGCAGATAATATGAGTATCTACACAGAAAACCAAAAATTAAGAAAAAAATTATTTGAATTAATAAGTTAGCAAGTTTTCTGGCTATGAGATCAATCTACAAAAAGCCATCATTAACATAAAGGTAGAAGATGCAATTAAAAAGAAATATAAATTGGTACTAAACATCATATGAGATGGTAAAGAGACAGGAATAGTCAAAACACTTTTAAAGTACAAGATGGGAGAGTATTTTCTACAGGACTTAATATAAAGCTACAATCATTAAGACAGTATGTTATTTGGTGCAAACAACCAATAAAACAAAAAGAGAATAGAAAGTCCACCATAAAAAGCAAACTGCACAAAGGCAAAAATCCTCTGTTGTATTCACTGATATATGCATTATTTCTTTGGAATACTTGAACAAGGTTTTCCTTCCCTTATTCTAAGTTACTTCAAATGTCACTGTTAAAAAAAAAAGTGTAAAGTTTTCAAAGCTAAATAACTAGAAATACTTCTTGTATCAATAAAATACACAAATTGCCTAAGCTTTTATGAGAAAGTTAGGCCTTTGTACTAAAAACAGTTTTCATTAGCATACACACGTAAAGTTAAGTACCTAAATCAGCTACAATGACTGGTATGAGGTATATCATTTGATGAGTATATTATTTTAATTTTCAGGGTTATTGGTACTTCAGTTTTTCTCCCAAAGCTTTTATAAATAACTTCTGCCATTGTTCCAGTGGTTTTCAGAAAACAGAAATGAAAACTGTTATACCTGGCCACAGTCACTTCCTTTTTTGCTCAGCAATGTATGTACTACTTATAAGCCACTTAAAGACAGACAAGTAATTGATACTTATACAACTATTTTGATTTTTTTCCTCCTTTAAAGACCTATCTCCCAGTACTATGATGTCTTGACTGACTTACCCTGGTTCTTGTCCTAATCAATGGAATCTGATACCCTGTTCATTTACATACTGTCTCAATGCCTGTAACAATACCAGTACTGCCTGACTAGAGTCCACTAAAGGTCTATCAGGAAACTTTCTGAAAAGGCTGCCCCTCTCCTGGTCTCCTGCAGTAGTCTCGTAGCTATAACACACAATCCTCCATTTTAGGAAGCACTATGAATCTGACAGCCATGATTACAAGTAAGGCCAGAGCAACTTCATAATGATGGGGGCGGAGCCACTTACACTCTATCCTCTCACGCAAACAGCATTGGCTTTATTCAATCCTGGAATGAAATGTCTCAGTTCAAACTAGGGCAACTGACTCCGCAATCCGCTTGATAGGTACACAGTGAAAGTATGAAACAAACAAGTACATTCATGAGATGAAGTTAAACTTTTTATTCTGTATACTTATACTGAGATCCAGAAGGATGAATCCTGAACAAAACCATTGGATACTGTTTTAAAAAGCCAGCAGAATTTATGACTAACCCTTTTAACATTTTTGTGTTATGTATATGCCCAATACTATCTAAAATTAGGGGAGATCCTTCAAATAGACATCTATTAAAATACACAATCAACATCTAGTCATTTTGCTTTCAAAAAACAATGGAACCCCTTTTCAGTGGTTTCTAACATCAGCTTTTTAAAAAAAAAAAGAGAGAGAGAGAAAGATTTCTTAAAAATGAAGGAGCTTTACTATCTTACTTATGTTAAGCCCACATGTGACATCTTTGGTTAGTAATCTATGCCAAGATGCTACCCAAATATAGCAATACTCTTTTAATCTCTCTATAAATTCTAAAGCATCATTTCATTTGCCAAAATCTGTTGCTAACCTGTGGACCCTATGTAAATGCATGTATTTGATGTTGTGTCCATTGACCCATCCTCCTCATGTCTACATATCCCCAACTGCAAAAAGCAGTCAACTCCAAACTCTTTTCATGGCATCAACTATAAGGGGAAAATAAATACTTTTTGAGCAAGTATATACAGTGTGTGTACATATGTGTGTGTATTTTCAAGTTATACAAATGTATATAATATTATAACAAAAACAGCATAAAACAAACACAAAAGAGAAATATCAAAGGAGGTAAAAATAAAACAAACGATTTTTTTTTTTTTTTTTTTTTTTTTTTGAGGCAGAGTCTCGCTCTGTCGCCCAGGCTGGAGTGCAGTGGTGCGACCTTGGCTCACCACAGCCTCTGCCTCCCCGCTTCAAGCAATTCTCCTGCCTCAGCCTCCTGAGTAGCTGGGATTACAGGCACCCGCCACCATGCCCAGCTAGTTTTTGTATTTTTAGTAGAGACAGGGTTTCACCATGTTGGCCAGGCTGGTCTCGAACTCCTGACCTTGTGATCCGCCCGCCTCAGCCTCCCAAAGTGCTAGGATTATAGGCGTGAGCCACTGCCCCCGGCCAAAACAGTATTTTAAAAAATATATTTTATTTATTAGTGTTAGAAAATCTTTTAGCATTCACTAACATATATACATTATTGTTATCAGCATGACCAATCACCCTAGTTTGCCTGGGATTGAGGGGTTTTCCAAATTATTCTCTACCAAATAAATCATCCTAATTAGTATTAGAAGGTCATAGCATACTTTCCACTAAAAAAAAAAAAAAAAAAAAGACAAGCCAGAAAACAGTTTCATTTATTAAAGGAATGAATTAACAATAAATAAAACTTGTATATTTGCTTTCAAACAATTGCCATTATTACTTCAGTTCTAAAGTCTCAAAACAGAAACAAATAGTATATGGGAAATTAATTCCTTCATCTAAAGATAATGTTTTTCCATTCTCTGATGTTGAGGATGAAGTTCATGAGAGTCAGTGAATGAGTAGGTGCCCAGCTGACATCTCACTGTAGTCATGGCCCCCCCTCAGGGAAAGAAGTAGCACCAAACTAAATGACCAGCCAGAGATTTGAGCCCAGAAAAAACAATGAAGTTCACAGGGCTTGTATCCAACTAAAAAGATTACAGTAATGTTGCTAGAAGTCACACTATATTCTGGCCATCAGCTACAAAGTAGGAAAAGTCAGTAACCATGAAAATATCCTGGAAGTTAGATGATCTGGTTCTAGTTCCCACTCTGCTATTAAGAACTGCTGCAATGGGCAGGTAACTTCTCCTGGCACCTCAGTTTCTCAAGTAAAACGAAGGGACTAGATTAGATAATTTTAAAGAAACCTTTTCAGAAACTTTATTTTGAATCACATATATCTGATTCAACTGTAATTCGTAAATCTTAAAGACTGTGTCTTCAAGAATGGGGCAACACTGTTATGAGAAAATCAAATTGTACAGAATAAACTGTGGAAAAAATCATGAAATTAAGAAAAAGAAAAACATGTTAAAAATGAGTAAAGTAAATAAATAAATAAATAAAAATAAACGGAGGAAGGAAACTAAGGCTACAGTTTATCCCTGGCCTTACATGTGGAAATAATTTCTAAGAAACATGTCACTGTCCCTTAAATTAAAAAAGAAAAAGGCGAGGGGTGTTGAAAATATTATCACGGAAGTCTACATTATTCTTTTTCAATTAAAAGAATTTAACAGGTCTAACTTTGAGTCTAAAATACTCGTTTTTAAATTTCCAAGCCCTGATTAAGAATAGAGGAGAATGACTAAGTTTCTAACAGAGGGGAAGGACTGATAAAGTTTTAATTAAAGAGATTCTGAAAAAGAAGCAAAGGGGTAAGTTTGGTGATGATCTGTGAGACAGCCTGCTGGGCCAGTCACCAAGTACACAAGACCTACAAGCAGATCTACTCGTAAAGCATCTAGAAACCAAACATAAAGAAAGGATAAAGAGATGTTTCTTTACTGCCATGTGTACATCTTCTTGGATGCTGAATTGCTTTCAATACTTACCACTGGCTACAGACTCTAATGGGGTTAAATTATTCTGGATACTGTGGTTAAGTAATTGCTGTGGTCTTGGGAGCTAGTTACTTTTTTCTTTTTCTTTTTTTTTAATTAGCTCTGGCTTTTTTGGACGTTTTTCTACCCCAGGTAATTGACATTACTTTGGAATGGATGCTGTGTGACTATTGCTTGGTGTAAGAAGGCTCTAGGTAAGTTGCTGTCCCCAAAAGAAAGGTTCCCCCCCTTCAAAGCAATTTTTGATAACACTTTTATAGACTAAGTATTACTATTATAATACCCCAAAATTTCTCCCTAATGGAATTACAGTGAATAGGAGGCTACAGCCCTATCATACACTCTAGTCAGCTAACCTACTACTAGACGATATATGTAAACACAGACATCAATATTGTTTACGTCATTCTTACCCAATATTTGTTGACACTGATTTGTCCACTATCCAAAGTGGGGAATAAAAGTGCAGAAGTTTGGCCATGATCAGTCATTTAACGCAATCGGAAAGTTATAAACACTACAAATTAGCCTTGCTCTTCAAATTTTAACAGCTCTAACTTTCACAAATCTATGATTTCATCCACCTGTTTTCAAAGGAAGAAATGAATTCTATTAACAATAGCGCTAAGAAACCCCAAGTGATAGGTAAATCAAAATATCAAATAAGGCTGGGCATGGTGGCTCAAGTCTGTATCCCTAGAACTTTGGGAGGCCAAGGCAGGTGGATCACCTGAAGTCATGAGTTCGAGACCAGCCTGGCCAACATGGTGAAACCCCATCTCTACTAAAAATACAAAATTAGCCAGGCGTGGTGGTGCATGCCTGTAACCCCAGCTACTCTGGAGGTTCAGGCAGGAGAGTCACCTGAGCCCAGGAGGCAGAGGTTGCAGTGAGCCGAGATTGCGCCATTGCACTTCAGCCTGGGTGACAGAACAAGACTCCATCAAAAAATCAAACATCTAAGACAACAGATTTCCTAGCAGTGATGATTTTTCTCATTGCGTACTTGATTTCTCAACATACATTTCCCCATTTCCCTTCTGATAAGCACTCACATAATTTAACAGAACTTTGAGAAAACTTTTAGAATTTTATATAACACCATGAAATAAATATAAATATGTGAAGATACACAAAAAGCAAAATTATTAAATTATTATTTATGATGTAAAATAAATAATGTTGATGTAAAAAAATACAGATATACTAATATACATATGTTTAAGATAAAAGGTAAGACAGTGTAAAATTTTGAAAAGATAAACACATATTACCTATAGGTATTAATCACTCAATCAACAAATATTAACTGATTGCCTGGTATGTGCCAGTAACTGTGCTGGTTGCTTGGAATATATCAGTGAACAAAATAGACAAAAAATGAGTCGAGTTTACATTCCAATGAGGAAAGGACACAATAAACAATATAACTAATGAATTACTAAATAATTTGTATATTAGAAAGATGACAGAACAAAAACGTAGAACAGAATCACGAAATGTAAAGTATGCAATAGGCAGTGTGAAATATTAAAACATGTATTTATTAAGATCTGATGTGTGAAAGAAATAGCTTTAAAGAAATGAAAAAAATACATAAATTAGAAAATTTTTTAAAAATCAAGACTTACATAAGAAAGCTCATCCATAAATATTTATAAGAAAACTCATAAAACTCATCTACAGTGCATGAAAATGTGCATCTGAGAAAGTTTACAAAACTAGCAGAATATCTTTATGAATTTCTTCTAATAATTTACAGGACATTTTTCCTCATATATCCTACACTTCTAAGAAGCACATATTCCCATCTTCAAACTCTTAATAGATAGCAGCATAAAGCAAATTATTATAAACCCTCCCTATTTGAGGAACAGGAAAGATATGTATAGCAATCATTGAATGTTAGTTAAAAAAAGAATCTAAAAGATTATGTAGTCCATTGATTCTGTTTTAAACAGATGGAAAATTAAAGTCCAAGAGGTTAAATAGCCATCTCAAGGTCGTAAGTACAGTTAGAAGCAAAAGCTAGTAATTTTACCTCATCCAGAACTCATTGTACAACAACATGCTAAGTCAAAGTCCATTAGGCCTCCAAAACATTTAATGGACTTTACTACCTTATTTTGACTGAAATTTAGTCAAAAAACTAACTTCCTATAACACTGAAAACAGATACACTACAATCACAATGACACCTTATAGTCATAGAGGACTTTTCTCACCTATCATTTAAAACAAACTGTTAAGCATGCAAAACGGAAAGTTTCTCCCATATTACATAAATCTGGAATCAGAGAGAGTCAAGAAAGTTAAGAGACTTACCCGGGGAGTCAGCAACAGTAACAGTCAGAATTACTTGGTATGAGACAGTCACATAGAGATAAGAGAATTTTGTACTAGCAGATCTTTAGAAAATTATCAATATAAAACGGATATAAATGTGGTATACTGCAACATTTTTCAGATTGACAGTGTCCAGAAAAAGAAGTATTTTGTAATTAAATTAACTTGGAAAATGACATTTTATTCTTCACTAGATTTGCAATGCATGTTACCATATTAGACACTCTGAGAGGTTCAGAAGAAAAGAAACTTTTGATTTTAAATGTATTTACTATCTATGTAATGTTTTTCTAAGCCCTTGTAGTTACACAGCATTGCAAAAAATTTAGGAAACACTGATTTAAACAAACAAACAAAACAACCTCCAAAATAACTTTAAGGACTTTAGTGAGAGGATTCCAAATAAAATACAGCCTAAGATGTTAGAACTTCAAAGTCAAGTTCTTCAGTTTCTAACAATGAGATGATGATGGTGGTGATAATGGCAAATATTGTGAGCTTTTAAAAAATTCACTTACATTCAATGAATATTTATTGAATCCTGGGTTTACATCATGCCAGGCACTGAATATTATACTAGCTGAGAATTTTCAAAGTTCCCACAAACTTAAAGACATGACTGATTTTCTGTAGCCATGGCAATAAACAGCCACCAGAACCAGGAACAGACTCATTCCAGTAAACACATCCTTGAGTGCCAACCTATCAACAACATTCTCATCTCTCTTTTTATAGATTATGTCAACTCCAGAACACGACCAATCCCTGAACTCAATGCTTCCTGGAAACTCGAAAGATCAGCAGCCTTCCTTGCTAACAAACTGTGCTTGACCAGCATGTATCTCTCCTTTATGATAAGAGGCAATAAATAAAGTTTTCTCTTTTTATTTCAGATACTGAATGACAGGCTCTTTATTTTTCACAGCATTGAAGGAAGTTTGCCTTCACAACTTGTCAGCCTAACCTCCCTTCCTCTCCTTCTTTTTGCATTTTAGTTTGAAAGATTCCTAACCAACAGAAAAGCGGAAGTGAAATGAACACCTGTAAATCCTTCACCTAGAATCACCAACTGTTAACATTTTGGCACAATTACGTGCATGTTTCTTTCTCTCTCTCTTTCTTAAAAATTATACAAACATACACTTGGATTCTTATCTGCATTAATTTTTCTTTAAATGGTAAGCATGTACTAAGTGCCAGGTATACTTATATGTATCATGTCATTTAAACCTCTTAAAGACCCTGCAACACACTATCACTATGCCTGTCCCTCTGCATCTTGGAGAGATATTTGTTCTAGTAAGTGAAATTCTGGGTTTTTAAAAATTAATTTCCATATGCCGGGATTAGCTTTGTCCCCTGGAACTGATGAAATAACAAATCCTTTTACATGACAGGTCTTCAAAAATATGAAGAAAGCTTACTTTAAAGGTCTGGTTTCGATTTGTTTTTGCTAAACAGCATCTGTTTTAAACAGCTTTATTGAGATATCATTTACATACCATAAAATCCAGTTGTTTAAAGTGTACAATTCAATGACTTTTAGTAAATTTACAGGGTTTTACCATCATCACCACAATCTAGTTTCAGAACATTTCCATCATTCCAAAACAATGTCTCATGTCCATTTATAGTCAGTCCTACTTCCCACCCTCAGCCAAAGGCAACCACTAATCTACTTGAAGAAACCATGCATCCTCTCTCGTCTTCTTCAAGGTTAAAGATTTCCTATTTCTTATCATTTTGGTCTCAATGTAAATGGCGTATCTTTGAAAAGACTTTCCAAAACTACTACCACTTTCAATTCTCACTTGAATCAGAGTAGTTTGGCATTTATTTGATTTATATATTAAGGTCCTACCCAAGTTTTCAGGAAAAAAAAGAGTTATAAAACTTTTAGTAAACAAACCCAAGGAATGCAAACCTCTAAGTGTTGAACAAGTCCTAGGCCAATTATAAAGCCCTGTAGCAAAGAGATATCCTTGAAACAACAGATCCAATAACGAACACTTTGTGGGCTGGGAAGAGTTGATTCAGCTTTCAAGCTGTCCTTGTCTGAAATACAACTCTCCATCTCATCCAGCAGAACATCAGGAGAGATGACATCAAACATCTCACTGAAATTTTTACTCTACAACTGTGGCATTACCTTAATGAAAGTAAAATTGTTTTATTCTGATATGAATTGGGAGCGCATGCAAGTTCCTAATAATTACAGATTCCAAAATTTTTATTGAGATTGATGTCAAGTTCATCAGGGTATAATGACTATAATCTCCTTCACCCAACATTTTAAAAAATGAAGCAAACTCATGCCAAAATTATAACTGAATTACACTTCCTTACATAGCATTCTAGAAAAACCAGTTGGCAATAATTAATACCACTGTTGTACATAATCTTTTTCCTAATGTAGTTGTACTTGCAAAATCTAATTTGTCACCAAAAACAATGGCTTTGGTCTCATAGAATATAATACTGAATAAATAAAACTATAAATTAAAAACTATGTAAATAATGCAACTTGAAAATTAATTGTGTAAATATCTGTGACTGCCAAGAGGAAAATACATAATATATTCCAGTTGTACTACATAATATATTCCATTAGTTCCTTCACAAAGGGCTTTCGTTTGAATCAGGAAATATATAAGACAATTGTCTTACAGTGATCAGTCACTTTTAAGAACATTAAGAAAAAGCTTATCTCTAGTCTCAACAATACTATATTCCTCAAATAAAAATGAAATTTAGTATACCCAGAAGAAATGTGTTTTCAGTTTGTTCTCTAGAACATGGATAAAAAAGTGATGACATGAGAAAGATGTTAAGACACAATGCTACTGAGAATAAACACATAGCGTACATTAAATGATCTTTTAGTTTTACTTTAATATATAGTCAATAACTTAAAAATTTGGCATGCATAAATAATAACCCTTTATTGATATTTATATACACTATTAGCACTGAAACTCATATTAATCTTTAAATCTTACTATGAAAAGTTCAGTATGTACTTGTAGAAGCTTATAATGAACATATATTTAAGTATACTAAAAATATTAATGAAAACATACATCTCTGTACCTACCAACTACCAGCCTGTACATGATTAAGATCTTCATAGGTACTAGGCTCCTTGGTAGCAAATAAAAATATTAACAGGCAATATCAGGAAATTATTTATAATAGTTAGTATCAATAAAACAGTAGTTAAGACACTAGTTTAAAGCCTTCACAGAATCCTACAACTTTCAAACTCCTCTGTTTATTATATAAAAGTCTTTGAAATCTGGCTTCTCTCTGGTTCCAGCCTTATTTCTAGCCATGCACCGTTTGTTCCTGACATACCAAACTCCCTATGGACAGTTGACCACACAATAGGTTTCATGTCTTCTCACTTTTGTACATGGTATTTTCTAAGTCAAATAAGTCTTTGTTTCTTCTTCCACTCAGCCAATGCCTTCCAAACTTAGTTCAACGGGTACGACCCTTGGGAAATTTTCCGTAATACTCATTTGCTCCTCTACAGCATATTGCACTGATTGCCCTAACTCACCTTTCACCTCATACTATATCCATTCCCATTGCCAAGTAACTTTAAGTAGCCCTGCACTATAACCCTGCGCTCAACCCTGTTGTGTTATTTGGCCAATGGGATGTTATTTGCAGCAGAGGCTAAGAAGTGCTTAAGCATTTCAACTAGCACTCTTGCACTCTGCCACTGCCATGAAAGTATGACAAGGCTAATCTGCTGGAAAATTAGAGATATATGAAGCAGAGCTCAGTCACCCCAGTCATCCCAGTTGAGTTACTGTAGATCAGCTGGCAGTCAGCTGACCCTCAGATAGATAACAGAGCCCAGTTGAGATTGGTGGGGTTGCCTAATCTACTGTCCTAGACATACAATCATAAATGCTGAGGTTTCACAATGTTTTGTTATACAGCATTATTGTGGCAATAAACAACGGATCCCACTCCTAGATGCTTCCATTGCACTCTTCACAACCTCCTCATAGTATAGCTACATAGTTATATAGTTATGTAGTTACATAGCCATACTTTTATATTAACTAATTTATCTCTATTCTCCCCTATGCATTTAAAGGAAAAAAAAAAATCGTCTGTTATTTAAATTTGTATTCTCAGCATCTAACAAGATGCCAGTTGTATGTGGGCACTCAATGTATGACTGGGGAAGAGAAGGAAAGAGGACTGATTCACCTCCCAACTGATTCCACTATTATCTCAGACCACGAGGAGCCTTCCCCATGTTGTGAAAGTTCAGTGGGCACACAAACTAAATACTGCTAAAGCAGATTAAAACTTTAAGCATATAGGTTTTAATATATGCTTATTAATATATGTATATAGCTGCCTGTTGGATAAGCAGAAATGGCCACAAATTCATGTGATTTGTGGGCATAATGATAACAGGAAAGAGTCAGTAATTGTAACACTTTGGACCAAATATAGAGTGGAATTAGGTTATGCAGTAAAAGATGCCAGGGCAGAGAATCAAAGAGTGTATTCCTAGAAAACTTAAGATTTTCACATGTAGAAGGAAAAATGTTTGAAATTTCATTAAACTTGGTATATGCATTTGGGGCCAAGTAAAAAATATTCAAAAAGAAACCAGATTAATGATTTAGTTTTTTAAAGGCAGCAAATACTTTTAAAAAAGAAAAGGAAAAAAATGAATCTGAAAATATATAGATTTAGAATCCATTTAATAATGATAGCTATGACAAAAATGACAATGAGTCGATTATATCCATAGTACATACTGAAGATTTAATGTTTGCTAGACACCACCGAACTGAATCAAATGCCAAAATGGCTCTATAAGGTAAGTACTATTACTATTGCCACTTCAAGACTTGAAGAGGTTAACTAGATTACCCAAGGAACATATTTAATAAGTGGCAGAAATGAGTTTCCAACTCCCACCAGTCTGACTGCAAACTCTAAAAAAACAAAAACAAAACAAAACAAAACAAAAACCTCTAACTGCTCTAAATAAAGAAAATTTTAAAAGTGAAAAGACTATATAGGCTGGGCATGGTGGCTCATGTTTATAATCCCAGGATTTTGGGAGGTCGAGGCAGGAGGATCACTTGAGCAAAAGAGTTTAAATCCAGTCTGGGTAACAGTGTGAGATCTTGTCTTAAAAAAGAAAAAAAGCACTATATAAACACACATCCAATTTAGGGTGACTGGAGTAGGATGATGATGATACTTTGATAAAACTGGAAATAACTTTTTGACAACCAGTGTGGTACATGCAGAAATGCAAACCAATATATAAATGACACAACAGTTGAATTTGTAAGATTAAGGGGAAAACTAAAGAAGCTGAACAACAAATGATGTCTACATCAATAATCAAAAAAACGAATCTATTAAAAGGCTGAACAAATTCTTCCAAGTCAAAAGCAAATAACTGGCTTCCTCTCTATTCATGAAAAAAGCTGAGTTTACCACATGAAATTTACCTTGATTTTAGGTCTCAATAATTAAGGGTAAATATTAAAGCTATAAACCTGGGGAACTCCATAGTGTCTTTATGCATAAATCACATAGAAATTTCTCAGGTTCTGAGATAAAGTTCAAGAACAATTATACTAAACAATGCAAAAATTTCCCAAGGCTAAAACTTGGTAAATATAAACTGCAGAAATATTAGAACAATAATAAATATAGGGTTAACCTCATCATACTATTAATAGATACATTACAATACAAATATTACACAGAGATTAAAATTGATACTTGGGAACAGGTTGATTACCTAGGTATGTTAAGTATTATTATTATATTCAGAGGGAAATATTCCTTGCAGCATAAAGACACCAATACCATTCATATAATGTTTCCATAGAGTTTGATAAACAGAAAAATTCCATAAAAATCTTAGCCCAGTAACTCTCCACATCCAGGATCTCTAATTTCCATAACCTCTAGATCCTATAAGAGTAAAAATTCGAGCTTCTTTTATGGTGAACAAATTTCCTATCTCAAAGCCTTTGGAGAATGTCCCCTTTTCCTCTACAGAGAGAATGCTTGGACAACTCTAGAGGAAAGAGGGAAATTGCGATGCTCTGTATGTCCTGGGGACCAGAGGTTTCCAGGATTCAAACAAATGTAAACAATTTGACTTCCTGAGTATTGACAAGAAATTAGAATATCAGATTACTAAATCTGGGTTTTCTCAGTTGCAGGAGCTTCCCTTTCCCCCTCATTCCAAAGATTTCAAAAACCTATGAAATTATGCCATGGGGTGATTATCCAAGTATATCTTTCACAGTTAAATGACTCAAAACAATATTTAACATTTCAAATTAAATTGTCCATAATGCAATATTCAATTCTTCACTAAACTCACAGAACTCATTTCTACTTACAGATTTTTTTTTTTTTTTTTTTTTTTTTGAGACGAAGTTTTGCTCTTGTTGCCTAGGCTGGAGGGCAGTGGCACAATCTTGGTTCACTGCAATCTCTGCCTCCTGGCTTCAAACAGTTCTCCTGCCTCAGCTTCCCAAGTAGTTGGGATTACAGGCACACACCACCACACCCAGCTAATTTTTGTATTTTTTTAGTAGAGACGGGGTTTAACCATGTTGGCCAGGATGGTCTCAAACTCTTGAACTCGTGATCCACCCGCCCCTGCCTCCCAAAGTGCTGGGATTATAGGAGTGAGCCACCGCACCTAGCCAGACGTGTTCTTTAAAACTCAAGAAAGTTAAGTGAAAGAGATCTTTTATTTTAAAAAAAAGAAGAAAGAAAAATTAAAAATGAAGGAATTGTATTTTCTACATATATTAACTTTAAAAAAGAAAATGCAAAATTAATCTACTTACCATAACTATATTTTCACACGTGTCATCTTTATTATGCTGTTAAATGCTAGAGCCTACAATAATCTATTCCAGACATGGGGCTGGGGTTGGGAGCAAGGGTTTGGCAAGGGAGTGGAAAAGCAACAAGGCTGCCTGTAGCACTTTTAGTACATGTTATAAGAATAATCCATAACAAAAAAACATGGATTCAATTCAGTATAACTACTTCAATTTTCTTAAAATCACACATACTTTATAGAGTTAAAGCCCTATACACTTCCTCTCTCAAAAACTTAGGAATAATTTCACAGTATCTAAGGAACAAGAAAAAAATGTTTTTAAATAAAACATTGATATTTAAAATGTCTCTTTAAGCTATTTGCTAACAAAACAAAATATCGGACTTTGAAAGAATACTAAACCCACCATCATTAATTTTATTTTGGTAACTAACTTTATCCCTATGACTTGATAACAAAGTTAACCTTTAAGGATAAATCACCATATACAACATTAAAACACCAAAAATAGAAGACGGAATTGCTCCTACCTCCATAACATTTTGTTTCTAACTAAAAAAAAAAAAATTGGGGAGTATTGTTGAACAGAATTCATATTAGAAGATATATCAAATTAAATGAGAGGAACTTCATGTCTATTTTCTAAGTTTATATCATACTGAATACTGTGCTTTCAGACCCAATGAACAAGAATAATCATCCATAAATTGCTAGAATCTTTCATTCTGGATTCTACACTGAAAATGAAGGGTAGACATTTAGAGTCTATATGTTCTGTTTTCAGCTTCATCATTAACATGTTTGAGAACCTGGGGTAAATTTCTTTACAACAGGTAAATATTCTAATACTCTATTAGTTAATGGACGCTAGATCCAAAAGCTGACACTTAAGTGGAATACTACATAAATTTAGTCCTATTTTCTTTATTGGGTTTTCTGATTCAAAATTCTACCACATATATACATAACCATCTTAATTTGCATATAAACTTAATTCACTTTAACAACCACTGAATATCAACCAAGATGAAAGTCCTCTCCTAAAGGCCGAGGAATGCAAATGTAAACACCAAGTCCTTGTGAACTCCAAAATTAGTACATAGCACACTGGCGAATGAGATACAAATAAGCACACATGAAACTCAGTCAGTCTAACTTAATTAAAATTGTACTATGACAATACAAAAATTATCAATTTTTTAAGTGTGAATTTTAAATTGCACAATTTCTTTCTTTTTTTTTTTCGTCCAGATAAGGTCTCACTTTGTCACCCAGACTGGAGTACAGTGGTGTGATCACGGCTCCCTGAAGACTCCACCCTCTGGTCTCAAGTGATCCTCCCACCTAGGCCTCCCAAAGTGCTGGGATTACAGCTGTGAGCCACTGCACTCAGCCACTAAATTGCATAATTTTTAAAAGTACAATTAAAAATTTGTACTGTACAAAAAATGAAACGAAGATTTTCTATCTTTTTTCTTTTTTTTTAACCTGTGTGGTGAAGTGTAACAGGCTGGGAAAAAAACTATAGGTGTAACCCAAGGGTCAGCAAATATTTTCTGGAAAAGGTCAAACAGTAAATATCTTCACTTTTATGGGTATAAGATCTCTTTTGCACAATGGCCATCACAGTACCAAAGCAGTCAATGACAGTCCATACATGAATGAATATGTATAGCTATGTTCCAGTAAAACTTATGAATGGTCACTGCAATCTGAGTTCTGCATCTCACATAATTTCATCTCATGTAAGTGCTACATCTCACAAAATATTACTCATCTTTTGATTTTTTCCCCAACCATTTAAAAATGTAAAAAATATTCGTGGTTATACAGGCTGTACAAAAACAGGGAGCAATGTGGATTTCGCCTTCAAGCCACAGTTTGCCAATCTCTGGTATAATCAAACATCAGTATCAAATAATATGAATTAAGAGTGACTAGTAGCTGACCATAATTGCCACTGTTCAGAGAGGAGAGAAAGGAAAACATATTCAAATAATCAAGAACTTCTTTTAAAGAAGTATTTGAGTAAGAGCTTGAGTTAATCTAAGGATGATAACTCACTTACTGTAGCTATTATATTATTTAGTAACTGCCAGAAAACTGTTCCACTCTTTAAAATAAAACACTAATTTGTCAAAATATACAGAAAACAAGCAATCAACTTCATGTTCTTATTTAAATTGTAAGAGTACAATTGAAAAATTGTACTGGCTGGGCACAGTGGGCTCAGGCCTGTAATCCCAGCACTTCAGGGAGGCCGAGGTAGGTGGATTACTTGAGGTCAGTCATTCAAGATCAGCCTGGCCAATATGATGAAATCCCCTCTCTACTAAAAATGCAAAAATTAGCTGGGCATGGTGGTGCGTGCCTGTAATCCCAGCTACTTGGAAGGCTGAGGCAGGAGAATCCCCTGAACCCGGGACGCGGAGGTTGCAACAAGCTGAGATTGCACCACTGCACTCCAGCCTGTCTGACAGAGACTCCATCTCAAGAAAGAAAAAAAAAAAGAAAAATTGTACTATTTTTAAACTGCACAGTTTACCAATTTTTAAAATATTGAATATTCATGTTTAAAAAATATAAAAAAACTGTTATAGGTTGAATTGTGTCCCTCCAAAAACAATGTCTAAAAATCCTAACCCCAGTACCTCAGCATATGACCTTATTTGGAAACAGGGTCTTTACAGAGATAATGAAGTTAAAACAAGGTCATTAGGGTGGGCTGTAGATGAATAGGACTGGTATCCTTATAAAAAGTGGAAATTTGCACAGACAGACACACACAGAGGGAAGGCAATATGAAGACAGAGGAAGAAGACAGTATGTGACTGGAGTGATGAATCTAAAAGCCACGAAACACCAAGGATTGCTGGCAAACACGTAAAAGCTAGGAGAGACAAGGAAGGATTCTCCTCTACAGCCTTCAGAGAACATGACACTTGATTGTGGATGTCTAACAACTTGAACTGTGGGCAGCAAGTTTCTGCTGCTTTAAGTCACCCAGTTTTTGGTACTTTTTTATAGAAGCCCTAGGAAACAAATACACAAACATATCAACGTATTAGGAGTGTTTCTCACTTTGTAATTCTATCACTATAGTAATCAAATAACATGTCATCATTTAATGAATAAACAAAATATTGTCTAAAATAAACCATGAATTAAAATTGTCATGTTAAAATTCAACCGATTTTTTATGCATGATATGACTACCAAACATAATATGACTACTAAACTTTTTTTTTCTACAATACTTTGAACCAAATTTTCTTCGGTTTTTGGGTTGTATTACTATTGATGGCAAATGCACGCTACTGTGGAGAGTGGGGAAAATTAAGTGGTAGAAATGCTTGGGGTCTCAAATCTTCCTCTCAGAGAGTATGGATGCAAATTTTTGCATTATAAAGTACCATTTTCAATAGTGCAACGTATCCATTTTCTTGCATCTCTTCCTGTTTTGATTTGTGATTGCAGGGATAGTTATGATAATATGGTACATGGGTCTCCACTTACACTCTTGTTCTGTGTCCTACAAATTTTGAGGGTGGGCTTCAGCAAAACCTGGATCAGGTTATGGCTCCAGTAAACTCTCATTTCCAGCACTGATTTATTTTTCAGGTAACTGAACACAATAGTATATGTTTGAAATACTGCATTAAAAACATAAAGAATGACTGACCTTAAACTACTACAAAAAAAAAAAAAAATCTTTCCGGTTTTAAAAGATTTCCAATAAAAGAAAGTCCAAAATTGTATTACTCTTTACATTAAAAGTTTCCATTTTCAGTTTATTTGTATTCCATCCATTTTTTTTTCAAAAGTTTTGAAAAAGGAGATTCACACAGAATGTTGCCCAAATTTTCTGAGACCCAAACATGATCTCTTAAAATATGAAGCTTCTGCATGTCTCTGAACTCAGATTTGGGCATTTCAATGTCACCTGGATGCCCAAATTTAAATTTCAGGGCTGCCTATCAAGCACAGTAACTGAAAACTTGCACTAAACTCAGAAGTGTGCAAAGAAGTAAATATCCATTGGAAAAGAAACCCTCTGATTTACAGGGTGGCCCATTTAAAACAGTTCCCATTTAATAATGTGGCTGTGTACAGGGCCTCTTTTAAATGGGCCACCCTGTATGAAGCTTAAGTCCAAGATAAAAAATGTCCTCCCCTGAGAATTTTTAAAACCCGAAAACATTGTAGGTTTAGTGGTTATTTTTAAGGTTTTAGATGGTTTCTTTGGACTCCTTTAGAACTGAAAAAAGATGGATACACATTTAAAAAATGAAATGTTACAACCACACATCTGTAATGAGAACCAGTGCCAGTGGATATTTTTAAAACAAATTAAAATGGTCAATTTTTTTTAACTTAGGCAAACAGCTGCTATATACACAGTGCACAGTAACTACTTTTCAGCAAAAGTTCAGAAGGAATTTCCTAATGAAGATTTATAGAATGTTCTGGGATTGATAATTAAGGGTTCCTCCAAAAGATATGAAGAACAGTATTAGCGATGTAAGGATTAAGGACACTGACTATGCCTATCCTCTAAGCATGAAGCCTGGAATTTAGAATAACAGATACACACTAATAACCACTGAGGGAAATTAGGATAAAATAGGTACTGTATATCTTTTCTGTACTGACTTCAGAGTGTTTTGAAGGATTCCATAATAATTTCTAAAGTTTAAATATCTCTGTAATTTAGTTCATTCTTTAAAAAGGAGGAAGAGACGATGTGAGGAGAAAATCTGGAAAAAGCTTGCCTAAAAAAATATTACACTGATACAAGAGATCATGGGTTCTGAAAATTCTGACTTCCACTCTGTACCTGACTTGAATAACGCTGTTTTCCCTCCAAAGCCAATATTATTAAAAATAAAAACAACAAGTATGGGACAGGCACAGTGGCTCATGCCTGTAATCCCAGCACTTTGTGAGGCCGAGGTGGGCAGATCACGAGGTCAGGAGTTTGAGACCAGCCTGACCAACATGGTGAAACCCCGTCTCTACTAAAAACACAAAAATTAGCTGGGTGTGGTGGCGTGTGCCTGTAATCCCAGATACTCAGGAGGCTGAGGCAGGAGAATTGCTTGAACCTGGGAGATGGAAGTTGCAGTGAGCTGAGATCGTGCCACCAAACTCCAGCCTAGGCGACTGGGCGAGAATCCGTCTCAAAATAAATAAATAAATAAATAAATAAATAAATAAATAAATAAATAAAAACAAACTATGAACACTGTCATCATACACTTCCTAGGCACCTGACATCATTAAATCATTTAAACTCCACAACAATACTATGAGGTAGGTACTATTACCTCTTCTTCACAGATAAGAAAAATGATGCACTAAGAGATTAAATAATTTGTCTAAGGTCACAAATACGGTAAAATTACCTGTCGTGATTCAAACAAAGACTCTGAATCCAGAGTTAGTATTCTCAAACACACACTGGTAATTTATGTTTTTTCCTTCATATAGCTAGGAGTTTACCAATTTTTTTATGTTCTCAGAGACTTTTATTTTCATTGACTTTTCTCTCGTCTGTTTCCTATCTCGCTGATTTCTACTCTCACGTTTGCTATATTCTATTTACTTTGGATTCAATTTTCACTTTTTTTATCTTCTTAGGGGAAATATTGATTTTTAACCTTTTTCTTTCTGTTCTAACATAAGCATTTAGAGCTATAAACTTCTCTGTAGGCATAGCTTCAGATTCATCTAATAAATTCTGATAGGTTGTGTTTACTATCATAGTGTGAATTTTCAAAATTTCTCCTATTTTGTCAGTTTTCCTTCAGGTACTTTGAAGCTCTCTTATTAGGCATACAAATATTTAGGACTACTATTTCTTCTTGACAGACTTTTGTCATTATACCCGTTTTTATTACTGATACTGCTTGTTATTCTGAAGTTTACTTTGTCTGATATTAATACAGCCATATTGGCTTTCCCAATCCTTATGACTGGGCTTTGCATATACAAGAGAATCAAGGCAGTTTTCTTAGTGAAAAAGTCACAAAAATAGCTCACAAGCTAAGGTGAACTGTGTTAGAAAATATAATTATTGGCCGGGTGCCATGGCTCACGCCTGTAATCCCGGCACTTTGGGAGGCAGAGGAGGGCGGATCATGAGGTCAGGAGATTGAGACCATCCTGGCCAACATGGTGAAGCCCCGTCTCTAGTAAAATACAAAAAATTAGCCAGGTGTGGTGGCATGTGCCTGTAGTCCCAGCTACTCAGGAGGCTGAGGCAGGGCAATCGCTTGAACCCGGGAGGCAGAGGTTGCAGCAGTGAGCCGAGACTGCACCACTGCACTCCAGCCTGGCGACAGAGCAAGACTCTGTCTCAAAAAAAGAAAAGAAAGAAAGAGAAAATATAATTATCCACAAGAGTCCATTCTATAGAATGAAAAGTATTTTTTTCTATTAAAATATGTTTTTCTTTTTTTTTTCTTTGGTGGATAAAGTTTTCATTTGGCAGTCTGGACAATGGTGCCTATTAATGTAAAAGGCTTAGTATAGGATACTGAAGATCTGGAACCAAGTCCTCATTCAACACATTTCTAGTTATGTGGCCTCACACTTCAAATTCTTGGTTTCCTTGTGTAGATATTTAAGCAATAATTTCATGTTTATGATAAGGAGAACTGGACTGCTAAAGATCATTTATTGAAAGTTCACCCTGTCCTAGATAGCTGTATGGACTAAATGTCAGTCATTTAATTACTACCTTCACAATTTGTGCTGTTTTTTGTACTAATTAGGCAGCTACTGATTTTTGTATGTCAATATTTATTACCACTTTCATAAATTTATTTTAAAATAAACTTTCTATCATGAAAATCTACAAAAAAATCAATATCATATGCCAGAAAGAGAAGATGTCTACTACTTATGGAATTTTTTAAAAATCCATCAATCAATCAATTGGATATTCTCTTCTGGGGGAATTCTGAATGAAGAACTTAGGAAGGGATGGAGAGGAAGACTGAAGGAGAAAAATAAGGAGAAATAAATAGAAATGAGTCAAAACACACAAAAAAAGGCAGTGTTAAGACTGGCGTAATGATTGGTAAAAGCCACTTGCAAACTGGCACAAGACAGCTAAGTGATCAAAATATTCTAAAGATTATTTTTAACACTTTTATTGAGATATAATAAACATACCATAAAATTCACCCATTTAAAGTGTACAGTTTAGTAGGTTTCTGGATATTCACAGAGTTGTGAAACCATCACATTAATCTAATTTTGAAACATTTCATCAACCCAAAAAGAAACTCTCTACCCATTAGCAATTATTCCCCTTTCTCACCCCCTCTTCCATCTTCTTCCCTGCCTCAGGCAACTTTCTGTCTCTATGGATTTGCATATTCTGGATATTTAATAATTAAATTATACAATATGTGGCCTTTGTATCTCGTCTCTTTTACTTAACACAACATTTTCATGGCTCATCCATGTTGTAACATGTTATCACTACATCATCCCTTTTTATGTCTGAATGATACTCCACTGTATGAACATACCACATTTTACTTATAATAAAATTCAACTGATGGACCTCCGGATTGTTTTCCTCTTTTCAGTTATTCTGAATAATGCTGCTATGAATATTTGTATACAAGTTTATTCCTATCATTTTTGAGGCCTAGCTCTGTAGCTGCTGGGATGGTAGGTCCATGTGTCTGTATACTTCCTACTACATTTTTACTGTAAATTCTCTTATGAAGTAATTTAAGGGTATCCTTTATCTTTTGAACTTTAAAGAGTCACACTGGTGAAAGCATACCTTACAGGAAAAAGACAAAGTTAAAAAACAAAACAAAACAAAACAAAACAACCACTTTTTTTTTTTTGAGATGGAGTTTCGCTCTTGTTGCCCAGGCTGGAGTGCGATGGCGCGATCTTGGCTCACCGCAACCTCCGCCTCCCAGGTTCAAGCGATTCTCCTGCCTCAGCCTCCCAAGTAGCTGGGATTACAGGCATGTGTCGCCACGCCCAGCTAATTTTGTATTTTTAGTAGAGACAGGGTTTCTCCATGTTGGTCAGGCTGGTCTCGAACTCCTGACCTCAGGTGATTTGCCAGCCTCCATCTCCCAAAGTGCTGGGATTACAGATGTGAGCCACAGCGCCCGGCCAAGAACACTTTTAAGTAGCAAGCAGGAGCAGAGGACTAGGACTCAAGGATCTGAGGTATCTTCTCCCAGTGCTGTTGCTATCCTCTCTATGATCCTGATTAGATTACTTGCCCTGCAAGGAGCTCAGTTTCCTCAGATGTAAATATGAGGTACTGGGCTAAATTACAGGTTGCTTTATGTTTTAAAGTATGATAATTTAAACCTACTGTCTCATCCTTCCAGATATGGCAAAATAAGGCAACAGAAAGAAAAATCGCATGGGTTTTTTCCTCAATGTTCTGCCTAATTAATTCATGCATGATTCATAATCACAGTCTACAATAAATTAAAAATCTTTTCGCTCTCAACACATCTTATCCAGGATACAGCATAACTTAATATTTATTTCCAAGCCTATATGTAACCACTGTACCTCAAGTATACATGGGTTTCTAACATACATATTAACAGCTTATGTATTAGTTTTGATAAAGGAAGCCATTAAAGTCAAACTGTTACCATATAAGCCAAAGCTCTCTACCTTGCATCACCTATAAAAAGATATTCAGATTGATGGAAAACCTAAATTTCAATATATAAATATGAAAAAAGAAGAAAATCTAACACTGTTAACTTTTAACTACTGTAGCTAACCATCAAAAATAAATATTATTCACAAAAAGCAACATGAATAGAGAAAAACAGGTAAATTATAGCTTAAGTATTATTTCATTGTAACTACAGTCCCCAAATATTCAGGCTGGTTGGAACAATGGTGGGTTTACAACAGTCCCCCATTATTCATGGGAAAATGTTTTGAGATTCTCCCACATTCTGTGGACACCTGAAACTGGGTAGTACTGAATCCTAAACATACACTGTTTTTCCTATAAATACATACCAATGATAAAGTTTAATTTATACATTAAGCACAGTAAGATATTAACAACTAATAATACAATAGAACAATGATAACAATATTCAGAACAGTACATTAGTTAAGAATTACTTCTGGAATTTTCCATTTAATATTTTTGGACCATAGTTGATAGCAGGTAACTGAAAATGCAGAAAGCTAAACTGCAAATAAGAGGAGGACTACTATATTTTCCTGCTCCTGGTACTGGCAATTCCAGAATTCCTATAAAATTAAATCTCTGCATTCTCTGGAAGCAGTCCAAACAGAGAGAGGAAGTACTGCTTTGTTGGACTGTCTGTAAACTTCCCATCAACCCTGATACATAAAATAAGCTAACTTCTAAGACTTTTTTCAGTTCCCTATTCCCTTTAAAAATTGCTACAAAAGATTACTTCAAACCTACTTTTAAATATTTTTCCTACTGCTTGATAACCTAATTCAAAGTCTATCCAACAAAATAAATGACAGGATAGAAAAGCAAATCTCTTTCTGCTATCTTACATTTCTCTTTGACCACTAGACCTTTCCTGAAACCAACACATTTTAAATATTAAATTCTCCTACGGTGTGTTACATTTTGATAGCAATTTTTAGTAATATTTCTACAAAAGACTTAGCACATTATCATGTCACTATATTTTATTGATGATTCTTCCAATATGCCAGTGCACTATGCTTTAGAAGAACTCAATGGAAAACAATTTATTAAAGCAAATTTAGGAAGTGATTCTGTTCTTACAAAAAATCTCCTTACTTTGCAAAATGATTCAACACTTGTTGTCCAGATTAGTGTTGGTCCAGAAATAGAACAGTAACAATAATAGAAATGATCTAATTCAATCCTCATACAAGTACATAAAATGGTATTATTATTGTCACCCCCCTTTACAAAAAAGGAAACTAAGACAGAGGTCACATGATTTATCCAAGAGGACAAAAGTAGTAAGTGTTTGAATCTAGGTCTGTCTGAGTACACATCCTGAGCTCTTACCAGTACAAATATTGCCTCCCATGAATAGACACTACTTGAATAATAAAGGGATAAAGAAGGAGAGTAATCTTTTAAAAGTAAACATTCAGACAAAATTAACAGTTATGACCTTGACATGCTTATTTCTTGCCCAATTCTACTTAATTGCTTAGACTGCTTAGCACACAAATTAAGAAGGCGGTATCAAAGTTCTAAACTTGTGGGAAAAAACTGACTCTACACAAAGTTCTTTTCTTCTTGCTAATACTCCATATTACGTGTTCAGATCTCCAACCAAGATATTTAGTTTCCTGCAGTCTTATGTTCAAAAAGTGTTTTGAAATATGAATTAATGAAGCCCTTTCCTTCCCCAGCAGAACTGTTCTTTCAACTACAGAATATTCTGATGTGGGAGAGGACAGCCAAGCAAAACTCAACTTCTGATTATCTTTTACATTTTAATCATTGTAGAACTGAAAATAAACCACACCAGATACTTAGTTAAAATGCTAAGGTTGATCCAGTCCTCCCTGATGGGAGGACAACAAATCTTCTGCCATTTCCCCAAAAATGTAAATCTTGACAAAACTGAAAAAAAAAAACAAAAAACAAAACAAAAAAAAAACCCAACCATTTCAGCACTGAGAAAACAAACCACGGGCTTACAAAAATCTGAGATGTGATTATTCATGAAACTACTGAATTTTGGGTAAAATAGCATGAGTCTGTGGATATTTTTTCTGGAACATCTGACAATACCCCCAGATCTATTTATATGGTAGCTCAATCAGGAGAAAGCAGGAGGTGATAACTAAAAATTCTGCTCATGTTGCTAAAGAGGAGATAACTTGATTTAGTATTGTCAGTTAAAGTGCCAATATTAGTGGCACATGAACAGGTAGTGCCAGCACCTCCACTCGCCGGAAGTAGTGAGCTTTCTTTTGGCAAGAAACAGATTAGCAGTGCAATAAACTGAAGATTTGGATCCCCGAACAATTCTTTTGTTGAATTACAAACCCCCAATGTGATGGTATTAGGAGGTGGGGCCTTTGGGAGGTAATCTCATTAATAAAGTTTGTTCCTGTCTTTGTTGATTTCATGTTAGTGTAACAGAATATCTGAGAATGAGTAATTTATAAAGAACAGAGATTTCTTTCTTATAGTTTTGGAGGTTGGGAAGCCCAAGGTCAAGTGATTGGCATCTGGTAAGGGTTTTCTTGCTGCATCATCCTATAGCAAAAGGTGAAAGGGCAAGAGAGTGCAAGGAAAAAAGGGAGGGCCGAACTCACTATTATAACAAACACTCTCATGGCAACTAATCCACTCCTATAATAACAACATTAATCCATTCAGGGCAACAAAGCCCTCATGAACTAATCACCTCTTATTAGGCTCAACCTCCCAATACTGTTGCATTGGGAATGAAGTCTCTAACACATGAACTTTTAGGGATACATTCAAATCACAGCATTCTGCCACTAGCCTTCAAAATGCAAGTCCTTCTCACAATGCAAAACACATTCATTCCATCCCAATAGCCCGTAAGTCTTAACTCATTCCAGCAGCAACTCAAAAGTCCAAAGCCTCATCTCTCTGTCAGATATGGGTGAGACTCAAAGCATGATATATACTGAGGCAAATTCTTCTCCAGCTGTGAGTCTATGAAAATAACAAGTACTGCAAAAATAAAATGAGGGTGAAGGCATAGGATAGACATTCCCATTTCCAGTCCCAGGTAGGTCTAAAAGCCAACAGGGAAAACAACATTAAGTCTTAGTTCTCCCAGGATGGATTTGCAGGCTGGTAGCTCTACAGCTCTGGATTCTTAAAGGCATCCCCACTCCCAAGGCTTCACCAGGAATTACCCTGTGGGGACTATCTTCAGTGGCCCTGTTCCCATGGCTCCACTAGGCACTGCCTTGGTGGAGATTCTCTGTGGCAGCTCTACCCCTACAGCAGGTTTTGTTCTGGGACCTCCAGGGTGTCCACGACATCCACTGTAATCGGGTTAAGGATCACCTTGGCACCAAATGTCTCGCATTCTGTGCACCTGGAGAATTAGCACCATATGGACACTGCCAAAGTTTGCAAGTTGTACCTTTAGAGTAGTGGCATAATCAGCACTTGAGCCTGCCTGAGCCATGGCTGAGGTGGCCAAGAAACACTAAACCACAAATAGAAGAGTAGAGTGCCAAGGCAGCACAGGGCAGTGAAGACTGAAGTCTCCCTGGCACCTTGCTAGAAACTTTGCCCTCAGAGTCTTAGCTTACCTCAAAGGTCTCTAAAAGGCCTTTGGGGTCATCTTCCCATTGTCTTAATGAATAGTAACTGGCTCCCTTCCATATACACTAATCTCTTTAGCAAACAGTTGCTTGGACACAACATTGGTTTACTCTCCTAAAGATGCCTTTTTCACTCTTTACATGGCCAGGCTGCAAATTTTCCAGATTTTTAGGTTCTATTTCTCTCTTGATTATAAATTAAATTATTTCTCTCTTCTCATATCTTACTATATGTGGTTAAAAGGCCATGTAGCTCCTTCAATATTTCGTATAGAAATTTCTTCCACCACATACCTAGTTCATCACTCTTAAATCCCACCTCTTATGAAGTCCTAGGGCATGGACACAACTTAGCTAAGTTCTTTGCTAATTTATAACAAGAATAGTCTTTATACATACTAAAACCATAGCAGTGCCCTTATAAAAGAAACCACAGAGAGTTTTTGCCCCTTCTACCATGTGAGGTTATACCAAATGTTGGCAGTCTGTAATCCAAGAGGGCTTTCACCAGAAACAACAATGCTGGCACCCTGATCGCATACTTCTAACTTCCAGAACTATGAGAAATTGCATTCTTTTGTTAATAAGCCAATCAGTCCATGATACTTTGATATAATGGCCTGAACTGAGACAGGCAGGCAAGCCAGAGATTTAGCAGGTAATTCTGGGAGGTGATTCATCCACATGGGGATTGATGTGATCGCTAATTATCCTGCATCGACTGAGGTTGATAATATGCACAGCAGAGATCAAAGTCAGTATCAGCCACCCATACTTCCTTAGCCAACAGAAGTGAGCTCACACACAGAAGACACACCAGTGAGTCCACTGGAAAATAAGAGCCATGAAAAACTTAACAGCCTGAACACTAAATGTACCCTCTATGATCAAAAACAGATCCATAAACAGAAAGAAGAAGCATTGATTCAAACTATTTGAGCACAATCTCTGAACTGACTAAACACAAGGCTGTAAGAAACAGAAGAAAAACCCAAAAAGTGAAGCCTAAAATAAAACAATTTGAAAAATGAAACAGAGACATCAGTGGCTATGTATTTGGGTGACAGACTTAGTCTAGACAATTACCAAACACACAAACAAAAATCAACAACAATAACAATAACTCTAAGGGGAGAAAAAAAATAAAAAACTACAGTTGCTTGCTACAAAATACTATCTTAGTCCAGCATTCAAACAAAAAATTATAAGATACAACAAAACAAGAAAGTAACTTATTGACCTGGGAAAAAGGGAGTCAATCGAAACACAAGTCAAGCAGTCATTATAAATATTTCAAAGAGCTAAAGAAATTCAAGCTTAAAAAAACTAAAGGAAAGTGTAACAACAATAATCCACTAAACAGAGTATCAACAGAGATTATTTTTTAAAAAACAAATTTTGGAGTTGAAAAGTACAGTAACTGAAATGAGTAACACTAGAGGGGCTCAATAGCAGAACTGAATTGTCAAAGAATCAGTGAACTTGAACACAGATGTATAGAAAACATCAATTCTGAAGAGGACAAAATGAATAAAAAAGAAATATCAGACCCTCACAGAACATCATAAGTGTTCTGGACACAGAAGTGTACCAATGTGTGTATAACAGAGTCTCAGAAGGAGAAGAAAGAAATAAAGAGGACAAAAATATTTACAGAAATATGGCCAAAAATATTCCAAATGTAATGAAAAACATTAATCTATACATCCAGTCTCAGCAAACTCTAGATAAGATAAATTCAAAGAGACTCATGCCAAAAGAGAGATTATTAACAGAAGCATAAGATAAATGACGCATTCCATAAAAGGAAATTACAATTGGATTAATAGCTGATTTCTCATTTTTTAAAAAGTGAAGACAAGAAGCAATGGAATATGTTAGCAGGGTCAAAAGAAAAAGAAATGTCAACTAAGAATTCTAAATCCAGCAAAACTATTTTTTAAAAATAAAGGAGAAACAAAGACATTCATAGATTGAAAAAAGAAAAGAAAAAGCCTGAGAGAATGTGTTACCAGAAGACCTACCTTGTAAGAAATACTAAGACAAGTCTTTCGGTTTGAAAGGAAATTACATTACATGATAACTCAAATCAATCAAGCAAAAAAAAAAAAAAAAAAAAAAGAACACCACTCAAAAAGTTAAATATGGGGGTAAATATAAAAGACTCTCTAAAGATACTTTTTCACATTTCTTCCCTTAGCTTCTTTTAAAGACATATTATGAAAAGCAACAATTACAACAATGTACATCAGGTTTACACATACCATATGTCTATGTATACCAACATATACCAATGTAATCTATATGACAATAACAGAACAAAAAAGAGAAGGAGAATATATATTAGAACAATATTTCAGTATTTTACCACAATTAATTATTATTCTGCAGCAGATTATAATAAATTTGCAAATTGTAATTCCTACAACCACAAAGAAATAATAATAAGTGAACAGAGAAATATAAATGGTAAACTAAAAAATATTTATTTAACAGAAAGACAGTAAAGTAGAAACCAAGAAACAAAGATATAAGATTGAGGACAAAAACACTCAACTTATAAAGCACCAGCAGTTAAGTGACAAAATTGACAAATTGAACTTAATTAAAATGAAAAACTTTTTCATTTCAAAAAAAACAATATTAAGCTAATGAAAGGACACGCCAAAAATAGGGAGAAATTACTTGCATATCATATATCTGGAGGACTTGTACTCAGAATATAAAAAGAACACTTAAAGCTCAATAAGAAGATAATCCCATTTTTAAATTGTAAGATTTGAATACATGTCTCTCCAAAGAAGATATACAAATGGACAATAAAATAATAAAAAGATGCTCAACAGTATTAGTCATTAAGAACATGCAAATCAAACACACAATGAGATATATTTCCCACCAACTAGGACAACAATAATGAAAAAGACAGATAATAAGAAGTACTAGGGAGGATGTGGAAAAATCAAAATCCTCATATATTGCTACTGAGAATGTAAAATGATACAGCCGTTTTGGAGAACACTTGGACATTTTCCTAAAATGTTAAACATGAACTTCTCATATAACCCACTCCGAGCAATTCCACTCCTAGCAATCCATCCAAAAGAACAGGGAACATATGTCCAAAGATTTGTATGCAGATTTTCACAGCTACATTACTCATAAGGCAAAAAAGCAAATAATACCCAAATGTCCATCAATTGGTAAATGGCATAAAAAAAAATATGGCATGTCCATACAATGGAATACTTTTTAGCAGCAAAACACGAGGAAATATTGATACATCATGAACATCCCTCAAAAACTTTATGCTATATGAGAGGCCAGATGAAAAAATACTGTGTGTGCGTGTGTGTGTGATTTCATTTATATGAAATGCCCAGAAGAGGCAAATATATGAAGACAGAAAGCCAATCAAGAGGAATAGTTATAAGAATAGAGACTGGGTACAAATAGGATCAAAAGAATTTTAGGGGGAGGTGAGTAAAGTTTTACACCTGAATTACAGTTACGATTACACAACTCTATAAATTTACTAAAAATCATTCAACACTTACGACAGTGAATTTTACACTACTTAAATTATACCTCAATAAATCTGAAAAAAGCTAAGTAAATCATAATGTCAATAATGCACTTGTTATTACTGCAATACTGACTTCAAGTCTAGTGTCAGAGAATAGCATCCAATCCCCTAACGATCGACATGTTTGGTGGCACTGCCATCATCTTAAATTTTAGAAGAAAAAAAATTCCTAGCTACCTCAAGTATATAAACGCGGTGCTTATTAAAAGTCCATCCCCCTTTTAGGTCAGACTGTCATTAAATCTGCAGCCTATCCTTCCTATGAAAGTCACTATTTTTATTATTTTATTTTCATAAATTAAAATCGAGGCTAAAGTTTTATGACTTAAAAAGCTATTCAGGTAAATAACACTTAAAAATATAACTGGCAATAAAAACACAAAATGAAAATTGTTCTAATTTCATAAAACAACCTCTATTATATTTTACAAACAATTGTTGTATGCCAAAAATTTTGGTGAAGCATCAGGTCATATTCTGTTTAAAAAATATATTTTCTTGACAGAAGTAGGGGAAGATGGCAGAGAGGAGACAGGGCTAACAAGCAGCTCCCATTTGGATGGACAGAACAGCATGTGGAGACTCACACCACAAGCTTTTGCTCCAAGAAGCACTGCAGCAACATACCAGAAAAACCAAAAGCATTCACAGATCCTTTGAAACAAATGGCATACTGCTGCAGATTCCATGAGACAGGAGAAAAACTGTGAGTTCCCAAAGTGTGAGAGGGGGAAAATCTGCATCTGAACACACATCCCCACGAAGAATGTGAAGCTCCAGATAACAGGAGAAGGATTTACCTTACATAAAGCTGAAAGGGATTAGGGAGCCACAGGAAACACAAAAGCAGAAGCAGCAACAGGAAGAGCCTTGCAGGCACTCCCAGTCTATATAACATGAGCACAGGGAAGCCAACTTCCATGTATCTCACAGGGGCCCTTGGGGAAGGCAGTCAACGTATTAGGGAGGGGGTCGCAGGGTGAACGAAGCTCCCAACTGAAATTTGTAATAATTCTGACTGGGCACAAATTTACCTCAGCAGAATTCAGGGGGGCAAACGGGAACTGCTGCAGACACAAGTACAGAAGCCCGTGCCGACAATGTGGGCAGACTGGGAGGGGTGAGGCCTGAAAGCCATGCTTGCTTTATCAGCCTGGGGCAAGGTCTGAGTGGGGTACTACGGGAACAAGACCAGCCTCCAGAACTTCGTGGGAGCTGGGTGAGGCCTTTCACTGCTGACTATCCCTCACTTCACTGGTGAACTATATGACACAGCAGAATCAGCCCTAATCCCCTATGGAAAATAACCCCGTTGGCCTGCGAACCACCCCCTCCCCATCCTCCATAGCAGCCATGGCAAGCTCCAAACAACAACAGTCTGAGGCCAGACCCACCTCAGCATGCCCCTACCTGATGGTATTTCTTTACCTGCACTGATAGCCAAATACAAGAGATATAACTTTTGGGAGCTTTATGGCCCCATCACCTGAGAAGCCAGAATACTCACCGTAGTTACCTTGGCCAACTTAGAGTAAGCTTAGATCCCCCTACTACTGCTACAGCTGGCACTTTCTTCAAAGCACCACCCAACTCAGACAATTACATCAACTCATGACACAATAACCCTGCTCCCAAGAATGAGAGAACAGCTAATTTCACTGCTTGCAATACCCTGCCTAACCAAAGGTCCTGAGTCTGTGCACAGAACAACTTCATTGCTAGCATAATCAGCATTCAAAAAAGCCAGCACACTAAACATATCTATAACCAAGGACTCTTGCATAGTGTAAATCACTCCCTTGCCACCTCCAGCACAGCAGATTGCTGGTATCCATGGCTGGGAAACCTGAAGATGGGTAACATCACAGTACTCTCAGCAGACATTCCCCAGCACCAGCCGGGAGCCTGGTAGCCCCACGGGGTGGCTAGACCCAGAAAAGCAGTAACAATCGCTACAGTCTGGCTCTCGGGAAGCCCCATTCCTAGGAAAAAGGGGAGAGCACAACATCAAGGGGTCACCACGTGGGACAAAAGAATGTGAACAGCAGGCCTTGAGTTCCAGGCTTTTCACTGAAAGAGTCTACCAAAATGAGAAGGCACCAGAAAAGTAATTCTGGTAATATGACAAACCAGGGTTCTATAACACCCCCAGAAGATCACAATAGTTCACCAGCAATGGATCTAAACCGAGAAGAAATCTCTGCATTGCCACATAAATAATTCAGAAGAGGCCAGGTGCAGTGGCTCACACCTATAATCCCAGCACTTTGGGAGGCCAAGGCGGGTGGATCACTTGAGGTCAGGAGATTGAGACCAGCCTGGCCAACATGGTAGAACCCCATCTCTACTAAAATTATAAAAGTTAGCCAGGTGTTGTGGCACACGCCTGTATTCCCAGCTACTCAGGAGGCTGACACAGGAGAATCGCTTGAACCCGGGAGGCAAAGGTTGCAGTGAGCTGGGTTGTGCCACTGCACTCCAGCCTGGGAGACAGAGCAAGACTCCATCTCAAAAAAAAAAAAAAAAAAAAAGAATTCAGAAGATTGATTATTAAGCTACTCAAGGAGACACCAAACATAGGTGAAAAGCAACCTAAATTTTTTAAAAAAAGTACAGAATATCGATGAAAACCGCTACAGAGAAATAGGTACCAAAAAAAAAAAAAAAAACAAAAAACGAAGACTTCTGGAAATGAAAGACACCCTTAGAGAAACATAAAATCTACTAGAAGGCTTCAAAAATAGACTAGAACAAGTAGAGGAAAGAACTTCAGAGCACGAAGACAAGGCTTTAAATTAATCCAAAAGACAAAGACAAAAACAAATTTTAAGTGCAGACAGACTCCAAGAAATTTGAGATTACGTAAAATAACAAGTTGTGAGATTAAAACAGTAATTAAAAAAAACTGCCAACAAAAACAAGTCCAGGAGCAGATGGATTCACAGCTGAATTGGTATTCCTGAGGAAGAAGAGAAATCTAAAGTGTGGGAAACTTATTTGAGGAAAACTTCCTTAGTCTAGCTAGACATCTAGACATTCAAATAGAATAAACTCAAAGAACACACGGGAAATTCATCACAAGAAGATCATTGCCTAAGCATATAGTCATCAGGTTATCTAAAGTCAAGACGAAGGAAAGAATCTGAAGATCTGTGAGACAAAAGCATCAGGCAACCTATAAGGGAAATTTTCCCTGTAAGATTAACAGCAGATTTCTCACCAGAAACCTTACAAGCCAGAAAAGATTGGGGTCCTATCTTTAGCCTCCTGAAACAAAATAATTATCAGCCAAGCATTTTGTATCCAGGAAACTAAGCTTCATAAATGAGGGAAAGATAAAGCCTTTTTCAGCCAAACAAATGCTGAAAGAATCATTACTACCAAGCCAGCACTACAAGAAATGCTGAAAGAAGTTCTAAATCTTGAAACAAAACCTTGAAATACACCAAAATAGAACCTCCTTAAAGGATAAATCTCACAGAGCCTATAAAACGATAACACAATGAAAAGAAAAACAAGGTATTTAGGTAACAACCAGCACGATAACTGCAACAGTACACATTACATCTCAATACTGATATTGAACATAAAGGGCCTAAATGCTCCATTAAAATATGCAGAATTGGCAGGAGCGGTGGCTTATGCCTGTAATTCCAGCACTTTGGGAGGCTGAGATGGGCGGATCACCTGAGGTCAGGAGTTTGAGACCAGCCTGACCAACATGGAGAAATCCTGTCTCCACTAAAAATACAAAATTAGTCGGGCGTGGTGGTGCATGCCTGTAATCTCAGCTACTTGGGAGGCTGAGGCAGGAGAATCGCTTGAACCCAGAAGACAAAAGTTGCAGTGAGTAGAGATTGAGTCATTGCACTCCGGCCTGGGCAACAAGAGCTAAACTCCATCTCAAAAAAAAAAAAAACAGAATGGCAGAATGCGTAAAAATCCACCAAGTATCTACTGTTTTCAAGAGACTCACTACCACATATGGACTCACATAAACTTAAGGTAAAGGAGTGGAAAATGATATTTCATGCAAACGGAAACTAAAAGCAAGCAGGAATAGCCATTCTTATGTTAGACAAAACAGACTTTAAAGCAACAACAATAATAATAATAATAAAGACAAAGAGGGACATTATACAATAAAAGAATAAGTCCAACAAGAAAATATCACAATTCTAAATATATATGGACCTAAAACTAGAGTTACCAAATGTATAAAACAATTACTACTAGACCTAAGAAATGAGGTAGACAGCAACACAATAATAGTGGGGGACTCCAATATTCCACTGACAGCACTAGACAGGTCATCAAGACAGCAAGTCAACATAGAAACAACGAACTTAAACTATACCCTAGAACAAATGGAACCAACATATTTACAGAACATTCTACCCAACAACTACAGAATATACATTATTTTCATCAGCACATGGAACGTTCTGCAAGAGAGACCATATGATAGGCCACAAAACAAGTCTCAATAAATATAACAAAATCAAAAGTATGTCAAGTATCCTCTCAGACTACAGTGGAATAAAACTGGAAATTAACTCCAAAAGGAACCTTCGAAGCAATACAAATACATAGTAACTAAATCATCTGCTCTTGAATGATCTTTGGGTCAAAAATGAAATCCAGATAAAAAAATTAAAAATTCTTTGAACTGAATGATAACAGTGACAAAACTCACCAAAATCTGGGATACAGCAAAAGCAGTGCTAACAGGAAAGTTCATAGCATTAAATGCCTAAATCAAATAATCTGAAAGAGCACAAATAGACAATCTAAGGTCACACTTCAAGGAACTGAGGAATCAAGAACAAACCAAACCCAAAGCCAGCAGAAGAAAATAAATAACAAAGATCAGAGCAGAACTAAATGAAATTGAAACAAAAAAATGCAAAATAAAGTGAAATATAAAGCTGGTTCTTTGAAAAGATAAACAAAATAGATACACCAGTAAAAGATTAACTGAGAAAAGAAGAGAGAAGATCCAAATAAGCTCAATTAGAAACAACATGGGAGATACTACAACTGATACCACAGAAATACAAAAGATCATTCAAGGCTACTATGAATACCTTTATACACAAAAACTAGAAAATCTAGAGGAGACGGATAAATTCCTGGAAATATACAACTATAGAAACTCTGAACAGACAAGTAACAAGTAGTGAGATTAAAACAGTAATTAAAAAAAAAATTGCCAACAAAAACAAGTCCAGGAGCAGATGGATTCACAGCTGAATTCTATCAGACATTCAAAGAAGAACTGACACCACTTACTGAAACTATTCCAAAAGATAGAAAAAGAAGAAATTCTCCCTAAATAATTCTCTGAAGCCAGTATCACCCTAATACCAAAACCAGGACATAACAAAAAAAGGAAACCAAAGAACAATGTTCCTGATGAACACAGATGCAAAGATCCTTAACAAAATACTAGCTAACTGAATATACAGCATATAAAAAAGAAAATACATTATGATCAAGTGGGTTTCAATAAATGTGATACATCGCATAAACAGAATTTAAAACAAAAATCATACAATTGTCTCAACAGATGCAGAAAACACATTTGACAAGTCCAGCATCCCTTTATGATTAAAACCCTCAGCAAAACCGACATAGAGGGGATACACTTAAAAGAAATAAAACCCACCTATGACAAATGTCCAGCCAATATTACACTGAACAGGGAAAATTGGAAAGAATTATCCCTGAGAAATGGAATAAGACAAGGATGCCCACTTTCATTACTTCTATTCAACATAGTGCTGGAAGTCCTAGCCAGAGCAATCAGACAAAACAGAAAGAAATAAGGGGCATCTGAATTGGTAAAGAGGAAGTCAAACTCTCACCGTTCATTGACAATATGATCATATACCTAGAAAACCCTAAAGACTCATCCAAGAAGCTCCTAGATTTGATAAATGAATTCAGTAGTTTCAGGATACAAAAATGAATGTACACAAATCAGTAGGACTGCTATACACTAACAACAACCAAGCTGAGAATCAAATCAAGAACTCAAACACTCTGACAACAGCTGCAAAATAAATAAAATACTTAGGAATATACCTAACAAAGGAGGTGAAAGATCTCTACAAGAAAAACTACAAAACACTGCTGAAATAAATCACCAATGACACAAACAAATAGAAATACATCCCATGCTCATGGATGCGGAGAATTCACATTGTGAACATGAGCATACTGCCAAAAGCAATCTACAAATTCAATGCAATTCTCATCAAACTACCATCATCATTTTTCACAGATCTAGAAAAAAAGTCCTAAAATTCATAGGGGACCAAATAAAGATCCCACATAGCCAAAACAAGACTAAGCAAAAAGAACAAATCTGGAGGCATATTACCTGACCTCAAATTATACTACAAAGCTATAGTTACCAAAACAGCATGGTACTGGTATAAAAATAGGCATACAGAACAATAGAACAGAATAGAGAACTCAAAAATAAAGCCAAATATTTAGAGCCAACTGATCTTCGACAACGCAAACAAAAACATAAAGTGGAGAAAGGACACCTTATTCAACAAATGATGCTGGGATAATTGGCAAGCTACATGTAGAAGAATGAAGCTGGATCTTCATCTTTCACCTTATACAAAAAATCGCCTCAAGATGGATCAAAGACTTAAGTCTAAGACCGGAAACACAAGGATTCTAGAAAACAACATTAGACAAACTCTTCTAGACATTGGCTTAGGCAAAGAGTTAATGACCAAAAACCTGAAAGCAAATGCAATAAAAATAAAGATAAATAGATGGGACTTAATTAAACCAAAAAGTTTCTATACAGCAAAAGAAATAATCAGCAGAGTAAACAACCCACAGAGTAGAAGAAAATATTCACAAACTATGCATCCAACAAAAGACTAATATCCAGAATCTACAATGAACTGACAAAAATCGGCAAGAAAAAATACAAACAATCCCATCAAAAAGTGGGCAAAGGACATGAATAGACAATTCCCAAAAGAAGATGTGCAAATGACCAACAAACATACGAAAAAATGCTCAACATCACTAATGATCAGGGAAATGCAAATCAAAACCACAATAAGATACCACCTCACTCCTGTATGAATGGTCATAATACAAAAAATCAAAAAATAATAGATGTTAGAGTGGATGTGGTACAAAGGGAACACTTTTACACTGCTGGTGGGAATGTAAACTAGTACAACCACTATGGAAAACAGTGTGGAGGTTCCTTAAAGAACTACAAGTAGCACCATCATTTGATCCAGCAATCTCACTCCTGGGTATCTACCCAGAGAAAAATAAGTAATTAAATGAAAAAGACACTTGCACACATATGTTTACAGCAGCACAATTTGCAGTTGCAAAAATATGGAACCAGCCTAAATGCCCATCAATCAATGAGTGGATAAAGAAAATATATGTATATACTAAATGGAATATATAAATGGAAACCTAAATATCATATGTTCTCACTTATAAGTGGGAGCTGTACTATGAGGACACAAAGGCACAATAATGGACTTTGGGGACTCAGGAAGAAGGGATGGAGGCGGGTAAGGGATAAAAGAGTATACACTGGGTACAGTATATGCTGCATGGGTGATGGTGCACCAAAATCTCAGAAATCACCACTAAAGAACTTATCCACGTAACCAAAAAGCACCTGTTCCCCAAAAACTATTGAAATAAAAATAAAATAAATATTTTCTTACTCATCTTTAATAGCTAAACATATTAAGTGCATAATATATGTAGCAGTAATACAAATACAATCAATGCCTAATAATCACTACAAAAGGTGGTTGGCCTTATAAAGCATCAAAACTGGGTGAAGTAGATTAGCCTTAATTTCCTTTAGTCACTAACTCACACCTGAATCTGGTAAGATTTTCTTTATTCAATTGAGAAGAAACATCACATCAGAAGTAGGAGAGAATGGTATAAGCAAAGATGCTCTAGAGCAATGATAGGAAAAAAGTCCTTGAAACTTAATGCAAGTTATAGGAAAAAAGTCCTTGCAACTTAAGGGCAGGTCATTAGTTCATAATAAATTAAGAACAACAAGAATACGTAACATCTATTATTTACCATATGCCACCTAAAATTCTAGACACTTTATCAGTAACAGTTTATTTACTCATTATAGTAAGTTGATGAAACAAATACTATTATTATTCTCATTTACCAGGTAAAGAAACTATGGCACTGAGAGGTTTAGTAAATTGCTGACCTTCATCAATGAATAAGTAGGTGAGCGAGAAATCTAACCAAGGAGTCTTCAGTCTAGCTTCACAGACTGTGCTCTTGACCACTACATTATATTGTTGAGATACTTAAAATACGTTGTCCTCTTTTCAGCAAAAAAGAAAAAGAAATACGAAATTAAACAATGAATGATAAAAGCTGAACTAATTCATTAACTTCAACCTAGGTGTTCAATTTTTAAACATTTTGACCTATATTTTCTTCATTGTTCCTTCCTTCCTTCCTTCATTCATTTCCCTAATACTGATTGGACATCTAGTATATGCTAGACCCAAGAGACAGTAATACAAAATCTCTGAACACAAAGAACTTAGACTTCAGTGAGGCCATAAGTGTGAAAATTATTATACAGTGTAATTGTTGTTGTGGGAGAGAGATACATGAAGGAAGGATATAAGGGACCTGACCAGACAGATATGATCCAGACATCTCCAACAGCACAGACAAGAATTATCATCTAGGATGGCTTCAGTGCCTGGTGTCATAGGAAGAGGTGGCTAGGAGGTGTGGAGAAAATTCTAGCAAGGAAATAGCCTGATCCCTGTCACTTTGGCAGTGGTACGGAGGAGGAATGAATTGGGGGAAGATAAAGGCAAATCTTAGTGCTAGAAACAGGAAAGGGGCAGAGGACAGAAGAATTTGATTATATTATGGTAATACTAAAGATGAAAGATTAAGACAATGAATGTAAGGGAAAGAAGAAAGATGATGAAATAGTGTCAAGTTAGCTAGCTGTTAAATAACTGTACTATTTTAATAAATAAATTGATGATTATAGAAAAAATTAAGCAATAAGAACATGCTTTCTATCATGTATTTTTATCATGTACCCATGGGTAAGGCAAAGCATCACTGCTGGTAGCAACTAACTGAATTACACACATAGACTTAAATTATCTACAAAACACTAAATCTACATATAAAACATATATGTCTAACTGAAGAAGTAAAAATTACAAAAACATACATTTTTAATTTCTCCAGATGGGATAATTTCTAAATAGAAGTTATAGAAAATTCCTTCCTTTTTAACAAACATATACCATATTCTATTTTAAACTTGTATGTAGACTTTCATTTAATCCTCCTCAAACTCCTGTGAGGTCAATACTACTATTCCTATGTTACACATGAGAAAATCAAAGCTCAGAGAGGTTAAGTAATGTGCCAAAGCTAACTAGATGGTATAATCAGTTCTGCTATAATACTTATTCTGAAAATGCAAATTTGTCCCAATCCAACTTATACATCAACGAACAATTTGAGCATAACTCAGATTTCATTTTGCTTATGAGTGACTTCATCCATAAGAAACATAAGGTGAATACAGAAAACTGAACCAACTGAACTAAGTCATACAGGAGTACACCAAAAGCACACACTCAGACATTAACCAGCTATCTCAGTTCACGATGTGAGTTGACTGATACCTATTCAGATCTGGTACTACAACTTTCCTTCTGACCTCAGATAATCCTCTTTCCATCACTTCACAACTCATAAGCTGCAACCTTTTCTGCTTCCACAAGGGAATTCAGGTATTTTTCAATATAAAGTGCCAAATATATTGCAGAATTTATTTATTATCTATTTAACACTTACGATCTTTTTTAAATGTGTGGCTGAGTTTTTGAGTATTGTGCCATAATCCCATTTTCCCATAAGTCCTGTGGTTTTCACTGTGTAATTTTGAAAAGCATGCTGACTTTTAGGAGCAAATATGTTGCATTTTAGCAGGACTGACTCTAAGTAGTGGAGTTATATTCAAGTTTGCTGATTTCAGTGCTCAGGCTTGTAAGTTATAGTGTTTTCCCATCTTTATTTATGTAGTCATCCCAAACCTTTAGTACCAATATGTTTTTGGACATCTTAAATTTCCAGTTCTCTTTTGTGTGAACTATTGGGATTACTAAACATATTAGTATATAGTAGTTGTAACTTGAAAAATACTATAACACATACCTGTGACAAATATGCATTGGTATGAACAAACATTGCCTATACATAAGAATAACTCCGTCATGAGTCACAAATTACAAATACTGTCCAAAGTGGAAATGAAGTGTCACTGTCAATTTTCACTCCAATTATTGCCCATAAATGCCAACTTGTAGCTATCTATGACCTACTACAGTTGAAAGGAAAATCATAACCAAAAAACATGACAAAATAAAGTTTAACGATTTAGGTTAAAAACTCTGCATAAGCCGGGCGCGGTGGCTCAAGCCTGTAATCCCAGCACTTTGGGAGGCCGAGACCGCTGGATCACGAGGTCAGGAGATCAAGACCATCCTGGCTAACATGGTGAAACCCCGTATCTACTAAAAAAAATACAAAAAAGTAGCCGGGCGAGGTGGCGGGCACCTGTAGTCCCAGCTACTCGGGAGGCTGAGGCAGGAGAATGGCATAAACCCGGGAGGCGGAGCTTGCAGTGAGCTGAGATCCGGCCACTGCACTCCAGCCTGGGCGACAGATCGAGACTCCGTCTCAAAAAACAAACAAACAAACAAACAACAACAACAAAAACTCTGCATAACACTTTTAAATTCAGTTTCCACTATGTACAGTCTACAGTAGCAAGTTAATAATGGAAATGGAATCCCCTACTGGGGCTCCTCAAGACTTTACAATTTTTCCATTAGTTTATTTACTTTACAAAATAGCATCACTGCCAAATCATTTGAGAGAAGATAAATTTGTCAGTTGCAAAAACCATTTAAAAATTATCTCTCCAATGCTTGAGCAGAAGAAAAGCTGAAATCATGTAAAATCCATGTTTAGATAGACACACTTGAACTCACATCAATGTTTTTGAATGTAGTATAAACCAGGAATCAAAGTGAGAATATACTAAGGTAGTTGTTATCTGGTCAGTGCTAAGTAAAGTCTAAAAAATGTTAACAATCTGGACAAAAAACTTTTAAAATAATTCCAAATATCTCTATGTTTAGTATTATATAGCTAAAATATTAGCATATCTAAGTAAAATTTTCCATCCTTATTCAGACAGTGATACTGTGAGTGATGGTTTCAGACACTGGCTGAATGTTAAAGTCATAGGAAAACTTTTTTAAAAAAGGTCCAGGCTACACATCAGGTAAAATGAATCTGAATATTTGAAACTAGGGCCCCAGCATCAATGTTTTTTTTTTTTTTTTTAAGAGCTCCTCAGAATGGTTACAGAAAAGTACAACTAAGGTTGAGAACTGTTATTCTAAAATATTCATGATTTCTTTAATGAAGCTAACACTTTTTACTCATGATTCCAGGAGCCAGTCATAAATCAAAATAACCAATTAGGATATATGAAAGTTATACATTTTCAATTCTAAAAGTTCAAAGTTTTATTTGTTCCTTTTTTTACGAAAAACAGTAGCATTCAGATATAGCTTAACATATGGGTCCCTAAAAATATTACTTGGGAAATTTTTGTCAAGTCTTAACTGAACATCAGTCAAACATACATGGAAATGTCTGATGAAAAAATGACCATTGTTGGAAATTTCCGTTCTTGTAGAGCTAACATACGAAACAGATAAATATATAAATACTTAGAGTCTACTAAAACTCAGCTGGGTAGAAAGACAAAACACAAAATGAGACATTTTTCTCTAAACATTCAATATGGAATATATTCAGAACCAATATTGAATATAAAGTAAATTCAGCATGGGATACCATGCTCTACTGGTTTTCTTCTATCACAATGGCAGCATTTTCTCAGTTTGTTTGTTTGGTTCTCTTTCTGTTCTTGAAACATTAACTTGTCCCTGAGGGCTCGATTCTCAGACCAACTTCCACTTCTACTTATCATCTGTATTCTGCTTTTTTTTTTTTTTTTTTTTTTGAGATGGAGTCTCGCTCTGTCACCCAGGCTGGAGTGCAGTGGCACAATCTTGGCTCACTGCAACCTCCGCCTGCCAGGTTCAAGCAATTCTCCTGCCTCAGCCTCCCAAGTAGCTGGGACTACAGGTGTGCGCCACCATGCCTGGCTAATTTTTTGTATTTTTAGTAGGGACAGCATTCACCACCCTGGGCAGGCTGGTCTCAAACTCCTGACCTCGTGATCCACCTTCCTCAGCCTCCCAAAGTACTGGGATTACAGGCATGAGCCACTGCACCTGGCCATCTTTATTCTGCTGTTTCAAAGAATTCAATGAGAGAAGTAACCAGAAAACAAAAAAGTTAACTTCTTGAAATCCAAAGAAAAAGATGTTTCATACATATTTCTCCAACTATAGCCTTTACGGCTATTAACAAGACAAAGGATTTTTGAAAAAATTTGAAAAGAGAAAAGTTGGTATGCAGATACTAAACTAAATGAGTTCAAACTAAACCTTAAATAAATTTTAGTATTTATAAGTAAAGCTTTGTTTTTTAATCTAGTATTTTTAATTCAGTGTTAACTATTCTAATTTACTAATTTCTACAAACACTATTCTAAATCCTCTGTAAAGCAAGTTTCAAAAAGATTGAAAGCCCATATACTACCACATATAGCATTCATATTGACAAAAGTATTTCAGATTATGTGTAATTAAGATTGCTCATATCAAATTGATATTCTTAGAAATGTTTAGCCATTTAAGATTATCGCACAGAGACTAGACTGTAATGGAGCGAAGCTGGGCAAAGAAATGCTTAAATCAGGCCCTCAGAAACAGAAAGTTAACTGTACTCACTTTAAAACAAGTTAAAAGTGTTTAATCTTCCTCCAACACTGGGCATTAAATCTTACAGGTAATTAATTATGACTTAAAAATGTAATTCTAATTCAAAATTATAACTGTTTTCTAAATCAAAGTATTTTTAAAATTAACATCAATTTGTATCAAGTTTCTCTTCTCTACGCAAGTTTTGTCTACCAATAGGCTAGCTAGTTAGCCCAGGGATAAAGGCCCTTAGCATTAGAACAGTTCACTCTTTCCTTTCTGAAATCCTTCTTCATTTGGTTGCTGGGACACCATGATCCACTGGTTTTCTTCTATCTCAATGGCCGCATCTTCTCAGTTTCTTTGGTTGGTTCTCTTTCTGTTCTTGTAACATTAACTTGGGCCTGAGGGCTCAATTCTCAGACCAACTTCACTTTTATATCTATAAATACTTTCTAGGTGATCTCATCTAGTCCTAAATCTTTAAATACCATCTATAACCTGATTATCAAACTTCTATGGTAACTTTTCCCCAGAATTCCAGACTCTCTGATCCCACTGCTAACTTAGTATCATAAACAGAACACATCCAAACTGAAAATCTTAATATTCTTCTCCAAACGTAGTTCCTCACTATCTCATTGGCACCATCATTACCAATTCTTCAGCCCAAAGGCCTTAAAATCATCTCCAACATTTTGCTTTTTCTTGTGCACCACATCAGGTCTAGCAGCAAATCTTGCCAGCTACCTTTAGAGTATTTATTTCCACAATGCAATCAATTTTCACATCTCCAACTGCTAATGCCTTAAGCTAAGCTACTACCACCTCTAGACTGGGCAATTCTAGTAGACGTCTATCTGGTTGTCTGCTTTCACCTCTGTCCCACCTGATGTGTTTTCTCCACAAAGCAGCTAGAGTAATCCTTTTATTTTTGAGACACAGTCTCATTCTCTCGCCCAGGCTGGAGTGCAGTGGTGCTATCTCAGCTCACTGCAACCTCTGCCTCCCGGATTCAAGTGATTCTCATGCCTCAGCCTCCCGAGTAGCTGGGACTACAGGTGTGCACCACCATGCCCAGCTAATTTTTGTATTTTTAGGAGAGACTGGTTTTCACCATGTTGGCCAGGCTGGTCTTAAACTCCTGACCTCAAGTGATCCACCCGCCTCAGCCTCCCAATGTGCTGGGATTACAGGCATGAGCCACCATGCCCAGCTCCTAGAGTAATCCTTTTAAATTTAATCATATGCTCCTCTACTCAAAATCCTTTTAGTAAAACAAAAACAAAAACAAAAACAAAAAACAAAAAAAAAACAAAAACAAAAACAACACACACACACACACACACTTAAATAAAATCAGAACTCCTGACCATGCCCCACAAGGTCTGGCTTCTTTGCCCTCATCTATATATACCTTCTACCCTTACCAAACAGCCTTTGTGATGTTCCTCAAACACACCAAATACATTCCTACCTAAATGTCTTTACATTTGCTATTCTCTCACACAGGAAGAGCAATATAGCAACATCTGGGGCATTCTGGCATAATGGCATTCAGATCTTAGCTCAAATATCACCTTTCAGATTGGCCTTTTTTGGTCACCATATTGAAAATATCAGCTTCTATCACATTCCATCCCCTTATCCTGCTTTATTTTTCTTCCAAGGACTTACCACTATCAGACATAATATCATGTATCTGTTCGTTGTCTACTTCTGCCAATAGAATGTAAGCTTCATGAAGACAGAACCTTCATCTTCTTCACTAGTGTAGTCCTAGCGAACAATACCTTAGGCATGATAGGCACACAATAACATTTGATGAATGAATTAGTCCCTTAATAGGGACAATACGAATTAATCACTTAACAGGAACAACAGATAGACATCAGAATGTATGTCTCATGTTTGTGAAACAACTCTCAGCAACAAAGTAAAATTAATAAGGCAACAATGAAAAGAAACTGATGACTCAACCTGCAGAGGAACTATAATACATTAATAAAAATTAAATGAAAAATGACTGTGCATATTTGTGCTACCCAAGATAGGTCAAAAGATAATGTTGGCTGGGCACGGTGGTCCACACCTGTAATCCCAACACTTTGGGAGGCCAAGGCTGATGGATCACTTGAGGTCAGGAGTTTGAGACCAGCCTGGTCAACATGGTGAAACCCCATCTCTACCAAAAATACAAAAGTAGCCAGTAGTGGTGGCACAAGCTTGTAGGTAGGAATTTGGGCAAGATAAAAAATCAGAGCTTAGGCTGGGCACGGTGGCTCACGCCTATAATCCCAGCACTTTGGGAGGCTGAGGTGGGCGGATCAGTTAATGTCAGGAGTTCGAAACCAGCCTAACCAACATGGTGAAACCCCGTCCCTACTAAAAATACAAAAACATTAGCCAGGCGAGCTGGTGCATGTCTGTAGACCCAGTTACTCGGGAGGCTGAGGCAGGAGAATCGCTTGAACCTGGGAGGCAGAGATTCCAGTGAGCTGAGATCTCGCCACTGCACTCCAGCCTGGGCAACAGAACAAGACTCTGTCTCAAAAGAAAAAAAGAAAGAAAGAAAAAACAGCGCTTAGTCCTCCTATGTTAGAACTAATTTCAAACAAAAAAAATCCCAAAGGTCAATCAATACTTTTGGTTTTGCCTACTTAGCTTAAAACACAAGTAGCTTGAAATCCATACAGTCAATTCATTCACATATACTTCACACCTACTATATAGGAAGGATTCTAGGAAGTGTTTGAAACAAAATGATTGGAGGATGATGCTTAGTCAATGTCTGTTCAATGAAGAAATGACTGAACAATTAAAAAAAAAAAGGGAAGAAGAAAACTTCCAAGAATAGCATCAGGGCTAAGAAAGATATCTTATGCCAATGTTGTGGCTCAGAAAATAACAGACCTCCTCCTAAGAATCTCATCAAATAATCAGGACCAATTAACCACTAGGGAAGAGAGGAGACTTCAGCCAGTAGTCACCATGCTCAAACAGACTTTTCATCTATTCTTCTGAGAACAGTTTCTAGAGATTACCTGAGGGAATTTATCTGCATAATAGGACAAACTTTGTTCACAGTGAAATTGTGCTTCTCATCTTCCTGCTCCCAGACTCCAGTTCAGAGGAACTTAGTCCCAGGCCATTGTTCTTTAGGCTCCTTCATTTCTCCTAAAAAATCATTTACTCCTACATACCGCCCTGCACCCCTCAACCCTATCCCCAGTGAGGAAGAATAGGTAGCATCTAAACCTCATTGGGTTATTGGGTAATCATTCTCCTGCGATTCCCCTGTGTAATACCTGTTAAACAAATGTGTATGACCTTTCCCCTATTAATCTACCTTTTGTCAGCTCATTTTCAGAGAACCTTCAGAGGGCAAACGGGAAGCTCTCCCTTGGCCTCTATACCTACGAGCCTGATACACGGACAGTCAGTACATGACTTCCGTTGAGAAGGTAGTGTTTGATCTGCAATTTGGAGTGAAACTCTGGTCATCTTAGAAAGAAAAAACTTAGATTTGAAAAAAATAGCACAACAAAATTGGTGTGAAACAAATAATGCATCTTACCGGACTCATCAGAATGTGATTAAGATGGCTCTCACTTCCTATTTCAAATATATATGTTGAACCATAAATATTCTCATATTAAGTAGACTTTGCTTCATAAGCAATTAATTGAGAAGGTTGTTTTCTAATGAAATGTCACGAAGTTCAAAGCTTTTACCACTCGCCACATGACAGCCAAGATGTCAAGGGGCAAGGAAAGTAACTTTTATTTGGAGAGCCAGCAAACCAAGAAGAGGGTGGACTAGTGTCCTAAAGAACCACCTTAAGTTAATATGAATTTTAGGCTCCTTTTATACGGGGGAAAGGGAGATGAGGGAAGGGGCTGATGTGGGCAGCAGTGAGGGTCAAAGAAGACTGAAACGTCTTTGTCCTTGGTCAGTTCACAATGCTTCAACAAATCTTTAACACTACATTGTTACTTCTGTGTAAATCCTCCTTATCTCCTCAGGAGTTCGTTTCAAGGAAGGGACTACTATCATCCTTGCTTTAAACTATAAGCTAAATTCCTCCCATAGTTAGCTTGGCCTATGTACAAAGATAAGCAAAAGCAGCTAACCTAAAAGAGGACATGAAGGATAGGGAGTTAGGAACAAAAATGGAGTTAGTCATGCTAGGCCTCCTTTTCACTGTTACACAATTATAGATAAATAAGGGGAAAAGGACCAAGGGGCAAGACTGAGATTCCAGGGTCACTGTACTCAGGAAAACCCCCACATATTAGGGAAATGGAGCTAACTTGAAGCTACTGTGAAGCATTCTATTGAAGAAACCAGTAAAAGTTCACTTATATATAAATGATATATTTATATCTACCAATCTACCCCAAAATGGGCAAATTTCTATTTTTGAAATACACCTTACAGCAAATAATTCATGTAACGTTCAGATTCCAGGAGAATAAAGCCAAACTCATTACCTCTATCTTCGAGTAAATAATACGTTTATAATTTCTCAACATGACCCATCTATGTTCTAGGGGATTTAAAAAAGAAGAAGAAAAAAAGGAAAACAGCTTGTCACACACATACAAAAAAAACAGCCAATAGAAGATTCTATGGCCAATAATTATGCTACCAAGCTACATGATGCTTAAAAACACAGCTCATTTTGCATATGGAAGTTGTTTCTCTCAGTGTCTGAGACTATCAGAAACAAAGAAACCCACATCCTAAGCCACAGAATACAGCCACCTGGTTTTATTCTTACAGGATGACAAAAATGCTTTCAGTCCCCTAAGGTCATGCAGATATCCTCAACATTTGTATAGTGTTTTTTAACTAACAAAACTGTTGCATCCTTCCTGAGTTCTAGAGTGGTCAAAAGATACAATGCAAACACTTCTTAGGATAACCTTTGCTGTCACATTTAAAGGCATAGGCTCAATGACTAACATAAATTTCAAAATGCTAGCTCCCTTTTCTGTTCTGATACTAATATAATAATATATATTTTCTGTTCTGATACTAATATAATTTCAAGAAATTTCTGGAATTTTTGTTTATAAAAATCTTAAATCAGTGTCAGCTTTGCAGAGTTCATCTGTCAACCCAAAGAAATACAAGTAAGTTTATGGGTATAACAAGAAACGAGCTTTTTAAAATGTTCCAATCTATAATAGTAATTATAAATGTGAGGAAATACATATTTTTAAGACCCTTAGTTTTCTCTTAATATATATATATTTTAGAATGATGAAGTTTTTGATTGTTTCTTATCAGAACACTTTTTACAATAAGTTCCAAAGCTAGTGTGAAATATTTGTTGACACACAGACATTTAATGAAGTAATTCCATGATTTAATACCATAATTTTTATGGTTTTAGTAAAAAGAAAAAAAAGTGAGACTTGGATAATCTAGTTGAAATCAAGATACATGTGTAAAGAACTTAAGAGAAACTACCGCCTATACTTGATCTGTTGATTTGATCAGAGAACATTAGTAAGTTAAAGGAATGCAACTTCCAATAATTTTCCATGAAAATGCAATCATCTGGCAAAAATATTATTTATTTCTGTTAAAACACTGGTGAAACCTTCCCCTGTCCTTTTTTCAACTTCATAAACTATTATTCAACTTCATGGACTACGTTTTTATACAACATTGTAGAAAAGAGTTACAATAATGTCATAATAATTGGAGAGGCTTAATCAACACATAATTAAGAAAAATGGTTATCAATTTTTATATTTTGAAACATTCTTTTTAAAAAATATTTAGGACCAACCTCCAAAAATCAATATATTATTTAACATTCATTTATAATGTATCATCAGATCATACATTTATAATGTATGACAAGACCAGTCATTCTCAACTTGGCTATACATTAGAATCACCTATAGATTTGAAAAATGTACCAATGCCAAGAACTTACCCCAAGAGATTCTGATGTAATTGGTCTGGGTAGAAACCATACACACACACACGCACGCACTCACACACACACGTGTATGTATATACACACATATATACACACACATATATACACATATGTATATACACGTTTGTATATATACATATGTGTATATACACATACAGGAATGTGTATGTATACACTTATAGGAATGTGTATGTATATACATACATATGTAAATATATATATATATATATACCATGTCCCTGTTTTACATATATAAATATACATTTTTTTGAGATGGAGTCTCACTATGTCACCCAGGCTGGAGTGCAGTGGCACTATCTTGGCTCACCACAATCTCTGCCTCCCGGGTTCAAGCTATTCTCCTGCCTCAGCCTCCTGAGTAGCTGGGATTACACGCGCACACCACCATGCCTGGCTAATTTTTGTATTTTTAGTAGAGACGGGGTTTCACCATGTAGGTAAGGCTGGTCTCGAACTCATGACCTAGTGATCCACCCGCCTCAGTCTCCCAAAGTGCTGGGATTACAGGCATAAGCCACCGTGCCCGGCCAGCATTACATTTTTAAAAAGCTTTTTAGGTAATTTTAGTGTGTAGCCAAGGATGAGAATCATTGTTCTAGATCATGATCAGCATTCCAAAAACTATATATATAAAAGTATTTCTGAAATTTTAATAATTATCAATACATAATTATAATTCCTGAACATGACCCATCCGTGCTCTAGGGGATTTAAAAAAGAATCACATTTGTAATTTATAAATTATAATAATTAATAATGTATTTATATATTAATATTATATAATTATTTTACAAAGTCAACCCCTAACAGAGTCACTTCTTTCCTGACTCTCATCTATAATCATTTAATTGGTCTGGGTAAAAACCATATATATGTATGTGTATATATATATGTGTGTGTGTATATATGTATGTATATATACATGTTTATATAAATATATATAATATATATAATTATACGTGTGTGTATATATACACACACGCATATATGCCAATGTTTTATATATATAACTATGTGTATAAATATATAAATGTGTACATATATAAAAAAATATATATATATATATTTTTTGAGATGGAGTCTCACTATGTCACCCAGGTTGGAGTGCAGTGGCACTATCTCGGCTCACTGCAACTGAAATAGGGTAATGTTCAACTTGATAAACTGCAGTGTCCAGAGGACGCATACCTAGGTCTGGCTATAAAAGTAAATCTTGGGTCCTAGAAGAAGGAATACTAGTTCACAGTCACGTTCTAAGTTCTGGGTTGACTCCAACAACCTCAGAAGATCTGAACTCTATACAGGATAATACTTTTCTAGATCAGACATTTTTGGAATCCTGCTAAGGAAGGGATGACTTGGGGATACCTTTGATTTGGGGTGAGACATACCCAACCACTTTCTTGTATAGCTACCTGTCAGAGTACAGGAATGGCTTCCAGAAATATTCCTATTGCCCACCCTACTCACTCACCTCACCTATTTTATATTATGACGGTGCAGAACCAGAGGTCATATCCTGATATGAACACATTCTATAGCATCTGTCACCAAGAATATGTAAGTAATGGGAAAACAACAGACACTCCACTAGTACTAGTCACCCTGAGGTAGGTGGTCCTTGTCGGTCAGTGGGACTATCTCATCAGAAAGTGTGGTTACAAGATCAAAAAACTCAGAGCAAATGGACTCAAATCCAATGGCAAGGAAGACACATCTTAATTTGATTGACTGTTCATCACTGCTGCATTCTAAAATCCATAATGTAGTATGTCAGATGACCCATGCAGTTGTGTTAGAATCTAGTCCCTACATTCCCACTCTCTCCTCCCAACTGAAGGGGATGACCAAGATGTTCAGTTCTCCAGTCACCTTTCTTTGTATGTTGTCAAGCATCTGCTGTTCAAGCACAATATGCTATTGAACTGACCAGATTTGATCAAGCTGTAGTTAACTTACTGTCAATGCAGCAGACCCATTTTCCAATGATGCAATATGGGACTCAGTGACATTGATTCCACCTCTACATAGGTGAAAGATTGTTACTGGGCACACTTGATTGTAACTGGCTCAAATTACTTATCATGAAGTCACTATTCGAAATGACTTAATTGGTTGCCTAATTAGGCATCTAGTCTCCAAAATCAATTAGCACTATCAGTTATCTGAGGCACAGATCAAAATAGTAATCCCAGAGAAAGGGTTTACAGAGAGACAGGTTGTCATCCTTGGATCTAGAGCCATCATTAGCCTCACCCAGTATCTAAACATCAAGCTCTCTTCAGTCATGGAGGCCAGCAAGAACCATGTAGATTCACCCACAACTCACAATTCATCTACAATAGTTTCTGAACTGTCAGAGATCCTGTTTTAAATAAATCACAAATGTGTAGTTGCTGCATAACTCTATGATAATTTTATCATGTTTAAAGTGTTCAAATTCCCTTCTTTGTTTAGCTACTACAATAAGATCCACATTTAGTTAGTTAGCTTCTCCTTATTACTTTTTTGTTTGTTGGTTGTTCGTGCTCTTTGTTTCCAAAATGTAAAAGCAAAATATTAATAAATTCCAGTTCAGTTATGTCAGGAATTTTTCAAAAACAATTATTGGTCTGAGCTTTTTTCTTGAAGGCAGAAACCAAGTCACAGTTAAAACATACCCACACCTACATAAACCCAGATAACACAACATAGTCCACAATTCCAAAAATTAATGTGAGTTATAAACTAACAAAAGAAATCTGGGTTCAAATAATTTATGGTACAGTCATCAGAGAAATTAAATAGAACTTTAAAATACTACTGAAAACTAGGTACCAGAAGAACTAATAGAAAGCATAGCATGGACCTCTCAAATGGTTAAAACCAAGGTCATTAACAAGGATACCAAAATGTTTCTCTTAAATAGCCATTTGGCAGGCTGAGATAAGACTCACATTCATGTTCTTGTCAAATAAATACAAACTCACTAAAATATTGTTTATTTTGAAAAATTGTTAATATGAGGCAGGTCTTCAAACAAGGCAGTTAAAACTTCTGGAATATTAAAAGGGACTTACAAAAAGATCTACAGCAAGCATTCGCAGTAGTAGGGTAACAGCAGTGCTTCAATGTGGAGGACAAAATAAATGCACGACCAAATGTTTTCTTAAAAATCAGTCTAAAATTAGATGACCAAAGACATAAGTACTACATCTACAGTCAAGATGTAAAGAGATTTTCCATCAAAATGAATGAGCGCGACACACATAGATTCTGCAAGCATAGCAAAACCTGAAACTAAAAATATTGTTTTAGCTGGGAAAAACCTTTTTTATATATAAGTGAATTATGGTGAGTTTCCAAAAGGCCTGAAATGCATACTGAATTGAAACAAAAAAGATCCATAAAATCTGTAACTTCAAGTGAGGAAGGTAGAATAAAAAAGTAAAGTACAAAGGAAAAAAAAATGAACGCAGTAAAACTACTCATAGACACAAAAGAAGTATAATATATAGGCAATACAAAAATTTGTTATACAAGGAAAAATATGGATACCCAAAGGTTGTATTCTAGGTCTGGATATGAATCTCCCCCTATAAAATCCTTTACGCCACAAAATTTTCCTGCCTCTGAAATAGGGTAATGGATATAGTTTGAATATTGCCTCCAAATTTCATGTTGAGATAAAATCCCCAGAGTTGGAGTGTGGGCCTAGTGGGAGGTGTTTGGGTCATGGGGACGGATCCCTCTTGGCTTGGTGCTGTCCTTGAAATAGTGAGTTCATTGTTAGGAGCTCTGGTTGTTTAAGTGTGTGTTTCCCGCCCCCCCAACTCTCTCTGGCTCCTACTCATTCCATGAGACGCCTGCTCCCCCTTTACCTTCTGCCATGATTGTAAGCATTCTGAGGTTTCCCCAGAAGCAGATGCCAGCACCATACTTCCTGTACAGCCTGCAGAACCGTTAAGTCCATTAAACCTCTTTTCCATAAATTACCCAGTCTCAGGTATTTCTTTACAGCGACACAAGAACAGACTAATACGGTAATGTTTACCTGATGAACTATTGTGTACAGAAGGAAGCAATACTTGGGCCTGACTATAAAAGTGACTCCTGGGCCCCAAAAGAATAGTTCACAGCCACATTATAAACTTTCAATTGACTGCACCCACTTCAGGAGATCTGATCTCTATGTAGGGCAATACTTTTCTATAACAGAAGTCTCCTAAGAGTATGGATACTAGAAAAATATCTCTACTCTCTGAACTCCTATTGCATTTTCTCTTTTCTACAACAAATTGTGTGAGACTCTCATAAACCACATTTTTTCAAAAGCACTTTCGTAAGTACCATTACTGCTAAAGGCCACTGCACATAAAGTCAGAGCTCCTTGAAGGCATGAATAGTATTATTTGACTTCGACCCTCCCTCCATACCCCAAAGATGCTGACCACTCAACACACACAAAGCCTGTCTTAGTGCTTTAATCACAACTGACACCCAGTACACATTTGATTAATAAAGACCTACTACATTATTATTCTAATTTTTTCAGCATCACACAAGTAGACATTTTACATGGCTTAATTTAAACACTATTTTACATACTATTTCTGTACTATTTAATCCAAATGTCTTTATTACTCAACAAAACAGTAAAACCAGGAGATGAAGGATGATGTCTGTTGCTTGTTTTGTATCTTAGGCAGTGTCTTAAATATAACACATACTAAATATTTAATGACAACCACAGTATTCCATCAAATACATAGGAATGTGTATAAATCTTCAGAACATGTTTAAAAAAAAAACAAAAACAAAAACATGGAACTGACAAAGGTACTGTCACAGTTTGTTTTCAAGGGAATGGATACTTTTCATATTCCCCAACTTAACAGGCAGGTCTCTGCCCCATAGATTTACCAATGATCATATAATTGCCAGATTAATTCAGTGTTACATGACTTGCTACAAATTAATGAGACCCATTAAAAAGAAGAAGAAGAAGAACAACAACAACAACAACAACAACAGCAGTAGCCAGGTGTAGTGCTTGTAATCCCAGTGATTCAGTAGGACAAGGCAGGGAGGATTACTTGAGGGCAGTAATCCTTTGAGGCAGGCCTGGGCGACACAGCAAGGCCCCTTCTCTACAAAAATAAAAACTCTTAGCCAGGTGGGGCGGTGTGCACCTATAGTCCCAGATAGTCCCAGCTACTCAGGAGATTGAGGCAGGAGGAACACTTAAGCCCAGAGGTTTGAGGCTCCACTGGAGCCAAGATCATGCCACTGCATTCAGCCTGGGCAACAGTGCAAAACCCCAACTCTAAAATAAAAAACAAAACATTATATCCAAATTAAAGATAATTATACTCAAAAAATGGGTATAAAACTCCCTGTTCAAGACCATGTGCTAACAGCTGAGGATATAAAGATAAGAGGCGGTACCTAACCTTAAAGTGTTTACAACTCTATGAGATGTCTTCTCCAGGTACTTCAAGGGAGACAGCCAACAAGAGACTTCAAGTCCCTTAAAATGCTCATTCTTTTCTGAGAGTAACAACGCTTATTCATAGGGATAGATAATACAAAAATTATTTTCATAAGAATAATGAACTGTCTATAATCAAAGAAGATCAAATGGGGGAAAATGACTTCAAATAAAAGGAGAAATTTCACTTAAATATAAGATTATTTGATCACTCAAGAAGTTAAAGACTAGAGTGTATTCCAAAGACTGTCAGCATCCCTGGAGATCTGTAGAGTGTAAAGTGACAATTATTTTCTTGTTTTGATAGAGCACAAGAACAACTGATGTGCAAAGATCTTTTGCTGGCCTATGAAATTACAGAACAACACATATATTGCAAGAGAAGTAGGGAGATTACATATCTAAAACATTAGTGAGCAATATGGAATTCTTGAGCACTAGTTTCTGTATTTCCAATATTTCTAGGAGAACTGCAGATAACTGGAAATAACTTAAAAAGCTTTGCACTGCATTACTAATGACTCAAAGTAATAATGTCATGACAGACAAAGTTCAAGTTGGTACAATTCATTTCACTGCTAATTGCATTGTTGTTTGTGATTATCAAAAGAAATGCACTACAATACTGCACTTAACTTAGCATTTAGGTAATTTACTGTTACCTAAATCTGGTCAAGAATAGAGTCAGTTAAAATAATCTTCTATCTAATATAGTACATAAGTATTACATATGTAAAGCAGTGAGCATAATCAACTGCCAGTAAATATATTAACTATTTTTTTAAAAACTTACGTAAAAGCTGGATTATTGGCTCTGTCAATTAGGAAACCATTCTTTTCCAAATAACAAAAAGCTTAACCAACAGCAGCTTAAATATGTAGGTAGTTACTTTTCTCAATTAAAATGACTGTTGATAGGTGTTTGCTAGGATGGGTTTAGCTGCTCATTGCTATAACCAAGGAGCACTATCTTTTCACCTTACAGCCCTGCTTTTCATGTTTATACTTGTTACCTTGTTGTCAGAGGATCACTGCCATACTTTTCAACTCAAATCAACATTAAATCAGAAAGAAAAGGGTGATGCAGCACCACTCACTTGTCACCTTTATTAAAAAAAAAAAAAGGCAACAGGTCCTCAGCACACATTTAATTACTTACCTTTAACCAGAAGAACTCTGTCACATACCCATCCCTGACTATTAGGGAGATTTAAAAAGTAAATACACTTGATCCTCATTATTTGCAATCCCATATTTGTGAATCAGCCTACTCACCAAAATTTACTTGTAACCCCAAAATCAGTACTTGCTGTGTTTTCACGATCATTAGCAAACATGCAGAGCAGTGAAAAATCTGAGTATCTGATGCACATATTCCCAGCTAAGGTCTAACAAGGAGACACTCTGCCTTCTTGTTTCAGCTCTCATACAGAGATGACCATCAGAGGACAGAGACTGTGAGGGACAGTGCAGTGTAATGCAAGTAGCTCCAGCTCTGGAACCAGTTGAATGAGTTTGAATCCCAAATGTGGGACCTATTCATGGGGCATCAGAAAGTCAGTTTACTGCCTGAATCTCAGTTTCTCTTGTTAAATACAGACAGACTCTACCAGGATGAGTAGTTTTCAGGATTAAGATTATATAGCCTATATGAAATGTGTGTGTGTGTGTTTTTGTTCATATTTTCCTTAGGAGCAATAGTTCAGAATTTGCTTATTCAGTCTTCACGGTGACTTTACAGAATCTAACTACCAAGAATTACAAAAATTCTTTAAAAATAAAAATATTTAGCTTTTCCAGTCTCTTTTCTACAGGGAGACAAGAGAGGAGTTAGGGAATGAGTGCTTCGTTAGTCAACCTACAAGTGTCTGCCTCACTGATGACTCACCAGTGTTTTAAGGTGGGATTTTCTGCCTTTGTTTTTTGCTTGGCCTAAGACTTGGTACTTCTCAAAGTTTCCACAAAAGTTCCCCTAAGGTCAGAGAAGAGAAACATGTATACCAGACAGTCTGAGGAGTGTTTCACAAAGCAGCTTGCCATAAATAGGTATTTCTTTGTGAACTTATATTTTGCCATAAAAATTCATCCCACTTTTTTCATATTTTAAAAAGTATATTAAAATTTTTTGGAAGTTCTGCTTCTACTTTAGGATGTAGAGATCCACAATAACTGCTCTCTCATACCAAGCAAAAGTTTAAGCCACCAGAGAAGCAGCAGGAAACTTTGGGTCAAGACTTTAGCAGAAGTCATGTAAAGCCCAAGACTCCAAAGACACAAGGCAAAGTTTGATTGCATAGAAAGGTAAGGCATGTACACAAAGAAGGTCACACCCCCAAGGCACATGTATGCAGGGCCCACCTAAGATTAAGGTTGAGAACTAATAAATTTCCATTCTGTCCCCACTACAAGCCTCACATCCAATAACACGGAACAGCAGTTTACTGCTGGGGGAAGAGCAAGAGCACAGAGAGAAATTCCCTGTCTGTGGTGCAACCCTACAGGCACTGATGAAAGCTATCCTAAAAGAGCTGGAACACTGAGAAAAACCACCAGTACCAGAGAGCCCATACTAAGCACAAGGTAATATTATTTTCTACTGGAGAAAACTGAAGCCTGGTGTACTAAAAATGAATGTAGCAACACCAAAATCCAAAATAGCTCAACTATTGATTGACCCTACCATTCACAGTTAACAGAAGAAGAGATGAGCCTATTTCCAGGAGTAAATACTCTTTAACACAATCTATGCTGTTCATTTAAAAGCATTATCCAGCATTCCAAATAAAAAATTATGAAACACAAAAATAAAACCATTGCCAAAAGATAAAGTTATCAACAAATCTAGTATCAGAGATAATCCAGATGTTGGAAATATTGTATAAAAGCTTTAAATTAGCTAGTATTAATATGTTAAAGGTCCTAGTGGAAAAGGGCCCAATATGCAGAAAAGAAGGACTGCAAAAGAGAAACAAAACATACAAAAAATATCAAATGAAAATGCTAAGAATAAAAAACAGAACATCAGAGATAAATTTATCAGATGAGCTTATTAATGGTAAGGACATAGCTAAAGAAAGAATCCAAAAACATAAAGACAAGTGAACAAAAGTGATCTAAACTGATAAACAAAGGGGGAAAAAAAAGACTGAAAGAAAGGGAACAGAGAACACAAGAGCTGTGAGAAAATACTAAATGATCTAACATAGGTAAAATTGTAATCCCAGAAAGAGAAGAAATAAGACACAAATTGGAGGAAAATATACATAAAACACATACCTGATAAAAGACATGTATCTAGACTAAATAAAGAAATCTAGACTAAATAAAGAAATCTAGGCCAGGCACAGTGGCTCACGCCTGCAATCCTAGCACTTTGGGAAGCCAAGGCGGGAGAATCACTTGAGCTCAGGAATTCAAGACCAGTCAAGGTAACTCAGGTAGATGTCATCCCTCCAAAAAATTTAAAAATTAGCTGGAGGTGGTGGCACGCCCTTGTGATCCCAGCTACTTAGGAGGCTGAGGTAAGATCGTTTGAGTCTGGGAGCTTATGGCTGCAGTGAGCATGACTACACTGCTGCACTTCAGCCTGGGTGACAGAGCGAGACCCCGTCTCAAAAAGAGGGGAGAGGGCTGGGAGCGGTGGCTCATGCCTGTAATCCCAGCATTTTGGGAGGCCAAGGCAGGAGGATCACGAGGTCAGGAGATTTGAGACAATCCTGGCTAACACAGTGAAACCCCATCTCTACTAAAATATGCAAAAAATTAGGCATGGTGGCAGGCGCTTATAGTCCCAGCTACTCGGGAGGCTGAGGCAGGAGAATGGCATCAACCTGGGAGGCAGAGCTTGCAGTGAGCCGAGATTGGGCCACTGCACTCCAGCCTGGGTGACAGTGTGAGACTCTATCTCAAAAAAAAAAAAAAAAAAAAAAAAAAAAAAAAAAAAAAAAAAAAAAAAGAGGAGGTAGAAAAAGGAGACAAAAGAGAAGAGAAATTTCACAACTCATTAAAAAGACAAAACAAAAAGCAAAATCCTCAAAAATAAAAATTGAGTTTAGGATTTGAATAAACACTTCACAAACGAAGATATCTGAATGGCTAAGAGGGACATGAAAAGATGTCCAACATGATTAGTCATTAGGGAATGCAAAATAAAATGACACTTATACACCATTACATACCCACTAGAATGGCTAAAAGTTAAAAGACTGACAAGAGCAAGCGTTGGCGAAGATATGAGTAACCAGAACTCTCATGTACTGCTTGCAGGGAAGTAAAGTTGTACCCCACTTCGGAAAATACTTTGGCGGAGTTTTAAACAGTAAACATATACTACATGACCAAGCAATTCCAATTCCACTCTTATACATACCCAATAAGCAAATAATTTTTTTATTTAATAAAAAGCCTTAAATTTGAATTGCCAGGAGCACATTAAGATCTCTGAAAAGACACAACCTCGTAGTGTAAGAGTGCTCTTGGGTAAAATTCCTCAAATGGGCTAAGGTCTTAATGGACAGAAGTGTAGGTGCTATAAAACCTAGCCAAAGTCATTGGTTTCTTCTCATTTTAACCTAATGGGTGGCAAGAACAAAGAGGAAAAGAAGTGACAGCAACCAGAATAATGCTTTTCAAGTCTACCAAAGTCTGATGGTCTCCTGGAATTCCTCTTGGAACTTTACACCGGGGTCCACTGCTCTGAATGGGCTTACTAAATGATAACTAAGCGATTATCTTTCCTGTGAAATTGCTAGAATTCTTATCCCTATGTGAGATTTGAGATGAAGTCATACTAAGAAATCTTTTTGAAGTAATTTTTGGTAGTAAGGCCAACTGAGGGTGGGGAGTAAATTTTTCTTACCTTTTTTCTGTCTTTGCGTATGTGCCATATTTTCTGCTTCATAATTTTAATGTTTTGATCATCTGTATATTTTGGTCAAACTCAACATTTTTTACCTTAGGAATGGTAGCACTCAATGAAAACTTCTAGGACACAAGAGACTTGTGATTTTGGCTAATTTTTTTTTTTTTTCTAGCTGGAATAAGGAAAATTTAGAGGATGAAAAAACATTGAGAGAAATATTTACTTAACTTTGATGAAACATAGCAATATCTTCACTCAAGTTTTGACTCTGACACTGGCAAAATAAAGTTCACTTCTTTTTTTTTTTTAGACAGAGTTTCACTCTTGCTGCCCAGGCTGGAGTGTAATGGCCCTATCTCGGCTCACTGCAACCTCCGCCTCCTGGGTTCAAGCGATTCTCCTGCCTCAACCTTCCGAGTAGCTGGGATTACAGCAATGTGCTACCATGCCTGGTTAATTTTTGTATTTTTAGTAGAGACGGGGTTTCTCCATGTTGGTCAGGCTGGTCTCGAACTCCTGACCTCAGGTGATCCACCCACCTCGGCCTCACAAAGTGCTGAGATTACAGGTGTGAGCCACCGCGCCTGGCAAAGTTCACTTCTTACATCACATGAAAGTGTACCTCTCACTAGAGAATCAATTATGCTCTTTTGCTTTTAGTTTGTTTGGAAAATTGTTTACCTGTGTTCTTCAGGGCATTACTGCTTTCTACGAATCTCACAATTTATGCTAGGATACAGTAACAGGTTGAGTATCTGTTATCCAAAATGCTTGGGATCAGAAGTGTTTCAGATTTCAAATTTTCTCGATTTTTGGAATATTTGCATTATACTGGTTCAGTATCCCTAATCCAAAAATCCAAAACCCAAAATGGTCCAATGAGCAGTTCCTTGAGTGTCACACTGGCACTCATGTCTCACCAGAATGTATAAAAGCAAGCTGTATCCCGACCACCTGGGGCACATGTTCTCAGGACCTCCTGAGGCTATGTCACAGGTGCATCCTTAACCTTGGCAAAATATACTTTCTAAAATGACTGAGACCTGTCTCAGATATTTGGGGATCACACAGTAAATCACTAAGACCTGAGGTAAAATCCTGGCTGCATCTGTTTTCAAATTACTTATAAACCCTGAGCCTAAATCTCTGATTCCATGAAACTCAGGTAAATCTGGGCCTGAGAAAGTTGGATTCTGGTTGTTTCCAGGTAAAGTGAACACTGTGAGCAATGAGAGGTTAAGTATACATGTACCTGGCATAGTATGGAAAAGAAAAGGGTTTTGCTACCAGAGCTAAGAGCAAAAGAGAAAGCTTAGCTTAAACTGTAAAGGGCCTTCAACGCCATTCAATGTCATAAAGAGACTTAAATTTTTTCAAAAAATCAGCCAGGAAGTTGTCAAAAACTGATCAGATTCTGCTCAACTGGTGCTGAAGAAACACAATTGTACTTGTTAACTCCAGTGGCACTGTTGAACTTTGAATAAATGATTGATTTTAATGTAGTGATGAGTATGAAGTCTAATTGTTAAATGGATCAGAGAATTTTAAAAGGGTGATAAATGAGCATACAATTAGAGTCCATATATTTTTCTTTATAACTACAAAAACATTCATAAAATTTTAGAGCTGAAATCTAGCCCAACTCATTCATTTACAGATGAGAAAAAAAATTAAGACAAAATTAGTGGTATAATTTGGTCTCATAAAAACTCCATGGCTCATTTTTTTACTACTCAAATGCATTCTTATTTTCAGAATCAACAACTATGCTGCTGTTACACACAATGCAATGGGAATAACTGTATTATGTGTAACATAATGCTGGGGAAATAATCATTCTAAATTATTAAAATTATTCTAAATTATGAGGAATATTAAAGTTATATTTATAATTGTAAAAGAGGCTCCCAGACAAAATAAACATTCACTATCATCCAACTGTGTGCAGCACTAGATGCTACTTTATTCCAAATCAGAATTATGCATTAAATAAGCATTTATTGTGTTTATTGTAAGAACTATCCAAAATATTGCTTGAACATAAAAAAAAATGTTTTATATGTTCAGGTCCTATTGTAAAGTTGCTTCCAATGTAATATCAGTTGAGAGTCTTTTAAAAGCATTTTGTATAAAAATATCCAATCAAATTATGTGGAGAAATTTGTGGAAAAGCTCTTCAGATTATTCTGCGGATAGCTCCTTGATGAGCAATCTTAATAAATCTAAGAGCTTCTTTCTGTAAAATGTAGTTTTATTATTTTCTAGCCATAACAGTAATACATTTAAAATCTCTAAGATTCATCCTATGATTTCAAGGTCAAATACTTAGTCAAAGTATATGAATATAAAATCAGTTAAGAGGATATACTGCTTGCAATGTCATTTTTTTTTTAACTTACAAAGTTAAGGTTCAAACCAGTATATGAAGAAGATGCTAAATACAATTATTTACTTTCGAGTCTGGAAGCTCAAAATAGATCCACAGGGCACAGCCCCAGGGGGTGGGAATGGTCACACATTAAGTCAGACTCCTGGAGCTTGCCTTCATACTTCCCACTTCTCCATTTCAACACAGAAAGTTAATAGTTGCCTCACTTTGATTTAGGACAGGGTATGATTTAAAAAACAACTCTTGGTAGACTTCTAGGTAAGAAAATTTACCTCTTAAAAGGGCATACTATTAATATTTGTAATAGCTACAGAGATGTTATTATCCTTCCTAGGGCTGACAGAACAAGAAAAAATCATTTCTGAATAATTCTATAGGCATTATTCTACACTGGATGCAAATGTGAGTCTTGCTGAATTAAAGACAGTTAAAAACTTTGAGCAGTACTTTGTGTGTCCTCAATTTTTTTCGGATTAAAATAAAACAGTAACATGAAATTTTCCTCAGTCTACAAATAAAGTGCATATCCCCACACTCCTTTCTACAGAAAAACCTCTCTGCCCTCTCCAGCCAAATAAAATGTTTACGTTCATTGACTGTTGACTACAGCCACAAATCCCCTGTAGGTGAAATCAGTTCAGTGAAATTCTGTTTACGGGTACTAAAGCCCATCTGTGTACTTTATCATAATCTTCAAAAGGTGTGTTAGTTTATCATTACTGAAATAAAAATGACTACTAAGGAAAGGTGTTCAGGTTCATTTCCTTTTTTTCTTTTTCTTTTTATTTACAATTCTGAATCTGGTATAGTTCCTTGAATTTGTGTTCAGAAAGTGAATACGGTAATTTGCTTTTACTTAACTTGGATCCTACAATTACTTTTACTTCCATAGGGCCTAACGGTTCCCTAGCATCTCCACAGCTGTCCTTTCTAACTATTAACATAAGAATGCTAGCATAACTTCTGTTTTCTTTTCCAAAATGCAATGGAATGTCATATAACTTAATTCTGTGATATCATAAGTCCAATATTCATGAAAATAATTTTAAAATCAAGACACTTCCTTGAGGAATACAGAAAGAACATAGAATCTAGAGTCAAATGTCTTGGTGGTATCAAAGTGCTATAACACAGGCAAGTCAAGTAAGCGCTCTGAGACAGTAACATTCCCTTATCATATTGGCGGTAGAACCAAAAGGACATCCTGGTTGTATAAATAGTAAAATATTATATGCATGGTAGCTACTGGTGTATTTTAATTTCTACTAACTGTCCAAACTTCTGAAATGTATTCATTTTTTGTATCTATATTAGATTTAAGTATGAGAATTAAGATGATGAAAACAAATTTTAATCTCAGGGCACTAATTTATCAGAAGATACATAAATCAAAGAAAAAAAGCAACCTGTCATATTATTTTCTAAAATGAATACCTTATTTAACATTATAAATTGTGTATAAATTTATACATTCAGTTTTGTTGTTTCTGTATTTTACAACACAAACAAGGCAAAAATACTCTTCAGAAATATTTGCTAGAAATAAAGGCAACACCAACACTGAATAAATATAAACAAATATGGTAAGTACACCTACACAGAAATCAGTACATGCTATTTTTAATCAAAACCCAAAACCACCATGGTATTTTTATGCTTTATAACTGAAGAGGACCTTTCAAACCAGTGTCCCCAAATTGAACAGTGAGTCACTTTAAGACTGATAAAAGTAAAATTATGATCTTATGTAATACCAACACCTAGCTGTCATAAAATGCAGACAACTATTTGAAATCATTCCCTTCTGGTAAGGCATTGAGAAAAATTCCACTTGTTTTTTGTTTGTTTGTTTTTTGAGACAGAGTCTTGCTCTGTCGCCCAGACTGGAGTACGGTGGTGCGATCTTGGCTCACTGCAACCTCAGCCGCCCAGGTTCAAACAATTCTCCTGCCTCAGCCTCCTGAGTAGCTGGGACTAAAGGCATGCACCAACACACCCAACTAATTTTTGTATTTTTAGTAGAGACGGCATTTCACCATAGTGGCCAGGATGGTCTTGAACTCTTGACCTCGTGATCAGGCCACCTCAGCCTCCCAAAGTGCTGGGATTACAGGCGTGAGCCACTGTGCCTAGCCTCCACTTGCTTTTTAAAAAGTGATGGGATTCCAGTGAAATATGGTCATTTATTTATTTATTGAGACAGAATCTTGCTCTGTCGCCAGGCTGGAGTGCAGTGGCGCGATCTTGGCTCACTGCAACCTTCATCTCCCGGGTCCAAGCGATTCTCCTGCCTCAGCCTCCAGAGTAGCTGGGACTATAGGCACGCGCCACCATGCCCAGCTAATTTTTGTACTTTTAGTAGAGACAGGGTTTCACCATGTTGGCTAGAATGGTCTCGATCTCTTCACCTCACGATCTGCCCGCCTCGGCCCCCAAAGTGCTGGGATTACAGGCATGAGCCACCATGCCCAGGCCTATTTTATCTTCATAGTCTATAAAATATTATCCTTACATTATCCTCTATTTATCTGTAACAATCCTGACCATCTCAGAGCATAAACTCTTTGAATCCAGGGATTGCAACTTGATTTATGATTAAATAGGAACATAATTGATGATTTATGATTAAATAGAAATGTAATGTGCCTGAAAAAAAGGGGAAAAAAATTCTGAAGATAAATCCTTAAACATAGATAGAAAGATAGATAGATAGATAGATTTTTTTTTTTTTTTTGAGATGGAGTCTGCTCTGTCAACCAGGCTGGAGTGCAGTGGTGTGATCTCAGCTCACTACAACCTCTGCCTCCCAGGTTCAAGCGATTCTCCTGTCTCAGCCTCCCAAGTAGCTGGGACTACAGGTGCACACCACTGTGCCCAGCTAATTTTTCTATTTTTAGTAGAGATGGGGTTTCATCATATTGGCCAGGCTGTTCTCCTGGCCATTATGATGAACTCCTGACCTCGTGATCCGCCCAACTCAGCCTCCCGAAGTGCTGGGATTACAGGTGTGAGCCACCGTGCCTGACCCAGATATTTTTAAAAATTAGTAGTTGAGGAATTATATTGGCTATCCTTCAACAGATAAAAATCTGAAAAAATAGCAATGAAACAAAAATTCCTTTATCAAAAACTCAGCTTCAATATGTGATGAAATAAAGATGTAAACAAAGCATATAGATTTCCAATACTGGAGAAGGTAAATACAAATAATCAGACACTAAACATCCTGATACCACACACTTAAGAACTCTACTGGTAAATTCTTTGTGGATTTCTTCAAAAAACACTGTTTTAATATCTATCACCAAAATAAGAATGTTAATTCTTATTTCTTCACACAGGTTTAAATTTATGGTTACTACTTGAAATATTATAAATCTCATATAAACTGAACAGAATATTTTCCCCACTATTTTAGGCACAAACTTAGTATCAAAGGTAACATGTGGTAACCATTACATTTTTGCAATTACAAATACAAGCTCATTTTATTAATAAAAACAGTTAACACGGTACTGAGTATATATCAGGCACTGTGCTACAAGCTTTATAAACATAATCTCATTCAACCTATAAAACTAGTGTTCGGCCATGCACGGTGGCTCAAGCCTGTAATCCCAGCACTTTGGGAAGCCGAGATGGGCGGATCACGAGGTCAGGAGATCGAGACTATCCTGGCTAATACGGTGAAACCCCGTCTCTACTAAAAAACACAAAAAAACTAGCCGGGCGAGGTGGCGGGCGCCTGTAGTCCCAGCTACTCGGGAGGCTGAGGCAGGAGAATGGCATAAACCCGGGAGGCAGAGCTTGCAGTGAGCTGAGATCCGGCCACTGCACTCCAGCCTGGGTGACAGAGCGAGACTCCGTCTCAAAAACAAAACAAAACAAAACAAAACAAAACAAAACATAACAAAACGAAAAAACTAGTGTTCACAGAGATTATCTGCTTTATCCATGGTCACACACTATAGGAGCAGGATTTAAAACGTATCAGGTTTACCAAATTCCAGAGCTGATCTCTTTTTCCTAAGAAAGCCAGTCACTTTTCATTAAGTGATTTTATCGCTGACATCTGTCACCTGTAGTGCATGCAGAAGTTTGATTATTTCCAGTGGTTCTAAGTCTAACAATAACTGTAAACCATACTCTGTCAACTGAGACTTGGAATCTTGGTGTTGGGGAGAACTTATCAGCATAGAGCCAGAAAAGGCCACATACATACTTCAAAAGTCTAAGAGATAGATGCTTCAGAGACATCAACACTTCTTTAAGTCATGCCAATAGCAAAATTGAATTTTAGTGTCCTCTTTCAGGGGAAGACATCACTGATGCCCCAACCATGTATAATCAAAAAAATTTTGCAGTACTGCTCACTTTGCACTATCAATACCTACTTTATTGTTCTACTCACGTCACTGCCCTCTGCCTTTTTACCTTTGTGCCCCTGCTGCCCACAGAGTTACTAGAAAATAGTGCATCTATTTGTGGCCACAATGGTTTGCTTGGGGATCTGACCCAGTAATTCTTTCATTCAGGGATAAATAGAATCCACCTGACTCTAATCTTTCATTCTAGCTCACTTCAGCAACTAGGCTTCAATATCAAAAAGTGAAGAAAACTGAAAAAGACTTTCAATGTGCAGCTTTTCTTGGCTAAGTACTGAACAGTGGGTTAAGAGTCAACAGATTTAATCTGGGTTGTCCCATTAACGTTCTACATGATCATAGGCAAGATTACCCATTGATGTGATCCTCAGGTTTGTTAACAGGCATAAAGACACATTCTAGTCATAAAGCAGGAGTGTAGTGCCTTTCTCTAAATAAATAAGAAATCAATCTTTTACATCTCTGGAGTTTGACACCTCTCTTATGACATAAGGGTATTTAAGTATATTATTATAAAAGATTCTGACCTCTTTCTTTCAAATCTATAATCTATGCTCCAAATCTAAGATACAGACCATGAGGCAGGTTAAGAATCATTGAGCATAAAGTGAGATGAGTAAGAGAAAAATTGGGCAAGAGGAACATCAACAGCCATAATGGTGCATAAAGCTAACTGCTTAAAACGGCTTTCACTTTTATAAGCTATAAAACAGCACCTTTACAAACTAATCTAGTTTGTAGTATAATGCTCTATTTTAGCGGAACATTTATAAAAAAGTTTTTATATCTCATCTTCCTGATGTTCTGAAACTATATTCTCCAAATGTTTTGCACATATATATGGAAATTTTATTAGACTGAATTAGGTACAGAATAAAAATAAAAATAGCCATTCTTTGAAATACCTATCTGAAATATCTTCATTAATCTCTCCTTACACACGATTCATCTAAAATGTCTAAAACGTCTTCTAAACCAGGCATAGTAACTCACGCCTGGAGTCCCAGCTACTTGGGAGGTCAAGATGAGAGGATCACTTGAGCCCAGGAGTTCAAATCCAACCTGGGCAACATAGTGAGCCCTCATCACTGGGGGAAAAAAAAAAAAAGATTAAATGTCACTTCCTTGTCCACATTTTTGCTGAATACTAGATTGAGTTATTTATTTACATAGAACTTCCTACTATATCACTTAACATCTAATAAAAATTGTTTATTGGTATATATACCATATATGTTTGTAGATGTGTGTGTGCACATATAATCTACTACTAGATTGAACTGCTGTATTAGTCCATTCTCACACTGCTATAAAAAACTGGCTGAGACTGGGTAATTTATAGAGGAAAGAGGTTCAATTGATACAGTTCAGCATGGCTGGGGAGGCCTCAGGAAACTTACAGTCATGGTGGAAGGCAAAGGGGAAGAAAGGCACTTTCTTCACAAGACAGCAGGAAGAAGTGCTGAGCAAAGGGGGATCATGAGAACAGCATGGGGAAAACTGCCTCCATGATTCAATTACCTCCACCTGGTCTCTCCCTTCACAGGTGGGGATTATGGGGATAACAATTCAAGATGAGATATGGGTGTGGAGCTCCTAAATGGCAGAGGTTTTGGTTTTGACTTTCTTATCTCTAGCAGCAGTACTCATAAATTTATTAAATAAACTAACAGATTTTGAAGGCATCCTACATGAAGACCACACCACAGTGCTAGGCCCTTAGGTAGACTCAAGTGATATAAAAAAATGGTAATTTTTAGGCTATGTATTTATTATGGAACCTAAACTTTTATGAAAACATATTTAGAATTTGGATAAACTATACTAAAAATAAGCTTATATTAAGAAACAGATAATTCTATAATTCAAAGATTCTCTTTATAGATACCAGTTATTCTCATGTGACAACATCAAGTTTATTGCTAAACTGATTGATTTCCTTTGAATTACTTTAGAATCTTTGGGAAGAAGGTGAAGGGAATTTCTTCCTAGCAGGTATCTCCAATATAACTGAATTTATTTTGTATCTCCCAAGTAATGACTCAATCTGATTGTTCACCTTGGTCCAAGATAGGTATTTAAAACTATATCTTGTCTAATAAAACTGCTTTTGAAAGTGCTAAGTAAATTTACGCTTTGAAAATAAATACTAGTTGTATTCTCAAGGCACAGTGGTTAAGTCCATCCTTTTTCTCTGAACATTATAATAATACGTTTCCTTTTTTTAAATTGTACTTTACCTTAATAAATTTTTATGCACTATAGGTGCTGGAGTTGATGTCTTCAAAAGGTATTCATAATAGAAGGAGCTGATGCCTGTAACAAAATCCCAGTGTTCAGTGTTGAGTATTCTGAAGGAGCCACAACTGCTGTTACTGTCCCATAGAGCTTATAGAGAAATAGCTCATTTGTGTCTTTTTTATTTTCATTATTTATTTATTTATTTTGAGAGACAGAGTCTCACTCTAAACCCCAGGCTGGAGTGCAGTGGCGCAATCTCGACTCACTGCAACCTCCACCTCCCAGGTTCAAGTGATTCTCATGCCTCAAGCCCTCGGGTAGCTGGGATTACAGGCACCTGCCCCCACACCTGGCTAATTTTTGTATTTTTAGTAGAGATGGGGTTTTGCCACGCTGGCCAGGCTGATCACAAACTTCTGACCTCAGGTGATCTGCCCACTTCAGCCTCCCAAAGGGCTGGGATTACAGGTGTAAGCCACCGCACCCAGCCTGCCTTTCTATTTTAAATACACTTTTTTAGAGCAGTTTTAGGTTCACTGCAAAAGGTTTCAGTTTTTAAGTTGTAATTCCTATATGGTATTAACCTAGGAAAGCTTAATATGAAGTCTCTTATCTACACAGGACAGGGATGGAAGGCTGTATTTCTTTTTTGGATGACTTATCGTTACTTTGAATATAAAAAGTCATAGGCACAGAAACACAATGAGCTACAACTACATACCTACCAGGATGTCTATTTAAACCAAAAGGAAAATAACAAGTGTCGGCCTGTTGTGGAGGAACTTGAATCCTCTTAGATTGCTGGTGGAAATAAAAAATGATCCAGTCACTGTCAAAAACAGCTGGGTTGTTCCTCAAAAAGTTAAACATGCAATTACCATAAGATCCATCAATTCCACTCCTAGTTATATATGCAAAGAACTGCAGACAGACTTACACAGGTATTTGTATATCAATGTTCATTGCAGCATTATTCACAATAAATAGCCAAAAGGTGGCAACAACCCAAGTGTGGAAAGGTGAATGGATAAACGAAAGGTGGTATATGCATACAATATTATTCAGCCACAAAAAGAATGAAGTAGTGATAAATGCTGCAACACAAATGAACCTTGAAGGCACTGTACTGAGTAAAATAAGCCAGACACAAAAGGACAAATATTGTATGACTCCACTTACATAAAATGTCTAGAATGGGCAAATTGACAGAGACAAAGTAAGTTAGCGGTTATCAAAAGCTGGGGGGAGAGAGGAATGGAAAGTAACTGCGGAATGTATACAGAGTTTCTGTTAGGTATTGTGTTAGCTCGTCTTCACACTGCAAAAGTAACATGCATAAGTAACTGAGACTAGATAATTTGTAATGAAAATACAAACAAATTTCCTCATAGCAGAAGGTAAAGTGGGAGCAGGTGCATCACAAGAGAGGGAGCAAAAGAGAGAAGAAAAAGGTCCCACAAGCTTTTAAACAACCAGATCTTTCGTGAACTCAGAGTAAGAACTCACTCATCACCAAGTGGATGGTACCAAGCCATTCATGAGGGATCCCATCCCATGATCAACAACTCCTGCTAGGCCCCATTTCCAACACTGGGGATCACATTTCAACAAGATTTGGAGAGGACACACATTCAAATCATACCAAGTATAATGAAAGTGCTTTGGAAAATATTCAGTAACAAAAAGCAATGAACAATTAAGCCGCAAAGACACAGAGGAACCTTAAATGTACCTTGCTCAGTCAAAGAGGCCAATCTGAAAAGGCTACCTACTGTAGGATTCTGATACAACATTCTGAAAAAAGCAAAACGATGGAGACGGTAAAAAGATCATTGGTTGTTAGGGGTTGGTGGGGGATAAGGAAGCGAAAGACGAAGGGATGAACAGGTAGACGCAAAGAATTTTTAGCACAGTGAAACTATTTTGTATGGTACTGTAATGGTGGATACATGTCATATATTTGTCAGAACATACAGGATGTATTTGGTTCATCAGTTTTAAAAAACACATCACACTAATGCAAAACGTTAATAAGTGGGGGAAGGAGAGAGTACATGGAAACACTCTATACTTCCTTTACATTTTTCTGTAAACTTAAAACTTCTTTTAAAAAAAGTCCATAAATTTTTTTAAGTTTTAGAAACAGTGTGACGATTGCACAACATCATGAATGTAATTAATGCCTCTAAATTGTATGCTTAAAAATGGCTAAATTATAAATTTTGTGGTATATATATTTTACCACATTAAAAGACAAAGCACTCCTTTTTTTAATAGGAAAATAATCCTGTTATTCTAACAGGGGAAATGGTAATAGTGGATCACAGCCCGATGTACAAATTGATGAAAATCTTCATGGAAAAATTTCTCACCAAATATTACTCCACTGTAATAATGAGATTTAATTTTATTTTTGAGTGCTCCTATGTGAACAAAAACAGTATTTTGAAGGCTCTCTGGTTGCATCAATATGGAAAGCCCCAGAGCTCCCAGGTCGTTCCTCTTACAACTAAAAAACCCAAAACACAACACAAGAAAAACACAAGACATTGCTGAAAGGTAGGAAAAAAGAAGGCTGGCTGCCTAGGGAACTCACAATTTGATAAATAACATGGCAGTGAGTCCCCTGAGTCTCCTTATTGCCTCCCATATATCCCGAACAGGGTGATACAGAAGACTCCGATGTAGAACCACCAAGAGGCGGAGGAAAAAAAAAAAAAAAAGCTCCAAGAAAGCTTTTTTCTAACTAGCAAAGGAATGATCAGAAAAAGGGTGTGCAAACAACAAAAAAACATTTTTGGCAGTATCTGCCTGACTTCAGCCAATCATCAATTGAAAAACAGCTTTACCACCCACTTTCAGCAGGCCAAATGGTATGTTAAAATTTCCACTCCAAAAACCTCTAAACTATTCCATCCTTGCAGGCAGCCTAACTTACCCAACAGTAGTCAATCAGGAAGTTTGGCAGGCTAATTTTCCATCATCTACCAGATAGATTGAGGGTATTTTCACTGGGGCAGAAGCAGGAGGAACTGACTTTACTCCCCTCTGTGGATCGCATTCCTCCAACTGGTTAGTGTCTAGAGGGTGTAGCAGCAAGCTAGGCCTCCATCCTGACCCAGCAGCAAGGAGACTTTATTAAGAAGGAAATCCAAAGCACAGTTAATTGCCACTATGTCTGTTGTTAGTGGGACGCAGGAAGGAGTTGAGCCTGAACTACCAGATAACAACAAGGAGACTGTACAAGTGGGGGCTAATTCATATTCCACTTTCCTCCTACCCCTGGTGTCACTGATGCCCAATGGAAGCTGGGTCTCCATACCTACCCAGAAGCAAAGAGACCTGTGAAAACTGATTATGCAAAGGAGATTTTTTTCTCATGCCCAACAAAAATAGAGTGAGAGCAGTCCTAGGGAAAAACATTCTAGCAACTATCTCACAAGCCCAATCCAAAAATCTCAATAGCCTGCCATGACTTTAAGCTTACAGGTTTTACCTAGAAACTGCCACTCGCCAATCAGAATTCACCAGCCCCTGCAAGACACTGCCAACACCAATGAACCTGCAAAACAAATTACATAAGCTTCCTCTGTTACCCCAATAAAGTCCCAGACTTTTCCTTTGTTCTTCAGACACACCTAGGGGGTACCAAAGTTTGTGTGTCCTGAACTGCAATTCTTCTATATTATTTCCAAATAAAATCTTTGCTTGGAGACTTGTCTCTATGTATTTATTTCATGCTTATAGACTGAAGAAGCAATGTCAAGCAGGGCTACTCAGCACTCCTATTCTCCACTCCACCCATCAGGATCAACAGAACCCAGAGGGAAGCAGAGTCCCAACCCACTCTGCACTAATGAAGCCGAAGAAGGTGAAGGAATGCAGAGCTGGTGGGCACTCCACTTCACCCTCCTACTCCTGGTAGCAGTGGGCTCAGCGGGGGACCGACCTTAAACTGAAACCAGAGGTAAACAGGAAGGGAGGTAGACCACTTTAGCAAGAAGGCGTCAGTGGGCTGAGGAGGTGAACATCCACATCCTATCTGCAAAGGCAATGTAAGTCAGTGTCCCATTTTGCTGTAGTGGTAATGGCAGAAAGGGCAGGCAGTGGGAAGGTGAGTATATACTCACCCAGCCCTCATGTTACACTTCAACAAAAAAAACACATCCAAAGCCTCATAATATCCAGAAATCAGTGTCATCCCAAGAACCAGGAAATCATAATATGAATGAGAAAAAACAACCAACAGATGTCAAAACTAAGATGAATCAAATGTTTAAATTATATGACAGGATTTTAAAGTAACCATCAAAGACATGTTTCAAAAAACCTTCAAAATTCTCTCAAAAAATGGAAAATCTCAGCAAAGAAACACAATTAAAAAAATAACCAAATAGAAATTATACAACTGAAAAATATAATAGCCCAAATGAACTCTCTGGGTCAATGTTAGAGTGGAGATGAGAGAGAAAATCTCCAGGCTCAGATGGTTTCACAGGAAAATTCTACCACATTTCTACCAGATTTAAAGTAGAATTAACATCTAATAAGGTTCAGTACTTACTCCTCCAAAATATTTTAAGGTGGAAAAATTTGAGAAAATCTCAGAAGCAGGTAGATCACTCTTACCTTTCTCCAGCTCTTCTCCCCTGACCCAGGTCATAAAATCTAGAAAGGATTTTCTGACATTCCCGCGAAGCAAGCCATAAGATCCTTGTTTGAGAGGTGTCCTTCCCATACTCAGAGGAAAGGAACATCCTGATCTCTGATGATTTAGGGTCACAGAGAATAACACCTTGCTATGTTCCCTCCGGTTTACTACCATTAGGTCATACTTTTTAATCCAGTCATACACACACTATCCACTTCTTCATCAAACCTAGCACTAAAAGTACACAAGTTTAGGCCAGGCACACAGTGTGCACCCCTGTAGCTCCAACTACTTGGAAGGCTGTGGCCAGTAGATACCTTGAGCCCAGGAGTCCAGCCTGGGCAACATGGTGATACTTTTTCTCCTAAAAAAAAAAAAAAAAAAAAAAGGCGGCCAGATGCAGTGGCTCGTGCCTATAATCCCAACACTTTGGGAGGCGGAGGCAGGTGGATTACCTGAGGTCAGGAGTTCGGGACCAGCCTGGTCAATATGGCGAAACCCCGTCTCTACTAAAAATACAAAAATTAGCTGGGCCAGGTGGCGGGTGCTTGTAATCTCAGCTACTCGGGAGGCTAAGGCAGGAATCTGAATCACTTGAACCCAGGAGGCGGAGGTTGCAATGAGCCGAGACTGTGCCATTGCACTCCAGCCTGGGCGACAAGGGCAAAACTCTGTCTCAAAAAAAAAAAAAAAAAGACAACCCACACACATTCACCTCTTTCTTCAGGTTCCTTTCCCTTAAGAGGGCTGTGTGTCATGTAAAACTTCTATTATATAAATGTATCTTTTCTCTTGTCAATCTCTTTTTTTATACCAGCCTCAGCCATGAACCTAAGATGAGTGAAGAAAAGACAATTTTCCTCCCAAACACATCAATTTTACAAAATCTGTTCCAGAAAATAAAGGATGAGGGGAAACACTTGATTTTATGACTATTATTACTCTTATACTAAAATAATACAGTACAAAAAGACCAAGGCACAACAAAACCAAAGGAAAGTACAAAATAGAAAATGACAGACCACTATTTCTCATGAACTTAGATGCAAAATCATCAACAAAATATTAGCAAATCAAGTCCAGAAATATAGAAAAATAATTACAGCAGATCCCCCTACCATGGTTTCACTTTCTGAGGTTTCAGTTATCTACTATCAACTGTGGTCAGAAAATATTACATGGAAAATTCTAGAAATAAACAATTCGTAAGTTTTAAATTGCACACCATTCTGGGTAGCATGATGAAATCTCACTCTGGCCCACCCAGGACATGAATCACCCCTTTGTTAAGCATGTACACACTTCTACAGGCTACCTGCCCATTAGTCACTTTGCTGCCTTCTAAGTTCTATCAGCTCAACTGTGACAGCATCACAGTGGTTGTGTTCAAGTCATCCTTATTTTATTTAATAATGACCCCAAAGGGCAAGAGCAGTGATGCTGGCAATTCCAACTTGCCAAAGAGAAGCCATAAAGTGGTTGCTTAAATTGGAAAGGTAAAACTTCTTGATTTAACAAGGAAAGGAAAGAAATGTTATGCTGAGATTGCTAAGACCTATGGTAAGAACGAATCTTCAATTCATGAAATTGGGAAAAAGGAAAAAGATTTTCATGCTAGTTTTACTGTTCCTCCTCAAACTGCAAAAGTTGGCCACAATGCATGATAAGTGCTTAGTGAAGGTGGAAAAGGCATTAAATTTGTGGAAGACATGAACAGAAATGTGTTCTAATTTATAGCAATCAGGTTTGGTACTATTTGGGGTTTAATGCATCCACTGGGGGTCTTGGAATGTATCCCGCACAGATAAGGAGAGACCACTGTATATACAATAACCAGTGGAATTTATTTCAGGCATGCAAGCCTGTTACAACGTTTGTAAATCAATCAGTGTAATCCACCATGTCTACAGACTAAAGATATTTATATGATCATATAAATTGATGCTGAAAAATCATTCAACATAATTCAACATCATTTCATGATTAAAAAAAAAAAACTCTCAGCAAATGCTGGTTCTTACCTCTACTGTATTCACTGTGTACCTCAGTACTTACCACCCTTAAATGATGGTATTCATTTTTTATAGGTAATTTGAGTTCACATCATTGCAGACTTTTTGTTCTTTAAAATAGGTAGAAAAAGTATTGATTGTATAATAAACCTTTAAGGTGGAAATATCACTAGCACTTTTCTTTCTGGATTTTTGTTGTTTTTGTTTTGTTTTGTTTTGTTTGCTAGAGATGAGGTCTGTGTTGCCCAGGGTGGTCTTGAACTCATGGGCTCAAGTGAACCTCCTGCACTGGCCTCTCAAAGTGCTGGGATTACAGGCATGAGCCACCAGATCTAGCCCACTGGCCCTTTCTTAGAAAGAACTTAAAAAAAATGAAATAAAATGTGAGAGATCATTTGTCTTATTTACCAAACAAATAAAATTATATCGGGCAAAAGCAACTTTTATGAGTGAGAAACCCTAGTAAGTAAAATAAAATGTTTCAGATAATTAATGTATCACTTAGTGTTATTTTTCTCCTTACCATGTTCACAAATCACAAAGTTCAAAGTTTTAAATATAAAACAAAACCTTTAAGATAGTCTCTAAAATGAAAAATATAATTTTTGATGTGAATATATTTCAGGTTCATTTTAGTTCAACTAATAAAAAATGTTAATGTTCTCATCAATCCAAGATTTCAGAGAAACATGGTTCCCTTATTAAAAAACCAACCCTCAAGGAAGTTCACAAGCCAATCCTATTCATTTGACCAAATCTATAGAGGAAACCATAAGATGGGGTCTGAATAAGGAGAACTGTAGTAGTTATTTATTTGAAAAGGTAAAGTAGGATTTCTGTATCAATCCCCAAGGCCAAAAGACCACCCAAAGACATTTTCACTGGTCAAAGCTTAGAAAAATCAAAGAGGAAGTCCTCACTACCAAAGAAAACAACACTCTTTCCAGTAAAATTTATTTGTGAAACAAACCAAGAGCCTTACCTTTGAGACCCCTTTTTAAACAGAGGAATAGCACAATTGATTTTATTTTTATTGGAAAGTCATTAATAACTCCACGTTCCTTGATGTCCCAAGTTATATGTAACACAGTTGGCCACTTTTAATAAGCATAGGATTGGAAACAGTTTCTGAAAATTTACCACATAAAAATCCCTTTAAAAGCACAGCAAAATCTAAACTTTTTAACTTATCTTCCCTTTGGAACTAGGCCAAGGGAATGTCCCACTGCATGCAGATCTAGGGCATCATTTATTTCATGAATGTTCTGCACAACAATATTCTGAAAGCTTTAATATATGTTCCAATGGAACAGACTCCATTGTCAAAACTTCAACTCTTGCATTAAACTAATGAATTAGATTTCTCTACTATAAAACCTGTTAAAGCTTTAATATGCATTGTAACTCTCCAAGTGATAATAAATAGTATGAAACATTTCCCAAAAAAATGTGACTAAGAAATAATAATTTTATGGTAAAAAAAAAAATCTATACATAGCTTGAAAAAGATTCAAATTCCATGAAATACAGTTTGAGAAATAGTATTTTAACTGCAAACTAAAATGGATGAGGAGTTCTCATTGTCTCAAAGAAATCAGTGGTTTCGGCCGGGCGCGGTGGCTCAAGCCTGTAATCCCAGCACTTAGGAAGGCCGAGACGGGCGGATCACGAGGTCAGGAGATCGAGACCATCCTGGCTAACACAGTGAAACCCCGTCTCTACTAAAAATACAAAAAACTAGCCGGGCGAGGTGGCGGGCGCCTGTAGTCCCAGCTACTCCGGAGGCTGAGGCAGGAGAATGGCGTGAACCCGGGAGGCGGAGCTTGCAGTGAGCTGAGATCCGGCCACTGCACTCCAGCCCGGGCAACAGGGCAAGACTCCGTCTCAAAAAAAAAAAAAAAAAGAAAGAAATCAGTGGTTTCAATGCAAAGAGAATAAGAAGACAAGCCATAGGCTACCTTTTTAAAACACTTATCTGATCAAGGACTGGTATCCAAAATATACAAAGAACTCTTAAAATTCAAAAGTAAGAAAATAAGAATCTCAAACCTGGGCCCAAAGATCTGAACAGACACCTCACCCAAGAACATACGCACATGGCAAATAAGCACACGAAAAGATGCTCAACATACGTCATTATGTTGCAAATAAGACAACAATGAGCTAATGTACCTTTTAGAATGGCTAAAACCCAAAACACTCACAATACCATACGCTGTGGAACAACAGGAACTCTCATACACTGCTGGTGGGAATGTAAAATGATTTGCCACTTGGGAAGATAATTTGACAGTTTTTTATAAAACTAAACATATTCTTACTACATGATCCAGCAATCAAATTCCTTGTTATTTACTCAAAGATTTGAGTAAAAAATTTATGTCCATATATAAACCTACACACAAATGTTTATAGTGGCTTTATTTATAATTGCCAAAACTTGTAAGCAACCAAGACGTCCTTCAATAGGCAAATGGATAAACTGTGGTATATCTATATAATGAAAAATTATTCAGCAATAAAAAGATGTGAGCTACCAAGCCATGAAAAGACATGGAAGAACCTTAGATGTGTATTGCCAAGTAACAGAAGTCAATCTGAAAAGGCTACATACTATATGATTCCAACTATATGACATTCTGAAAAAGGCAAAACTATGGAGACAATAAAAAGATCAGTGTTTGCCAGAAATTCAGAGGACGGGAAGGAGGAATAGGTGGAGCACAGGGGATTTTTAAGGCAATAGAACTATTCTGTATAATAATACAATGGTGGATAAATGTCATTATACATCTGTCCAAATACACAGAATGTGAAACATCAAGAGTGAATCCTAAACTATGAACTTTAGTTAATAATAATGTATCAATATTGGCTCAACCAATATAATTGAAACTGTAGGGGGGGTGGCAAGTAGGAACTCTGTACTTTCAGCTCAATTCTTCTGTAAATATTAACTGCTCTAAAAAAATACAGTCTATAAAAATAAGATAAATGTGGGCACGTTTAGAGAGAAAAAGTTAGCTACATTCAAATTTTGCAAAAATACGTTTATCAAATCACCAATTCCACATTAAGATCAACAACAAAGTATTTATGTCATCTCCCCTCGCAAAAGCAGAGAAGATATTATTTATTATCGCAGCACTTCCAGTGTCTGTGGCTTAAATAATTCAGGTCATGAGACTAAAAAATATTAATATACCTCATTTCTTAAATGTATATAATCAAATTTTATACCCAATACAAGTCTTTAACATTTTACTTCAGTCTCCTCATATTCACTTACTTTATTGAGTAAACCGATGTCAGAGAAACTGCTATGTCGAAAAGGGCAACATTAGTTCACTGAAAGCTCTGCCACAGAAATAAGTTTTCCTACCTGTTAGTCCACTGCTTCTATTCTCTAAATCCCTTCAATTTAGATTTGTAGGAATTAGTATTTCCAGTATACTTCTAATATCTTTTGCAGGCAGTTATCTGTATTCTCTTAGTCATCCGATGAAAGGAGAAGCCAAGGTTCCCATGCTGGCATTATGGAACTGGTTGTTGTAATACAGATTTTGCAAGGGGAAAATAATCAGAGTTTATAGGAAAATACAATGCCTTCTGTTTATATAACATTTTGATTTATTAAAACTATTTGAAAAAGCAAAAATCTGATTAAGCATAAGAATTATATTCTTTGAAATGAGAATGGTTAACTTGGGTTCAGATGAAACTTGATTACTTCAAAAAAATACATTTAAATTTATTTCAGCTTTAATTTTATGTTTTTAAAGTGTATGTTTATAACCCAAATAAGTCAGCCTAACAAGGATGACTAATTAGGTAATTTTTGGTGTTTCTCTTTAAATTGTATTAATAAACTATTAAAGTGTTCTTAATCTTAGATCTAATGAAAGAAAAACTTTGCACACTTTACAAGCCTTTATCATATAACAAAGCACAGATTCCTGACTTAATATTTCAATTCAAAGCAAAGTGGTTAACTCTGAGAATAAAAGGCACAGAGAACTTAATAACTCGCTGATTATGACTCATCACACCACACTAAAGCAGATCCCCACTGCAAAGAATTTAGCTACAACATATAAATAAAATCAGAAATATAAAATTCCATAAGGTTTAAGACACAAAAATAACTCTGACTTCTAGTATTATAGATGTGAGAAATGCAAAATTTTAAGAAAATGTATCTGACTCTTTTGCTCTTTGAACCATTTTATAAAAAGGTTTTATGACCAGCCCGCCCAAATTTTCTACATTTGATGAGGGTACTTACCGTAGAAACCAGGACAAAAACAGAAACAGCACCCATAGAGTTCCAAAGAATTCTCTTTCACAATGTTTTTCAAACTCAGTAAGATTCGTTAAGGGACCATGACCACCACGTTTTAAGAAATAAAATATTAGAGTGTATGCATGTAAAGTAGGAATAAATGTTCCTTGAAACTCTCAATTCAGAATAACATATATATGCCCAAAAAAACCCCACTTATATCCATTTATATATAAGTTGGTGTACATTGGTCCCTAATGTAAAATCTATGATTTATAAATAGGCCATAATCAGAAAAGTTTAATGTCCTAAATAAGCTTTAAAATTTAGTTCCAAATTTTAAAAGGGATTGTTTTTCATTAAGAATCTTTGACTTTTTAAAATGAAAGATATTTTAATATTTCAAGATTATGTCAAGAAAAAGCTTCTGTAATGTCAAATTAAATGTTAAGATGCTGTATCAAATTCACTTTTAAATCTCCATGGCCAAGCAGAGTCAGTGTTCAATAAATACTCCTTCATTGAACAAAGTTGAGTAAAATAATGTATTCCTCAAAAACTTAGCTGGGCATGGTGACGGGTGCCTGCAATCCCAGCTACTTGGGAGGCTGAGGCAGGAGAACCGCTTGAACCCGGAAGGCAGGGGCTGCAGTGAGCCAAGATCGTGTCATTGCCCTCCGGCCTGGGCAACAAGAGCAAAACTCCATCTCAAATAATAAAAATAAAAATAAAAATAATGTATTCTTGTTAGCTTCCTTAGAAAAGTTCAATCAGTAGTGTCACACCAGGTTGTACCTTATATTAGGGATTAAATCCCAAAGACTACAATACAGCATTCTTACTGTGAGCCCTCATACAGATAATTGACATTAGTTCTGCAAACTAACATATAGCTTTTGAAATTTTAACTATTTTATCTATTTATATAAAATGTGTCTTAAACACACACTGAACAGAGTATATATCTGTTCCATATTAGAAATTTAAAATATCCAGTTATACACCTGTGTCTTCAGCTTCCTTTTCCAGTGGGTTCATTCATTAGAAATTAAAGACAACTTTTTGTTGATCATTAGCAGGTCTTTACATGGTCTATGTGGTTATTTCACAACTGACATACTTTTACAACCAACAGGATTCTGTCAAACTTTACATTTTATGGTATGCATTTAAAAAATAAAATTTACATGTTTCCATCATCCAAATAAGAAACCATCTTACCTTTATTAACTATATTTCAAACACAACACACATATCCCTGGTTTCACAAGAATCATGCTATATAGAATCTGGTTGAGAAGAAAAAAAATTAACTCAGAATGATACCTAAAAGTGTTGTTTGTGGTGTGGAGGAAGAAGAAAAAACACCTCTATTACACATCTACAAATATAAATTTTGTTTTACTAAACCTATTGTTTACAACAAAATAGAGAATACTATTCAAGTGCTTGTTGTATTGGTGATAACTGTTTTCCACCAAAAAAGAGCAGAGTAAAATTATCATTCAAACTTCTATGACTAGATTGGTTGAAGTAAAAACGATTTATTTTCTAATGCCTTCATAAGCACATGCTGCAAAACATTTTAGTGAAATACACTCACATATGTATACAATCAAAAGAACTTCTCTAAAGTGGCATCAAGGTTAATAAAAATACTTTAATTCTAATAAAAATACACTATGATTATATGCAACAAAAAGAATGTCATTGCAATAGAAAGAAAATTAAACTGAACCTGCTGTGATATTTTTATTAGTCATTTAAATCAATAAAATTTAAACTCAATCTCATCCTAAGTAGTATTCATCTAATCTCAGAATGCTTAGTAATTTTATTCCAAAAGAAGTTGACTACTATAGGCAAATTTATCTGTTTCTAGGATACCAAATCATAAAAGGCAAAACTAAAATGCTTTAACTACTGTGAAAAGACCTACAAATTGCAGTGTAATGTTTTTCAATTGAAATCTGTGAATCTAATACTTGAAAGTTTGCAAATTTTCTGTAATATTTCTTGTATAATTAAATTTTTATATCAATAAAAAACAATGAATTGGCATCCAAAGGCTTTTTGTGGCAGGATAATGAAAAAGAGAGAAGGGACATGAAATGAGGCTAGCTTAACATAAAATAATGGCCAAGTGATGCTATGATATATTATACAATGGTTACATAATAACTGGAACAGAGAAAAGTCACAGGAAATTGTGTTATCTTACAGAAAAAGAAAGCAGTGATCAGAGCTTTCCAATTCATGCCCTTAGGAACAAAAGCCACCAACTGCGTACAGGTGTGTAGGTTTTAAACCTCTCAGCCTATGGAATGCCTGGCTGGTGGGGCCAGAGACATTCAGGAACCCCTAAATTGTCTGCTGTCAGGAGCAACCTTGTGCTTCCATATCCAGTGGCCCTATGAATATTATCATTTTTCACTTGTGCCATAATGTCAAAAGAATTGCAAAGCACTGGGAAGATGTAACAAACTCTTAGACCACAGTAGTCACATTAAGAAAGGGAATTTATTTTCAGGAGTTAAAAGTCTGTCACATCAAATTAAGGATATTATTTTGATTGTGATATGATCAATTTTTCATTTCTGATTTTTTTTTTGACTCAGTAGTTTCAATAGACTTAAATGCAATGTGGAATTGCTATCTAGATTTTTATGTTTGTTCGTACTTCAGCAACATCAGCAGAAAAATGCTTGAAGTTAAAACTAGGTTACATACTATTTCTTTTCTTCTTTTAATAGTATCTGCCCGAAATACAAGGTGAAAAACAATTGGATTCATGAGTCTTAGAGAAAACAAGTTTGAATCTCACTGAGGTCTGTAGTTACAAACTTTGTGATCCTGGGCAAGTTACTTACATCAGTCAGTTTTCTTATTTGTAAGACAGGAATAATGATAGTTCTTATACAAGGAAGGGGAAGATTCAATGCCTATAAAGTGTATATGCCAGTAGTTGGCATATAGTAACAAATATTCACAGGTTAGAAAAGTGAGCTGACACTAGCACGCTAAAAACATATTTCACATATATCAAAATATACTTTTAGTTTAATTTATCCAATCTACCATAGATAACACACAATATAAATCTGACTTTATATCTGTGACAATAGTTGATCATTTTAAAAGGGGTAGGGGGCAGTTATATTGCTTTAGAAGTACTCCTACCATTCTAAAAATACTGTCCCGCAGCTGTTTAAAATTTATTTTTTTAGACCATAGCACCACTGTTTGGTTGTTTCCAATTTCTAAAACCACAAATAGTAAAAGTGTACTCAGTCTACTGCAAACATAAATAGCAAATGCACGCTTCAGCACTTTTTAAAGGATATGGAAATTGGCAACAAAAATGCAGTTCATGTTGAAAATTTACGACAGCCCTGCCATATTTCTTCAGAAATACAATCAGGTAAAAATTAGGAAGATCTCTACCAGCTGGGTGGTATTTTTGTGTTTTTATACTTATATTTTCACTAACTGAAAGACTTTCATTATGCAACTTCTGGCACTTGATAAAATAGAGCAATAGTACCTTTGCTAAAACCACAGTTTCTTTGGTTATGTTTAGCATTACACAAACATCTTTCACCTTAGATATCCTTTTGCATTAGAGTGTTTAATTTTAAATTGACTGAAGGGAATAACTTTTTTCAGAATATTATGCTTTCTGGATATCATTAAGCACAAGAACTGTATTTTCATGACTTCTCAAAGATCATGTGTATGTGTTTGAATTACTAGGCATTTGGTTCCATAAAAAGTGTGACAACTACTGATAGAAGATGAGAATACAAAAATGATTCAAGAAAACATGGAGAAGATTGACTTACAGTGTTGCTATATTATTTTTTTAAAACCCTGTCTTTATAAAATACGTAAAAAGCCACAACATAGACTCACCATCTCTTCCTTGGTAAAGCTACATCTAAAATAACACATCCTCCACTTCTGAGGAGAAGAAAAAAAAAATCCCTGGTACAAAAGCTTAACATAAAAAATATTTTTATGCTAAATTCAACAGAGGAGGAAAAAGTTTTGTTATAAGACGTAATTCTTCAATACTCATTTCTCATTTCAATATTAAAATTGCTACTACTACATATTTAAATTGCTTTTAAGTATCAGTAATAGGAATAAAGATTATTTTTTAATCTTTTGATGCATCCAATAAAATTGTTATTCAATTAACACTGAATGAACAAATAATCAAGTAAACGGAGAGAAAATGGCACTTGATCATTTCAGATAATTTTTGTTTTTCATGAAAATTTTAAAGTAAGTGACTCAAAAACTGATGAACAATAGTTCATACTATGATCTAATAACTTAAATGATTTGAAAGAAAAATAAATCTACCAAGGAATTTTTAAGTGGCTCCTGTTTTACATGGTGTTTCTTCTTTACATGCATTGTTACTAAATGCATTTAACTAATAAACATTTTTCAAAGATCAGTTACATATGTGCTTATTTGCTTGGAGGAAGACTTCATGTGTCCTTTATAATATATGCCTTTTAAAACTAATTTTAAAAATAAGAATTCAAATTGAAATATTCAATGTAACAAAATTAAGGTCAACTATGAGAAAGATAAAAAATTGGGGGTATCTGCAGAAAAAAATTGACTTCGTGCTATTTTTAGTTTATGTAAAATAAGAAGATAAAGAGTATAAAACCATTATGCATTGCATTTTTAGGGTCCACACGTATTGAGACCTAAAAATACAATATGCATAATGGTTTTACCCCATGTCTTTTAATAAGCATTTGATTTTGTTAGATAATTGCTTTTCTTTGAATTTACAAAGTGTAAAGTGAATCTACCTGCCACATTAATCACAAAAAGAAAACCAAATTACAACTTAAGAAATATAAAACTGTATTTCTCATCTGCAGTTAGCATCTATTCAGACTGTAAACTTACAAAAGCATTCAGATTTCTTCTAACTTTGAATACTGTTTAATAACCCAAACTTGATAATGTTCCATCACTGCATTTCTAGAAATGATCTAAAAATCCCTCAAAGTTCTCAACTTACCTTTTGGTCTGCTGAACAAGATATTATCTGAAATGTTATATGTTTTGAATACCCATTTTTACTTTAAAATGACACTTAATCATATCTTCTTAAGAGCTGGTCTAATCAATATGAAAGCGAGGCAGGAACAAAATAATATTTTTAAAATAGCTTTTCAAAATAGGAATACATATTCTAGTGATGCAGTTTTCTGATTTGAAACAGGATCACTTTTACAAATACTGAGTGTCATTTTGTATTCAACAGTGGCAGAAAAAATAGAAAAAAGGTATAAATGTCTACCTCATTTGCTATAATGTAAGTTCTAAGATGGAAATACTGAATTAAACACTGGTGGCTTATGGAACACACAAGCTTTGCAATTTAAAACTAGAAACTTTCCTCCTAATACTTTATAATATCTTTAGGTTAAAATATTTTTTTTCTTAATTAACCATGAAAAAACGAAGAGAAAGAAAAGAATCAGTCCCAATACATTAATTTGCTGAAAATTTCAATTGTGAAAACAAATCAAGTTTCAGAACTTGGGAATAGCCATATAACAATGAATCAATGTCTCATCTGCAACAGTGACACAGTTAAAATAATTTCTTGATATAAGTTAATTTTTAAGAAAATTCGTTTGATCCAGGGTTATTTATAACAGGTAACATGAGTGGTTTTTGACTAAGTTGCTATATATTTTTAATTCTATATACATAGTCCTTGAGTTACTCTAAGTTAAGTCACACTACTTGAAGTTACAACATGGAACACCAATATCTTAAATATTATCATGAAATAGCTACCTATCATTTTTAAGTAAAAGTACTAACTTCTAATCGTATCTGTTATTTTAAGCTTTGAATAACATGAAACTAAATCATGTAATTAAGGATATAGAAAAATACAACAGAATAGCTATATAACAGACTAATTACAACACTTTATTTCCCATACTGTTACTTTACAAATATTTGTGCTATTTTATAACATTCTAAAATCTTCAGACTAGAAATAATTACATCTTTTACTAGTGCTTATAAGGGCTATTGTCATCTTTAAAGACACAGTATCTTTAAAATTAGAAATGCATACAATTTTATATTTCAAAATTTATTAACTCAAAGACAGTAAAAAATACACCTATTTCTTAAAAACAGTTTTTAAAATACTGTTGTTGCATTGAATTAAATGTCTATAAGTGATTAATGCTTCCAATATAAAGAATTAAGTCTATTTTTCCTTACCAGAAAAAAACAATTCAGCTTAATTTTTAACTATTTTATTACACCCTTCAGAACTTAAATTATATACAAATAATATAATCTGAGACCTACTCTGGTCATCTGAGGAATTACAATTAAAGCATGAATCTCCACAACTCTGCAGCACCTTAACTAATTTTATAAAAAGGGTATTTTTTGCATATTTCTTTAACTCCATTAAGATCATTCCCTGGGCTTCTTATAGTGGAAAAAAAAAAAAAGTCATTTGTTTTAGAATAAAGAATACAGCAAAAATACTTTGTCATCCAATAGACTATTTTTCCTACATCATGGTCAGGCAACCAACCCCACTAAATATAGAAGATTGACATTTGTAGGTAATTCAATAGTCAGATGATAATTCTTCAGTAGTTTCACAGTAGCATAATTTTTCACATTACTTGAAACCACTGTTAAACCTGTAACACATTTTCTGTTTCTCTGTGGGTATTTTTTTTTTTTCTATCTTTAACCCTAAAAAGAATATCTTTTATCTGACAGCAGTAAAAAAAAAAGCGATTCATAATTCAGAAATGTTTTTCTTTATTGCAGGACATGACTTTGAACTCAGGTTTTTCAAAGATTAGTTAAACATTATGTTTCTTTAAGACTAGAGCCTTATTTATGTGAGTCTGTGGCTTAACTGACAAGAATTTTTCTGTTCCAGGGAAAGTCAGTCAATTTGTATCTGAAATACCATAATCTAGCTTCCATTCATATAAACATCTGCAAAGACTCACTTAGTCAAATGTCATATACCCCGTCAACCAAATCAGAGACTGTAAGAATCATTATTCTGTGTGACAGATAAAAATCTTCTGTGTGACAGAGAAAAATGAAAAGCAAAATGAAAGAAAATAAAACATTTATAATTTTGAAAATTAATAAATAACAATATATACTCAGTGTAAATATTTATGTTAACATTTCTTGTTCAATTCTACAAATATTTAATAAAATCCTAAAACGTAAACATAGTGAGTGCTGTATTTATATGTTCTCTAATTGTATTATCATACAAAATACTGTTTGTATAACTGCCATATATATTTTATTGTCTATTTCTAATAAATTATCATTAAATGAAAGTTAAATTGTTCAATGTTGAATGAAAACAAATATGACTTATTACATTAATGAAAAATTAACCCATGATCAAAATGTCTAAAGTATATCCCATTTTGATGCACAGTTTTAAAAAAATTAAACTTAACCAGATCTTAGAATCTCATACCTTTTAGGTGCAGCTGGTAAAAAAACTAACAGAAATCATATGCTAATAGTACTTATGATGTGCAAAGTACTGTTTATAAGCACTTCACATTTTTGAACCTTCTTAATGCTCAGAACACCTTTTACTTTATAGACAATAAAAAATGAAGCTCATAGGAGTTAAGCAGCTTATCAGAAGTCACGCAGTTATTAAGTGACAGTTTGTTTCCAAAGTCCATTCTCTTTAGGCTTACCCTGATAAGCATCACTGTAATATAAGATTTGTTTTAATTTGAAAGAAAAAAAAGGTGGCATTCACTGACATAATGCCTAGAACAAATATGTCAAATATTCTTATTTGAGGATGTTACCATAAACTTTATATAAATTATCATACTGGTAATAAATGTATCTTATTTGTAATCATTTTCATTCGAAGTAACAAAATCAAGGTTTATCTCTTATGAATCTGAATTAAACAGTCATGTGTACAAATATACACATAAGCACATATGTATTACTTCCTTATAGGAACAATACGAACATTTCAATATAAATGAATTTACTAAAATCAATCATAAAAATATTTTCTGATGATTAGTAACTTAAATAAAATAATTAAGTATATATGTTAACTTGCATTTTATTAACCAAAATTTTAATATTTAAGTTTAAATGAAATATACGGATAACATAATCATTCATTTTCTTTGTAATGTGAACTAAAAGTTATCCTTTCAAACTGTCTTCCTTTTTGAAGTTCAGTGTAGTCCTAGAGTTTAACATATGAATTGGTAAACGCAAATAATCTCATACTGCAACTTGCCAACTTAAAATGCAAGAATTCATTTCTAATTGCTTGGTTTATTGCTCACTCAGAAAATTTTTATTTCTTTTTCAGTGAATACTGTTTCACATTTGGTAAAACACAGGAAGTCACACCACCAATGGAATGCGATTATCTATAATGAGAGTTAGTTATTCCATATTACCATTTTAAAAAATAAATTAATATATCAACACACTCTGTAAAATTTATATAAACTTAAAAATACTAGCGAGCTGAAAGTGGAAAAAAACATAATCGGAATAATTTCATAACATGCATAATCATTCTTCACAGAATTTTTATTACCCAGTATGGAATGGATTATAGTAAATGTATTTCACACATGCTGTTTCTTATTCAAAAGGAAACACAGAATAGGATAGAGAGAACTTCCAGCCAAATCTTCATTCAAATCCAACAGTCATGGACGCCACTATAATTGAAAGACATTTCCAAAGAGATAGCTGTGGACCTCATTTTCCTTTAAAATAATATGTCTTTCACATCTGTTCCAACTAAAACATTCGTGTTCTTAAAATTTACCAAACTGCCTTATGTTTAGTTTTTAAAATATCACAGTTTTATATTGTTTTGCTTTAATTTTCAACCAGTTAATCTCATAAAATGTACATTTTCAAATTATGTTAACATGTTAAAAAATAGCAGAATATACATGACTAATCAACATTTTACATCTGTGACTTCCAAAGTTAGGAAACCTCAATTGTTTTTCACTGACTCAAGCAACTTCTTAAAATGGTACAAATCATATATTTTGCCATTCATAATGTTAAGGTGACTTCATTTTTATTTTCACTTTGAATATCTTCCAAAATAAGAAATCCAGCTCTCAAAATCAGGGATCAAAAGCAATACTATTAATTTTCAGTGTTTCACTCTTTTGACATACCCAATAATTGGGAATTAAAAATAAATCATGCAATATTTAGACATTATCTATCAGAAGAATCTTTTAACAATGATGATACTTTCCTTGGAACATTTACAAAATTATAAAATTGCAGATAATTATGAAATGGTTTTAAAAAAATTTCACATCCAGAATATAAAAATAAAATAGTATAAAAGAAAGAAGAAAAGAGAAAATAGAAAAAGGAAAACAACGAAGGCCTTATATACTTGTTAAAGTCAAAACTACTGCAACAAAAATTTAGGATTACTTTTTATATAACAGTATCTTCAAAAGCATTTACAAAGTTAATTAAAACTTAATCAGATTGCTTTTACCCAATGATCTTTTGTATAATGTAGTCAAATACCCCATTTAGAAGTTTGTCTAAATAATTGTATCCATAAACCTTTCCTAGTCATTAACGTCAAAAAACACCTTGTACATTATTACCACTCGTACTATCAAAATCTCTATTTTGAAATATCTTTATCACTCCATTTGGAGCATTAACCTGCAACAGACAAAAAATGTTTATCAATATTATAAATCTGACATTTATAAATAATATACAATTCCATTTAATGAACTGAAGAGCAAATTGATTTAACAGGGGTAGTACTTACACATTTTACACTGACTTTCAGGTGCAGATATTCATAATGTAGAAATAAATTACAATATAAATCGGAGAAATCCTACAAATGTATGTGCATATATATATATATATATATAAATCACTAGAGATCAATTACAGAGCAGCATCAAATACAAGACAGTAAGGTACAGATTACACACAAATACTGATAAACTATAAGGTAAAGATAATATAATCAAGGATGAGAATATTGATGAAAGAATCCATGAAGGAAGTCTTGCACCACAGTTTGGAGGAAGATCTCAAAACAAAATAAAATACAGGTTTTATAAAGCAGTCATTTAAGTGGATAGAGAGAACACAGGGCATGGAGTAAACAGTGAGGAACACAGGCACTGAGGAGACAGAAAACACCATGTAAAGACAACATGCAAAACCACCAAAATAAAGGAGGTGCAGTCCATAAAGTTTAAACGGCACGAACATTTCCTGAACTGTTCAGGTAAAAATCTAAGCTGTCATCAATTATACTTTCCTCTGCCCTACACTCTGTACCTAAATGATCACCAATTCCTGTTAATTCTACCTCTTAAGTATATCCTGAGTTCTGTCTTTATTTCCCCAAAAGTATCACCTATTATTCAGATTATCTCTCTGAACTACTTTTGTAGCCTCCAAGGTAGTCTTACTGCATTCCCTTGCCCTCAGTTTCGCTTTGCCCTCACTTGAAACCTTTTCTGCATATTTCTGCCCAGGATGATCTGTTAGAAATGCAAATCAGGTCACTTTATGCCCTCACTAAAAAACCTTTCAATGGATTACCAATACTTGTCAAAATAATGACCGAAATCTTTAACATGACATGTGTTGCTCTGGTCCTAATCTATCTTACCAGTTTTACTTTTTACCTCTCCAGCCTCACGTAGAGCCTTCTGCCCCAGCCATGAAGGACTTCTCTCAGTTTTTCATACAACCTATTTGTGCACTCTCTCTCTCTCATCTCCAGGCAAGATCAATTATAACTTTTCCAAGAAAGCCCCCCTTGACCATACCTTTTGTGAAACACAACAGACTACACTAAGTCTACTTAAACTCTGAACAACTAACACTTCTCTGTCACAGCTTTTAAATGGCAGCTTTCTGTAATAAATTGTTAGTTTCATTAATAAGGATCACCCAAACATGGTGGCTCATGCCTATAATCCCAGCACTTTGGGAGGCCGAGGCTGGCAGATCACTTGAGGTCAAGAGTTCAAGACCAGCCTGGCCAACACTGTGAAACCCCATTTCTACTAAAAGTACAAAAATTCGCTGGGTGTGGTGGTGCATGCCTATAATCCCAGCTACTCAGGAGGCTGAGGCAGGAGAATAGCTTGAACCCAGGAGGCAGAGGTTGCAGTGAGCCGAGATTGAGTCACTGCATTCCACTCTGGGTGACACGCGAGATTCCGTCCTAAAAAAAAAAGAAGAACCTATGTCCCTTTTGTATTCTACACATCCCCAGAGTCAGATAAGAGTCTAAAATAATAAACATTTGATAACTGCTAAGGTGAGAAGTGAGAAGAAACACAAAAGATATAGCCATGCAGAAGATATACAGGTTATCACAGACAAGCAGTTCACCAAATGCTGGATCTACGGGAACACTTATAAATGATCTACTTTGGTGATTTCTGACTACACTCATCAGAGCCTTTGGGTTCAAGGAGGACAAGAAGTCAAGAAGATGCTCGTTCTTTCCACATACATTCTCCACCTCTGCATCAAATAAATATGCTTCACTCTTATGTGTTTTTAACATATCGAGTCATCACATAACATTTCAATTGGGGGGGAAAAGTTTGTAAAACTCTATGCTGAAAAATTTCCAAATCTTCATGCAGCCCTTCCATTCAAATACCATCCTTTCCTGGAATCACTCCCAGCCTACTGATTGACAGAAACCACCCCTAATAACTCGGGCTGAAACCCAAAATCACCTTAATTTTTGATTCCTTGACTCCTCCACATCTAATCAATCACCAGATCCTACTATTATTCCTTTTTTACATTATCCCATTTTTCTCATTCTTACTATTGTCAGTTTAAAACAGATTCAGACCCTTCTTATTCCTAAAACTACTATACCAAGTAATTTTACTTCCTAAGTTGCTTGCTTAACTCCAATCTCCCCTTCATTAAATATGCCCATGTTGGACTCAACTTTCTCATACAGTACTTTCATTTTAACCATAGTAAAAACATCTGGTATATTCCAGTTTTATACTATACTAAAAGCAAAACCAAACTCCCATCTCTGACTTTTGAAATCCTCTTTCTATAACCTGCCTAAACTAGCTACTCAACCTATTAGATTTCCTTTTCCTTCTATCAGATGGGTTAAGTTTTCTCAAACGTACACTGTAATCACTTAAACAGGATATTTTACACTTCTCTCTATCTAGAGATGCAAAGTAGTATGCCCTAAGTTACTGAAGACCATCAGACATAACATAGTAGGACTCCATGTTGCCAGCTTTGCAAGTTTACACTATTGGAATGATCTTTATTTCTTCCCACATTTTCTCTAGTTTTCAACTCCATTAGGTCATGGCATACAATTCCACAATTACATAATATAAAATTCCTGAAATTCTGAAAAACTTTATATAATGTATAGCTTACAAAATGCAATTTATAGATAAGAAAAGGAAGCTCAAAAAAGTAAGCAATGGTTAGGTGTGGTAGCTGATGCCTGTAATCTCAGCACGCTGGGAGGCCGAGGCTGGCGGATCACTTGAGGTCAGGAGTTTAAGACCAGCCTAGCCAACATGGTGAAACCCCATCTCTACTAAAAATACAAAAATGAGCTGGGCGTGGTGGCATGCGCCTGTAATCCTAGCTACTCGGGAGGCTGAGGCAGGAGAATTGCTTGAACCTGGGAGGCGGAGGTTACCGTGAGCCGAGACTGCACCACTCTGCTCCAGCCTGGGTGAAAGAGCAAGATTTCAAATCAAAAAAGAAAAAAAAAAACCAGTAAGCCATGTGTTCAAAGTTACACCACTAAGTTAATGGTAGTGCTGAAAATAGACTAGCAGTTGAGATCGGCTCACTGCCTTTTTCTTATGATCAACTACAACTATTTTCACAGAAGGCCTTAACATTCAACAATTATGAGAAATGTCACAGTGCTGGAGTTTGAAAACAGGTCACAACGCTTACTTGAAAACGAAATTTGACATTCCATTAATTTTTAGCTATGTATCTATGCAGTAAGACTCATTCATTTAACAAACATTTATCGAGCACCTACCATATGTGAGAGAGAAAATACTAAACAAAACTGACTCAAATACATTTATGAAGATTATGTGTTAGTAAGGGAGAATGATAATATATGAATGAATGAATATGTAAGTTAGATATTTACAGTATCGCACAGAGATAAGGCTATGAAGAAAAATTAGGTAGAAATGGTAAGTAGAGAAGGGAAAGACTGTTATTTCAAATATAGCGATTAATGAGGTCTTCAACGATGACGAGACTTTTAAGCAGGAACATGAGGAAGAGAGTAAGAAGATATTTAAGGAAAGAATAACCTTCTAGCAGAAGGTGAGGGCAAGAGCAAAAGAAACTGAGATCAGAAAAGTAGTGAAAAGTGAGGACACACAGCCCACCATAAAATATGTGACTTTTACTCTGAATAAAACGAGAAGCCATTAGAGGAATTTCAAATTACAAAAGTAAAAAAAAACAACAACAAAAAATCTGATTTAAATATTTTAAATTTCACTCTTAATATCACAGGAAGAATAGAGCAAGGGGCAGGGGGTAGAAATGAAAGACAGGAGCAAAAGTAGTTGCAGAAAGACAGACTATTACAAGAATAAAATCCAAGTAAAAGATAGTGATGGCTAACAGCAACGTGTAGCAGTGGAAAGAAATGTGGGCTGTGAGAGAGTTAAAGGTAACTCCAAAGATTCTGATCTGCTGAAAGTAAAGAATTGCCAAATAGATCGCTGAGATGAGGAGGAGATGGCAGCAGGAACATGTTTGAGGGAATATACGGAACCTGGTTTTGGCTACACTAAATTTGAGAAATCTACCAGTCATTCAAGTGGAGAGAGAGGTATAGTACTGATTTCAATATGTGAACAAGAAGTTCAGAGGAAAGCTCTATGTGGAATAGTCAGAAACAGTTGGGTACATGGTATTTAACACTGAAAACCATAGGACTGGATGAGATCAACTATGGCTTAAGTTTAGATAGAGAAGATAAGAAACAAAGGCTGAAACCTAGCACAATCCATTGTTCAGAGATCCAGAAGAAGAAAAGCAACCAACATCTGGGAGATGAGTAGAAACGACTAGTGAAGTTAAACCCAAATAAATAAAAATAAACCAGAAGACTGAGGTGTTCTGGAAGCCAAGTGAATGAAGTCTTTTAAAGAGGAGGGTGACCAACTGTGTCAAATGCTATTGATAGGTCAAGGAAGACAAGGACTGAAACCTAGCCACTGGATTTAGCAATATAAAGTTCAGTGGTGAACCTGAGAAGAGCAGCTTTGGTGGAGTGATGAAAGGAAAAAGTCTGACTGAAGTAAATTTTAGAAAGAATGGAAGGACAAAAACTGCAGATATGGAGAAAGCAATTCCTTTGAGAAATTCTGCTAAAAAGGAAGCAAAGTAATGGGATGGTAAATGGAGACCAATGTATGATCTAGATGTTGTGTCTGTTGTCTAAGATGAGTAAAATTCATGCAAGTCTGTATGTCATTTGTGGCAAGTCTACTGGTGCCATTTTTCAACAGCATGGGCTCATTTCGTATCTCTGTGCCATGTTTTGATAATTCTCACAACATTTTAAACTCTTCACTAGTTTCGCAACTGTTATAGTGATCTGTGATCACTGATCTGACACTACCACTGTAATTGTTTGGGGGCACCAAGAACCAGGCCCATATAAAATAGCAAATTTAATTGATACATACTGTGTATATTCTGACTACTCTACCACCTGGCTATTCTCCCATCTCACATCCTCTCCTGGAACCTACCTATTCCTCGAGATGCGACAAAACAGGAATTTGGCCAGTCAATAACCCTACAATGGCCTCTAACTGTTCCAGTGAAAGTTGAAGTTTTACTTCTCCTACTTTAAATAAAAAGCTAGAAAGAATTAGCTTAGTTAAGAAGGTATGCCAAAAGCCAATACAGTCCAAAAGCTAAGCCTCTTGTGCCAAACAGTTAATCAAGTTGTGTATGAAAAGGGAAAGTTATTGGAGGAAATTAGAAGTGCTGCTCCAGTGAATACAAGAAGGATAAGAAAGCAAAACAACCTCATCGCTGATATGGAGAAAGTTTTAGTGGTCTGGGTAGAAGATGATACCAGTTAAAACATTCCCGTAAGCCAAAGTCTAATCTAGACCAAGGCATTAATTCTTGTCAATTCTATGAAGGCTGAGAAAGGTAAGGACTCAGAAGAAAAGTTAGAAGCTAGTAGATATTGGTTCGTGAGGCTTAAGGAAAGAAGCCATCTCCATAACATAAAAGTGCAAGATGAAGGAGCAAACAATGATGTAGAAGCTGTAGCAACTTAACAAGAAGATCTAACTAAGATCACTGATGAAGATGGCTATACAAAAAAAGAGATTCTCCACCAGGCATGGTGCCCACACCTGTAATCCCAGAACTTTGGGAGGCCAAGGCGGGCAGATCATAAGGTCAGGAGATCGAGACCATCCTGGCCAACATGGTGAAACCCTGTCTCTACTAAAAATACAAAAATTAGCCAGGCATGGTGGCGTGCGCATGTAGTTCCAGCTATTCAGGAGGCTGAGACAGGAGAATCATCTGAACCCAGGAGGTGGAGGTTGCAGTGAGCGAAGATCACGCCACTGCACTCCAGCCTGGGCAACACAGCAAGACTCCATCACAAAAAAGATTTTCAACGGAAACAAAACAACCTTCTACTGGAATACGATGCCATGCCATCTAAAACTTTCAAAGCTGGAGGAGTCAATTCAAAGCTTCAAAGGACAGGCTGACCCTCTGGTTAGGGGCTCATGAGGCTGATGACATTAAGTTGAAGCCAGTGTTCATTTCCCATTCAGAAAATCCTCAGGCCCTTAAGAATTATGCTAAATGTACTCTTTCTTTGCTCGATAAATGAAATAACAAAGCCTGGATGACAGCATACCTCCTTACAGATGGTTCACTGAATAATTTAAGCCTACTGTTGAGAAAAAAGATTCCTTTCAAAATATTATTGCTCATTGACAATGGACCTGGTCACCCAAGAGGTCTGGTGGAGATACACAAGGAGATGAACGTTGTTTTCATGCCTGCTAACACAACATCCATTCTGCAGCCCATGGATCAAGGAGTCATCTCAACCCTCAAGGCTTATTATTTAAGAAATACATTTCATGAGGCTACAGTTGCCACAGACAGTGATTCCTCTGACGGATGTGGGCAAAGTAAGTTGAAACCCTCTGGAAAGGATTCACCATTCTAGATGCCACTTAGAAGTTCAAAATATCAGCATCAATAGGAGTTTGGAAGAAGCTGATTTCAGCTCTTACGGATAACTTTTAGGGATTCAAAAATTCACAGCAGGAAGTAACTGCTGATGTGGTAGAAACTGCAAGAGAATTAGAAATAGAAGTAGAGCCTGTTATGTGACTAAAGTGCTGCAATCTCATGATCAAACTTGAACCAATGAAGAGTTGCTTCTTATGGATGAGCAAAGAAAGTGGTTTCTTGAGATGAAATCTATTCCTGGTGAAGATGTTGTGAACGTTGTTGAAATGACTACAAATACTTTAGAATATTCCATAAACTTAGTTGCTAAAGCAGATACAAGGTTTGAGAGAACTGTATCCAATTTTGAGAGAAGTTCTGCTGTGGGTAAAATTCTATTAAAAAGCATCATGTGCTATAGAGAAATCTTTTGTGAAAGCAAAAGCCAACTGGTGCAGCAAACTTCATTTTGTCTTATTTGAAGAAACTGCCTCAGCCACTCAAACTCAGCAGCTGTCAACGTCAAGGCAAGATCCTCTACCAGCAAAAAGACTATGACACACTGAAGGCTCAGATGACCATGATAGCATTTTGTAAAAATAAAGTATTTTTGCAATTAAGGTATGTATACTGCTTTTTTAAGACATAAGGCTACTAGAAAGGAAAATAAATCTCGGGACCCCAAAATCACTAAGCCAAAGGGAAAAGACAAGCTGGAGACTATCAGGCAAATCTGCCATACATTTTATTCCTAAATAAGACAGCTACAAGCTACAAAGCTACATATTCCCCTCACAATTTGCCTACAAGGAAGTTGCTCTTGGACAAAGGACAGACAGAACTCAAAGTCAAACTTCTGTTCACCTGGGACAAATGCATATCTGGTTGCTTTCTCTGCCCTATTGTTTCATTAAGCCCAACAAAGGCATAAGTGACTATTCCTCTACCCTCCTCTCACATATAAATTGTATCTTCAGTAAAAGGCTAAGAAGCTCAAATGAATGCAACCATTTTTTTCTTATCTACATATAACCTGGAAGCCCCCTCCCCCGCTTCAATTTGTTCTGCCTTTCTAGATGGAACTAATGTATATCTTACACATGTTGATTGATGTCTCATGTCTCCCTAAAATACGCAAAACCAAACTGTGCTCTGACCACCTTGAGCGCATGTCATCAGGACTTCCTGAGGCTGTCTCATGGGTGCATCCTTAACCTTGGCAAAATAAACTTTCTAAACTGATTGAGATCTGTCTCAGATACTTTTGCATTCACAGAACACTTAATAAACTACAGTATAGGGTAAATGTAACTTTTATAAGCACTGGGCAATCAAAAAATTCATGAGACTGACTTCATTGCGGCGGTCTGGAACCAAACCCGCAATATCTCAGAAGCATGCATGTGCTTCCAGTCTTTTCCTTAAAGATCCAAGACCAAGTCCAAGTATAAGAATGGAAAAGAGAAGAAAAAGGAGCAAAAAGTAAAGTAAGCTTCCAGTTGAGCAAGCCTCTTTCAAGCACCAGTCCCAAAACTCTTCTACCCAGTGACTTTCACTTTAACTGATCATTCTATAAAGGAACATAGGAAAAGGTGTTTTTTAATCGGACTCATTTTATTATACTTCCATTTTTTTTAAACGAAGAAGAAAAAAAATTTAACGAACCAAAATTTCCCAACATAACTGTCTTTGAAGATAACAAGTATAAAAGTTAAAAATTCTAATTTTTGTAAATGTAAGTAAAATTTTATTTCTTAATGTTCTACAGTATCTCGATACCATCTCTGTAAGGTGAAGTTATAAGAGTAAGGCTCCTACTATCTTCCCTGCCCTTTCATGACCCTCATAATTTATCTCTATGTTTATTTTTATACTGTAAAGGTTATTAAGATTCATATAATCTCCCTTAAATACAAAGAAGTCACGTGTTTTGACCACAGAATGACTCTAAAATCTAAAAATCAATAAAAATTATTATTTTTATAATTATGTTCTGTGCTTATCCAAGTAGAGGACAACAAATACATCTCCTTCGGTGTTTGTCCAATAACATGATCCCTAGGCCAATTAAAAGAGAATTCTGGGTCAGGTGCGATGGCTCAGCTCAGTAATCCCAGCACTTTGGGAGACTAAGGCGGGTGGATCACAAGATCAAGAGATCAAGACTATCCTGGCCAACATGGTGAAATTCTATCTCTACTAAAAATACAAAAATCAGAGGGACGTGGTGGCACATGCCTGTAATCCCAGCTACACAGGAGGCTGAAGCAGGAGAATCACTTGAACCCGAGAGGCTGAGGTTGCCATGAGCTGAGATAGCGCCACTGCACTCCAGCCTAGCAACACAGCAAGACTCCATCTCAAAAAAAAAAAAAAAAGAGAGAGAGAGAGAAAATTCTTCAGCCAGGAACAGTGGCTCACACGTATAATCCCAGAACTTTAGGAGGTTGAGGTGGGCGAATCACAGAAGGCCAGGAGTTCAAGACCAGCCTGACCAACATAATGAAAACCTGTCTCTACTAAAAATACAGAACGATTAGCCAGGCGTGGCAGTGCACGCCTGTAAACCCAGCTACTCCGGGAGCTGAGACGAGAGAATTCCTTGAACCCAGGAGGCAGAGGCTGCAGTGAGCCAAGATTGCGCCACTGCACTGCAGCCCGAGCCACAGAGCAAGACTCTGTCTCAAAAAGAAAAAGAAAACGGAAATTTTTCTAGCAGCAAGATCAAATATACGCACTTTTCTTATACTGTATTAATTGCTTAAAATCATGCTTCATTTTATTATACTTGGTTATTCTTCCCTGAACTTTTAATATCACTTTTAGGGTTGGAATTTTACTTGTTTTCATTCTTCTTGTTTAAAATGAAAAATATATCTCAATGACTTTAAGTTTTCCACTCACTTCATCACAGCTTTATTAAAAGGAGTTTCCTTTTCTTCCTAGAAAATGCTCTCTTCCTCAGCCATGGGTTCTGAAACTTCCCTCCACCTCCACTGTGTGTGTGTGTGTGTGTGTGTGTGTGTACTGACTCTACTACTCACTAGGTCCTATGACTTTGTTTTTCTTGATTTTCTTCCTTATTTATTGTAGAAAGTCTTCAAGAAACTTCCAAAGGGTATATAGAATGTAGTACTAATCACTTGAATACCTAAAAATAATCTTTTTCTGACTTCAGGGCTGACAATTTGCTTAGGTATAGAATTCTACACACACATAACCTTCCCTAACAATTCTTAGGACATCATTCGTTGTCTTTTAGGATCTACTACTCTTGATACCTGATTAAATAGCATTCTTGTTTACCTTAAATATCCTTCTGTTTACAGGTGTCCTTCCCCAACTGTGGATGCTTTTACATGATTGAAAATTATACAAGGTTGTTTCCAGGTAAGGCCAATTTATTTTCCAAGGATGACAAAACCCAAATATCAAAATATGCCACAATCAGCACAAGAAAGGATGCCAATTTCTAATGTAAATGCAAAAATATACTGGGTTAGCCAAACAAATGACACCAAGCCCCCACCAATACTCTAAAATATGAGTCAAAAAGACAAAACAACTGTGTTTGCCACACAATTCAATTAGCAGATACTCTGAAGAGTGACATGAATCTAAGTTCCCTCATGATTCATTTAGCTTGAGCCTCTCACCACAGGAAATGTACCTGGAAGAGTTTCAGTATGCATTGTTCAAACAACAGGACCCTAAAGGCAAGCATTCTGGTGATGAACTGAATATAAAAAAACTACTGAATAAAGCATATAACAAACATATATTTTTTAATGAGTTAATGTCTTTAACATAGAAAAAGCCATGTAAATTTAATATGAAATAAATGAATGCTCCAAAAGAAAAATGAACTGTTTTATAATTCACAGAAGAACAAACTTAAATGGCCAAAACATTCTTTTAAATATTTAACATCACTGAGGGAATGTAAATTAAATAACCTATCATTTTTCATTGGCAAAGATAAAACAGATAAATACTGTGTTCTAATTTGTTGGAGAAACAAATATTTATAGCCACTGTAAATAAGAGAATGAACGAAACATACATAAATCAATTAGGTAATGTTAATCATAAGTGATCAACTCTGCTGAAACAGTAAGCAAACTTTTAAGGATTATATCCTATGATAATTAATCAATCAAATTATTAAGAACAAGGAAGCCCATTAAATGTTGGTTATATATTAAAAGCTAGAAAAAAATCTAAATTTCTATAAGTTTTTAGTCTAAGTCACACAAAAATTATTCCAAATTTTGAATTAAGACAACAGTCTTTATTACCAAATCTATATCATTTTAAACAGAAGATAAACATTCTCATCTGGGAATCAATTTGAAAGTTGGTACTAAAAAGGGGTTATTTCAAATTTCTAAAATACATTTAAATTTACATAATTTACTACTTAAATGAAATCAGCCATGTCCATAATGTTAATAGCACTCAAAACCCTTTTGAGATTTTGAAATGCAAAAAAAAAAAAAAAAAAAAAAAAAAAAAAAAAAAAAAAAAAAAGGTCAATAGACTAAAAGCAATTAACTCCAGGAAGAGATTTTAAACAATAAACCAATGTATAAATGAGCAAACATAGCTCACAGCTACAGTATCTAACTATTCAGTGACCACCCAAGTACATAACGGCTCAGAAGGAAAAAATCAGTTTTCTACAACACCTTATGAAAAAAATTTAAATAAGTGACCACACACATTCTCAATCCATGCTGAGTAGAGTGAAAATAACACAGAAAAAAAAAAATCTGAAAATGAAGAAAAAGTAGAAATTGCCAAATGGAAATGTAATGTGATTGACAGTATTCAAAAAACTAATGATAGTAAAAGCTGGGGCAAGAAAATCAGCATTACTTGGAGAAAGGAAATCAGCGTTAATGAAAAGAACTACATACAAAAAATTGAAAAAATACAGAAAGGAAAGAAATACAAAAACTTGTATCTAACATTAAACTCTTCATGTAAAACACTGAAAAAAAATATTTAAAGATGGATCATAGAGTATAGACAATTTTGAAATAAAGACTGAAAAGCTAGGTGTGGTGGCACACACCTGTAATCCCAGCTGCTCAGAAGGCTGATGTGGGAGGATCACTTGAGGCCAAGAGTTGAAGACCAGCCTGAGCAATATAGTGAGCTCCCATCTCTAAACTATTTTATTTCATGTTAGCTGAGTGTGTTGGTGCATGCTGGTAGTCCCAGCAACTGAGGAGGGGAAGGGAGGAAGATCACTTGCGCCAAAGAGTTTGAGGCTGCAGTGAGCTATGATCATGGCAATGCACTCCTAACTAGGTAACAGAGACTTCATTAACACTGGAGCCAAGACCTGCTGCATGTAACTCCCTCACGACTGAGAATTGGCACTCCATGCCCATTCCCAGTGATACTACCTCTGCAACCAGCGGAGCCGTCATGCCCAGTGTATTCCATCCCAGACCTGAGAATCAACCTACCCTGTGGCTCCTACTCCCAGGAAAGCTGCACAACAGCAACAACAAATACCCACAGCCTAGGCCAGAAAGCCGATCACAGACACCACTGATATCAAATAGAGCTGAAGAAATCACTGGAAATATATACTACCACTACTGCATTAAATCAGAACCAAAAATCAAAGCCTACCCAACCAACATGATAGGACAGAACTAGCAGGAAAAATGTTATCCCTAATTAACAAAATTAACATAAAATCTGAAGAGCTGATTGTCCCACTAGATTCACAGAAATCAATGTAGACACAAGAAACATGAAAAAGCAAGAAAACATGAAACCATCAAAGGAAGACAGCAATCCTCAATGACAGACCCTAATGAAAAAGATAACTATGACATGCCTGAAAAACAATTCAAAATAATGATCCTTACAACACTCAATGAGATACAAGAGAATACACAGACAATTCAACCCAATCAAGAAAACAATATGTGATCTACAAGAAAAATTGTATGAAGTGACAGATATCAGGGGAAAAAAATCTTGGAGTTGAAGAATTCAATGAATGAAATTTTTTTTAATGTAGTACAATTGAGAGCATTAACAATAAACTAGATGAAGCAGAAGAAAAAAACCTACATTTGAAGACAGATCTTTTGAATTAACCTAGTCAGACAAAAAGGAAAGGAAGAAAAAGAATGAAGAAAGCCTACAGAAATTATGGGAAATTATTAAGCAAATGACAGCCACATTACAGAAGTCCCAAAAGAAGAGATGGGAAAGGGCACAGAAAACATATTTAATGAAATAATAGCTGAAAAGTCTGGGGAGAGACATGGATATCCAGATTAATAAAGCTTAAAAGCCAAACAGACTAAACCCAAAAATATCTTCTCTGAAGCAGAATATAGTCAAACTGTCAAAAGTCAAAGACAGAGAGAATTCTAAAACCAAGCAAGACAAGTGTCAAGTTACATATACGGGAATCCCCACTAGACTAACAGGAGAAATCATTTCTCAGGAGAAATTATGCAGTCCAGAGAGACTAAGATGATATATTCAAAGTGATGAAAGGTGTGGGGGGTAGGGGGGAATGGTAGCCAAGAATATTATACTCAGCAAGGCTATCCTTCACAGATGAAACAGAAATATAGACATTTCCAGATTAGAAAACAGGAAATTCATCAAAACTAGACCGAACTTACAAGAAATGCTTAAGGAAGCACCACATCTGGAAGTAAAAGGATGGTAACTACCATCATGAAAACACACAAAGTATAAAACTCACTGATACAGCAGGTACATATGAGAAAGGGAAATAAATCAAAGCTTATCACTACAAAAAGAAACCCACAAAACTGTAAAAATATTAAGAAAGGAACAAAGTATATATAAAACCAGAAAACAATTAACAAAATGATAAGAGTAAGCCCTTACTTGTAAATAATAACTTTAAATAGAAAGTTTTAATTCACCAATTAAAAGATAGGCTGGATAAATAAACTGAATAAATTATTTTGAAAAAGATGCAAACATCCTACCTATAACAAGCTCACTTCAGCTGTGAAGACACACATAGACTCAAAGTGAAAAGGTACCAAAGGTATACCATGCAAATAGAAATTCAAAACGAGCAGCAGTAGCTATATTTATATCAGCTAAGACAAGCTTTAAGTCAAAATAGTAAAAAGAGACAAAGAAGGTCATTATTTAATGATAAATGGATCAATACTCCAAGAGGATATAACAGTTGTAAATATATTTGTACCTAACATAGGAACACCTGATACGTATTTTAAAATTATTATACCTAACGAGAGAAACAGAATCCAATACATGTATGAGCCCAGAGGACATTATGTTAAGGGAAATAAGATAGGCAAAGAAAAGTAAGTACCACATGTTCTCACTCACACGTGGAAGCTAAAAAGTTTGATCTCACAGAAGTAGGGCATGGAATAGTAGGTATTAGAGACTAGGGAGGGCAGGGAGATTACAAGGTAGGACAACTTTGGTTAAAGAATACAAAACTATTCTGATTTGATCATTACACATTGTGTATTTAAATGTTGCTCAATGCCCCATAGATACAATTATGTGTCAATGAAAAATAAAATAAAAAGCCAAAATGTAAAGAGGCCTAAATAAAAACAAAGTTTCTATATTTCCTTAAAAAAATAAAAGGATAGCCAGGCATGGTGGCTCATTTGTGTAATCCCAGCACTTTGGCAGGCCAAGGCGGGTGAATCATGAGGTCAGGAATTCAAGACCAACGTGACCAACATGGTGAAACCCCATCTCTACTAAAACTACAAAAATTAGTCAGGCGTGGTGGTGCGTGCCTGTAATCCCAGCTACTCAGGAGGCTGAGGCAGGAGAATCACTTGAACCCAGGAGGCAGAGGCTGCAGTGAGCCAAGATCACGCAACTGCACTCCAGCCTAGGCGACAGAGCAAGACTCTGTGACAAAAAAAAAAAAAAATAAAATAAAATATAAAATGATGATATCAGTAGACTAGAATAAGTCACATGTATGTATACCCAAAGCAACCACTAGGAAAATTATACAAAATATAGTCAAAAATACTATATATATTAATCTGGCTGAATGTGGTGGCTCACACTGTAATTCCAACACTTTGGGAGGCCAAGGCAGGTGGATCGCTTGAGGTCAGGAGTTCAAGACCAGTCTGGTCAACATAGCAAAATCCAGTCTCTACAAAAATACAAAAATCAGCCAGGCATGGTGACGTGCACCTGTAGTCCTAGCTACTAGGGAGGCTGAGGCAGGAGAACCTCTTGTATCTGGGAGGCAGAGGCTGCAGTAGGCCAAGATTACACTGCTGCACTCCAGCCTGAGTGACAGAGCAAGACTCTGTCTCGAAAGAAAAAAAAACAAAACATATATACGAATCAAGGTGGAATCTGAAAAAATGTTCTAGTATACATAGGAAGGCAAAAAGAAAAAATCAGAGATCTGAAAAAATGTTCTAGTATACATAGGAAGGCAAAAAGAAAAAATCAGAGAAATGAGAAATAGAGGAAAATAAACAGAAAACAATAAATAAAATGAAAGAAAAACTATAAAATATTCATAATTAAGTGAAAATTGTTGAAATATACCATTTAAAGGGGCAAAGTTGGGCAGAGTACATAAAAACATGTGAAGGTAATCCTTTGAAAGCAAAAGCATGAAAAATATATAACATGGAATATTAATAAAAAGCAGAAGGAGCTGTATTAATATCAGATAAGGTGAATTTCAGAGCAAAGAAAATTACTAAACATGAGAAAAGATATTATATAATGATCAAAGGAGCAATCTACTGGGAAGACATAGGAATCCTGTAAATACAAACAAACAAAAAGAGTCTCAAATATATAAAGCAAAACTGATAGAGCTGGAAAAAAAATAGATATATCCACAATTATATGTGAGGATTTCAAAAGCCCTATCTCAACAATTGATAAAATTACTAGTGGCCGGGCACAGCGGCTCATGCTTGTAATCCCAACACTTTGGGAGGCCGAGGCAGGTGGATCACTTGAAGTCTGGAGTTCGAGATCAGCCTGACCAACATGGAGAAACCCCACCTCTACTAAAAATATTTTAAAAATTAGCTGGGCGTGATGGTGCATGTCTGTAATCCCATCTACTTGAGAAGCTGAGACAGGAGAATCACTTGAACCCAGGAGGTGAAGGTTGCGGTGAGCCGAGATCACGCCATTGCACTCCAGCCTGGGCAACAGGAGCGAAACTCCATCTCAAAAAAAGTACTAGTGAGAAAATCATCAAGAATATAGAAAATTTACACAACACACTCAACAAAATCAAATTAAAACATACAGATACCCCACCAGAAATATTCACTAAGATGGACCACGTCCAGAGCCATGAAACAAATCTCAACATATTTCAGAGTTAAATCAATACAGAACTTGTTATCTAACCATAATTGAATCCAACTATTAATCAATAACAGAAAGACAATGAGAAAATCTCTAAGCCCACCTCTAAATAATCCATGCGTCAAAGAAGTTGTTATAAAGAAAGTATAAATCTCATAAAACTGAATGAAAATAAAAAGACAATACATCAAAATATGTTTGATGCAGCTAAAGTCATGAGGAAAAAGAAACACATCACTACATGCTTACATTAGGAAACAAAAAAAGTCTTAAATAAATGATCTAAGTTCTTATCTCAAGAAAGTAGGAAAAAAGCAAATAAACCTAAGCAGGCAGATGGAAGGAAATCATAAAGACACAAAATTGAAAGTAAGAAAATAGTAGAGAAAATCAATGAAAGAACTGGTTCTTTGAAAACAGATGAATAAAATTGACAAACCTATAGGAAGAATAACAAAAATAGAGAAAAGACACAAATTACAAATGCCAGGAATGAAAAACTAACAAAAATAGAGAAAATACACAAATCACAAACACTAGGAATGAAAAAAACGACATCACCACAAATCCTGCATCTATTAAAAGATTAAAAAGGGAATACAATAAACAACTTTAGACTTACGAATCTGACAAGTTAGAAGAAACAAGTCAATTCCTTGAAAACCACACACTACCAAAATACAACCAATGTGAAATGGATAATATAAAATGTCCTATAACAATGTTAAAAATTGAATTCATAATTTTAAAGCTCCCCCCAATTCCAAAAGAATTATCTAGGCCTAATTGGTTTAAGTGGAGAATTCAAAATTCTCTAGGCCGAATTGGTTAGGTGGAGAATACAAGTAAACTTTTAAAAATGAATTGCCAGGCATGGTGGCTCACACCTGTAATCCCAGCACTTTGGGAGGCCGAGGCGGGCAGATCACGAGGTCAGGAGTTTGAGACAAGCCTGGCCAACACGGTGAAACCCTGTCTCTACTAAAAATACAAAAATTAGCTAGGTGTGGTGGCAGGTGCCTGTAGTCCCAACTACTTGGGAGGGTGATGCGGGAGAATCACTTGAACCTAGGAGGCGGAGGTTTCAGTGAGCCGAGACCACACCATTGCACTCCAGCCTGAGTGACCGAGAGAGACTCTGTCTCCAAAAAAAAAAAAAAAAAAAGAATTACACCCATTTTCACAATCTATTAAAAAAAAGATGAGAAAATGCTTCCCATTTTATAAGGCAAATATAAACTGAAACTAAAACCAGACAGAGAAAGATTATTGCAGACCGTCTTCTCTCACGAATACAGACATAAAATACCTACACAAAAATTAGCATATCAAATTCAACCATATATAAAAATAATTATACATCCTAATAAAGTGGGACTTATTCCACATGTGCAACATGGTTCAACATTCAAAAATAAAGCAATGCAAACAATCATATCAACAAGCTAAAGAAGAAAAATAATATGAACATATCAATTGAGGCAGAAAAAAAATGTGACAAAATCCAACATTATTTCATGAAGGGAAACTTTCCCAACATGATAAAGAATATCTACCAAAAAATGACAGCTGAAATTATGCACAATGATAGAAGACTAAATGCTTTATCCCTAAGACTAGTAACAAGGCAAAGATATGCAGTCTCCTCACTCTTTCTCAACACACTACTGGAAGTTCTAGCTAGTAAAACGCCATAAGAAAAAGAAATAACAAGCACACAGATTGGAAACAAACAAAATATAACTGTTCCTACTTGTGAATGACATTATTGTCTGCATAGAAAATCACAGGGCATCTACAAAAGCCTCCTGGAAAAAACAACAGAGTGAACCCTAGAAGAAAACCTAGGCAATACCAATCAGGACATAAGCATGGGCAAGGACTTCATGACTAAAACACCAAAAGCAATGGCAACAAAAGCCAAAATTGACAAATGGGATCTATTAAACAAACTAAAGAGCTTCTGCACAGCAAAAGAAACTACCATCAGAGTGAACAGCCAATCTACAAAACTGGAGAAAATTTTTGCAATCTACCCATCTGACAAAGGGCTAATATCCAGAATGTACAAAGAACTCAAACAAATTTACAAGAAAAAATCAAACAACCCCATCAAAAAGTCGGCAAAGGACGTGATCAGACACTTCTCAAAAGAAGACATTTATGCAGCCAACAGACACAGAAAAAAATGCTCATCATCACTGGTCATCAGGGAAATGCAAATCAAAACCACAATGAGATACCATCTCACACCAGTTAGAATGGCAATCATTAAAAAGTCAGGAAATAACAGGTGCTGGAGAGGATATGGAGAAATACGAACGCTTTTTCACTGTTGGTGGAACTGTAAACACTGCTGGTGGGAGTTCAACCATTGTGGAAGACAATGTGGTGATTCCTCAAGGATCTAGAACAGGAAATACCATTTGACCGAGCAATCCCATTACTGGGTATATACCCAAAGGATTATAAGTCATGTTACTATAAAGACACATGCACACATATGTTTAATGCAGCACTATTCACAATAGCAAAGACTTGGAACCAATCCAAATGTCCATCAATGATAGACTGGATTAAGAAAATGTGGCACATATACAACTATGCAGCCATAAAAAAGGATGAGTTCATGTCCTTTGTAGGGACATGGATGAAGCTGGAAACCATCATTCTCAGCAAACTATCATAAGGACAGAAAACCAAACACCACATGTTCTCACTCATAGGTAAGAAATGAACAATGAGAACACTTGGACACAGGGCGGGAAACATCACATACCAGGGCCTGTCGTGGGGTGCGGGAGTGTGGGGAGGGATAGCATTAGGAGAAAACTAATGTAAATGACGAGTTATTGGGTGCAGCAAACCAACACTGCACATGTATACATATGTAACAAACCTGCATATTGTGCACATGTACCCTAGAACTTAAAAGTATAATATAAAATATATTAATAACAGAGTGAAATCATTACAGGATACAAGACTGACACACAAAAACCAAGCTGTTTATAAATGCTAACAATTAACATGTGAAAACAAAAATTAAAATACTACAAAGAAATAATTACTCCTAAGACAATTACCTAACAAAATGTAAACAAGAGTTATATACTCAAAAGTATAAAATGTTAATGAAAGAAATCAAAGACAACCTAAATAAATGGAGACACATTTTGTGTTCACAGATTAGAAGACTCAACAAACTGCAGATGTTAATTTTCCCTAAATTGACATATGTTTAATGTAATTCCTATCATAATCTCATCAAGGTTTTTTTCTTTTTGTAGACATAGGGAAGCTTATTCTAATTTGTAGTGCTTTTCTCACTTCATGATCACCGCAATAATTTAAGAAAATAATAATTGGTAGAACAGCTATGTCTAGAATAGCTGAAACAATCTTATAAAAGAAGAACAAATCAAAGGACTCACTCTACTTAATATTAAGGTCTACATACAGCTACAATAATAAACACAGTGTGGTACTGTAGATGGACAAAAACATAGATCAATAGAACAGAATAAAGAATGCAGAAATAGACCAAACAAATAACGGCTCACAGATTTTTTAGAAGCTTAAAAGTGTAATTCAATATAAGAAATATAACCTTTTCAACAAATAGTGATGGAGCATTTGGACATTCATAAGCAAAAAAATAAACTTCCACTTAAAGCTCACAGCATATATAAAAACTAAAAAAGGTATCACAGGCCTAAATGTAAAACTTAAAACTTAAAAAAAAAAACAGGTAGGAGAAAATCTTTAGAACCTAAGACTAGGATTGACACCAAAAGCAAGATCCCTAACATTAGATACACTGAACCTCATCAAAATTAAAAACTTTTGCTATGCAAAAGAGCCTGTTAAGAGGATGAACAGATAAACTACAAACCGTAAGGAAAACACTCAATGCTTGACAGTAAAACTACAACAATCCAATGAGAAAATGACAGAAAGCAGGAATGGACATTTCATGGAAGACGACATACAGATGGCAAATAAGCACAAGAAATGGTGTTCAACATATTAGCCAACAAGGAGATGCAAAAGTAAACCACAGGGGCCTATCACTACAGGACCATCAGAATGGCTAAAATTTAAAACCAGTGACAACAACAAAGGCTGATAAGAATATGGAGAAAGTGAATCATTCATACATTACTGATGATAACGTAAAATTGTACAGATACTCTGGAAAACAGCTTATCAGTTTCTTTAAAAAATTAAACACACAATTACCATAATGACACAGTAATTATGCTCTTGGACATTTATTCCAGAGAAGTGAAAACATGTGTTCACATAAAATCCTGTATATAAATGTTCACAGAAGCTTTATTTTTAATAGCCCAAAACTGGAGACAACTTAGATGTCCTTCAATGGGTGACTATTAAACAAGCTGATACATCCACACCATGGAATATTCCTATCAATAAAGAGCTAATAACTACTAATGAATGCAACAACATCTATGAATCTTCATGGAATTATGTTTGAGTAAAAAAATCAGTAACAAAAGATTACATATTGTAATTCATCCATTTAACATTCTTAAAATGTCAAAACAATAGGAAGAAAGAACAAATCAGCGGTTGCCATGGGATAGGGAAAGAGGCAGAGAATATGAGAGAGTTGGTTGAGGCTATAAAAGGGGAAGCAACACAAAGAATTTTATGGTAATAGAAGTGTTATGTATCTTGACTGGTGCAGTAGACACATGAAACAATATGTGAGAAAAAAGAATAGAACTAAACACTAAACAAACACACACGTTCAACCGCAGAAATCTTAACAAAATCAATGGATGTTATCAATGTTAATATTCTAATTTTAATAATGTACTATAGTTTTACAACCTCTTACCACTGGGGGTAACTAGCTAAAGGACACACAGGATCTGTCTGTACTATTACTTGCAACTACCTTTGAATCTACAATTATCTCAAAATTAAAAAGTTTAATTTTAAATAACTAAAATGAAGAAACAAATGATACAATATACTATTGTAAAAGTTCAGTAAGGTATGCCTTACTAAATTTATATGTACCTAGCAATTCCAATCTAAAATTTCAGATTCCCAGAATTAAAACATTAATTATAGAACTCAGTTTTTTCTAACTATATAAATAATGCCCTACAAAGCCCCTAAATTTTATATTTAATAATGAAAGTTTTTCTTAATCTGATATATATCTTCTCAATTAATCTTACCCTCTTAAAACAGATAAACTAAAGCCAAGTTGCAAGCGCTACCAAATTCTAGCAAATTCTGAATAAGTCTAAAATTACCAAATATTTAATTTCAAGGATTTACTGTAATTATCACATCATGATGTAAATTATTGCACATATAAGTATAGTCAAAGCTAGAGCTCTACTCAAGAATTTACTATGAAGCACTAAATTACTAGTTTATTTTAAATTCCTCAACCTAAAACATTAATATAATCTTAATCTAACGATGCTAAATGACAACTCAGAATACTAAAAAAGATAGAAATACTCAACAAGAGTAAATTACACCAATAAGCCTTAATAAACTATATCTAGTATCTTAATATATATTATATATACATATTAAATGTAAAATATATCATAATGCACCAATAACAAACCATTTGAAAAAAATTCCATAAAGAACCAAAGGCAATATATTTTTAGTTAGCATTCATTCACAGGATTGAAAGGCAAATATAATATATATACATATAAATGTAAATGTCATTAAAATTAACATTATTCTTACCATTCACTATCTGAGGTTTTTCTGTTCCCATTGTATAGTCTACTTAAAGATGTTCTCATTACCCATATGTAAGCACTCCCTCTAAAAGGCATAAAATGCTCTCAATGGGATTGTTAAAAGATCTACAGTACTTCATGGTTTGAGCAGAACAAACTATGACATGCTGAAAGAATCTTTCTCACTGTGTGGTTCTGTCACCACCTACATACTGAGTTTGCTGTTTTAAAAAAAATGGTAGTGACACGTCACAGTGTATAGCATTTTAGTATCAATACATCTTCAAAAAAATAAAATTCTACATATATCCATCATTTGACAAAAGAATAGGCAAGCAAGAGTTCATTCAAAACCACACCCAACTGGATCACGAGGTCAGGAGTTCGAGACCCGCCTGGCCAAGATGGTGAAAGCCCGTTTCTACTAAAAATACAAAAATTAGCCGGGTGTAGTGGCATGAGCCTGTAATTTCAGCTACTCGGGAGACTGAGGTAGGAGAACTGCTTGAACCTGGGAGGCGGAGGTTGCAGTGAGCCGAGATCGCGCCACTGTACTCCAGCCTAGGCAACAGAGTGAGACTATGTCTCAAAAAAAAAAAAAGGCAAAGAAAATAAAGAAAAAAACTACACCCAACAAACAGATTTTATTAACTATTAGTCAAGGTAAGATAATTTTTCATTTATTATAACATCTATCATTGCCACTATAATAAATTGTGAAAAACATTTGTTCTCAGAAAAAAAAAAATGTTCTCATCATGTGTATTTCTGAACACATAAAAGGTTCCATCTATTTAAGTTATTAAACTTTTAAAAATATACCATCTGCCAATCATGGTGGCTCATGCCTGTAATCCCAGTACTTTAGGAGGCCAAGATGGGTGGATCACCCGAGGACAGGAGTTCAAGACAAGACCGACAAACATGGTAAAACCCCATCTCTACTAAAAATACAAAAATTAGCCAGGTGTGCTGGCGTGCATCTGTAATCTCAGCTACTCAGAAGGCTGAGGCAGGAGAATTGCTTGAACCTGGAAGGTGGAGGCTGCAATGAGCCAAGATCGTGCCATTGCACTCCAGTCTGGACAACAAGAGTGAAACTCAAAGAAAAGAGAAGGGAGGAAAGGAGGGAAGGAGGGAAGGAAGGAAGGAAGGGAGGGAGGGAGGAAGGGAGGGACAATAAAAATATACAATCTATACTGTCAGATAAGATCTTTATGTTTTTCACTAACAAGGCCAAAGAACATTTAGGCAAATAGAGCTACTTCATTTAATCTACATTTTGTGAAATATCTTAAATGCCTTAATTTTCAATATTAAGAATCAATGCCAAATCATTACAGACAGCTACTGTATCATAATCAGTATTGGCCCCAGCTAGATCTATACAAAATTTCTTATAAAAATTAATATTTCTGTCCATTCTACATACGGAGAGAGGTTAACTGGTTGGATTACTACTTTCTTCTACTATCTTCTTCCTCATCACTGAATAGATGGTATGCTAGTATGTTTTTTAGCAACCCTGCAAGTATCTTGGAGGTTTGTTTCAAGTCTATTATTAAGTGTATTAAACAATAATCTACTTTTTCACAGAGTCTGCTGTAGAATAAAATAAACAATTTAGTATATTTCAGTCTCATCACATTATTAAATACATACAAAAATCTCTTTTATACCCACAGATCAAACACGATCCCAAAAGACCTGAAGAAATAACAGCCTTCCACATGGTTGTGGTAATTTATCAATGAAATTAAAATACACCACCAAAACATTCCCTACTGTACATAACAAGCAATAAACACGGAGCCAATTGTTTAGTACAATGGAAAAGGGGGCATAAATTTTTTAAGGAGAAAAAAAAATTAACCTAAACACTGTCATCTTCACAAGACATATATACCAATGAGATCTTCAGATATGTCAGAACAAGTCACACATTTTATTGAGCACTTACAATATGCCAAGTAGTGTGCCCTTTACATTTATTAGTGAATTTCATCCTCTCGATAATCCTATAATTTTACAACCGATATATGAAGTCCAGAAAATGCTGATATTTTTCAGTTGAGTATATTAAAACTGTAAGTTTTATTTCAAAAAAGTATTCCTATTTTAAGGCAGCTAAATTGTTTTGCTTTCTGCCACCAGGGGATGTACACTATACAGTATCACTCTAAGCATACAATATATATTTGTATGTGTGTGTTTGAATGTGTGTGTGTATAATGTTTACTCAAATACAGAAAAAAATTAAATTTTAAGCCTGAATGACAACTGAATGTGGTATTGTGCTGTGCTGATAAAACAGGCTTATTAAATTGTCATTCTTCAGGAGGCCGAGGCGGGAGGACTGCTTGAGGCCAAGAGTTTCAGGCTAGCCGAAGTAACACAGGAAGACCCTCATCTATACAAAAACAAAAAATTTTTTTTGAAACAGAGTCTCGCCCTGTCACCCAGCGCAGTGGTGGCATCTCAGCTCACTGCAACCTCTGCATCCCGGGTTCAAGCGATTCTCCTGCCTTGAGTAGCTGGGATTACAGGCACATGACACCATGCCCAGCTAATTTTTATATTTTAGTAGAGACGGAGTTTCACCATGTTAGTCAGGCAGGTCTCAAACTCCTGACCTCATGATCCACCTGCTTTGGTCTCCCAAAGTACTGGGATTACAGGTGTGAGCCATCGTGCCTGGCCAATAAAAATATTTTTTAAAAACTACATGTATCCTGTGGCAAGTGCATGTAGTCCCAAATGACTCGGAAGGCTGAGGTCAGGGAACGACTTGAGCCCTGTTCAAGGTTACAGTGAGCTATGATCATGCTACTGCACTCCAGCCTAGATGACAGAGTGAGACCATCTAGAAATATATATATATTATATATATCTAGAAATATATATATATTATATATATCTAGAAATATTTATATATAAATATATACATTTAGTAGAGAAAGGGTTTTGCTATTCTTGAACTCCTGAGCTCAAGAGATCATCCTGCTTCAGCCTCCCAAAATGCTGGATTACAGGCATGAGCCACCATGCCCAGCCAAAATTATCAAATTTTTAACCTATTTAATGATAGTATATGAAATAAAAATGAATGACTTTTCATTTAGATTACCACCAAGCCTATTTAATTAACCAAGAAAGAAATCATGAAAGAAAATTTCCATTAAAATTAGAGCCATCTGAGGAACAAGGATAGTTCAACATTCTCTCCATAGTTTTTCCAGAAGTCAAAGTTCTTGTATCAGGAAAATAGGTTTGCACCGTAAATAAATTCCATGATTGAAGGAAACTAGAATACGTTTATAGGAGAAAAATTTCTGGAATTAAAATAGTTACAAAAAATAATTTCTATCAGATATCTTTTGAAAAACATATTCTCCCTCAGACATTTTCAACATTAGTAATATGTTACTTAGTTTGATGATTCCTTAACTCTGACGTCTATGTGCTTATGCCTTCACAATTGTGTTTAACTTATTTAACTCAACGGTAGAGTTCAGCTTTAAAATTAATCATAAAACTAGACACTGCTCATACAAAACAAAATTCGTGCAATTTCAGTTATTAGCTTTTCCCACTAGTTTTTAAACTATTTCCAGGCTCCCTCCAAAAAAAAGACTATACTTGGATTTCCTTTTCCATTTTATGTTTCAGATTAGGAACCTAACACATAATATTAAACAAAAGGTTACCTGCACATCTGTTGCATTCCTAGATCACAACCGGTTTCCCAGTGAGACAAGACACCCAACCCACCAGGCAGCTTTATGCCATGAACAATAAGATTCAAAGGTAGGGAATAATAAGAGAAGGTCCAAAACACGGGTACCAGTCACTTCACTGATTAAATTATTACTTAATTTAACATTGTGTCTGGCCTGACTAAAAACACACTAAGCCCATTAAGGCAATATAGCTAATGTTTTCAGATGATAAAGTAAAGCTTGCTGGAAGTGAGGAATATATTAAAAATAAAACAAAATGAAACTTTTATATTTTAATTTTTTATCAAAATATTAAGAATGGGGAGGAAAACAAGCAAAAAAAAAAAAAACTACATTCAAAGTACATAATGATCTGTTGCCAATATGAAAATACACAGAGTGGCCGGGTGCAGTGGCTCACACCTGTAATCCCAGCACTTTGGGAGGCCAAGGCAGGCGGATCATGAGGTCAGGAGATTAAGACCAGCCTGGCTAACATGGTGAAACCCCGTCTCTACTAAAAATATACAAAAAATTAGCCAGGCATGGTGGCGGGCACCTGTAATCCCAGCTACTTGGGAGGCTGAGGCAGGAGAATGGCGAGAACCCGGGAGGCAGAGCTTGCAGCGAGCCGAGAGGGCACAACTGCACTTCAGGTTGGGCGATAGAGCAAGACTCCGTCTCAAAATAAATAAATACATACATAAAAGAAAATATACAGAGCAACGCTATGGCAATATCACATTGTGAAGGTGTAACTTCTACAGGTGAATCATTTTCTATCTGCTCAAGTGAAATCAGTAAGTGAAGCCAAAAATGTCTGCTTTTATTATTTTCTGCTTACCTTTTACAGTGTTAAATTTTATGTGTAAACTTAAATGGGCCAAAGGGCACCCCAATATCTCATGAAACATTATTCTAAGTTATTCTATGAGAATGTTTTGGGATGAGATTAACATTTAAATTAACACACTAAGCAAAGCAGATAGCCCTCCATAATGGCAGTGGTTCTAATCCAATCAGTTGAAGGCCTTAATAGAGCAAAAGGCTGACCCTCCTCCAAGTAAGAGACAATTTTGCTGCTTTACAGCCTTAGAAATGAAACATGAGCTCTTCTTGGCTATTGTCTTAAACCTGAAACACTGCCTTTTCCCGGTTATATAGGAACTTCTAGCCTTCAGATCCAAACTGGTATGTTGGCTCTGCAGATTTTAAACTTGAATCATGTGAGCTGACTCTTTATAATAAATATCTTCCTCTGCCAACACACACACGCACACAGATACACACAGACACACACACACACAATTGGTTTTCTCTGAAGAATACACCTTCTAAAAATTAAAAAAAAAAAAAAATTTGAGATGGAGTCTCATTCTGCTGCCGAGGCTGCAGTGCAGTCGCACAATCTCAGCTCACTACAGCCTCTGCCCCCAGAGTTCAAGCAATTCTCCTCCCAGAGAAGCTGGGACTACAGGTGTGCACCATCACACCAGGCTAATTTTTCTATTTTTAGTAGAGATGTGGCTTCACAATGTTGGTAGGCTGGTCTCGAACTCCTGACCTCAGGCAATTCACCTGCCTTGGCCTCTCAAAGTGCTGGGATTATAGGCATGAGCCACTGTGCCCAGCCTAAAAATAAATTCTTAATAATCAATTTACCAATAGGATTATCAAATTTTTGCTACAATGATGAGAAGATATAATCTTGCATGAAAGCATTTTAATTGAATGAATTAACAAGCACTCCAAAATATGCTAAGATTAAACCCTAACATTTTTAAGAATCATATATCAAATCAAAATTCTGGAATCCTATTTTGTAAAAGTCATGAGTTTGTTAAAAACTGAGTTATTTTAAATATTACTTACCGGTTGGGGTTTTTTAATTTTATTTTTTAATTTTAATTTTTTATTATTGCCACAAGCATTTTTACTGAAACAGCCATTATTTAACTAACTTCTTGGGACTCATTGTATCACAGCAGGAGTTAAGTCTTTAAACTCATTCTTTTTCCTAGGAGAATTACAAATCAACTTACACTGAGAGAGGAGTTTGCATTCTGAAAGGTGATACTGCCCCACTGCATGAAATACACAGGATGAAATAGGAGTATGAGCCAATCTACTATAGCAAAATACTAAAATAAGAATAACAATATCTGGCATGAACTGAGTACTTACTACGTTCCAAACATAGATGGTATTCTCTCTCTCTCTCTCTCTCTCTATATATATATATATAAAAAATATTCTAAAATTATAGAATAACAACTATTCCAAGAACACATTAAAGACTAAGTAGCTAAACCTCCTTCAAACCCCAGCCTAACTCTAAGCCCACATTTTGTTTCTCTCTTTTATTAATACATAATAATTTATATATTTTTGGGATATATAATTCTGTTACACGCAAAAAAGAAGTGTAATGATCAAGTCAAGGTAAATGGGGTAATTCAACATCTTGACTATTCATTATTTTTATGTACAAGTATCAAGTCCTCTAGTTACTTTGAAATATATAAAATATTCTTACTAGTAGAGTCACCCTATTCCGCTATTAACCATTGGAATTTATTTATTGTACTTACCTATATGTTTGTACCCATAACCAATCTCTATTCATGGTCCCTTACCCCCACCCACCCACCCACCCTACCCTGTCTCTGGTATCTATTCTTCTATTCTCCATGTCCATTAGATCTAGTGTTTTAGTCCCAGATATGAGTGATAACATGTGGTATTTGTCTTTCTATATCTGGCTAATTTTCATTTCACTGAACACAATGACCTCCAGTTCCATCCACAAACTGGATAAAGCTGTTGGATAAAATGACTTCCAGTTGCATTCACAGGATTCTGCAGTTGGTGGATAAAATGTTCTATCAATATCTGTTAAGTCCGTTTGCTCTAAAGTCTAGTTTAAGTCCAATGTTTCTTTATAGATTTTCTGTCTAGATGACCTGCCTAATGGTGAGAGTGGGATGTTCAGGCCTGCACGATTATTGTATTAGAGTTTCTCTCTTTCTTTACATCTAGTAATATTTTTGCTTTATGAACCTGCGTGCCCCAGTGTGGCGGGCTTATGTAACAATTGTTATATGAATTCTTTACTTTATCATTATCATATAATGACCACCTGTCTTTTTTTATGGTTTTTGTTATCTAAGTATATCTATTTCTGCTCACTTTTGTTTTCTGTTAAGATGGACTATCCTTTTCCATCCCTTTACTTTCAGTCTGTATGTGTCTTTACAAGTAACGTACATTTCTTGTGGTAAACATATAGTGAAATCACGTTTTAAATACATTCAGCCAATCTACCTTTTTTTTTTTTTTTTTTTTCCTGAGGTAGAGTCTCACTCTGTCACCAGGCTGGAATGCAGTGGGGCGATCTCGGCTCATTGCAACCTCTGCCTCCTGAGTTCAAGCAATTCCCCTGCCTCAGCCTCCTGAGCAACTGCGACTACAGGCGCATGCCTGGCTAATTTTTTGTATTTTAGTAGAGACAGGGTTTCACCATGTTGGCCAGGATGGTCTAGATCTCCTGACCTCGTGATCCACCTGCCTCAGCCTCCCCAGGTGCTTGGATTACAGCTGTGAGTCACTGGGCAATCTATATCTTTTAAAAATTTAAATCATTTACACACAGGTTATTATGGATATGAAAGGTTTTTTCCTGTCACATTGTTAACTGTTGTTCAGTTGGTTTGAATATTCTTTGTTCCTTTCTTATTCTCTGATTGATTGTCCTTGTGGTTTGCTGATTTTCTGTGGTGATACCATTTGAGTCTTTTTTCTTCCTCATTTGTTGCTTTACCAGTGAGTTTTATACTTCCAAGTGTTTTCATAATGGTAACTGTCACCCTTTTGCTTCCAGGTTTAGGACTCCCTTGAATATTTCTTGTAAGATAGGTTTAGCAGTGATGAATTCCCTCAGCATTTGCTTGTCTGGAAAAGACTTTATTTATTGTTCCTTCATGAAGAATCATTTTGCTAGATACAGTATGCTTGGCTGGCAGGGTTTTTGTCTTTGAGCACATTAAAAATATCCTCCCATTCTCTGCTGACCTGTAAGGTTTCTATTGAGAAAGCTGCTGTTAGTCTGATGGGGCTCTTTTATAGGTGACTAAATGCTTTTCTCTTACAATTTTTAGGATTTTCTATGTGTCACTGACTTTAGACAACTTCACTATAATGTGGGGTGGAGAAACCTTTTTACATTGCATGTGATTGTGGGTCACTAGGCTTTCTGTATCTGGATGTCTAAATCTCTTGCTATACTTGGGAAGTTTTAATCTATTAATTTGTGTAATAAGTTTCTGAACCCCTTCATTCTCTCCTCACCTTCAGGGATACTGATAACTCAAACATTTGATCACTATGTGGTGTCCATATATCATGAACACTTTGTTCATCCTTTACTCCTTTTATTTTTCTTAAGTTGATTATTACAAAAGACGTGTCTCCAAGTTGAGATTCTTCTGGTTGTTCTATCATTGAAGCTTTCAAGTGCATTTTGTATTTCTTAAAAGGAATTCACCAGTTCCGGAATTGCTATTTGATTCTTATTTACGATTATCTGTTTGGTAAATTTCTCATTAATATCCTGAATAGTTTTTCTCATCTTTTGTATTTTCAGAATTCTCTTGTATCTGTGAGCATTTTTAGTTCAATTTTACATTCTTTTTCCAGAAGTTTGTAAATTTATTTTTGATTGTGATCTATTGCTGAGGGATTATCACATTCTATTTCATACTTCCTGTGTCCTAACATTGATATCTGCACATCTGGTGTAACAGTTGCTTCTTCTGGTTTTCTGAATTTGCTTAGGGGAGAACTTTCTCTGAAGATGTACCAATTGTGCTAGTTGAGTAGGTTCCTTTGACTTTGATTACGGGTGTGTGTAGTAGTGTCATCACTATATGGTTTCTCCAGCTGTAAATGGCATCAGTGGTATCTGTGCTTTCCCTGGTGGCCTAGGTTATGGTTATCAGTAGATTCTATAGTAACGTTTTGTTGAAGACTGAGATGCCAGCTGGGCTAGTCTTCAGATCCCAGTGATGGCAGTGATGAGCTGACCATGCCTGATCATGGGCTCCAGAGCAGTGTACATTGGTACAAGGGTTAATGGGACCAGGCAGGCCAATTCAGGGGCACCCAGGTGGCCTACTCAAATACTGGTAGTGAAATTAGTGGACTGGGCAGATGAGAAAGTTCTTGAGTCACTGGGTAACCTGCGTGATGTGGGTGATGGTAGTAGTGGTGGGATGATCTTCTGGGGCCCAAGTGTAGCACACTGGTGCTGACACTGGCTACTATGCACTGTCACCAGGCAGAGTCCCAGACATACAACTCTCAGGTTCTTCCACTCTCTGTGACAGGAGCACTGTAGCACTGCATAAGGGTTAGGGGGAAGCACCCAGCCCTTCACACACAAACTGAAGACCCGACTGCCAGTGTGGGTGCAGTCACCACTCACAGCCCTGGAAAGCTAACCCTCCAGTTCGCCTGCCCCAGCCTCCAGAAGGAGCAACAGTGGCTGGGCCTACAGAAGCATCTGGAGTGAGACAAGGGGTTCCTCTCTACATGTGAGAGCCTGAACACAGTGATAACTCTTACAGAGGGGAAGAGATCATACTCTCTGTGTGCTAGGCTGAGCACACAGTTTATTTCAGCTGCGGGCAGGGTCACTGCTCACAGCCCAAGACAGGAGTGTCCCAGGTTTTACAAACGACGCACTCTGGTTTTCTTTGTACAAAAGGCTGTCTTTGGCGTGCTGCACTGTCCTTTCTCCAGGGATTAGTACTTCCTGTGGGTTAGAGGACTGAGGGCCCTTCAGCATTTTTGGGCTGGGTCCAGCCAGTGCTGTGCTGCTCCAAGTGGACTCTGGGAGACATCAGTGGTGGCTTACAGGATGTGGAAATATGGGAGCTGTAGTCCCGAAGACAGGATGCAGTCCCATGACAGCTGTGCGCTCACGATGGTGCTCAGCAGCAGTCACTCAAGTCTCAGGTATGTGAGTGAGCCAGCGTGAGTACCCTGTCCAGTCTAATGCCTTGGTGAGGTCTTTAAATTGCCACCCATGCTAGTGTCAGAATTTGCGAAGGTAGAGAAACCCTCTCTGGTTCCAACCACAGTACTGTGCAGTGGCAATGTTAACTGCTGAGGTTCTCTCACTCACTCTTTCACCACAATATCAAGCCCCTATGGGCTCCCAGCCAATCTCAGCCAAGTATCCAATCACTTCCTTCTGCGCTGCAGATGTTTCGTGCGACTTCTCTGTTGGATTCCGGTGTTCTCTCCTATATATTCTATTCAAGGTATGATTGTCTATTTGTAATTTTAGCTCTTCTTTCTGGACAGGATGTGTTTCTGATGTCTTAGCCATTTAAACTGGGATCTCTAAACCCACATTCCTAACCACTATGATAAAGCCACCTACAACTACTCTAAAGAAAAATCTTTCCCTTTCTATTAACTCTTTTATAACAGTATGACTAAAACTATAAATTACTTTAAAAATAGATGTCCTGTATTGGGATAATAAAGACACCCTTGCTGTCACTAATAAATTACTAAAAACAACTAAAATGGATACAGTCTCAAATTCTTGCTGTCTAAAAAATAGTCACCTAGTCCTTGCAAGTTATTTGAATATGTACTAAATTCTAAATCAGCTACAATGTTATTAGAAATACTCTCTTTTTAAAGCTGCAAAATCCCCTTTTCCTTTGTAAATATTACCTACGTATAATTGACTTACATAAAATATATTGCTGAGTAAATACTGACATCATATTCAATTATTTAAAATTCTTTAATCTTTTGGTAAGACACATTGATGTTGTTGAATAAAACCAAAGATACACTTCGGGAGCCCGAAGAAGTCAGATTGCCTCAGGTCAGGAGTTCGAGACCAGCCTGGCCAACATGGTGAAACCCTGTCTCTACTACTACTACAAAAATTAGCCGGGCATAGTGGTGGGCGCCTGCAATCCCAGCTACTTGGGAGGCTGAGGCAGGAGAATCTCTTGAACCCAGGAGGCAGAGGTTGCAGTGAGCCGAGATTGCACCACTGCACTCCAGCCTGGGAGACAGAGAGAAAAAAATATATATATATATTCACACACACACACACACATATACATATATACACATACATACATATATACATACACATAGATGTATATATATGTATATGACCTGAAGTTCTAAATTGTTATTGGGCTGAACAAATGCTTATTTTAAAATAATTACCACAATTTTTAAAACCTTTGGTGAAAATATATATTTTATTTTTTCCTTACCTAGTCACAACCCTTATAGCATGCCAACTTAAAATTATTAAACTTAAAAACTTTGAAAACGTAAAGCTATCAAGTTACCCACTTTTATATCCAACCGATAATTTTCTTCATTTAAGTGGCAACTTTTCTAGAGATCTCTGCTAATCAGAGACTTTTCCGTGGTACAATGTATTTTTATGAATTTTAACATTCCCAAGTCCTTAAAATGCCTAGAAATAGTTTGACAAGATACAAAATGCTTCTTAATAAAATTTAAGAGCTGAATGAACCAGTAGTGTTACAAATTCTGACTTAACCTAATATGAAAATATCTCCCTTGAGAGTATTTTCAAATTTAGAAAAAAAAAGACACAGAAATTACTTTAGATGAGAAGAAGAGAATGAAAAGAAATTAAAATTAATACTTCAAAGAAAGTCCATGATACAGGTGACACTTTATCTAAAACTATAGATAAAACATTTGAAATTACAAATTAAAGGAAGGAAATGATATATATGTTTCCATTGAATTTTTCTGAGTCAATATAGACATTATTATAAGGCCACAATTTAAATGAAATAGCCCATCTTATAAACACTTATGAATAATTCTAATAACCTGAAAAGTTTAAATTACTGATAAGGACAATCTCCACTCTGTACTGCACACAAATATGTCTTCATTTTTGCCCAAAAGTATCAAAAGTCAGCATTAATTCTCTTTTGAAATTTGGGAGGATCAAGTGACATTAAATTTGTAGATTCTAATACAAATATTAGGGAAAGAGCTCCTTAGAAATAAAAAAAGTAATGTATGTATTTGATAACTTTACAGGATATATACACATGAGTATGTGTACCTGAAACCTAAATTGTACGTAGTACCTAAGACCTTAAATTGATTTACTTTACAAACACACATGCGCATTTATTTTTAAGTAAATCAATTTAGGGTCTCAGGTACCAAGATGGTGAGAGGTTGAAAAATTGGGTTTCTACTGGACAAGAGAACTAAGAAACTAGAGAAAATAAAGTTAATCTTAAAGAAGAAGGCAAATTAGGAGTGTGTTGGGAACAGGCCCTCAAAACTGGCCATAAACTGGCCCCAAAACTGGCCATAAATAAAATCTGTGCAGCACTGTGACATGTTGGTGATGGCCATGATGCCCATGCTTGAGGGCAAGGAACGCCGGCCCCCCCCAGGGCAGAAAACCACTTAAAGGCGTTCCTAAACCACAAATAATGGCATGAGTGATCTGTGCCTTAAGGACATGTTTCTGCTGCAGGTAACTAGCCAGAACCCATCCCTTTGTTTCGGCCCATCCCTTTGTTTCCCGTGAGGAATATTTTTAGTTAATCTATAATCTATAGAAACAATGTTTATCACTGGCTTGCTGTCAATAAATATGTGGGTAAATTTCTGTCCGAGGCTCTCAGTTCTGAAGGCTGTGAGTCCCCTGATTTCCCACTCCACATGTTATATTTGTGTGTGTGTCTTTAAATCCTCTAGCACTGCTGGGTTAGGGTCTCCACGACTGACCTGGTCTCAGCAACTGACACCCAACGTGGAGGCTCGAATCCAGGTCGAAAGGTCACCAGAGCGACGGGTGGAGAACGTATAACTAAGCTGGAGGACCACAGAGAACTCTGAAGCAATCCCTGTGGTGAGTAAGAAGGCTAGCTCGGAAGCATCAGGGTAACAATAGGACAAGCGTGGGCTCTGGTTAGTCCCACCTTGGAACCTTTTCACACCGATGATGAGGAGATAGGAGAGTATAACGAAGTAACAGAGCAGGTTTGTTTGCCAGCTAAATTATTTTGAAGAAAAAGAGTGGCCTGACTCTCCAGATCTTTCTTCTACGGAGGACACTGGGTAAAAAGTAGTTGCCCCAGTGACCGTTCGAGCAGCACCTCAAGCAAACACTCTCAGCTCTATTAAGGCAGGAATCCAGCAAGCGAGAAGAGAGGGTGATTTAGAGGCTTGGCAGTTCCCTGCTAGAATACAGCCCCCAGATCAACAGGGAAATATCATAGCTATCTTTGAGACTTTTCCTTTTAAATTACTCAAATAATTTAAACAAGCTATTAATCAATATGGACCACATTCTCCTTTTGTAATGGGACTGTTAAAGAATGTTGCTGTCTCCAGTCAGATGTTGCCAGCAGGGACGGTAGGATTACTTCTAGGTATGTCTAGTTTAAATTTTAAAGGAGTGCAAGTACAAACAGGAGTCACTGATTCAGATTACAATGGGGAAATTCAAACTGTCATATCTACTTCTGCTCCCTGGAAAGCAGAGCCAGGAAAGCGCATAGCACTCCTGATTGTGCCGTATGTGGAAATGGGAAAAAGTGAAACTAAACAAACAGGAGGATTTGGAAATACAAATAAACAAGGCAAAGCAGCTTATTGGGTAAATCAAATTACTGATAAGTGTCCTACCTGTGAAATAACTATTCAGAGAAAGAAATCTAAAGGTTTGGTAGATAGAGGAGTGGACATTTCAATCATTTCTCTACAGCACTGGCTGTCCGTGTAGCCAATTCAACCCACTCAATTTAACATAGTTGGAGTTAGTAAAGCCCCTGAAGTACATCAAAGCAGTTATATTTTGCATTGTGAAGGACCCAATGGACAACCTGGGACTATTCAACCAATTATAACTACTGTACCTATAAATTTATGAGAAAGAGATTTATTACAACAATGGGGAACACAAGTTCTAATTCCAGAGCAATTGTACAACCCTCAAAGTTGTACAAATATGTGGCATGAAACGGGGTATGTCCCTGGTATGGGACTAGGACAAAATTTGCAGCGTTTGAAGGAACCACTTCAAGCAGAAAGACAAAGTTCCTGCCAAGGTTTAGGATATCATTTTTGATGGCAGCCATTGTTAAGCCTCCAGAACCTATACCTTTAAAATGGTTAACAGATAAGCCAGTTTGGATAGAACAATGGCTGCTAAGTAAAGAGAAACTGGAGGCTTTAGAGGACTTAGTTACTGAACAATTAGAAAAAGGACACATAGCTCCAACATATTCCCCTTGGAATTCTCCAGTTTTCGTAATTAAGAAAAAATCAGGTAAATGGAGAATGTTAACTGACTTAAGAGCCATTAATTCAGTTATACAACCTATGGGAGCATTACAACCAGGATTGCCTTCTCCTGCTATGATTCCAAAAAATTGGCCTTTAATAGTCATAGATTTAAAAGACTGTTTCTTTACTATCCCCTTAGCTGAGCAAGACTGAACAGTTTGCACTTACAATTCCTGCAGTAAACAACCTGCAGCCTGCTACACGTTTTCACTGGAAAGTGTTGCCACAGGCATGTTAAACAGTCCAACAATTTGCCAGATTTATGTAAAGCAAGCAATTGAACTTACTCGTAAAAAATTTTCAGTGTTACATTATTCATTATATGGATGATATACTTTGTGCCGCCCCCACTCGAGAAATATTACTCCAATGTTATGATCACTTGCAAAATTAAATTTCTTGCACTAGTTTAATTATAGCTCCTGATAAAATTCAGACTACTACTCCTTACTCCTACTTAGGGACCTTAGTAAACGACACTACAATTGTGCCACAGAAAGTAACCATACATAGGGATCAATTTAAAACACTGAATGACTTTCAAAAATTACAAGGGGACATTAATTGGATACAACCTGCTCTAGGCATTCCTACCTATGCCATGAGTAATCTATTTTCTATCCTTAGAGGAGATCCTAGTCTCACTAGCCCTTGGGAATTAACAAAGGAGGCTGAGACAGAGTTACTGGTGATTGAAAAGCAGTCCACAAAGCTCAAATAAATAGAATAGGTCCCAAAAGACCAGATCTGCTAATTTTTCCAACTCAACATTCACCTACTGTTGTTATTTTGTTATTGTCCAAGAACAGGACTTGGTAGAATGGCTTTTTCTTCCACATGCTAATTCACAGACTCTAACTCCTTACTCGGATCAAACTGCTACTATGATAGGAAATGGTAGAAGTCAGATTGTTAAATTACATGGATATGATCCTGGAAAAATTACTGTCCCTCTCACGAAGGCACAAATACAGCAAGCTTTTATAAAGAGTCTTACTTGGCAAACCCATTTAGCTGACTTTGTGGGTATTCTCGATAATCATTTTCCTAAAACAAAACTATTTCAATTTTTGAAATTAACTCATTGGATTCTCCCTAAAATAACTAAATTTAAACCAACTGAAAGTTCTGAGAATGTTTTTACAGATGGCTCTAGTAATGGTAAAGCTTCTTATTCTGGACCGAAAGGTAAAGTTTTTCAGACGCCCTATACTTCAGCTCAAAAATTGGAGCTTGTAGCTGTAACTGAGGTATTGACTACTTTTAATATGTCTATTAACGTGATTTCTGATTCTTCATATGTGGTTCATTCTACACAATTAATTGAAATTGCTCAGTTACAATTTCATACAGATGAACAACTGATTGACTTTATTTACCCAAATGCAAACAGTAATTAGGAGTAGAATGCACCCTTTTTACATTACTCAGAGTTCATATACCTCTTCCAGGACCTTTAACTGAAGGGAATCAAATGGCTGATCACCTAGTTGCTACTGCAATATCTAACACTAGACACTTTCACAATTTAACCCATGTTAACGCCTCTGGTCTCAAATGCAGATACAGCATTACCTGGAAAGAAGCTAAAGCTATTATCCAGCGATGCCCAACTTGCCGCATAGTGCATTCCTCATCTTTTACAGGAGGCATTAATCCTTGAGGATTGGAACCTAATACTCTTTGGTAAATGGATGTCACACATGTTCCCTCCTTTGGGAGACTAGCTTATGTACATGTTTGTGTGGACACCTTTTCTCACTTTGTCTGGGCTACATGCTAATCAGCAGAGTCTTCCGCCTGTGTTAAACATCACCTTTTGCAGTGTTTTACAGTGACAGGCATTCCAGCTTCTATTAAAACAGATAATGCCCCAGGCTACGCTAGCCAAGCTCTAGCTACATTTTTCTCTATATGGAATATTAAACAAATTACTGGCATCCCATATAATTCTCAAGGACAAACCATTGTAGAACGAATGAATCTCTCCCTAAAACAACAACTGCAAAAGCACAAAGGGGGAAACAGGGACTATGGGGCACCCCATATGCAATTGAATCTAGCATTATTGACTTTAAATTTTTTGAGCCTGCCTAAAGGCCAGGTGCTATCAGCAGCTGAACAGCATCTACAGAAACCAGCTGCAAAGACAGAAGCAGAACAACTGGTTTGGTGGAGAGATCCGATAACAAAAAGTTGGGAAATAGATAATATAATAACTTGCGGTAGAGATTATGCTTGCGTTTCTCCAGGTCAAAACCAGCAGTCGATTTGGATACCATCAAGACACCTGAAACCTTATCATGATCTGGATGCTGAAGAAGAGATTCCAGGAGGATCCCGAGGACCCCCCAGTTGCAGCCATGTTGAGACTGATGCTGAGGAGGACCCCAACTGTCATAGATGATGGAAGAAAACTTGAGGAAAGCAGGACAACCAGTCACAATGAGTAATTTAATGATGGCTATGACAGTGGTGATCTCCACTGGCGTGAGTATTCCTTCAACAAGGGCTGACACAAAGAACAATTATACTTATTGGGTATATTTATCAATCTTGGCTAGCAATAATGCCTAGATGTAATCACTCTATGACACATTTACACATGCTTTCTGGTATCAGTATTTACAATAAATCTGCTCCTATAAATGAAGTGTACTGCCCTCAAAAACCTATTTGTAAACAGAATTAAACCTCGCCAGAAATAATGAACGTACTTGTTCGGGAAGATTGCATTACAGAACAGGCAGAGGTGCTGCACAGCAATTCCTATGTAATCACTGATTGGTCCCCTAAGGGGGTGTTTAGTTTGAATTAAACCTCTCAGTCTGCGTGCCACAGCCACACTATGTTCAGCTGGTCCAAACAAAATGATCAGATGGTAGAAATAGTAAGAAATATGGCAAGAGTTCCTATTATCTGGAAACATGGCAGTATAGTGGCACCTCAACCTCAAATGATATGGCCCGCTGTAGGAGCTTAACATAAGGATTTGTGGAAACTATTAATGGAAAGAATAAAAAAGCATCTAGAAGGACACTCTACAAACTTGTCTTTGGATATTGCAAAATTAAAAGAACAAATATTTAAAGCATTCCAGGCACATATGACCTTAATGTTGGGAACTAGAGTGCTTGAAAGAGCAGCAGACAGATTATAATCTAGTAACCCATTAAAAAGGATAAAAAACACTTGGAAGTTCTGTGATTTCAATGATGATTGCGCTTTTAATCTGTGTTGTTTGTCTTTGTATAGTCTGCAGATGCGGATCCTGACTCCGGCGAGAAGTAGCTCACTGTGACAAAGATGCCTTTGCTTTTATCGCTTTGCAAAACAAAAAAGGTGGACATGTTGGGAACAGGCCCCCAAATCTGGCCATAATCTGGCCCCAAAACTGACCATAAACAAAATCTCTGCAGCACTGTGACATGTTCGTGATGGCCATGATGCCCATGCTGAGGGTTATGGGTTTACCAGAATGAGGGCAAGGAACACCCGGCCCACCCAGGGCAGAAAACCACTTAACAGCATTCCTAAACCACAAATAATGGCATGAGTGATCTATACCTTAAGGCCATGCTTCTGCTGCAGGTAACTAGCCAGAGCCCATCCCTTTGTTTCCCGTGAGGAATACTTTTAGTTAATCTATAATCTACAGAAACAATGTTTATCACTGGCTGGCTGTCAATAAATACGTGGGTAAATCTCTGTTCGGGGCTGTCAGTTCTGAAGGCTGTGAGTCCCCGATTTCCTATTCTATATGCTATATTTGTGTATGTGTCTTTAATTCCTCTAGCGCTGCTGGGTTAGGGTCTCCACGATCGAGCTGGTCTCAGCAGGAGTGAGAGGTCATCAGTGAGAAAATAGGTTTGCGGGCAAGGAAGTATATAACCAATGAAAGAGAATTAACAGAAATGGAAGGGGGAAAAAGAAAGGTCACTAGACTAAAAACGACTAAAGAGAATGGAATATAACTACGAAAAAGCAAAGTAAATTTGTCCAGAAGAATAAAACAAAGAATAGGCTCCTTTGAGGAAAGAACACAAGGCAAGAAAGCAAATTGCTAGTCATGAAGGACTACACAAAGTGGTTATGTTTTACTCTATCCAATAAAACATGATTAATAAGAAACCAATCTATTATGTTATTTCAACAGCATTCTAAATTAAAGACATTAAACTGCTAAGTAAAAACTTTCCAATAAATGTCATTCTGAATTACAAAGAGCAGTTCTTCTTCTTTGCACTAATATTGTTGCCTGCATTTCCCCTGTATCAGATTACAATATCCCCAATCTGTTCTATATTTTTAATTTACTATTTATTCATTTTATTTTATTAGAGACAGGTTCTCACTCTGCTGCCCAAGTTGGAGTGCAGTGGTGTGATCATGGCTCACTGCAGCCTCGACATCTGGGCTCAAGTCCTCCTCCCACCTCTGCCCTCCTGGGTAGCTGGGAAGACAGACACGTGCCACCACACCTGGCTAATTTTTTTCTATTTTTTGTAGAGACAGGGTCTCACTATGTTGCCTAGGCTTGTCTCAAACTCCTGGGCTCAGGTGATCCTTGGCCTCCCAAAGTGCTGGGATTACAGGCATGAGCCATGGCATCTGGCTGTTTCGCTTTTGACTGATTACCATTTAGATCAGAGATGGCATGGCCACCGTAATTCACCTATAGGAGCCATTACAACCAATCACAAATCTTTTTCCTACTAAAGTCCCGAAACACTTCCACAATTCTTCTCAAAAATTTCAAGCAACCAAGGGGAGTTGCATATAAAGATAAAACCTATTAGCCACACCTTATTTATATCCTTAATAATAATTTCATTATTCAACTCTTTTTTAAATCATTATTTTTCCCAAATAGCTTTACGAAACTTTTCCAATCTTATGCTCTTCTTCATTATTCAAATCTTATACAAAACAGTACTCTTGTATAAGTAAACATTTTAAACAAACAACCCTACTACCTTTTCCTGAAAACTGGTGCTGTCCACACAATACTAAATTCTTCCTGGTTAATACCTTCTACACTAATTTTACCCAGTTTTCTCGCCTATCATCTCTACCTGTTTAACACTATTTAGAGTTTAACTGTATGTAATTTTCTAACTCCTTATCTGTTGCTATTACACCTCAGTAAACTTCTCTCTCTGCCACACCCAACATTCTCTTTCACATTAACCTAATTCCTACTTTCCTGTCTTCTAAAATACACGTTCATTTCCTTCTCCATTCCAATATTCAACACTTTTCATTCTCAGTGTTAAATTTCTTGAGAATAAAGTTTTCTATGTGCTTATAATATAGATGTATTATAAATCTATACTAAATAAATGAAAAATCTTATTATTTGAGCTGCAATTTGACATAATAAATACAACCAGTTACTAAATATCCATGAATGCACCTGAAATTCCCATTATTTACAAATTCTTCCACAGTAAAACTAGCTTTACCTTCAAGCATTAAAGATATTGGAAAAAATATTTTTTAAGATTGGTAATGTTTCGATTGGTAAGATCATAAACATTTTCTACAAGTCTTTCATTGCAAATGTGTAGTATTTCAGATATTTCACATGTTTTTAAAAAAAATATCTATTTTGGTTAATCTGGCAATTTAAGTCCCTAAATAATACCATTACCATGGTAATGTGTATTCTGAGTTCCAAACAATTAAAATACAAGTGAACTTGCCTTTGTGTGGTAAAATATTCATAACATCAAATGTACTATTGTAGCCATTCTTAAGGTTAAAATTCAGTGACATTAAGTACATTCACATTATTAAGCAAACATCACCACTATCCATAACCAGAAATTTTCTATCATAGCAAGCTGAAACTCTACACCTATTAATCAAAAGCTCCAGATACCCCCTCTTCTAGCCCCTGGTAATCTACTTTCTGTCACTATGAATTTGACTATTCTAGGTACCTCATATACATGGAATCGTATAATATTTGTCCTTTTAGGTCTGGTTTATTCCACTTAGCCTAATGTTTTCTAAAATTATCCAGGTCGTAGGAAGTTCAAAATTTAATTCCTTCTTAAAACTAAATAATATTCCACTTTATGTATGTACCACATCTTTTTATCCATTCATCCACTGATAGACGTGTTGGTTGTTTCCACCTTTTGGTGAATAACGCTGCTATAAACACTGGTGTATCAATATCTGTTTGATACTCTGCTTTCAATTCTTTTGGGTATATACCTAGAAGTACAATAGCTGGATCATGTGGTAATTCTGTTTAATTTCTGAAGAACCACTATACCATTTTCCACAGCAGGTGAACAATTTTAAATTCCTAGCAGTCATGCAGAAGTGTTCTAATTTGTCCATATCCTTGCCAACACTGTTTTCTAATAGCCCTTCTAATGGGTATGAAACGGTAACTCATTGTGGTTTTGATTTGCATTTGTCTAAGGACTGGTAATATAGAGCATCTTTTCACATTCTAATTGGCCACTCGTATATTTTCTTTGGAGAATGTTTATTCAACATTCTTGCCCATTTTTAATTGGGTTGTTTGGGGGTGTTTTTGTTGAGTTTTGGGAGTTCTTTATGTATTCGGGATATTAACCCCTTATCAGACAAATGATTTAGAAATATTTTCCCATTCTGTGGGTTTCCTTTTCACTCTCTTGATAGCGTCCCTTGATGCACAAACTTTTAAATTTTAATGATGTCTAATTTTTTATTTTTCTTTTGTTACCTGTGTTTTTGGTATAATATCCAGAAAATCACTGCCAAATTAAATGTCTTGAAGTTTCTTCACTATGTTTTATTTTAAGAGTTTTAGAGATTGAGCTCTTACATTCAGGTCTTTTATCAATACAGGTGAATTTTTAACCATTATCAGAACAGGAAGTTCAACTTTGCAACTAAGTTAAAATCATCAGTCCCACGGTTGGTTTTCTCCAAATTATGAAAAGCATTTGTTCTTAAGAATAAAGAACCAATATTTAACTCCTACCAGCATGTTAAAAAATAGAAAGTAATGCATATTTAAAATAGGAAAATAAGATGCTATTACTTCTTACAAAGTATGTTCTCTGACCATAAACTAGAAATCAACAAAAGGAAGGTACCTGTGAAATCCCCCAAATAATCAGAAATTTAAAAACACTTATCTAAGCAATTAATGGGTCAAGGCAGATGTCTTAAGGGGATTTAAAAATATTTTTAACTAAATGAAAATGTAAATACAACATATCAAAATTTGTAAGATACACCTAATGCAGTGCTAAGAGGAAAACTTATAGCATTAATTGCACATATTAGAAAAGAAGAAAGGTCTTAAATCAATAATCAAACCTTCTCTCTTAAGAAACTAAAAAGATAAGAAGTCAACCTAAAGTAAGCAGAAGGAAAGATATAATTGAGACAGAAATCAATGATATTGAAAACAGAGTAAAATCAATAAAAGTAGAAACTTTAAAATTGATAATCTTCCAGCCAATCCAAGCACAAAGTACAAGAAGAGCTATCCCAATGGACCCCACAGATGCTAAAAGGCTAATAAAGGAATACCATAAGTAAACCTCTGATAATAGCTTTGACGAATTAGAAGAAATTGATGATTTCCTTGAAACTTACAAACTACCAAAATTCACTGAAGTAGACAGAGACAACTGGAATAGTCCTATATTTTTCAGGAAAGAGTTGAGCAGCCCTTCTGCTATTTTTTGGGGAGCCTGACTGCAGAGCTGGCCTTCAGCTGGCATGCAAAAACTTGGCCTTTAGGGTGTTCCCCATGTAACAAGGTTATTTCACCTGTTTTGGGCACAAAACCCTGATATACCAGCTTATCTAGGTCTTTTGTAGAAACACTGTGATTTATTATAAACACCTGTTCTCTTTCTTGGAGTCAAGAATTTTACTAGTTATGGCTAGTCATGCAGGTACCATGTGCCTACATGACTAGCCCTTAATAAAAAACTCTTAAGTCTTAAGGGGGCTTTCTAGATAGAAACACTGCACATGCATTACTGCAATTCATTGCTGGAAGAAGTGTGTTCTTTGTGCCTACCACTCTCAATAGGGAGAACTTTGGAAGCTTAAATCTAGATGCCTCCAGACTCTACTGGATTCTTTTTCCATTTTCTTTTTTCTTTTCTTTTCTTTTTTTTTTTTTTTTGTAGACATAGAAAGCCAATTCTAACTTTCATACAAAAAAGGTAAGGAAACAAGAACTAGAGCCAAAAACATGTTGAAAAAGAAGAACAAAAAGAACTCACTCTAAGACATTTTCTGACTTATTACAAAGCTACAGTCATCAAGACAGTGTGGTAATAGAGAAAAGTTAGACTCAAAAATCAATGGAACAGAATAAAAGGTGCAGAAATAAACCGAAAGAAATATAGTCAATTGACTGTTCACAGGGATGCAAAGTAATTCAATGGAGAAATGACAGATTTACTTGTCAACAAACGGTGCTAGAATAACAGGACACCCATATGCAGAAAAAAATGAATATTGACCCATATTTTACAACTTATACAAATTTAATTCAAAATGAATCACAGACTTAAATATAAAACAGGAAAAAAAACTATATAAAAAAACTATGAATCACTTAAGAGAAAAACTGAAGAAAATCTTTGCAACCTTTATTTAAATGCATAGAGTTCCTAGATATAATAGCAAAGTCATGATATATAAAAGAAAAAAAATGACCAATTGAATTTCATAAAAATTAAGAGCTTTTGCTCTGCAAAAGATGCTGTTTGAAGAATGAAAAACAACATACTTCCGGCCAAGCGTGGTGGCTCACGCCTGTAATCCCAGCACTTTGGGAGGCTGAGGTGGGCAGATCACGTGGTCAGGAGATAGAGACCATCCTGGCTAACATGGTGAAACTCCATCTCTACTAAAAATACAAAAAAATTAGCAGGGCGTGGTGGCGGGCGCCTGTAGTCCTAGCTACTTGAGAGGCTGAGGCACAACGGTGTGAACCCGGGAGGCGCAGCTTGCAGTGAGCCCAGATTGTGACACTGTACTCCAGCCTGGGCGACAGAGCGAGACTCTTGTCTCAAAAAAAAAAAAAAAAAAAAAGCTACATACTTGCATGGGAGAAAATATTTCAAATTACATATGAGACAAAGGACTTCTAAAGGACTGGTATCCAGAACATATTAAAAACCCTCAAAATAAAAAAATAAGAATTATCCAGTAAATAAAAAAAGGAAAATGTTGAACAGATACTTCACCAAGGAAGGTTTATAGATAGCAAATAAGCCATCCACCTCATTAGTCACTAGGAAATGCAAAAGAAAATCATAGTATGACACATCTTCACACCTATTAGAAGGGCTAAATCAAAAAAAGAGAAAAAACTGGCAATGCCAAGTGCCAATGAGGATGTGGAAGAATTAGAACTCTCATACACTGGCCAGGCACGGCTCTCACCTGTAATCCCAGCACTTTGGGAGGCCGAGGTGGATGGATCACGAGGTCAGGAGATCGAGACCATGCTGGCCAACATGGTGAAACCCAGTCTCTACTAAAACACAAAAAGTTAGCTGGACATGGTGGAGCGCGCCTGTAGTCCCAGCTACTCGGGAGGCTGAGGCAGGTGAATCACTTGAACCTGAGAGACTGTGGTTGCAGCGAGCAGAGATCACGCCACTGCACTCCAGCCTGGTGACACAGCAAGACTCCGTCTCAAAAAAGGAAAAAAACAAAAAAACTCTTATACATTACTGATGGCAATGAAAATACAAAAGCCACTCTGGAAAATAATTTGGCAGTTTCTAACAAAATTAAATATACACGTACCATGCAATCTGGGAATTCTACTCCTAGGAATTTACCACTTAGAGACTATGCAATATCCTTTCTACACTTTTTTAGCAACAAAAAAAGGAGTTGAAGAATAGTAGTTATTCTTTCCCAGATACAAAAATATTTCATTTAAATAGTTTGCTGATTAATAGTCATATGTTAATCTTCCCTCATTTTCTGATTTACTATTTCATCCTTTAGAGATTTACCTAGTATTATTCTTTAATTTTGCTTATAGTTTCTTTGTATTGCATTTTACTGTCTATCATGTAGATAAAACTGTAAGCAAACATTACATGCTCTAACTTAAGAAAGAAACAGTATATCTAGTCAAATGACATTTACCTCTGTTCTGTACTAAAGAGGCAAAATTACTAGTCTTTTTATTTTAGTAAAAATACTAAAGGAACTCAAAAAACAGACACAAAAAAAGGTAAAGGAAGACAGCAGACAAAAAATGTTAATAGCATTTTGGAAGGTAGAAAGCACACTCGATGATGTAGAAACCTAAGTCCAGGGGGATTAACTCAGCAACAATCAAGAAGCTGTATGCCACAGAACTCTGACAAAGTTCGGGACCTGAAGGCAGGGATCCACAGTGGCACTGACAACCAGAACACATTGTAAATTGTTAAAGGAAACAGAACTCCAAATTCCTTTTCCAACCTCACTTAAGCCATGCCACTATTCCTTCACCACTCCTGCAAAACACTGAAGCTTTCATCTTTGGGGAGATTACACCAGAGAAACGCTGTGTTTGTGAACAACACGTCTGTGGGTGGTGGGGGCCACCACTGAAAAGAAGAAAAGTCTACATACCAAATCATGAGAAAACATCTTCAAGCCTTATACCAGACCCATTCTGCTCAGCTACAAAAGTATTCACAACCAGGCTTATAAACCCTAGACAAAAGACTAAAAGGTTCCTGTTTGGAGAAATGTTCAGTCTAAGAGAAACAAAATCTACAGTTAATTATATCACCGAGGAATCCTGCACAAAAAAAACAGCCAGATCTTTGCCTGGTCATCCTACAATAAAGGTCCACCTCAAATACATTTTGATGACTCAGTCTTTTTTTTTTTTTTGCATTTTCTTTCTTTTTTATTTATTTATTTATTATTATTATACTTTAAGTTGTAGGGTACATGTGCATAACGTGCAGGTTTGTTACATATGTATACTTGTGCCATGTTGGGGTGCTGCACCCATCAACTCGTCATTTACATCAGGTATAACTCCATGAACAGGCATCAAAAATCACCAAAGAATAAGGAAATGCCTCTGCCATGAAAGATGGCGAGCAAAACAAAAAGGATAAAAGAGGAAATCAAAAGAAGCAGAAAAATAAAGGGAGTAAAAGAAAACTTCATGCAATCATGACAAATACTCTAAGAGAGATAGAATCTTATATCTATGAAAAGACCCAGAGGCTTTTCTTTCAAAGAAAAAAAATGTAAAAGAAACATTAAGCCAACAATTAAAAAAAGCTCTTAGAAATTAAAATTTTGACTAGAAGAACAAAAAACTTAAAATTTTCCAGATAAAGTTGAGAATAATCTCCTAGAAAGTAGAACAAAAAGGTAACAAATGGAAAATAGGATAGAAAAGATAAGAAAGTTGAAGGACCAGTTCAAGAAAACCAATAGCTGAATAACGGCAGTTCAGGAAAGCTGAAAAACGGAAAAACAGAGGAAACAAGAGAAAAAAATTATCAAAGAAAGAATTCAAAAAAATTTCCAAGAACTGAAAGATAACTATATCCAGCAAATTGAATGAAAAAAGACCCATCTCACAGCACAGTATCACAAAATTTCGGAACGTAACAGAAAAAAAAGATCCTAAAAGCATCAAGTAAGGGGAAAAAAGGGTTTATAGAAAGGCTCATGGATCAGAAGGTCATAAGACCACTTTTTTTTTTTTTTTTCTTTTGAGACAGAGTCTTGCTCAGTCACCCAGGCTGGAATACAGTAGCAGTATCATAGTTCACTGCAGCTTTGAACTCTTGGGCTCAAGCAAGTAGCTGGGACTACAGATGAGCACTACTACACCAGCTATTTTTATTTTTTTATTTTTAGTGGAGACAGGGTTCTCGCTATGTTGCTCAGAACGGTCTCAAACTCCTGGGCCCAAGCAATCCTCCTTCCTCAGCCTCTCAAAGTGCTGGGATTATGGTGTTAGTCACCGTTCCCAGCCAGGACTTCTCAACAGCAACAATACAAGCTAGAAAAGAGTAGAACAAAGACTTCAAATTTTTAAGGGAAAATCACTTGCAATATAAAACCCATTGTCAAATAATATGAAGTTTATATACAAATGATCAGAGATGTATGTGTTCCCAATCATTATTCTTGGCTTTAGAATTTATGTTATGTATATTCTTTCAACAATAGGTAACATCTAAATTATGTTTCTCTAAAACTAATTAGTCTCTTCTTCAAGCTTATTCTAAATGACTAAGAAGAGAAGCTATAACAAAAAACAAACAAACAAACAAAAAAACACACAGTGTTCAATGCCAGCAGAAAGCCAAAGCAAGACTGAAAATTTGCTGTAATTCCCAGGCACAGGTGAGTATTAAGAAATTTACAGCTGTCAATTTCCATCTGAACAGCAATCTAGTCATAGAATTCTTAAGTCCTAATAAAGAGTAAACTAAAAATTGGAAAATTTAAATGAAAAGATAGGTATAACAGAAAAAAAAGAAAGTATTTTCAAGTAGAAAAGGACATGCTGCAATAAAACATCTCTCTGATATTTATAGAACAGAATAATTTCTCAAAAAAATTCAAAGTACCTTCACATACTGGTAAAACAAGGCCAGTGCTAGTTTTCATTTTACCATAAACAAAAACCAGAGTAATAGAGTGAATTACTCCTTGCATGATGATAAATGTCAAGTGTTTCTTCCACTGACTGGCTAGATAGTCTCCAAAGGTTTAGATATGAACTGTTCATAGTACAAAAGAACAGGGTCCCAAGATAATAAAGGTCATCTATAAGAAAAAAAACCAAACCATTATCTCAAACATTCAATTTCAATAAATTATGTTTAAATAAAGAAAAAGTCTTATAAATGGGGTAAGGGAAGGGAAATAAGAAAATAACCAGCTGACCAGAAGAAGAAGATATGGTCAACCTTAGCTCTATGTCAAATTAAAACAAGAATGGATGAGAAAATACTGCAAATGTTTGTTGATTCTCAACTATGTTCTACATATAATATTATAGACATCTCATTTAGCTCTCATCAACAACAAACATATTAGTCTCATTTATAGAAAGAGATCTGTGCTAAAAATGGTTAAGCAGTTTGTCTAAGGTCACAGTTCATGAGAGAGAAGTAAACTGATTTAATTCTCCAGCTGAAGTCATTCTAATCCAAAAATGAGTAATGCACAATTTAAAAATGAAATGTTATACTTTTGCTTCAATATGTGTCTGATGCTGTGAAACCAATGATATTTCCAATAATAAAATAATATGATGAAACAACACAGATTCAGGGAAAACAGATATTTGCCAATTGCCTGTATGCTGCCCTTTAGCTCATTTCCTATGATGCAACAAGCACTGTTCTGATGCTGTAATTCTGTCCAATAGAATTTCACATCCAGGAATGGCACAGTAGACACCCAAACATGTAAATTTGAAAGGGCTAAGAGTTCTAAGGTACAATACAAACAGGCACCTGAAAAAAAAAAGGATGCTGTCAGAAAACATGTATCAGAAGAGGTGATTCATATGCAGATTCTTGAAGTTTATTCATTCATTAAAAGAATATTTTCTACAACCCTGTTATATACCAGTCATATTTAGTGGTAAAGCAACAAGACAAATGTTAGTGAGTAGGGTCAGGGCTGTGATTAATAAAAGAAATTAGAAATAATGTATCAGAACACAAGAAAACAAACCAAGAAAGAAAGCATTCCTATGGATTATTCCTGAGAGAACTGGATTCAAAAGCTAACAAGCATTAATGGAGACTAAAAATACAACATGTGAGCCTAACCATCTTCACTGAGTTATTCACAGGGGGCTACAAGAGGATGACTTAATACTAACCTTACCAAAAAGTAGTTACCTATCATGACATCGAAGCTAGAAAAAACATATAAAAAGACTCATGTGTGACACGACATAGATTTTTAAACTCCTGAATAAAAATAAGTACTATAAACATATAAGTTGATTATTTCAAATAGTAAACTAAAAATTTCTTATAAAAAACAAAGGATTAAAAAACTTCTCTCAATATACAAAGAGTTCTTGTAACTCAGTAAGGAAATACAAATATCTCAACACTTTTACATGGGTAAAGAATAGCAGATAATTTACAAAGAATTAGTCGGTCTGAAGTAAGGGCAGAGAGCTAGGCATCAAAAACCTATTTTTGTAGACAATAATGATCTGACAACTACCTAATTACCAAGCACTACTGGGCATTTTGAAGTGCCCTCCAAAGAAAACAGTGTAATTGAGCACAATTTTTAAACTGTAATTAATCCACTTCTACATTTGCCCCATTCCATCTCTAGCTCAGAATCAAAACAAATTACAAGCTGGGCCCAGCAGCTCACGGCTGTAATCCAAGAACTTTGGGAGGCTGAAATGGGAGGATCACTTGATCCCAGCTAGTTCAAGACCAGCCTGAGCAACCTAAGCAGAACCTTGTCTCTACATAAAACTTAAAAAATCAACTGAGCGTGGTCACACATGCCTGGAGTCCTAGCTACTTGAGAGGCGGGGGCAGGAGAATCACGTGAGTCCAGAAGTTTCAGGTTATAGTGAGCTATGACTGGGCTACTATACCCAAGGCAACAGACCAAGACCCTGTCTCTAAAATAAATAAATAAAATGTTAAGTACTGGGGGAAAAATACACACACATACACACACACACACACACATATATAGAGTACATATATAGAACCAAAAGTTATGTAGAAACATAACAAAAATACATACATATATACACACATACACATGCACACACACACATTCATATCCATACCTGTATCATTATTGATATGTGAAGCAATAGGCACCGAATAACAAACAGAAATTCTTTTGAAATGTTGTACCTCGTATGTTTATATTTTACATCTTTAAATGAGTATTACTACATTTATAATCAGCAATGAGACCCACTCTATTTGGCAACCTGGATAAAAGTCTGGGGCAGACAGTTACTAGCATTTTAGATATATTTCTACTTTAATCAGTACTGAAATCGGAACCCAAGTTGTATTAAACGAACAAACGGAGACTTCAACCATGAAGCATTGACAAACACAGTACAGAAACAGTGGAAATTAGTAAATTTTAGAGGAGGCACACAATTTAAAAGCATTTCCTTTTCTTTTGTACTAATACATGATTAACCACCAACTATTAGAAAGCTCAAATCTGTGCTCAGCAATTTAATACAAATGACACTAAAATTTAACACACAGTCTATGTCCTCAAAGAAGTGTTAATCGGTAATGAGATAAAAACTAAAAATAAACACACACACATTAGTATATAGAAAGGTCAAAGACTGGCAAAGATTCTAAGTGCAAAAGTTAGGAAAAAGTGACAGTTTTATTGCTCTGATAAGGAATAACTAAGATTACAGAAGCGAGCTGTAATATCAGGTAAAATGCCTTCCATTGCAAGAAACAGAAAGCCCTGAATCACATGCCTTATTTTTATCACATATGTAATCCCAAAGCAGAGCAAACCAAGACCTTTCCAACTCTAAAAAATTCCTTCCTCTGCTCCCCATTATCCAAGTTTCACTTATGCATGGTTTAAGTTACCTACAGTCAACTACAGTCTCAAAATATTAAATGGAAAATTCCAGAAATAAACAATTCGTAAGTTTTCAATTGTGTGCCACTCGGAGCAGCATAATGAAATCTCATGTCAACCTGCTGCATTCCCCTCTGGAATGAATCCTCCATTTGTCCAACAGATCTACACTGCATAGGCTACCTATCCATTAATCACTTAGCAGTTGCCTAGTTTATCAGATTAACTTGCTGTACTGTACCACCTATGTGCAAATAATCCTTATATTACTTAATAATGGCCCCAAAGTATAAGAGTAGTGATGCTGGCATATTGCCATAATTGTTCTATTTTATTAGTTGTTGCTAATCTCATACTATGCCTAATTAAACTTTATCAAAGTTATATCTGTATAGAAAAAAGCACTATATAGAGAGAGTTTGGTAGTATTTGAGATTTCAGGCATGCACTAAGGGTCTTGGAATATATCCCCTGGATAATGGGAAACTATATCGTCTTCTTTCCTGACTAGCTCCTCTGGGGGCTATAATTAATTTTTACCATATTTATCATTATTTGAGTGTTTGCTCTGCACCAAGTATTGTTTAAAGAACTTTATGTTCATTAATTTTCTTCATTCTGAACAACAACCTATAATAGTTTTTTTGTTTTGTTTTGTTTTTGAGTCAGGGTCTCACTCTCTCACCCAGGCTGAAATGCAGTGATGAAATCATAGCTCACTGAAGCTTTGAACTCCTGGGCTCAAGCAATCCTGCCACCTCAGTTTCCCAAGTACCTGGGACTACAGGCATGCACCACCACGCCCAGCAAAGTTTTTTTATTTTTTTAGAAATGGGGTCTCACTATGTTGCCCCAATTAGTCTTGAACTCCTGGCCTCAGGTGATCCTCCCACATCAGCCTCCCAAAGTGGCTGGACTAAAAGCATGACCCATCACACCCAGACTAGGTAGATACTATTATTAGCACCATGTTTCAACAGCTTTATTGAGACATAAATCAAACCATAAATTCACTCATTCAATGGCTTTTAATATATTCACAGATATGTGCAACTATCACCATAATTTGAGAACATTTTTATCACACAGAAAAAATAAAACTAGTGGCCGGGTGCGGTGGCTTACGCCGGTAATCCTAGCACTTTGGGAGGTCGAGGCAGGCGGATCACGAGGTCAGCAGAACAAGACCATTCTGGCTAACACGGTGAAATCCCTTCTCTACTAAAAATACAAAAAAATTAGCCGGGCGAGGTGACAGGCACCTGTAGTCCCAGCTACGCAGGAGGCTGAGGCAAAAGAACGGTGTGAACCCGAGAGGCAGAGCTTACAGTGAGCTGAGATCACGCCACTGCACTCCAGCCTGGGTGACAGAGCAAGACTCTGTCTCGAAAAAATAAATAAATAAAAATGAAACTAGTATCCTTTATCTGTCATTCTGTCTTGGTCTGTTCAGGCTGCTATAGCGAAATACCACAGACAGTAATTTATAAAAAACAGAAATGTATTTCTCACCATTCTGGAGGCTGGGAAGTCCTAAACCACAGCACCAGCACATTCATTGATCTGGTGAGGGCCTATTCCCCATGAATGATTATTTCTCTGTTTCCTCACATGGAGGAAGGGGTAAAGGCTCCCTCAAGCCTCTTTTATAAGGGTACTAATCTCATCCGTGAGGGCAGAGCCCTCATTACCTAATCACCTCCCAAAAGCCCCATCTCTTAATACCATAACAGGAATGATATTTCAACATGAATTCTGGAGGGACACAAACATTCTGACTACAGCACTCTCCACCCCTGACCCTCCCTCCACTAGTCTTCCTGAACCTTCACCACCACCACTCTAAGGAACCACTAATCTGCTTTCTGTCGGTATAAATTTCCCAATTATAGACTTTTGTAGTAGTGAAATAATATAGTGACTGGCTTTTTTCATTTACCACAGTGTTTTCAAGCTTCATTCATGTTTTGGCTTATGTCAGTACTTCTGTCTTTTTGTGCCTGAATAATAATCTGTTATGTGGATATACCACATTTTGCTTATCCACTCATGCACTGATGAACATTTGGGATGTTTCTATCTTTTGGCTATTACGCATAATGTTGCTATAAACATTGAAATACAAGTTTCTGTGCTGACATGTCTTCAGTTCTCTTGAGTGCATACCTAGATGTAGGATTGCTAGGTCACGTGGTAATTATCTGTTTAATGGTTTGAGGAACTGTTAGTCTGTTTCCTAAAGCAGCTGTACCATTTTACATTCTTAATAGCAGTGTATGAGGGTTCTGATTTTTCTACATCCTCACCAACACTTGTTGCTATCAGACTTTTTGATCCTAACTATCCTAGCGAGTGTGAAGTGGTATCTCATTAAGGTTTTGATTTGCACTCCCCTAATGATTAATGATTATAATGGCTTTTCCCAAATGACTGATGTTCCATTTGAATATTAGCTCCATTTTTATAATAAGAAAAACTAAGGCACAGAGATATTAAATAAATTATCCAAGGTCACAAACCTACTAAGGGAAATGCTGAGATTTTTAACCCAGGCAGCCTGGCTCCATGCCCAGAATTTTACATTATACTCCAGCAGCATTTCTAGGCATTTCATTCAATACAAGAAGGATAGACATTTCCAGAGAGTCTGTTTTATCAGTAAGAAAATATTCTCAGAAGCCATTCAAACTTTTTAAATGTCATAGACTAGGTTTGGGTTACAGGACCCTTCTTAAACCAATTACTGATAAGAAGAATAGGGTTAACATTGTTTCAGTCTGTTTTGTGCTACTATAAGAGATTACCACAGACTGGGTAATTTATAATAAAAATGTATTGTCTCACAGTTTTGGAAGCTAAGAAGTCCAAGATCTGGTGAGGGCCTTCTTGCTGCATCATCCCATAGGTGTAAGGTGAAAGGGTAAGAGAGAAGAGGGAGCCAAACTCGCCCTTTTATAATGTCACAATCCTACCCATGAATGTGAAGCCCTCATGGCCTAATCACCTCTTAACCTTTTTCCCGTGTGCCCTGAGAATACTCACTGGGGGTGCTTGTGGCTGCAGGATTCACCCTGAGTTAACTTTGCCACAAAATATCTCACTTTTATTATTTTTGCATTGTTCTAATATATTGACTTTGGAAACAAAAAACATCATTCTATTTACAGCATTCTGTTTTTAACAGTGATATTTCCATTTGCAAAACAGTAATTCTCAATCATGGAAAATCTCAAATCCCAGAAAACGTAGCATTCCTAGGCATGATGTTAACATCGTTCTTGAACAATTGTTGGCCAAAGATTCATTTCTTGAATCTAATTTTTCTGAAATAGATGATTCTGATGAATGAGACAATTCTGATATTAGTTCTGTTTAGACATAACTCCAAGAAGAGTTTTTACATTTTATTTTCACATTGAAAATCAGTCAGATTTTCTTCAGCCTCAAAGAACATGTTTATGTAAAATGAAATGAGCATTGTCAGCAAACTGCACTTTTCTAAATGGGAAAAGGGTTAAAAGTCCATTTTCTTTACTACAATGGCAAGTAAATTTCGACATGAGTTTTAGACGGGACAAACATTCAAACCATAGCAACCATAACTGGCTTAGATTATTCAATATTTCCAAGCAAATTCAGGGCTCTTTGAGAAAGGTAAGTCTTGATCAGTCAAATCAATAGCATCTGTGACAGGTATAAACAAACAAAACTTTTGTTTTCACTTTTTACACCATATCAGAAATAAGAAAATTACCAGATTTAAACAGTTATCATTCAGCTTCCATTGTGCTTGTGTTATTTGCATAAGTATGAGTAAATGGATAATTATAAGTCAGTCAGTAAAAGACTTCACAACAAAGGAAACAACCATTTCAAAAAAGCAAACAAACAAAAATTTGCAGTAGGCTGAAATCTGTCTATGGTTGAAATCTGTCTATGCAAAACTAAGCCTTCACTATAGGAGCAAAGCATTAAGTAAAAAAATTTATTTGCACATTTCCTAATCTTCGAAAATTTAAGTTATGTGGAATTTAAAGCTGAAAAACAGCAACTAATCATTAATAAAAAATAAGATTTTAAGTTACAAGGCTTCAAAGTATCTCTTCCAATAAAATGTCATTTATATAACAAAAATTTTTGTTCATTTTAAAGCCTTCTGAGGCTTAGATAAGCTTGCCTTAAAAATGTAAAGTTTAATTTAAAATAATTCAAGTACTATGTTACTCTGACAACTGTACTAGCAACCAGATTCCATCAATCACATTTTAAGCACAGTATTAATTCATAAGACACATTTTTCTATACTTTTTATAATTTTATACTTATAAATTAGTGTATATGCTCCAAAAATGATGCAGTACATTTTAGCATTTGCTTATTGGGAAGAGATGAGAAAATAAGATGCGTTTATCAGATCCTCCAATTGTGCACCAGAAATACTTTCAAAGTACCTATGTTGCAACTTCATTTTTAAAAAATTCTTTTCAATGGGGGGAGGGTAAATGAGTAATTACAAAGAAAGGCTGCCTTTAGATAGAGGTTTATCATGTAATTATAATAATGATCATTTAAAAGGATCCAAAATGTCTCCACTAGTTTAAAGGGCCAGGCAGAGTTATTTTTAAAATCAAACGTATGTGCTTTTTCTGTTTATGTCTTTGGAAAGAACATTCTGTATAATGAAAAACATGACCAAATTTTTCACAGTACATCACTATAAAACCCTGTAATTGACTTTTGGCGTTGGTTTACTCTATATCTATTTTTGACCACATAGAAAACGGCAATGATGTGGTGAAAGGCCCAAAATTTAAGTCTCATTGCAGGATAAGACTCCATCCTGATTAGTATAGAAGTATCATACTTGTGCTGGGAAATGTGCCCATTCTAATACAGAAAACTTCAGGGCATAGGAACCACCTCTTTTCTAATCAAGCCATGTAAAAACTAGTAACTCTGGTGCCTAGTCTGGGCCCTGGATGGAATGTGGATGTTGTTTACACTGATCCCCTCCATTAAAGGTAGCATAATGTTGGTCTTCAAAACTGATGTTGGAAATGACAGGTTAATTGTAGTTAATCTGATGTAAGGTAACAATGGAGGTTACAGGGAAATTATACATTAACCTTTAAACATACAAATTATCATTAGATGGTACTTTTTCTCTTAACACAGATTAAATAAAGAACTTAATCTCCTTCTAAAAGCTTTGAATTCCATTACTAAGGAAAAAACTAATACGTTATTCCTAACAAAAAGCACTGTTCTTCATCGAAGTCTAAAATACCTCTGAATGGGTACTCCTGCTTTCATCAATAAAATTTACATATTACCAAGTAAAACAAACTTATGTTATGTGGTATAAAAATCAGCCCTGTAACAGCTACCACAGATTTATCTCCTGTGAGTTGACTCAATCATTCCTTCTTTTCAGTAAATAAACTAAATTCTACGCAGGGAACTGCAGGCAAGTTTTTCAGAGGCCAAGTGAAAGAATACGTTTCACATGGAAACTTCCAAATTGACAGCTTGCCCATTTTTGGTAGGTATTAAAGGGTCCTCAGCACTTTATGAATTAGTTGTGGTTTACCTTAATAACCACGGCCAAAGCTGCCACGGTCATTGCACATTCAATTTATTCCTATCAAAAAAATCAATGTACCTTTAAAAAAATTAACACATTTTCTAAAATTCAGGCTAAATAACAGCTATCTAGCAGCATTGTTGATTGAATAATCATAATAAATCATTTTTAAAACAGGTATATTAAAATTAGTAAGTCCATTTTATTAGTAGTCTCTCATAATGTAGATTATCTTTTAATCCCTACATTTTAACAAGTAAAATAATGAATTAACATTAACTACACAAGATTATTTAACATCTTCCACAATTTCTTGAGAAACAGTTATACAAAGATGTTTGAAGAATATCCTCTTTATGAAAAATAAAAAGCTCCTGAAAATCCTTAAATGAATTGCCTATATGAAAGATCATCTCTGAACAATGAAGGAACTTCTTACCAGGCTGACAAGAAAGGCAAATAAAATAAGGTAAACAAATATGTGACAGCCTGAGCTATATTAGAAGTCACCAAGATGAAAATCACTGAAAGAGACTTTTGACCCAGCTGTGTCAGGTGTCCTGGTCCAATTCCTTGCAATAAATTCCTCATCTAAACAGATGAAACTGCCCACAGTATACTACCTGCACATCACTAGATAGGCCAGCTGATGTTTTTAACTGAAAATAAAGCCAAGAATTAGAAGTATATTTTAATATATATTTTTTAAAACCCTACCAATCAAAAACAAAAGCCCTGGACCAGACAAATTCACAGCTAAATTCTACTAGACATACAAAGAAGAGCTAGTGCCAATCTCAGTGAAATCATTCCAAAAAAAGAAACAATCAAGTAGGAACTCCTCCTTTAATCATATCACGACTCCAGCATCATTCTGATACCAAAACCTGCTAGAGACACAACAAAAAAAAGAAAACTTCAGGTCAATATCCCTGATGAACACAGAAGCAAAAATTGTCAACAAAATACCAGCAAACTGAATGCAGCGGCACATGAAAAAGCTAACTGACAATGAGAAAGCAGGCTTTATTCTTGTGATGCAAGGTTGGGTCAACATATGCAAATCGATAAATGTGATTCACCACACAATTAACAAAATCAGAAAAAAATCCACATGATCATCTCAATAGATGTAGAAAAGGCTTTCAATAAAATTCAACATCCCTTCATGTTAAAAAAAAAAAAACTCATCAATGGCATCAAAGGAACATACTTCAAAATAGTAAGAACCATCTATGACGAACCCATAGCCATTATCATACTGGACAGGGAAAAGCTGGAAGCATTGTCCTTGAGAACTGGAAGAAGACAAAGATGCCACCACTCTCACTGCATCTAGTCAACATAGTAGTGAAAGTCCTAGCCAGAGCAATCAGACAAGAGAAGAAATAAAAGGCATTCAAATAACAAGAAAGGAAGTCAACCTCTCTCTCTTCAAAAATGAAATGATTCTATACCTAGAAAAGCTCAGATTCTGCTAGAACGCTCCTAGAACTGGTAAACAAGGTCAGTAAAGTTTCACAATACAAAATCAACATAAAAAAATCAGAAGCATTTCTATATACCAATAATGCCCAAGCTGAGAGCCAAATAAAAAATGCAACCCCACTTACAATACCCCCAAAAAGCATCAGATACTCAGGAATACAGCAAACCAAGGAGGTAAAAGATCTCTACAAGAATTACAAAACACTGCTGAAAGAAATCAGCGATGACATGAACAAATGGAAAAACAGTCCATCCTTGTGGATAGCAAGAATCAATATTGTTAAAAAGGCCATACTGCACAAGGCAATTTACAGATTCAATGCTATTCCTATCAAACCACCAATGTCACTCTTCACAGAATGTTTTAAATTATTCTAAAATTCTTATGGAACCAAAAAAGAGCCTAGATAGCCAAAGCAATTCTAAGCAAAAAGCAAAGCACATTACTGGCACAAAAACAAATACACAGACCAACAGAACAGAATAGAGAACTCAAAAACAAACCCAAGCACCTACGACCACTTGATCTTCAACAAAGTCAACAATAACAAGTAATGGGGGAAAGAACTCCCCATTCAATGAATAGTACTAGGACAACTGGCTAGCCATATGCAGAAGATTAAACCTGGACCCCTTCCTTTCATCATATGCAAAAATCAACTCAAGATGGATTAAAGACTTAAATGTAAGACATAAAACTACAAAAACTCTAGAAGAAAACCTACCAAGTACCTTTCTGGACATCAACCTTAGCCGAGTTTATGGCCAAGTCCCCTAAAGCGACTGCAACAAAAACAAAAATTGGCAAGTCGAACCTAATTAAACTAAAGAACTTCTGCACTAAAGAACTTCTGCACAGCAAAAGAAATTATCAGTAGAGCAAACAATGTCTCCTACAAAATGGGAGAAAATATTGGCAAACTATGCATCTGACAAAGGTCTAATACACAGAATCTATGAGGAACTTAATATGCAAAATCCAACTCCATTAAAAAGTGGGCAAAAGACATGAACAGGAGCTTCTTAAAAGACAACATACAAAACAGCGAACAAATATATGAGAAAATGTTCAACATCACTAATTATTAGAGAAATGTAAATCAAAACCACAATAAGATACCATCTCACAACAGTCAGAATGGTTGTTATTAAAAAGCCAAAAAATAATAGATGCAGATGAGGTTGCAGAAAAAAAGAAAGCTTATGCACTCCTGGTGGGAATGTAAGTTAGTTCAGCCACTGTGGAAAGCAGTTTGGAGATTTCCCGAAGAAGTTAAAATAAACTACCATTTGACCCAGCAATCCCACTACTGGATACATACCCAAGGGAAAATAAATCATTCCACCAGCTAGACACCAGCACACATATGTTCAGCACAGCAGCGTTCGTAACTGCGAAGACATGGAATCAACCTAGATGCCCATCAAGAGTGGCCTGGATAAAGAAAATGTGGTACATACACACCATGGAATACTACACAGCAATAAAAAGAATGAATCATGTCCTTTGCAGCAACATGGATGTAGCTGAAGGCCACTGTCCTAAGCAAATTAATACAGGAACAGTGAACCAAATACCATATGTTCTCACCTAAAAGTGGGAGCTAAACATTGGGCAGACATGGACATAAAGACGGCAACAACAGAAGGTGGAAACTTCTAGAGGGTGGGTGAGGGAGTGGGGCATAGGTTGAAAAACTACATACTGGGTACTACGTTTACTACCTGGGTGATGAGATAATTCATACACCAAACCTCAGTAACACGCAATTTACCTATGTAACAAACCTGAACAGGCACCCCTGAATCTAAAATAAAAACTGGGGGAAAAAAAAGGCTATCATTTGAAAAGCTACAGAAAAGAACAAATGTAAAAAACTGACTTGCTGCATGATGATAAAGGGAATACCATTCTTGTATCCCTACAGTCTCAAATCCAATACAAGAAACAAACATAGTCCCTTCTCACCCCCAAAAAATGTGCTTTTTCTTGCCATGAAATGGTAACCATCACACAAAAGCACCTTGGTGATTTAATAACATTGTATATTAGAGTCCATTTTCTATTAAAAATACTACTTGATATAAAGTAAATTTTTAGGAAAATTATGTTAACTTATCAGTAACTTGTACTTAAACATCTATTACGTACATCATTTGAATACTTTCCAACGGATCGATTCTCCAACATAAAATAAAATTCAAAGAAAACCAGATCCAATTAAATAAGCAAATTCAATTTATAGAAAAAATATTACTTATTTCATTAAGTCAAACATTGTGGTGGTACACCAGAGAAGTAGGAATCTATTAGCAATGAATTAATTAATGAAAAAAGAATGAAAACACCTAATTTTATTTAAAAAATTTACACAAGCATTATAAAACAGAAATGACAAAGCGCATTTAAAACACCAATTGGATCTTGAAATCTGTATTTTTTAGAAACACCCAGAATAAGATTATATTTCAGAAGAAGAATTTTTTATATACATTTTTATTGTTGTGGTACAATAAATTGTTGTGGGTAAAAGTTCACCAGCCAGTCATTTGTCTTTCATTTTCTAACTTCCTCAAGAAAACTGCCTGGGCACAGTGACTCACACCTGTAACCCTAGCACTTTGGGAGGCTAAGGAATGCGGATCACTTGAGATCAGGAGTTCAAGACCAGCCTGGCGAACATGGTGAAACAGTGTCTCTACTAAAAGTATAAAAATTATCCAGGCATGGTGGTGCCCACCTGTAGTCATTAATAAGATTTAATGAACATTGGTTATAAGGTTCCTGTTGTTTAACTTAATAAAACAAAGCAAAATAGTTTATCAGCTATACCAACCCTAAACTGTCTAGTGCTGCAGTTCTTTTATGAGGCAGGATAAAGTAAATAAAACACCACTTACTTAAGTCACTATTTGTTATGTTTTCATTACAACAAGTCTAATATGAGCCTAACTCTTATAATATTTGCTACCAAGAAAGGAAGGGAGGGAAAGAAAGAGAAAAGAAAGAAGAGAGGAAGGAAGGAGAGGAAAGAAACAAGACGAGGAGGGAGACAAGCAAAATTTAGAAAACAGAACTAGTTTAAAAAAAAGAGAAACTATTTTTAAGTGAGACAAGGCAAAACATATCAGAATAAATATAAAAAGGATAAACATCTATTAAAGGAAAAAAGTCATTATAATGAGATTAATTTGAATGGAAATTTCCCCTGTGAATTACTGGAGTGAGAAATCAACAGCTCTAGTTACAATGGATTTTCCTTCATACACACACAATTATTTCAAATCCAGTGCATTTCCTCAAGAAAATCTTAATTATTCAGATTAAAGCAATATTTTTGGAAATGAATGAAATACATACAATAGAAAAGACCTCACAACAGGACACCTAATATTATCAGTGTATTTTAAATGATCCTCAATTTTAATAAAATCATACTAAACATAATTGAAAATTTTTCTTAGGTAAGACCTTATGTCCTTTCTACATACTTTGAATTCTACATTGTTATATCACAAAAGAAACCTTGTATATATCATTGTTAGTTTTTCTAAGTTGTTTACAGATGGAGAATGTTTAACTGAACTTTGTCCTGTCAAACAGAATCAACTACCAATTGTTTTGGCTAATGATATTTAGCATGATTCTAGTCCAGATAGGCCTTAAAATAACTTTCAAATGTTTTTTAACCTTCACACTTCCTGGGATATACAACTTAGCAATCACAACCTTGAGCTAAGCCAAGAAAAGACTGCACACTGAGCAATATTGATGATACATTTAAATATATTAAGGTTAAAACCTAGTGCTTTTGAAAAATCTTTAAATATATAAGGCACACCAAAGTAGGGTTTTTACTTTTACCTTTAGAAATAAATCTGCAGAAAAAGTACTAACAGTATAACATGGCCAAGAAAAAAAATCATGTAAAATTAGTGTGTTCCCTGCAGCATTCCAACAAAAATTATACCATTTGGATAGAGGTACTGAATATATTATGCATGCAAGAATGTTATGTTTGACCAATTAATCTCCTTAAAGTAGTTAAAAAGATCACACAACAACAATAAAATAAATATTTGAGAAGATAAAATATGCCAAAATGTATCTACCAAAAAGTGATCAAAAAGAAACTCATTCATATCTTTTGCACAAATATAAGTCACCTTTCACAGAATTATTGTTCAGAAAGAGTTGCCTCACATTAGAATCCTAACAAAGGTTCTCATATTACACAGTACCACCACGATTTTGTATTTTTAATCAAAAAGTAACATTTGAGAAAAATACACTAGCCTGAATTGACCTCAATCAGTTGGAAGCTTACAGTTATAGCTTGAAACTTGTAAATGTAACCTGACAATATTTTTTAGAAAGAGAAAAGCCACAAGGAAATTCAATATGGGTTTAGTAGTTACTCCTGGGAGAATTACTTTACAATTCCAAATGCTATATGTTACCGTAAAAATAAAAATTAAAAAATTAGAAACTTAAAAAGAAATTTATAAAATACTTACAATGTGGACATTATAAATAATGAGTGCTTAGGACTTGGTAAAAATTTCTAATGATTTCATCAAAATGAAGCTTTACCTCAAACAACCAAGAAATAAAAATCATATACCCTGGAAAACTCAGCTGATATTTTAAAAAATATTTCTAGGATTGATGAAGACACTTAAGTCAAATGCATATAACAATATGAAAAGACTCAAAAAATTTAAAGAGAAAAATAGCATATTTAAATTAATATTATTTATATGATTTGAATATATATTAAATTACTAAATGTTATGAGTAGACATTTGATGACATCTACACCCCTAATAATTTTCACATTCAACTAAGTAAACAACTTTTTAAAATCTTCTCATCTGATAAATAAAAATCTGCCTTACATTCAGAGATACTATATTCAGTCATATATAAAAACTCTGAGGCATAAAATGAAAAATATTTTGTCACATATTTACAGAGGTAGCCATTAAGGAACATCTTCTTTACAAATTATGTTGGCATATTCAATAAATAAGTACAGCTTAAGCATTCCTAACCTGAAAATCCAGAATGCTCCAAAATCCAAAACTTTTTGAGCACCAATACGATCTCTACAAGTGGAAGAATCCACAACTGACCTCATGTGACAGGTTACAGTTTACACACAGTCAAAACTGCTCAGTGAACAAAATTATGAAAATTACGGTATAAAATTACCTTCAACCTATATGTATAAGGTATATATGAAACATAAATGAATTTCATGTTTAGACTTGGGTCCAATCCTCAAGATATCTCATTATATACACAAATATTCCAAAATATTAAAAACAAATTCAAAATCCAAAATACTTCTGGTCCCAAGTATTTTGGATATGAGATACTTAACCTGTATTATTGAAAAGGCTGACTGTGCCACACATATCTCTGATTTTAATTTATACAACGGGTTTGGAGAATATGCATTTTAAGACCTAAAATTCATGCCCTTACCAAGGAATTAACAAGGACATCTAAAATCCCTTACTTCTTCAATCTATTCCTTTTATAGAGTAAAAAGGAAAATATTTAATTCTCTCTCCCATATAAAAATACGCACACATTCTTGCAGATGCATACAAGTGCAATGTTTTTATTGCACACTTTAAAACGTTTTTGTTGCAAGCTTTAAAATGATCCTAACATTGTTTGTCGTCTGCCAGGGCAGTAAACTGAAAGTTATTGAATTTAAAAATATAGGTGAAAATAGTTGAGATATTAAGAAATTATTTTAAAAACTTAGCTAATATTCAATTTCTTAGTGTTATTCTTCAGTGCCTAATACCTATCTCCTTTGAACTCTCACACTGCAATAGATTAAATATGCACCAACTACATCCAATATATTGCAATGACCTCCACTTGGCAGAGTTACTTCTCTGCCTCTTGACTTTAAATTGGCCAATGATAAATAGGCAGTAGCGACAAAACGTGCCAGTCAAAATCCTAGGCCTTACAAGGACTTAAGAGGCCCTTTGGAGACACCACCATCACCAAAAGAAAAAGAAAAAAAAGCATGACCTAGGTTGCCCCCAATCCAAAAATAAAGATGAAAGTCACATGGAATAGCACCAAGCCAGCCTACCCAAACAACTGCAATGCGAGGCAGAGCTGCCAACTCACATACAAATAATTGTTGCCACTGACCTACCCATTATTTGCTATGCAACAATAGTAAAAAGAGTTACAGGTGGATTATTCTCATTGACATTAAGGTTGAAACATCAACAGCATATAACAATATAAAATTAGATCTCTTTCCATAGAATCAAAGGCCTTGATATTCAAACTTATAATCAAAAACAAATGAAATCATTAAGATAAACACATCACTGGAAAAAATTAGTTCTTTCCTTTATCTGGAATACATATATGCAATCATAGTCGTGCTGCTACGACACATGACAGACTTAGAGACCCAAATAATTTATATCTTGTAACTACAATTCACACTTTTAGAAATAAAATGGGGTGTGTGTGGAACACTGAAATTAATGGCAAATCCCACAAAATGTAAAAACGCCATCAAACTTGAATGTCAAATATTTTTCCACTGCTTGGTATCTAAATACATGATTTACAGATCTGCCTAAATAGGGTAAAAACAACAACAACAAAAGACATAAAAGCACAACAGAAACCCCTTAAAGTATTTTGGGTAAATTGGAGGTCATTTAAAATACAATCTCCAAAACATAAAATCATGACATTCTTATATATGTCAACTGACATGAATTTTTATTCTCATTGTAAGCAATTATACAAGTGTGTAGTATACCTACTTGCAAAAAGGGCCTAAAGTAAACTACGGCAGAGGCACATACAAAACAAAAACCATAACTATTCAACAAAATTAAAATGTTAGATAACTGAGAAGAATGTGTGATGTTTCTGAAAGAAACTTATTTCGGCTAACCTGACAAATTGAATATGGATTTTTACTCTAAACTTCATCCTAGTCAAAATTATTAAATATTTAATGAATATATTGGTTATAAGGTTCCTATTGTTTAACCTAAATAAACGAAGCACAACAATTCATCAGAAAAATGTAACTTTTTTCCTGTCTTCAAAAAGATGGGTGTCATGCAGAGCTTTATGAAAGAGAGACATGAACATTATAACTGAAGGTGTTGTTCTGGAAAGTCAATCATCTAGAAAGCCAAATAAGTAAAGTTTGGGTATATCATACTCCGATCACCACAGCTAGTGAAAAGAAATCTAAGCAGCATATACTAAAATATGTTTCAGAGAAGGATAACTGCAAAACATGATAACAGGTATCGTCAAATCAAATGGATACCGGATGAACTAAATTTAAGAAACCCTGAGTTGAACAAAATCAAATAGTTTTCTTACTGTAGGACTATTTGGAGCCTTTAATATGGTACATACAGTGTTAAGTACAAATAATACCATATTCCTCATTTGTTTAACTTTCACACCATTTTATCAAGAAGCATCTGAAGGAAAGCCTTATTTAGAACATATTTTAGAAAATGCTAAAGAAACAATTACTTCCTCAGACTGTATACACCATTTTAATCATCAAAACTATTAGTATTGTTGTCTCACCATGACAACTACAATTTGAGAGTCTACTATACTTTATTTCTATTTAAACAGAATCACTTGTAAATCTTTGAAAGTATTATCCCCTCAACCGACATTTGAATAGTTAGGAAAGACAATTTCCGCTACAGATATCCCTTCCACGGTCTGACAGGTAAACAACTAGTCAACCATCAAGCTTCACAGTATCTTTAAGCTATTGCACTTATCACATTATCAATTTAATCATTTGCTTTTTACATTTGCCTCCCAAATAAGACAGATGTTTAAAGGGCAAGGGTTATTGATCATTTCTTAACAATTTTATTGAGATATAACTCACATACCATAAAATCCATCCATTGAAATTATACCATTCAATAGTTTTTATTATATTCATAGTTGTGCAACCATCAACACAATCTAATTTCAGAACATTTTCATCACTCCAAAAACAAACCCTGTCTTTTAGCAGTAATTCCTCTATCCTGACCTTACTCCCTGCTCCCAGCCCTAGGCAACCACAAATCTATCTTGTTTCTACAGATTTGCCTATTCTAGAAATTACAAATAAGTGAAATCATACAATATGTGGTATTTTATGACTGGCTTCTTCAATATAATGTTTTCAAGTTCATATGAAGGGACTTCAACAAGTTAATGGAAAATGTAATTAAAAGATAAAACTAAAAAATTATAAACTTTAACATAAGCTCCAGCAAGGTCAAGACACTTGTAAATGATGATACCAGCCATTTATTACTCTATTCCTAAAGAACTGAGAGTCCTGGGAATTTAGCCATGTCAGTGCAGTGTTTTTTTATACATTATTAACTATATTAAAAAAAAAAAAAGTGGCTGACTGATATGGTTCAGCTGTGTCCCCACCCAAATCTCATCTTGAATTCCCAGGGGTTGTGGGAGGCATCCAGCAGGAGGTGACTGAATCATGAGGGGAGGCCTTTCCCATGCTGTTCTAGTGGTAGTAAATAAGTCTCAAGAGATCTGACGGTTTGATAAGGGAAAACCTGTTTTGCTTAGCTCTCATTCTCTCTTTGCCTGCAGCCATCCATGTAACATGGAACTTGCTCCTCCTTGCCTTCCATCATAATTGTGAGGTTTCCCCAGCCACGAGGAAATGTAAGTCTAATTCAACCTCTTTCTTTTGTAAATTGCCCAGTCTCAAGTATGTCCTTATCAGCAGTGTGAAAACAGACTAAAACACTAAACTGGTACCAGTAGAGTGGGGCGCTGCTGAAAAGATAACTGAAAATGTGAAAGTGACTTTGGAATTAAGTAACGGGCAGAGGTTGGAACAATTTGGAGGGCTCAGAAAGACAGAAAAATGTGGGAAAGCTTGGAACTCCCTAGAGACTTGTTGAATGGCTTTGACCAAAATGCTGATAATGATATGGATAATGAACTCCAGGTTCAAGTGGTCTCAGATGGAGATGGGGCACTTTATGGAAACTGAAGCAAAGGTGACTCTTATCTTTCAGCAAAGAGATTGGTGGCATTTTGCCCCTGCCCTAGAACTTTGTGGAACTTTAAACTTGAGAGAGATGATTTAGGGTATCTGACAGAAGATATTTCTAAGCAGCAAAGCGTTCAAGAGGTGACCTGGGTGCTTTTATAGGCATTCTGTTTTAAAAGGGAAATAGAGCATAAAAGTTTGGAAAGTGTGCAGCCTGACAATGCAATTGAAAAGAAAATCCCATTTTCCAGGGAGAAATGCAAGCCAGCTGCAGAAATTTGCATAAGTAACAAGGAACTGAATGTTAATCCCCAAGACAATGAAGAAAATGTCTCCAGGGAGGCCTAGGAGGAAAAAATGGTTTCCTGCACTGAGCCTAGGGTCCCCATGGTGTGTGTAGTCTAGGGACTTGGTGTTCTACGTGCCAGGTGATCCAGACATGACTAAAAGAGGCCAAGGTACAGCTCAGGCTGTGGCTTTAGAGGGTGGAAGCCCCAAATCTTGGCAGCTTCCACGTGGTGTTGAGCCTATGGGTGCAAAGAAGTCAAGAATTGAAGTCTGTGAGCCTCCACCCAGATTTCAGAGGATGCATGGTAATGCCTGGATACACAGACATAAGTTTGCTTTAGGGGCAGGGCCCTCATGGAGAACCTTTGCTAGGGCAATGTGAAAGGGAAATGTGTGGTTGGAGCCTCCACACAGGTTACCTACTGGGGCACTCCCTGGTGGCGCTGTGAGAAGAGGGCCACCATCCTCCAAACCCCAGTATGACAGATCCACAGACACCGTGCACTGTCCATCTGGAAAACCTGCAGACACTAAATTTCACCCCATGAAAGCAGCTGGGAGGGAGGCTGTGCCCTGCAAACAGAGGGGAGAAGCTGCCCAAGACCATGGGAACCCACCTCTTGCATCATTGTGACCTCGATGTGAGACATGGGGCAAAAGGAAATCATACTGGAGCATTAAGATTTGACCGCCCCACTGGATTTCAGACTTGCACAGGGCCTGTAGCCCCTATGTTTTGGTAAATTTCTCCCATTTGGAATGGCTGCATTTACCCACTGATGTACCCCCATTGTATCTAGGAAGCAACAAACTTGCTTTTGGTTTTACAGGCTCACAGGCAGAAAGGACTTGCTTTGTCTCAGATGAGACTTCGGACTGTGAACTTTTGAGTTAATGCTGAAGTGAGTTAAGACTGTGGGGGGGAAGGCATGTTTGGTTTTGAAATTGAGGACATGAGATTTGGGAGGGGCTAGGGATGAAATGATATGGTTTGGCTATGTCCCCACCCAGATCTCATCTTGAATTCCCACGTGTTGTGGGAGGGACCAGGGGGAGGTGACTGAATCATGGGGGCAGGTTTTTCCCATGCTGTTCTTGTGATAGTGAGTAAGCATCATGAGATCTGATGGTTTGATAAAGGAAACCCGTTTAACTTGGCTCTCATTCTCTCTCTGCCTGCTGCCATAATTGTGAGGCTTCCCCAGCCATAGGGAACTGTAACTCCAATTAAATCTCTGTCTTTCGTAAATTGCCCAGTCTCGGATATGTCTTTATCAATAGCATGAAAACGAACTAATACATTGAACTTTAAAGATAGTTTAAGATTAGTAAAGAAAAAGAAGTCACAAGGAGCTGAATCAGGACTGTAAGGTGGATGCCTAATGGTATCTCATGGAAACTCGCACAAAATTGCCCTTGATTGGAGGAATGAGCAGGAGTACTGTCCTGGTGGAGAAGGATTCTAGCTTTACGAGACTTTTTCTTTTCTGCTAAAGCTTTGGCTGACTTTCTCAAAACACTCTAATAATAAGTAGATGTTATCATTCTTTGGCCCTCAAGAAAGTCAACAAGCAAAATGCCTCAAGCATCCCTAAAAAACTGTTGCCATGACTCTTGCTCTTGACCAGTCTGCTTTTGTTTTGCCTGGACCACTTTTACCTCTTGGTAGCCATGATTTTGATTGTTCTTTGTCTTTAGGATCATACTAGTAAATACACATTTCAACTCCTGTTACAATTCTTTGAAAAAATGCTTTGAGACCTTGAGCCCATTTGTTTGAAATTTCCACTGAAAGCTCTGCTCTTGTCTGCAGCTGATCTGGGTGCAGCAGACTTGGCACCCATGGGGTGGAAAGTTTGTTCAACTTTAATTTTTCAGTCAAAATTGTATAAGGTGAACCAATTGAGATATCTATGGTATTGGCCAGTTTCTGCTATTGTCAATCCTCTTCGATAAGGCTACAAACAAGATAAATTTTTTCCTTGAAAATTGATGTAGATGGTCCACTGCTGTGGGCTTCACAACGTCACCTCATCCCTTCATGAAATGAGACATTCATTTGTTAACTGCTGATATCTTGGGGCATTGTCCTCATACACTTTTTGTGAAGCATTAATGATTTCACCATTCTACCACCCAAGCTTCACCATAAATTTGATGTTAGTTCTTGCTTCAATTTGGGCAGAATTCATGTTGCTCTTTTCAAATGGATGTCTTATCCATCTTAGTAACTCAAACTAGATCCTGTCATACATGTTATAACAAGTTAGAGTTTATTTTGTTGTTTTAAAAAAAAATGTGAAATCCAGGCATAGTATTTCATAATTCACATTTTCCACAAACTTTTAAAAGATCCCTTGTATATCAGTAATTCCTTTTTATTATCAAATAACAATATTTAATTGTATGACTCCTCCACATCTGCTATCCATTCATCAGGTAACAAATATTTGGGTCATTTTTATTTTTTGACTATTAGAAATAATGCTGCTACAAACATCATGTACAAATTTTGTGTGGACTTTTCATTTCTCTTCATTCTGCTTCACCAGTAGTGAAACTGCTCAATCATGTGGGAAATCTGTATTCATTTAACCTTTAGAAAAACTGCTAAAAATGTTTTCCAAAGTAGCCACACTGTATTACATTCCCATCAACATTGTAAGAAGGTTTCAATCTCTCCACATTATCATATTTATCTTTCTGATGATAGTTATCCTAATGGGTGTGAAGTAGTCATCATTGTTGTTTTGATTTGCCAATAGCTAGTGATATTGAGCATCTTTTCATGTGTTTATTTGGCCATTTGTAAATCTTCTTTGGAGAAAAGTCTATTCAGATCCTTTGCCCATTTTTTAATTGCAATGTCTTTTAATTGTTGACTTGTAAAAGGTTCTTTACAGATACAAGTAACTTGCAAATTTATGATTTTCAAAAATTTTCTCCCATTGAGTGAACTGTGCTTTCACTGTCCCGAAATTGTCCTTAAAATACAAAAACTTTTAATTATGATGATGTCCAATTTACCTTTTTTCCTTTGGTAGCTTGTTATATCTAACAACCCTTTGCCAAACTCAAGGTCACTGTGTTATATCTAAGTGTGCTTTGCCAAACTGAAGGTCATGAACATTTACTCCTATATTTCTAAACATTTTATAGTTTGAGCTCTTATATTTAGATCTATGATCCACTTTAATATCTATGTACGGCATGAAGAAGAGGTCCAAATTATTTCATGTTGTCCCAGCACCATTTCTTGAAATAGTTATTCTTTCCCTTTTGAATTATTTCAGAACCTTTATCAAAAATCAATTGATTAGCTGGGCACAGTAGTTCACACCTGTAATCTCAGCACTCTGGGAGGTTGAGGCAGGTGGATAGCTTGAGCCCAGGAGTTTGAGACCAGTCTGGGCAACACGGTGAAACCCCGTCTCTATTAAAAATATTTTTAAAATTTGCCAGGTGTGGTGGTGCATGCCTGTATTCCCCGCTACTTTGGGGGCTGAGGTGGGAGGATGACCAGAGTTCAGGATGTCGAGACTGCAGTGAGCCAATCATGCACTCTAGCCTGGGTGACAGAGCAAAACTCTGTTTCAAAAAAAGAAAGAAAAGGCGTTGGACATTGTTAAATATTAACTTTTGTATGTATTTATTGAGATGATGCTTTGGTTTTTGTCTTTGCTTCTGTTAATGAGGCATATTACATTAATTGATTTTTGGATGCTGAACCAACTTTGCACTCCTGAGATAAATTTCCCTGAAACTTGGTATATATTTTTATATGCTACTATTATTTTGTTGAGAATTTTTGTACCTATATTCATAAGTGGTACTAGTGTACAGCTTTATTTTCTTGCAATTTCTGATTTTTATATCACAGTAATATTAACATCACAAAATAAATTGGGAGATGAAAAAGTAGCAGGCTTGGTGACTGGGAACACGAGGGAAGATTCTAAGATGAAGGCAATCTTCTGTTTCTTGGTCTGCTTACTTGTTTCATGACTATGTTCAGTTTTTGAATATTCACTGATCTATAATATTCTCATAATCTGTGTTATTTTTGAGATGTATGTTTTATTTTACCTTTTTTTAGAAAAAGAAAAAATCACTATGACATATTTCTAAATTTGTTCTTAAAAGTGTTCTTTTAAAATTATCTATTACACATTGTGTAAAATAAGTGTCAGTACTCATCTAAAGTGTCACATCTTGAAAGACAGGAAAAAAATGAAGAACTGTCACAGATTCGAAGAGACTAAGAAGATAGTATATTTAAAAGCAATGTGAAATGACAGACTGATTCCTGGAACAGAAAAATTCCACTGGGGGAAAAACTGGTGAAATTTAAATAAGGCCTGTAATTTAGTTAATAGTATGATAAAACATAGCATTTCCTAGTTCTCATATTTATACTTTGGTTAGGTAAGTTGTTAATACTAGGGGAAGTTGGGTGAAGAGAATACATAAATTCTTCATTCTATTGTTGCAACTTTTTAGAACGACATAAATTATTTAAAAACAAAAAAGTTTTAAAAATATTACTTTGTGACTGAATAATACATTTATATAGCTCAATATTCAATAGGTTAAAAAATTTAAAAAGAAATACACACTGGAAAGTCTCCCTCCTACTACTGTCTACTAACTATCTAGGTTCCCTTATGAAGAACCACCAGTATTATCTTTTTTCTATTCCCTTCCAGAGACTATTTTTTCTAATGTACCATAAGAAAATACATACCTGTCAGGTACGTTTATTATTTTCCCCCAGAAACAGTTTTTCATAAAACGATTCCAGTCACAGAATTTATGCTAACAATGCACTAAAAGATTCTGCTATAAGGATATTTAGTGCATTACTGTTTATTTTACCAAAAATGTCAACAAACATAAACATAAAAGACTAAAAGTTTACTAAAAACTGTGTTTGAATAAGCACATTCTACAGACATATAAATAGAATAATATAGCGCAACTAAATGGAGTTCATATATTAGTACCATTTAACATTTCAAAATTAATGTAAAAAACTACACAGCTTTTCAAAATTATAATATGAAAATAGAAACCTCTCCTATAAAATCTTATACAATATAATCAAATACTACATAAAGAAAAAAGTTCTGCACTAAGAAAGTTATTGTTCATTTGCTTTTGTTGCTTTAGGGTCTGTGAGACAGATTACAATAATGGCCCCAATTCTTCACCCCTCCCCATATCTGTATCTTTTTCCATGTGGTTTTGCAATTTTTGCAATTCTTTTCATTTAAGGGGTCAACGTATATTTCCCACTCATTGAACCTTAGCTGATTTTCTGATTTACTCTGGCCAACAGATTAAAGTGACGGCACACCAGCTACAAGATTAGGCTTTAAAATGTATTGCATTTTTTGGTCTTTATTACATCTCTCCCATTATCAGGAGAACATACCTACTACATGATGAGAGAGTAAAACCGGGTCAACCAGTTACTCTGATTAAGGCCATCCAAAATCAGCAGAACTGCCTAGCCGACCATCATAGACACATGACCAATAAGGACTTAACTGTTGCATGCCACAGAGACTTTGAACTGCTTTGTGATATTGCATTACCGTAGCAATAGATAACTGATACGAGATACTTAACTATATACTACTTAGTACCCTGGTCATCAGAAACTACTTTTTAATTACAGTACTTCCAAAGATAAAACACATTTCAATTTTCTATAAGTTTTTCTTATGATTTTATATTTATATTACATAAAACTCTTTATCCAATGTAAACTCATTATATTAAATCATTTAATCTAATGTAACATTATTTAATAATCACTTATTCTTGCTTTGTGATGCTTATACTAAATTCTTAAATGCAACTGAATTCATTTTGGGACTCTCCATTTTATTCCACTAATGTCAAATTATTATTAGTTTAAGATAAACTCCAATACTTCATAGAAACACTTTTCTCTATTAGAAGTGTCCAAATTATACATAGCTATTTTTATGTAACTACATAACAATATTACAATTATTTTTCCTTTACAAAGAAAAGGAGGTTTGGATTAGAATTATTATCTAGAATTAGCACTTCTAATGTGTATGGAATCCTCAGGCTACAATAAACATACAGGTTTATATGGAACATATCCCAGAAGAAAAGAGAATTTTTTTTTGTACCAGTGAAAATCATTGACAGTCAGTGGGATGGATACAATCCTCATCTCTATCCATAAACTTTCCACCACAAATGGATCCGGAGGGCCACAGACCCTCCAAAACTGTAGACATATGGTGAAGCAACAGGCAGGCATTCAAGTAGGCGGGAATTATTACATGACTCTGAGTAAAGCATTACCCTATAGGAACTCAGAAGAATACAATTTTTGGTAGAACTCCGTATTCTCTGTGTAGGGATTTAGACACACACAATTCCAAACATGACTTGGATCTCCCATTGGAAGTGACAAACTGGATAAAGAAAATGTGGCACAGAAGGAAAATGACCTCCTTATAACAACTACCTAATTAACTAGCTTCCAAAGCCACTAACAGTAGCTTACAAAGTCACAGCTGTTACTTTTTCAAACAACTAAATGTTGATTTCATTTTAAATGTCATTTCAAAAGAATTAATGACTACCTAATTAACTAGCTTCCAAAGCCACTAACAGTAGCTTACAAAGTCACAGCTGTTACTTTTTCAAACAACTAAATGTTGATTTCATTTTAAATGTCATTTCAAAAGAATTAATGATTTCCTCAAAGCACTACAATTTATACAGCATGGAATACTATGCAGCCATAAAAAAGGATGAGTTTATGTCCTTTGCAGGGACATGGATGAAGCTGGAAACCATCATTCTCAGCAAACTAACACAGGAACAGAAAACCAAACACTGCATGTTCTCATTCATAAGTGGAAGTTGAACAATGAGAACACATGGACACAGGGAGGGGAACATCACACACTGGGGCCTGTGGGGGGTGGTAGGGGGCTAAGGGACGGATAGGCATTAGAAGAAATACGTAATGTCGATGACGAGTTCATGGGTGCAGCAAACCATGATGGCACATGTATACCTAAGTAACAAACCTGCATGTTCTGCACATGTATCCCAGAATTAAAAGTATAATTTAAAAAAAAGAAAATATACTTTAATGATATTCAAGTCTACACAGGCCTTTTTCCAACTATGGTATATAACAAAATTCCTATAATGAACATGTTAAGTATAAACTGTTGCCTTTCAAAATTCCATCATTATCCTATTCCACAAAAGTATTAGCAACTATGAAAATAAGTGGGTGGGAATGTGTAATCCAAAAATATTTGGGCAAAGAAAAAGCCCACTATGACTAAAACAAAATGGCAAATGACTTCATCCTCTTTTGGAAAATGACCTCATTATGACAACTAGCTAACTAACTAGCTTCCAAAGCCACTAACAGTAGCTTACAAAGTCACAGCTGTTACTTTTTCAAACAACTAAATGTTGATTTCATTTTAAATGTCATCTCAAAAGAATTAATGATTTCCTCAAAGCACTACAATTTATAAGCAAGAATTACATAGAGTACAATAAGAAGTCTATGACTTGTTCATTACAGATTATAGAAAATGACAGAACAATCATTTAAAAAACACTGGACTGTGAGCAACAAGCAGACATATTTAGAAGCATTGCAAATTATTTGTGAATAAGACAATAAACACAAAAAGTGCTAATCGTGACCTTTAAGCAACACAAAAATCATTTAATTGATAAGAGAAGATATAATGTAGAATTTTTTACAACTAGCATATTTCAAAAAAATTCATTTGGATAATATTTCTGAAAAAAGTTAAAGTAATTCATGAAAACTAAAACTCCAGATCCCAAGTACAATGAAAAAACTGTCACCTAATTAAAATTTTTATTTAATTCTCAATTAAGATACTTACGTTTCTTAGTGTTAATTACTTTTATTATTTAAAAGTTTAAAAAGTCTTCAAATATCTAAAATCTTTTGACCCAAAATGGGATTAATTAAACCAAATTATGACATCTGCAAAATAAAATACCATGTGACCAGTAAGCATTACACTGTAGAAAATATTTAGGGACAATGTAAAACGTACATATTTAATGCAAACAATGAGAGAAACCATTTAAGTAGAGGTTATGTGTACGTTTGTGTGCATGTATGATATGGTTTGGATATGTGTCCCCTACAAGTCTCATGTTGATATGCAATACCTAATGTTGGAGGTAGGCCCTGGCAGGAAGCGTTTGGGTCATGGAGACAGATCTCTCACAAGTTGGCTTGGTGCTGTCCTCCTGATAGTGAGTTCTGCCAAGATCTGATTTTTTAAAAATGTGTAGCACTCCCCGCTTTCTTACTTGCCCCTGCTCCTGCCATGTGAGATGCCAGCTCACCCTTTGCCTTCCACCACGACTATAAGCTTTCTGAGGCATCATAAGAAGCCACACAGATGCTGCCACCACGCTGCCTGTACAGCCTGCAGAACCATGAGCCAATTAAACTTCTTTTCTTCATAAATTACCGAGTTCATGTATTTCTTTATGGTGATGTAAAAATGGTCTAATACAATGTATTTATACAAAGACAACTATAAAAGCTATCATATTGAAAGGGCTGTTATCTCTGGTCCAGAAATCTCTCCAGACTCACATCCAATAGCCTAGTTAATATTTCAACTTGGTTATCTAACAGATACCTCAAACTTAACATAACCAAAACTCAATTCCTAATTTACCTGCTCTACTTGCACTCCATGATAGCTGATGACCATTCTATCTATTTAGTTGACAAGAACAACAACTTTTGAATCATTTTAACTCCAGCTTTATTTTCAATCCCCACATCCAATCTCTTGGCAAATTATCTTGACTCTTTTAAATACATCCAGAATCTAATCATGTCTCACCATCTCTTCTACTGCAAAAATAAGTATGTCTATGACAGGAAGCCAAATTTTTTCTCAATCAAAAACAGTTCCCAAGAACTAAATGAGGGTACATCAAGAATGTGAGCAAAAACTTTTAGGTATAGGCCTAGTGTCATGGCTCACACCTATAATCCCATCATTTTGGGTGGCCGAGGTGGGTGGATCACTTGAGGTTAGGAGTTTGAGAATAACCTGGCCAACGTGGTGAAACCTTGTCTCTACTAATAATACCAAAAAAAATTAGCCAGGCGTCATAACACACGCCTGTAATCCCAGCTACTCAGGGGGCTGACACAGGAGAACTGCTTGAACCCAGGAAGCTGAGGTTGTAGTGAGCCAAGATTGTGCCACTGCAAAATCTCAAAAACAAAACAAAACCAAAAAACAACAAAAAAACCTTTTAGGTATAGATACAGAATCACATTTTCCAATCAGCTTATCATTAAAAAACAGAAAAAGAAAAAAAAGGTTGAAACACTGATCATGATTTGTCTATCTTCTGTATCTTTTCAATATATTCAGAGCATGTGAGAGGAAGGAATATTATTAATTAATCTCCTTATAACACGAACGGGTTATAAAACGTCTATTGTGGATAAGAGGAAACCAACTACAGAACTCCTAATGGCTTTACCTTGAGTAGTAACCGTGGGATAAAATATATGGGCAAATTATTAAAAATACTTTATGCCTTATCAACTTTATTTCTCCCATTTAAAAATGTAACATGTTCTATGACAACAGAGTGGTTAAACATTCCTAATGTTACTGCATCAAGCCTTATAATTTCATAAAATACATGAATGGCTGTCATGTTAACCTGGAAACTTTAAAGGCAAATATAACAACTAGCTGTTCTCAGCTATAGAAGTAAAATTTTAGGAAAGGAATGTGCAGCAGATCTCATTTTTAAAAAGTTACAAAATACACCAAGAACTAAGTGTGGTAAGTTGCTACAAGTAACTTTTAGGATAAATCTGTTACAGTTGGGAAGTTGCAGTTGTTTTTGGAATATAGATATAGAGAATATATAGAATATAGATAGCAAAATTATTATAAATTCAGTAATGTTTTAAAATGTATTTGTACTTTATTAATCACAATATTTACACACTGTAAGAGACATAGTATGTGTATATATATATACACACAGCAAAGCATTTTTCAGTCTACATGCAATATTCTGAGTACTGTTTATAAATTAATTAATTCCTTGCAATAATCACACTGTGGGATACTTTAATATATTCTAAAAATTCACCATTTGATAAAGACAAACCATTACCATTATAAAGAACACAAGTTTTTCTGACAGTTTTTACAAAAGACATTTAAAAGAAACAAAAAGAGAGAACGTTTTGCCCATCTTCTGTCCACTGATTCATCTTTCCTTATCTTCTCTCCCTTCCACTGACTCAATTTTAAAGAATTACATGAGATGAGGTCCTATATATACATTCTATATTTGATACAGGTGGTAAACTTTATACAATGTCCTCTAATATAGGATCCATAGGAGCTATTTCTCTCTACTCTCAGCATCAGGACAGGATTAGTAATACATTTCTTTTAATAAAAAACTGTATCGTAAAACATGGTTCTTTCTAATGTGTTTTTCATATTCTATCTTTAACCATCCTACCCATCAGTATACTATTGCACTCCTATTTGCTTAATAGTTTCTTCAAATATTTTTTCAAATTATCAACCCTTTTTGTTGTTAAACTGTTACTTAATTTCAAATGTAGTTTTTATATCCCTACCAAAAAAAATCCAGAATCATGTATTATAAATAAAAGATAACCGTAAGAAGAGTCAAAATAAGATATTAATAAATTCTAATGACAAACTGCTTCTTGCTCATTTTTGAAATTATAAATTACTATAAAGATACAGAGTATCACTGAGGAAATAGAAAGCCACCATCCACCTTTCTTTTATCAAATAAAAAATTGAGAAAGTGGGAATCTGAGCATTTCTCAGTAACTCACTGTATCTTTAAAGTAATTCATAATTTAAAAAATATTAACATGAAAAGTTTTTGTCTTATCTTCCCTGAGCCGCTCTCCTTCCATTCTTAGTGGCATATTAAAAAGACATGATCTGAATAATTTGAGAGGTCAGATAATATATTAACATACAGGCAGTTTAGAAAATATTTATGCATAAACCATTACTGCTTTTCAGTTTCTCAAGAAGGAATAAACATGAGAAAACATCCATCAGTCATACTTCTATTATGTTATATGCTGTAAGTTTCATAGTAAAGATCAGATATTTACTAAATACGCTTGCTGTTGAGATTTTAAAGAAAAAATGGTATGTCAGCTGGTAACACTAGTTAGAGAAGACTGAATTATGATTGTTTTTAACAGCAACAATTTCTTAACAAAAATATTAAAGTCCTGGTGCAGTGGTTCACACCTAAAATCGCCTAGCATGTTGGAGGCTGAGGCAGGAGGACTGCTTGAGCCCAGGAGATCAGGACCAGAATGGGCAACAGAGATGCCATCTTTACAAAAATTTTAAAAAGTTAGCTGGGCATGGTGACACACACCTGTAGTCCCAGCTACTGGCAAGCCTGAGGTGGGAGAATCACTTAAGTCCAGGAGTTCAAGACTGCAGTGAGCTGTGATCATGCCACTGCACTCCAGCCTGGGCAAGAGAGTGAGACTCTGCCTCAAAAAAAGAAAAAAAAATTTAAATACATTTTTCTTCCTTCGGACAAATTCAATCTAAATTTTAAAATCATTTGGAAAGTAAAAAGGCTCTTGCTGTTATCTGTAAACAAAAACGAAGACAAATACAGACTTAACATAACATATAACTACCTTGGAGGAGGTCAATTTAAATTATCTACCAGGCACCAATCAAACTACATTTGAGGTACTCCAGTCAGGTCTGAACTGCACTGTCACAGGATTAAGTGAATCTCTTCTGGAAAAAGATCAGGGCATGGATGATTTTATTTAAAAAAGCAGAGAGTAGGGAGTGGAATGGAAGAGAAATCTAGCATTTATTTTGTATTTACTCTTCTGGGCACTGTTTTAACTATATACTCCTTTAAACATCAACAAAAGTCCCGTAAGATGGGCCTTATGATCTCTTCTTTTAAAAATATTTTTTTAAAACTCAAAACTAAGTCCAAAGAAGTGGCTGAAACTTTCATTCAAAGCTAAATCAGAGAGACCAGATATCAGGTCTATCCAATTACAAATTATTTCTAAGCTATTGTTTCTAATGTCACATGATAACAGTAGCTAACACTGAAGACTTACTCTGTGTACTAAGTATCCCACAGTATTGTATCACATAAGCCTATGGACCCAGATGCTTTTCTAGTCTCATTTTACAAATGAGGAATCTGAGGTCCAAGAAAATGGATGGATCATGGCAGACAGGAGGCAGGACTAGACTGCCACTCCAACTCAGATGGACAGAGCAGTGTGTGGAGGCTCACATCATGAATGTTTGCTCCAGAACTACCGCAGTAATAAATCAGGAAACCTGAGACCACCCACAGATCCCCTGAAGGAAGCAAATTGTTCCTGTAGGACCCTGGAGACACCCCAAATACTATGCTGGTATACACGGCTGAGAGATCCATAGATGGTTCACATGACAGGACTCTGCAGACAACCTGCAATACCAGCCCAGAGCCTGGTAGACTTGCTGGGTGGCTAGATCCGGAAAAGAGATAATCGCTACAGCTTGGCTCCCAGGAAGCCACATCCACAGGAAAAAGGAGAGAGTACTACACGAAGGGAACACCTTATGGGACAAAAGAATCTGAACAACAGCCTTCAGCACTAGACTTTTCCTCTGATAAAGCCTACCCAAATGAGAAGGAACCAGAAAACCAACTCTGGTAATATGACAAAAGAAGGTTCTTTAACACCCCCCAAAAATTACACACTAGCTCACCAGCAATGGAACCAAACCAAGAAGAAATCCCTGATGCACCTGAAAAAGAATTCAGGAGGATAGTTATTAAGCTAATAGGGGAGACACCAGAGAAAGATGGGCACAATGTAAGAAAATCAAAAAAATATCACACGAAGTGAAGGAAGAAATATTCAGGGAAACAGTATAAATAAAAAACAATCAAAACTTCAGAAAACAATGGACACACTTATAGAAATGCAATACAACTGAACAAGTAGAAGAAAAATTCAGAGCTTGAAGAAAAGGTCTTCTAATTAACAAACTCCAGCAAAGACAAAAAAAAAATTAAAAAATATGAACAAAGGCTCCAAACAGTCTGGGCTTATGCCAAACAACCAAATCTAAGAATAATCAGTGTCCCTGAGGAAGAAGAGAAATCAAAAAGTTTGGAAAACATACTTGGGGGAATAACCGAGGAAAACTTCCCTGACCTTGCTAGAGACCTAGACTTCCAAATAGAAGAAACAAAAGGAACACCTGTAAATTCATCGCAAAAAGATTATCACCTAGGCACACTGACATCACGTTATCTAAAAGTAAGCTGAAGGAAAGAATCATAAGACCTGTGAGAAAAAAGCACCAGGTAACCTATAAAGGAATACCTATCAGATTAACAGCAGGTATCTAAGCAGAAACCCCTACCAGCTAGGAAGGATTGGGGCCCTATCTTCAGTCTCCTCAAACAAAATGATTTTTGTCAAGAATTTTGTATCCAGTGAAACTAAGCTTCATATATGAAAGAAAGATACAGTCTTTTTCAGACAAACAAATGCCAAGAGAATTCGCCACTACCAAGCCACCACTACATGAGCTGCTAAAAGGAGCTCTAAATCTTGAAACAAATCCTGGAAGCACATCAAAACAGAACCACTTTAAAGCATAAATCTCACAGGACCTATAAAACAAAAATACAATTTAAAAAACAAAAACAAAAAACTAAGGTATACAGGCAACAAACACCACGATGAATAAAATGGTACCTCACATCTCAATACTAATATTGAATGTAAATGGCCTAAATGTTCCACTTAGAAGATACAGAAATACAGAATGCATACGTATTCACCAACCAATTATCTGCTGCCTTCAAGAGACTCACCTACCTAACACATAAGGACTCACAGAAACTTAAGATGGAGGGGTGGAAAAAGACATTTTATGCAAAAGGACACCAAAAGCAAGCAGGAGTCGCTATTCTTATATCAGACAAAAGAAACTTTAAAGCAATAGCAATTAAAAAAGACAAAGAGGGACATTATATAATGATAAAAGGCCTTGTCCAACAGGAAAATATCACAATCCTAAACATACATGCACCTGACACTGGAGCTCCCAAATTTATAAAACAATTACTAACAGACCTAAGAAATGAGATAGACAGCAACACAATAATAGTGGGGGACTTCAATACTCCATTGACAGCAGTAGATAGGTCAGTAGATAGGTCATAAAGACAGAAAGTCAACGAAGACACAATGAATTTAAACTATACCTTGGAACAAACGAACTTAGCAGATATATACAGAATATTTCATCCAACAAACTGCAGAATATACATTCTGTTCAACAGGGCATGGAACTTTCTCCAAGACAGATCACATTATAGGACACAAAACGAGTCTCAATAAATTTAAGAAAACTGAAACTATATCAAGCACTCTTTCAAACCACAGTGGAATAAAACTGGAAATCAACTCCAAAAGGAACCTCGAGAGCCATGCAAATACATGGAAATTAAACAATCTGCTCCTGAATAGTCAGTGGGTCAAAACTGAAATCAAAATGGAAATTAAAAAATTCTTTGAACTGAATGATAATAGTGATACAACCTATCAAAACCTCTGGGACACCGCAAAGGCAGTACTAAGAGGAAAGTTCATAGCCCTAAACACCAACATCAAAAAGTCTGAAAGAGCACAGACAGACAATCTAAGGTCACACCTCAAGGAACTAGAGAAACAAGAACAAACCAAACGCAAGCCTAGCAGAAGAAAGTAAATAACCAAGATTAGAGCAGAACTAAACAAAATTGAAACAACCAAACAAAAAAATACAAAAGATAAATGAAACAAAAAGCTGGTTCTTTGAAACAATAAACCTGAGAGACCAATAACAAGATTAAGAAGAGAGAAAATTGACATAAGCTCAGTAAGAAACGATATGAGCAAAATTACAACTGACACCAAAGAAATACAAAAGACCATTCAACGCTACTATGAAGACCTTTACATCCACAGACTAGAAAACCTAGAAGAAATAGATAAATTCTTGAAAAGATACAACCCTCCTAGCTTAAATCAGGACGAATTAGATACCCTGAACAGACCAATAACAAGTAGTGAGATTGAAATGGTAATTTAAAAATTACTATCAAAAAAAAGTCCAGGACCAGATGAATTCACAGCAGAATTCTACCAGACAGTCAAAGAAGAATTGGTACCAATCCTACTGACACTATTCTACAAGATAGAGAAAGAGGGAACCCTCCCTAAATCATTCTATGAAGCCAGTATCATGCTAATACCAAAACCAGGAAAGGACATAAAAAAAAAAGAAAACTACAGACCAATAACCCTGATGAACACAGATACTAAAATCCTTAACAAAATACTCACTAGCCAAATCCACAACATATCAAAAAGATAATTCACCATGATCAAGTGGGTTTCATATCAGGGATACAGGGATGGTTTAACATGTGCAAGTTAATAAATGTGATACACCACATAAACAGAATTAAAAATCACATGATCATCTCAACAGAAGCAGAAAAAGTATTTCACAAAATCCAGAATTGCTTTATGATTAAAACTCTTCGCAAAATCAGCATACAAGGGATATACCTCAATATAATAAAAGCCATCTACTACAAACCCACAGCCAAAATAATACCGAATGGAGAAAACTTGAAAGCATTTCCTCTGAGAACAGGAACAATACAAGGATGCCAGCTTTCACTATTCCCCTTCAACACAGTACTGGAAGTCTTAGCTGGAGCAATCCGACAAGAGAAAGAAATAAAGGGCATCCACATCGGTAAAGAGGAAGTCAAACTGTTGCTATTTGCTGATATGATCATTTACCTATAAAACCCTAAAGCCTCCTCCAGAAAGCCCCTGTAACTGATAAAAGAAGTCAGCATAGTTCCCGGATACAAAATTAATGTACACTAATCAGCACCTCTTCTATACACCAACAGTGACCAAGCTGAGAATCAAATCAAGAATCAAGGCCGGGCGCGGTGGCTCAAGCCTGTAATCCCAGCACTTTGGGAGGCCGAGACGGGCGGATCACGAGGTCAGGAGATCGAGACCATCCTGGCTAACATGGTGAAACCCCATCTCTACTAAAAAATACAAAAACCTAGCCAGGCGAGGTGGCGGGCGCCTGTAGTCCCAGCTACTCAGGAGGCTGAGGCAGGAGAATGGCGTGAACCCGGGAGGCGGAGCTTGCAGTGAGCTGAGATCCGGCCACTGCACTCCAGCCTGGGCGACAAAGCGAGACTCTGTCTCAAAAAAAAAAAAAAAAAAAAAAAAAAAAAAATCAACCTCTTTTACAATAGCTGCCAAAAAAAAAAAAAAAAAAATACTTAGGAATATACCTAACAAAGGAGGTGAAAGACCTCTACAAGGAAAACTACAAAACACTGCTAAAAGAAATCACAGACAACACAAACAAATGGAAACACATCCCATCCTTCATGGATGGGTAGAATCAATATGGTGAAAATGATCATACTGCCAAAAGCCATCTACAAATTCAATGCAATTCCCATGAAAATACCACCATCATTCATTACAGAATTAGAAAAAAAAATTCTAAAATTAATATGGCACCAAAAAAAAAAAAAAGCCTACATAGCCTAAGCAAGACTAAGCAAAAAGAACAAAGCTGGAGGCATCACATCACCTGATTTCAAACTATACTATTAGGCTATAGTCACCAAAATAGCGTGGTACTGGTAGAAAAATAGGCACATAGACCAATGGAATAGAGAACCCAAAAATAAACCCAAATACTTACAGCCAACTGATCTTCGAAAAAAACAAACAAAAACATAAATTGGAGAACACTTTTCAACAAATGGTGCTCAGATACTACGCCAGCCACATGTTGGAGAATGAAACTCGATCCTCATCTCTCACCTTATATAAAAATCAACTCAAGATGGATTAACGACTTAAATCTAAGACCTGAAACTATAAAAGCTCCAGAAGATAACATTGGAAAATCCCTTCTAGACATTGGTTTAGGCAAGGATTTCATGACCAATAACCCAAAAACAAATGCAATAAAAGATAAATTGCTGGGGCTTAATTAAACTAAAGAGCTTTCACATAACAAAAGAAACAGTCAGCAGAGTAAACAGACAACCTACAAAGTGAGAGAAAATCTTTACAATCTATACATCTGACAAAGGACTAATATCCAAAATCTACAATGAACTCACAGAAATCAACAAGAAAAAAAAATCCCATCAAAAAGTGGGCTAAGGACACGAATAGACAACTCTCAAAAGAAGATATACAAATGGCCAACAAATGTATGAAAAAATGCTCAACATCACTAATGATCAATATCACCAAACTCCTGCAAGAATGGCCATAATCAAAAAATAAAAACTAGGTAGATGCTGCTATGGATGCACTAAACAGGCAACACTTCTACACTGTTGGTGGGAATATAAACTAGTAAAACCATTGTGGAAAACAGTGTAGAGATTCCTTAAAGAACTATAAGTAGAACTACCATTTGATCCAGCAATCCCAATCCTGAGTATCTACCCAGAGGAAAAAAAAGTCACAGGAAAAGATACTTGCACACACGTTTACAGCAGCACAATTCACAACTGCAAAAACATGGAATTGATCCAGATGCCCATCAATCAACAAATGGATAAAGAAATTGTGATTATATATATATGTATATAAACACACATATACATATACATACACATATACATATATACACACATACATACACACACACACACACACACGATGGAACACTACTCAGCCATAAAAAGGAATGAACTAATGGCATTCACAGCAACCTGGATGAGACTAGAAACTATTATTCTAAGTGAAGTAACGCAGGAATGGAAAACCAAACATCGTATTTTCTCACTCATAAGTGGGAGCTAAGCTATGAGGATGCAAAGGCATAAGAATGACACAATGGACTTTGGGGACTCAGGGGGAAAGGGTGGGAAGGAGGTGAGGGATAAAAGACTACAAATAGTGCCGGGCACAATGGCTCATGCCTGTAATCCCAGCACTTTGGGAGGGCAAGGCAGGCAGATTACCTGAGGTCAGGAGTTTGAGACCAGCCTGGTCAACATGGTGAAATCCCATCTCTACCAAAAACACAATTAGCCAGGTGTTGTGGCACATGCCTGTAATCCCAGCTACTCAGGAGGCTGAGGCAGGAGAAGCATCTGAACCCGGGAGATGGAGGTTGCAGTGAACTGAAATCGTGCCACTGCATTCCAGCCTGGCCAACAGAGCCAGACTCTGTCTCAAAAAAAAAAAAAAAAAAAAAAAAAGACTACAAATAGGGTGCAGTGTATTCTGCTCAGGTGATGGGTGCACCAAAATCTCACAAATCACCACTGAAGAAATTACTCATGTAACAAAACACCACCTGTTCCCTGTGGAGATTGTGCCACTGCACTCTGCATTCCAGCCTGGCCAACAAAGTGAGATTCTGTCTCAAGAAACAAACAAAAAAAAAGACTACCAATGTACAGCATATTCTGCTCAGGTAATGGGTACACCAAAATCTCACAAATCACCACTAAAGAACTTATTCATGTAACCAAACACCACCTGTTCCCCAATAACCTATGGAAATACATTTTTTAAAAAGGGAAAACTTATGTGCTTCATCCCCAACTACACAGCAAATAGTAAAGCCAGGTTTTAGACATCATGAAGTTTAACTAAACCATTATACAAGCAAAAATTTTAGAAAAAGGGATATCTATCTACCTGTCATTGCTAGCTAAAATTCTCTATGGTAGATTTGTGTCTTAGAAGCAGATTTATAAGGAAAAGAGGAAATCAACTGTATTCAGAGTTATCCTATACAAAGTCCCTTAAGTTTTTAATAAAGTTCTGAATAGTACTGTCTCATAGGCATAACAAACCTAGATTTTCCTTCACCAGTGCATCAGATCACAGTCTTTTCTGTACTTCTAGATAAAATAGCTGGTTTGTGTTTAAAGGTTCATGTTACACAAAAATTATATAAAATACTTTAAACACTAGGAGTCCCTCTGTCACTGAAGTTCCAGGACAGGTTGGCAGAAATGCAAGTATTAGAAGGATTACTACAAATATGCTAACACATTTATTTTAAACCTGAGCTCATTTTATTATCTTCAGGGAACCAATAAATTGTTGGGGGCTTTTTAAAACTTAACAAATTAACAAATTACACACACACAAGCACATGTTGATAATGAACTTAAAGTTCAGGAAGATACTTACCCTCTCCCCATTATTAATGGTATATAAAATTTTAATACTTTAGTATTTGTCTCCCTACACAGCCCATGACCCAGAGAAAACTCAGCACAGAGTAAACATCCAGTTTGTATTTACTGAATGAACCATTCAATATGAATTGCTTATCAGCTCCTTGTATTAGGTACTTTACACACATTATTTCATTTAATGATCACAATATCCCATAAAAAGATTATTATGCCTACTTTAGAGATAAACAAGCATAATAAGACAGAAGTTGAATAACAAGTTTCAGGTCACAAGCTGATAATCCGCAGAGCCAGGAGTGGAATGCAATTTGACAAAATCCAAAGCTGGTACTTTTTACAACTTCATGCAGTTCTCACAATGAAGTTCATCTCTTTTCCACAAGGCTACACTGAGAAGTTTTATGAAGAGTTAGGACTTTAGATAATTTAATGAATGATCATGACTTCAGAAAGTGGAGACAGGAAGATCATTACAGACCAAAGAATGAATAGGAACACAAACACAGAAGACAGACTGGAAGAATGACAGTGCCATTAAGAAATTTTGTTTTCTACATTTTAGCAATGTGCATGAATAAGTTTTAGAACTAGGAAAAACTAAAATTCTTTTCGTCACTTAAAAGAAAAAACAGGTTATCATGAGGAGAATGGGAGATATATCACAGTTAATTCCTAGATATCTGTTCTTTGATCTACCTGTAACATGTCAAAAAAAGTCATTTATAAAAATCAGAAAGGAGCCTTCCAAGATGGGCCTAACACATATGAAGAATATTCATTAAAATGTTATCTTTTTTTTTGAGATGGAGTCTCACTCTGTCGCCCAGGCTGGAGTACAGTGGCACAATCTCGGCTCACTGCAAGCTCCGCCTCCGGCTTCACGCCATTCTCCTGCCTCAGCCTCGCAAATACCTGGTACTACAGGTGCCTGCCAAAACGCCCGGCTAATTTTTTGTATTTTTTAGTAGACACGGGGTTTCACCGTGTTAGCCAAGATGGTCTCGATCTCCTGACCTCATGATTCGCCCACCTCGGCCTCCCTAAAATGTTCTCTCATAATGACCAATAACTCAAACATCCACAACACTTTGCAAAACATACAAAGCTATCAGATCTGCTCAAATGAGACAGAAAAATGACTAAAATTGGCCCATGTAATCATTACTTTTCTATTTAATGAATGGTAAAATCCAAAAATATCCCATATTGCAAACTAAACCTCTCCACTAAAGTACTCTCTAGAATATATGAAACCTTTAAAGGTATAACCAAATTTATCTTTTAAATTCCTGTCAACTTTACCTTGATCTCACAATGATCCCTATGTCTGTTTATATTAAACTTTTAAAATTACTTATCAAAGAATAAAACTAATGCTTCTAAAATATGGACCATTTTAATCCTGTGGCAATTAATTATCCTTGGAAAAAAACCATAAAACCACTTAAGTGCAAAGTTTAAAAAACATCAAAATAAATTAAAATGTTTTGCAGAATTATATGAAGTGCCCAGGTGCAGTGGTCACGCCTATAATCCTAACATTTTGGGAGGCCAAGGCAGGTGGATCACTTGGGGTGAAACCCGACCTCTACTAAAAGTACAAAAAAAAAAAAAATTAGCTGGGTGTGATAGCAGGGGCCTGTAGTCCCAGCAACTTGGGAGGCTGAGGCACAAGAATCATTTGAACCCAGGAGGCAGAGGTTACAGTAAGCCGAGATTGCACCACTGCCCTCCAGCTTGCGCAACAGAGCAAGACTCTGTCTCAAAAAAAAAGAAGTATATGAAGTAATGATCTTAAACTGATAACTATGTTAAAAACAAAAGCAGTAATATAAGATATGTGTCCCCTGAAACAAAAGAAATCTTAACTGAAGATTGAAGATTAAAGATTTTTATTCATATGCACATACAAAAATGTGTCATATAAAAAAAGTCCACTTTTATTTATCTTTCTATTAAAATGCTGTAAAATCCACAAGGAAGAATACTGTACACAGTCACTAAAAATGACAATATAGAGATGTTTTAGTCAATTTAGAAAACAATTTTAATGGTAACTAAAAAAATTAACTAACAAGCCTGTAATCCCAACACTTTGGGGAGGCTGAGGCAGAAAGATCACTTAAGCAAAGGAGTTCCAGACAAGCAAAGGAGTTCCAGACAAGACAAACACAGTGAGACCCCGGCTCTGCCAACAACAACAACAAAATTAATTAACAACATCATGTACATATATATACACATCTCAAATACATACAAAAATAAACTGATTTAAAGTTTTTATCTACAGGAAAAATGTTTTTATGTTCTTCTTATTGTTCAACATTTTGTCACTTTTCTTAATAAGTATATAAATATGACTTTTATGTGTATTATATATGTGAATATATATATATGTGCCCGCGAGCGTGCGCGCGCACACACACACACACACACAAAACTAATTAATGGCAAATTCTGGCATAAGTGGCCCTTCAATTAATAGCAAGCATTGAAAATGAAACCAAGCCCCAATTATCTTTTCTTACACTGAAACTATGTCAAGAATAACATCTCTTAAATGTAAAAAGGGACAACCAAAAGCTTAAGTATACTTCTATGAGACTGCCCAACAGTTAATCACAACCAAATTTTATTTTCTTTCTATGCAAGTCTTATAAAACCAAAGATAGAACAAATCTTTTAAATCCAATTTCAGTTTGAATCGTACATCACAAGTAAAGGCATCTATACAGTGCTTTGCAATATGTCAAAAGTTTTCTCTCACAATATGATTCTCACAATAATGTTAAGAGTTAGTTCAGTTTGAAAGAGGAGTATCCACACCCACTAAGATGACCGTCAAAATAAAATTGGAAAATACAAGCATTGGTGAACATGTGGAGAATCAAAACACTAATATTTCAAAATTGCTGGTAGGAATATAAAATTACAAGGCCCTTTTGGAAAATAGCTGGCAAGTACCTCAATGAGTTAAACACAGAATTACCATACGATGAGGTAATTCTATTCCTTGGTGTTACCAGTGGCTGCTTAGGGGCCTGGAGATATGAAGTGACTGCTGAATGGATTTGGAGTTACCTTATGGGTTGATGAAAAAGTTATGAAAAGAGATAGTGGTGACAGTTGCACAACATTGGGAATATACTTAATGTCACTGAATTGTACACTTTAAAATGGTGAAAACTGTACATTTTAAATTATGTATACCTGATAACAGGTTTTTTTTTAAAGGGCTGGGGAAAGGTGGGGGTGGGGGTTAGGTCAAGTCCCTGAGAGGCAAAACCTAAGACAAGAACTCCATGCACATGTTTGAGGAACTGCACTTAGTAAAAAATTTAAAGAAGTGAATAAGGCAACAAAACTGTGGGTTCAGCTAAAGTCCAGCCTCAACCTGATCCCAGAGTGAGCTCTGGAGTCTAACTGGCACCAGGGAGATGTCACATATTGAGACAAAGACAAGGCCTTATACCCTTATATCAACCAGTCACTGGCTACAGGTCACCTACCTACCCCTGGGAAAGTGGGAAGCTTAAGATCTCTGGGATTTCTTGGCAGGCAGGTCCTGGCAATTCTGTGGTGCTAGTGAGAACTGAGAGCTGTGAGTCACCAACACTATAGGTGAGGAGAAGGTATATAAACCATCCAGATAAAAAGGAACTGGATGGGGTACTAACAGCATCTATTGCAACGAAGAAAAGGAAGCTTACAAAAATTGAGTGACTTATCTGGGAACACAAAGCAGGTAAAATTGGAACTTGAAACTTATTCTCTTTACCTTGTAACTCATGCTCTTTTCCATTCCAGCTTTGCATAATTTCAGCCTATTAAAACATAATGGGAAGTCCTATTTTTTCTATTCATTAGCCCTTTTAAGTTTTTCCCCTTATTCTTTTTACTTTATGGTTTTTCTTTTATTGTTTTGGGTCTTTTTGGTGCAGGGAGGGGTTGGGGATAATTGCTTCATTTCTGCTTGAAAAGACCTTTGCCATCAGTTCTACCTCCTGGCAATCTCCTAGTTAACGTTACATCACCTTACAGAAGTGGTTGCTTTAATTTGTGTCCCTAAAATTCCTGTTTATAGCTACGATTTGTATTGTTTCATATGTACCATGTGTGCAAGACTATTTACTCTTAACATTGTCAAATACTTGAAAGCAAGGATCATTTGAGTTTGTCAATCTTTATATTATCGGTATGTGGCACCTAATGGGAATCTGAAAATAGTTTGGTGAATTAAACTGTACTTTGTTTTAATATAACTAGAAAAGAGCCAAAGGTAGAGTATTTTTTTAGCTTTGTATCTTTCAGTGTCCTTTAGCAAGTGGATTTGATAAAGTTTACGGCAAGCCACTGTTTTAGACTAGCCTCCTGCACTAAACTTTAGCAGACCAGACCAAACCAAAATGGAATCAATCCTCTTAAGTGCCAAGTAAATGAACTGAACTTTGAGATGGGCCAGTTTTCCAAAAACAGGAGATCCACAGCAACCAATAAGGCCCAGTTTACCTGGAGCCAGCATGATAAGGAAGTCCCCTCTGTTTCAACTGTATGAGGAAAGTAACTTTTTAAATAAATTTATTTCCATAGGCTTTGGGGGGAACAGGTGGTATTCGGTCACATGAGTAAGTTTAGTTAGTTTTTTAGTGGTGATTTGCAAGATTATGATGCTCCCATCATGCAAGCAGCATACACTGAACCCAATTTGTAGTCTTTTAACCCTCACCCCCTTCCCAACCTTTCCGCCAAGTCCCCAAAGTCCATTATATCATTCTTATACCTTTGCATCCTCATAGCTTAGCTCCCTCTTATGAGTGAGAATATACAATGTTTGGTTTTCCATTCCTGAGTTACTTCACTTAGAATAATAGTCTCCAGTTCCATCCAGGTACTGTGAATGCCATTAGTTCCTTTTTACAGCTGAGTAGTATTCCATCTATATATACATATATGCCACAATTTATCTACTCATTGATTGATGGGCATTTGGGCTGGTTCCACATTTTTACAACTGCAAATTGTGCTGCTGTAAATATGTGTATGCAAATATCATTTTTGTATAATAGCTTCTTCTCCTCTGAGTAGATACCTAGGATTGGGATTGCTGGAGCAAATGGTAGTTCTATTTTTAGTTCTTTAAGGAATCTCCACGCTGTTTTCCAAAGTGGTTGTACTAGTTTACATTCCCAACAGCAGTATAGAAGTGTTTCCTTTTCACCACATCCATGCCACCATCTATGTTTTTTTATTTTTTGATTATGGCCATTCTTGCAGGAGTATAGTGGTATAGTATTGAGTTTTGGTTTAAATAGGCACAAGACCAATGGAACTGAATAGAGAAGCCAGAAATAAACCCAAATACTTACAGTCAACTGAACTTCAACAAAGGAAACAAAAACATAAAGCGGGAAAAGGATACCCTATTTAACAAATGGCGCTGGGATAACTGGCAAGCCACATAAAGGAGAGTGAAACTGAATTGTCATCTCTCACCTTATACAAAAATCAACTCAAGATGGATCAAGGACTTAAATATAAAACCTGAAACTATAAAAATACTAGAAGATAACATCAGAAAAAACCTCCTAGACATTGGCTTAGGCAAAGACTTCATGACCAAGAACCCAAAAGCAAATGTAACAAAAACAAAGACAAATAGGTGGGACTTAATTAAACTAAAGAGCAAAAAAGGACACCAAAAGGATGTAAACCAAAAGGATGTAAACAGCAGAGTAAACAGACAACCCACAGAGTGGGAGAAAATCTTCACAAGCTATACATCCGACAAAGGACTAATATCCAGAATCTACAAGGAACTCAAACAAATTAGCAAGAAAAAAAGCAAACAATCCCATCAAAAAGTGGGCCAAGGACATGAACAATTTTCCAAAGAAGATATACAAATGGCCAACAAACATATGAAAAAATGCTCAACATCACTAAGGAAAGTAACTTTGAAACAACCAATTTGCTTTTTGTTTCTTGTTTCTGTTTTCTTCAGCCATTTTTGGCCTATAAAGCCAACTATCTCTGCTCAGTGCATTCTATTTTATAGAATGGGGTGTTGCCTGATTCTAGAACTAAAAAAAAAAAAAAAAAAAAGAAAGAAAGAAAAAAAAGCTGGGCCGGGCACAGTGGCTCATGCCTGTAATCCCAGCACTTTGGGAGGCCGAGGTGGGCGGATCACGAGGTCAGGAGTTCGAGACCAGCCTGGCCAATATGGTGAAACCTCATCTCTAACAAAAACACAAAAATAAGCCAGGCGTGGTGGTGCGTGCCTGTAGTCCCAGCTACTTGGGAAGCTGAGGCAGAAGAACTGCTTGAACCCAGGAGGGGGAGGTTGCAGTGAGCCAAGATTGTGCCACTGCACTCTAGCCTGAGTGACAGAGCAAGGCTCGCATCTCAAAAAAAGAAAAAAAAGCCAATTAAATCTTTAAATTAAATTTGTTGTATTTCTCTTTGTAACAGACTATATGCTGTAGAAAGGCTAAATATGTTGGTAGATAAGAACTAAGTACCAGTACACTACAGATCAGGATCAATAAGAGTTAGTCACTCTCACAAAGTGGATGCTTTATAAATGGAAAAATAACGTATTTGTTATCTATTTAAATGTGTAAATAGCAACATCTAATAATTATATTTCACTTAAAATAGATTAAAAGACATTTAAAACGGCTTTATACAGGAAAATATTACAGATAAAAGTTACTAATCTCTACCCATCCATCCAAATTAAAGAGGTCTAATTTTGAAAATTTAGCAGAGGAATGTTACTTAATTTAAAGGAAAAATCACTTTGATAATTATGCTCAAAGACACATTTCAATAAAACCATCCAAAAACTAAGTACATAATAAATTTTTCCACTATTTTATCATTATGTTTGGCATTAATGATACCACTTAGTATTCGACTGGCTACAAGGCTAGTATCATTTTCTAAAACTAAACAGACTCCTAGCAGAAGCTATTTCAAAGCTACACAAACAGACCTCAGAAAGTTTCTGTTAAATTTTTTTTCTTAAAAAGAAAGGTCAAAGAGGAAGAACTTATTAGGAATACAGGGTGAGAAAATAAAAGTAGTATCCAAAATAAAACCAAAAATACGAATAGAAAAGAATGGCTTCAAAGATTTTTTTCCAGTTGCTTATCCTAGCGACGTAACCAATTTAATGGGTAAGAATGCCACAAATATCTTAGAAAATGCACAATGCCATTATAGCTACATTCTTTTTAAGCACCAATGGTCATCATCAGTCAATAATGTACTTAAAATGAAAACCCACTTGAGCACTAAAAGAACACAAATAGAAGAAATCAATAGTCTGAAATATTCATTTTTAGAAACAGTTGATTACAGAAACTCAACTGAAGAACACCATGGCCTGATCTTCTTTATTGAACACATAATGTATCCAATAGGAATCATAGAGGAACAGGCATTTTCTTCATGCTTTTATATTTGCTTATTTGTTTGCTTTTCAAAGAAAAGTATTATTTTCATGAGGCATAAGTTCCAGAAAATGACATGGCTAACTATACTTTGTAGAACTTTTAAATCTAAGCTATTAGTCTCCCTGAACTACCTCAAATGAAAAATATCAGCTTTTAGTTCTAAATCTAAATGAATGGTTTCCATATTACTGGAACACAACTCGTTTTATCTCACCACCTATATTACATAATATCATGGTATTTTCATACCAGCTCCAATATAACTACAATATTTATTGCTTCCGCTATACCTACTGCATTTTATGATTCAGGGCTATTACACATATAAAATGACTGATTTGTCACATTTTGAAATTTTCAAGAAGTTACAAAAGTCTTTTCACAAATACATCTACATAAATTCAGCTAGACTATTCTAATAACATTTGACAAAATGTTCCTTCTGCCAACTTGTTTGTTTATAAATTAAATTACATGCCACAAAACTAATTTTTAACCACAGTTTTCAGAGTTCCCTTTCTTTATGTGGTTTTAGTTCATTCAAGCCCTCAGCATTTTTCACTACAAAATCCTTCTGGTCCCTTCTAATATATACTATATACCACATTGTTATCAGATGATTCAAAACCATACATCATGTCACTCCCTGCCTTAAAAATCCAATAATAGAAGTGACATCACCAACATAACAGAGTAGAAGTCACTATCTTTCCCAACTCCACACCTGCTCCAACCCCAGAACTGCAGTCATTCTACAAATAACCCACTCCAAGCCCAGGCAATGTGGCTGCACTGGGGCCCACATTTCAGGTATCAGAGCTATCACCTTAGTGAGCAACTTCATATTCTTGGGCTAAAAGCCAAGTCCTCACTGCTCATGCCTGTACTCCAGGTACCAAACCAGCTATCACACAGAGCTAGGTACCACCTCTACCTAGAAGCCTCTCTAATTCTGCATATACCTGTACTCCCAATTCTTATATTCACTTATGTGTTCACAAGCTTCCAGGCCTCACATACTGTTGCCAACACGGCAGGTGAGGTGCCTACACCACACATATCAGTGCCATTATGGACCCAGATGCCAGAGCTATACTCCCTCCACAAGTACCCAGGTTTCAGGTCTCAACTCCAAGGCCACACCACAGGCAACACACATCACAAACTGGTACCACTGCTATTTCAAGCAAGTCCACAAGCCATACCCAGTACCGAGACAAATCTACGCTCAGCCACAACTTCCCTGTTAGGAGTAAAAGAGATCACAAGGACCTTAACAGTCATTGCCATCAAAGACCCCAACAACCCTTGCTGCCTAGTCTTACAGACTAATGTCTGCAACCCTTGCTTGCAGACATTAGTATTAGCCACTGAGGATTCACACTATTAGCCACTGAGCATCCCTCCAACCTTGGTCTAAAATCAACCTCAGTTGACAGAGCTACACAGATTACCCAGTTTGAACCCTCACTGGTGCCAGAACTGTTACACCCTAACCAACAAGCGCCCTCATAAGGTGAAGGTCTTTCCACAGCAAAACTAGCCCAAAAAGTCTGCATGGGGTGACTACTCCACCAGATGCTCAGACATCAACATAATGCAATAAGAATCATGAAAAACCAAGGAGAGAAAACACCACCAAAAGAATACAATCTCCCAGTGCCTGACCCCAAAGAAATGGAGATAAACTGCCTGAGAAGGAAATCAGAATAATCATTTTAAGTGAGCTCAGTGAACTTCAAGAAAATAAATGACCAAAATGGGAAAACTAATAGATTGAAATTATAAAAAGAAACAAATTCTAAAGCCAAAAAACACAATGAATGAAATTAAAAACTTAACAGAGTATCAACACTATCAGAACTGATCAAGCAGATCTATGATCTTAAAGACAAGTTAGTTAAAAATACATAGTCAAAAGAGAAAAAAAAAACTATGAAAACTGAAGAAAGTTTATAAAATATATGAGACAGCATCAAAACAGCAAATATTTGGGTCATAGGAGTTCAAGAAGAAGAAAGAGAAAAGGTGATAGAAATCTTATTTTTAAAAACAGCAGAAAATGTCCCAAATCTGGAGAAGATATAAATATCAACATATAGGAAGGGGAAAAAATCTCCCATCAGAGTTAATTCAAACAAGAATAGATGAAGGTATATTATAATCAAACTGTTAGAAATCAAACATAAAAGATTCTGAAACCAACAAGAGAAAAGAAAGAAATCACATATAACAGAGTTCAAATAAGGCTAACAGCAGTTTTCTCAGTAGACACCTTACAGACCAGGAGAAAATGGGATAATATAGTCAAAGTGATGAAAAGGAGGGGAAAAAATGTCCACCAAGAATACTGTACCACATTGTGAATTTTAGCTCCAGATTGACTGCAAGAACAAACCAGCAATCCTGAGAAGGAATCACAGACATTCTGAAGAAAGCAGACTACTCCTGCAGGACCTGGGAGAGACCTCAAATACTCTGAGAAGCAGAAAGCCTCTGGAAAGTTTTCCATCGTGCCCTCCACCTGGAAGCAGACTTGGGGCTGTCATGGGCTGGGCAGCACGGTGGGAATGAGACCAGCCCTTCAGTTTGCTTGGGAGCTGAGTGATGCCTGTGATTGCTGTTTTCCTCACATCCCTGACTATCTGCATGACTTGGCAGAGGCAGCCATAATCCTCCTAGGTACACAACTCCAGTGACCTGGGAATCTCACCACATCCCCCAATGTAGCTACACCAAGACTGGCCCAAGGAGAGTCTGAACTCAGACACACCTAGCCCCACCCCCACCTGATGGGATTTCCCTAGGCAACCTGGTAGCCAAAGACAAAGGACATACAATCCTGAGAGTTCTAGGGCCCCACCCACTGCCGGTCCCTCTCCACACTACTACAGCTGATGCAGAAAGTGCCACCTCCTGGCAGGAGGTCAACCAGCACAAAAATAGAGCATTAAACCACCAAAGCTAAGAACACTCACGGAGTCGGTTGCAACCTCCACCACCTCCACCAGAACAGGCACTGGCATCCACCGCTGAGAGACCCATAGACGGTTCATATCACAGGACTCTGCACAGAAATCCTCAGCACCAGCCAGGAGCTGGGTAGACTTGCTGGGTGGCTAAACCCAGAAGAGAGAAAACAATCATGCAGTTTGGCTCACAGGAAGCCATAACCACAGGAAAAAGGGGTGAGTATTACATCAAGGGAACCCCCTCTGGGACAAAAAAATCTGAACAACAGCCTTCAACCCTAGACCTTCCCTCTGACAGAGCCTACCCGAATAGGAAAGAACCAGGAAACCAACCCTGGTAATATGACAAAACAGGGCTCATCAACACCCCGACAAAATCACACTAGTTCACCAGCAATGGATCCAAACCAAGAAGAAATCCCTCAATTACCTGAAAAAGAATTCAGGAGGTTAGTTATTAAGCTAAACAGGGAGGGACCAGAGAAAGGTGAAGCCCAATGAAAGGGAATCCAAAAAATGATATAAGAAGTGAAGGGATAAATATTCAACAAAATAGATAGCATAAAGAAAAAACAATCAAAAATTCAGGAAACTTTGGACCCACTTTTAGAAATGCAAAATGCTCTGGAAAGTCTCAGCAATAGAACGGAACAAGCAGAAGAAATTGAGAGCTCAAAGTCAAGGTCTTCGAACTAACTCAATCCAACAAAGAAAAAGAAAACAGAATAATATGAACAAACCCTCCAAGAAGTTTGGGATTATGTTAAACAACTAAACCTAAGAATAATCAGTGTTCCTGAGGAAGAAGACAATTCTAAAAGCTTGGAAAACATATCTGGAGGAATAATCAAGGAAAACTTCCCTGGCCTTGCTAGAAACCTAGACATCCAAATACAAGAAGCACAAAGAAAACACCTGGGAAATTCATTGCAAAAAGATCATCGTCTAGGTACACTGTCATCAGGTTATTCAAAGTTAAGATGAAGGAAAGTATCATTAAGAGCTGTTAGACAGAAGCACCAGGTAACCTATAAAGGAAAACCTATCAGATTAACAGCAGATTTCTGAACAGAAACCATACAAGCTAGAAAGGATTGGGGCCCTATCTTCAACCTCCTCAAACAAAACAATCTTCAGACAAGAATTTTGTATACAGCAAAACTAAATATCATATATGAAGGAAAGATACAGTCATTTTCAGACAAATGTTGAGAGAATTCACCATTAACAAGCAACCACTAAAAGAACTGCTAAAAGGAGTTCTAAATCTTGAAACAAATCCTGGAAACACATCAAAACAGAATCTCTTTAAAGCATAAAGCACACACGACCTATAAAACAAAAATACAAGTTAAAAACCAAAAACAAAAAAACAAAGTATGAAGGTAACAAAGAACATGATGAATGCAAGGGTACCTCAATTTCAATGCTAACATTGAATGTAAATGGCCTAAATGTTCCACCTAAAAAATACAGAATTGCAGAATGGGTAAGAACTCACCAACCAATTATCTGCTGCCTTCAAGAGATTCACCTAACACATAAGGACTCATATAAACTTAAAGTAAAGGGGTGGTAAAAAGCATTTCATGCAAATGGACACCAAAAGCAAGCAGGAGTAGCAATTCTTATATCAGACAAAAGAAACCTTAAAGCAACAGCAGTTAAAAAAGACAAAGAGGGACATTATATAATGATAAAAGGTCTTGTCCAACAGGAAAATATCACAATACTAAACATATATGCACCTAACACTGGAGCCCCCAAATTTATAAAACAATTACTAACAGACCTAAGAATGAGATAGATAGCAACACAATAATGGGGGGGAGGGGGGCAGGCGCGGGGGCGGGGACTTCAATACTCCACTGACAGCACTAAACAGGTCAACAAGACAACAAAGAAACAATAAATGTAAACTATACCTTGGAACAAACAGACTTAGCAGATATATACAGAACATTTCATCCAACGACTGCAGAATATACATTCTATTCAACAGCCATGGAACTTTCGCCAAGATAGACCATATGACAGGCCATACAAAGAGCCTCAATAAATTTAAGAAAATTGAAATGATATAAAGCACTTTCTCAGACCACAGTGGAATAAAACTGGAAATCAACTCCAAAAGGAACCATCAAAACCATGCAAATACATGGAAATTAAATAACCTGCTCTTGAATGAGCACTGGATCAAAACTGAAATCAAAATGGAAATTAAAAAATTCTTTGAACTGAATGATAATAATGACACAACCTATCGAAACCTCTGGGACACAGCAAAGGCAATGCTAAGAGGAAAGTTCATAGCCCTAAATGCCTACATCAAAAAGGTTGAAAGAGCACAAATAGACAATCTAAAGTCACACCTCAGGGAAATAGAGAAATAAGAAAAAACCAAAACCAAACCCAGTAGAAGAAAAAAAATAAGAGCAGAGCAGAACTAAACAAAATTGAAACAAACAAAAAATACAGTACAAAAGATACATGAAACAAAAAGCTGGTTATTTGAAAAAGACATGAGATTACCAGATCATTTGCATGATAAACCAAGAAAAGAGAGAAAATCCAAATAACTTCGCTGAGAAACGAAACAGGAGATACTACAACTGACACTACTGAAACACAAAAGATCATTTGAGACTACTATGAACACCTTTATGCACATAAACTAGAAAACCTAAAAGAGATGGATCAATTCCAGGAAAATACAACTCTGCTAGCTTAAATAAGGAAGAATTAGATACCTCGAACAGACCAATAACAAGCAACGAGATTGAAATTGTAATTTAAAAATTATCCAAAAAAAAAAAAAAGAGTCCAGGACCAAATGGATTCACAGTAGAATTCTACCAGACATTCAAAGAGGAATTGGTATGAATCCTTTCAACACTATTCCACAAGATGGAGAAAGAGGGAACCCTCCCTAATCCATTCTATGAAGCCAGCATCACCCTAATACCAAAACCAAGAAAGGACATAACCAAAAAAGAATACTACAGACCGACATCCTTGATAAACATAGATAATAAAATCCTTAACAAAATATTAGTTAAACAAATCCAATAACACATCGAAAAAGATAATCCACCATCATCAAGTGGGTTTCATACCAGCGATGCAGGGATGGTTTAACATATGCAAGTTAGTAAACATGATTCACCACATAAACAGAATTAAAAAAAAAAAAATCACATGATCGGCCGGGCACAGTGGCTCAAGCCTGTAATCCCAGCACTTTGGGAGGCTGAGACGGGTGGATCACGAGGTCAGGAGATCGAGACCATCCTGGCTAACACGATGAAACCCCCATCTCTACTAAAAATACAAAAAAACTAGCCGGGCGAGGTGGCGGGCGCCTGTAGTCCCAGCTACTAGGGAGGCTGAGGCAGGAGAATGGCGTAAACCTGGGAGGCGGAGCTTGCAGTGAGCTGAGATCCCGCCACTCCACTCCAGCCTGGGTGACAGAGCGAGACTCTGTCTCAAAAAAAAAAAAAATCACATGATCATCTCAATAGATGCAGAAAAAACATTCGACAAAATCCAGCATCACTTTATGATCAAAACTCTCAGCAAAATCAGCATACAAGGGACATACCTTAATGGAATAAAAGCCATCTATGACAAACCCACAGCGAACATAATACTGAATGGGGAAAAGTTGAAAGCATTCCCCCTGAGAATGGGAATAAAACAAGGATGCCCATTCTCAACACTCCTCTTCAACACAGTACTGGAAGTCTTAGCCAGAACAACCCGACAAAAGAAAGAGATAAAGGGCATCCACATAGGTAAAGAGGAAGTCAGAGCGTTGCTATTGCTGACAATATGATCATTTACCTTGAAAACCCTAACTACTTCTCCAGAAAGGTCCTAGAACTGATAAAAGAATTCAGTAAAGTTTCCGGATACAAGATTAAAGTACACAAATCAGTAGCTCTTCTATATACCAATAGCGATCAAGCTGAGAAATCAGTAACTCAACCCCTTTTACAATAGCTTCAAAAAAAAAATAAAATACTTAGGAATATACCTAACAATGGAGTCAAAAGACCTCTACAAGGAAAACTACAAAACACTGCTAAAAGAAATGACAGACAACCAAACAAATGGAAACACATCCCATGCTTATGGATGGCCAGAATCAATACTTAGAAATCATCATACTGCCAAAAGCAATCTACAAATTCAAGGCAAACCTCATCAAAATACCACCATCATTCTCCACAGAGTTAGAAAAAACAATTCTAAAATGCATATGGAACCAAAAAAGAGCCCTCATAGCCAAAGCAAGGCTAAGCAAAAAGAACAAATATGGAGGCATCACATTATCTGATTTCAAAATATACTATGACGCCATAGTCACCAAAACAGCATGGTACTGGTATAAAAATAGGCATGAAGACCAATGGAACAAAATAGAGAACTCAGAAATAAATCCAAATACTTATAGCCAACTGATCTTTGACAAAACAAACAAAAACATAAAGTGGGGAAAGGACTCCCTTTTCAACAAATAGATACTAGGCTAGCCACACGTAGAACGAAACTCGATCCTCATCTCTCACCTTATACAAAAATCAACTCAAGATGGATTAAGGACTTAAATCTAAGACCTGAAACTATAAAAGTTCCAGAAGATAACATTGGAAAAACCCTTCTAGACATTGCCTTAAACAAGGATTTCATGACCAAAAACTCAAAAGCAATTGCAATAAAAACAAAAATAAATAGCTGTGACCTAATTAAAGAGCTTTTGCACAGCAAAAGGAATAGTCAGCAAAGTAAACAGACAACCCGCAGAGTTGGAGAAAACCTTCACAATCTATATATCTGACAAAGGATTAACATCCAGAATCTACAACAAACTCAAACAAAACAAGAAAAAACAATCAATACCATCAAAAAGTGGGCTAAGGACATGAATAGACAACTCTCAAAAGAAGATAAACGGCCAATAAACATATGAAAAAATGCTCAACATCACTAATGATCAGGGAAATGCAAATCAAAACCACAATGCGATACCACCTTACTCCTATAAGAATGGCCGTAATCAAAGAATCAAAACACAGTAGATGTTGGCATAGATGCGGTGAACAGGGAACACTTCTACACTGCTGGTAGGAATGTAAACTAGTACAGCTGCTATGGAAAACAGTGTGGAGACTCCTTAAAGAACTAAAAGTAGAACTACCATTTGATTCAGCAATCTCATTGCTGGGTATCTACCCTGAGGAAAAGAAGTCATTATCCTAAAAAGATACTTGCACACACGTTTATAGCAGCACAATTCACAACAGCAAAATCATGGAACCAACCCAAATGCCTATCAATGAGTGGATAAAGAAACTCTGATTATACATATATATATATACACACACACACACACACACATATATATATATATATGATGGAATACTACTCAACCATAAAAAGGAGTGAATTAACAGCATTTGCAATGACCTGGATGAGATTAGAGACTACTGTTCAAAGTGAAGTAACTCAGGAATGGAAAACCAAATGTTGCATGATCTCACTGATATGTGGGAGCTAAGCTATGAGGACACAAAGGCATAACAATGATACAATGGACTTTGAACATCTGGGGAGAAGTGGGGGATAAAAGACAACAAATATGGTGCAGTGTATACTGCTCGGGTGATGGGTGCACCAGGTTCTCACAAATCTCCAATGACGAACTTACTCATGTAACCAAATACCACCTGTACCCCAATAACTTATGGAAAATTAAAACTAAAAAAATAATAATAATAAATAAAAATGAATCAGGGGGATGTCTATGTTGAAAGCTGTAATACTAAATAACTCCTATGAAAAGCAAAAAAAAAAAAAAAAGAATACTGTATCAAGCAAAATTAAATAAGAGAAAGAAATCATAGGCATCCAAAGGAAAAAGTTATATCTCTCTGCTTGCAGACAACGCAATCTTTCATGGAGTAAAACCTAAAGACTCTGGCATAAGCTGTTAGAATGAACAAACAAATTCAGTAATTCTGCAGGATACAAAATTAACATGTGAAAATCAGTATCACTTCCACACTATCCAAAAAAGAAATTTAAAAAAATCTCATTAACAATAGCTACCAAAAAAAGGTAAATACTTACAAATAAATTTGACCAAAGAAGTACAGCCTGTACACCATACTATGAAAACTATAAAACACTGATGAAAGAAATGGAAGAAGATACAATTACATGGAAAGATATCCTAACTTTATGGATTGAAAGAATATTGTTAAGACGAGGTGCAGTGGCTCATGCCTGTATGAACACTGAGGAAATAAATGGAAGAAGACACAATTAAATGGAAAGATACCTTAACTTTATGGATTGAAAGAATATTGGTATGGCCAGACACAGTGGTTCATGCCATATGGAATCTGTAATCCCAGAACTTTAGGAGGCCAAGGTGGGCGGATCACTTAAGCTCAGAAGTTTGAGACCAGCCTGGACAACATGGCGCCACCCCATCTCTACAAAAAATACAAAAATTAGCCAGGTGCGGTGGCATGCACAGATAGTTCCAGCTACTCAGGAGGCTGAGGTGGAAGGATCACTCGAGCCTGGAAGGTAGAGGTTGCAGTGAGCTGAGATCACACCACTTGCACTTCAGCCTGGGTAACAGAGGAAGACTCTGTCTCAAAAAAAAAAAAAAAAGAATATTGTCAAAATTTCCAGACTACCCAAAGTGACCTACACATTGAATGCAATCTTTATCTAATGACACTCTTCACAGAAACAGAAAAAACAATCCTAAAATTCATATGGAACCACAAATAACCCCAAATAGCCAAAGCAGTCTTGAGCAAAAAGAACAAATCCAGAGGCTTCACATTACCTAATTTGAAAATCCACCATCAAGTTACAGCAATCAAAACAGCATGGTACGGGCATAAAAGCACACACACAAACGGAACAGAAGAGTGAACCCAGAAGTAAATCCACACATTTACTGTCAACTGATTTTCAATAAAGACGCCAAGAACACAAAATGAGGGAAGGATAGTCTCTTCAATAAATGGTGCTGGGGAAACTGGTTACCTACATGCAGAAGAATAAAATTAGATCCTCATCTAAAAACACACACAAAAATCAACTCAAACTGCATTAAACACAAACATAAGACACAAAATTGCAAAACTGCTAGAAGAGAAGAGGGGAAAGCTCTATAAAATTGGTTTGGATAATAATGTTTTGGATATGACCCCAAAAGAACTGGCAACAAAAGCAAAAATAGACAAATGGGATTACAATAAACTAAAACACTTCTACAGAGCAAAGAAAACAATCAACAGAGTAAAGAAACAAGTATACAGAATGAGAAAATATATTTGCAAACCATATATCTGCAAAGGGGTTAATATCTAAAATATACAAGGAACTCAAAAAACAAGTAACACAATTTTTACAATGGGAGGTTTTCAGGTCATGAGAGCCTCACCCTCAGGAATAGATTAACGCCACTATGAAAAGGGCTTGCAGGATTGGGAGTCAATTCCAACTACATGACATACTGGAAAAGGCAATACTATAGACAGAGTAAAAAGTTCCATTGTCAGAATGGTTAAGATAGTAAATTTATATATATTTAACCACTACTACATACACGTATCAGTAAAAAGAAAGGGAAGAAAAAAATTAGTTATTAACAGGGATTGTGGAGAGAGATGAACAGGAGGTGCACAGGGGATATACAGGCAGTGAAACTAATCTGGATGACACCGTAATTTTGGAGACATGACATTATACATTTGGCAAAACCTATGAAACTGTACAACATAAAGAATAAATCCTAATGTAAACTACGAACTTTAGTTAACTATAATGTATCAATATTGGTTCATCAATTATAATAAATGTAGACCACCAATGCAAGATATTAGTAAGAATAAACTGAGAGCTGTTGCTAGTGTCAGGGAGGTGGGAGATTATGGGAATTCTCCGTACTTTGTGTTCAATTCGTCTGTAAATTTAAAACTGCACTGAAAAATAAAGTCTATTAAGACATTATCACTAATCAACTTTATAAATATGTCATGCAATAAATAACTGAATAGCAATGCTAGAGTATATACCAACCAATTGTATTGAATAATCCATAAATTATTTGAAAAATATGCAGTCTTTAGGATTTCTCAATTTTCAAAAAACATGAATTTATAACTAAAAATGACAGGAGTCCTAGAGATTTAAAATAGTACCAAGAGATAGTGAAATAGATAAAATAAATCTATATTAACCATTTATTATTAGGCAAGATTTTATTTCTCAGAGATTTTCCTACTATATGATCATTATATAACTTCAAATGTCAAAACTATTTTCAATTTATTAATTTTGGATGAAAAACTTCCCTACATAAATATTAAATATTTCCCAGTCTTTCATTAAAAAGTATGCTTAAAAAAATGTTCCTCTTGTCAATTAGTTTATTAAATTCCTACATTGATATATTTTAAAATGTACCGAGGCAGACACGGCAATCTGTCCTCACATTAAATGACCCTTGATGATGCTTTCTGGGTTTGTATGCGTGTGTGTTTCCCTCCCAGACAAGTTATCTTTCTTACTGCTTACAATGATCTATGTGTTTTATAATTAAATATGTATCTTATAATTATGTGTCTTATGATGTGTCTTATAATTAAATATGGGAGGTACAAACAATCACTTTGGAACTTTATCATAAATGAGGGCAAACAGGCAATCACCAGAGTTTGTAAGGCAGGAGGAAGAAGGCAGAAAGACTTCTCCTCCAAAATAAAATTACTTGAGACATATTCTTACCATATATCTAATAATTAGAATATACGGTAAGCTGAACTTACTGTAAGCTGTTACTTAAAGCTATCCCATTTATATAAAACCTTAAGTGTTAACATGATAAAGATCTGAAATTCAGATCAGAATACAAGTTCAATTTTTATTTACCAATACACATAAAATGTTACTTTTCTTACTCAGTAGTAACTACCATCACCAAATAAATAATACCCAAAGTCTACCTAATGTAGGTAAATCCTCAGAAAATGAATTTACTTTGGATATTATGTCCAATGGTAGATGCAATGACCGTTTCTGGAGATACACAGTAGTATCAAATATAACTAGTTACTTTTTCTACTCAGAATGAAATTCAAATATGGATAAAACAGAGGGAAAATAGCTGATCATAGTCCTTACTAAGATTTCCGCTAAAATATTTCATGCTTGGGCACTAAACCTAGTGAACTCTAAAAGAGAGAACATTTCTGTGAATAACAAGTACATAAATCTTAACATCTTATTAGTAATAATGAAAAGTAAATAAATTAAATGTTGAGATTTAAGATAATTTATAGATGGACTCTAATCAAGATTATTTGGATTCCAACCTCATCCTAAAAGGACTTTAGGGTGACACACAATATAATTATTATATAATCAAGATGACTTGCACGACTCAATTCAAGAGATGGTTAGTACATACCATAGACACGATCTTTCACATAATAAACTATTATAAGAAAATTTCCAAATACTTCAAGAATTCTATTACAATATACAAATAAGAAACATGATCCTCATTATTACAAGTCATTCTTGCCTGTTCTATAAGAGGAGTGGGCAAACCACTATGGCAGCGTCCCAGGTTTTTTGTTTTTGTTTTTTGAGACAGGGCTTTGCTCTGTCACCCAGGCTGTAGTGCAGTGGCAAGAACACAGCTCACTGCAATCTGTACCTCCTGGGCTAGGTGATCCTCTCACCTCAGCCTTCCTAATAGCTGGGACCACAAGTGCATGTCACCATGCCTGGCTAATTTTTCTTTTCTTTTTTTTTCTTCTGGTAGACATGGGGTCTTGCCATGTTGCCCAGGTTGGTCTTGAACTCCTGGGGGTAAGTGATCCTCCCACCTTAGCCTCCCAAAATGCTGGGAATGTAGGTGTGAACCACCATGCCAGGCCACAACTGCCTGTTTTTGTAAATAAAGTTTTACTGGAATTCAGCCATACTCATTTGTTTACTTATCATCTGCTTTCAGACTGCAATGGCAGAGTTGGGTAGTTAACAGAAAATCCTATGGCCCACAAAGCCAAAATATTTACTACCTGGCCCTTTAGAAAAAGTGTGTCAATTCCTGGTAGGGCATCAACTAGTATTATACAAATTCAAAATTAATACTTTGTACACAGAGATGTAGTCTTCTGATCATTAAAATATTGCTTATAAAGTGTAATGAAGTAGTATAAACAATTTAGTAGTATTAGTACAGTTTTAGTAGTATAAATAATTCAGTAATAATAGTACAATATAACAGTATTTAATGTAAATAAACTTTTTAAGGCATTTGTACATATATTCCAGAAGCATATAGCTAAGAATACACAAATGACATACCAATAACAGATGCTTGTTTTGATCCTCTAAAAATTTCTAGCCTTGAGTTACCATAATACAAACTTAAAATTCTTAAAGTTAGGATTTTCAAAAATATTTTACCATCTTCAATTTATATTTGCCATATACAAACTGAAAACTAGCCATTTTATTTACTGTGATAAAATTTAAAGAATAAAACTATAAACTAAAATCTAAAATTGCTCTGTGTAGCCCAAGCTATTCATATTCACTCATTTTTTAAAATTTATTTATATGTGAGTGAATTTTCCTCAACTATCTGATTTCCATTTGAAATCAAATTTCTGTACCCCTTAAACATAAAATGGTTTATCTTTCAGAATTCACTGTTTAAACTGAAAAATAGTGAAATAAATGCCTATATATTCTTTACTTATATTCACCAATTAACATTTTGACACATTTATTTTACAAATGTATTTATTTTATGAATATATTTAATTAAATTTTATTAATTTAGCTCATATCTCTTTTAAGACTATGGGTATTGTCCTACAAAAACACAGTAGCATTATCACATCTAATCACATAGTGATTACACTATCACATTATCACATAGTATTGTCGCTATCCAGTCCATATTCCAAGTTTTCTCAAATATCTTAAAGTGACCTATGTAGCTCTACTTTCAATCTAGAAACCAATCAAGTTTCACATCCATGTTAATTTCTGACAGGCAAGCACCAGACCTTTCTCTAAACAATCTATTTGTATATAATACATTCTCTCTTCTATCCATAAACTTGTTCTCTTGAAAAGCAATAGGAATAAAATTTCCCTACTACTTACCTGCCAGAATCATTCAGCAATGAAAGGATATTGTGATAACGAAAGAGAAAAACTGATTTTCCAATTATTTCTACAGAATCGCTAGAAAAAAAATTGTAATCTCACCTTAGATGGTTAAAACATATTATAAATAAATACCTAAGAAACATTCATTAATCAGCAAGTAAAAAGTCTTGTGACCTCCCAGTTCCCAAGAAGTTTTAATAGTGTTACCACTAATAACTTAATAAGAATCATGAATAATTATCCAAATACAGCATTTTATAAAAAGAAACAATTAACATTTTAGTAAAGTCTAGAGTGATCTCTACTGGTCACTAAAAAAGCTAGTTTTAGAAAACTAGAAATACTTATTTTTAAACGTATTCAAACAATTTTATAGTTCATTAAGCTGAATAAAGTTTTAATCATCCCATAAAAAGACTGGATAACATGTAAATTATGCCTATGCATTAAGAAAGAGACTTCTTCAGGAATTAGTTTCAATGCTTTCAAGTTTCTACTAAAGTGTAAAACTTACATTTTAAACAACGCTTTATTATACCAATATTATAAGAATACATACTTTTATAATTTTCTAATATTAATATAATTAAAATATATGAATATTTTAACATTTCTCTCCTGACTTCCTTAATCTTAAAAGGAAAATCAGTGCAAGTTTTCACTGCTATGCTTTCTGAGAAATTGAGATTTCCAATGGGAATACTGTCAAATATATAAAAACAAAAAGATCAGTATTCTAGCACTTCATTTTCAATATATTTTCTATATTGTTAATTATGCTTGAACTCAAGGTATTTTCCAGCATAAGTTATACACAAGGCCTAACAAATAAAGACCTAAATCTGCAATCGCCTTTACTGAAACCAATGAAAAATCTATACACAGTAATGAAACTGGCATGCAAATAAAAGAACTGTCAAGACATGTATTCCTAAAAATAAGCCTACAATAACTATTTTAAAGGCTGTGTGTGGTCTCGCCCATATATTTTGGCAAGATGCACTTTCTCCAACCACAGTTAGATTCATCCAAAAGCAGTGGCACTGGAGAGCCTCTGTCTCACCTGTCAAAGTTGAAGAACGTTGTTCCAAAGACCACCATGAGTCCATGGAGAAAAGCCACAGTGCTACAGCTGTTATTGATAAGCAGTTTCGAAAGGAGAAAAAACTTCAAACAATTAAGCAAATCATCCTTAATAGAGATACACACAGACATATGATGATATTCATGTTTAAATGATGAGATGACAATTACTACGTCGGTTGTGAAACAAAACACTGACAATTTATATACTGGAATGCTCAGAGGGGAATCCTTCATAAGTAACACTAACTTATAATCTTTTCTATTCTTCCTCTAACTGAACTTGTATACATTAGTTATCATTTCAAAAATTCTATTACGTTCCCTTATTTAAACCTTAAACAACCTCCTTTATAAAACCTCAAAATTCATCTAAATTATTAGGTTATTAAATTCATCAAAATTGCTGAAGTCCAAACGGAAACCTTAAATATATTAAAACCCGATTTTTTTAGAAGATGCCTTAACATGTTTTTCAACCACATTATAAACGCGGTTCACATTTTTGCTTTAGACTAACCTCCCTACAGTAAAGCACGTAGACTGATGGAGCAAGCTATTAACATAAATAAAGAGCAAGAAAAACAATTACTTGAAAAAGACATATGCCTCAGTGGACAATTCAAGTCCTACCCCCAACTTTGCAATAAAAGACATCTTAAAACAAATTGTAACAAAATACACATGACTATATTAAAAGTTTAGATAATGACAATGAATATCTCAAAATTTAACTTATTTTTCCAAGTGACAATATCCTCTGATCCTATTTGTACTAAAACAGTTCAATTGAAAGAGAGGAGATTTTCCTTGTACACCTTTTCCAAGAAAGCTAATATACAAAAGATTCTCATTATAAGACAGTTTTACCTACAGCCATGTTCCATAGCACAAAGTTACAGCAGTGCTCCAACATACACAATAATGTCCTGCAGTTTCATTTACTATATTCTCTAAGTACAAAGGTTCTAAAAAGATTACTTTCACTTCTCCCTAGATACGTTAAATAGCATAGCTGGAATATTATTTTTCTTTGGTTTTGTCAGTAGCATGTTTGATATAAATTTTATTAAGTGGTAGTGTATGTAACATTGCATTGTGGGTAGTAGTTTCCTGCTTTAGTCTAGCCACATCCTCAGCTGTCACAAGAGCATGTTTCCCATATTTTCTGCAAGTTCTCGCCTTTTTTTATTATTACAAAAATGACAGCATTCGAAGATGAATTGTTCTAATAATTACAAGAAACATGAATTATTTATACAGCTACATTAAACAAGTATGGATCACTCTGCACTTCAAAGAATACTCAAAGAAAAAAACAAAGTAATCCTCATAATTAGTGTTAATGCTATGTGAACAATGTATTAAAGTAAATTAGCATAAAAGGATTCAAGAAACAATTAAAACAGCTAAAAGAAATTCTCTATAATCAGATGCCAATACTATCTAACAACTGAGGTATCACATACTAGAATATAACAATTTGTAATGAATGTTAAGAGCTCCAAATCTACCAAGTACTCATTAGTGAGGATTAATGTTAATATCCCCTACCATAACTTAAGAATCTACTTTGAGCCTGTATAGAAATGAGGGAAAAAAGGAAGAGAAACCAAAAAAGCCTGAAGGAGAAAGAAAGGGAAAGAGGAGGAAAGGGGGAGACAGGTAGAGGGCGAGAGATAGGGAGAGGGAGGGAGGGATTGACTTAGCTTTTCTCTTCTGGCATCTAATTTCCACATAATCTCACATTTACACAGCTGCTAAAACTAATCAAATGAAGTTGTTCAAACAGTCAGGGAAATGGTGCTAGTTTGGGTTTTTACATGATCTAATTAAACTGAGAAAAATACTCTCATTACAAAAAGTACTACAAAACAATGCCTTGGATACATACAGAATCAGACAAATGTGCATGCATTTGTGTACATAAACATATACCCCATCAAACAAGGAAATGGAATATTGCACAGTCACCATAATTTAACAGATAAAACTATACATATTTTACTAACAGAAGTAATCAATATAAGGCCAAATAGATGTCATGTAAGCTTAAACAGCTATACATCAAATCCAAAAAAAGAAAAAGTGTCCAAAAAAAGGAAAATAAGATAGTCACACACCAAGACGAAACAATAAATTAAGAATTTCCTTCCTAAAACCTCATAATCAGAACATTTTAAGCCAAATTTGGATCTCTGCAGTTTAAAAATTCCTCCATCAAACCACTTTCTCCTTTGATTTTCAATTAAAAGAATTAGCAGCAAATAAAAGAATAGAATAAAAGAATAGAATTAGCAGCAAATAAGTCTAAATCCTTAAAAACATGCATAGAAATGAGCACAATATTGATAAAGTGAATAAAGTAAAATTAATGTATTAAAATATGATCATTAGTTAAGATAATAAAAAATTACTCAAATGGTTACAATGAAGACATAAGTAGCATTTAAACACAAATACCTTGGTATTTCAAAAAGTTCAATCAATTCTGACACATTCTATTAACTACAAAGTAATGGAGAAGCAAGATACCAACAATTTCTTTGAAATTGATTTCAAGATCAAAACTATATTTCATTTCCGTGGCATTAAAATACGTGATTTATACAGTATATCTAAACTTGTTGCTGACTTCAAAACAGCAAATACTAACATGTCCCCAAAGAGGATAAAATTTTATAGGTCTTTGAAAAGCAAAAAATAAAAATAAAAATAAATCTGTGGTTTTCAATTTCTGATTATAAGCATGGTATAAATCTATAATCAAGAGCTTTATTTGCATTGACTTTTCTAAACCATCATCTCTTCACCACACGTAGTAAGCTATTTCTAATGAAAAACACTATTAATTATCAAATGTGTACCAATTATCAAATGTGCATCAGTTATCATTGTTGTTTTTTAAATTTTTCCAACAAAGTAATATTTGCTCCAAAGAGGATATATTTTCATTTTAGGAAAAAAATTCATGTGGATAATGAATACACAAACTAAAAAGCACAGGATTTCACTTTCTCCTGCTAGAATTTGATAGGCCTCACACAGGACAAAAAGTGCATATATAACAATATCTACTAAACTCTCATGCATTAAGAAAAACGATCCTGGCCCAAAAATAACATGCAGGAGGATTACCTGCAAAAAGTGAACAGGTAATTAAATGACAAATAGATATTAAACATTACTCAATTTCTTATCAGGTCAATTTGAAGAGCCAAAGTTTGCATAAAGAAGATTTTAAGGAAGAAAATAATCAGCAAAATGCTGGGTTTATAAGATGTTTCAGTGAAAACTAATGTAGAAACTATTATAAGCTTATTTGAAAAGAAGAAAACCATTTGCTTATCATACTACAGCAGCTACCTACATATTTTCAAGTAACTGATTCTATTATATGTACACATGAAACTGTTTGGAAATCCCACAAGCTATATGGACAAAACCCTCCTTTTGTTTACTTTGGATACTAATTAGAGATACAGATAATATGGATACAACTTATTTATAAACGAAAAAATAATTTTTCTCTCCTTCGCATGAATAACTAACTGCATGTTAAATGAAAGCTTTTACCTTTCAATGTAAAACCTGTTTACACGTGCAGTTAGGCATGATAAATCCATAGCTAAAACAAAACACCAACATGTATTTCTGGTTTTTTATCACTAAAAGTTTATTCTGAAAAAGTTCTGGACATTTGAAAAATAAAGGACTAGAATCATTCCCATATCCTACCAGTGTATTTTGGGAAAATCAAATTTTCTGTAAAGAAACTTATGCACATATTTGTACAGTCATTGTGATCTAATATGAACCAAAAGCAGATAATGAATAGCACTAGGAAGAACACAGAGATATTTTAGTTCTGACACCCTCCTGTCTCCCCAGCCCTTACCTCCTTGTACATTCCAAATAATCTTTTGTAATTCACTGTCTCCGCCCACCCCATTTACTTTATGCCACTCCTAGTTACTGTCACACTAGGAAGAAGTCTAACATGCAGATTTAGAGTGGCGTGGATAAATGGCAAAAAATGCCTAGAAAATTGGTCTGTTCGCCTTTATAATTTTTGTTGAAAAATACTCCATCGCTCCCAACTGATGAAAACAGGAAGCTCTATTCATAAATATAAAATTCACTGCCTATGATATATAATCATCCTAATAAGAAAATGAGTTCTATACATACTTGTCCAAAGGGGCAAAAAAGGAGATAGTTTCCCAAAGATGTTTCCAATTTTCTTCTGAATCAGAATTAGCAAATCGAGACGACTAACATACTCTGTCTGTGGGCATTATTCCTTACTACACACAGCATTTTGTAATTTATTTCAAAGCTTCCATTAGAAACAAAAAAAAAAAGCTTCTGTTAACTCACTCTATTCTAAGCTCATAGAATCTAATACTGAACAATCTACATTATAACATAAGTATTTTACTTTATAGAAGATCTGCTATCAGAAACTCTGTTAATGTCTAAACTACTTAAAGAACTATATAAACTGAATACACTTCCATGAAAGACAAAAAATATTACAATCATAAAGAAAACTAAGATTCATCCAATAAACTATATTACAATTCCTGTCATTCATTTTTTTAAGATCTTCAAACTAGGCATGAGATAATGGTACACATGAAACATTACATTTAATCTTTATTGTAAAGGCCACCACCTAACATATTGATAATAAACTAGACAGACGTGATTTAAAATTTGTAAAAGAATGCCCAGACTAACACTTTCATGACAGCCAATTATAGTCAAGCCTAGCAAGCAGTTTGCAACCAGACCTTAAGGTAAACTTTTTTTTACAATGAGTTACAGATTCACAAGTTTAAGAAGACAAGAAAAAGGAAAACAGAAGGAATCCAGCCACCCAGCAAATATGAAGCAGACCCCAGAATGTGATACAGTCCAAAGATGTGAATTATTGTAAATCATCACTGTTGTTCAGAATTTCACACAGACTCTTGAGCCAATTTTGTTCATTTTTCCACAGACACAATAATGAACTAAAAAGAGGAGGCAAAAAGGCAGGGGTTGAGGGGGGAGTAGAAAGGAAAGCCCTTAGCTGCAGAGCTCTGCTCTACAAATGCTTAACCTTACAGGAGTTTGGGCTCCTTCAGCATTTGTATTCTATCCAAATCCTCATGAGTCACAAAAATTAAAAAGCTATATCCTTCTGGATGCCAGGAAAGGCCTTACCACAAGCCTTTTGTGAGAGAAAGAGAGAGAGAGAAAGAGCAAGGGGGAAAAGCCACAGTGGTAGGCAGTCCCACTTTACTTAGAGTACTGTGAGGTCACAAACCACATGATTCTGCCTCTCCAGTAATAGTGCTTGCAAAAAAAAGGAGTTTTAAAGCTTTTGCTTTTTTGGATTGTGTGAATGCTTCATTCGCCTCACAAACAACCACAGAACCACAAGTGCGGTGCAAACTTTCTCCAGGAGGACAGCAAGAAGTCTCTGGTTTTTAAATGGTTAATCTCCGCAGGTCACTACCAGCCACCGAGACCAACAGAGTCAGTGAGTGCTCTCTAACCACAGTCTATGCAGTAATAGTAGGTCCTTCAAATATTTGCTCATTCTCTTTTTGTTTTGTTTCTTTGCTTTTCACATGTTACCAGCTACATAATTTCTTGACAGAAAAAAATAAATATAAAGTCTATGTACTCCAGGCATACTGTAAAACTAAAACAAGGTTTGGGTATGGTTTGTATTTTCAGTTTAAGGCTGCAAGCAGTATTTACAACAGAGGGTACAAGTTCTATCTGAAAAAAAAAGGAGGGACTATGGCATCAAACAGCCTCTTCAGCACAGTGACACCATGTCAGCAAAACTTCTTTTGGGGTAAGTGTTACCATTTTTAAAATCCTGTAAGATATGAACCTGTTAAACATAAAGGTGTGATTCTTTGATAAACTGCTAGCTTTTCCAAATAGTATATTAAAGATCCTAATAATGCTATCTTATTGCATTAAGAATTGAAAAATGAAATTTCTGTATATATTTGCATTTGGTATCTGTAACGTATCTAATTTCCAAAGTAATGACTTGAAATAGACAAAACTAAATTATCTCACATTGATCAAAATGTTTTCTAGAGTTATAGAAGTGAGGATATGAAAACAGTAAAACAAACAGTTTAATACTCTCATTAACCCTCACCAGAAGAAAAGTCAGATTCTAAATTTAATCAAAGCATTATAAATTATTGACTCCGGCAGCTCCCAATATTTGAGCAAACTTCAAAAAGGAAGCAATTTTACAAAATAACAGACCACAGAATTATCTCAACATTATGGTCTACCATGTATAACACAGAAATAAACCTGTAGTACAGTTAACATTTTAACCAGCTCAACTGAAAGAAATCTACTTATAAATTTAAACTGTATCCTATCTAAATAAGTTTGTTTCTAAACTTTATATAAATAGACATTCAGCTGAAATAAAATTATGATAAAGTACATCACAGCCATTTTCATAGTTGCCCAGGATATTAAAAAGTTCATGGAAGTAATTTAAAACTTACATGCAACTGCATTTTTCTATATAATTTTAATTTTACATCTACACACTGTTATCCATAGACCTTGTTATAAACACACAGCCAACACTGAAACATCTAAGATTCTTTTAATCACATTCTTGTAACTACCAAAATGAGTAACTGCTGTTTAGCCTCATGAAAAATAAAGCTCCATAAGGATACTCCGTATGATTTTTAAAAGCCACAACCATTAAACCACGCTGGACTTTAAAAGAAGCAGGCATAATCTAGTCCCTTAATATTTAATTTCAAGTTAGTGTTGATACAGATATGTAAATGACTTTAACATTCATCAGCTGATGTGTTATTACAGCAAAATATCTAAACACACTTACAAGATTCTCTTTATGATGTCCAACATGTTCCAGCTACAAGGCAAGTTTTTAAAAATTTTTCTTGTATCATTTAAAATAAATCTTTTTGCTGTGTACATCTATATTAACTTTGCTTTTAACTTACAACTAACGACTGGAGTTTCCTTTACTCCTCCTACTTCACACATTTTCACTGGATACTACTAGATAATCAGTCTTAGTTTAGGTCAAACAGAAATAATTAAACCTGAAGGGAGGGAAAAAAGGTTTCTCTTACAGAGTGAGGAAATGTACTTTGTATTTTACAAAAAAATGTAAAATTGCTGTAGTGACTCCCTCAATAGCTGTAAGTGGGCCCCCTCAGTTATAATATACACAATATAATAATTACAGATTAATTTAAAATTTTAATGATAGGTACTAAGTTTTACTCTAAAAATTTCTATATTAAGGAAGCAGGACATAAATACAGCTAGACTACATTACAACACACAGCATAACTATAGCTTATACATCGAAAGTTTGTTACTACTACCCAAGAGATAAAAGGAAAAAGAATGGTTAAAACTACTGTTACACAGAGGGATAACTTGAAACAGGGATAACAGAGATATCAGGGAGGTATAACAGAGGCAGTTAAGTTACTCTTTCACAGTATCACTCTGTTTAACTATTTATTTTAAATACATTTTAAAAACCAGATCAGGAACAACACAAGTTTCAAAAAATTCTTCAGTATTAGAAGTAAAGCTATCACGAAGAATATGCTAAAACTCTCACAAAGAATATATTAAACTGCTTCTTATTCTATCATAACAGGGATCTTATATTTCTGTAACATTCTTAGTAACTATTCTACATTAAAATTTCCAAAACTTGACAGGATTCTAAGCAAGGCATGGTAGTGAACCTCTTTTTTTTTTCCCCAACATTACAACCAATTCTTCCTCTTTTGAAAAGTGGGCTGCACCTTCCCTCCCCGCCAGCCCCTAAACAGTATCTTAAAGCCTGAATAGAGAACTTAACGTGAACCCACTACCTCAGACTAATTACAGGTGAGTAGTGGACATCATGTATATGTTATCATCATATTGCAAACATTTCCCCATTCTATAATCTATGCAAAGTCTAAAACCTCACTTCAGGCTTTAGATTTTTATATAATGATTATCACAACCACCTAATGAAATGTCTTAAGTATGTGCCCCAATTTTGTAAAATAGTTAAAAACGAAGTTTAGAATTTTTCTAGGTGAGGAACAAAGCACACATTAACAACTGACTCACCTCAAATATAATGACTGAAGCACATGTGTGTGTGTGCGCGCGCGTGCACGCATGCATGCTAAGGAATATGTCTCAGTGTCCTTGATCTCTCAGCATACTTCACTTTGAGTTAATCAAAAATTTTCAATCTGTACTACTTAAAATCTGTCCATCATTTGTCATAAATATAGCTTGCTGAAAATCACAGATGTGACTCAGAGTATCTTAAAATTAATAACTCATGAAAATATATCAGCTAACTGATTATCTACATAAAATCTTCATAACTTCAAGAACATGATGTGTGAACACTGATTTCCAAAACAGCAGTTGTGGTCCATATCAATAATATTTTCATAGTTTCAAGATTTAGTAGTGACAAAGTTTTGTAGCTTCTTTTTAAAATACAGAGCTTAATTCCAAAATCTAGGGAGCAGAATTACAAAGTTAAGAACAAACACAGAAAATCACTCTAACACATATCAAAAGCTAAAAATGTCAAAGTAATTCCCAAAGACTCATATAAATTATTTTAAATTATAATAATCCTAATTTTACATTACAAACTGTTAAAGATTTTAAATTTTAAATTTTATTTTTAAAAAATGTTTTTAAATGGAAAACACTGAAAAGAAACTGTAGAAAAAGATCTGCCTGGTCTGTGTGACCCTGCTGATCAATCAGTCTCTATATCACAAGGCATGAAATACACATGATTGCATTATAATATATTTATTTTAAAAGAACAAAATATTAATTTATCCAATTACACTCTTCCAGCTAACAACTGATAGTTTGACTTGTTTAAATCAGTCATGCTAAAGTTAAATTCAGTGAGATAGAAATGTTCCAGTTTGTTAAAAGAACACTGAAATATTTGATGGTTAAATAAACTGCAGGGGCGAGGGGAGCTAACTCATTGAAGGCGCTAAGATTTTATCAAACACACAGAATTAATCTTTATTGAATAGAACCATTCACAAATCAAAACTCACTGTACTCCAATACTTTAAAGCAGCGCTAATCAATTACAAACCTTTTCTAGTGCTTCAAAATTCATGTGCTTTCAATTTTACACACTGGTGGTCCTCAAGTACTGTATTGGGGCTGAGTTAAGACATTCTGCATCACAACTTTTTTTTCAACAAATATTCACCTAGAGGGCTCCTCCCCCACCCAAGAACTGCTCACATGAAAACTGTGGTAATATTTTTATACTGTACTTCTTTGTTGAAGCAAAAGGTTAGGGGTTACCTAAATACCTCAACTGTATATATATATAAAAAAGGAAAAGGTAAGTATTCATAGAAAAAAATCCAATGGGACTAGATTATTTATTTTTGCATTTCTCATGATTAATGATGCACCCGTGCATACTTGAAAATCGATGGCAAAACAGGGTAACATCTCAAATCCCTCTCCAAAGCATACAAATACCCATCTTCCATACTGTTTTAACCTTTGTTCTAGGATACTAAGATATGACAACTCTAGTCAGTAGTGAAATCATGCAAAAGCTCATCAAATGCATTAAAATTGCAAATACTACTACCTAACAAAAATCTTGACATTTTTATATGAAGGATTCACTGAAACAGTCTACCTCTACAGCATCTATTAAAAATATATAAAAACATGTGACCAAATAGACAAATACCATCAACTCAGTGTAAAAAAAAATCCTTCCTGCAAACACTAAAATTGTAATTATGGCAAAGCAAAACTGTTTTTTCTAGTCACTCACATGCCAGACATTATTAATCAGGTGCTAGCAAATCCAATGGTAATTTAAGCAGAGACTTCTCAATAGGTTACTTAATGTACTATTTTTTTTCTCCTACACCAATGAACTCTGCAACTTCCACTAAAGATAGATAAAATTCTGCCTCTCCCCACCCCCCCCCCCCAAAAATCAGAAAACTCCCATAATAAAGAGAACAATGAACTCCAATACTTGGTATTTTCTAAATAATAAAATATTCTAACTGTCTACAGTATGTGAAAATTCTTCATCAAAACTGAGATGTTTAATATTTTAAAACAAATCTTTAAAAGAAGTCTCACATAATGAAATTATACACCTTAATATAATCTCTTGCCATTTCAAAAAGATTATGAAATTCACTGGATATATATTTTGATTCATGTGTTACAATTCAAAAAATAACAGGGAAATTCTATACCTTATTAAAAGGGAGTTTCCTTACATTTTTAACCACAGTCAACCACAAGCTTTTGTCCATTCAACAGCACATACACATGAAGCAGACCATACATTCCCATACAACTGTTTTAAGACCCGTATAGCAATTGAGATTAAGTACTCTTTTATTATATTGTATACAATATCTTCACTTTATGTAGAATTCTTAGGAATTTCCTCCCCTTTATGCTATTTATTAAGGGCACAGAACTCAAGATTTGGAACATTGTTGAGTGGAAGTAAGCAACATGTTATCAAACACTTTAGGCTTTGTTGTTACTGCTGAATAGAGAGAAGCCTAACTAAAGCAAAGTTTTTCGTAAAGACTAATAAATAGAAACTGCATCATTTAAAACATGATATAAAAACAATCATTTTTTATATAATTTACCCTGATACAAAAAACAATGCCCAAATAGATAAGCTGTAGAATTAAAACAGGCCTTTAAAGGCTAGTTGCTACATAAGTACTTAATATATGCAGAGAAAAAAAAAACTATTATTCATGCACTTCCTCTACTCTATATTCTTGTTAATACTCATAAATCCAATATACACCCAAGGAACAAAAATCATACCTAGGATGACTTGAGATCTAAATAAAAGATAAATGTTTACCTTGATTAGATGATTTTCATCTTTTAAATCAACTGCCCATAAAACAAGGAAATCTCCGACATACAGACATATGCAATTTTCGATACTGTTTGAGATGTTTCAAAACTATCATACTGATGTTAGAAAATTTACCAAGTTAACATTATTCTCAGAACTATATTTAAGATTATTTTGGTAAACAGTTTAAAGACTTTTTTATCTCCACTATTCCTACTGCCAATTCTCTTAATTACACATTAGAGTTACATCAGATTAGTGACATTTCTAAAAAGGTATATCTAAATATCCCTATGTAAGGCAAATAATTTTTACCACAAAGTCAAATAAGGTAATTTTATTTTATATTTCAGTTGCATTGACTTTTTTTTACATCAATTGCGTCTACCAGAATCATTATATATCATAAACTATAAACATATATTTATATAACAGACTAAGTTACAACTCAAGAACTTAAATACACATTTGTAGGTTCCCCTAAATTACATGAACCACACCATTATTTATATATTCCTTATAGTCATGTATCTTACACCTACATCTACTTTATGCTTCAGTAAAAGCAAAAAAAAAAAATGGCAAATAAAGGAAAATGCTAGCCACATCACAATAACAATCATCAGTAAGATTTTAAATACACATATATGCAGTCTTTCTTTAGAAACATCACAATAATGTGATATTCCACGGAATTTCATATGAACACAGATGTATTTTTATACAGAAACAAAATACGTGTCATATATGTTCAACTTAAATTTCTACGTTTCTCTTAACATTTTTATACATGGCATATACACACGAATGAGTGTGAATGTATTCACACTAATGACTACAAAACTTGTAATAATGATTATAAGCCAGGAAAAAAATTGTAAATTATATAACTGAGGTACTATAGTTTTGTCATGAAATATAATCAACATTTTTTTTGCATGTATGTTAACAAATGTCAATCTATAAAACCAATAACAGGGATTATGAGTCTACTAGGAATTTCAAGACTAAAACAATCTTGTAAAATCCAAAATTGTTACTTTCCAGTTATAAACTTAAGTAACAATAATTAAAAACTGATATCAGTTAAACCAAGTATTAGAGTTTATAAGGGCAAATATGAATGGAATTAATTTGCTAATAGATACCTACTTATAAATATTATCTCAAAGAACAACTCTGGCTTGAAGCTAAACAGGTATATTTTCTCAACGACCATGTAACCTGGGTAAACAATTGAAGCATTGAATTTCTAACTTTTGTATAATAATTGCTAGAATTAACTTTCTTTTTAAATTTCTGTACTGAACTTGCCAGTTTAAGACTTCAAATTCCCAATATAATCTTTAAGTGAAAAGATTTAATTCTACTAAATGATTACAAATTATTTAAATGAATCTAAACAATGTGAATTTACTTTGAAGCTTAAAAGAAAGGATCATCACATTGATTTTACTATGTAATAAGGTATTACTTTACAACATGTCAACCTACTGCTATATCACTGTAACTTAATCCTAGAAAATCGACGCATATCAAAAAGGTATACAGTGCAGATTCTCTTTAGTCAATTACAATTTTATTATAAGATACTTTAATGCAAATACAGCTCATTAAAATATTTTTTTTAGATAAAAGTAAATTCTCATTTTATTTCATAAACGATCAGATTACAGATATCTGTAACAACTGTATAGGATCACAGAAAGGAAACTTCTTTATGCTAACAATCCATATTATACCAATCACTGTGTTTTCCATAAAGCTGATACCTGTGAAAGTACATAAGCATTTCATACTAAGAACCTAACACCCATTCAAAAATATTAAGACATCATGAAGTAATCTATGAGAAAACTCCCATCAAGACAACAGCATCTTAACATTATGTAGGATAAATGGTTACAAAAGATAATCTAATAGGATTAATTTTTTACCTCTCATGAAATCTGTAAAGCATTTTGGTAATTCAGCTTTTGACAAAATGCAGAAAAGCTCTTACAAGAGTCAATGCAAAAATAAAATATTTTAAAAGTTAAAACATATGGAGATACTACTTACAAAGACAATGTGCTACAGTGTATTTCTAAAGAAATGTAAATATACAAGTCAATGTACTCCAACTTTTGATCATTAATCCAATCTACTTTCCACAAACTTTTTTTTTCACATTATAAAGTGCAGTGTCCACACAGAATTCTTTATATTCTCCCAGTTTTCAAAACTAAACACATATACATAGTCTTTCTCTCTCTGTAATTTAGAAGGAAAACTTAACATTTTAAAAACTTTTTACCACTAGTAACCACTTCATTTTAAAAGTGTTAGCTAGATAAGGACGATGAGTACTGTCAGGAAAGCTTTATTCTTGATTCTGTAGTAAAGATTTAACAATATCCCTCCCTTATAACATGCATAAGCATATTGCCGAATATTTTTGAACACCAATATGACTAGAGAAAACACATGAAGTGGTCTGTTTTTAACATTATCACTCACACGTACCCAGGAAGAAAATTCAGAGCCATGTGCTGATTATTAGGCTTATTTTTATTTTCATAAATATTCTGGTTCTATCAAGACACAAGACACACTAAAATCAGAATCTATCAAGATACACCTAAATATTTTTTAAAACATCAAAGTACTTGGCTTAAATTGCTAAATTATTTAATTATTAAATGGTTAAACCACTCTAATACATGTAAAAAAAAATTTTACTGAGATGTATTCAAACCATTTACTTGACTATAAAATTAAATCCTGTGCTCCAACAAATGATGTAACACTGTAATTTTAATAAAGTATTTATTTACAAAGTAAATATATATTAGATGTACAAAAAGATAGGAAGTGATTTTCTATCATGAAACTTCATTAATAATACACGTAACTCAAGTTTTCTACCTCTGTTTTAAACTTCATTCAAATAAATGGTCAATTCATTGAATTTTTTTGGATCCAGAAACATCTTAAATGCTGTTTTAAAGGAAACTTTAATAAAAATGGCCTTACTCATTATTATAAACTGGCTGTTTGAAACTTAACGTGAAAACAGTGTGATCTGAAAACTTACATACTTAAAACTTATGACATGAACACAAAACATGCAAGCAAATGTATAAAACTACCTAGCAACAATAATATACTGAGAAGCCAACCTCGAACATAGGAGATATACGTATGCTTTTTTAAATAAAAGCTCAAATTAAAGCTTGCCTTTTGAACTGCCCATATGAACAGAACAACATGCCAATGACTTAGAGAATTTTCTTCTAAACTGGCAAGACTAAAAAGAATCACATCCAATTCCTATTTTGCAATTATAATGTGTGATACTTTCTTTAACTTTAAGACTGTCATTTATTCTAAATTTGCTGGAAAAGCTTGCATTGCATTTTTCCTGTACGTACCTCTTCCTTATCAATTATGGTGTATCTCCAGCATTCGAAGAAAAAAAAGCTCCAAAACTTTAACTGCATTTAAAATATATAATTAAACCAATATATACAAGGGCTACTCTAAAAATACTCATTTCTGGAAGGCCAGAAAATCTTATTTTTTTAAGCTGATGCATCTACACATAGAAAGCAACTTTTAGTAAGTTCTTTTGCTACGCCATAATGATCTGCTCCAGAAACTCAAGGGTACCTAAAACAACGGACTACCTGTTCTAGCCATGCTTAGGAATGTGTCCAAATCATTTTTATTGATTTAACCTTTATAGGAATGCTACATATCCTCAGAGCAAAACATTTTGAATGTATTTATAATATGATACACTTCTAGAAGCCATGAAAAAGAAAGCTAAAAACAAATCTAAGACGCCCCTCCACCGTTGGTTGTTATATGTTTATTTTTGTTTATTCGAAACAAACATTAAATAAATATTAAATAATTCTATTTGCGAAAACTCACTTTGGTACTACTGTTAAGTAGAAATTAAAAATTTTTTTTTTAGAAAAAACGTGTATTTAAGTAAATTCTAACTTTAAGAAACAAAACTCCTGACTTGACAATGATGTTACACCTATAAATTTTAACGGATTCTAAATGCTTCTTTCATATTCTAATTACACATTAATCATGGAACCTCTATACAAATCAAATTGAAACTTACAGAATTTAGTCTTTATTGAATAAACTTAAGTTGTACTCTAGTTTTCATCCTCAGAGTTTACAGATAAAGTTCTGTGTAGCCTATCTTTCTAGCTTTCTGTAAGTGGTACTTTACAAATGGTTTCAACAGCTAATGCCTGTACTAGGTATGTTTGCCAAATAATTCACAATATTATGCTTCCTCACATCACGGTTCATCATTTGCTAACTTAAACATCACCTCTAAAGAGTTATACTTTCACTGCAGATTGTTCTCTTAAAAAAGGCCAACAACTTTTGAGCATTTCCAGATGTAGCTCTCATAAAAAAAATTATAGGCAAATTCTCAAGAAATTCTAAAATTAGTAATAAAATATAATAAAACTGGTATCATTTCTGATTACTTCAGTGATCACATATAAGTATATAAAAAGCTGATGTTACTATATTTTGAATTAAGAAGCTTATGACAGCTACAAGATCACTGATTTCAGGTAGCTGCCAGTAGGTAAAACAACCAAGTGTATTTCAGTGTCAGACAAGATTCTGCTGAACTGGAATTTAGGGAGCTCTGATGGTTACTGAGCATGTGATAAAAATAACAATGCTATCTTTCTCAAATAGTTAATTTATTTTCATACTGCACGATATAAATTTGGGTTCAGCTATACTATTTCGTTGCCATTTTTTAATAAAACATCCAAGTATGCACGAGATTATGCTAAATTAAAATAAAAATAATTTATACGCAGCCTAATTTCTCTGGATGAGACAAGGGAGGCATCCAGGGCACAAAATTTAAGGAGGTACTCACCCTTGCACAGTCCTCAAAGAGATAGCCTCCTTAAATTTTGTGCCCTAGGCACTTTGCTTGCCTTATGCAAATTCGAGTCCTGAGCTGGAGACACATAAGTATAAGCTATTTATACTCGTGAGTATAAAATGACATGTACTAAGCAGGGTGACGTAAAACATAGAAAAAGGTAATATAAGAAGAAAAATTAAAAATAGAATATTTACATTAAAGAAGACATATTTGCCATAAATATCTTGCAAAGTAAGATAGTTATGGCCTTATTGCTTGACTATAAGGCTAAATAATCTTATTAGTTGACTATAAGATTTTTTTTAAAAAAAGGATTGAAAGAGTATTCCATTAAAGAATTCACTAGCCTATACAAGACTTCTTATGTTACAGTGGTATCCAAATCTGGCTGATTCACAGAATTGCCTAGGGAGTAGTAAGTCTTGGGGAAGAACAGCTTCTGGAGAGAAAGCCTTCACTCCCTAGGCAAATTAGCCAAGATTGTGAGCCAACAGATAACCAACTTTTAATATACCTAGAAATAAGCTAAAGACAAAATGCATATCCAAAATACATTAATTCCAAATTGTGTCCCCACTAAACATTTGTAAAGCTTGTTCACAAGAAAAAATTAGTTCCTTTCTTTCCTTTTCTCCTAATAGAGATGTTAGTCAATGGTTATGTGTTTAACAAGTAATATTAATAAGGAAAATAAAGTAAGAAGTACAGAGGATTCCATAAGATGACTACAGCCAAAAAGATTAATATTCTTATTTTTCTATTAGGTTAAAATAGCTATTCTAAGTACATAATTAATCTATTTCAAAACTTTATTTTAAATGTTATTTGTTTTAAATTATTTAAAATTTATTAAAGTTCTAATTTAATTAGACTTATATTAACATATTTTGAAAAATCAATGTACCTAACGTAGTCTATAATTTTTATAGAGTATACCTTAATTGAAACTGTACTGTTAGTTTTCGTTGTTGAGCATTTACTGTACCAGGTACCATGCTAAACCATTTATAAACATGATTTCCTTTAATTCTCACAACTCCCTTATAAGAGACATGTATCGTAATTATTTACAGATGAGGAAGCTGAGAATGAGGTAAAGGAACTTGCTCAAGGTTACAAAGTTGAAGAGGTGGGATTCTAACCCAAGCCTTTTAACTCTTAATTATCACTTTACAGTGTTATACATGACCTAAATGAAGTTACTTCCTGGTCCTCAATTTCATCTGTAAAGGTGTTAGTTCTCAGAAACATAATTATTCTAAAGTTATTAAACTGATAAAATATAAACAGGAAGACAATCTTGGAGTCTTCAAACTACCCTGCCACGTATCATTACGAAATACTAATCCGACAGAACCAAAGAGATTAAGAAAAAATACAAGTATATCAGGGAATACGATTAAGGTGAGGTTTGTTTAGTCCCCTTCTCCTCCAAGACAAGGTCTCACTCTGTCACCCAGGCTAGAGTACACTGGCATGATCACAGCTCACTACAACTTTGACCTCGTGAGTTCAAGGATCTTCTCGACTCAGCGTCCCGGGGAGCTTGGACTACAGGCACACACCACCACGCCCAGATAATTTTGTAATTTTTTGTAGAGACAGGTTCTTGCCATGTTGCCCAGGCTGGTCTTGAACTACTGGGCTCAGGCAATCTTCCCACCTCAGTCTCCCAAAGTGCTGAGATTACAAGCATAAGTCACCGCACCTGGCCTTTAGGTTGAGTCTGATCAGAAAACAAAAGTTTCAAGGAACTAGATAATTCTTAATCATTATAATTAACAGTCTTAATCAATGTCCACAATACACATATATACTTTATGCGATATAAAAATATAATTTAGGAGTAAAAAATTAAACACTTAAACACCAAGAATCTATAATCCTCCTTATTTATAAAATTAAAATAATCATGTATCATAAATATGATTATAAACATAGGCTTTGGTGTCAGCTGGAATCAAATCCTACTTCCTATATTTATCTGTAGTATTCCTTATACTATGGTCTCATAGCCCCATCTACAAAGCCCCATACCTCCACACATATGCTAAGTGACCCAGGCAACCTTAATTTCTAAGCTTTAACTTTTAATTATAATTTCTTAAATTCTAATTCATTTGATACTCACAAAAATCCACTAGTAAGTGTACTTTTTCCTGTGCCTACCAAAAAGGTACTACACAAGATTCCAAGAAGTAAATCCTTGACATATTCTATTCACCCCAATTTTATCCCAGTTTTAACCACAATTATCTACATTATTACTCAAAACAAAAAGTTCTCAGAGAAGCCACAAAAGTACTCTGTGTTTTTCTCTGGCAGAGGGTAGGAAATTATATTTTTCAGTCTATATGGTTTTGAAAAAAAATGCTCTGATTAGAAACCACAGGTTATGATATGATACATGAGATACTTTTGCAAAGATAAAGCACTAAGGAAAAGAGAAAAGGGGGTATCTATATATGTCAACAGACTTCTCCAATTATTCTGCACCTATATTTAACTTGATATGTAATACTTTAACGAGCAAACTAACAACTTTTAAGCTAAATGAGGTAGGATCACACTAATATTAAATAAATACATATGCAAGTATAAAGTCATAACTACATTTTAAAAGGAAAACACAAATTTTCATATTAGTTTTCATTAGAAACATCCACTGAAAAAGGTTAAAAGTGAGTTTGTCTTGGCAACTTCATAAAGAGTACAATGGCATAGGACTCCAGGTAACAAGAAGAAAGGAATGAAATGGTAAAATGTGGTATACACATGAAAATGACTACCGAATAACAGATAGTTAAAAGTCCTCAGTAGTAGCAATATTATTACAAGTTCTCAGATTCTAGTACCCTATCTGGCAATGAAGGCAAGAAGTTAGAAAAAGATGTGGTTACAAATTTAAAATGATACAATAAGATAATTCATCACTTTTAGTTTAAACCCTACAATTATTCACACTTATTTCATCAGAAACCACTAAAAAGATGTATGAAGATAGACAAAAGGTTCTGTGTACAGCCAGAACAGTCAACCAAAACAGCAGAGAATAAATTCACAAATAACATGGTGATTTAGTAGTCATTAACCTACCATCAAAAAAAATTGAGACTGGACTGAAAAATATGGGCAAGTTAAAGAGATATTCCAAAGAAACTAGCAGAAGAATTTGCCAGCAGCTATGGAAGGGGCAAAGAATAAGGAAAATGAGACTGCCACTTAGGACAGAATGGTTGATGGTGCCAATGACCATGAGAAAAATAGGAAAGGGTTTTTATTATAAATAGAATGAGTTCTATCTTTGTCACTATACAGGTTGTGCCTAGTGAAAAAAATAGAATACTAAGTTATATATAACACAATCTCATTTTTTTTTTTTTTTTTTTTTTTTTTTGGAGACAGTGTCTCGTACTGTCACCAGGCTGGAGTGCAGTGGCGCGATCTCAGCTCACTGCAACCTCCACCTCCTGGGTTCAAGCGATTCTCCTGCCTCAGCCTCCTGAGTAGCTAGGACTACAGGTGCGCACCACCATGCCCAGCTAATTTTGTATTTTTAGTAGAGATGGAGTTTCACCACGTTGGCTAGGATGGTCTCGATCTTTTGACCTCATGATCCGCCCACGTTGGCCTCCCAAAATGCTGGGATTACAGGCATAAACCACAATCTCAATTTTTAAAAATAATGTGAGAGTGCATCTGTATCAGAGGAACTCAAAACAGTGATAATATAAGGTTTAGACAGTAGTAGGATTTTGGAAGCCTTTTTTTTAATTTGCCAATATTTTTCTATTAAAAACCATGAATACATAAAATTTCAAAAATTTAGTTAACAGTTTGTGTTAATGTTTGAAAAGCTTAACTTTTCCTGAACCCATACCAAAAATAATACATATGAAGAACAATGATTTTTATTTTTCATGCTCAAGTTGTAAGAAACAGAGCAAAGTCCTCCAATCACAAGACATTTGTAAATCGAAAAAGTATTCTCACGAACACCATAGAACGTCATGGAAACACAGGGACAGCAGCGGTTTTGATGTTAAGTTTAAATTTCAGTTACAGCGCCTAGTATATAACTGAGCAAGCAACATTTAAGCTCCCTGTGTCTCAATTTCCTCATCTGTAAAAGTATTACCACCTACCTTGAAAGTTTCAGTCAAATAAAATGTAAAATGTCTACACTGATCTGACAAAAGCATTATATTAAGTATAATCAACTTTCCAAACCTTAAATCATCTTAAGTCTAAACTCAACCACTCATAGGGTGGCTCACAAACCAGCAGAATCAGCATGACCTGAAAGCTTGTTAAAAATGCAGAATCTCAGGCCGGGCGCGGTGGCTCAAGCCTGTAATCCCAGCACTTTGGGAGGCCGAGACGGGCGGATCACGAGGTCAGGAGATCAAGACCATCCTGGCTAACCCGGTGAAACCCCGTCTCTACTAAAAAATACAAAAATCTAGCCGGGCGAGGTGGCGGGCGCCTGTAGAATGGCGTGAACCCGGGAGGCGGAGCTTGCAGTGAGCTGAGATCCGGCCACTGCACTCCATCCTGGGCGACAGAGCGAAACTCCGCCTCAAAAAAAAAAAAAAAAAATGCAGAATCTCAGCTGGGCATGGTGGTTCACATCTGTAATCCCAGGACTTTGGGAGGCAGAGGCAGGTGGACCACAAGGTCAGTAGATCAAGACCATCCTGGTCAACATGGTGAAACCCCTTCTCTACTAAAGGTCCCTGAGGTTGTCCACTTGATCTGTTTCAGGGCTCTGACACAGAGTGAAGAGCACCTGGTAGTCTACTCTTGATTCTTACTTGTGAAGGACTCAAGAGACTGACAGAGATCATCTAATCTATAATAATTGCATCTCCAAAAGGCAACTTCTCAAACCTGAATAGAATTTTCACATTCATATACCCCTCAGTTTATCCACAATGACTGATTAAGACAGAAGGTCCTATGTGCTTAACTTTCTCTTGTAAAAAATGTCTTCAATAATTTGAGACATTCTGCAAATTATTAAGTTGCATAACGGTACAAACTAGCTACTAGTCTATATTTCTTCATGTTCTCAATGATGTCTCACCACAACCTTGTGAAAAGCCTTGATGAAGTTTAAAAATGGTGTCTCCATCCCATGTTCCTGAGACAGCTATCTAGTAGCTCTGATGTAATACAGAAGTTTGTGAGGCATGACTACTGCTGAGGAAAACCATTTGGCTCCAACTACTCACCTTCTAGGTGCTTAAAATCATACTTTTAATAACCCATATTAGAATCTTAGCCACCAAAGACCTCCACCTGACAGGTCTACAGGCTTTCATTTTATAACCAATTGCCCTTGATACTCTATACTAGTTGTTTACTGGTAAAATATTTCACAATAACAGGTTCCTATTCTTATCTTTTTTCCTCTCCATGACTACTAATTCAATAAAACAGAAAATATGAGAGACAATTGTATGCATGAAAAATTGTCAAACTAAAGAGAAATTCAAATTCCTTTTATTCGGAGAGATATAAGTTGATATGAAGTAGATATGACAAAGAGAAAGAACATCCACTAAATACTTAGTAGTATACAAAGAGTTAGACCATGACAAAGTTCCGAGAAGTTTAGCTCCTCTGAAGGGGTTTCTTAGACTACTTGAACCAGAATTTTCAATCTTATTTCTTATACAGTTGGGAACTCCTTCATTTATACTTGACCTAAACTTCCCCTTGTCTATATACTTATTTTTGCTCTCCACCCTTAAAACTGACTTGCCTTTAGCTATAACTAATGTACTTTGTTGCCCATTCATGCAGTGGTTTATTGTTTTCATTCTCTGATCGTTTTTTTTTTCCATTCATATCCAAATGAGCACTGCCTTAGATTCTAAATATCTAGCGGAGAACCCATATATATACATTTTCCTTTGAACATGTAGAATGGTAACATAATCAATTAAGCACTTAACTGCTTTACGATATGCACAACAAAAATTATTAAGAGGCCACAAAAAAGCTATGCCTACCACAAATTTAAAACCTATTAAAAATCAGGAATGTCAAAAGCATGTTGGCTTTTTGGGTAAAGTGTATAAACTAGCTCTTCATGCTTGGCTAGGAAAGCTTAGAGAAAAAAATGCTAAATATGAAAGCTGAGCCTGCCTTTAAGACAAAAAAGAAATATACTTGGTGGACCTAAAAAGGATCAGATATCAAAAATGCAATAAACCAAGATTCAGAGCTATGACAAGGGAGACAATAAAACTAATGGTACAGAATTTTTAAATCCCTGAAGTTTAAGGGGCTCTTTATAAGCAGGACAATTGAGTAGTTACCATGTACTACGCTCTTAAGCCAGGCTTCATTCTGGTGAGTTTAGAAATCTGTTTCACCTAGCTGAATCAGAATTTAGCAAACTGATTTATGTAACAAAAAGGCTGTATATTAAAACGTTCCTCATGGGATGAAACAGAGGAAAAACTACCCACCCATCTGCCCTGCCTCACATGGATGTTTTGAGATTTAAATGAGATATTAATACAAGATGTCGGGATACTTATAAAAATCTTTGACACTATAAAAATATCAAAGATAAGTTATTACAATTCAGTATTATAAGAAAATCAAACTTTTGTTCACCTGATTGTTAAAGACTGTAAAATGTCATGCTCAAATGACGTGTTTTCCTATTTGCTATGAAGTTGACAGTAAAACTTTTGGCCCATCTCAGCAACCAGAGGGATTTTATTACATGCATCTCCGCAGACTTTTACCTCCCAGATTAATTTTGTATCTCTACTCCTTTCAGGCTTCATCCCAATTTCCAGTTTTTAATCCTTTGGTATTATAAATAATTATGATAGACTCCTCAAATCTTTTCAAAATCAATCAGGATACAAATGATAAACCAATGCTCATAAATTAATGCTGCAGCTTAATGGCACGATCAGCTTGCTAGTCCTCTAAGATAGAAACCATGGAATCATTTTTGGTAACTAATTCTCTAATCTCATAAATCCCCAAGACCTAACAATCTAACCTACGCAATATCACTTACACTAGATTGCTATTCTTCATTCCCATTCCCTCTTACATGGACTACTACAACAGGTCTTTCCACAGCCAACTCATTTTACGTGCTGCATTATCAATTCTTCTTAATGAGTATCAATGCACACCATACCTTTATCTTTTCAAACATTTTTCAAAGGTTTCCGATTGTCTTTGAAAAAGACTTAACCCCTCAGTCTGCCAAAGCTTGCCACATTTTGATACTAATCATGTTTTATCTGTATTTTCTATGACCCAGTTTCTCTCTAGACACAGTAAGCTATTTGCCCCAGATGCCTTATCCCTGCCTCTGTGTCTTTGATCATGCTGTCTCCTGTACTTGCAATATTCCCTACCTATCCTCACTGTCACCCTACCTACAAATCTCTACAGGGCTAAATATTGCCTATTCTTGAAGACAAAACTCAAATTACACTATTTTCACTAGCTTTCATCCTCCAAATTGAAAATTCTCTGATCTACCTCCATATTCCTACAGTAGTACATCTGTAACTCTTTTCACATACTTATCTGCATCTACCACCTGTCATTCTCTCAGTTTCTATGTGTGTAAGATTCTCACTCTACTTATACATATATGTAAACATATATAATTCTACTAGACAGGTGATACTGAAGCTTTTTAATTGCAAAATCCATTTTTCATAGGAAATGCTGTGAGAAAGCCCAATAAATAAAATAGATTTTTAAAGGAATCCACAGGGTTGAAAGAAAGAAGGGTTGAGAGGGTAGCTAGAACCTCGCATGCCCTCCCAAGCAGCCCCACAGGCAACTTCATTAAGCACAGAGATACAATACAGTACACTAAACTACACACTCTCTTGGTAGCACAGATACACAAGAATCCCCTCTCTCCCACTCTTAATTTCTTTTCACATCATCTAGCCAAATGCCTGGCATATAATAGGAATTCAATAAACATTTTTTTTTTTTTTTCTTGAGATAGGGTCTCATTCTATTGCCCAGGCCAGAGTGCAGTGGTGCAATCTCGGCTCACTGCAACCTCCACCTGCCGGGTTCAAGCGATTCTCTTCCCTCTGCCTGACTAGCTGGGATTATAGGCACAGGCCACCAAGCCTGGCTAATTTTTGTATTTTTTTAGTAGAGACCTGGTTTCACCACGTTAGTCAGGCTGGTCTCGAACTCCTGACCTCAGGTGATTTGCCCACCTTGGTCTCCCAAAGTGCTGGGATTATAGGCGTGAGCCACCGCACCCAGCCTCAATGAACATTTCTTAAATGAATTAATGAGCTACTAGATGGAAGTGGATGGACAAATAACTGCCTAAACAAAAAGTAGGAGGACTTAGCAAAGGAACATGGTAACAGCTAAAGAAATACTATATAAGAAAAGAAAATGCCTTAAAAATAACTTTTATGGCTGAAAAGAGAGGTGGTACTTTATATAATTAAAAACTGAACACATTTTCAATAAAAATACCCCACAAATATGTGTGAGTTTACTATCAAAGAAAGAAGCCAAGACTAAAGAATTATTTACATATATCATATTAAGATAAGTGAAATAATGGGACATCTGGTTAACATCTAAATTTAATTTATATTCAACAGCTTAGAATTCAGAGATATCGTAAATTAAACTACAGTGGATATATTTCTTTAAAATGAATTCGATTTCACTGATATACATATGACTGTTAGGGAAGAGTATTCTGATTTTCTTTTTAAGATGTATTTCCTTCTTTCTCAAGTTACAAATGTAAAGTTCTGCAATTGTATTTAAAATCTTTTGGTGGTAGATGTGCACAAAAGAAATACCTCAACATAAATCACTATGGCACATAATGAACCCAAAAGGAATATCCACGTATCATTATAGGCAAGATGTTAAGCTTGACAAAAACAAAATCTGACCTTTAATATATTTTTTAAACTGGTTAATAAACATAAATGCAGCAAGGCTTACATTCCATATATTTTTAAACTCCCCAGCATCCTTGGGGTCTGTCCGCAAAAGCAAGGGAGTATGCACATGAGAGAGAAAAAAGTTTTAAATAAAAGAAACACAATCCTGTGAGATTATTCCCTTTAAATAGAAGCGTGAAATCCAAATACTTTATTTTTCTACATCCAAGAAAGAACTTCACAATTCTCTTTTTTTAAAAAAAAGACGTATATTTCATTAAAACACTGTCTATTTATCAGAGAATAATTCTGTATTCACGGTGTAATTACTATTTTTAAAAAATACTACATGCCTACTGAAATAATGAAACAGAATGTCAATATGGTTATCTGTGAATGAAAAAATTCTTTCCTTCTTTAGTTCTAGAGATTCCAAAATCTCAAATAAATGCATCACTTTTACAATCAGAGGAAGTTTAAGGTTATATAAATAGGTATGTATGCATGTGAACACGTGTGTGGATATGTGGTCTGTGTATGTATCCTTCTAAATGGCCTGCTATGTCTAGCTGTTTTTACATTAAAAGCAGCACCTTTCTCATTTCCATAGAAATGAGAAAAAAAAGGGGTATACTTACATTATTTAATAATTAAGAAAATAAGTTTAAATCTCTCTAATATAACATAGCAGTTAAAAGTCTGACTCTGGAGTCAGAAAGACCTAATGTAATCCCAGTTCTACCAACAGAATAGGTGGATGATTCTGGAAAGTTACTTAATTTCTATTAAATTCTAAATTCTAAAAAAAGTTATCTACCATTAGTTCTATTGTCTCCTCATTTTCTTAATCTAAAATTTGGCAATAGGCAGGCACGGTGGCTCACACCTGTAATCCCAGTACTTTGGGAGGCTGAGTTAGGAGGATCAGTTGAGGTCTAGAGTTCGAGACCAGCCCGACCAACAAGGTGAAACCTCGTCTCTACTAAAAATACAAAAAAAAAAAAAAAAAAACCCGGCCAGGTATGGTGGCACATGCCTGTAGTCCCAGCTACTCAGGAGGCTGAGGCAGGAGAATCACTTGAATCCGAGAGGTGGAGGTTGCAGTGAGCCAAGATCCTGCCACTGCACTCCAGCCTGGGTGACAAAGTAAAACTCCACCTCAAAAAAAAAAAAAAAAAAAGGCAGAATCATTCAACTAACAGGGCGTTAAATGAAATAATATATAGGAAGATGTTAGTGCACAATACCTATTTAGTGATGGAAGTGATACTTCCTTTTCCCACAACTCTGTGTAACCAAAATTCCTATCTATCCTCGATGTTTCAGTTTAAATGAACTCTCTTTGGGAGGCTTTAGTTCCCCCATTACTATTTCATAGTATCCTGTACATTTTCCTTCAGAGTCCTTATCACAATTTATAATTATTAATTTCCACAAATGTATACACAGTTCATGGCACACCATATGTACTTAGTAAATGTTGAATAAATGAATTTATGAGTAGAAAGAGGTTTATAATCTTTCCACTGGTATCATTAAATTCTGTCTCTACATAATCAGTGGGATCCTGATTATAAATGTTACTGCCTATAATACAAACAGGGTATTTAAATTTCAATTTAGTTCTTCTAGGGACAACTACACTAGAGGGGGAAAAAAGAACATCACTAGTATTTCAGTCTACTTCTACATATTTAAAGTCACAATTATGGAATCACAATAATTCTCTATATTTTGTACCACAATCTTCCATTTAATGAGTCCACTAAAATACAGATTAAGAAAAATGTTGGTTATTTCTTGGCTTTCAGTTTACCTGCTGAGTTTTCTTTAAATCACCATCTGCTACACCTATGATTAAATTAGCCACTTATTGATAAATCAGGGGCACTACAAGATAACATTATATAAAAGCACTGGTTTTCCAAGTATGGTCTCTGGATCACCAACATCAATATCACCTGGGAATTTATTTGAAAGGCAAATTGTTGAGTTCACCCTTGATTTACTCAATCAGAAAGGCTGGAGGTGAGATCCAGCAGTTTTATGGTTCAGCAAGGCTCTCAGGTGATTCTAATGTACACTAAAGTTTGGGAACCATTGCACTGGAAGATTCATTTTTTTAAATCATAGGTTGTTTCACTGGTTTTCATCAATTTGCTGCTCTTTATATTTCATCATTAAAATTACATTATGTCATTATAGTCTCTAAAATACTCTGAAGTCTGACAAACAGGTCATCTGTCAGAATATAAGGCAACCAAACAATGAATGCTTAACATACAATTCCATCCACTGCATAATCAGTTCATGTTGTTAATGTTCTCTTTTATTCAAAAGTAATTCCTTTTACATTCCTTTTAAATAAAAAGATCTTTGCTTCAGAAAAACTAATTTCAAGTAAAATTGGGAAGTGACTCAAATAAGCAATTACTCTTTTCAAAGGTTTTGTTAGTCACAGGAAAAAAAATTACCAGAGCCAAAACTATATAGTAGTATTGCCACTATATGTAAAGATGCATACAATTAAGTCTAAAGTTTTTAGTGCACAAAACTGTAAACTGCAAGATACAGTTTACCACAAAAACAAAAGTATTTCTGAGAAATGAGAAATAATATTGATATTTTAAATACAATTAGAATGTAGCCATGAGATTAAGGATTTTGTGTTTGTTTTATTCACTGCTACATCTCCAGAGCCTAGAACAGTGCATAGTACACAGCAGGCATCCACTTGGTATTCATGAATGAATAAACAAAAACATTTGTATATAATAATCTTCTACATTAAATGTGGTCTGCCAACAGGTGCTAGTCTAAGAACTGTTTCAAGCACACAATAAAATACAAGGAATTAGCATCAGAATGTAAATCAATTACATTAGGTAATTTGTAATACACGCCGTTTAATTTCTGCTTTTATCACAAGAAAACTATTTCAACGAAGGAAGAAGGGAATTGGTTTACATTCTGGCTCAAGCTACTTTCTCACAGAAGACCAGTAACAGCCACAAACTTGCTGATTAACACTGCTTCAGACTAAATGTTGAGAGTAGAAATGAGAGGGAAAAATGGGATAAAAACTAACTTCAAAGCAAATAATAATTTGTAAAAATAATGTCTGGCTGCTAAAATGTGGTCATAATCATATTACTGTGCCTTTTAAAGGAAGCTTATAAAACACATGAAAACAACAAAAAATTTTAAGGATAAGCTCTTTTTGTCAGCTAAATGCCAGGTTCTAATCAGGAAATTTAAGATATCCCGGTAGTGTCCAAATGAATGAAGTCTTTACATTTTCAGACTGATTTATAATAGCTTGGGGTCCCCAACCCCCAGTTCCAGTTCGTGGCCTGTTGGGAACCAGGCTGCACAGCAAGAGGTGAGTGAACATTACCACCTCAGCTCTGCCTCGTGTCAAATCAGTTGCAGCATTAGATTCTCCAACCCTATTGTGAACTGCACATGCCAGGCATCTAAGTTGTGCGCTCCTTATGAGAATCTAATGCCTGATGATGTGAGGTGTAACACTTTCACCCCAAAATCATACTCCCCTTGTTCCCAGCCCACCAACCCAGGTCTGTGGAAAAAATGTCTTCCATAAAACTGGTCCCTGGTGTCAAAAAGGTTGAGGACCGCTGTAACAGCTGGTCACAGAAACTAAGATACATACAAAAATAAAAAGTGCTAAATTAGTGAAAACACTTCAAGTATACTACTCACTCATCACTTCAGTCACACTCACAGAGACTGCCCTCCTACACTACACTGTCCCATCAAGATCACAATTTCCTATGAATTCTACGAAATTCAACACCTACCAGGAATACTTAGGTACCAGGCACTGTAAAACATGAAGTTTAAAACAATCCCCATAATCAGGGAGCTTACGGTGAGGAAGAGAGGTAGAAAAATACAAAGATCACTGTAACATAGTAAAATGAGGACTTAAAAGAGTATTACAAGTTACCACAGCACACAGAAAGGGAACTGAGTAGAGAGGTCAAAGAAGACTTCCGGGAAGATGGGATTTCCAAGGTGATACTTGTATTTTCTGTTACATTTTCTGTTCCTCCAGCTCTCTTAATGACTACTTCTACTCTACCTAGTTTTATACTTCACTAAAATCTCCAATCCCTTCTCCCTCCCCATTTTTCTCCAAATTGATCAACTCCATACTTTCTATTCTATCCTTCCCAACCAGCCCAAAATTAGTGATCAGAACCTCCAACATCTCAAATTTCAATAGCCTTCTGCCACATCTGCCCTTCAAATACCTAAATTAACCCAATTATCTTTCTTTCTCAGCCCTATGCCCAGCTGCTGAGCACTTCGAAAGACTGGAACAGAGCGTGTTAGAGGCCTTATAAATGTTGACTAAGCTCAGCTGAGTCCTTGACAACTTAGGCAACAATGAGCATATTCTTAATTAGCTTTCTCTCCCTAACTCTACCACTGACATGACAAACCTTTACCACTCTCTTCCAACTCCCCTACCTCAAACCTTTGCCATCCCAACCAGCTGTCTTGCCGACTTCTTTAAAATGATATGAATGGTAATTAGGCATAGCTGAAAATAAATATTACCTGACGTTTTTTATAAGCAAAGAAAGTGTACTGAACTACAGATTTAGCAATCTAACTAAAAATCCTAACTGTATTTCATTGAGAAAAGAGTCACTCCCAAAGGACTTACAAATAACCTCTGATCATCTACCTGACAATTTCAGCCTTAGAAAATACAACAAAAAATCTGAACCAAGGAGTAAGCAAACCCCTCTCAAAATTGGTATTATGGTTATGCACCGAAGATCAAGTAGTTTTTTCCAGAAAAGAAAGTGTATCAACTTTTCCTAGTTGATGATCTCTTATTATAGATACAAATCTAATAAATTTGATTACTATACTATTGTAGACTGGAAGCAACATTCAAAAGGAAAGAAGGTGAAACACTGCTGGAGTCTGGCATGACAGCAACAAAATTACCAGCTGCCAAAGGGAGAGAAAACAAAAACTATAAAAATAAATCTATAAATTCAAACAAAATTACAGATTAGGACTATTTATCCTAGACACAAAGTACATTTTATGCTTCTATGATTCACTAGGACATCACTGTATTACAAGCAGAGTACTATGAAGCAACTGTACCTAGTATTCTGTTTATAAGTAGTCATTAATATTCATAATCTACTGTAGAAATAATTTATTTAAAATAGAATCATTTGGTCACTTAGATTATCTTCATGTATTTATGAGATAAAAATATATTAAATAACTTTATTCTTTATTACTTATATTGCATAGATATCTACATATATAATTCTATTAGTCAGAATGCAGTTTTATATATCTATTCAAAAATTAAACTGGTCATTTATTTCCAGCCATGTCTACCATTCAAAATTAAGACAATAACTGCATGATTTAAAATTGAGGGAAGAGTTTGGCTGATTTTTACATACTGCAGTCACAGCACAATTCTACATTCTAGCAAGAAAAACAAATATTAAAGAAAACTGAGAAGTTCTTCAGTCTCTAATAGTACAGTAGTTAACCAGCCCACTCATTAGTCAGTTGTTTTTACTGTTTCTCTCCAGTGTTGTTTCAAATAAACTTTCTAAATGTAAAATGATTTCATTAATCAACTTTAAAAGTAAAATGAATTGCACAGACCAATGTCTGAAATCTGAGTACACAGCAAAAAGCAGAAAAAGAAAAGAAAAATGAAACTACTTAAAATTTGCACTTAGAATTTGTTTTGGAACTTGATAAAATGATTCCTAAAAATTCATCTGGAAAAATAAAAATAGGAAAAGAGTCAAAAATATTTAAAAAAGAAAAGTTATGCGGATAGACTTGAACTATAATACTAACTATTAAAACACATTAAGAAGCTATAATAACTAAAATAATGCAGTACTGGCAAAGAAACAGACTACTCAATAGAACAAAGCAGAAAATTTTAAAGTAATTTATTATCTGATGAAGGTAGTATTTCAATTCTGAGGAGAAATGAAGGCTTATATAATTTGAGATGGTAAGACCACTGACAAATCAATTTGAAGAAAAATTATTCTTAGAACCCTCCCTGACATCATACAACAAAACAATGGATTAAATATTAAAACCATAGAAACTAAAAATACAAAACGTAAGAAAGTGCATAAAGATATGTATCAAAATCAAGGGTAGGACATTCTGTCAAAGACAGAAGCAATAAGATATATAAGACTGATTAAACTACATGAGCAACAAAAACTCTTATTTTTTTTGTAATCACTATATACGAACCTTAAGGAAACCGAAAGATTTAGGGGCTGGCGGGGAAAATAGGGAAAATGCCAAATATAACCAACAAAAGGTTAGTGCCTTTAGTATATCAAAGGTCCTTAACAGGAAAAAAATAAAATAAGTATAATTATACTAAGAATATAGACAAGCACAAAAGAAGAAATACATATGGCCAAAGTATTTTCAAGCCCAGTTGTCAAAGAAATGCTGAAAATCAACACAATATTTTTACTGTTAAAAATTGTGAGGGAAGATGGAGAGGTACTCTTATAACTTGATAGAAATACATGTTAGTTCAACTTTCCTATGGGAAAAATTAGCAAGTTAGTATCAAAAAAGTCTTTGGACTCAAAAATTCCTCCATGACTTTCAAATAGTAGGTATCAAGCTTCCATTATATCATTTTTAATAATAGTGGAAAAACTGGACATAACCTAATTACTTAACAGCAGGGGATTAAAAATAATATGATAGATATACAAACAATGAAATAAAAAGATCTGATAACATAGACAGTTGTTCACAATATAGTAGGTGAAAGAAAAAAAGGACAGGTACCAAAAAAGCACAATAATGACTAAAAATTACTAAGAACTTAACAAAACATTAAGTCACACACAAACGTACACACCCCCAAAGTGTATGACTCGCTTGGACAGGAATCATAGACACTTTTACGATCTTCTTTTTTGCTTATCTGTGTGAAGATCTCATTACTTCTACTGCCACTGCTAACTCATTTAGGGCTTGTCTGTTTCCTTGGATAATAAGGGGCTTCACTGCGTTTGAAGCTTCCTGATTTATTCAAACAGTAACTACACAAATGCATGCATGCACACATACACATACACACACACACACACACAGTCTCTTATATGTTGCTATGCAGATATCTCTAGACATATTTAGAAAAAGAAAAAAAACAGTTTTAGGCCAGGTGTAGCAGGTCACCTCTGTATTTCCAGCACTTTGGGAGGCTGAGGCGGGAGGATCGCTTGAGGCTAGGGTTTATAGTACAGCTTATAAAGATAATGCTGTGTATTTATCAACATGGAAAAGATAGATATTAAGTAAAAATCCAAGTTACACAGTAGTAATTATAATACACGCTTTTGGTATTTTTTAATTTTTTGTATGCATTGGAAAGAAACTGGAAAGATAAATACCAAAACCTTAATAGCACTCTGAGTTTTTTTTTGGAGACAGGGTCCCACTCTGTCACCCAGGCTAAAGTGCAGTGGTGCGATCACAGATCACTGCAGACTCAACCACTTGGGCTTAAGCAATCCTTCCACCTCAGCCTCCCAAGCATCAGGAGCCACAGGAGCATACCAAAAGGCCTGGCTTTTCGTTCTCTTTTTTTTTTTTTTTTTTTTTTTGGAGATGGGGTACCACTGTGTTGTACAGGGTGGTCTTAAACTCCTGGGCTCAAGCAATTCTCCTGCCTCAGCCTCCCAAAGTGCTGGGATTACAGGCATGAGCCACCATGCCCAGTTCCAATAAGCACTTTAATTTAATAATTAAGGTGTTAATTATTATCTTTCTGTATTTTCTGATTTTTTTCTTTTCAGAAAACAACTGTCTCTATGAGGAAATATAAAAAAATACTTCATTTATTATAGAATAAAATGTTGATATAACAGCTCTCCTACCCATAAAATTTCCAGGATTTTTTATTGGGGGTGGGGGTTAACTGTTCCTAAAATATAAAATCCACCAATACAGAAAGAAGTGAACCAAGATCCTGTAGCTCCAAAACTAGTCTTCTCCACTGTATCATGCTACCTTAATCACTCAGATGTAGCATTATTTTTCTTTGTACCAATTTGCCCTTTGAAATATTTGTATTTAATTACAAATTCCAGATAAGTGAAGTTTTATTTCTATTAAAAATAAACATTAACTACGTTCACATACTTCTAAAAGATTAGAGATATATAAAAGACATTGATACGCTCAGATTCTAAACTGGAAGAGGCGGAATAAAAAAATACTATCAGTGCTTGACTTAGAAATGGGTTGTATTCCAAGTCTGAATGTTTGGAAAGTAATTCCAACCAAAAAGAATGTTTTTTTTGTTGAATAAATAAATATTAATTGATTGCCAGGCCAACCCCAAAAATTTAATTCCCCCCCCCTTTCCCCATTAAACACACATTACTGACCAGTGTAATACCGGAAGAGAGAGAAAGTCATGAAAGGCTAATAGGACTCTACCAGCCATGGCAAAAACTGGTTGTAACGTAGCTGTTTTAAGACACAGAAACCTATCAAAGGTAAAGAAGAAGAAAGCAGTCAAAGATAATAGTTGTCACTCCTCTTCTCTAGAAAAGTGGTTGTGTACTCTCTTCTGTCATAGGAAAAAAAATTTTATGCCAATTAGAAAACTTTCTAATGACTACAACATTTTTTTCAAAGGCATATGGTGTTTCACAGTTAAGATTTTTTTTAAAGTCTACACAGATGTCCAAAAAAGATATATTTGCAAAAGATGGCATCCTCATTTGAATATATATTTTTGATATATTTTAGCATATTAAAAGCACACATACATATACACACATATATGTTAATACATGTTAACATCTTAAAACACATCATAATGTATCAATTCTCATTTCTTTTTTTTTTTCTTTTTTCAAGACAAGAGTCTCGCTCTGTCACCCAGGCTGGAGTGTAGTGTCGCAATCTCAGCTCACCGTAACCTCCAGCCCCTAGGATCAAGCGATTCTCCTGCCTCAGCCTCCTAAGTAGCTGTGATTAAAGGCATGTGCCAGCATACCTGGCTACTGTTTATTTTTTTTTAGTACAGACAGGGTTTCACCATGGTGGTCAGGCTGGTCTTGAACTCCTGACTGACCTCAAGTGATCTGCCCACCTTAGCCTCCCAAAGTGCTGGGATTATAGGCATGAGCCACCTCACCTGGCCCAATTCTCATTTCTTTGACTGTAATGTAAAAGTGCCCACCAATCTCACATCTAGAGATAATCAAAACTGTGCTTTGGCAAACTTAACTATCATGGGACTTCAGAACCAGCAAAAAGTCAAAATCAGCAAGTTTTATTCCTCTATATTAAGAATTTACTATTCTTTTCTAAAATTACACTCACCTTTTTAATTTACAGAATTTACTGTAAAGAGGCAAATCAATATATAATCATAGGCATCAAATATTAATTTCCTATCTAAAATTATTAACCACTCTCTGATACATTTTTAGTAATGAAGAATCCATTTTTATCTAGCACCTTTTTTATTTTTTATTTTTTGAGACAGTCTCACTGTGTTACCCAGGCTGGAGAACAGTGGTAGGATCATGGTTCACTGCAGCCCTGACCTCCTAGATGCAAGTGATCCTCCTGCCTCAGCCTCCCAAGTAGCTGGGACTACAGGGCCCAGATAACTGCTTTTAATTTTATTTTCTGTAGAGACAGCATCTCAAGTATGTTGCCCAGGCTAGTCTCAAAACTCCTGGCCTCAAGAGATCCCCCGACTTCAGTCCTCCAAAGTGCTGGGATTACAGACATGAGCCACCACACCTCGCCCCACTTTTCTAAAGATAAATTTTGAAGCTGGTACATTTAAATTAACAGGTTTTCAAAATATCACCATAATAAAAATAATGAATTGATAGAACACTTCATAACATATTGCTAATTTCACAGCTACCAGAAATTTTGCAAATCTAGCTACATAAAAATGAGAACCTAAAACTCATGATGACATTATATATTCAATTATACATGCTGACATGATAATCAAGTGTAATACAATACATTCAGAGCTACAGTCAGCGGATTTTTCAGAAAGACTAAGTGTGTGTGTGTGTATATATATATAGAGAGAGAGAGAGAACACACATTCACAAAAGATCATTTTTAAGAAACTGAACACATTTCTTTATTATTCATACTTTCTAAAAAATGGAACATAAATGTAATATTAAACTTCTCAATCAAATCTGACTTGCCAAAGTAGCCAAAAATTAGCATCTTCAAAGCTATAAAGAACTGTGGGACAATGACAACTTAAAAAAGAGAGAGGGCAAAAAAGTAGATCAACGACTGTGTTAAAATCAAATATAAAAACAGGTTATAACATGTAAAATGTATTTTTCCCAATCTCAATAAAAATATAATACATGCAACCCAGAAAAGCAGCATTCTATATATAATTTATATTTACTATATTTCTTCTGTGCTGCTCAATATAGTAGCTATTTGCTAAGTTTAGGGCTAAACTTAAACAAAATTTACAATTCAGTTGCTCAGCTGCCTGGCTTATTTAATATACTCAATAGGCACACGTGGCTAGTGGCTATCACACTGGACAAAAAAGAAATAAAATTTCTATCACTGTGGAAAGTTCTACAGCATGCTATAATGCAGACAAATCCTTTCTTCTCTATAATTATGAAATTCTTCCCATTAAATTGCAAATATTTCCCCCTATACTTGAATTACTTTTTATAAAATCCTTAATCAGTGTGTTGATGATGATATTTATTTTTTAAAAAGGTGATGGTAACAATAGCACAATGTTTATCATCTGCCAGGAACTATACTAGTGTTTTAGTTCAATCATCTCATTTAATCTTCGTACTAACCCTGTGAGGTAGATACAAGTTCACAATCTCTTATCTGAAACATGCATTTCAGAATACAAAGTTTTCAGATTTTTGAAAGTTAATACTGTACATAAATCACATAACACTTTAGTAGAGTCTAGAGAAGTATTCAGGAACATGGTGAAATGTATGATGGTACAGCCTGGCTCTACCATCAAATTAGTTCAGAACAGGGATTGCCACTCTCCAATGTGATAATCAGCAACTATACTGCAATTTTAGGCTGATGGATCTGTGAATTTTTACCTATTTTTCCCCACATAACTAAGGATTTTCATCACAGAATTACTCAAATAACTTCATCTGCCTGAATTTCAAGAATTCATTTCTATAAGTAAGCAAGATACTTTTTTCCCTGGTAATTACACATATAATCCTAAACTAAAAGTTCTAATTATTACCTTCTCGTGAGAGAACTGATAGTAATATTTTAAAAAAATAAATTATTTTATTTAGCCACATTTATAAAATGACATTTTTTAACACAAGCACTTAATTTAACTGGATCTAGAAACTTAAAGATTTCCTATTTCATTCCTGAAAGGAAAAAAGACTTTCCATTACACAGTGTTTTTATGTTCTCAATCTGCTTTTATACATATTCTCACTTTCAGGAAATCTGCCTTAATACATATTCTCACATTACAATTTGAAAACATTCCTGATTACTATTATAGTTATAAACTAAAGCATATCTTAAAATATCCCAAACAGATGCATTTCACAAAAAGTAAATGGGTAAGTTTACCACATATTTTAGTGTAATTTAAATATGAGGAATTAAGATCAACGATTATTTAACAGTGATAAAACATAAAAGTAGGATAGACATTTAAATATTCAAATAACATGGCCATATTTATATCCAAAATTATGAAATAACACAAATATGAGCATCTAATAAGGAGTATATGGTAAGTATAGAATTTCCATGAGAATTATCCTTTCTTTTAGTTACTGATATGCCCTTACTGAAAAAAATTTGTTAAGATACAGGAAACTACAACAAATGCCATGATAATATAAAAATGACAGGCTGCGCACAGACGCTCATGCTTCTAATCCCAACACTTTGGAGGTCAAAGTGGGAGGATCACTTGAGCCAAGGAGTTCAAGATCAGCCTGAGCGGCCGGGCGCGGTGGCTCAAGCCTGTAATCACAGCACTTGGGAGGCCGAGACGGGTGAATCACGAGGTCAGGAGATCGAGACTATGCTGGCTAATACGGTGAAACCCCGTTTCTACTAAAAAATACAAAAAACTAGCCGGGCGAGGTGGCGGGCTCCTGTAGTCCCAGCTACTCGGGAGGCTGAGGCAGGAGAATGGCGTGAACCCGGGAGGTGGAGCTTGCAGTGAGCTGAGATCCGGCCACTGCACTCCAGCCTGGGCGACAGAGCGAGACTCCATCTCCATAAAAAAAAAAAAAAAAAAGATCAGCCTGAGCAACATGGCAAAATCCTCCCTCTACAAAACAATACAAAAATCAGCCAGGTGTGGTGACCTACCCCTGTAGTTCCAGCTACTTGCTGAGGCAGGAGGATCACCTGGGACCTCGTTACTAATAACCAAGCAATCAACTGAAAAAACATTCAGCTTCCACATTTTATTTCATTATAGCACAGTAGTCACACATAAACTGTTAAAAGTTAATTTATAAACTAAATGTTGTAAATCAAAATAAAAAGTTTATTAACTGAAATGTAGTTTAGCGTAAGTGTCAAGAGCACGGAATCTGCAATCAGACTTTCTGGCTTTAATCCAGAATTTGCCACTGACTATAGGATAATATTTGGTGAGTTACTCCACCTTTGTGTCTCTATTCTTTCATCTATAAAAGGGGAATAATAGCATCTACCCTCACAGAGTTGTGTGAGGATGAAATGAAATGGCATATGGGAAGTACTCAAGAGAGTGTCTGGTACACAGCATGCTCTATACAAGCATTCATTATTATCACTGATACTATTAAAGCACCTTTGGAATTATAGTAGGTTCGTACTTTTTATCTTCAGGAGTTTTTATTTCTTCCAGTTTCCTGAAAAACTTAAATGAACCAGGGAAACAATATCTGAAGGAAGCCTGTGTTAGCTTAAAAACCCGTCTACTAAAAATTCAGAGACTATACATATCAGGGCTCTCTAAAGTTAGATGAAGAGGGCACACATTCTTTCACAGCTCATATCTTCATAATACTTAAAAAATAGTCAAGTGATACCATTTCACATATAAAACAAAGGTCTAGTATAGTGCAGCAGTGAATAAATGGTCATTGCTATTTATCCCAAACACACTCAGGAGAAGCAGCAAATGTTACTGAGAAAATTATTAGTTCAGTTTTGGACATTCTAAATTCGAGGTGCTCACAGAATACTCAACAGACATTCCAGGAAGCGGGCAGAACTACAGACCTAAACGTAGGTAGCTTATCCTCAGAAGAGTTCCTCATTCCCTCCTTTGTACTATCATGGAATTTTTCGCATCCTATTTCATTACAAATATTTGTCTCCTTCTCTACTGCTAGACTATATGCCTCTTGAAGGCATTCAGTTCCTACCATATAAGAAGGACTCAGTAAATGATTTTTAGCTGGGCACAGTGGCACAATCCTGTAGTCCAAGCTATTTGGGAGACGGGGCAGGAGGGTCACTTGTGCCTAGGAGTTCAAGATCAGCCTGGGCAACATAGAGACCCCATCTCAAAAATACAAAGGTAATTTTTTAAAATGCAAAAATTGTAGAACTGTACAATTTAAAAATGTATTTTATTATATGTAAGCAAATTCTGATTAAATTTTTTTAAATTTCTGGATGTTAGATAAGGATGAAATTTTCATTTGGAAGAATTCTTACAATATAAAAGTAACATGTAAACAAGATTTTTTCAATGTTATTGCTATTTATCCCAAAAACTCCCAATTTTTAAAAACGTGGTGACATAATTACTAAGCACTACTGAGCTGTGAAAGCTGGCATCATCATACTCAGGCCTGTAACTCTAAAAATGTACATGACAAGGCAGGAAATATATAAATGGGTAAAGTAAGGAAGAACTCAATGAAGACTCTCAAAATGCATTTAAATTACTTAAAATTCTGAAGAAGTTTGTTAAAATACCTGTAATATCGATGAAAAGATTTCATTTTCAAATTTACAGGCTGCTTGAGTTCAATAACCTAAAAATGAAAAACCTCTGGACCATTCCAGTACAGGTTATTCAAAGGAGCGGTGATAAACAGCATAGAGCAAATATGCTCAGTTATATGCACTAGGTAAGGCACAACTGCTATCATCCATCCCAACCCACTAACACTTGTTAGACTACTAATCCTTTCGTTTGAAATCTGTAAGAAGAGGCCAGGCATGGTGGCTCACGCCTGTAATCCCAGCACTTTGGGAGGCCAAAGCAGGTGCATCCCTTGAGGTCAGGACTTTGAGACCAGCCTAGCCAACATGGTGAAACCCCATCTCTACTAAAAATACAAAAATTAGCCTGGCGTGGTAGCACATGTCTGTATTCCCAGCTACTTGGAAGGCTGAGGCAGAAAAGTCACTTGAGGCCGGGAGGCAGAGGTTGTAGTGAGCAGAGATCGGGCAACTGCACTCCAACCCAGCAACAAAACTAGATTCCTCTCAAAAAAACAAAAAACAAAAAAACAAAAAATAACAAACAAACAAAAAAAACTTCTGTTAAGAATGTTTCACTGGTGGAATTTACCACCCAAATTCAAAATACAGTAAGTTCTCCAAGGCTCTAATACTAGGACAGATTGGTTGCCAGTTCTATATTTAATAGCAGATCATGACCATTTCATTTGTGCTTGACAACTAGACAACTTTCAGTGAAACCATTCCCCAGAAATGACACTACAATATTGTTACTTATTTAGAGGCCAGGGACCCAAAAGAACAACAACTCATTAATAGTGAATGGATGGGGAAGGCAGCAGCAGAGGATTGAAAAGGAGCAATGTAAAAGGCTTAGAACCATGAACAGCAGCAGTAAAGTAGGGATTCCCAAAATGAAATTACTGTAACACAAAATAAACATAGCAGCATAAGTCCACACTTTCTCATTTGAAATACACATAAGAATTAAATATATATTGAGTCTAATTTTATACAATCAAAAGCCTAAAAATCTTGATAACAATAGAAATACTGGTAAATTTAAAAAGACTCTCCCAATTTTGGCCCTGTTTCCCTGTTCTATAAAGAAATTCATAAGGGGGGGGAAAGCTTCAAACTATAAATGATGAATGTAACTATTAGGAATGGCCTCTCTATGAGGTCTGAAATAGAAGGAAAATGTACATTTCTTCCAGAGTTGTAGCCAACAATAACTTTTGCATTCCGAAGCCAGCTTAGGTACATTGGTTGGGAAGATGTTTGCAAAAGTATTTAATAAGAAAGTGCTGAATTTAGCCTTTATTTTTTCTCAGTTTTTTTAAAATGGCCCAAGGTCCATCAAATGCACTAAACAGAAATTCTCCTAAGTATAAATGACAAAAGAATACTCTACAAGCTTTTAATTTAATTTTTAATTTTTGTGGGAACAGAGTTTGGTTTTTTTAATATTTTATTTCTAATTTTGGTGGGTACATAGGTTTTTTAATTTTTATTTTTAATTTTTGTGGCCTTCTTCTCAAAGACAACTGTCTTTTACAGATCAGAGATTATCAAACTTTTTCTGTAAAAGACCATATAGCAAATATTGTCAGTTTTACAGGTCATATAGTCTCTGTTGCAAATACTCAACTCTGGCACAGAGCTGAAGGCTTCAATAGACAACAGATAGATGAATAAGCCTGGCTATGGTACAATGAAAATGATATTTACAAAAATAGGCAGCAAGCCCATGGCCATAGTTTGTTGACTTCTGCTATAGGACATCTGTTTTTAACTTTACTAACAAGTATATTGTTTTAATAAATACTATAAATTTCGAAATAAGATGTCTGGGATTTGCTTTAAAATACTTTTTTTTTTTTTTAAAGGGAGAAAGGTAAGGAGAAAGGTTAAATAAGACTGGAAAAACACAATTATTGTTAAAGCCCGATTATGGATATATGGGTTTCATTACACTGTAAGCTTGAAAATTCCCAAATTAAAAGTTTTAAAAATACAAGGTAAATCAATGAACCAGCTCTACAGAAAATGAATTTTTTCACCTTACTCTAAAACTTTTAAAACATGCTTAGTATTTTTAAACATAATTAACATAATACAACATAAAAGATTCTTAATATAAAGCCACTAAACTATAATGAAAAAACTTAAACTAATCCACAAAAATGTACATAAGCATAAACCCTTAAAATTCTCCATAATTTAAAATATAGGCTCACTTCATACAGTTGCTAAATATGTCACATTTATTGGCATCTCATCTGAAAGGTGCAATCAATTTTTGGCTTTAAAATATTTTTATAAGAAATATATTATTTATATTAACATATAATAGGTTTATTACTTTTCAAATTAATACATAAATGTCTTTCTTTTTAAATTCTAAGTAATTCTGACCAACATGGGAAAACCCTGCCTCTACTAAAAATACAAAAATTGGCCGGGCGCGGTGGCTCACGCCTGTAATCCCAGCACTTTGGGAGGCCGAGGCGGGCGGATCACAAGGTCAGGAGATCGAGACCATGGTGAAACACCGTCTCTACTAAAAAATAGAAAAAAATTAACCGGGCGCAGTGGCGGGCGCCTGTAGTCCCAGCTACTCGGGAGGCTGAGGCAGGAGAATGGCGTGAACCCGGGAGGCGGAGCTTGCAGTGAGCCGAGATTGCGCCACTGCACTCCAGCCTGGGCGACAGAGCGAGACTCCGTCTCAAAAAAAAAAAAAAAAAAAAAAATACAAAAATTAGCCGGGTGTGGTGGCACGCCCCTGTAATCCCAGCTACTTGGGAGGCGGAGGCAGGAAAATCGCTGAACCCAGGAAATGAAGGTTGCAGTGAGCCAAGATTGTGCCACTGCACTCCAGCCTGGGCAACAAAGTGAGACTCTGACTCAAAAAAAAAAAAAATTTTTAATAATAAATTCTAAGTAATAAATATTAATAACTATAACCGTAATAAATAAATATTCTTCAGGATCTTCAATGATTAAAAGTATAAAAGGATCCTGAGGCCAAAAAGTTTGAGAGCTCCTGAACTAAATGTTTTCAATATTGTATAAAGTAAGTTCATCATGCAATTACAAGACATATACTCAAACTCATTTTACCTTTTAACAGTAATCATCACATAGTGACATTAATTGAACTATGAAGGCTATCAATTTAACCACAAGAGGAAGACACTTAAACCTTCAACAGAAATATTCTTTTAAACTACCTGATACGTCATGAGTATGAATATGAATCCACAGGATAAGTCATGAATCCACAGGATAAGAAGAGCACTATAATATGTGATCCCCCATCTTATACACACAATTGTCTCCTGAACCAAAATAATGAAAAACTACCATGTGTCAAAAGACATTTCTAATAAATGTGCCACCTCTTAACAAATCAAGAGATGTAGTTTCACTTAATGCAAGAAACCAGAAATCAAGCTGAACAGAGTCTTAAGAAATCTTAACGACTCTGCAACTTCCCAAAGATTGAATACATCTGTTTTTTAAATGCTCTAAGTTTTCCCCAATGTTCTGAAACAGCGATTTCAAATATTATCAAAACTAAAAACTAACTTAAACTAGGCTTATTGAATTATTATGACAGTTGAGAAAAACTAAGACCTTCCACGTGAAAACATTTCAACCGTCCAAGAATATAATCAGTCTCAAAACTTCCTAAATCTATAAACTAGAATAGAAATAAACAATACATAACACAGACTCAGACAAATAATAATTAGAGCAAATATGTCCACATAATTATTCATTCTATCATTTATAAAGATGAACCAATACTCATTTTTCAAATATAGTACCACTGTAGCATTTTTAACCAATTTTGCCTCTACATACAGCAATTTAAAATGTTATCACAGTATTTCATTTTTACTTGATTAATAACAAATTATTCCCATTTTATAAATGTTATGTCTATTGCCTTTCAACATGAATAAATTTAAAATAGTAATAGCAATAGCATGCAAGGATATACTTACATCATACTCTGTAATTCTGTTGCAAAGCTTATAGACTTCCCTGTATTCCTTCCACTACTTGAAGTTGCAGTAGACATTGGACTAGCTGCAGTATTATTCATCTAAATAAAAAGGAGAAATAAAGCTTACAAAATATACCTAGCTATAAGTAAATGCAAAAAAAAAGGAAGCAAATATAAATTATTTCAAAAACTAGAGAAAATTTAAATTTCTGATTTGCTTTGCATAAAACTGATTCACTTATACTTAATGTTGTTTATTAAAATGAAATAGCAAGGTGGAAAAAAACTAGTTAAGTAAGATGTCGGCCAATTACTCACTTCAGTGATAAATACTTTAGCACCTATTTTATGATAGGTAAAGTAAACACAGTATTTATTAACATATTTTACTAGAGCTAATTGGTTTTCAAAATGAGCTTCAGGGAGCCCTATGGTTCATCAGCAATGCTTCAGGGAGTTCCAGGTGGACCCCAAGCACAACACACCCCCAGTTTCAAACAGAACAGCTCTGACTTTTCTAGTTGATATATGAAGGGTCCAAGTAAGATTTCATTTAAAGAAACAATTCTACAGCTGAAAGATACAAAATTAGAAAACTACAGCATAATCTAATTCCCATTTGAACAAAAGCCTAAAATACAAATAATATTGTCAATCAGTAGATCAAAAGCATTGTGATATTTTATAATCCTATGGGTAAATAACTTATTCAATTTAAAATGTGACATTTTCCCAATAAAATTAAGGTGATGCATAATGATAAATTGGGTGCCAATCCTAATGTATGCCATTTTATTAATGCACTAAAAAAATTAGCAAGATTTAGTCAAAGTAACATTAAAATAATGTCATGAAAGGAGGTAAAGCCTCAACTATTATACTATTATACTGGAAGTGCTCAATAAACGTTAGTTATTATTTCATAAGCTTGTATACACTTTGCAAAGCTGTAATTTTCCTTAAAATATTTTTTGCAGATTCTGAAGAAGAATGTAAGATATTTAACAACATATGAAAAAGTAAAACAGTGCAGACGACTTTTAGTAAACTAAGAGGGCAGGTTCTGGAGTCAGACTGCCTAGATTTGAATCCCACCTCTGCTCCTTTGCTAAGACTTTGGGCAAGTTACCTAACTTCTCTGTGCTTCAGTTTCCTCATCTGTAAAGGGCAATGATAATCTCACCTTCTTAGGGCTGTTGTGAGAATTAAATGAACACATACAAAAATTTAGAACAGCACTGACAGCACACAGTGAACACACAATAAATGTTAACTGTTATAATAAACAGACCTTAAGAACTCCCTCTTCCATGAACGGGGAAAATTAAGGAAGAAAAAAGAATTCCCCTTCTTGATCTGCTAAAAGCTTTTACATAAATTTAGATGTATTACCCTTTTTTCACAATCACACAAGTTTGTAAAACTTAAATATTTTTACTAAAAGACCTCTAGTTTCACTTAATGCAAGAAACCAGAAATCAAGCTGAACAGAGTCTTTGTAAGTTTAGTTTTCACTGACGACATCACTACAACTACTACTCACTTGGGCTCAAAATCTCAGTCACTACCTTGGACTCCTTCTCCTGCACCCTACAATTTGTAAAAAGTCAAGTAAATTCTACTTTCTGTATGTTCTCACATCCTTCCCCTCTTGTCCTACTGCTATGGCCCCCTAAAAACTCTTAATCTACATCTTCTCTCTCCATTTCAGTTCATTCTCCAAACTGCAGCCAAATTTATCTTCTTAATACATCTTTCTAATCTAACAACTCCTGTGGGTAATGATAAAATTCATAAAGGGAACCTAAACCAGGGTCACTTAGCAAGGGCTGCGATGGAAGGGCTGGGCCCCACAAAAGAAGGACGGGGAAAAAAGCTACTACAAATCACTGATGGAGATAGGCCTTATATGAAGCTTTTGAGAAGGCAACAGGACAAAGATCTAAGGCAAGCAGCACACTAGCTAGGTGACTAGGTTTGAAATATACCAATATCCCTCTGGTCTAGTCTGAGGGCCCTAACAGCCAGGCCAAAACCACTATACCAAGAATGCAAGAGCACAAAAAGAGAAGGAAAACAAAAACGTTCCACTCAAACTGAGCCTGAAAACCAAAATTCTAAAACATATGAAGAACTTAATGCTAAGAAACACCACCACATTTTTTAAGCCTAAATTTGTGCCATTGTTTAAAAAGACTTTTGGAGTAAGTACTTTCTCTACAAATAATACAGGAAAAGAAACATAACCATTTGAGACTTGGATTAAAAAAAAAAAATCACAAGTCCAAGACTGGGAGAAAATAGGAAACCAAGGACTTCCATAAACAGTCCTGCAGAACTGGGACAAAATGCAAAAAAAGGGAGCCTGGATTTCTCAAAGACCTCAGAAAATGTTCCCTTGTTGTCCCAATAGAAGGCTGACAGAGCTATCTGGGACAACATGTTAAACTCAAAAAGCAAGTAGTAACCCCAGCCTCCAGAATGTTATGATTTGAGTTGACTCATCAGATTTGACAGACATGCCATTCCATGGGATTATCCTATGGTCAAATGTCCTGAGACACTGCTGGAGCAATCTGCTCCTTTTTCATTTTCAAATCCAGTCACCCAAACCTAGTTTACTATAACCATGATCATCCTTTCACAGTCAAGTCAATTTTTATATCAAACAGGTGAATAACATTTTTCTTGACATGATGAGCTGATAGCTCATTAGACTCTTTAAAATAATTATTTCCCGTACCCACATTGTTTGATTTAGATAATTAACTTCTTTTGACATTAACTTCTTTACACATCAAAGTCCTATCATTCCAATGCTCTATTTCCTTTCTTCTAGACATTAAAAAAGAAAAGTCTGTTAAAAGCAGAAGCACTCAAGTCAATTTTCACTAATAAATACAGTTACCGTGGAACTGAAAACCTACTGTAATCTTCTCAATGGGTTAATGTCCTGCAGTTGTTTCAGCTTTCCATTGAAAATGCATCTGTTTGCCATATTTTACAAAATGAATTCAGATGTGCAGATTGGGACCTAGATTATTTCAACATGCCAGAGTTTAAATGTGAACCCAAGGAATAAGTTCATATCTGATTAATAGTATTTAAACCTGATCATTAAGCTAATAGCTAATACTATAACACACCTGTAAAACTGTGTTCCGGAGAAGAAAATTTGGCATTTATCTTTTAATTTAAAATTACGGAATTTAAGGATACACCCCTATCCTTAGAAAATACTGCTATCAAAAAAAAAAAGTTTTAATTATAGTGAAGTTAATCACAAAAAGTAAACTAAACAAAATGCAATTAATATGCTACTGGGTTTCTAGTTAGATCTCATATTTTGGGGGACTAAATAACCACAGAAGAAATACCATGAAACATCTTTAAGCTTAAAAGACCTCAAATTGTCGAGAACCTTACTACTAGTTTCTGCACCCTCCAAACATCATCAAAATCTGGGCTGTGAAAACTATCAGTCAACCCATTAATTAAAGAGAGAAGTTTTAATCTTATCTTCTATACTGCTGAAGAAAACTATTTCAGCAGACCTATGTACTGATTTTGAGCATCTACAGTCTCAATTCTAATGATAACCTGAACATCCCACATAATATAAATTAATAGAAAACTTTTATAATTAGAGTATTTTTATTTTCATAAAATTCCAAAGGCAGGAAGCAATTACGGTTAAGCCAACACTATTATACACTGCGTTTTAGTTTTGTTGTTTTAAAAAAATCAGGTTACATCATGATCTAAATTTCTTCTGTTGTGAAAAATAATACCAAATGGTCAATCACTGAGAATGCAAAAAATTAAAAATTAAATACATAAAATATCTATAAAAACGTCTAGACCTACTGTTTAGAATAATACAATGGTAATCTCAGTATAGTAATATATGCCCCATTTTAAGTGGACTTTGGAAGGTATTAAAAAGCCTGGTTTATAAACTTACCGCAAATCAGTCCCACCTGACCTTGCCAGCCTCCTTTTCTACAGCAGTCAAATCAAACTTTCCCCATCTCCAGAACCATCCCATGTTCTTTTGAACCTTTACCCCTATAGCTCTCTCTACTTGCAATACCTTTTGAAACAATACAGTATCTGTCAACCTATCCAAAATCTATTGCCTAAGCCCATCTCCAAGAAACCTTCCCAGATATGTAAACAAAAGAAATTCTTTCTCTGACATCTAATTATTTTAGTTTATATTAATTTAATATTAAATTAACTACTTTACTGCATACTAATTATTTTAGTTGAATAAGCCTCTGTCCCACAGTGAATCCCTACCCCAGCTATGGACAGTTGACATCATCTTCTACTTCCAGAGAAACAAAAAGCTATCATTTAGTCATTCCCTCCACTCTCCTCCACCAAAGACGGTGTATCCTCCTCCCTTAATTCCCTCCTCTTATAATAAAGACACCCTCTTATTTAAAGCTAACACCACCAGTGCTTTGGATTCTTCATACCTAAGTATTTACTGGGCACCTACTACAGGCCAAACACTGTTCTAAAAGGTAGGGATATAGTAGTGACTAAGTCAGACCAAAAAAAATACATTATAATGCAAGAGACAAGCACATAAACAAATATAATTTGAGGAAATAACAAATACTATGAAATAAGAAAAACAAGTTGATTTCAACTAGGAGGTGGCATTTAATATAAGATCTGGAAGGGAGCTCTGGAGAACTTCCCAACAAAAAGAACAGCAAAGTACCAAAATCCTGTGGCCAGTGTGGCTAGAAAGACATGAACGCAGGGGTAGCAAGAGGGCAGATCTTATAAAGCCTTTAGGCCACAGGAGTTTACATTTCACTTAAGTGTAATGTGAAGCTATTAGAGAATTTTGAAAAGGGAAGTTACTTGAAATGTTTTAGGTTTTAAAAAGATAACTCCAGCAGCGGGGAGAATATACTATACGGAAGCAAGAGTGCAATCAAGACCAGTTAGGAAGTTACTGAGCTTGTGTGCAGACAAGAGATGACAGTGGCTTGATTTAGTTTAACAAGTGGAGATGATGAGAAATGGTCAGGTTTCTGGAACATATTTTGAAAGCCGAACTGATTTGCTGATGGATTACACGTGGGGTGTGAGAAGCGCAGTCAAGGATGACTGAATTCTGGGGCCTCAGAAACTGGTTGAATGGTGGTGCCATTTACTGAGATCCAGAAGACTGGGAAGGAAAAAAAAAAACAGTTCAGTTGGGGCTATGTTAAGTTTGAGACAGCTATTAGACATTCAAGTGGAGATTTTAAAAACCTGCAGAAGCTTTGTGAGAGATGTTGTAAAGCAGAAAACTGAAATAAAAGCCATGGTCACAAGATTTTTGTTAAGAAGGATAATTAATATAATAGAACTTTGTATAAGGATATAAGGATCAACTAATCTCATAAGTTCAATTTCTCTGTCAGGAATAATTTGTCTCACAGGATTGCATATAATGGGCACTAAAAAAAATCTGAACTGAAAATATCAAAACACCCTGTAAACGAGAAAACTACCCCCATCCTTTCTCTCTAGATGATAGACAGCTAAAACTGCAGCATTACATATCCTACATGAGCATCTTTTGGAACTAACAGACACCGGAGCCCAGTGATAGACTGCTACAAGACACAGGAGTTTCTAGTATATCTTCCTTCTTTAGTCTCATATTCAGTTTCTATTCCATATGCTTTCATATCCAGTACTCTCACAGAAAAATGGAGTTTAAAAAAAAAAATTCTTTGCAAAAACAGTCCCTAAAGTACACTGCAAATGTGCCTATCAGATTATCCTTAAGCCCTGACAAAGGGCACATAGCACACTTACTTTTCCAACACTAAAACACTGTTGTTTTTACTCAAACTTTATAATAGAGTTGCTTAATGGTTAACTTTTGAGATATGTGGAAGATTTTGGCACCAATTACACTCCTAACAGTAAGAGGTAAGTGTATTTGACAAAGATGTCAAAAAATAAGCAGCTCCCTTAAAAATCAACACTCTCTTCCAGTCGAGAGTCACATTTTAGAAATATTAAAGCTTACGAGAATTCTGCATTAAACAATTTACAAAATATCTGATGTGTTTAAAAACACAGTTTACGTGACCAAAAAGAAAAAGGAATGGGGGATTTACTGTAGGCATGTAAAAAACAGATGAATTTGGAGTTTATAAAGGGTGTTTCACCTGTGTTAGCTCACTTTTTTTTTTTTCCCCCCACAATTACCCTACAAGACAAGTATTCTGCCTCTACCAGCTAAGACAGGCTGAAGATCACAAATTCAGTAAACAACAGGCTTTGATCCCAGGTAGCTGATAACCTGAAATATTCAGGCCATTTAGATATACTATGTTTTAATAAAAATCCTCTCATTTTAGTGCCTTAGTTTTTTCATTAGTAAAAGATCTCTATCTCCTAAAACACTAAAATATTGTGAAATTACTGAAAAGTTGTAAACATAGCAGTCAGGGGACTTACATAGTCATTAAATTTTCTTGGAGACTGATGACTTTAAACACTCAGTTAAGAAATTCTTCGTTTAAAAGAAAATCTTAGGTAGATGGATAAGCAACTGTAACAGACAAATATATATGCAAATTGGTGGGAGGGAACCAAAGACATCTGAGCAGACTTCAGAACTACAGTTTGAAAATCACTAATTTCCTCCAAATCCCTCATTTTTCAGGTGAGGAACTGAAGTCCAGAGGGGTTTCTTGAACTGCCCAAGGACACACTACTATTTAGTGATACAAGCTGGGACTAAATCTGAGGTCCCCCGACACCTGGTCCAGAGTTCTTTCTACTATACAACAAGGAATATACAAATAAAAGTTTATCATAACTAACCCACAAGGCCTCCACAATGTGTATGTCACACTGAACTGTGTTGTGAAATATTAATATCTGCCTATGCCAAACCACAATGGGAGCAGTAAACAGCTAGGCTCTGGAGTTAAATTATAGGCTCTAACACTTACACATGACCTTGGGCAAGTTATGCCACCTCGCTGCCTCAGTTTCCTCATCTCTAAAATGGAGATTAAAATTACTTCTCTCCTAGGTTACATAAAATAACATATGTAAAGCCCTTAGGAAAGTGCCTTGTACATATTAGGCATTTCGTTCATGCCAACAATGATGACGAACTCAAGCAAAAGCAAAGCTTCTTGAAAATATATCACAAAAGATTATTGTTAAACATGTATATCCTCAAAGAATGTTATGACTAATAAAGACTAACATGAATACCGTGAAATATATAGAATTCAGTCATAAAACCACTATAGCATTTAAATCGCAAAAGTACATTTCAAGATTTTTTAAATGATTTATATTTGTATGTTATTTTAGTTAATATAGTCACACAAATTATTTCAATTTACTTGTCTTGTGAATTCAACAGCATCTTTTCAGTAACTCCTACCTACTATACACCAAACAGTGTACTATTTTCTTTTTATTTTGAAACAGGGTCTCTTTCTGTTGCTCAGGATGGAGTACAGTGGCACAATCTCAGCTCACTGCAGTCTCCACCTCCTGGGCTCAAGCAATCTTCCCACCTCAGCCTCCCAAGCAGCTGGTACTACAGGCACCAACCACCAAGCTCGGCTACATTTTTATTTTTATTTTATTTTATTTTTTTTGAGATGGAGTTCTGCTCTGTTACCCAGGCTGGAGTGTAACGGCACAATCTTGGCTCACTGCAACCTCCGCCCCCAGGGTTCAAGCAATTCTGGTGCCTCAGCCTACTAAGCAGCAGGTACATGCCAAGACATGCAGCTAATTTTTGTATTTTCAGTAGAGACAGGGTTTCACCATGTTGGCCAGGCTGGTCTCAAACTCCTGATCTCAGGTGATCCACCCGCCTAGGCCTCCCAAAGTGCTGGGATTACAGGTGTGAGTCACTGTACCCAGCCCAGCTAATTTTTGTTTTAAATTTTTTGTAGAGACCAGGTCTCATTATATTGCTCTCACTCTTAGGCTCAGGCAATCTGGACGTGTCTTAGCCTCCCAAAGTGCTGGTATTACAGGCATGAGTCACAGAGCCAGCCACTATTTTCATGTTCATGATCTTATTTAACCTTCACTACCCATTAACTAAGGGCCAGATATTTTCAAAGGGAGAACTACAGTACAAAAAAGCCTGACAGACCCATTCTAGAAAGTAAGAGCCTCATTAGTATAACCTATTCGGTGGGACTATGTTTGGATAAATGAGATACAATGGAAAGAACACATCAAGTGCCCAAGAAAATGTTCGTTCTTCCTTAGCAGTATGGGGTTGTTTTCTGTAGAAAATATATTGTGACCAGATCAAAAAAGCACCATTACTGTGACTTAAAATATTATTTGTTTTTTTGTGTTTGGTTTTTGAGACAGAGTCTCACTCTGTTACTCAGGCTAGAGTGCAGTGCACGTTCTCGGCTCATAGTAACCTCCGCCTTCCGGGGTTCAAGAGATTCTCCTGCCTCAGCCTCCTGAGTACCTGGGACTACAGGCATGCACCACCATACCCAGCTAATTTTTTGTATTTTTAGTAGAGATGGGGTTTCACCATGTTGGTCAGGCTGGTCTCCAACTCCTGACCTCAAGTGATCCGCCCACCTCAGCCTCCCAAAGTGCTGGGATTACAGGCGTGAACCACCACACCCGGACTGTGACTTACAATATTATTTGTAAAAGAGAACTGTCTTCAGTAATAGTGCCTATTATACACTATCTATGCTGTTACACAAAATTTGCGGAACAACTTCTGCAGGTCACTCTTTAGTGGAGGCTGTAGGTAGATGAGACAAAACCAATTCAATATAAAAATGTTTGTAAGGATGACAATTTTTAAACATAATTCTCATTTGACGCCACCAACAGTCTTATGAGAAGGTGGGATGAGGTTGGGTACTAATTCTATTTTACTAATAAGGAAATTGAGGCACCGATATTAACAAGTTAAATACCTTAACTGAAATGACAAAATGTGGCAGAAAAGGGCAAAAGCTAGGTTTACAGAACTGCGTCTTAGTACTCTGTTCACCAACCCACAGAACATCTCAGAACGTTATTATCACTTCTAGATTATCCAATAAACTTAAGGCTACAGCAGCTAATAGTTACTGAACTGCACCCAACACATCACATGAGTTTTTTAAATTAACCTCTTATGAACCTAGAAGCAGAAGCCATCGCCATCTTCATCTTATAAATGAGGAACCGAGTATTCTTAGGAAGATTAAATAATTTGTCCCAAATCACATGGTTAGGAAGCAGCTGAGTGAGAACTCAAATCAAGTGTTAGAGCCTCAATAAAATATTTTACCCACTTCAGTATAAACTTAATAATGCATGTAGCTGAGTTATTTTTCATTATTTAAGTAAATTGTAAGTAAAACCCATCTTTAACATTCTAATACATAATCAGATTTCTGATGGATTTCACTATTCAACCTCACCATAAAATAAAATCAGTGTTATTTCAACACAAATACTCAATCTCCTGATTTGACTGACACAGACTAATGCTTTGCAGTCACCCCCACCAAAAGATAATTTTCTTCCAGAGGGAACCAAAACTCAAGCTGCTAAAGATTTCTATCCAAAGCAAAATTTTAAATTATCAGTGGCTTACATGGGAAAGTCACTTGCTGGCCTTATTCCAGGTATCTCATTTATTATTTAGACACAACAACAGTAATTTTGTCACTGTTTTAAAGTGTATTTCTGGCCGCGCACAGTGGGTCACACCTGTAATCCCAGTACTTTGGGAGGATGAGGCGTGTGGATCACTTGAAGTCAAAAGTTCAAGACCAGCCTGGCCAACACAGTGAAACTCTGTCTCTACAAAAAATACAAAATTAGCTGGGCATGGTGGCACGTGCCTGTAATCCCAGCTACTCAGGAGGCTGAGGCGGGAGAATCGCTTGAACCCAGGAGGAGGAGGTTGCAGTGAGCTGAGATCACACCATTGCACCCTAACCTGGGCAACAAGAGCGAAACTCCGTCTCAAAAATAATAACAAAGTATTTCTGATATTGCAATGTGGTTAATTGTCTTAAAACTATATATTACAAGTTCCAAGAAGGCTAACAGTAGGGTGACATTATTATGTGGTCCCAATTCGAACATTTTTGATAGTGAAAGGGGTTCTATTAAATTAAATAATTGTGCTGGAACAATCAGGCTTTATACCATGACTGTCTCAGAAAAATTAAGATATTATGGTCACCCATAAAAGCACCCCATTCTGATTTGCATATTATGAGCTATTCTCTCCATCTCTTTTAATTCATGGGCTTTAAGTTATTATTCCAGATCTAACCATTATCTTCAGCCTTAAGACCAAGAGCATCTTTTTTTTTTTTTTTTTTTAAGAGACAGGGTCTCCCTCTATAGCCCAGGCTGGAAGGCCTGGCCTGACCATGATTCACTGCAGCCTTGAACTCCTGGGTTCAAGAGATCCTGTGGCCTCAGCCTCCCAAAGTGCTGTGATTATAAGCATGAGCCAATGTGCCTGACCCAAGGGCACCATTTTACAGACATCAGGCCAGGGTTAAGGGTGCTACCGCTACCTATGAAGGTTGTTTGTTCTTTTAGTTTTATTTTCATATTTGACTTTATATAGACTTACTTAAAAAAAAAGATGCACATATTTCAAGGAAAGCAATTTTGTGAAACATCTATCACCTAATTTCACTTATCTCTCCAAAAGACTTGGATAACCACAAAACTAGTTCTAAAATGTCCTAATGCTCAAGAGTTATAATTTTTCAAATAGCTTTATTACACGAAAGGTTAAAAAAGAAAAAAAACTTGAATAAAAGAGCTGGAAACTTCTCACTGAAAACCAACCAAAGTAGTAAAAGATAAAAACCAAAAATCACAAAATAGTACCATAATGTTTAAAGAAAACTCCAGTTAATACTGTCATAGCTCTTTGAATCTGGCATTACCCGTACAACCTAGGAGACAAAAGAACGTTTTGCTTTAATTTGTCAAGATGTAAATAAGTACTAACAGACCCAAGGTCTGAACTGCAGTATTTGAATGAAAGGCATTATTTGAATAGAATTACAATTCCCTAAGCCAATAAATGTTCCAAAGAGCTGGCTTCTCTGATTTAAAACTCAACCATATCAAGACTCGGAAGGACTCTCAACATCTAAACTGTAGACCTGTGCTGCCCAATGCAGTAGCCACCACTAGCCACATGTTGGTATTTAAACGTAAATCAACGTATTAATTAATTTACGAAACAAATTAAAAATTAACTTCCTCAGTGACACTTATCATATTTCAAGTGCTGAAGAGCCACTGTGCCTAGGCTACCACTAGTGCCTAAAGGCACAGATTATGGAACATCTCCATCAAGGCAGAAACTGCTACTGAAAAGTGCAGCCTAGACTTAGGCACACTTCGCTCCAATGTCCCGAATATCCTGAGATAAGAAACTTTCAATAGCACAATGAAGTGCATTCCATTCTAGAAAAGTACTCTCACGAACTGTTCCTCATAGTCAAATTCAGCCTCTGTGAAACATTCACCAGAAATTCCCCAAGTTCTGTCCTTCAAGTAAATCTTTGCAGGGCGAATTTAATTCCTCTTTCAAAGTCTGCCCTTCACATATATTAAGACTCCAGGTCCTCTCCTTCCAAATACATATATAAATATACACACTATACATACATATATACACATATATACACACACACATTTCTTTCTACCGAAATAATTTAACATTTCTATTAACCTCGTGGAGAAATGCTAATTTATCCACGTGTTACTCAGTAATAACATGTCCAGGATCGTCTGAGTGTCAAGTATTACATATCACTGTCTTCATAACTTCACTCTCACTTGTGAGACCAAATGTCCTCATTCTCTGAGAAGATAAGGTCACAGTCATTCTGAACTCCTAAAACATGGAGAGCAAAAGCAGAGCTAAAATGTACTGAGCAGCACCTGGCGTTGTTCTAGGCGTTTAACGTGTATTTTCTCATATAACCCTCACAACTCTGAACTAGGCTATAAGATCGCCATTTCACAGACCAAAACAAGGCAAAGACAAGCTACATAATTTCCCCAGGGGCCACAGACGTGAGCTCACCCCACAGAGAACACAGCGGATCTTTTCCTCTTTCTGGATGCTACACTCCCACTAACTACCTAACTCTTCTCTCGCCGTGCCATAAAGCAACAATTTCCCTCTTTAATGATTCCCCCGGCAACCCCCAACACTACCTAGAAACCCGCGCACCCCGCTTCTTAGCACAGCCCAATCCCCCTCACCCCACGCCCACCCGCCAACAGGGAGGAGTCGAGAGGCAACTCCACAATCGGCAGCGGAACCAGGGCGCTGCGCCCGGTCAGCGCCTCCCACAGCCGCCCTCCCTTCAACACTCCCGCGTAGACGCCGAAGACCCAGGCGGCCGCCCTAGAGCCGGGACCAGGGCGTGGCCGGCGCGGGGCCCAGAGACGCTGGGATCTCCGCGCTGCGTCCCTCCAGGCTCTCGGACGTCTACCCCGCCCGCACCCCCGCACCGCCCCCCGCACGCCCCACAACCTCTGCTTTAAGAACCCTTGTAGGCACGGCTGCGCTTCCTGCGAGGAGAATGTGGGGGGTGGAGATGGTGCGATTTCTGCTGCTGCGGCCCGGGACACGCTTGGAAAGGGGCGGGGTGGGGGGGGCCGAGAGTGTGGCGTGTAGAAAGGGAAAAGGTGACTCGGCTGTGTGACGGGGGTGAAGGGGGTGCAAGATGGCGTGAGCCCGACTCTCGGTGAGGCGGGGGTTGCGGAGACTGAGGAGTTAGCGATACGGACGCCCCCAGCACTGGCAGTGCGGGCGCATGCGCGCTCGGCCAGGTGGCGCGCGGTCTCTCAGCCCGGGCGAGCTACTTCCGCCACGCTCGCCGGGGGCGGGGCGTTGTGCGCGGCCCTCAGAGCCCAGAGAGGGCAGCGCTGAGCCACGCGGCGGCGCTTAGAGCTGGGGACGCTGGGAGCGGTGTGGGGATGATCTGAGATCGCTCAGGGTCTACAGGGTGCATGCTTGAATTCTTTAGGAATTGAGCCCGAGAGGGATAGGATTTTTGACGGATTCGGTGACCGGCACTGGAAGTTGATTTTCAACTCCAGGGAAGAGATTCACCGTTGTAAGCTTCTTTCCAGGAATTGGAGTGAACGGGATTTTAGCGGGGTTGCGCGTTTAGAATGGTGAAGGGAAACGGAGAGGTCTGAACCCTCGCCGCAGGGCCGCAGTGCGGGCGTGTGGACGTGGTACGCTTTCTGGGACGGCGAAAGCCGCTCTTCCTATGCTCCCGCGCGCCATAACTCCCTACCCTGACCTCGCACAGAATCTGTTTCATTAATCTGCAGTGAATGTTTTTCCCCAACTCATGTAACTAGACGCAGGCGTTCAACTACCATGTTTTGTTATTGAAAACTTGTTCTACCTGAAGGCCTTTTTTTTTTTTTTTTTTTGGACGATTCTGTGTTTAGATTTTGGCCTGTTCCTCATTTTAAAATCTTGCACCCCCAGTATTGAACTGTACATCCTGTCCTGCCACATTTGATTGATACAGATGTAGTTCTTTAAGTACTACAGTAGTCGTAAGACAATGCTTTCAGTCTTTCACTCTTTATATTATATGAAGTCTTATTTCTATTTTAACATTCTTATTGGTTGCTTAGAGAAGAAAACTAGTTATCCATGCTCACCTGCACAGCTGTGACGTCAAATACTATAAAATACTGTATTTTATAGGGATTCAAGTATTAACCCTCACCAAGTCTTTTTAAGCATCACTGCTTCAGTTATTTTCTTGCCTATACATACTGTGAGTTCTGAAATAATCCCTTCCTCCTATTTGCTTAAATTGTTTAAAATAGCAACTTATTTAGTTATTTCCTCTGTGGATTATAGTTGAGTCTGCTAATGTTGTGTTTATTCTCTTTAATCTCCCCAACGCTTCAATATTTTCCAAATACCTAAAATTCCAAAAGAATAAATATATTTAGGATGTGAGAGTTCAGCACAATGTGTAAATCAGGGATCAATTCATTGCTGAGCAAAGTGTGCAGTATAAGGGAAAGTAATAGCATCGTAATAACTTCTTACATTGTAAGACTGGTGGAAAAGCTATTTTGAGTACATTACCAAGAAATTAGTTAACAGAAGATTAAGAGAAAAATTGGTGTTCATATCTAAAGAAACGTAAAAGTAGATCATTTCAATTAAAATTATGTTTAAAGTTGTCATAGAAGTTCCTGCACTGGAGTTTCACCTGCATCAGATGAGTACCTGTTTGACCCAGTTTATCAGGATAGAATCCAGATCATCTTACTCTAGGATACTGGTGTCCAGCCTGCATAAAATCACACACAGGCCGGGTGCGGTGGCTCACGACTGTAATCCTGGCACTTTGGAAGTCCGAGGCGGGCGGATCACAAGGTCAGGAGATCGAAACTATCCTGGCCAACATGGTGAAACCCTGTCTCTACTAAAAATACAAAAAATTATCCGGGCATGGTGGCACGCGCCTGTAGTCCCAGCTACTCGGGAGGCTGAGGCAGGAGAATCGCTTGAACCTGAGAGCCAGAGGTTGCAGTGAGCCGAGATCGTGCCACTGCACTCCAGCCTGGCAACAGAACTAGACTCTGTCTAGAAAAAAAAAAAAAAAAAAAAAAAAAAAATCACAGACAACAAAAGTTAATGAGAGTGAGACATGGAGAAGGGAAACTGAGTTAAGGCATTGATACAGTAAGTTTAAAAATTTTATTCTTAGGAAACTGAATTGTGCTGTTGGCAGAGATCTGAGTTTTAAAGTCACATGAGTTAACGACGTTCCTAGCTCCTGGAATGTCTTAAAATCCATTTTTGAAAATCTGATTTAGCCATAATTTTGCTCATAGTTTGAGACCATTGCTATATACAAAGGGCCAAAAATATTTTTCCATTACATTCATATCAAGTATCCTAAACTATCAATGGTACTAGGGTATCTTGATTATAACAAAACTAGAACAGCAAAGCTGTTGCTAAAGTTAAGGTTTTGATGACTAACACCTCTCAGGAAAACAAGTGATTTCCAAGGCATCTGGGGAAAACGCATCAGGAGACGAAGTTAATTTATCGCTCCACAAAAATGTCTCCATGACCTGGACAAAATTCTTAAAGAAAAATGAAGCATTGTAAGTGTAGACTTTTACATTCCTCTGGCATGTAACATTCACATAGACTCACTAGTGCAAAGATAAAGTGCATATATCTAAGTGAAAGTGCTCATGGGCATCTTAAAATGATTAGATAGTAAGCCCACATTCTCAAAAGAACAGCAGAAGTCATGGCTAATATGGAACCATCTCTCTGATTCCATGGAAGTGATTTCTTTTTATTATTATTTTTTGAGACAGAGTCTCACTCTGTCACCCAAGCTGGAGTGCAGTGGCCCTATCTCGGCTCACTACAACCTCCACCTCCCCGATTCAAACGATTCTCCTGCCTCAGCCTCCTGAGTAGCTGGGATTACAGATGTGCGCCACCATGCCCAGTTAATTTTTGTATTTTTAGTGGAGACGGGGTTTCACCATGTTGGTCAGGCTGGTCTCAAACTCCTGACCTTGTGATCTGCCTGCCTCGGCCTTCCAAAGTGCTGGGATTACAGGCATGAGCCACTGCACCTGGCTAGAAGTGGTTTCTTCTCATGTGGATGCCACAGTAACAGTTCAGGTGACCTGGAAATTCTTTGTCGTTTTGAGATTCATAACTCTTACTTGTTAGGATACTTGTGGGGCCTTTTTAATTTCTATCAATTATTTCATCCTTTGCTATATTTGCCTTCTATTTTTAATGCTTAAGTTGTCACCATGAAAATAAACTGGGGTAGACTGCATATTGTTTAGAACTGTATATTGCAATTGTTGCTAGATTCGTTTTTTGATGTTCAGAACTGTTTTCCAATTGCATTCTCAAAAGTATCTTGTTTTATGTTTAGAGCAAGTCATTCTGACCAAAAAGATTACTCAGCCCGGTAGTACCTGAGCAAGTCACTTAACATCACTGGACTCCAGTTTTTTATCTGTAGAATGAGATGATAGAACCAAATAAACTAAAACCTTACAGCCCTGAAATTCTATGTTCCTTCAAAATGGGAATAGCCAAAGGATGGATCCTAAAGTTGTGCAGAATAATTTCAGCATTTGTGCTACAAAAATTACAAAAGTATTCAGGGCTTTCTTTTTTTTTTTTCTTTTGAAATGGGGTTTCCCTCTCTGTTGCCCAGACTGGAGTGCAGTCATGTAATCATAGCTCACTGTAGCCTCAACCTTCTGGGCTCAAACAATCCTTCCACCTCAGCCTCCTCAGTAGCTGGGACTACAGGCATGTGCCACTACACTCAGCTAATTTATAAATTTTGTGTATAGATGGGGATCTCCCTATGTTGCCCAGGCTGGTCTCAAACTCCTAGGCTCAAGAGATCCTCCTGCCTCAGCCTCCCAAAGTGCTGGGATTACAGGATTGAGCTGCCATGCCCTGCTTGATGTTACACATTTCAAAAGAGAAACCAACATGAAAAGATGTATCAGATATGCTGATGCACTGCAGGGGGTGGGGGTGTCACAAAATTATTGATGTGTAATCAAATTGGCTTCCCCTACCTTCCAATTCCATTCATAAGGAAAAGCAGTACAATGATTTGAAAAGAAATATTAAAAAAAAATTATACAGTACCAGGTAGCTTGTAGAACTGTAATCATGATCATCCCCTTAGGGACCTATCATTGTAGATTTCACAGTCCAGGGTCTTTTAAAATTAGTGCTTGGCTGCTGAAAAAATGATTATGTTTTTGAGAGTCAGAATGGTAAGGGAACCATGGAATACCAGCATTGCAAAGACCTTTGAGCTCTTCAGGCACATGAAAACTTAGTTGTTCCCATTCCCATGGAATCCAATATGTAATACTCTTGTACTGGAATCAGACAACTTTTACATTTCAACAGATTGTTGTGGGCCTACTATGTACCTGACAGTGTTCTCGAAGCTGCAGATATAGCAGTGAACAAAACAGAAAAAACCTATGCCATCATCAAACTCACATGCTAGTAGGAGTTAGACAATAAAAATAAATACCTAAAATAAATACCTAAATTATATAGTATGTTAGAAGGTCATGAGTGTTATCAGAAAAGTTTATATGGGAAGGAACGTGGAATGAGACCAAGCACAGGAGGAATGGGGAAGATGTAATTTTTAAATTGGGCAGTTGAAGCAGGCCTCACTGAGAAAGTAGTATTTGAAGAATGACTTGAAAGTGAAGGAGATACCTGCACATATCTGAAGAAAGAGCATTCCAGACTATGAGAACAATTTGCAAACCCTAGGGTGGGGACAGGTCTGGTAATCTGAAGCAACAGTCAGGAGGCCACTGTAGCTAAAGAAGAGTAACCCAGAAAGAAAATCATGTGATATGAGGTCAGAGAAGCACTAGGCCAGATGGTGAAAGGCCGTGTGTGTCTGACACTGAGAGGCTATTGGCAGAAGATTGACTTCGTAAGGTTTAGGCCTTATATTGGTTACCTTGGCTCCCAGGTTGAAAATAGTCTGTAGAGTGACAGGTCCTGTTGCAGTAACCCAGGCAAAAGATGATGGTATCTTGTACTAGGGTTGTTATAGTAGAGGCCTTAAGACATGGTTGGGTTCTGGGTGTATTTTGAAAACCAATATGATTTGTTGACACATTGGATTTAGGATTCTAGAGAAAGAGAGGAATCAAAGATGTTACAACTTTGTTCTGAGCAACTGGAAAAATGGATTTGCCTACATTCGCTGAGATGGGGAAGATTGGGGTTGGAGTATGCTGGGTAGGTGCAAGAGATCAGGAATGCAGTTTGGGGAATAAGTACATAATTAAGCATGATGCTTGTATTATCTTTAATGTTTTGCCATCAAAAATAAATAAGTTCTGGACTGGGCACAGTGGCTTACGCCTATAATTCCAGCACTTTGGGAGGCCAAGGCAGGTGGATCATTTGAGGCCAGTTCGAGACCAGCCTGGCCAACATGATGAAACCTCGTCTCTACAAAAAAACACATAAAAAATCAGCCAGGTGGGGTGGCGGTGGCACATGCCTGTAATCCCAGCTTCCAGCTACTGGGAGGCTGAGGCAGGAGAATCGCTTGAACCCAGGAGGCAGAGGTTGCAGTGAGCCAAGATAGTGCCACCACACTCCAGCCTGGACAACAAAGTGAGAAAGTTCTTAAGGAAATGAAGTTTGAATTTGTAACATTTTATAATGATTAAATTAATTTCTAATCTTGCTCATGTAATAAAGTTCCATTTAGACCTATCTAATGTATGTCAAGGAATACCTTTAAGAAAGTTTGAGAAAAGCTAAACATCCCCTTGTTTTAAAAAATAAAAATAAAAAAAATTTTTTGGTCTATCAGTCCTCAAAAGTAGGGAATGAAGTTAAGACGAGTATACAGAAACATCCAGTTCTCCAAAGTATTTTCACTGAAACTGAATCTATTTCAGTGAATTATTCAAATAACTGCCTTCTTTTTCTATTACTCATGGAAACAGGACCAAAAGTTATTTGGTGCCATATGAAATAAATGACAGTGTGGCTAACTCAACTTGCTAGTCCTACTTCACATTCTGAAGTTGGATGTAACAAACCTATTTTGACTAAGTAATGCTCAGATCATTTGTTAAATAGTAATCAGGGAACTGTACCAACAGGTTTCACCAAGTTACTTTGTTTTTATTTTTAGCTTTTTACCAAGGCAGCATAAGCTGTATTTCCCTCTTACCAGAATATATTTAAAACCATTTCTTTAACTCAGTCAGGTATAGTGTAAAAAATAAGGGCTTTGGTGCCACTTTAGCCATAAGGCCGGGCAAGTTATTCAACTGAAAATAAGTGTACTCCAGTGTAAAATAAGGATAGGAATACCTAATGTAGGAAGGTGGATATCAGGATTTAAATGGGAAGTTCCCGACACATTGAAAATATTTAAGAATTTGTAGTTATTATTGTTTTCCGGCAGGGGGGTGGTTGGTTGGTTTTGTTTTTTTTTTTTAGACAGTTTCGCTCCATTGCCCAGGCTGAGTGCAATGGCATGATCTCAGCTCACTGCAACCTCTGTATCCTGTGTTCAAGCTATTCTCATGTCTCGGCCTCCTGAATAGCTGGGACTACAGGCATGCACCACCACACCCGGCTAATTTTTGTATTTTTTGTAGATACAGTGTTTCATTATGTTGGCCAGGCTGGTCTTGAACTCCTGGCCTCAAGTGATCCTCCCACCTTGGCCTTCCAAAGTGCTGGGATTACAGGTGTGAGCCACTGTGCCTGGCCAGTTTTCTGGTTTTAATTTTAATTAGTTATTGAGTGAGTTTATAATGTTTATATTTTTAATGTGTTAGACATGGGACTATGAAACACAAAATCTTATCTCAAGTATTAGATATTAGGGTGTCTTTTTTTTTTTTTTCCTTTTGTTTTTAAGGACAGGGTCTCACTCTGTCTCCCAGACTGGAGTGCAGTGGCACTATCGTAGCTTACTGTAACTTCAAACTTCGGGGCTCAAGCAGTCCTTCCACCTGAGGCTATAGATGCACACCACCATACCCAGGTAATTTTTTTTTTTAATGTTTATGGAGATAGGGTCTCACTACGCTTCCCAAGCTGATCTCAAACTCCTGGCCTCAGCATCTCAAACGTCATCTTCCAGCCTCAGCATCCAAATTGCTGGGACTACAGGCATGAACCACTATGCCCAGCCTATTTTTTCTTAATTCAGTAAACTTACGTAAATGTGACAATTATGCTTTTAACAAACATTTACTGAGGATATAGTAGTACACTATTAGTCATTGTTAGACATTGGGAATATAAGATAAATAACAGAATCTCTGCCCTCAAAAAGACTTCTTACTGGTGAATTTAGGAGAGGCAAAGGTATATAAACAAGGAAGAGCAAAGGTACGATGATAATATGTAACCTGGTTATCAGCTGAGATCTCCCTGGATTTTAAGCCCTCAGTTAGGATTGGTTTGAACCTCCATTCCACCTCATTTGCAAGTCCAATGCCCAACCCAAGATTTCTTCTTATTTCTGGGGAGCTAATGTTCTCACTGACCTGCTCTGGCTCTGAACTTCCCCTTATGGTAAACTAGTGTGTTTCATGGATGAGCTGCCATCTGTCCTTATTCCACAAACATCTACTCAGATGTAGAACTTAGCCCTGTTCCTAGGTTTCACCCAAAAGCATTTTCACAAAGCTCTGTGTGGGCACAGCAGATTTACTAAGGTTATGAAATGATGAAAGGGAGTTAACATCACAGAAACACAACTTAAAAGTACTGTAAATTTCTATTCTTAAAAGTGGGTCAGGTGTGGTGGCTCACACCTGTAATCCCAGCACTTTGGGAGGCCAAGGTGGGTGGATCGCTTGAGGTCAGAAGTTCAAGACCAACCTGGTCTATATGGCCCGACCCTGTCTCTAATAAAAATACAGAAATCAGCTGGGCGTGGTGGTGCATGCCTGTAATCCCAGCTACTCAGCAGGCTGAGGCAGGAGAATCACTTGAACCTGGGAGGCGGAGGTTGTATTGAGCGAAGATCGCACCAGTGCACTCCAGTCTTGGTGAAAAAGCACTCCTGCCGCAATGTCGTGCTTCTCCACAATGCTCCTTTTTCTTCTTTCTACTCAGTCCTCTGCTCTTCCTCACCCACAAATTCTTATTTGTTTTTAATATTAAGTAGTTTTTTTTTTTCTTAGATTCCAGCAGGCTCCAGTCTTTGAGGGCTTACTGGCCACCCAGCAGTTTATTAGTGTGTTTTCTTTATTTTTTATTTTATTTTTTTTTGAGACGGAGTTTCACTCTTGTTGCCCAGGCTGGAGTGCAATGGCACGATATCGGCTCACCACAACCTCTGCCTCCCAGGTTCAAGCAATTCTCCTGCTTCAGCCTCCCGAGTAGCTGGGATTATAGGCATGTGCCACCACGCCCGGCTAATTTTGTATTTTTAGTAGAGATGGGGATTCTCCATATTGGTCAGGCTGGTCTCAAACTGCCGACCTCAGGTGATCCGCCAGCCTCAGCCTCCCAAAGTGATTACAAGCGTGAGCCACCGCACCCAGCCTATTAGTGCATTTTCTCAAAGAAATCGGAGATCATTTCCTTCAAAACTATCTGCTCTAATACAAATTATCTTACCTCCATATGTATAGATTGTAGCAGAGACACAATTAGGGAGTAGTCATTTGAGGCCACTAAGTGTTGACTGGAGCAGAGAAAGATGTCAAGGAAGACAACCTCTCTGAACCTCAGTTGCCTTCAAGGTCTTGTGATGAGGATTACATGGAAATGTATGTGAAGTGCCTTGCACATGATAAGCTCTTAATAAATGTTGGTTTTTTTGTTATTATTGTCATTACTATTGAGAAGATGACTCATCACTTAGCCTTGAAAAGTAAATGATGGTTAACAAAATGAGGAAGGATAATTTCGGCAGAGGCAGCCATATTAGCAAAGTCAGAGTGTGTTGGAGGAAACTGCAAGTTGTCCAGCATGATGAGTTCATAGGGTATGAGAAGGAAAGCTAGAAATTTGATAGGAGCCAGATCAAATAAAGTCTTAGGCATTATGTTTGGGCTTTATCTAATAAAAGATGGTAAGCCTTGGAAGAATTTTTTTAATGCAATGACATGGTTAAATTTGCCTTTTAGTTGACAGTAATGTGTAAGACAGGTTGGAAGGGTGAAAAATTGGAAGGAGCTAACAGTTCAGAAAGAGGTGATATGGGCTAGAGTTAAGTCAATGGAGTAGGAAACAGTAGAAGATAGCAGGAGAAATGCTAAAGAAGTAGAATTTTATATGACTTGGGTACTCGTATGACAGGATAGAAGTAAGGCAAAGAAGGAACTCAAGTATCATTCCAAGGTTTCTTGACTTACTGAGTGGATGGTAGTACCATTTATGAAGACAAGGAATACTAAAATGGCAGTTTTGGATGTATGTTTGAGGTGACCGTACAAATCTCAGTGGCTATGACAAGCAGCAAACTGTAATATTCAGGCAGACTAGTCAAGATAGAAGCTAGAATAAAGTCTGTAGTTCAAGAGAGTGGATGGACATTTAGGTTTAGGAACCAGAAGTACACAGCACTCATCATTCCACACACCTAAGTCACATGTAACACACAGCTCTGTTCCTAGATTCGGCCTAGAAACATTCTTGCAAGAATCTGTGTGGGTGCAGCGGAAGCCAAAGGAGACAATGAAATGCCCAAGACAGTGTATAAAACAATGAGAAGTGAGTCAAACATCAAATCCTAAATACCCACATTCAATGCTTCTAGTTCCCAGATCTAAATATGCACATACTCTCCTGATCTCCAGACTGTATTCTACCTTCTATCCGCACCACTCTGCCTGAATATTCCAGTTGTGCTACTGGTTATAGCCACTGGGATTTTATACTGTTACCTTAAACACAGTCAATGGGAGGAGGAGAGGAAGAGTCAACAAGGAACACTAAGAGGTTGGTTAGTGGTGTCACAGAAACCAGGAGAGCAGAGTTTCAAAGAGGCATATTAATGATGCTAAAATGAGAATCAGGATTAACTGGACTTAGCCAGTTGAAGGTAACCTTTGGCAAAACAGAGTGGTAGGAATAGAAGCTTGGTTATAGTGACTTGGAAAGTCCTATAAGTTCCTTATTCTTCCCAAGAACTTGGCCTGTGAAAGAGAAAGAGTAGCTGGAGAAATATTCAGGGCCATGAGATAGATTTTCAAGATCAAAAGACTTGAGGTTGTTTACAGGCTTTCAAGATGAAGCTGGTAAAGAGGGAAGGTTTGAACACTTGGGATAGAAGAAGGCTAACGACAAAATCACGATGATGCACAGATGGAATTAAACCCTAGAAAAGAGCCCAGAGAGTGGGATGAGTCTTAAATTAGAAAAGAGGCAGATCGGAAAAAAGAAATAAGAATTTGAAGCAGACCATACCTGATGATCCCAGTCTTTTTCAGTAATGTATGAAAGCAACTATTTTGCTGAAAAAGTGAGGATGACAGGGTAAGTCCTGTATGGGATGATACAGTTTTGTTGCTACACTGTGAGGAATGGGACAGAGATAATCAGAGGCTTGTTAAATTGCAGCTAGCCCAGAGCATAGAGCAGTGGCTCTAAAACTGTACTCGCAGCATCTGCTTCTTGTTAGAAACGAACATTTGGGCCCCACCCCAAACCTGCAGAATCAGATACTCTGGGGTGCAGAGTTCAGCAATCTACCTTAACAAGTTGCCCAGGTGATTTTGAAGTAAGTTAATGTTTGAGAACCACTTGCACTAGAGCATCTACAAAATTTGTGACTCCTCCAACTAGCAAGCAATGATGAAGCACAAACTACGCTACTCAGCCACATTCTAGTCATTTTTGGTAATATTTTTCATATTACAAATATATTTATTTGGAACAATATTCTTAAAGACTTTTAAAACTCTACTGGTTGTTCTCTAGAAATGGGTGTCATACAAGATTTAAAAATCTAAACCAAGAGATTTCTTTCTTCCAAGTTTTACAAAGCAAATACTATTAAAAAAAATTGCTTCTCTACTCTCATTTTACATTTATAATAGAGAAATAATAAAATTGTTCACAGCATCAGAAATATTCAGTGACTCCCCCTATATAGCAGTTCTCAAATTATGCTCCAGCACTGGTGTCATCCCATTCTAACCAAATAATGGCAGTCATTTTTCAGTTCATGGGGAAGGAGTTTATGAACTGAATTTCTCAATTTTAAATTATCCTCCAACAAATGTTTCTTCAACCGTTGGCTTCTACTACTACTTCTCTTGCAGCAAGTGCTAATTGATGACCAAGTAAGTGAACAAATAGTAAATGAATATTAATGAAACTTGAAGTTAGCCAGTTACATACTTAGTTCAATAGTTCCTCTTTAATAGAACACATGTTTATGACTGTGATTTTTATATTGCATACCAATAATAAAGTCATTTTCTACTATTATTGTCCCAATAATGTTGCCATTGTTCAAATATTTGGAACCTAACTGGGAACTACTTTCACGATCTGGGAGATATCCTTTTGGACATCCTAAACAATGAAACAGCTAACAGACTGCTGGTCTAGAAAGATCATAAAGACTTATTTTTCAGCTAAATATGTGTGTGGGTGATCAAGGTGATTTAACCAGGTATGCCTTGCTTAAAGAAATATGGCATTATATGTAGAAATCCGTATTTGTAAACCATAGATGGACATACAGATGACAGTGGGACATTCTCCAATTACTTACAATTAAGACTAAGCTCTGAACGTTAATTTGTACGATAAGTAAATAATGGATCACTGTAGAGATACAAATACAAGACAGCAAGCCTTAATTATAACCCGATTAAAATATGATATAAATGAGAAGAGAGGTTAGTCAGAAAGCATAGAAAGAGCAGAATTAGAATATATTGGCAGGCCGGGCATGGTGGCTCATGCCTGTAATCTGGCACTTTGGGAGGCTGAGGTGGGCAGATCACTTAAGACCAGGAATTAGAGACCAGCCTGGCCAACACAGTGAAACCGTGTCTCTACTAAAAATACAAAAATTAGTCAGGTATGGTGGCGCACACCTGTAATCCCAGCTACAGCTACTTGGGAGGTTGAAGCATGAGAATGGCTTGAACCCAGGAGATGGGTGTTGCAGTGAGCTGAGATTGCACCACTGCCCTCCAGCCTGGGCCACAGAGGAAGACTCTGTCCAAACAAAACAAAACAAAACAAAAAAGTTATTTCACATTCCAATACTGTGGAGGTAAAAGAGGAAAAGATAAATAGGTCAGGCTATGAGGGTCTTAGTATTATTTAAAAATTCAAATTATATAGGTAACTCTCCTTATCCTGATTCTGTTGTGACCAAGCAACCTTCAGATTCTTTGGCTTCCATGAATAGTATTTGGCTTCTCAGTAATGTGATAATAATGTCAATGATAATGTCAATAACTCAGCACTTTGTTTTTTATGCTGGATCTCTTATAAGTTGAGTCAGCTTTGGAACAGCAATATGTTGTCTGGTGAGGGTTAAGGGGGTCAAACCCCAAACCCAAACTCCACTCTAAGAGGTTCAGGCAGTCCTCCTTGGCAGCACCCCAACCTGGAAACCTGCCTTTCTTCTGAACAACTACAGGAAACAGATAAATTATCGTGTGCTTTTTCACCTCATAAAAGGATCATTTGCTTTATGAAAATGTTTTAAAACATTGGGAACTTAAATAAGATGAGAAACTGAGAAGTGACTTTTGAGTTTTCAGAAGTTTAATGTTGACATAACTGGTATTGATGGTGTGGTGAGGGTATGATGTGCATGTATTGAACAGATCACTCATTTGAGATTAGCAGTGAAAAGAAGGAAGGGAACAAGATGGAAGGTGAAAGGGCAATTGGGTAATTGAAAAGAGTTTTGGTTGTTATTTTCCCCCATGAGAAAGAAACTAGGTCAGAAAAAAAGAGAAAGGCCAATGGAATTGCCATAGAGATATGAACATCACAGGATAGAAGTGGGATAGCTGGGAATATAGGCTCCCTAAAAAGATTGGGTTTGCGGGGCAAGGGAGTACATTTCCTTCGAGGAAAACTCCTTCAAAATTACTCAGAAATACAGTACTTCCTTTAAATACATAACTTACTATTATAGAATGGCCTTAGACTCTCTTCCCTCTGATCAAATATCTCTCAAATTTTATTTATTTACAAAATATTAATGAAGTGCCTCTCATAATTAAAAGAGGAAGAAAGATGTGATCCTTGTCCTAGAGAAGCTTATAGTCTAACAGGAAAAAATGGACTTCTAAACAAATCATTGCATGTCTTGTATAGGTACAAGATTCTATGTGATATGGTTTGGATGTTTATCCACTCCAAATCTCATTTTGAAATGTGATTCCCAATGTTGGAGGTGGGACCTGGTTGAAGGTGACTAGATTATGGGGGCAGATCCCTCATGAATGGCTTAGCACCATTCCCTTGGTAAAAGTGAGCTCTTGCTGTTAGTTTACATGAGATTCTGTTGTTTAAAAGAGTCTGAGACCTTCCCCTTGCTCTCTTCCTCCCACTCTCGCCCCGTGATGTGCCTGCACCTGCTTTACCCTTCATCATGATTATAAGCTTTCTAGGCAGATATTGGTACCATGATTACTTGCACAGCCTGAAGAACCATGAACCAATTAAACTTTTTTTCTTTATAAATTACCCAGCCTCAGGTATTTCTTTACAGCAATTCTAAAATGGCCTAACACATTGTATTAGTCTGTTTTCACACTGCTGTAAAGAACTGCCTGAGACTGGGTAATTTATAAAGGAAAGAGGTTTAATTGACTCACAGTTCAGCATGGCTGGAGAGGCCTCAGGAAACTTACAGTCATGGTGGAAAGCGAAGGCGAAGCAAGGCACCTTCTTCACAAGGCAGCAGGAAAGAGAAGTGCCAAGCAAAGGGGAAAGAACCCCTGATAAAACCATCAGATCTTGTTAGAACCCACTCACTATCATGAGAACAGCATGGGGGAAACCGCCCCACAATTCAATTACCTCTACCCGGTCTCTCACTTGACATGTGGGGATTATGGGGATTATAGGGATGCAATTCAAGATGAGATTTGGGTGGGGACACAAAGCCTAACTATTACAGACCATGGAAGCATAGAGGAGATTAGTTTTGCTTTTTAAATATTCAAATAATGCTTCAAAACTATTTAATCCATTTCACTGGTGGCTCATGTCTTCACCAGTTTCCAGTCCTCATCTGCAGGCTCTCATATATGTAGTCAGTCCTTTATACTTGTTTCTAATCGGTTAAACAAACATACATTTTATTTGCTTGTACAGTATAATAGAACTAGAGGGTCTAGGGAACTCAGAATTACATAATACATAATCCCTGCCTTCAAGAAATTTGCACTCCAATTGAGGTGTGCAAGCTAATAGAACATTTTTTTTTTTTACTATTTATATTTAAATACAGGCTGCGCATAGTGTCTCATGCCTGTAATCCCAGCACTTTGAGAGGCCAAGGCAGGAGGATTGCTTGAGGCTGGGAGTTTGAGACCAGCCTGGGCAACATTTTGTGCAACTCTGTCTCTACAAAAAAAATTAAAAAACTAGCCAGGTGTGGTGGCATCCACCTATATTCCTAGCTACTTGGGAAGCTGAGGCAGGAGGAATGCATGAGTCCAGGTTACAGAGAACTGTGATCACACCACCGTACTCCAGTCTGGACAACAGAATGAGATTCTGTCGCTAATAAAATAAAATAAATAAAAATAAATACACTTTTACTTCTTAAAGGGAAAACCAGTTAGGCTGTATAATCCCCATAATTGTGCCACATTTCCTAGACAGCAAAGACTTTAGGTGGGGAGGGTCAGAAGAAAAAGAAGGGAGACCAATAAATTGTAATGTTAATTTCTAGGTGTGAAAATTACCTAGAAAATGTCTAGATACACACACACACACAGACACACACATATATACACACACATACATATTTATTCTGTTTGGTGTTCTCTGAGCTTCCTAGCTTAAGGTTTAGTGTCTCTCATTCATTTTGGAAAATTCTCAGCCATTATTACTGTAAATACTTCTTCTGTTGATTTCTTTCTTTCTTTCCCTTCTGTTATTCCCATTACAAGTATGTTATCCTTTGGTAAGTGGCCCACAGTTCTTGGATATTCTGTTCAGATTTTTTTGTTTCTACTGGCCTGTCTTCAGGCTCACAGATTCTTTGTCCATGTCACATCTTTTGATGAGCCCATCAAAGGCATTCTTTATTTCTGTTACAGTGTTTTTGACTTCTAGTATTTCCTTTTGATTGTTTCCTAGGGTTTCTATCTGTTAATATTACCCATTTGTTCTCACATGGCATTCTTTTTTTTCTCAACTAAAGCACATAGCATATTAATCATAGTTATTTTATATTTCTAGTCTGATAATTTCAAAATCTCTGCTATATCTGAGTCTGGTTCTGATGCTTACTTTGTCTATTCAGACTGTATTTTTTGCTTCTTAGTATTTCTTGTAATTTTTTGTGGAAAGTCAGGTATGGTGTATTGGGTAAAAGGAACTGAGGGAGATAGGCCTTCACTGTGTGGTTTTATGTTTTTCTGGCTAGGAGTTAAGTTGTGCTTATTGTTTGCTGTAGCTGCGGTGTCAGTGTCTAAAATGTACTATTGATATGTTCTTGCAGTGCCATAAAGGAATATTTATAAAGAAAAGAGGTTTAATTGGCTCATAGTTCTGCAGGCTCTATAGGAAGTGTAGTGCCAGCATCCCCTTCTGGTGAGGGCCTCAGGAAGATTACAACCATAGCAGAAAGTGAACAGGGAAACCAGTGCATAACATGGAGACAGCAGGAGTAAGGTTGGGGTTGGGTAGGTGGTGCCACAGTCTTTTTTTTTTTTTTTTTTTTTTTTGAGATGGAGTCTTACTCTGTAGCCCAGGCTGGAGTGCAGTGGCACAATCTCAGCTCACTGTAACCTCCACCTCCTGGGTCCCAGTTCAAGCAATTCTCCTGCCTCAGCCTCCTGAGTACCTGGGATTACAGGCATGCACCACCATGCCCAGCTAATTTTTGTACTTTTAGTAGAGACGGGATTTCACCATGTTGTTCAGGCTGGTCTTGAACTCTTGACCTCGTGATCCGACCTCCTCGACCTCCCAAAGTGCTAGGATTACAGGTGTGAGCCACCGCGCCCAGCCACCACACTCTTAAACAAGCAGATCTCACATGAACTCAGAGTGAGAACTTACTCATTGTCATGAGGAAAGCACCAAACTATTCATGAGGGATCCGCCCCCATGACCCAAACACCTCCCACCAGGCCCCACCTCTAACATTGAAATTTGGAGGGGATGAACATCCAAGCCATATCAAATGTCCTCTAGGGTCCTCGTTTTAACCTCGCCTGTTGTCTTTGGGTTTCCCTAGAGACTCCTTTTTAAGTAGGATCTGAAGGTTACAGATCTTTTAGCTATGATCCTTGGTGAGTATAAAGGACCCTGACTGATGTGGTGGTAAAGTACAGGTGCAGAGGAAGTGTTCCATAATTTTATTGTTAGCTTTCAGTCTTTTAGTGACCCTGGCTCCCTGGGCTGTGAACTTCACAAGTGCTTCTCATCTTCTCCTCCTCCCGACACTGCCATCAAGTTGGATAGGAAGGCTAGTAGGGGCTGGGGTTATGTATTTCTCTTCCTCCATGTGGAATGCTGGAGAAGGTTGGAGTTGGGTATTTTATTTCCCCCAGGTCAGCTAAACCCAGGTAAAACAGTTTGCCTTGAGGGCAGGCGTTTGTTAAGCAGAACAAAGTGCTCTGAGCATATTTCAAATGATTACTTTCCCCTCTTTCCACAGGAAGCTTGAGAGCATTTTTCCCTGATCTTTATCCCAAGAACCTAGTGGGACTTCTGGAGGTAAAACTTAGGAATGGGTGTGTGTGGGAGGGAGGCAAGACTAGGGTTCCAGGAATTTTACTGTTGCTGTTTTTAATATCTCAAGCTAGTCCCCAAGCTTAGTCTCCAGCAATTGATGATACTTACCATTTAACACTTACCCTTTAAGCGTTCCTACTAGGTTTCAGCTACACTTCTGTTCCTGATAATCTGTGATTGTCTGTATTCAGTCTGTTTCTCCAGTGTTTGGGGCAGTGGTGTGTCCTGTGACCTCCACTCTCTGATGGAACTAAGAAGAATGGTTGGTTTTCAGTTTGCTCATTTTTTTTTCTTGTGAGAATGGAAGTGACAATTTTCAAGTTCTTTACATGTCACATTGGAAACTGGAAGTCCACTTCAATCTCATACATAGAAATAATTGATGACTATTAGAATCTTAACATCTATCAGTTGAAGTCATGCTGGTAGTCAGTGGTAGAATGACACACTGTTTTATGCTCAAATCTGGTTCTTAAACCTCCTCGGTGTTGGGTAATTTTAGTTGAATTACTGAACCTATGTGAGCTCATATATCCTCATCTATAAAATGAGACCAATACAAATTCTTCCTAAAACATAAGAAGAAAGAGTAAAATAAGAACATATAACAAAAAATTTAGGGGAAAATGTGTGACAAAAATTTAGCAAAAGAAGAGGCAATTTCTATGGTTCTTTACCTTACATTATAACCTATAAAAGTAAGCATTTCAAGTGAGTCATACACTAACCCAAGACTTTTTTTTTTTTTTGAGATAGGGTCTTGCTCTGTTGCCCAGGCTGGAGTAAAGTGGCACCATCTTGGCTGACTGCAACCTCCACTTCCTGGGTTCAAGCAATAGTGCCTCAACCTCCCAAATAGCTGGGATTACAGGCATGTGCCACCACACCCAGCTATTTTTTTTGTATTTTTAGTAGAGAGGAGTTTCACCATATTGGCCAGGCTGGTCTCAAACTCCTGGCCTCAAGTGATCCACCTGCCTTGGCTTCCCAAAGTGCTGGGATTATAGGCATGAACTACTGCACCAGCCTTAACCCAAAACATTTTCAACCCACTATATTAATTACTAAAAGATTATGAAAAGATTTCTTAATTGGGTAATTGCTTTAAAGTGAAGACAGAGTTTAAATCTGAAGTGATATCACCTAGTGACAAGCAATTATAAAGCTTTAGTATGAAAAAAGTCTCCTAATAGACACCATAATATGCATCTGTCAAAATAAGCATTCTATAAAGTGGAAATAGATTCCATACTAATTCTCAGATATTACATAAAAATCTGAGAATTTTAGTCATATAATAATATTTTATAATTTTAAAACAATCATTGAGGTATAATTACATATCATATTTGCTTATCATGAAATTGTCGTATAATTCAATGGCTTTAGTACATTTACTGAGATGTGTAACCATCACTATAATCCAGTTTTAGAAGGTTTGCATCATCCTAAAAGGATTGTTAATACTCATTTCATTTCTGCTCCCATGCCAGCCCTAGACAACCGCTAATCTACTTTCTAGAGTGCAGTGGCACTATTGTAGCTCACTTCATTCTTGAATTCCTGGACCCAAACCATCCTCCTGCCTCAGCCTCCCAAGTAGCTGGGACTACAGGCATGTGGTACCATGCCCAGCTGATTTTTAAATTTATTGTAGAGACAGGGTCTCACTATGTTGCTCAGCCTGCTCTCAAATTCCTGGGCTCCAACGATCCTCTTGCTTTGATCTCCCAAAGTGCTGGGATTACAGGTGTAAACCACTGTACCCATCCCACTAATCTTCTTTCTGACTTTGGACATCTCATATAAATAGAATTATATAATATGTGGCCATTTGTATCTGGCATCTTTCACTTACTACAGTGTTTTCAACCTTCATCCGTTTTGTAATATGCATCAATCAGTATTTAATTCCTTTATATCACTGAATAGCAATATCCATTGAACAGATACAGTATATTTTATTTATTCATTCACTAGTTGATGGACATTTGGATCATTTCCACTTTCTGGCTATTATGAATAATGCTGCTATAAAAAATGCTTATACACACTTTGTCCAAGTTTTTGTGTAGATATGTGTGTAGTAGATATATGTTGTATATATGTTTTCATTTCTCTTGGGTATAAACCTAAGTAAGAGTAGAATTTCTGGGTCATATGGTAAATTTATATTTAAAACTTTCTTTTATTTTGAGACGGAGTCTCACTCTGTTGCCCAGGCTGGAGTGCAGTGGTGCCATCTCGGCTCACTGCAAGCTCCGTCTCCCAGGTTCACGCCATTCTCCTGCCTCAGCCTCCTGAGTAGCTGGGACTACAGGCGCGAACCACCACACCCAGCTAATTTTTTGTACTTTTAGTAGAGATGGGGTTTCGCCGTGTTGGCCAGGATGGTCTTGATCTCCTGACCTCGTGGTCCGCCCACTTCTGCCTCACAAAGTGCTGGGATTACAGGCGTGAGCCACCGTGCCCAGCATATATTTAAAACTTTTAAAAAGATCCAACTGTTTTCCAAAGTAGCAGTTTGGAAATGGTACCATTTACCATTCCCACCAATAATATTTCAGAGTTTCCGTGTCACAGCATCCTTGCTAACATTTGTTATTGTCTGATTACAGCCATCCCAGTGGGTGTGAAATGATGTCTCATAATGTTTTAATTTGTGTTCTCCTAATGACTAGTGATGCCAGATTCGTGATACTTATGAGTATTTCAAAAACGGCCTATTAGCCATTTTTATACCTTCTTTGGCAAAACGTCTATTCAAATCTTTTGCTAGTCACATAATATTTTAGGGGACCAAAATTAAAGAATTACTGATAAATTATTTCGATTGAATTTGATATTTTATGCAAGAATCACGCATATATACTTAATATAGTTGGTGCAATTAATCATTTTTAAACTTATAACATTAAATATCAACAACACAACAGAATATCAATATTGACCTGAGGTCTTCGACTGAGGTCTTCGAGGCAGGGAGGATCCTATCTCATTTTAGTGTTCCCTGCGTGTGACATCGAACCTAGCATTGTGCCTAGATCATTTTGTGTGTTCAGTGAATGGTTTATACTCAGGTTTGGAAATCCAGTCTGTGTGAAGTTATTTTCTCCTTAGAACTTTGCCAGTGGTTTTGTTGGCCTGCCTTTTTGGCTCTGGGACACATGGACATAGAACATAGTAATTAAGGGTGTAAGCTATAGATGCAGATTGCCTTGGCTTCACTGCTTTCAGTGTGCACTTGGTAAAGTTTCTTAGCCTGTTTATTAGGCCCCAGGTTCCTCACCTATATTAACTGTACTTGCTGCCTAGAGTTGCAGTGGGAGGTAGATGAGATGATTCACGCAGAGCTCTTAGCACAGTGCCTGATTACAATAAGTGCTCAGTAAGCATGAGCTGTTATCATTGAAGTTGTTAAGAGTCTGGACAGTGAGACTTCAGCTTTAAGTCTGATTAAGAAAGAGGCAGTTTTGCTGTATTTTCTCCCCTCAATTGTTCCTTAAAATAGATTTATACGTATAGGCTTTCTTTTGAAACCAATATACATAACAACATTAAAATGTTCAAAAGATATGTGAAGATTTTAAAGAAATTGGCAAGTACATACAATATGGTACCTTTATTACTAATCCTTCAATTTTAACAAATGTTACTTGACCACAGTCTAGCATCATTCATCCCCTGACTTATGTAGAACATTTTTTTCTGACTCACCTTAGATCTTTATCTTGAAGTCAATCAGTCCCTCAAAACAGTTCCTCTAACCTTCACACTAGTTTGTTATCTACAGTTTCAATTTAGGGCTTTCCTCCTTGTGACATTAATAGCTATCTTTTAATAAGTGCCATGTGGCATGTGCTCTAATACAACTCATCTCTAATTATTACAACAATCTAGGAAAGTAGGTATTATTTGTCCCATTTTAGACATGAGGACTTTGAGACACACTGTGGCTATGTAATTTTCCCAAGTCACACACCTGGTAAATGAAGAGCCTATATTCAGTACAGTATCTATGTGACTCTCGAGGACTGTGTTCTCTTGCAGAAAAGGTGTTTGAAGTTTTTGTTTACAAAAGCAAGTGGTAAAGAAATTTCTAATTAGGGATAAAAAAATCATTGAGCTACCTGTGACAGTGAGTTTGAATTGCTGGGACTGAATTCGAAAAATTAGTGATATTATTCACATAAGTTTCTTTCCTCTTCTCTCCCATTTTTCTACTCCCCCTGACCCCAGTTTGTTTCCTTCTCTCTTCATCTGTATTTTTACTAATGAATAGTGTCAAGGTAGGAGCAGAAATGGAGCAAGATCAGCATTGGAGGCAGAGAGAATTGCCCATCTCCCAAAGTGGCTTCCTTTCCTCTTCCCCCTTTCCCTTTTTCATCTTCCTGTTTCTCTCTTCTTTCTCATTTCTTTCTTTCTTTCTTTTTTCTTTTCTTTCTTTCCTCTTTCTTTTTTTTTCTTTTTCTTTTTTTTTTTTTTTTTTTTTTTTTTGAGGTGGAGTCTTGCTCTGTCACCCAGGCTGGAGTGCAGTGGTGCGATCTTGGCTCACTGCAACCTCCACCTTCTGAGTTCAAGCGATTCTCCTGCCTCAGCCTCCTGAGTAGCTGAGATTACAGACATGCACCACCATGCCCAGCTAATTTTTGTATTTTTAGTAGAGACGGGGTTTCACCATGTTGGTCAGGCTAGTCTCAAACTCCTGACCTCATGATCCGCACACCTTGGCCTCCCAAAGTGCTGGGACTACAGGTGTGAGCCATCTTCTCTCTCATTTCTCTCTCTCCCTGTTTCTTTCTTTCACTCTCCAAAGAAAGAAAGGAAGAAGAGAGGGAGGTAGGGAGAGAAGTGGGGAAAGAGAGAAAGGAAGAGAGGAAAGAAGAAAGGAAGGAAAGAAGGAAGGAAGGAAGGAAAAAAGGAAGGAAGAAAACAGGAAGGAAGGAAAAAAGGAAGGAAGGAAAGAAGGAGGGAGGGAGGGAGGGAAGGAGGAAGGAAGGAAGGAAGGAAGGAAGAAAGGAAGGGGAGATAGAGGGAGGAAGGGAAATTAGAGAGGTGTGGGGGAAGGTGGAGAAAAGAGAGGAGAACCATAGGCAGTGGCTGGATCCTTTATGACAAGTTCAGGTTTTCTTTCCTGTCTTACTTGTTCCTTCCTTCCTGCCTTTTTCCCACCGCAAATATTGCCTCTAGTGATAGAACACCTCTAGTTCCAGTAAATGGTAACTGAGAAACGAAGTGGTAATTTACTTGTCAACTGGTATCTGCCTGTTCTTTAAATGATCTACATAAATGGGCTTAAATCCCTATTCACACCTTGTGCAAAATCTGATGCCCTCCCCAAGATTTCTCCAAATTCCTGAAAGTTTATAGTCTTGTGATCACCTCTAGTTCTAACTTCCTGACTCCAGTAAATTTGAGTTCTTTCCATTGTCTTATGTATTCTTTTATTTCAGTCTGTCTGCATCTATTTACACTTGGAACCCAGCCATTTCCCTTGATTTCTATTACTGAAAGACACCGTCTTCCCAAAAACTCTCTGTGTGGTGAACTTTACCTAAGGTAAAGAGAAATGAAGAGGAATTACAGTGCAGCAAAACAAACAACATAAAATTGAATACAATACATTCCTATTTTTAAAATGCCTCCAGCCATATTGTTTGCACTTTACCTTGAAGTTCATTTTTTTTTTTTTTAGAAAGATGAGTTGCTGAATAGATAGAGGTGGATAGATGTACAGATGTATGATAAGGCAAGTATAATAAAATATTAATGTAGAATCTAGGTGGTAAGTATATGGGTGTTTGCTGTTAAAAAAAAGCTTTCAGCTTTGCTATTTATTGGAAATTTTTCATAATAAGATATTGAGAAAAACAAAAAACAAAACCAAAATTTTCTTCAGCCTGTCTGTCAAGTCATTCAGCCATCCATCCTACCCTCTCTCTTAAATTCTGGATTATTTTCCAGTTGGTAAACCCTGCCAAAATTTCTGTTCATTTCTAATGGAAAGCATGTTATCATTCTTTGTTATCTTCTACTAACCACAACCTCATTGCCTTCTCACCCAAGCTGCTTATGATCTCCTCCTAAACAAAGACTTCCTTGAGAATTCTTTAAGAGCAAGAACATCTTACACATATTTATATACTCTTTAATCCATTTAGCAATGCCTTGTTCATAGGAGATACTAAACATACATGTAAGGCTATATTGCACAGTAGAATTAACGAGGAGATATGAAGCCAAAAGAAGTTGGTTTAAGTCCTGGCTCTGTCACTAACTGTGACCTTGAACTAGCTGTATAACTTCTTTGAGTCCATTTCTAAGTCTTCTAATCCAGAAAAGAGGTATGATTTTAAAACAATGCCTACCTCACAGGGCTGCCATGAGAATAAAATTGGATAATGCAGGCTTTTAAAACTGCGACTAGTAATTGAATAATTGGATAATGAACAGAGGGCAAAGATTGTTTATGTGATTGGACTGTGTGACTAACTGTTGGGGCCCCTGCCTTTCTGGCTAATGGACAACAGGCATACAAATGCTAGTACATCTTCCTAATGTAGACGTTCAATCTCTTCCAATGGCCTCTCTTCTCCTACTCCAGCTGCAGCTCTAGTGGCAGTTCAGATGGTTCTAGAACTGCTACTTTCTGCAGTGCCCATTTGGCACAAACAAAACTCATGTATCCTTGTCAACCACTCAGTGGTAATGTTGAGACCCAAACTCTCTGTCTTCAGCTTTGGTTCCTAGTGTCTTGGGTTCTAGAGTTACTACTAGGATATCAAGAAACGTCCCATTCAACATCGTGTTGTACTGTAATGGATTAGATAATTCAAGGAAAGTGTTTGTTAATTATGCTGTTAGAGTGCATAAGGGTATTTCACTGTGAATGTTCATTTACCTCTCCACAAATTTTCTTTGCCCATGTAAGAGTATGTTTGCCACTTCACTTTCTTAAAAATAATTTAAACATTTCTTACCTCTTTTAACTTACCTGCTTCTTTAGTTGAAGCTAATATAAGTGGGAATTTTAAAACAATGATTCCCTTAGCAACTGGCAAATTTTGCAGATTGCCTCATGCCGTTCAGAGTTATAAAAACCATATACCACAAGTTGCATTATGAAAGATCAGTTAATATCAGGATGTCTTCCAAAGCAAGCCATTTGAAATAACATTAAAACAAAAGAATACAAATTATTTTAAAGAGCCCCGAAATGTTTTCACCCAAGTTGGGTAAATACATATTAATTTTATTTATCTCTCAACAAATATTTTAGGAATTTTCATAGAGCTTCCTATAAAATGCCAAAAGATAATAATCAGTTCTATAAAGCATTAACAAAATCTTGTCTTTGATAAATCAATACTTAAATATCAGCTGGGCACAGTGGCTCACACCTGTAATCCCAGCACTTTGGGAGGCTGAGGCAGGCGGATTGCTTGAGGCTAGGAGTTCAAGACCAGCCTGAGCAACATAGAGAGCCTCTGTCTCTACAAAAACTAAGACAAAAAAATAAGCCGGGCATGGCGGCATGCTCCTGTGGTCCCAGCGACTTTGGAGGCTGAGGTAGGAGGATTGTTTGAACCTGGGAAGTTAAGACTACAGTGAGCCATTGATCATGCCACTGCATTCCAGCCTGAGCTACAGAGCAAGACTCTGTCTCAACAGCCCCCACCCCCCTACCCCGCAAACAAACACACTGAAATATCTATTTAATAGTCCTTTTTTGGAAAAACATAAACGTAGATTTAAAAAAAAAAAAGAAAAAAAACCCTTTATCACATATGTAGCAAAACATTTTGGCAGATCTATGCAGTTTAAAAAAGTAATCCATACTCAATGGAAATTTTTCTTCTTAAGGTTATAAAACACAAGGATGTGATTACAACAACCTTATAATAAAGATCCAAGTTCCTTACATTAAATTTGTTATTTACACAAAAAATAGGATTTAAGGATTTCTTTTATTTATCTTTAGCAGTTGGCAATGGGTTTAAGGTTTCTTCTTCCATACTTAATTGTTTAATTTTCCTTTTTTTGTTTGTTTTTTGAGACCGAGTGTTGCTCTTGTCGCCCAGTCTGGAGTGCAATGGTGCATTCTCGGCTCACTGCAACCTCTGCCTCCTGGGTTCAAGCAATTCTCCTGCCTCAGCCTCCCGAGTAGCTGGGATTGCAGGCATGAGCCACCATGCCCAGCTAATTTTCTATTTTTAGTAGAGACCAGGTTTCTCCATGTTGGTCAGGCTGGTCTCGAACTCCCAACCTCAGGTGATCCACCCGCCTCAGCCTCCCAAAGTGCTGGGATTACAGGCGTAAGCCAGTGTGCCTGGCCTGATTTTCCTTTTAATTAATATAGATGTGTTTAATCTAGCTGACCAGTGTTGGAGATGTAGTCTATTCAAGGAACTGGACCACCTCTGCCACTTTTGATCGTATCTTCATTTACTTGTATTTTAAGTAGTCTTTATTGAATGCCCACTATGTGTGAGTCACTGTTTTGGGTACCAAGAATTCGATAGTAAACAAAACAAACAAGCTCTCATGGAGCTGACATTCTAATGTATGTGTGACTTGGGGGAAGAGGGAAGACAGAATATAAACAAACAGACATGTAAATATGTATGAAATGGTAAACTCTCAGATAAAGGAAGAAAAACAAAGCAGGGGAAGAACAGGGAGCCCGTTTGGGCCGGATGGTGTGTGGAGAGAAAATCGCTGTCTCACATACCTGATCTGGGGAAACTCACTGAGGTGACATTTAAAAAGATGAGGGAGTAGCCTGGGTGTGGTGGTCATGCCTGTAATCCCATCACTTCAGGAGGCCAAGGTGGGTGGATCACCTGAGGTCAGAAGTTCGAGACCAGCCTGACCAATATAGTGAAACCCTGCCTCTACTAAAAATACAAAAATTAGCCGGGCGTGGTGGCATGTGCCAGTAGTCCCAGTTACTAGGGAGGCTGAGACAGGTGAATTGCCTGGACCTAGGCGGCAGGGGTTGCAGTGAGCTGAGATCGTGCCACTGTACTCCAGCCTGGATGACAGAGCAAGACTCTGTCTCAAAAAAAAAAAAAAAAAAAAAGAAGGGATTGAGGGAGTAAACCATGTAGATATCATAGAGAAAAGTATTCTAGGCATAAGAACCTGCAAGTGCAAAGGACCCACCTTCTTGAAACTCTCTCCTGCTCTAGGATATCTCCATTCCCATGGCCCTGCCTCTTCACTGCTTCCTCCTCTGTGCCCTTCAATGGTGCTTCTTCTTCTCCCCACTTATTGAAACAGTCAATGTGAAAATAGCTTTCTGCACCTTTCCCTTTAAGAGCCCATCCATTCTTTTTGATAGTGTTGTTGTTGATTGACATGTATTAATTGATTCTTTAAAATATCTATGCAATTGAACAGAATTTACAATTCTCAAGGTGCCTGTCAACAGCATATTAGACATCAACAGACAGACCTGATTATTACTAAGAAATAGACCAGATGCCAAACTTCACAATTTACCAAAACAGTGTATTAGATTTTATTTTAGCCAGAGGAAGAGCCTCAACATTCCAGAACCCGAACATCACATTTTGAAAGATTAGATTTCAATGCCCCCTTCATGAGTGTATTTCTGGAAAGGCAGTGATAGAGCCATACGGTCAGGTAGGCTAATGAATTATAACTATACAAACCAGCAAACTTGGAAAATATTTCAAAAGTTCATCTGATTAACCCCCTTGCCTCTTGGCAGATTAATGTTGAAACTTATCCAGGTTGCCGGGAAATTTTTCATTGAGAGGAGTTCTACAGTTTCTCTTCACAGTCTGCTTCGGTGAAAGCATTAACTCATGTAAATAACCCTTTTTGTTCATGTTCTTGCCAGTATTTAGAACGTTTTCCTTTTCATCCATGCAAATTCTGCAATGATTTAATAACTTGTTAATTCTCCATTAAATCTTATTTGCCCATAGAGGACACTGCAATTTTTCCACCTGTAAGCCAATATCTACAACATTTATCTGGCAATTTAGTGTGAACTGTTATTCCTCTTATAAAGTTACATACATATGTATTATTTAATACTTCACTGAAGCAAATATCATCCCTTCATTTAGACCATCACTACCATAAGGGCAAGAGTTGGAGCTAAACAATTTTTTGCCTTAACACAGTGCTTCTTGTATACAATAATAATTTGAGAAATCTTTGTTCAGTGGTGCACTACAGCTAGCTCATATCAGCTGCTAGAGCCGGTTGTGCACATCTCTTTCCAACCCATTGTTTGGTGACATCATGCTGGTGGCTTAAAAATCAACTATGATAAGCTGGGCACAGTGGCTTATGCCTATAATCCCGGCACTTTGGGAGGCTGAGGCAGGGGGATCACCTGAGGTCAGGAGTTCAGGACCAGCCTGGCCAATGTGGTGAAATTCTGTCTCTACTGAAAATACACAAATTAGCCAGGTGGTGGTGGACACCTGTAATCTCAGCTACTTGGGAGGCTGAGGCAGGAGAATCACTTGAACCCGGGGTGGGGGGGAGGTTGCACTGAGCTGAGACTGTGCCACTGCACTCCAGCCTGGTCAAAAGGAGTGAAACTCTGTCTCAAAAAAAAAAAAAAAAAAAATCAACTATGATGGGAATATTTAGACCATAGAAATTGGCAAGTGCTACAGATCAGTAGAATGGGTTCATATCTAGCATTACGATTTACTACTTGTGTGACATTTGATGAGATACCACTCTGTGCCTTTCATTTTCTTCATCTGAAAATGGGGATATTGAATTACCTATTTCATACAGTTGTTGTCAGGAGAATAAGAGTTTATACATCTAAACCACTTAGAAAAATCGTTGGTACATAGTATATATTCAACAACTGTTAGCTTAATTTTTATTAAATAATCTCTCTACCTATTTCACAAATTCTCGACTGCTCTGTAAACGTTTTGAGGAAGTATATGATATGATCATAATCTATGCAGCATTATTTCCCACAACTCCCCAGTAAACATCCTCTGTTGTCTCAACAACCTCCTCTTCACCTACACCTATGATAAGGGAACTTAACCATAGGATAGGAATCCCTCTCTCCAGATTACTACAGTAGAAATTATCATGGGGAGGCTGGGACTGAAGTAGTAAGTGGTGTGTTCTGGTATCCTGACTTCTCAGGTAAAGGTTGGGCCCATTTTTCGTAGAATCAATGGAAGAATAAGACTCTTAGCGTTATATTTAATATTATTCTTATTGTTATTGTTGAAGACAGAGTCTCACTCTGTCACCCAGGTGGGGGTGCAATGGTGCAATCTTGGCTCACTGCAACCTCTGCCTCCCAGGTTCAAGCGATTCTTGTGCCTCAGCCTCCCAAGTAGCTGGACTGCAGGAACGCCTGGCTAATTTTTGTATTTTTTGGTAGAGATGGGGTTTTGCCATTTTGGTCAGGTTGGTCTCAAATTCCTGGCCTCAAGTGATCCGCCCACCTCGGCCTCCCAAAGTGCTGGGATTAGCATTACATTTAGTTTTATTGCACGTTAAATAGGCTTTCCAGGGCCAGATAAGAATTTGACCAGTTTTTATATTATTTTGTGGGAAAGTATGTATTTGTTCCCAATCCCCCAAAATACTAAAAATAATGACATGAATTTTCCAAACCAATCTCCAGCCCAACCCAGTACTAGGAAATATATGTGCTTTAAGTTACAGACTTTGATATTCAGAACCACAGAACTTTTAAAAATTGCTTTATTAAATACTAAGTAGTATCAAAATATAATATTATTGGGGATTAAAAAATAGCAATACAACGAATACCTGTGTAGCTACCACCCCACTTATAAAATAAAACATCGATACCTGTAAAACCCTGATCTGATCTCTGATCCAATTCAGAGGTAAACACAATCTTGAATTTAGGGGTTACAATTGCCTCGATTTTTATTTACTATTAATGCTTTTTGAGATGGGGTCTCACTGTGGAGTGCAGTGGTGCAATCTCTGCTCACTGCAACCTCCGCCTCCTGGGCTCAAGTGATCCTCCTATCTCAGCCTCCCAAGTAGCTGGCACCACAGGATGTACCACTATGCCTGGCTAATTTTTTGTATTTTTGGTAGAGACAGGGTTTCACCATGTTGCCCAGGCTGGTCTCGAACTCGTGAGCTCAGGTAATCCACCTGCCTTGGTCTCCCAAACTGCTGGGATACAGGGATAAGCCACTACAAGCAGCCTTAGATATATGTAATGCAGGGTAAATACCACAGTGATGTGAGACACCTTCATCCATTTAAAAAAATACATGAACAAGATCCTCCTCAGTCAGAAATTTTACACTGTTTATTTTTATCCCACTCTTATTCTTCTTCCACAAAATAGTTTTTATTGTTGTTTTTGAGATAGGGCCCCCCTCTGTCCACCAGGCTGGAGTGCAGTAGTGTGGTCATAACTCACTGCAACCTCTTAAGTCCTGGCCTCAAGAAATTCTCCCATCTCAGCCTCCCCAGTAGCTGGGACTACAGGAACATGCCACCAAGCCCAGCTAATTTTTTTTTTTTTTTTGACTTTTTGTAGAGACAGAAGTCTCGCTACGTTGCCCAGGCTGGTCTTGAACTCCTGGCCTCAAGCAATTCTCCTGCCATGGCCTCCCAAAATACTGGGATTACAGGCATGGGCCACTGTGTCCAGCCCAAAATAATATTTTAATGGTGTATATACATATATATATATATATGTATATATATTTGCTTTAGAGTCTCAATTAGTCATGCTTCACTATTTTTTCAGCAGAAAAGTAAGTACATAAATTGAAATTGCAAGTAAGTAGTTAAGCTTCCTAGGTCCATGAGTTTATAACTGTTAAAATACTTCTTCTGGTTTGACTTATTATGATATTATTATTGTCATGGTATATAATTGATGAAAGAACATAACTACATTATACTTTTTTAAAAACCATTATTAAACATGAAAGTTAACTTTTTGCGGGGGGGGGGGGGGGAAATGCATCCCTTCAGGAGTTAAAAGAAATGGTGCTTTTGGTGCCTTGATTAATGGAGGCTCTGTGTGGAGGCCAGGAGATTTTTGTTTTATTTTTTATTTTTTTTGAGGTGGAGTCTCGCTCTGTCGCCCAGGCTGGAGTGCAGTGGCGCGGAGGCCAGGAGATTTTTTTATGCCCAAGGGCAATGCATAACAGTAAGGGAAGGTGGCCTACTTTTGCAAAGTAGGAAAAGGGAAATATGAAGGGCGAAAATGGGAACCATGGGCAAGTTCCTAGGCATATCACTTTTAGGAGGGAGTATATATGACTTTGAGAATTTGGGAATTGATTCTCTTAAAACTACATCTGTGGAAAGTTTTCAGGTCCTGCAGGAGTACATGTACATCTTGTGGAAAACTACCTTGATGCAATGCAGCAGGGAAGACACGTTAGGGGTCCATCGTAGTTGAGGTTCATGATGATAAAAACCTGAACCTAAGGCAGTGGCAATGGAGATGGAAAGAAAATAGGTATGAATGATATTCGGGAAGTAGCATTAATAGAATCAGGTGATAGACTAGAAGTAGAAAATAATGGGAAAAGATTAGTCTATCATGATACCTAAGTTTTTGCCTAAGGGAGTATATTCATTCACTCACCAACTAGTATATATCGATCACATGCTATATGCTAGACCTTATGCTGACTGTGGGGTCTATGTAGGGATACCATGTTAACATGACTCCAGGGGACAGACACTATTCACATGGTATATACATGAAATATAGTAGGGACGGTGTTTCCAGACTTCTTCAATAGTGTGGTTCCAGATTTTCTGTGGATAGGACATAGTTCCTACGGTTAAGGAGCACACAATTCTGTGTACAGTCATACTGTTAACCAAGATGGAAAAAAAAGAAGGACTGTGCACCAAGCCTTGGGAACCTACATGTTGCCCCTTGTCTTTCTTTTCACCTGAAACAATTAGTTCGGCATATGGGACATGCTGACCTTGAAGGGTTTATGGAATGTTTAGATGGACATTTCTATGAAACCATTGGACATGTTAGTCTAGAGCCCTTGTTTAAGTTTTATAGTTAGTTAAAAAGGCTCCCAGTACACTTCCCACTTTTCAGTCTACCCACTCTTTTAGGATGTGCAGAGAAGAAATTTAGTTTACATGTGGTCCTGTTGCTCTGTTCCTGGAAGGGAATTCAAAGGGAAGAGACCAAGTCTCCATTCCAATATAAATCTTCTGAAAGTTTTTTTCTTTCCATGACTCCAAATTGCACACTCTCCAATTGAGAAGTTCAGAAAATTGAGTAACTCGTGTTAAAATTATCAAGGCCACAAAGGTTTTTCACATAATAGAACAATTCTGAGGGTGAAGTAAATGAATTCAAACTAATTTATTTTTCTTTTCATATATGTCTAATAAAAATGACTGATGGATTGTTTGGACTTTAACATCCTTAGATGTGAGTCTCCCTCCTTTTATTCAGTGACAAGTGCAAAGCAACTTGCCAGCAATTTTTTTTTCAATTTTGTAATTTTAACACTGACAGTAAAAGACATTCTATAGAAAGTTTGACTTTGAACTGGAATATTTTTGCCAGATCTCTGCCTAGAGGGAATTTTTATGGTTGAGTTTGTAAATGCTAGCAAAACAAAGTTGAAAATGGAAAAGCTTTCAATTTTCAAGGCTAATGTAAGATGAGTTATGCTTCTTATGCATCATACTTCTGGTAATTCTCTTTTATTTTTTGCAGTTTAAATTTTATCAGAGAAGCCTTTGAAAAAAAGGTATTTATTTTTGCATGAACCAATACCATCAACATCAGAGAAGCCATAATTAAATTATGAAGGACAATATATATTATAATAAGTTGTAACACTTCAACCAGTTTTCACGTTTATAGTTATGGGCACACTATAATAATTCTCTTCAGTAAGGATAAACACCAGTGAAGCAAGTTAAAAACAGAAGAAATAAAAAAACTATATTCAATGAAACTACTAGATGCAACCCACATTTCCGTCAATCCTGGAGAATAGTAAGCATTAAGCTTAAGATCTGGAGCATCTCATTCAGTGTGATTTACTATAGGATATCTTACTTGAAAATAATAAGAATAACATCACTCAATAGCATTTTAGATTTGTTGATTATCTATGTACATATAAATCTGGTCTAAATGTTGAGGTAAAAATCCAAATTAAAACTTGCTGAGGCTGGGCACAATGGCTCACGCCTGAAATCCCAGCACTTTGGGAGGCCAAGGCCAGAGAATTACTTGAGGCCAGGAATTTGAGACCAGCCTGGGCCTCACGCTGAAGCCCAGTATCTACAAAAAATACAATACAAAAACAAAAACAAAAAAATTATCCGAGCATGGTAGCTCATGCCTGTAGGTCCAGGTACTCGGGAGGCTGAGGTAGGAGGATTACCTGAGACTGAGAGCTCGAGGCTACAGTGAGTTATGATCATGCCGGTACACTCCAGCCTGGGTGACAGAGAGGGACCCTGTCTCGAAAAATAAAAAATAAAAAACAAGAAGCAAAACCACACACACAAAAAAGACTTGCTAAGATTCTTTTGTGCATATGAGAAGTAAGGGTGTTGATTTTGAGCCGTGTGAAAAATCCCTACTTCAAAAAGCCAGATAATCAACATGTCATGATTAAGACTCCAACCTAGTCATCAAAAACTATAGAAAGAAGTTTCACTTAGGAAGCAGAAATAAATATATTCTCTGGGCAAAGATATGAATTCAGAGAAAAAGAACTGTATTGACAAAGGAAAGAATACTGGCCAAATAAACTTTTTTTAAAAAACTGGGGTTTTTTCCTACTTTTTTTTTTTCACTCTGGTAAAAGTTTACTTTCATAGTGGCACTGGTGGGAACTGCCCCTTTTATTGTTATTTATTTATTTATTTATTTATTTATTTATTTATTTCTGAGACGGCATCTCGCTCTGTCACCCAGGCTGTAGTGCAGTGGCACAATCTCGGCTTACTGCAACATCTGCCCCCCAGGTTCAAGTGATTCTCCTGCCTCAGCCTCCCTGAGTAGCTGGGACTACAGGTGTGTGCCACCACACCCGGCTGATTTTTGTATTTTATTTTAAGTAGAGACGGGTTTTCACCATGTTGGCCAGGCTGGTCTCAAACTCCTGGCCTCAAGTGATCCACCCACCTTGGCCTCCCAAAGTTCTGGGATTATAGGCGTGAGCCACCAGGCCTGGTGGGAACTGCCTCTTTTAAACTCTTGTGAAGATTTGATAATGGAATCTATTTTATTTACTAAAGGAGAATCTAATTAATTTAACATCAAGGACACACTTATGGGAATGAAAGATAATAAGCCCCAAGTGTAATGTGTTTGCAATGTATTTAAATAAAATCAAAGACAGCCAGTCCTAAAACAGACAGAAACAACAAAACAGGAACGTCTACTTCTTTAGAATTACATAGTAGTAAGCAGACAATCCATATTTTTGTTGTTAAAGAGTGATAACCAGGTAAGCACAGGACACACACACACATGTAATCACCCTTACATGGTGAAGGTCAAAATTCTGTTATATCTGCTATCAATACTTCAAGTAGATACAGAAAGTTAAAAGATACATTTTTATTTATTTATTTTTTGAGACAGAGTCTCAATCCATTGCCCAGGCTGGAGCGCAGTGGCATGATCTTGGCTTACTGCAACCTTTGCCTCCCGGATTCAAGTGATTCTCCTGCCTTAGCCTTCTGAGTAGCTGGAATTACAGGTGCACACTACCACACCTGGATAATTTTTTGTATTTTTAGTAGAGATGGGGTTTCACCATGTTGGTCAGGCTGGTCTCAAATTTCTGACCTTGTGATCCACCCGCCTCGGCCTCCCAGAATACTGGGATTACAGGCATGAGCCATCGAGCTCAGCCTAAAAGATACATTCTTTTGTAGAAGAATATGCAATGATTGCAATTCGTACTTATATTTAGTAACATATTAAAAAAAATAAAGATGCTCGTAATGAAGCAAGGAGGCCTGAACTCACTTGGTAAGTTCTCAACACCCACAGACCTAGGGCTGGGCCAGGATGAGATAAAATGATGGAGACCCTGGCTAGCCTTAGGGGCAAAACTTAAAGGGGTTCCAAACAAATCCTAGTATTCAAGATATGATTTTAATGGAATATTCTGAAAAATGAAATTGAATACAAATAAATACCTGATACACAAAATATCAAAGTATTAAATAATGAGGGGATCCACTCCCACGCCTGCATAACTCTTCTGCTTCGCCTTAATGAGGGCTCAAGAGGAGTGAAGAGTCATGCCCAGAGAAACTTCCATTCAGCTCTCCTGTTTAGATCAAGGAAGGTAATGGGTTGTAACAGCGAGGAAAAGATCAAGATTGTGGCTTCTAGAAGCAACATGAATATTCTCCCTCTTATAAATGTGCCCAAAGGTGAGAATCATGGTACCAAGGCCCTCTTTGGCTTGGCTACAAGCAGCCAAGCCAACTTCACTTCTCCACTACATTACAATATTCCCTTCTAGACAGGATGGTCCCTTTAATGTTCCAACACGTTTTTTTTTTTTTTCCACTTTGATTTAGCTCAGTAGTTTCTAAAAATACTTCAAAGGCCTTTAAATTCCTTTTAGAAGCAATCATTAAATAAGTTTGTAAATGTTGTATTTTAAGTCCTTCTAGTGGAGATTCAGAATGCATGTAGCATATTAAAAGCTGGGATAAAATTGGCAATATGAAGTCTGTTTATTTTGTTTAATACAGCGTTTTCCCAATTTTATTTTATCATAGAGTTGTAGCACTACCCAGTCTCTAACTTCAACTGCAATAAGGCAGCAATCATCTAGCCCTGCTCCCTTTCTTTCCTTGGTGGTAGCATTTTGCTTTTCTGATTTTTGTAAGGTATCTCTCCACCTTCCCTGATCCTGGTTTCCCCCCCCCCCCCCCAATCAGATCTAGTAATAAGGCAGCTCTGGAATTTTTGCACAGGATTTTGTTTATGTGTATTTTAATTGCAGTATGGATATAGGGTCATAGGATTTCATGGAAGATGTCAGGACAACTCTGGGAAGAAACATTGACCAATTTTAGCCTGTGCTTTAAAATATCCATATGTCTGTCTACATGTTTTTCTCTTTAAAATGTATGTCCTTTAATTGTAGGCTTATAATTAGGAAGAGAAAAATCATTTAATAGATGTGATGTGATGTTGGAAATTCTCATCTTATAATGACCCCAGTGGAGTGATCCAAAATGGAAACCACTATGAATAAGCATGTCTTGGGGATCAGAAAATGGAAACCTTAGCATATCAGTCTAAGTCCAGTGAGGACAGAGACACCATACAGTAATTTGAATAAGAAAAGTTTAACGTAAAAAATTATTGACTATACCAGTGGATTGGAGAAACAAGGAATTGTCTAGGAATAAGTAAAGATAACTCTAAAGAATACAGGAATAACAGCATCTACTACCCTCAGAGCTGAAATACAGCAACCAAGTAAGAGTCCTCCCCTATTCTCAACCAAGGCTGAATCCAGACCCTGCACAGCCTTGGCTTACTGGGTGGCAGAGAAGTTGTGCTAGTAGAGCTTGCTGCAGATCTGCTCTCTAGGGTGCCGAGGAAAACTGCTCACATGGAGTTGTCTCACCAGAGCCATACCTCTACAAACAGCCCAGGAGGGGAGCGTGCTGGGGGAAACTGCTGGCTACCTGTGCTTCAGGAGCCTGGCACTGGAAAAGCCAGCTTTACTGCAGTAGCTGGGCCTTGGAGAAGATGTGGGTATGTATGTACTTCAGGAGCCAGGAGCTGGGAAATCCGTATGTCCTGCATTGCAGAAACCTGCTGTGTAAGCACAAGGGAACCAGGAAGCAAAACACTTTCCTCCTGCAATGTCTTTCTAACACCCCCACTGACAAAACATGATTGCCAACTGATAAAGAGAAATATTTAATGGATCCAGATTTATTTTCACAGAGCAGGTAAAAAAGGTGAATTTGGAGCTGCGAGACAATAAACTGATAAGTGGCACACCTAGGGAAGAAAAATTACTTGGAAGAAAGATAATCACTAATAGGAATGTGAGTCAGGAAAAGATCCTGCCAATAACTAAGATGATTCAGGAGAATCATCTAAAGTCAGAAAAGATGAGTCATTGCTTTTAGAAATTGATTATGACTAGATGGGAAGAAGAAATTGTTTTCTCTGAGAAAGGTCTACTTTAGAAAAGCATGGGATAAAGCACTGAAGGAAGAGTTTCTGAGTATGAAATCCAGAGTAGCAAAAAACTTAGAATGGTGACTTATAATATCTGGCATCCCCTAAGATTGCAGCTAATAGAACCAAATTGAACTCTTACTATTCTTTTTTTTTTTTTTTCTGTTCTATTTTTTCTTACTTTGCTAGTTTGTAATTCAAATTTCCTACACTGTGCAAATGTTGAATTTTTTGGTACTTTACTAGATGAACTGAGAGTACTATGATTTACATTTTTCACTTTGATGGCAGGGTGTAGGGAGGGGACAAATAATTGAGATCATTGCCCTAATGCCTAAAGTGAAACTTTGGAACCTTGGGCAGTGGGATTAGAATAGGATAGCACCTTTCTTGGTGCCTTAAAGGCAATATGTGAGCAGCTGGGTAACGAATGGTTGAATTACCACAGGAAATCTTTAATTTTAGGGTGTTCTTAGAAGTTTCATCACAGACCTCTGTAAACTTTTATATATAACATTCCACTGCTGCTCAGAGATCACTGCTACTGCCATAGGACAATTGTCAACACCAAAATACCAGAGGGCCGATTTGAGAAAATTAGTTTTCTCTGACTCCTGGGTAATGAATTAGACCCTTTTAAGAAATTACATTGGTCTCTTCAGGTAACTAGGATGTCGTTTAGTAAGTTGGTACTTCAGTCAAACAAAACATATACCTCTTTAGTCAGTACCATGCCTGAAGAGTAATTAGACAGATACTCCATGAATGTGGTTCTGAAAGGTCATATGGCAAGTGTCAGCCTTTTTATGACAACACTGTACTCTCTTGTAAGTGCCTGAATATGGCCCTTGGGAATGCTAACTAAAACAACAAGGAAAGGTTTATGATGCTAAGTCCTCCACTACAAACATTTCATCTCTTGTTACAGCCATGCAAATTATTATAGGTTCATTGACAATGGGAAAAATTTATTGAGCTTAAAACAAATCAGACAGTATTAAACGGTATAAAAAGTAAAATGGAAAAAATATGTCAAAAAGCTTTGGGATCACTTAAGTTACTAAGCTAACTGTCTTAAAAGTGTATATAGGTCTTATGAATATATTGTATACTAGAAAATTCTTGGTAAGCTCATTGAGTTTCTTGTGTAACCATGTGCAACACAATTGGAATAAACCTACTAAAGCCTTACCTACTTCTTATGTTCAGACTACATGAGAGTTTCTTCATTCTTCTTCATCTATGCAGTTAATGTGTTCCCACTATGTTTTAAGGACAATGGAAAATGCTGACATATGGAGATGTGTAAGAAAATTGTTCTTAAGGAGCCTGTGCAAATGTACTCATTCCTCATTGTTTTCTTTCTGTTTTGGCACCTCTAAAATTATCAAGTGAAAAATATTAATCTAATAATTTATGCAGAAAAGAATAAGTTAAATGTTACATTGCTCACTTTTAGAAAACTAATCTGAGCCTCATGCACACCCACTCCAGTATCTTTATAAAATATCTACTCTTTTCTGCTAGCTCACTCCTCCAGGGTCTTGCATCCCTTTCACTTTAGGGCAAGGATTGGCAAACTTTTCTGTAAAAAGTCAGTAGATGTTTTAGGCCTTGTGACTCATACAGTCTTTGTCACAACTACCCAATTCTTCTGCTTTAGGTGAAGGTAGCTATAGATAATACATAAATGACTGACCATAAGTATATTCCAATAAAACTTTATTTGTAGACACTGAAATTTTCATTGCATATCATTTTCATGTATTATGAATATTATTCTTTTAATTTTTCAACTATTTAAAAATGCAAAAAAAATCTTTGAGAATTATACAAAAGCAGGCATTAGGCCAAATTTGTCCCATGGGTTGTAGTATGACGACTCCTGGTCTAGTGGCAATGCTGCTTCTTCAAGGGCTGAGTAACCTTCTCTCAATCACAGTCCAAATGAAAACTCTCTAAAGATGGTTCTGTTTGTACAGTTTTCCCATATGACACATTCAAAACTTTAGGGATCATCAATATGCCCATAATTTTCCATTGGTTGTCCCACTTTATTAGCTGGTCCGTTAAAAAATATTTTTAAAATTTACAGGGACTTATTCTACTTTTCATCATAACAAGTATATATAAAATAATGTATGGGAGTTAGAACAGGAAACTAGGATAACAGGAGTATCGGTTCTGTTCTCAGTCAGTTCTTTGACTGGATAAATAACCCGACTGCTTCACATCTCATTTTCTTTGTCTGGAAAGTCAGAATTGTCAGGTGTTGTTACTAAACAGTTATGTTAAATGTTAAAGTACATAGTAGGTGGTGGTGGGTGTGATTACGTTTGTATCTTCCAGAGTTACCACATTTTCAGAAAAAAAAATGTTTACTTTTTAGTGCCATCACATGCAACTGAAAAGATGAATATTTCTGAAAAGGAATAGGGCGGGTGATTTGTTCTGAACATTTTGATGTAGAAAATCTAAACCCAAAGATGACATCAAGCAAACTATAGCACAAAATACACATATGTAAAACCTCATGGTTTTCCTATGTGCCTACTATTAACAGGAGAGGTTTGGTTTAGGGGTCTGTAAAAATGTTTTCTTTCTTTAAGTATAATGCTCAGAGCCAAGACATCATCAGCTTCAGGCTCAGTCAGTTCCAGTCGAAAGTGTGAATGTTCAGCAAAAGGATGTTTTTGAAAGGAGACTGAAAACCCACTGTGCCAGATACCTGAAACGTTGTTAGGGTATTCAGTGGAAAATTACATTTCCACATTATAAATAACTGTAGGATATTTTAAGAGATCCAAGACTAGTAACTTCCAAGAGCTGCTTATATTAGTTCCACTGAAATGTGAAATGGAGGAAGGATACCGAGAAAGGCTATAAAGCTGAGTTACTGGATATGATTAATTAAAATAAATAATCTCACTATTAATTAAATTGCCCTTAAAATCCCCAACCACTGAGGCCTGCATAGTTTGCTATCCACCAAATAAAACAAAGGACAAAACAGCGATGGAGAAAAAAGTAGGAAAAGTTCCCAAGGTAACTTCTTAAATTCATTCTAGAATTTTTTATTTGGAAAGCCCCTCTGGTGGTCCATATTTGAAACATTAATTGTTTCTTATTGTCTTCAAAGTTCCAGGAGTTCTCTGTTCTATGGACTTCCTGGGAGGAGGACAATCCCAGAAAAGGTGGCACATCACCCACCATGGTAGTTATGGAATTTTGATCTCACTTTTACCACAGAAATAATCAATTCCCATAACTGCTTCCCCCCCTTTGCAGCCCCCACAGATTTAAAAACAAAAAATGAGCCAGGGATCTCTGTTAGACAGTCGGACAACATGCCCAAAGCATAACTAGCCCCCTGAAAAGAAAAAAAAAGGCAGGAATAAAAGCTATGAGTGTGAGTGCGTGTGTATTTATGTGTGAGTGCGTGTGTATTTATGTGTGTCTGCGTGTGGACGTGCAAGAATGTGTGTCCGACTGCACGTGAGTGGATGTGTAAGGTAAGACAGCAATGGATGCTGTCTCTCTCTTTTGAGGGGAAAGCCTGGCTTCCCTTCCCGGATCGGCCGCCTGTGGGACTCGAGAGACCTGTGCACGCAGGGGACGCGGCGGTGCCCGGGGTTAGAGCTCTCCCCTGTGACCGAAAAGATAATTAAAAATCGCACGCGCGGGAGCCAGCTCAGCTCCTGGCTGCGCTTCCAGTTGGTCCGGTCTGGCTAAATGGGTTCTCGCATCCTGGCGGCGCCCGGGCTGGGAGGCCAGTAGGCCGGGCGCGAAGAGTAGGCTGGGGACCAGGTGTCATAGCGGGTGGCGCAGAATCGCTTCTCGGAGTCACCGAGGGTGGCAGTGGCAGGCGGCCGTGGGGGCGGGAGTGGAGCGGCGCCGGGTTCGTGCCTGTGGAGGGATAGGGGGAAGAGGCAGGAACGTGGAGAGAAACGTGGGAAAGGGAAAGACCGACTAGGGAGGCGTGGAGCAGTGCATGGAGGAAGGGCAGGTAAAAACAAAGCCCCAAACAGGAAGGACAGAGCAGTATCCCCTGAACTCCATCCTTACCCCCGCAAGAGCACATACCTGGCTACCCCGCACCCCCACCTCTGCTCCTGCGGTCTGGTAGACCTTCAGTCCCCCGCGCATCTCTTCAGCGGGGCGATCCTGGTCACCGAGTCACATAACCACAGCCCCGCAAGCTCATCTGGTACTCGAAAGGGCTCCAGAGTCCGCGATTGGCACCAGGCCCCCATCTTCCGTGCCCCTCATGCTCTCAGAGCCCTTCCAGGCCCCTTCGAGGGCGCAGACCCGGGCGTGGGCTCAGCGAGTGGGAGCAAAGCTTTAAAACCAGACAGGGAGGGTCGTGGCAGGTCGCTACGAGGGTGAGGGAGGCGTTTGCACTGAGCAATAAAAACACCCAGTAATGGGTATGTGAATTGCTTTAAATAAGATGGGAGGGAGAGATGACCCAACCATCTTTCTTCCTTAATACTTCGAGGAGGAGGCATTCTAATTCTTCATTTATTTCATAAACTCACTTGTTACTGTGTCAGCTACTCCACTAGGAATCTTTGAAACTTTGGCAACTGAAGATTTTTTTCGCAAACACGTTTTCAAGCTTTGGAAGGCTTTAAAGAGTTTGGTAATAAGCAAGAAACGTAGTAGTACACAACGCCGAGGGTAAAACGGCCCTGTGCCCCCTTCTTGGGGTGTAATAGCCTCAAGCGGATTTCCCGGCTTCTGCGGGCGCAGCACATTGTTTTATTTGTTTTGAAGGCTCAGAGTTTGAGGCTGGTCGTAGACACCCACGTGCTCTGACTCTCATCAGCGTAATGATCGCCTTAGCCAAAGTCGTGTCTATATAAACCACAAAAACCTAATCATTAGAAATCCCAGCCTCCAAAAACCACATTTTAGGTAAAAAGTGCCGCTTTTTTTCCGCGCTCCTTCATCCTCTCGACCGCAACTTTTTGGGGGATCCAAAGTCGCTTTTTAAACCCACACTAGGAAATAAATACATAAATAAACAGCCACGGAAGCATTTTGAATTTTTTAGTTCGTATTTTTAATTTTTTCCCGTGAGCGGTGGGGAAGACAGACACGAAACTTAGTCTTAGATGTAGGATAGACTTAATAAAATATTTAAATTCATGGAAAAAGGCTGGTGCTTTTCCCCAGCAAGGGTTTTGCAACTATTTTAATCACCAAGCTGACAGTTTTTCAGTCCTTAAAACAAAAACAAACCAACAACAACAAAAAAACCTCATTCTTGTTCTCTAGGAATGACAAGATTGAATATATAAGAAAAAAGAAATGTCCAGCTATGCACTTGAGTTCCTAAAAACTATTTTGACTAGTTCTCCCCCCACCCCCCTCATTTTTTTGTGTCATTAAAACAAAAAACACCCAAACCCTGCAAAATCTTTTTCCCCTGGGAGTCGCTCAGACAGAGGTGGGGGGTGGAGGTGGGAGGGTAAAGAGTGCTGAGAAGTCAGCACAGACACTCAAGAATTTTCCTTCCTCCTCTCCTGAAGTTACAACGAAAAATAGCGACAGTCAGATTAGCCGGGGGCTCTCTGGTGCCTCGGCTTCAATCTCTTCCGACAAAGAGGGGGTTCCTTGTCCTAGGGGTGGGGAGAACAAGAGGACGCGACCAGGCGAGATTGCCCCTAGACTGGGGCCGCCTTTCGGCTTCGGAAGCTGCACACGGCGCGCTGGGGGCTCCTTCTCGCGGCCGGCTGGCGGCGGCAGCGGCTGCGATTCGCAGGCTCGAGATCCGTTGCCCCGAGATCCGCTGCCCACGACTTACCTCTTGGCACCTTGAAGCGCGAGAGACAGGGGAGCTTTGCAAATTGTAGGAGGGAGTAGATGCAAGGAGGTGGCGGAGAGAGGGCGAGAAGAAAAGAAGGGAAAGGAAGGAGCCTAGCCGGGGAGCCGGGCAGGCAGCCGCCGCAGGAGGAATCTGAGCGTGCAGCCGGCGCGGGGGGAGCGGCGGCCGCCGCGGAGGCGGCGGCGCGGGAGGGCGGAGGCGCGGCCGCCTGCAGCTGGGTAGCAGCGCGCGGCGCGGCGCGGCACGGCGGTGGCGGGCAGCGCGCGGCAATGCCGGCCCCGGGGCTGGACTGCTGAACCCACACCGCTTCACCACCGGACTCGAACTGGGAGGGGGCGCCAGCGCACCCAGGACGCGGTGCCCCAAGGGACCCCCACTCCAAGCTGCAAACTCAAGTCCCCCGCCTCCCCGGGCCAAACACACTCCCGCGCCCGTTCGCAGCTGCCACCCCGGGTGTTCCAAAGGCTCCGGCAAAGATCTGCGCCTCCCGGGTCTCCCTACCCGCCAGCCCAACTGCGCCGCATCGCCAGACTCTCTTGGCCCATCAGACTCCGCCCGGCAGTCGGCCTCATCAAACTTGATTTCTCACCTCCTCAGCCCCATCACCTCCATCCTCTTTCCCCCCGTCTCGCCTTCACCCCCCCAATTTCCTCCTTGCCCCTCATTTCCACCCTCCTCCCCCTCCCCCGGCCACTTCGCTAACTTGTGGCTGTTGTGATGCGTATTCCCGTAGATCCGAGCACCAGCCGGCGCTTCAGCCCCCCCTCCAGCAGCCTGCAGCCCGGCAAAATGAGCGACGTGAGCCCGGTGGTGGCTGCGCAACAGCAGCAGCAACAGCAGCAGCAGCAGCAACAGCAACAGCAGCAGCAGCAGCAACAGCAGCAGCAGCAGGAGGCGGCGGCGGCGGCAGCGGCGGCGGCGGCGGCGGCGGCGGCGGCAGCTGCAGTGCCCCGGTTGCGGCCGCCACACGACAACCGCACCATGGTGGAGATCATCGCCGACCACCCGGCCGAACTCGTCCGCACCGACAGCCCCAACTTCCTGTGCTCGGTACTGCCCTCGCACTGGCGCTGCAACAAGACCCTGCCCGTGGCCTTCAAGGTAAGAGGCTACACCGCCCCCCGCCCCCGGCCGGGAGCCGCGGAACCTGCCCGCCGGTGTCTTCCTGCCCACGGGGCTGGGCCCCGGACGTTCTCCAAGACCTCTTGCCTTGGCGGCTCTAACTCCAGAAACCCCCGGCTGGGCCTCTCTCTCCGGATGCCCTGGCGGGCTCGGGGCTCAGTCCCTCCGCGCAAATCCCTCCTTCTCCCACCTGTGCCCGCTGCCACCCCGACTTCAGCCTTCGTCCCCCTGACCCGTTCATCACCCCTCTTGCCTCCTGCCCGGCCTCGGTTCTCACCCACTCCTTCGCTCCGTCTCCCTTTCCCCCAGGATCCCCAAGGTGCCCACTCTTGCACTGCGAGCGGACTTGCTCCACCCCGCCCCTTTCCCGGGGGCGAGGATCCCCGACACTGTCCCCCGGGGCTCCCGCTTCCTCCTCCCTGGTCATCCCGGCCTGGCCGCATTGCAGGCTGCCCGCGTCGCCTCTCTTTGGGGCTCCGCGCGCTCCCACCCGCTTCCCTCCCAGCCAAAAGCCCCTCCTTAGGTCTCGGCGTCCCCTTCCCTGGCCCGCAGAGTTCAGCGGTCCTGGTGCCTCTCGGGCTCCCGGGTCGGGATTCGCTGGGTGCCGGCGCCGGGCATTAGTGCCCAGGGCTGGGCGTGGGGTGCTGACTGAGGCGCGCGGGCTGCACTACCCGTGCCCAGGAGGGTCCCGGACAAGACTAGGGTCTCCAGAGGAGGGGGTGTCAGGACGGGGGCGTTTGCTCTGTTCGCTGACCCGCGCCAGATCCCGTTACCGGGAGGAAGGCGGGGCCGCCTGGGCGTCCGCTAGCCCCGAAGCGGGGGCGTTCAGGGGGCCTGGGCGCTGAACCCTCGAGTGCTGGGAGGTGCTGGCCAGGGGAGGGGGCGGGAGCTCGGGCCGCTTCTTCCAGCCGGGACCGAGCTCTGCGCCTCGCCCCGCCAGGGAGGGATGAGGGAAACCTGTGAAACAACTTGAGTTCGCCCAATTTGAAAACGGAGGTGAAATTTTGTATTTTTGCTTTAGTATTATTTTTAAAGGACTTAAATCTAAAAAAGGTCCCTCCTGCTTCTGAAAGGTGGTGAGAGGCTCCTGCCGGTGGTCTGAGCACAGAGTGAGTTCGAAGGCTTGAGCGGCCTCTGCGCGCCCCGCGGACTCTTGTGCCTGCCCGGCCCGTTAGTTTGAGGGCGGGTGGCAGCCGCGGGAGTCGCAGGCAGGTGCTCCACAGGTTGAGGGTTTAGGATCTGGAGCCTCTCACAGTAGCCCGATGGGTCTCCGTAACTCGATCCGGATTTCCCGGGGCAGTCCTCTCCAGTGGGGGAGACGCGGAGTCCCCAGGGCCCAACGCATACTGGGTTGATGGGGAAATGGGTTCCCGGGCTGTCCACACTCGCAAGACGCCAGGGATGCAGGGGGTGGTAAGCCAGATGTGGAGATGAGCACTCTCACAAAGGTGCTTTGGGCCCTTTCTACCTCTGAACTTGAGTAGGTGGGCCTGGGTCCCCTGGGTTCTGAGGTCTGTGGAGAGCAGGGCAAGCAAGGCCTCCGGGGAGGTTAAAAAAAAAAGTTGGGGGAGGAATCATGCCAGTTTCTCCACTGGGGACCCGGTGGCCAAACTCCCACGGGCCACTGACAGTTCCCAGTTGTTGATAATTCCCACCCCACGCACCAATTCAGATTCCGTGTGTGGGTGGGATGGAAAGAAAGAGCAGTCCAGGTCAATTAGAGCTGGTAATCTCGCTAGGTCTTATATCAGAACAGAAATCAGAATGAATTGTTATGGAAAGGGGATGTTGCTTTCTGGGGCAAGTTTCATTTTGCAGTTGGCTCAAGAAATTTTTTTTTTTTAACCGTCAGATTTCTCCTTTTATAAACCATCCATTTTGTAGGTTAATGTTTGCTTCCTTGAAGTAGGAAAAGCTCAGAATACATGTGAATTGTATAAATTTAAATTTCCATACAATATGTGTCTTTTACATTGTCCATCGTCCAAGGGCACAGAATTTTTAAATTAGTCTTATATGAGAATGGAAATTTGTTTCCACCAATGCCCCTTCAATCCCCCAAACCAAAAGCCCCACAAAACCCCAAACCTGGATGAAAACAGCAAAAAATACAAATACAAATTAGTAGATCAGAATATGTGAAAATATGAGAACAGATGCTTACGTTTTTAAAGACATTTAGATGCTTGATATTCCATATGCCATTCTGCTAAACATATTTAAGGTCTATCTTGAACTGTTGCATTTATGCTACTGAATTGATTTGAACATGAGCATTTTGGATGGAAAGGATGTTTTTTGCACTTTAGCTTGAGCTAGTCTCAGATATTTTGGCTGTCATCTAAGATTTTTCACTACCACCCTTTAAAAATTATTTTGAAAATGAATTTTGTTATTTGTTATTAATCAACTTGTTAATTACAGAGTACATTTTTGTTATCTTAAGCAGGATACAGACCATAGGTAACAAGACCATATTAAAACAGATATTTTAATTGATATCAATTGAATATGAATTGAGTTAACCTAAAACCTCACTGTCAATGTCTTTCTGTTACCATACCTGTGTTAAACAGAATTCAAAAAGTGGGTGATAGCTAAGATCTACGCAGTATAGAAAATACTCGGTTGAAAAAAAATGTATGGATGTTTGGAACACTAGACTTTCTACACTCTTACAATATAATCAAATACATCTGCAATGAAGAAATAATATGAAGAAGTCTCCGTTTTAAAAGTGGTGACAGCAATTTGGCCATGGTATTTAGAGCTATGTAAAAAATAAATTATAGTGGTTGTCAGGTAGATAGCAGATAGGTAAATGGGTTTAAACACACACACACACACACACAACTTATTTGTTGTGAAGTCTGATATTCAAATCAATACAATATTTATTGAGCCCATATTTTGTATCTGTCACACTGAGCTTGACACCGCAGAGAATCAGAAATGAATTCAATAGACTGTTTTGAAATGTCAATTTAAACTAGTGTTTAAACACGATATTGGCAATCTATTTCATTAAGAATGTGTTAGCGTTGTTCATCTACTCGTGTTTCGAGATGATATAAAATTTATTTAGTTTTACATGTAAAAATGCAAAAACAACTAGTATACTTTATATAAAGTTGTTTATTAACATTGTATTTTTAACAAAGTTCTGCAGTTTTGAAATGTTCGGTCCCCCCAGGTGTCAAGGAAACGGAAATAAATATTTTTAACATTTTCAGGTGTATCTCACTGAAACCTTAAAATAGTTAAGGCATACTATTAGAGGATCCCAGACCCTTTCTATCCTAGATAATTCTAGTGACAAAGAAGTAATTTGCAAATTCAACTTATTAGCTGATGGTCAGGTAATTGTGGAGAGAGCATGTCAACCTGGCATCCAGTAGCACCCTTTTAGTTAGGGGTCCGTCAGCATTTCCACTGTGAACCTGGTGTTCAGGGTTCATAACTTAGTTGCCTTAAATAGCTTCAAGCTGAAACACTACGCAGAAATTTTAAGTCCAGATGTATATTTTAAAACTAAAAGTAGTTCAAGCCTATTCTGCTGTTTTAAGTTAGAGAACACTGAACTACATATATTTATCAGTATCATATGTTTTTCTGGCAGTGTTAAAGAAAGAAGACACATTTTTAGATACATAATCTAGCACTCATAGTTAATTCTGTATCTTTAATAATACCTTTCAGTGCTTGTCAAAAGGAGGGGTTTCAAAATGACGGAGCAATTTCTGTTTGAAAATAATTTTTCGGCATCACTAACCATTTTTCTCTCTTCGAAAACAAATATGCAACTAATAAATACTTGATACCAGAGAGTAGTATTTTTCTTACATACTTAATGATCAGATTTTATGTTTATATTTTTTGAATCTCATTGTATCTAAACAAGGGAAATAGGTTATTAAGCCTGTTAAATCCTTATTAACCTTAATATAAATTATTATGCAAAATTATGTAAATCACAATAGATTTCAAGTTGTATGAAGACACACATTTTTGTGTTATGTCTTTGAATTCAAGAAAACTTATTTAAACTTAAATATTTTGGGACTGAATATATACAACTTCCAAGTAAGGCAGCTGGAACAAAGAATTTCAGGTGGAAAATAAATACTTATAAAAGTTTTTAGAAAACTTCCATTAAATAATTGAAAATAGGTATGGTAGATATCTTTCATTCTTTTTTCCTCTTTGGCAGTATTGCTTGTATCCTTTCAAAATTCCAGAATATCTATTGTTAAATGATCTAAACCACCATGATACATGGCCCACAAATTTCTGCTTTAAATTGAAATAATTTTAATCAAAATTTCTCTTTGACATATATATTTTTAAAATTATGAAATGATATATTGTGTTTTTTCTCTAGAATTCAATGGGCTTTTCCTAAGTTCTAGGATAAATTCAAAAAATTAACTGTAGTATTTGTTGAAATGTTTTGATACTGTATTTGAAGTTATCTTTAAATAATTACGATAGGAATAACATTTTTGCTTTTTGCAATTAGACTCCTCTTTTATTGCAAAGAAAGATTTGATCAGATTTTATCTTGAAAAATAATTATATTTATTATACCACAAGTACAATGTCCCAAATTATGTTGGCCTATAAGAGTAATGGATTAGTTAGGACTAGACTTCTGTCCATGAAAATGTCCTGGGAAATTTTAATTTCTATATAAAAAGATGAGAAACTGTTTTAAGGGTTTGAGTTAATTATCCGTTCCTCTTCTTTTAGTGATTCACAGATTTAGTCATAAGCAGTCTCATACAACATTTCAATAGCATTACTACAGTTAAATATCCTTTTACTTTATTTTGTGCAAGCCACATACCATGTGATTTAAATGCTAGTTATGGTAAGGTGCGCTAAATAAAGGAACGTCTTTCTCTATTCTGAAATGTCAGGACAGAAAATTACTTCTCTTTTTCTCATGAAGTTTCTTGAATTTGTAGATTTTATATTTTAAAAACACCTAGAAATGTACTTGTTAAGATTTCATCACAAATTATTCTTTGCAGAGCAGTACTTTTGTGTTGGGTAGAATGGAAGCAAATTTTAATTTGTGCTTATTCCTAACTAGTTAAAGAGCGAGTTTTGACTTAGTTTTGACTGCGCTTTACCCCTTCAAATGTTTTTCCATTGCTTGGTTTTGGTACAGATGAAATGTGTAAAAATTTCTTGATTCTTTTGGTTTTCTTTTAGATAAACACAGTTGAGAATCTCCAAGGGAAACTTTTTAGCTTCAGAGATCTACTTAAAGAAAAAAAACCTCTCAAACATATAATTATACTTCTGATTGATATAAAGTCAAATACAGTACTTCCCTCAACTCCCAGCCTTTTTTCCCCCTCAGAAAAACATTGGGCAATCTGATTTGGTAGAGTGAATAGCAGAAAAAACTCAATATATTTAGCCATTAAACTAGAGTTCAGCCTTAACAGGAAAGATTGTCACTACATTGCATTAGCAATTTTTTTTCAGGCCTTGCTCTAAGCCTCATAGAAGGCTCACACAGCTTGTGATTATTTATTTGTTTTGTAAAATGTGATATGTAAAACACATCAATATTGAATATGGTCATTATTATGCTGCTTAAGCACAGTAAAATGGATTTATGTATTTCACTCTTAGGGATCTTTTCTTTCATATTTTCCCATATTGAATCAATTTTCCATTTCTTCTAACTAAAAAAAAATCCATTACGTTAAAAATATGCAGTAAAATAATAATGTCCCAGAGCTCTCGAAAACCTTTATATTGGGGCAGATTGCTTTATTTTTTTTCGGAAATGTAGCCAGACTTGAGTGAAATCTACCAGCAGTCATCCTGTGTCTCTCAACAACACCAAAGAACATCTCAGAACATGAAGAGAGGAAGTACATATTCAGTTGAACCCTTTAAGGATGCTTATAAGTAAAAGCCTATGTTTAACAGACAGCAGATTTGGAACAGAACACTGTGTTACCCTCATCTTACAAAAAGCACATCATTATAATTACACTCTATACTTATATAGTATCTTCTACATTTTGCAGACTTTCCAATTCATATTGGAAAACTGTGGTTCCTGGAGATGAAGTTACTTGCGTGAGGTCACAGCAGATATGTAGCAGAAGTGGGGAAAAAGTGGAGCCTCTTGATTTTAGTATATTCATTCTCTTCTAAACAGTACAACTTTTCTCCTGCCTTTATTAATATGCTTACTGGGTCCATATTTACTTTGACATTGAAAGGCACACAGCAGGTGTTAAAATACAATATGCTGAGTGTACAAAATGTCAAACATTCAGATGAATCCTGGCAAATGTAGTCAATTATTACAGTATTTTCAAATGTTCACATTTTTGGCATGGTGAATTTGAAAAATTGAAAAGCACATTGCCTCCACCAGGAGTACAGCATTACCTGTATTCGGTAACCGCTTGAGGTATGAGATGAAGTATGCAGGGAGGAAGTCTTGTTTTCAGGGGATTTTACTTTTGACCCAGGAGACTTCTCATATTGAGAATAACTATAGACTTCAGGGAAAGGGGAGGCAGCATGGTTCCCTCTCCTCTGGGATGAAAACAATATCAGAAAATGAGCTGGGAGCAAGGGCACATTGCTGTTAGCAAGGGATGCTGACTCATCATTAACTGACCCTCTCAGAGTTTTAGCGGGTAGCCCCACAGACTTCTGTCTCTGCGAAGTGGGGCTCTTTATGGAGCTCTTTCATTTATTTCAAAAATATTTATCTGGTTGGGTTCAATGGCTCACGCTTGTAATCCCAGTACTTTGGGAGGCTGAGGCGGGCGGATCACCTGAGGTCAGGGGTTCAAGACCAGCCTGGTCAACATGGTGAAACCCCTTCTCTACTAAAAATACAAAAATTAGCCGGGTGTGGTGGTGCATGCCTGTAATCCCAGCTACTCAGGAGGCTGAGGCAGGAGAATCACTTGAACTTGGGAGGTGGAGGTTGCAGTGAGCCGAGATCATGCCACTGCACTCTAACCTGGGTGATAGAGTGAGACTCCATCTCAAAAAAAAAAAAAAAAAAATTAATCAAACATTTACCATGTGCTGGACACTTTTGGGAGCAGGTAGATAAGTGGTGAACAAGACAGATGAGATAGAGGCCCTTCTCTTGTGTAGTTTCCAAACTCTCATAATCTGGACTCCTAGGAGTGAGTCCCTCAGCTTTGGGCTGGTGTATTTAAAGTAGTCATAGACCATTAATATTAATATATATACATTGAAATGAGGATCACTTGAGTACAGTGGGATGCTGGGGAAAGTGTGGCCTGTAATTTAAGGAAGGCTTTGTTGATTTTGAGCTGAATAATACAGTACTGAATGGAAGGAATGGAACTGAGAAACAGCCTAAGAGAAAAGTAAGGGTGACAAAAATATTGACAAGTTTTTTGTTTGATTGTTTTCCTGGCTGGAGGAGAGGACATAGTGAAGGGGTGTTGTAGGAAATTCAGCCCTAAGATGTAGGTATAGTGTATATTATCACACTATAAGAAATCTACTTTAATATGCCAATTGTATTGGGAACAATGGAATTAAATGCTTAGGTTTATTTTATGGAAATCTTGACAAAGGAGGGAGTAGCACTAGAAGTAGAGAGAGATAAGTGGGATGTTTATCAGACAGGCAAGCACACAGGGGTGTTATTGTCAGAGAGTTGTGGGCTACTTTAGCTGGGGTCATTGCTGAATTACTATGAGGGCATCTGGAAATGGAATGAGGAAGACATGGAAATAATCTGAATATAGAGTCCTGGAAGTTCATTGAGACAAGGGATTGTTACCAAGGGGCAGGATCTTGGCAGTGGGTTAGGAGGAGTATGTTTCATATATGACAGTGAAGGATCTGCACCAGCATCCCCTTACCGGGCTCTGTGTTAATAGAGGCACACATTTGCAAGTTAGCTGACCCAGGTTAAAGTGTGATCTCTAGTCTTGGAGCAGAGAAAATGTTGGTTATTTCCAAAGATGGATTAATCTAGATCTTTTCTTGATTGAGTTAATTTGCTTCAGATTGACTGTTGACGATTAAGTAGTCAAGTATGTCATGCCAGGATGGCAGATGGGACAAGACATAATAGAAATGAGGCTAAGGGTGTACATATATTTTTTTATTTATCACCAGTTATTTTCATCTTCAGTTTCTTGATGACTTTGGATATCCCACTGGGTCCCACTGTAGAGTGGGTTTTCAGTAATTATACTGTTATTAAAAGCTGAAATGCTAGCCCAAAGTAAGGAGATAAAACATAGACCACACCATATCTAGGCTCTATGTAGTCAGGAGCCCCAGGGTTTCACTTAAAAATCTTCTCCCATAGAGTTGACTAGACTTGATATTTTTTTAGACTGTGATGGGCTAAGACCACACCTCAGGGCTCTCCCTGAGAGGAAGCCTGCAGACAGGTGGTGCCTGGATCTGTATGATGCAATCTGCAGACAGGGCATCCTCCTTCCTTCTGTGGCATAATTCCTATGGACAACTTAACATGGGGATTTAATAAAAATGTACATATTTCCTGTGAAGAATCCAACAACAAATGAAGGAAGTTTTTGCCTGCCTTTGAAATGGGTGGGCCCTGAAACATTGGTCTGTCTGAAGTGGCATCACGACCCATACACAGATGCTTCATTCCTGTCGGCCATTACTGGACTGGACTAGAACACTAAGTCCTGATAAGACACATCATTTGCAATGAGAATATATTCTGTTTGTAAGCCTTTCTGATGTGCCATTATTGCTGCTGTGTTTCCTGTTTTATGTAGGTGGTAGCACTTGGAGAGGTACCAGATGGGACTGTGGTTACTGTCATGGCGGGTAACGATGAAAATTATTCTGCTGAGCTCCGGAATGCCTCTGCTGTTATGAAAAACCAAGTAGCAAGGTTCAACGATCTGAGATTTGTGGGCCGGAGTGGACGAGGTAGGTCTCTGACTTTTGATACTGATAATGGAATAAGCACATTAGGCTCCTTTGATGAAATGTATACTAGTCTGTATACAAATCAGCACCTTCTTTGTCTGAATAGAATTACTGAAGATTTGATTTAAATACATCCAGATGAAGCTGAGTGTTTTTCTGAGTACTCAGGCCTTTTTCATTTATTTTATGATATTGAAAATTCAAACAATGTTTTCAGAAAAACCAGCTCCTAATTTCACTGGGTGTGAGCATATAAGGTAGAGAAAAGAACAGTTGGAGGATCAACTTCTGAATTATGAGGAGTCAAATAACTGAGTAAATTGAATGGTAAAGGGGAAAGAAAAATGGATATGTTGGATCAATTTCCTGATAATATCAATTCTGGTCTAAGTTGTAGCAAGGACAGCTGGCATAATGCTCTTCACTTATCACAAGTTACCTCTATATGATTTAATTTACTTTCATAATAAGAATTTATTAAAAATCTTTTTTTTTTAACATAAGGCTTTTCATTTGAATAAGTGAATAATGTATTACTTATGTTAGAATGACTATGTAAAGTTGCCTAGACAGATGAATGATTAGTACTCTAATATTAATAGTTACATACTACATAAGGATTCCCACCATCTGAATCCACATTCAAAAATTAGAAATCCTTAAATAGAAAATTATCCCTTTTAGGGTTTTTGTAACTGTTTGATAAATGAGGTTAATTTTTTAAAAAAAGTCTTTAAGGAGACCAATATTTTGGCTTTTATTTACTTATTCTACAGAAAGACTTTTACTGGTTACTCACCTATTAGAAGCATTATGCTTATTTATTTACTTAACTGAATCTAATATTTCCATTTTAAGTATTTTGATAAGAAGAAAGAAAATAGACCACTTTAGGGCTGAGGTGAAATAAAGCCTTATGGAATCGTTGCAACCCAGGTTTGACTAGGAAATGAGAAGCACCACTTTTTAAACCATGTCTAATAATTGCTCTTTAGTTTGGATCAGATGTCAAATTATTACCATTGTAAAAACTTGATAAGGGAAATTCAAGCAAGGCTGTTTCCGATGAGTAGTTTTAGTTTACTTTCTAGGAACAGGGCCAAGAAGTTGTACTTTTTAACTTAAAAAAAATGATTCATGCTAATGAGATACTGTCACTGACAGGTTGTTTGAAATAAAATGAGGCTCACAGCCTCTGGTAGAATCAAAACTAAGGGGGTTATCTCTGCATCACGTTTAGTTCACTTTCATTAAAAGAGGAAAAAAGACACATCCTATATCACTACTGACTGATTAGGTTCGGAGCATGTGTGTGTGTATTCATTCTTCCTTTTTCTCATTTACTTATGCAGGTCCACTATGCAATTAAAGTTTGTCTTTTTTTTTTCTAGTAAGAATCAAGAAAAATGTGAACATGATGATTTACCTGTATGCTCTGAATTGCATCTTTCTTCTTATGTAATAATACTTTGTTTTTAACTAGAGTAATCAATTTTAGTTTTTAAAGGATTGGGTGCCATGCTTAATTTTACCTTACAGATTCAAGTTAGTGTTTTCATTTATCTTACTTTTGTGTTATATAGATGCTGCATAACTTTTTTCTGATCAATTTAAGTAGAAACTATGGCAAAGTGATAGTGTACTTTGTAAACCCTCAACATATTTATTTAAGAAACTTCAAAGGAAACAAAGGGTGTGCACTGTTTTACTATATTGGCTTTCTGAGTTTTGGCTGGTTTCCCAAATAGCAATTTTTATATTTAAAAAAAAAAGACAGACTTAACTGCTTGCAGACTTTTCACGCATGGAAGATGAAGAAAGCTTCTTTTGATGAAGTGTAATTATGTCCAAACAGAGCTGACCCCCTCCCCCTATATTTCTTATGATCTTAACTGAAGAAAGTAGGATTTTTCCTTTGAAGCAGCCGGGACTTGGTGGAGGATCTGAAATGCTACAGTCTGCTGCCAGAGGCAGGATGGAGAAATTGGTCCAGACTTGTCTTCAAGACTTAGATGGGGGGTAGGGGGAGTGGGTGGAGAGAGAAAGAAAAATTGATTTATCACTAATAATAGATCTTTATATCACTGCATTAACATTATATGAAAGGAAACAGTAATATCAAGCTAAGATGAAGAGGAAAAAAGGACAGAGGACACTGATAACAGATCACACTCTGAAAAAAAAAAATGGGTTAGTTTTTCAGTGGCAGGAAACCCTTTAACCTGCCTTTGTACCTGACCTGCTTTATAACAGACTCTTCCAGCTTCCTCTTTGATTTTCACACTTCTACATTTCTCTTAAGTTATGAAGTCTGGATCAACATGCTGCTACCATTGTATTTTCTTTTCCGGCTTTAAATATTTCTATTTTCAGTAGTGTTATAAAAAAACACCAAGTTCCTCAAATATTACACTTTTTTTTTCTTTCCACTGGTAGAAACATAAACTCTCAGAAATTGAAAAACTATCTTAGATTATAAAGGAGTCATGTCACTACTGACTTTGACTTTATGGGTCATCTGAGGACCACAACTTTTGAAAGTGCTAGAATAAAAGTAGAGCATCAGTGGAACTTGCATTAAATTAGGAGTGGCTTATGGTTTTTCATTGTTTTTCCTTTATTTTATCCTTAATATTTTAAAGAGAAGTGTTTAAAATGATTTTGGTTCTTAAATTTTTTTGGTATGCTTTCTTTTTCCTGAGGAAGCCATGGATGACACAATTAGTTATCTACTGACTGCTAGCTCCCTATTTGAGAGCCTGCATTTTAAAACAAGAGCCTGCATTTTATCACTTATGGAAAGTGATAAAAAAGGAGATTTTGAAAAAAAATTAATTTAAGGAAATCATGAATGCCTACATGAACATTTGACTTAAGAAGTACATTATTATTATAGGGTGAAGAACCAATTACTAAATTGGTTGGTAATTTCTGAAAGTTTCTTCAACATTGCATACATATTTCTTCTGAAGGGGCAATAAGAAGTAGAAGGAGCCTCATTCACTTTTGCTGTAGTTGTTAATTACATCTTGATCCTTAGGGTTTGATTTTGGAAGATCATAGTTACACTTAACTACTTGTTTCCTCCCCCAAACCCATCTCTTTTTAAAAGCAGTTTTTTTTTTTTTTTTTTTTTTTTTTTTTTTTAAATACAGAACTGATTCTACTCTGAACATTTAAATGCTTTATACTTGAAGGGTGAATTTTATATTTGGCTTTTGTTCCTACATGAGGCATCGCCCTGAATTTAGGGGAATCACAGATGACTTTTAATATCCTAAGTAAATTGTAAAGGTCTAAAGTAGAACTATTACTAAAACCGGTTTAAATAAATTTATGGACAATCTCTTTTTTCTTTTTTCTTTTTTTTCTTCTTTGAGACAGAGTCTCACTCTTGCCACCCAGGCTGGAGTGCAGTGGCACCATCTTGGCTCACTGTAACCTCTGCCTCCTGAGATCAAGCGATTCTCGTACCTCAGCCTCTCGAGTAGCTGGGATTACAGGCGTGTGCCACCACAGCCCAGCTTATTTTTGTATTTTTAGTAGAGACAGGGTTTCACCAGGTTGGCCAAGCTGGTCTTGAACTCCTGACCTCAGGTGATCCACCTGCCTCCACCTCCCAAAGTGTTGGGATTACAGGCATGAGCCACTGTGCCAGGCTGACAATCTTTCTAGCAGGTTATTTAGAGACATTAAGGATAACTGAGATCTCTATATATCCTTGATTTATTAAGATGGGTGCTATAGATGAAAACTGACTCTGAAACACAGCCATGGGAGCCACTGTTAGAAAGGCAATCTTGGGCCCATAGACCACTAATCTGACCCCAAAATGGCACTTTAAAATGTTTTAGTGTAAACTAACTTTCAATTTAGAGATCAGCTGTTTCACTTTTTGTGATCTTTCCATTGTTTTGAGGTTCTAACTTGGACCCAGTGGCATCCTATTCAAGTTTCTGGTTTCCAGTTCTGTAGACTTTTAGTTTTCTGTGACTAGTTTATTAGACTCCTGGCTGGTTTATTCTTCTGGTTAGTCTTCATGTTTATAATAAAGCCTCTCTTTGCTAACTAATTATAAATTATTTAAATCTATGTAATGCCCAATATAGTGGATAAAATATGATATGTCAATGACACTTTAAAAATAGATGCTTTCATCATCCTGAGATATTGCATTAGTCCATTTATATTTACTGTTTCTTGGGCACATAGAGCTGATTGGGATGCACCTAGAAATAAATTACTTATTAAATTTTTAATTGGCACGTGATCAAGCCACTTAAGGAAGTGGCTAAGTGACAGAATATTAAAAAAAAAAGAGCATTAATTTTAGAGTCTGAAAAATGAGGTTCAAATCCTCATTTTTTCATGTATTAGTTGTGTGAACTTGGGTAAATTACTAAGTCTCTCAAGGTTTCAGCCTCTTTATTTGTGCAGTGGGGGTGAGAAATCTAAGTGGGGAGGATTAATTGAAATAATGTGTATGAAGTGGCACTTAATAAGTTTCTAATTGTTATTCACCTTTCCCTATTCAAACTGCACCCACCCCATTCCTGTCTTTTCTTTCCTGTTTTTTTCCCCTTGGCTATGAAAAAGTATAGCCAAGGAGACTTAAAACTATTTATACTCAGCAACAAATGATGTGTGTCTTAAACAGATTTTAGGAACTTACATGGTCTAGGTTGAAAAGAAAACCCATTCACTAGACTTGACAGCCAAAGACCTGTTCTCCATTAAGCCTTGTATATAACCTGTTCCATATTAAGCTTTGAAAAGACTGCATTAAACTTTGCATTGGTACATATTGTCAAAGATTTGTGTTTTGGTTTAATACTCTCAGTTTTCAGTAAAGGGAAAAAGAATCTCTGACCAAAAAAACAAAGCAAAACAAAATGAGCTTTTTAAAGGTCTGTTACAGGAGCAGACTAAATGAGCACTCTGGCCTGAGATTGCTGAATGTTTTATTGAGTCACTGTTTCACGCCCACCTCTTCCTGTCTTGTAACAGTTTGCAGTTTTGACTATCTGACATGATTAACCGTTGCAAATCTAACTGATTACAACTGTTAGTAAGTCTGTGCAACAGAGAATGGTATCTTCTTCTGGAGAAAACAGACATCCAAATATGCTACCAAACTTTTCCCTGTCTCTTTTCCCCTTCTTATTCATTGCTTTTAGCTCATTAATTTGAAGCATCAGAGACAATATTTCAATGAAGCACACCTTCTGCTAAAAGCAAAATCTGAGTTTATATTGAGAGATGTCATGTTCATTTAGCAAAAAGTAAGTCACTGTCAGGGAGTTATTTCAAGATTTAACAGCAAGGATGTATGTTAGGGGAGGGGTGGACAGGGAGGAGAAAAACTTTGTTCCAGTAATGATGAAATCATCATACCACAGGCACATTAAGGCCAGGACAGGAGACACTGGCTCCTGTTAAAATGATTCCCATAAGAACTTTCCTCTTTTATCTTCTTACTGTAGTGCAGCTAAGCAAATGAAATGCTAAAGCCATGTGAAGTAAATAACATAACAATGATTTACTATTGTTCTCTCATGAGGTCATGACCTAACCCTAAATAAAGACTTCTAAAATTGTCTGTGCTTGGATGTGTTCCTGATGTTGGAGAAAATTGAAAGAAAAAGAACCTCCCTCAAGTGGACCAGGGTTTTGTTTTCATTACAACTCTTGCTACTGAGGAGCTTTTTTGGAATTGGAGTCTTCCTGTGTAGCACTACAATGAGGACGATGATCTTGACACTAAGCAAATTTGGAAATGTCCTAACAGTGGTCAACAGAGGGTTTTCAATTTAGAAGAAGGAGTCCTGCCTCTTGTCTTTGTTTCATTGCCTCCTTAGAGATGCTTAAATGCAATTTGGAAATCTATGCTGCTGTGTAATCATCAATACTGTTTTTTAATATTCACTGTATGTTTTCCCCTTTTATATCTGCAGGCAAGAGTTTCACCTTGACCATAACCGTCTTCACAAATCCTCCCCAAGTAGCTACCTATCACAGAGCAATTAAAGTTACAGTGGATGGACCTCGGGAACCCAGAAGTAAGTACTCTCCTTTTTATTGAAAATGGTAATAGAGTTTCCAGAGACCCTATGAGGAATTTATTCCAAATGAGTTAGGGTCACTTTCATGTCCATAGTGTCTTTGTAGACTTTGCTATCTGCATATATATATATATATTTTTTAGTGAGGGACAGTTAATCAAACTTCAGAGTTAGAAAATAAAACTACGGTTTTAAGCTTTACCACACAATTGCTAAGGCCTCCATAACTTTGGGAAATGAGTGAATAATTATTCAGTCACTGTTAACTATTTGCTAAGAAATTTTGCTCATGTACTGAACATACTGGGGCAGAATAGACCCATGAGAGCTGAGGAAGAAAAGAGTAAACTTAAAAATCTTGAGCTTAGTCAAAAAGCATTTGCATGTGTTTCCCATGGCCTAAGAATGTGTTTGAGCTTTTTAACTCGCCCACTCAATTCCCTTTATGAAGAGCACACTGCTTAATTACAAAGAATTTATTTGCAAATGATAACTTGCTTGATTGTTACAACACCGTTGTTTGGTCATGCTCTAGTAATTGTTATAGGTAGTTTTCTTTTAACAGATAGAGTCAAACCACCTTTAAATCCATCTTGGTTTATTTGTCTGTCTGGACATCCAGAAGGTTTCACCGGCAATCAGTTTCAGGTAGTGCACATAATCTATTTGGGCCAATATGTACGTTCCTTCTAAATCTAAATTGACTGAGGTTTGCTTGCCCCACCGCCACCAAAAAACTGCTTTGAACAAACTCAGCATAGCGGTATTTAAATATATTTAGAGATTAAAAATTATTTGATATATAAACCGTTAACAATTGTGTGCCAATGGAAACATCATATAGAACTCTGCCTTTGCTGAGTGAATACATTGGAATCCTAATCACTGCATTGAGGGAGTTCAATTTGGTTTGTGGTGGAGGTATAGCTGGCAGAAGTACTTGTTCTGTAACAATCAACCTGCCTGGATCATGAGAGTGGCATATCTCTTCTTCCCCTCAAATGAGAGAAAAGGTCTCATAACGTTTTGCCTCCACCCAAGTAGCAAACCTTCCTAGCAGTGGGAGCTTATGATGGGTCCTGTCCCTTTTGCTGCTGTCTCTTTTCACAAAGACTGACTGCTTGCCTGAACTAGGGAGGTTTCCTGCCTCAAAAGCAAGTCTTTGAGGTTTTTGTTTTCTTCTCCTTTCATGTGTATGGCATTCTTCCAGGTTCATAATGTTGAGTCAGTGCTGGCCCTGTCTGTTCAATTTGGGAATGTCCTGTTAGGTGATTGCAGTACATATGTGTGTAAGCCCCAAGTCTCTAGTCCTAAGGGCTAATGGTTATGGAGTGCAGGTGAATAGAACAGAGCTTTGCTTGGTTTGGGGCTTTGCCTGCCTTTTCTGGATGGCCATAAGTTGGGGATGATGCCTTATGATGGAAGATGTCTTCTAACTTTTTGTCAGACTAGCCCCGGAATTCCTGAAAAGGCAAGACGTCCATTTTAGTGATGCATATAGCAGGATAGTTGGTTTTTAACACATAGCACCATGAATACTTATCTCTTAAAGATGTTTCCTGCTGATCTCAGCTGCTTTTCTCAGTTCTTGGAAAAACCATTCGTGTGTGTTTGTGTGTGTGTGTGTGTGTGTGTGTGTGTATGTTTGTGTGTGTATATGTACATATACACAAGAGTTGATGCTCAAAATTTGATGGTTGGGAGAGGAAACAGGGAAGGATAGGTGCTCCCTGTTCTGAACGATATGACAATAAGTGAGAAGGCAGGGTAGCTTTGGAAAAGTCACTTCTGTTTCAAGTGTGGATAGCAGTACCTTATTTAGAGAGGTTTTTGGCCAAATTAGTCAATAGACTCACTGCCTTGTAAAGGCAGAGAAGTACTCTGAAAGCAGTGAGAGTTAGGAATAGAGGGGCCAGGTGGTATACGTGGGACCTAAGTTCAGGCTTTGTGTGGTGCCCAGGGTGGGCGGTGGAAGCAGATACAGATCTGCAAGTGGTAGACCACCTGCCCTAGATAAACCTGAATAACATTTCTTATTAACTGAAAATATCAGTGAAAATGCAAGGTCATTTTCCTGATATTATGGGGTGACTTGACGAAGTCAGTGTCTGGAGAGAGGGATGGGTCTGCTTTCAGCGACTGCTGAATCCTATAACCTGGACTCTGTGCTGGATTCCTCCCTGCTCTTGGTCATCCTGGGCATTGAATATGTGTAGCATAGCCCTCTTCTCAATATTGTTGTTTAATTTTGACACTCCTAGGTATGGGAAATGCACAAGATTTCCAATTTTCTTAAACAGTGGCTATAATAGGATTTTGATTAGTTGGTGCATGTAATGTTAAATGGGAGATCCTCTAGAACACAGATTGGCAAACATTTTTTGTAGAGTGCCAGACAGAAAATTCTTTAGACACTGTGGGCCATATGGTGGTCTCTGTCACAACCACTCAACTCTGCCATTGTAGCTCAAAAGCAGCATAAGCAAATACATACATTCATGGTCATGGCTATACAGGTTGAGTGTCCCTTATCCAAAATGCTTGGGACCAGAAGTGTTTTAGATTCCAATTTTTTTTAATTTTTGGAATATTTGCATATATAATGAGATACCTTGGGGATGAGACCCAAATCCATACATGAAATTCATGTATGTTTCATATACACCTTATGCACATAACTTGAAGATAATTTTATACAATATTTAAATAATTTTGTGGAAGAAACAAAGTTTATGTTGCGTACTTATGTGTGGAATTTTCCACTTGTGGCATCATGTTGGTGCTCAAAACTTTCAGATTTTGGAGCATTTCGGATTTTCAGATTAAGGACACTCAACCTGTATTCCACTAAAATTTTACTTATGAAAATAGTTGGTGAGCCAGATTGTAGTTTGTCAACCCTTGCTTATTCAAAGTGGCTAATTTTATTGATCCTTAACAGAGAAGGGCTTTAGTAAAAGGCTTTCCTGGGGCGGGTGGAGAGGGGAACGGAACAATTTATAGGCAATTGTTTAGCCTCCTCTGCCCCAAATTATAATTCCTTAATTAGTGGTTATTAGTCATAAAAGTAGTATACTTCTGTTTATCACTTATAGTGGCTTGAGGGAGTTGAGAATTTTGTATTATCAGTTCCTGTTGATGGAATTTTACTCCTTCCTCTAAAGATCTGAATATATATTGAAAAGCCTGCTTCTGGTAGCTCAGCTGTTTGAACGAGGACAAATTCTGGGTTAACTGGTTGGGTCTTTATGTCAAACTGCTTGGATCGAAATCCCAACTCCACCATTTATTAACTGTATGGAGGCAAGCAAGTTATCTAACTTCTCTTTGCCTTGGTTTTCTCATCTTTTATGTGAGAATGATAATACTTTCCTCATCAGTTGCCGCAAAAATGTTAAATGTAATGTATGTAAAATGGGTAGCACAGTGACTGTCATGTAGTAAGTGTTCATTAAGTGTCAGGTATTATTACATCAATTTTCTTCAGTGTCAGAGGTTTGCCGTAGAGTTTTTCTTATGGTATGCTTCTAGGAAACAGATACCATCTATAGATTCTGTTCTCTAGTATATTACTTTTTTCCCCCTGCAGATGGCTTTACTAACTTTTGCTCATTAGTAAATGACACTAATTCATATTATAAATTATGCCTGAGCAGATACTCATGCTGCCCAGGGAAAGCTGTGCAGAATTGATGATAAATTTAATTTGTTTGCAGCAAAGTCCGAGAGCAGATGCTGTGGCACTAGTACTCCACTCTGAGGCCTTGCCTATCAACACATCTGCCAAGACTTGCTTTTCACTCAAAAATCCAAAAGGTTTCATCCTTCTATGTTTTCTGTCTCTGGCAGCTGAACCAGTGCTGTCACATCACAAACAACTTCTTTTCTTAATATACACATCTGGCGTTGGCAGTTGGACTGACTTCATAAGAGCACATGATCATCACTCATTACAAGATTAAAAAGTACCCTATGGCATCACTGATGTTTTTTAACTTTGATCTTTTGCAGTTGTGATTCATCTCGGTTATAAAACTTCCCTTTAAAGGAACATAGCCGATGACTTATTAGAACCTTCATCTTAAGTAGCATAAACATGAAAATGGTGCACATCTTTACAAAATGCCATTTATTTTCTTTGCCAGCTTATCATTTTAAGACATGACATCATACTTAAGATCCCAAATTTGTAAGTCTTGTGTCTAGGCAAGGCATTTTGACCTTCTATTGGCAAGCTAGCTCTGAAGAACAACTGTCAGCCAGAGAAGTGGTATAGCAGCAGCAGCAATAGTAATGCATTTAGATATCTAGCTCTTTTAAACATCAGTTTCTATTAGAATCCCTTGTTCCATCTGTGGACTTGGTTCCACTTCCAGTCTGATTTAAATAATTTCTACAGGAATGTGAAAACTTGGTTAGCAACATCATATTCTATAGAAGTGGTTCAGAGTTAGGGAAGAGGACTGATGGAAAAAAGGTATTATTGGTTGTGCAGAGGATGGAAAAAGTAAATAACCTTACATAGAATAAATTCTCTTGCTGCATTTTTAGTTGTCTATTGCTAAATAATAAACTACCCTCAAATATAACATCCAGTTTATTATTTCTTATGATTCTTTGGGTTGATTGGGGTTCCTTTGGATGGTTTTTCTATTGGTAAGGCTTGGAGTCTATCATGTAGCTGCAATCAGATAATGGTTTGTGCTGGAACATCCCACATGCTTCATTTATGTGTCTGATGCCTTGGTGGGATGGCTGGATGGCTGGACTCAGCTGGAATGATGGGACAGCAGGCCCCACCGCATCTCTGTCTGTATGATCCTGGATCCTCTTCCGCTCCATGTGGCCTCTCCATGTGGTCTTTCCTGCTGAGTCTGATTTCTCACATGGTGGCAGCTCAGGGCTCCCTAAGGTACAAAAGTGAGAGGTCTCAGGCCTTGGTTTTTTTTGTTTTTGTTTTTTGTTTTTTTTTTGAGATGAGGTCTTGCTGTGTCATCCAGGCTGGAGTACAGTGCCATGATCATAGCTTACTCCAACCTCAAACTCATGGGCTCAAGTGATCCTCCCACCTCAGACTCCAACGTAGCTGGGACTATAGGTATGTGCCTCTATACCTGGCTAATTTTTACATTTTCTGTAGAGATGGGGTCTTACTATGTTGCCCAGGCTGGTCTTGAACTCCTGGCCTCAAGTGATCCTCCTGCTTTGGCCTCCTGAGCAGCTGGAATTATAGGTGCGAGCCACTGCACCCAAGGGTGTTGGACCTTCTTAAGGATTAGGCTCAGAACTGGCATGGAATTGCTTCCTCTCCATTTGATTGGTTAAAGCAAGACACAGGTGCAGCCTGGATTTAAGGGAAAAAAACCACCAATGGTGTGAACGTTGGGGGGTGTGGTTCATGACACCAATGTCATCAACTTACGTAAGTGCTTAGCTGGCAGTTGTCATTGTCACAACAGAAGAAATAATTTTTTCAGGGTACCATCTTCTGAAAAGACTCTTGGCTTTTTCAATCTAGGGGACATTCAAAGAAAGTGACTCCAAATTTACTAGTCTAATGGTAGTGTCATTCTGAATTGAACACATTTGGTGAACATCAGATGAATTAGTGGTGGGTATTCGCTTGTGGTGCTTGGTATTAGCAGATCAATACTCAAGTGAGAAGAACATCAGATGTTTGAACAAAAAAAAGTGTGAGCCTTACCCAGCAACATGACAAGTCTGTAGCAGAAATATCTTATGAATCCTCAGATGGTTAAGATTAGAGGGTTTTTTTTTTTTTATTTTTAAAATTTTTTTGAGATGGAATGGCATGATCTTGATCTGGCTCACTGCACCCTCCATCTCCCAGGTTCAAGCAATTCTCCTGCCTCAACCTCCCAAATAGCTAGGATTACAGGCATGTGCCACCACGCCTGGCTAACTTTTGTATTTTTAGTAGAGATGGGATTTTGCCATGTTGGCCGACTGGTATTGACCTGCTGACCTCAAGTGATCTGCCCACCTTGGCCTCCCAAAGTGCTGGGATTACAGGCTTGAGCCAGTGCTCCCAGCCAAGATTAGAGGTTTTATACTTTATATCATCCAACTTTGAAATCCTTGCTTGCTGGTACCCTTGGTTTGCAAGCAAGAATTTCACATGGTTTGCCTGAATCATGTGAGTGGGTTTCTAAAAATTTTTGTGTGTCGGGTCTCAGGTAAGTAAACCGTATTTACTCTCAAGGAGAGAACAAAGCTGTGAATTGTGTACTTCCTGCCAGGGCACTGGCATTCACCACTGATCAGCCAGCCACCTATCGTGAGCTGGTGGGAGAAAGGAGAAGCTCTGCCTTTTTTCCTCCCGTGATCTAGCTCCTTTCTTTCTGGCTCAGAGTACATGGCTGCAACATTTTTCTGCTTGGCTTTGTGTGTGGCTTCAGTAAGGGTCTGGGACTTAGGTTAGTGAGAGGTTATCTGGAAGTACAGGGTACTGTTGGTATTTCTAGGCTTGCCTTAGTATCATGCTTCATTCAGCTTGTTACGCTTAGGTCCTGCAGCTAAACTATTTTCTTTTCCTGTTTGCTCATTCTCAGTTGTGCCCAATTCATCAACAAATCTGTAATTGTTCAGAGAAGTTTTATTTCTCCGTATTCTTGAGGCATGTCCAATTGCAGAAGTTTTACCTTAAAAAACTTGAGTTAACAGACTTAACAAACCAGGCGGTCTAGGCAAGATATTATCTCATTTTTCTGTCATGCTGTTCCACCTAGTTCTGGGACTGCTTTCCAGCCTGGTGAAGGGTGGAGAGAATGGATGGGTTGACATTTTCTCTTCCTCATTCCAGCTGATGTCAGCAGCAGCTCACTTTTATCCTCCATTACTTTTCATCTTAGTTGGGTGAAGGAATGAGCTTTTTATGCCAAAGACTGGCCTGTGATCTTTGCTTATTTACCAAAAGAGGATACTTATTTTATTTTATTTTATTTTATTTTATTTTATTTTATTTTATTTCAAATGGAGTCTTGCTCTGTCGCCAAGGCTGCAGTAGAGTGGTGGGATCTCGGCTCACTGCAACCTCTGCTTCTTGGATTGAAGCGATTCTCCTACCTCAGACTCCCGAGTAGCTGGGATTACAGGTGTGTGCCAGCACACCTGGCTAATTTTTTGTATTTTTAGTAGAGACGGGGTTTCACCATGTTGGCCAGGCTGGTCTCAAACTCCTGACCTCGTGATTCACCCACCTCGGTCTCCCAAAATGTTGGGATTACAGGTGTGAGCCACCGTCCAGCCCAGGAAGATGTTTATTTAGAGACTGGTCACATGTGAAATAAGGTGGGGGAACATGTAAAATGTGTTGGATAGAGGGACAGCAGATGTATTTTTTAAGGTTATTTGATTTTTCTGGACACAGTTCTTGCATTCACATTCTTGCAGTCTGTGAAGATGATTTGAAAAAACCTTGATAGGCTTTGTGCCATGCCTCAGATGCCACAGGCCTGGGTTTTAGTCCTTAGTGCAAAGCGTTAGTAGAGAAGCCCTGAACTTCCTGACTTTCAGACTTCCCCTGGGTTCTTTACTGTCTCTGAAGTGCCCAAGGAATAGAATTTATGGGTAAATGTCATGTTTTGATATTTACAAGTTGGCAAATACAAGCAGCAATTTGATTGTCATAGATATTAATCACTTGGCTACCAGTACGTAAAACATCGTTGAAAATCTTTAACTTAAGAGAATAATAACAGTAAAAAAAACCCCACTGTTCTGTGTTTCCCTTTCTTCAAGAAGGATGAGGGCGGCAGGGGGATGGGTCAGAAGCGCTGGTGGAGGTTATGTCTGGTGGTTGGTGGAATGTGCTCTTGAGAAGACCAGTTTTAAATATCTTTCAGTCTTTTTTTTTGTTGACTGGCTGTCAGGAGCTGGGAAGATAGCCAAGAAGGAAATGACACATCGAGAGGCATTTTGTGTTGTGCAACATTCTGTGGAACTGATGCAAGGATATATGGCCTGTTTACACATTCCTTCGCTCGCAGACTGCATGGCAGTAATTTAATTCAGCAGCACATGGCATGCTGCAGCAAGGAGCTATGGCATTAACATCCTTTCATGGCAAATTATCACCACCGTTAAAACATGCTCGTGTCCCTCCTTTGCACTCTTCCCTGGCTTCCCGGCTCTGAATGTGCATTCTCATCGTATTGGACTTGTGTTAACAAGGCACTGCAGCTTTCACAGCAAGAGCACAGTTTCCACATGAATATGTTCCAGTTGATATATTTACTTCTAACTAAATATAGCATGGCAAGTTTTCAAGTGATATGTGTTCTAAAAACACATACATGCTTGATCCAAATGTGTCAGTAGTTTGTATCTTAGTGTAAGTCAGGAATCATTCATTCTGAAAATAGTGTTAGGGACTTGACAGGGACTTGAGAGAAAGGGGTTCCCCCCCTTTTTTTGGTCTCTCTCTTTTTTGTTTTTTTTAAATAAAAATGACTTTCCTTCTCAAGAAAGATAATAATTCCTGATAGATCACTGAAATACTCTGTTCACCTCTGTTTTGTTTGTGTCTGGCAATTTCTTCAAGGAAGACTAGGCCAGTGAATAGGATATACTTAAAAATAGCAGGGAAAAAAAATAAAAAAGATTTGTTGTATTGCTTTTCCCATTCATACCTGTCCCTACCTAGCATTTTTATAGGATCCACTTATGATGTCAACTAAAGAACATCTTTCGCCTTCATATAAAATCTCAAAAGTTTTTATTTAGGCAGGTGTAAAAAATAATTAATTACTCTTGTTTTTTCAAGTAACTTTTGGAAATTAAGAAAAGGCATAAAAACCATTTAGGTCTAGAATATTAACTCAAGATCATATGTAACCGTTAAAATAAAAGACTGTATTTGTAAGTAGCAAAGGAAGGGCTCCAGTTCTCAGAATTTCTCTTCTACTGTGCACTGGTGGTGAAAATCTATTTGTTGGAAGATCAAAACCCTTCATTAAAATTTAGGATTAAGGCTTAAACCCACGCACCCCTGGAAAAGGTAACTCGGATTTAAATTCTTATTAAGATAAAAACAAGTGATATAGAATCCTTTTTTGGGAAGTAGCTTTTGGAAGATAGGGGGAGAGTGGTCAGTGAAATCCTGGGTACGAGAAAGTAAACGGTGAGTGGCAGTGTGCAGCAGGCAGGACCATTGCCGGCCTTGAGGCCAGCGGTTGCCAATTTCAGGCATCACAATTTTGCTGCAGGTCGACTGTAGCAATGAGCATTCCTGATGCTTTTCGGTTCTGATATACTCTTAAGAGTGCAAGATTTTGTTACTGAAAGGTGAGAGTTTTGGGTTTCTGTATTTCCATCTCTCTCTCTTTTGTAAATGTTTTCCTTTCAGAGTATTCCTTTTTTGTTGTTCTCGATACATGCTAGCTTTCCTACTCTATTGGTTTGCAAGTTACCATTGAATGTGCTTCTTTTATTTTAGTATTATCTTTACCATTTTAATATGTAAATTTGTCTTATTAAAATTAATCATGATCTCTGTCCATACAAGAACTTTAGCATTCTTTAAACTGCGGTCTCACCCCCTCTCTTCTAATGTCGTTATCTGATATTTTAGTATATTCTTGTTTTATATTTCCTGGATTAGTCATTATTGGTGTTTGAAAAATGTTTATACTTGTATTTATCCATTATGTTTATTGATTCATTTGCTCATCATTCCTTCTTTCACCTTAGTTCTTCCTTCTAAGTTGAGTTTGCTTTTTTCTTGATGTAGATCCTTCAGTAATTCCTTCAACGAGACACTGTTGGTGTGAAACTCTCAGAGAGTTTTTATTCCTGAAAATGTTAGCAGTCGTGTGTGTTAGCTGCTGCCAACATGTGGTGATGTGAGAGGCATTGTGCTGAAAGCCTGTCTGCTCTGAGTGCCTGAGATCCACACTTCCAGTCATTCCTTTGTATTGAGACTTTCAGGTCATTATTATCAGGTTAGCTGGAGTAGTATTTAAGGAAATGGAACACAGGACAGATAATATTCATGAAAGATGGTGTAAGGGAAATGTTTCTAAGCTCCTGTCACTCTGGAGAGCTCTGGAGAGGTCTAGGGTCAGTTAGTGGGGAGGAGGCGGGAGGGAATGTTCCTGCAGAGGAGAAAGCAAAGAAAGGGGGAGGAAATTAAATACCCTTTTTTACACTTTTGCCGTGGGCAGGCACTGAGTTGCTTTGGAACTTTTTATCCAAATTTATGCTAGAGAACTCCATCATTACACTTGCTCTGCGGAGGTCATGTGGCTGTTGCTCCTTGAACAACCACAGCAGGAATCCTTAGATATTGGTGTCCACATGTTTCTGTCATCTTGGTAAGAGTACAGGACTCAGAACCATAAGAGCTGTCTTTTGTATGGTAAATGAATCAATGAATTAAGAAGAGGGAAGAAAATAATGTGTGGACTAGAGGGACATGGTTTAAGAGGGCCAGGAGACCATGAACTGGGGTAGGACTAGCTCTGGGCAAGGTGGATGGGGTGACTCCAGTGCTGGCTGGGTATGTATCTTCCTGGGGTTGTGCAGTAGTTGGCTGTTGGGGAAGACATCAGACGACACTGAAGCAAGCTGGTGCTTTCTGCTTTTTTTTTTTTTTTTTTTTTTTGAGACGGAGTCTTGCTCTGTCGCCCAGGCTGGAGTGCAGTGGCCAGATCTCGGCTCACTGCAAGCTCCGCCTCCCGGGTTCACGCCATTCTCCTGCCTCAGCCTCCAGAGTAGCTGGGACTACAGGCGCCCGCCACCTCGCCCGGCTAGTTTTTTGTAATTTTTTAGTAGAGACGGGGTTTCACCGTGTTAGCCAGGATGGTCTCGATCTCCTGACCTCGTGATCCACCCGTCTCCGCCTCCCAAAGTGCTGGGATTACAGGCTTTCTGCTTTTTTCTGTGAATTCTCAGACTGCATATGCACCCTCCACAACATGCATTCTCATCTTCTCATTTATCTCCTTGGAGTTAAATTTTATGAGCTACAACCTGCGTAAAAATGCTAGCATGTATTTTGGTTGCAGGGGATACTCAGGATGATTAATCAGGGCTTTATGCCTCTTTAGGATTGGCACAGGAAATTATTAGTAGGCAAAGATGGGCCCTTCAAGGAGATGATGAAGGTACCAAATGCAGGTTGTTGTACAGGAAGTGAGGAAAAATATAGATGTGTAAAAAAAAGGGTGAGTGTGAAGTCTGGGTTACTAACTCTAGAGCTTTGGTTTCTGTTTCACCCCCTCACTGTTTACTCCAGCCTACAAAAACAAGTGACAATGTGTTTTCTACCATGAGGGCTGTTGCAGAGTGGCTGAACAGGGAATTAATCTGTAAGGGTAGCTTATGTTTAAGAGGTGGATTCCCTTATGGCTAAGGGAATTGGAGGACTCAGGAATTCTTCTTTTGAGACCTCATTGCCGTCTTTGTTACCTTAAGCAAATCACTAAACTTCTCTCTACTTCCATTTCTTCATCTTTCAAATGGAAATAGACATGAAGACAACTTCACAAAGTAGCTGGGAGTAACTCCTAAGGAATGATCATAAAGTACTTGGCACACATGAAGGGCAGCTTAAATACCAAATAGTAATTATGTAGCGCCTTTCTGCCAAGGAGTTCCAAATGCTTAGACATTACCTCAGTGATTCGCTGTACATCCCTCTGAGGGAGGCATTATCCTTTTTACACATAAGTAAACTGAGGCATGGACACCTGAGAACTCATTTGTCCTGTGTTACTCTGCAAGTCAGCAGATGATTTATAGAGACAGGCAAGGATTCCAGATATTTTCCTGTTTATCCTGTTGCCGTTTGTCAAGCCTGTGTAAGTGTCGGGCCCAGGGCATTCTTGGTTGGTGTGATGAAGCAGTGTTACATAAGAAGCATGCTTGGTGCTGCACTAGCATCACTGAATAGTACAGAAGTCAAAGGTATAAGGCCTGGCACAGAGTGGGCATGCACTTCACGGATATAGGTATGTTTGTTGAATGAGTATTGAATTCATTTTAGTTTAACAGCTGAAAACACTGAATTTTGTGAGATGAAAATAGTACATTGTATAACTTAACCTCAATAGAATCTTACTTTGAATACCAGTGAAATAAAGTTAGTACTTGAAAAAAAATTAACTTTAAAAAATTGTGCAAGTGAAAATACAAGTACATGGCACAAAAGCTAGAAAATAAAAACTAATAATAAAAAAGAAGATAGAGATCACTCATAATTGCATCTCCCAAGATTACCACTACTAACATCATGATGTGTATCCTCCCAGATATTCTGTGATAGGTAATGCTGGTACTGTTGTGAAAGATAACAGCAGTTGGGGAAATAGCGTCAGGAAAATGATGGAATGCTACAGAATGGCATGACCACATTGAAGCTCAAAGGAGAGCGAATAACTGGAAATGAGGATAATTGCTGTAAGGAGAAGGAGCATGACAATAGAACCGACAACTGTTTCCAGTTAACGACTGCCTCTGTGATGCGAAGGGCCTGTGTTACCTGAATGATGTGGGACTAGATGGATCTGAGAAAGATCCATTCCTCCCCTGACCCTGTCCCAACACTGAAAACACCATCCCCCTTTAAAATAGCAGAGCCTTTTTTGTGACAATTAGAGGTGTGTTTTAAAACATAATATTTCCGGCATTTTTTCATTCAAAAAATTACTTTTGAGTGCTTACTGTTAGCCAGGTGCCAGGCAGGCGCGATCCTACATTCTGTAGAGAAAGGGCAAGAAACAAGTAAACAAACATTTATCTATAATCACATCTAATTGCAAATTGTGATAAGTGCTGTAAAGGGAACTGATATCATAGTAAAGAGTAATGGAGTGGGAGGGAACAGAATGGAACCTACTGAAGAGTGGTCCAAGGAAGGCCTGTCTGGGGAGATGACATCGGAGCACAGACCTAAGGGGTGAGAAGAAGCCAGTTTGAGGAAGAGTTGGGGGAAGAGACATCAAGGCAAAAGGTACATTGTGTGCAAACCTTGAACACAGTCAGTATCAGAATCTAATACCTAACTTTGCTAGGTGACAGGGCATTAGCAATGCCTACATCATTGGGAAGAGGTTGCAAAAAGAGTAGACTAGACTCACACACCCAAAAGTTGCTGTTTATAATTGTACCCAAGGCTGGTGTGGTATAATTAGAGGAGCACAAAAGGGCTCTTCATGTTCATCCCTCCTGGCCCCAAACCACTCTCGTATCATTCTTACCAGGTGCCTGAGATTCTTCTTCGAGTTAAGGCTTCGAGGACAGGATTTTCACAGATGTTATCTGCAAAGGATAACACATTCTAAGCCATTTTTGGTGAACAACTTGGTTTAAATAAGTGAATCAGATCAGATTAGCTAGATACTTATTTTATAGCAGAGGACCACAAGACCCAAAATGGTAGGGAAAGCAGGTTGAGAAAGACCTTGAAGAGCTCTGGTGAGAAAAATCGAGTGGGAGTAGATGGAGGGGGAATGGCTTGTCTGTAGCTGGGGCTCTATAAGAATTCTGGGTCCCAAAGAACATGTGTTCTTAGAAAAAGAGCCATAGGAGTGGGCTTCTACTAAAAATAACCCAAACAAAGCAGTAGGTTATCTATATGAGTAGATTCTCTTAGGACTATGTGTCATGCAGTAAAGCCTTGGATTTTGTGGACAATGAGAAGCAATCCCAAAGGTGATCTGGGTTTCAAAACATAAGAGCAACATGGAAAACTTCAGAATGTTTAGCGAAGAGCATTGATGATGATTAAAGGCTTGTAAAATTGAACCTATGAGGATAAGTTGAAAGACTTGGGATCATTTAGCTTCAAGAAGAGGAGACTGAAAAATGACTTAATAACAGACTTCAAAATTATGAGAGTTATTAAGCTATGTATGGTGACCAGCTGTTTTGTTTCTGCCAAAGTCAGAGAAAGAATAGGTTTCAACTGAATTAGGTTAGATTTAAAGAAGAACTTCTTGACTATAAGAATTGTTAAATAGTTCAGGTTGCTGAAGGATGAGGGCTTGAATGGAGGACTTTTCAAATCCCTTCCCTTTTAGTGATTCTCTGTGTGTTTATAAAGTGCAACAAAGTGTCACCTTTCTGCTTTCAAAATCAAAGGCATGATTTCTGTTTTCCATTATAATTCTGAAGCTCAGACTCACAGAGATTTGTGGACATAAATAATGAGGGTAATTTGTCTTGATTCAGTGGTCATTAGAATCTTTAATTGAGAAAAATATGACCAAAAAGAGGAACAGATCTGCCATATGATCAAAAAATTGTTATTGATAATCAGAATAGGTGCATTATTAATTTTGGACTGAGGGGGATAGTGTTTTATTATTAGAAAAACCCAGGTTCATTTGATTTGTATATTCCAGATAGAAAAGGTAGGGGGCTTTATGAAATTGATTCATTTTTGTCTGTTCCTTCCCTACTGGGAGAAATCAAAAACATTTCCAGGTGACACCAAAGTTCGTACAACCTGGATCTTGAGTGATGCAATCCAAAAATCACCCTCAAGGAATTTATTGTCACAGAGAAGGAAAGAGAGAGGAAATAAGTAGGATTTATTTCTGAAAACAGAAACCTTCATGCATTTAAAGGCTGGCAGAGAAGTTGAGCAGAGCAAATCTGAGAAAGGCTGGCTGGACACACCATTCCTTTCAGCTCTGGAGTTGGAACTGCAGGAAAGAAAGAGCCCTGTTTTCAGGGTTAACTTTTCTTGGAGAAGCCAAGCATCAGGGTTTGTATTTTTAAATTTATTTTTTAATTCATGCTTTTGCTTATTAAATACCTGTCTGAGCAACTTTTGTAATCATAAATTAGCACACCTGCATATGGTTTGCTTTAAGCATTCACTGATAGCTCACTGATGAAATGATGAGAAACAAAGCATGTGCACACACACACATGCACACAGACACAGTGTTTTAGATGAGTTCTTGTTTTGAACTAAGTGCATACAATTTTCTCTAAAGGAAAAAAATAATCGAGACCAAAGAAACAGACTTTGAAACAGGTGACACAACAAGGAAGAAGGCTGAGTGGGTGTGGTGCCAGGCTAGGGAAAGGAAAAATACTCAGAAAGCCTATTTTTCTTTCCTCCCAAAATAACTTGGGCTCCATGGCTCATTAAGAACATTTAGACCCTTAGCACTACACTTTACCTTTCCGAAGCACCATCACTGGTGGAGAACCACCCACAGCTCAAGGTGGGTCAGAAGTCACAACTTGCTTTCTTCCACTGCCCTCCTTTCTTCATTGTCCATGACATTTTCTTAGTGGTCTTGGCACTTTGGCTCTTTATTTAGTCCTTCTTATGATTTCTACATTTGGATCTCCCCCACCCCTCACCCCCAGATGATTTATTTTCAAACCTCTTCTAAAGATTCGTAAAAGCTACAGCTGTCTCTTCCACCGGAAAAGCCAACCTAAAGGGGATTAGTGGCCCTCCTCTTTTGCTGTGAGGCCAGAGGATTGATGGTGGGAAGGAAAATCAGCTGGAGAGAGGTTTGGTTTCCTCCTGTTGTTTATCTTTATAAAAAAAGAACCCTCTTCTCGAACGCTTTGCTATAGGAAAGGTCTCTTCCTTACCTATGTGGGGGACAGTGGAGGGCCAGTTCCATATTTTCTGCAATAACTGAGGCTGGCTCTGTTTTCCTGAAGAGTAAGCTGTGAAACTGAGGATATATTGGGTTATCTGAAGCAACAGAACACCCATTGGTATACCCACAAAAAGTGTTTGATTATCTGTTCTCCCCTGAGGATTTTACTTAAGACTTACAAACCAGTCTCCCTTTCCTTAAGAGTTACTGTGATAGAGACAGAGTGAGAGCTTTCAGTGGTCAGGGCTTTATAGAAGGCTGGCCACATGGCCATGATAATGCCTAAAGCACAATCGAGAAGGATGGAGGCTTTTATGAAGGTCCTGAGATTCAAAGAGAACAAAAGTGGATGATTTGGAGAGTGTGTCAGCGAAGGTCCTGTGCTTTGATCATGTCTCAGGAGGTTCCCACATTGAGTCTCTTTGGGTATTTATGAAAGTCTACATTCTTGGCACAGATCTGACATATCAAAGAAATTTGCTGGGGCCAGGGATCCAAGCATTTTTGGATTCTATAATTAGGAAAGCATTGATGGTCCAAAACGCAGGATGAACATTCATTTGATTTTTTACAGAATATATTTTTGTCCCCTTTCTGTATATTATATATTGGTTCTGTATTTTGTGAGACCTGGTGCAGCAGTTCCTTGGTAGAGTCAAATAGCCTGAATAAGAAGCAGGAGAGATGCCTCTTCCTTTGCTTTCATTCTAGATTGTGTTGGAGCTGTGCCGAAGATGGTGAATGGAGAAACTGATTATAGTTAATTTGTCACCTACTAGCCCATTGGTAGCATTTGAATGGAATTAAGTTAATGGAAAAGGACTTTGCTAGACATACCAGCCCCAAGGACTCATTTTTACTGAGGGTCAACCCACTGTCAGATATAGCTGAAGAAGCCCTTCTGTGGTATGGAGCCACTATTTCTTTATTCTCTTGTTAGGAGAACTGAAATATAAATAAATAAAATTTTGCAACTGAATTGGAAAAAATCTGATACTGAAGGATGACATGTAGCTTTTATAGCATGAGATTTGTGGCACAAACTGACCAGAGGAAGGAAATCTGATGATCTAGATAGATGCCTTTGGTTATTACCACTTTTACTGAATGCCTCTCTGCTAAGAACTCAACAGGATGAGTCATCTTTTAGCTGTAAACAAAAACTTTTATGGGGAAGGGAGAAATCCTTGTGTTTGAAGGAATAGGTGGCATTTCCGGCTAATTTATAAATGTCTCCTTTCATTCCTTTCTAAATTGGAACAAATTGCTCCAAAAAGTCTATCAGAAGATTATGTATCTATGTATGTATTTATTTATGTATGTGTGTATGTATGTTTTTTCGTTACTGCAATGAGCTCCTGCAGCTGAATCATAGCTGAGTTCTATTCCTACTTCTATTCCTGGTGCTATTTGGTCAGTTCTTGGAATGGATTTTGAAAGTTTTCACTTCAGGAAAACACAGTCTCAGGCCGGGCATGCTGGCTCATGCCTGTAATCCCAGCACTTTGGGAGGCCGAGGTGGGTGGATCATGTGAGGTCAGGAGTTTGAGACCAGCCTGGCCAACATAGTGAAACCCCGTCTCTACTAAAAATATAAAAATTAGCTGGACGTGGTGGCAGGTGACTCTAGTCCCAGCTACTTGGGAGACTGAGGCAGGAGAATCGCTTGAACCTGGGAGGCGGAGGCTGCAGTGAGCCGAGATTATGCCATTGCACTCTAGCCTGGGTGACAGAGTGAGACTCTGGGAAAGAAAAAAGAAAAAGAAAAAGAAAAGGAAAAGAAAATATAGCCTCACTGTTCTTCTCTACATTTAGCCAGGCTGTTGGAAAGCTAATGGTTTAGAAATTATTTAAAGCAACTGCGTTAGAAAATATTATTATTTGCAAAATAGCATCTTAAATCCCAAGACCTCTATACAACTTACAAAGTATCTGTAGCAATTCAGGGAAATTCTTCTTTTTAAAGTTTTATTTCATTTTTAATTGACAAATAATTATATTCCAGTAAAATTCCAATGTTGATATTTAGATGCTTTTGTTCTTGGTGAGCTTGGTAATTAAAATAAGGTAACTTTAGGAAAGAAAATCAGCTTTAATAACATATCTACATTGTTTATTTCTACATTAATTGAGCAAACTTTTGTACCATGGCTGCTCTGTCCAGGGCCTTTGAGAATGCTAAGTGCTGATGAAATAACTTTGAGAGTCTAACGTGAAAGGGCCTCCAGCAGAATTGAATATAAACCCAAGATTAGCACCCATGAAGGTCCATAAAGGGCTTAATTTGTAGTCCTTTTATTTGTCTTTAGCACAGTGTGAGGCGGGTAGAAGGTGAAGGAGCAAGGTAAAGAGAGACTCCTGTGACAATCAGCAATACGCCTTTAAGTTCCTTGGGCCTTGCTTATCTTTACTAAGCCATCTTTTCTTCTTAGAGAAATTGCAATCACTATTGGTCACAAGAAATTAATATTCTTACGTACCTTACAAGATTTGTTGATCCTGTTAGTCTTTAATGCCATTGTAGATAAATGCCCTGCCGTTGTAGGTAATCATACTTTTAGTTTTTGATAGTTTAGATTATGTGGAAAAAAATTCTGTTTTGGTGAAAATACAACATTGTTAAGATGAGTAACAAAAACATATATATGATGCTCAGTGCTGCCAACTGTTTCCTTTTACATTTTAAATAACATTTACTTAATTTAATTAGTATATAAGAAGATCTGTTGTAAACATTTCAGAAAATCCAGAAAGCATTGAGAAAAAGGTAAAAGTCATTTGAAACTCAACACCAAAGATAATCGCAGTTAATATTTTGACGTAATTCCTTTTACTACTTTTTCCTAAATGTATTTGTATGTATGACTATATATTCACATATACTTTTTATTTTATACATTTTTGCATCTTCTAAACTGATTTTATTTTTTAATCATTCAAAGGAATTGACTGATCTATACCCTGAATCTTAATCTCAAAATGGTAAATCCTGTTTGATTAACAATGAATATTTTGAAAATTAATTTACAAAAGTTGGTATAAAATTGCTTCCTTTAAAAACATTATAGCCCACTGGATTATTTATTTTCTGATATAGTTGTCTGCCTTAGAAGACAACTCATATTGAATGTACATTCTTCTTGCTTTTCTTCTTGCCTCTTTTTTCCTTTTATCTCTGTTCTGTTTTATAGGTGCTCACAGATGTTTGGTATGCTAATCGAATAAGAATATGCTATGTTGGGCACTCTAAGCATGTTTTGAGGGTCTCTTGGGTTTCCTCTTCAGACTTCCTCAAGGCTCCATCTCCATATGTCATCTTTTGGACTGGTTTATGTGTACTTTAGCAAAGGATTGAACGTTCAGACCTGCCCTAGGCTTTTCTGGGCTTTCAGAAAATAATATATTCTATATTTGTATAGCATGCAAAGTTTGTAATAACACTGATGACTTCACAACAACCCTGTAAAATAGACAGAGAAGATGCCATTTTACAAGTGAGAAAGAAGGCTGGAGAAATTAAGGAACTTGCCTGGGATCACACATCTGTGTTGAACATTTCATATGTAAAATTGGTTAGTATGATTCAAATCAAATTCAAGATGAACAAAGGTTCCTGCTGTGAATTTGAAGAAAAATGTGTAAGATATCACTATGTTACCACATCCAAAATAATTTCAGATTACTCTAACTAGAAGCTAGCCAATTTTTATATACCTTTTTTGAGAGGAGGGGGCAAAAGTAAGTAGGAATCAGATACATGTGAAGAAGAAAACAATTCAAATCAATTTTGGGGGTTATGTACTTGTAGTTTTTGTTCTGAGTTGTTCTGGTGGAGGATCAAAGAAAAGTGGAATTAATGGAGAAAAAGATATATGTAGGAATAAAAAACATTGCCTTTTTAGTGTAGCAGCTTGCTCATTACTAAGGATGGAATGGAAAGGTAATGTTTAGCCTTTCCAAACAAAAGAACGCTGCAAGTCAGGTCAGGGATGGCTGAATCAGCAGGTAAGGTAGTTCTTTTTTTTGCCTGGACCATCTCCATAGGAGATAGGGTGACTGGAGAAGGGAAGGTGAAAGATCCCATGTCAGATAATGCTTTTCCTATTTTTGGAATTCTAGAAACATGAAAGATGAAAGGATGTAGATTGAAGACTCTAAAAATCCTGAAAAGTGTAACATTTTCAGTTCATAAGTGTATCTGGAAAAGAAGAAGCATTATGCTTGGCAAATGCTTTGCCTTAAGCTACTAAGTCTACCTGGAAATGTAATTTGAATTATTATTATTTTTTATTCCACGCTTATAAAAACTAAAGCAGCCTTTCTAGTGTGACTTTTGACATCAAGGAGGCTAAGCGAAGTAGAGAAAAGTAGGGGGCGAAGTTGGGAAGGCTGGCCCATAGAACAAAGTAGAAGAAATAAGCCAGGGTAGTGGCAGCTTGGCTGATGAGAGCCTGGGACTGAGTGGAAAAACACTGTGGTTAAAAGCTTTGTGAAAAGTGTGCAGAGGTAGTTCTAAAATGCATTTTCCTGGTTAATATGACAAGGAAGTTCACAGGCATATGAAGGTTTCACAGGCAATGAAGGCTTTCTGACTGACTATATGGGATCTACTCAAATGCAATCATAAATTCTGGGGTAGGAATTTTTTCATTTGTTGGTTTATTTGTTTGTTTTTTTTTTTTGACAGAGTTTCGCTCTTGTTGCCCAGTCTGGAGGCTGGAGTGCAATGGCGCAATCTCGGCTCACTGCAACCTCCACCTCCTGGGTTCAAGAGATTCTCCTGCCTCAGCCTCCTGAATAGCTGGGATACAGGTGCCCGCCACCACGCCTGGCTAATTTTTGTATTTTTAGTAGAGATGGGGTTTTCCATGTTGGTCAGGCTGGTCTCAAACTCCTGACCTCAGGTGATCCACCAACCTCGACCTCCCGAAGTGATGGGATTACAGGCATGAGCCACCCTGCCTGGCTTGGGGTAGGAAATTAAGAACAAAAACAGTGCCAACTTGTAGGCAATGAAGAGTATTTGTTAAGTATCTTACATTCTTGATGAAACTACCTAGAGGCTGTGTTTCACTTTTGTAACATTGAGAAATCAGATAGAAATATTGGGTTACTAAGGAATCAGCTGTGTTAACTTTGATAAACTATAAATTTATTCTGTGCCACCAATGTGTTAACTGGCAAATACATTATGATCTCCTTCAGTTTCTAATCCTTTTTGCCATGTAAATAAATTAAATCAACAAAAAAAGTTGATTATTTTTCCTCTCTGGTATAAGACGTTTCAGTAAAAATATATGAAAAATAAACTAAACGGAATCTTCCAGTTAGCTGAATGGACCTTTCAAGGTTCATATATTCATTATACATAAAACTCATATGTAATCATCTGTGGCCGGGGAGAAAAAGTGGCTCTAAGTATGATCTGGAAACATACAGAACCTCCTGACTCCTTCAAATTCCTGAGGTGCTCTTTTGTTAATGTCTCTGGTTTGACAGGGTAAGTGCTATAGATGCAAAACCTCGAGGTCCACAATCTGTCCTCTTGGAAAAAACTTGCCAGCAGAAATGCATAGCTGTATTCTCTGTTTCTAAAACCTGACAGTAACCTGCAGCTTTGAACCACTTGCCTCCTTCCTTCCCCCTCCTGATTAATTTCCTTTTCCCTGTGTGTATGTGACATTATGCAGCCCTTATTTCTGTCTAGATTTCTTGACATTCCATATTCTCTCTTTAGTCTCAACCCTTACTCTTCTTTCAGTTGAATTTACTTTAGCTTGGGTTCTTGCCATAAAGAACCCAAGAACTTGACATGTTTATAGTTATTTGTACACATTCTTATGGTCACATCCATCCTGATCTTCCATTTTCAGTATCAAAGACCGTATTCCCACAGAGCAGAGACTGTAACAGTTAATTTTCTTTGTAAAAATCATAGAGTTACCTGAAAATAACTGACTATACTTGAATTGCTGAATATACTTGAAATTTTGATCCTGCTTTTCTCTACGTTGCTCAAATCAACCAGGCAGCCACAGTACTTATTGAGCACCTACTGTGTGCCTACAAATATGCCAACTACATGCAAGTTTGGAATATAAGGCACAGAGTTCTACTTTGGAGGAATTAAAATATTGTCTCGGAGATAGTACTATAATTAATAAACAATTAGATGGCACTGTGTATTCAATTCAGCTATCACATGTTCATTCTTTCAACAAGTGTTTATTGAGCCCTGCCATGTGTCAGGCATTCTTCTATGTGTTAGGAATATAACCTTTAACAAAATATACAAATTTCTTTTCCTCTTGGAACTTGCATTCTATTGAAAGAGGGAGACAGTAAGCAGACAAATGAATATATATATATATATATATATATAAAAATGCAAATATGCAGGTAGTGATAAGTGCTTTAAAGAAAAATAAAGCAGGGTAAGGGAACAGAGATAATGGAGGGAGATGGATGATTTTTCACGTAGGTCAGGCAGGCCTTGCTGATGGGGCAACATTTGAGGAGAGACTTGAATTAAATAGGGAGTGAGCCACCTATTAATATCTAGGTAGCAGAATGCCAAGAGCAAAGGCATTGAGGCCCAGCTCTTTGGCATGGTTATGGGATAGCAAGCAGGCCAGTGTGGCTGCAGCACAGTGAGTGAATGGGAAAGTGATAGGACATGAAGCCACAGAGATAGCTGGGGGCAGAGAATGGTCCTTGGGAGGCCCAGATCAAGTAGGAGGTAGACCATGAGTCAGCTTTCAGGCTCTAGGCCAAATCTGGTGTGGTATTTAAAGTCATAGGAGTGGAATAAATAGTTTTAGATAGAGAACAGGGCCAACGACAGGTCCCTGGGGTAATTCTGAACATTGGAAATAAGGATTAGGAAGAGAAGCCAATTTGGGACTCTGAGTAGGTGCAACCAGTGAGATAGGAAGAGCCCCAAAGAATGTGATATTCAGGCAGCAAAGGACTCTGTTCAAGAAGAATGTCACCAACTGTGTCAAATTTTGCTGACCAAGGACTGTCATTGAGTTTGGCAGTGTGGAAGGCATTGGTGATCTTGGCAAAAAAGATGTCAGTGCAAGGATAGATTCAAAAGATCATTTGCTGAAAATTAAGAGAAATGGAGGCTAGAAGGTGAGTACAATGAATTTAGGAAGTGAACATGCTTTCAGGATGTTTAAAGGGAGCAGAGAAACGGGGCAGTAACTGGAAGGGGATATGGCGTAATGGAAAGATCATTTGGACTTAGAGTTACAAAACTGGAGCTCTTGTGCTGAACTGTCAAGAATGAGTGACCCTTGAGTTGGGTGTGGTGGCATGCACCTGTAGTCCCACCTACTTGGGAGGCTGAGGCAGGAGGATCACTTGAGGCCAGGAGTTTGAGGTTGTCATGTGCTATGATTGCACTTGTTAATAGCCACTACACTCCAGCCTGGGCAATACAGCAAGACCCCATCTCATTAAAAAAAAAAAAAAAGAGTGAGTGACCCTTGACAAACCACTTTCTCTCTCAGAAAGCATCTTCAGCAGAAAAATGGAAATAATAACACCTACCCATAATGGTTATTTTAGAGGATAGTGCATAGTAAAATTTGTCATTTGTAAAGTGCAACATAAATGTAAAAGTCATACTATCCTTAGCGTGTAATTGAAATTTTAAAAGAAAGAAAAGATCACTTGGAGGAAACTAGGTCCTGAAGAAAATGGTTATGATGGATTAGGTGGACTGAATGCATGTGTTACAGGCACAGGGAAGGAAAAGACCAGGGAATGTGAAGAAGTAGGAACAGCTAGTTTGGAACAGAGGATGAACACTGGGGAGAAGAGGAAAACCACACTGAATAGGTAGAATCAGGCTAATGATGCAGGACTGTAAAAGCTACTCAGAAAAGTTTGAGTTAATGGAGCAGGCACTAGGGTGGCCTCATAAACTCCCCAACAAGATAGTTGAAGGGAGGGCTTTGGATTGCCACCTGATAGGGAATTACAGGAACTGGATCCATATTACCTCTGTCCACAGAAGAGCTCCATGTTGTGAAGCAAGAGAGATATTTTGATTTGGTGGGGAAAGCAAGAGGAACCAAATATAAGGAAGACATAGGAGGTAAGGGATATATAGAGGCAAAGAAGCCAGCTGGAAAAGTACTCGCACAACCCCAGTGTGATGAGACTCAGGAATGAACCTCATTGTTAGGAAATGTGTATGTCATTTAAAGTCAGTATCAACATCATGGAGAAGGAAAGTGCAAAAGGAAGGAGTGTCTTAAGATGGGGAAACACTCATGAAATGAGTCTGAAGTCAATCGACAAGAGTATTAAGCACCTACTACGTACCACGACTGTTCTTGGCACTTGTCTGGGCACTCTTCTAAGCTCTGTTCTAAGCATGGACTACAAACATGCTTAAGGGCAGGAAATGTGTGGGAGGAAGCCAAACAGTGACAGAATGAGGCTATTTTTTTCTTTTTGTTTTATTGAGGGATTAGGTCCATTTGATTTTGTATTTCTTCTGTGCCTACTACATAATTTACTAAGTGAATTAGTGATTTTTATTAAATAAATTGTCAATATTAATTGGTTGTTGCAATTTTTTTTAACAAAAATATGATTTGGCAATATAAATTACTAGCTTTAAAAATGTTCCCGGGGCAGCTGTGGCTAGAACACATGACCAGATTTGACTTGTCCAACTGCTAAAGAATTCTGTCAAATATAAGCCCCCCAGCCGTTCATGTGACCCTCATACAAACAAATAATAAAAAAGACATTAAGATAAATAAAACAAAATGTACAGAGAAATACTGATTAAAAATAAAGAGAGAAAAAAGAGGTTCCATTCCTGACAGTCTGCTTTAAGGAAATTGCTTTAAATACATGAAAGGATTTAGAATCAATGAGTTGCACTCCAGTTATTTATATCCATATTATCCATATGTTAAGCAACCCATGTTTCTACCTCTAATTCAGTGAAAGTGCTGGTTGGGTCCTTTCCAGGGAAATAAGAAGGGGGCGGCATTGGTACTCCACCATTTACTCAACATTAAGCTGATGGGGTGTGACGGTTCTGCCACTGCTTCTCCTTGACATTGAGGTCTTATAGGTCTCATGTGTACCTGTGGGAGGGACGTACAAGCAGACCAAGAACATTGTACCTGGAGATTTAGGTGAGAATATACAGATACCTGATTAAATGAGCTCTTAAACTGGCTGAAAACAGACCTTAAGCACGAAATAATGTGCTTACTAATTTCTGAACTGTAGTTTTGAATAATTCGTCAGAGCTAGGACTCTGGTTTTAATGATTTGTGTGGTGACAATATGCCACTATTCACAATAGAGTTTTTAAAACAGTATATTTATAATTGATGTTGTTAAAATGATGGACTTGGGTTTGGGTTTTAAAGCAGATGTTCAGTGGTTAAGATTAATTTCTAGCAATGGTTTTGGAAGTTGAAACCAAAGTGTGCACAAAAGTAAACATTTCCCTTTCAGAGCAAATAATTTGAACTTGAATGAAACTTAAGCAAGTGAGCATCAGTTGCAAGTTAATTTTGACATAGATGTCTGGAAGGCATCATCAATTACCACAGTGAGTTGTAGCGTAATAATTGTCTCTCTGTGCTCATTTGAGTAAAGGAACAAGTTGCTTGTCTAACCCCAGAGTTCTGCTGGCTGGGCAGAACCTGAGGCTGAAGGTGTCGCCATCTGGCCCTATGTGAGGGATGCATACTGTGGTACAGGCACCTTTACAGAGTAGCAGCCACTTGGGTATCTGACCTGAAACAAGAGCACATCGCAGGCAGTTTCTCTTTCTACCAAATATTGATCAATGACTTTTAAAAAGAAGGAGTTTTTATCAAATGGTTTAGTTCCCGGGTCACTTTTCTTTTTGGTCTTGGGTAAGCACAGGAAATAAAATACATGCTGATACTTTCCAATGGAAATAAAATGTATACCATTACTCTCCAACAGAAATAAAATCTTTCCATACAGAAACAAGAGGAAAAGTCTGTACAAGGAGGCATTTATATCATTCTCAGGCATATTAAAAACAGAATGAATTGACTAAGACATCAAATATTAAAATAATGTTATAAGGTGGACCATGTGCTAAATAGACTGCCATTAAGGCATTTTAGGTGACTTTATTATTCCAAAACAAGGAGATATTTTCTTTCTAGCTGGGGAGAAAAATTCTTTCCAACTTTAGTCTTTATTTCATTTGGTGTATGCTGGTTTTTTTCCTTTTGTCTTGCCAGTAGAATTAAAACTGATGGATTTTCTCAGTCTAAGTATGATAATGTAAAGCAAAGAAATCTATACAGCAATACTCAAATTTGTTTAAATGCTTTTTTTTTTTTTTTTTAAATGAATTATACCTCCTTTTTTTTTGGTTCCTTTTTTCTTTCAGTTTACTTTTCCCTGGAAAGAATGGGGTATCTCAGTTTATTCATTATTCTGGGTCAGCTTTGAGACAGTACAGTGAGGCATTTGCATCCAGATCTTTACTTTATCTTGGAAATACACATATCAATGGAAATATTTCTATCTTCTTTAATTTGTGGGATAAGACTAATTTGACAATGAGTTGGACTCATTGTGGACTGTGTTTGAAATTAGAAAAATGTTTACAACATCAGCCGGGGCGCGGTGGCTCGCTCCTGTAATCACAGCACTTTGGGAGGCCGAGGCAGGCGGATCATGAGGTCAGGAGATCGAGACCATCCTGGCTAACACGGTGAACCCCCGTCTCTACTAAAAATACAAAAAATTAGCCGGGCGTGGTGGCGGGCGCCTGTAGTCCCAGCTACTCGGGAGGCTGAGGCAGGAGAATGGTGTGAACCCGGGAGGTGGAGCTTGCAGTGAGCCGAGATCGCGCCACTGCACTCCAGCCTGGGCGACAGATTGAGACTCCATCTCAATAAAAAGAAAATTGTTTACAACATCAGAGATAATTTGGCTCCTAAGTGATCCTTTATCAGTTCTCTGTGTATCAGGGACTATGTCTTTTCACCCTAATGTGCTAGGTCCCAGCCCAGTACCTGTTAGGTAGTAATTAACAGTAAAGTTTTCAAATAAATAAGTGAACTGTTAATTGATTGCTAAACCCAAGAAGTTTGTACCCTAAATATAAATGTTTTTTTTTTCTTTTTGGTGATGATGGGCTAGAATGATGACATGAGAATAATGTAAAGTGAAATACAAATCCTTTACTTCTTTTTGATAAGTGTCAGCATTCTAAAACTCTATCTACAGTGGCCCTTGGGTTGCATGAACTGCTTCAAACCAGATTATTGTGTCTGTTGCTTTGCTCTCTAGAGAGCTGGAAAAACCAGCTTAGGTCAATGTCCCAGCATTATCCAAAACTCACTTTCTTACAGAAAATGAAGGAATTTCCTCTTTCAGAATCTATATATGATTGAGCAGCTAGGTAACCTGTTCATTTACTTTTCTCATTTTACCCTAATGAATATTTTCCTATCAGTCACATCAGAAGTTGTCATTTTGATAGTCATAGGTATTTAACTGTGCCTTAGTAGGATTTATGCTTTTTTAAGTTGTCTGGACAAACCCTCTGATGGGTGTGAATGAATCACAATATCTCTTGATTTACAGTGGGACTGTGGCAGCTCCTTAAGTGTCTGGAACATTTATCTATCACGTGGCCAGTTCACTGCTTTCAAACACAAGAAAACTCTGGGAGTGGCGCTGATTCTTGAGTATATTCAAGATTTGCTATCTTTTGAGCCTTGTAAGGAAAATGTTTATAAGCTGGGGAAATACTTTAGAATTTATATGTGACTCTTTCTTTTGTCTCTACCATGGTTCCTTATAAATCACCTGGTGGCTCGGGAGAGCAGTATGCTTCTGAAAGAAGGTTACCTGCTTTTTGATGTATTTACAAGCCTTGGCCAACCCATCCATTTCTTGTAGGCATTCCATAGATACTCTGAAAGCTCCCAGTTTCTGTTATAATCCTAGAGGATCTTTCAGAGACATTGCTCAGCAAAATCATCTAAGGGCAGTGAAATGGAAATATGACAACTCTTATTTCATCCTTCTGAAATATTAGTCCTTCATGGTTAATTTTGTGATATTTTGAGGGTGTTCTGCAATGGATAATAAATATTATTGGTCAAGAGTCCTATTCTCAAAGGACTCTAATTTTAGTACTATGCATATCTTATATAATAAATATTAATATTTAATTAATCTTAACTAGTATAAACTTTTCAGTTAATTAAAAAGCAGCCATGTCTAGTTGATATGGTCATATGATGTTTAGAAATTTGCCTTCTGGTCTCTATCTGTAGGAACTTATGAAAACGACTTCATTTTTCTTTTTTCTTTTTTTTTTTTTTTTGAGACAAGGTCTCACTGCAATTGCCTAGGCTGGAGTTCAGAGGTACGATTTTGGCTCACTGAATTCTGGGCTCAGGCGATTCTCCCACCTCAGCCTCTTGAGTAGCTGGGACTACAGGCATGCACCACCACGCCTGGCTAATTTTTTTTTTTTTTGCATCTTTAGTGGAGACAGGGTTTCACCATGTTGCCCAGGCCGGTTTTGAACTCCTGGACTCAAGCAATATACCCAACTTGGCCTCCCGAAGTTCTGGGATTATAGGCGTGAGCCACTGTACCCTGTCCTACTTCTTTTTTCTGTGCCTTAGTTCCATGCCTACTAAATTGCAGCAGTAGCTCTAATCTTGAGATGTTAAGAAAACTAAAAATAGGCCAGGTGTGGTGGCTCACACCTGTAATCCCAGCACTTTGGGAGGCTGAGGTCGGTGGATCACTTGAGGCCAGGAGTTCCAGACCAGCCTGGCCAACATGGTGAAATCCTATCCCTACTAAAAACACAAAAAAATTAGCCAAGTATGGTGGCGGGCGCCTGTAATCCCAGCTACTCAGGAGGCTGAGGCAGGAGAATCTCTTGAACTTGGGAGGCCAAGGTTGTAGTGAGCCGAGATCGTGCCATTGCACTCCAGCCTGGGTGACAAGAGCAAAACTGTCAAAAAAAAAAAAAAAAAAAAAAAAAAAGAAAAGAAAAGAAAGAAAAAACCTAAAAATAATAATGCTATATAGTATTTACGGTAACCCTATGAGGTAGGTACTAGTGTGATTTCAACTTAAAAGTGAAGAAAAAAACTTGGAGAAGTTAGGTAGCATACTCAAATCCTCAAACCCAGTGAGCTGCAGAGCCAGGATTGGAATCAATCATCAGCATAAAAGCCTGAGCCCTTGCCAGGCTGCAGTGTAGCTCCCAGTGTGGTTGTGTGATGATCTTTCAGGTCTCCCAGAAGGGCGGCCAGGATGGCACTGACATCTTTTCACAGGTAGCCTTGGTGATTCTAATTCCTCCAGTATTCCAATGCTGTGTAGTTTTTAGTAGGATTCCAGTAGGAGTACTCTTTCTGTGTCCTGGAGAGATAAATCCTATTTCCACTAAACAGATTTTTGTTAGGAATGCTTCATTTCTTAACTAGTGTAATTTGTATGCCCGAGGAGCTCATCATAGAACCTTAGAGCTGTAACAAAGGACGCTTTGATTCAGTTCATTTATTCGACAGATAAGAAACTGACAAACAATTCCTGCAATGCTTTAATATTTATTTGGTCAGATTGTGCTAAAACATCCCTTTCCTTTCTTACTCTTTTGAGATGATATTTTATTTTTCTTCCTTCTAACCACCAAACTTCTGGAAAGAGTCACTTAGACTTGTCGCCTTCATTTCCTCATCGCCTACTCACGCTGAGCCTCCTGCAGTCTGGCTTCTGCTCCCACGACTTGACTGCTGTCTTGAAAGTTGCTAGCCATGGCCTATGCCTCACTCTGACAGATTTTCAATCCTCATGATCCTTCCCCTCTCTGCAGATATAATCCTGTTGGTGACCCCTTCTGCCTCCACCCTTGGTCTCTTCCATATCATATTCTAATTTTCTCCTGCCTGTATGACTGGTCCTCTTTTATTGTTTATTTATTTACTTTTATTTTTTGAGACGAAGTCTCACTCTGTCACTCAGGCTAGAGGGCAGTGGCATGATCTCAGTTGGCTACAACCTCTGCCTCCCGGGTTCAAGTGATTCACCTACCTCAGCCTCCCAAGGCACACACCACCACACCTGGCTAATTTTTGTATTTTTAGTAGAGATGGGGTTTCACTGTGTTGGCCAGGCTGGTCTCGAACTCCTGACCTCAAGTGATCCACCCACCTCGGCCTCCCAAAGTGTTGGGATTATAGGTGTGAACCACCGCAAAAGACCTGCTTTATCTTTTAGACCCCCCCCCCCCCACTTACCTCCTACAAGTGGACATCACCAAAAGTTCTGAACTTGGCTTTCCTTTCTTCCTGTTTCCTTGCTTGCTCATCAAAGACACTATCACGTGAGCAGTCACCTTGACTTAATGAACAACTCCCAAATCTTTATCTTTCATTCTAACTGTCTTCAATGTCCCATCTCCCTTATCCCTAAAACTAATGCCACAAAATCCTTTAGATCTTTATATAATATATGTCTGTAAAAGCTAACCTTTCCTTACCTTAATATAGGAAATTGTAGTGATTACCAATTATTCTTCTAGCTACCAGCCTCTTTCTCCTTAAAGTTCTCTTCATGCAGTGCTGCAACTCAGTTTTCCTCGATCTCAGCTTTGATCATGTCAGCATGAGGCCTTCATGTTGTGAAACCCTCTGTGGTGCCCCACGTGTTACTCAACCAGTTACAAGCTTCTCAGGCTGTTTCCCTGTGCCCAAAATAAGTTAGCACAGTCTTATCATTACAACTGCAATCACTTTCTTACATTTTAGTCCCGTACTTCTCAAATGTATTAAAGCCAACACCTCCTTTTTATAACAAATACTCAATAATCTCTCTTTACTATCCTCAATGAAATCCGTAGATTTTCTATATACATCCACACAATTTCCAAAAGATCACTGTGATGCCATTACCGTAGTATAAAAGAAAAATAAAGGAACCTAATTTAAAACAAAATTATATTCATACAATTGAATATCTAAATACTTAGAGAACATGCTAGAAAACACAATGAACTAGCCAGCTTCTTGAACATATGTAAAACCACCTTGAATATGACAGTTACAAATCAAGATTGATGCAGGTGCATATTAGTAACTCAAACACCAAGAACAATGTTACTGTTAGTGAAGGTTTTCTGAAATGTAGAACAACTCTTGTTGAAGCTCCTAATGAAACAAAATATGCTTTGTATTTGGTTTCTAGATGGTTTTATTCCTAGAAAACCCAATGTGTTAAAACTTCAGGGAAAAAAAAATCCCTTTATATTTAAGTAGAACTAGGTTCTAGGCTCAGATAATTATAACCATATTTTTTCACCTACTTGAATTTCTGGTGAATGTCCCAAAAGTCATAAGGAATGTGGAAAAACTTTTCATTCTGTAGGACTGTCCCATTGCAGGACAATTGGCATACTTAGCCTCTGCCCACCAGATTATAGCTGTGCACCCCCAATCATGTAACAATCAAGACTGCCTCCATAAATTTCCCAAACTCCTGAGGATTTTGTATTACCTGAGCTGAGAACCCCTGCGCTAGCCAAACTGCTCTCACTGTTGGTGAACATGCCTTGCCTTTTCCTACTTGCACATCTCTTTTCAGGTGGCACCTTTTGATTTGAATATATTTCTTTCATTTCTGCCTTTTGAAATTTTATCTCTTTAGCTTAAATGGCGTACACCCCATTAAATTTTCCTTCAGTCTAAAATTTTGCAGCATCCAGACTGTAACACTTAACAATTCTTAAAACATACTGCTTCATGTTAGTTATTTGTGTACAGCTATTACCTGCCAGCTTGTAAGTCCTTGAGGATGTAGACCCTTTATGTTATATACATGTTATAAGAGGTTATATTCCCCAGTGTTTCTATTAATAGCAAAGTGTCTTGCACATAGTAGGTGCCCAGTGAATGTTTATCGGGTAAATGAATGGTTAATTTTAAAAGAATATTTGTAAAGAAAAAAGAAAAGGTTGGTTTTTATTTTTACATTTAAAACTTACTTTTGTTTTTATAACATTTACATTTTAGCCTCATGTCATAAAGTTCTAATAGTACAAAATAATACCAGAAAAGCACATAGCCTATAGGTCGATGGTTTGGTCTGTACACATACTTGTGAATATGTGTCCATTGGAATTATTATTAAAGATAAGATCATTCTCTACACATAGCAGGAGGTTAGAGCAAAATTAAACCAGCATTCAAACACTGTGGAGAAAATATGGAGAAAGTGCTTCTTTTTCATTCAATTCTGAAATGTACAGATCAAATCAACTTTTGAAGTCAATTGGGATGCCCGTACAATTTCCCTGTTTTCTCCCTTTATTCAAAAACCTCAAAACCACTATAGGTAATTCCCTCAAGATCTCCTTCTAACACATAGAGTCTAAAGAGTAAGCAAGATTTCCAAGAACTGAAAGCTTTCAACTTTTTTGAGTATCCCTCTCCAATGACATGAGCTAGGAAAGCCCAGTGCTCACTCCACCCACCTTTCATCTCTAACTAGAGGAGCATCAAGCATTTGTGCAGTCTTTCCTGCCATGGCTTCATTTTCTGTCATCTTAACTCCATCATGAATCCTCAGCCTCCTAACAATATCCATATGAAAGAAATCAGACTCCTTCGACAATGAAAAACACATTTAAGCTACTGCACACACTATTGCCACTGGAGAAGTAGGTATTTTTTCTGCCAATCCAACTGCAGTAGTCTGGCAATGTGTAGTTTTCATGGTTGTGTTTTCATTTATTAAATAATTAGTCGAACCATAGGCGCTAATCAACAAAAGTATCATTACTATTTACGATAAGAAACTTAACAGCTCTTTGTTTATAATTTTTTCTGAAGTAGGAAGTATTTGTCTTTCAATGCAGAGACCATGTAAAGTGATCCAAGAAAATGATATGGCCAAATGACATGATTAATTTTCATTACTTTCTTTCCATCTCTTGCCTCAGATGCATTTGAGCCTTGCCCAGACCCCAGCTTGATAGAAAAATGCCCAGACTTGGGTTGAATCAGTCAATTAAAAACCAGTTCTTCTTGTAGTTTGAGAGACACAATGGAATATAAAGATGTACTTCAAGGATTTTACATAGAACTGGGAAGTTAAGCATCTGCCAGAGGAGATTACAAAGAAGTGTGTGATAAATGTCACATGAGTGATACAGACAAGAGTACTGCAGATTTGGGGGATGAGATCACTGTGGACCCTGATACTCAGAAAAAGCAACCTGACCTCCCTGTGAGTCCAAGATTGTCTTTTGATCAGATTGTCCTTTCTTTGGTACCCGAAATACTTCTCCTGGTCTCTAGGAGCTTTTCCCTTGGGACTCAGAAACTGTGCCTTTTTGTAGCACCATGGTTGGGCATTAAAATGTCTCACTAACAGGCCTGTTTCCCCTTGTAATATATTTCTCTGAAGACATGCCTCAAACTCTTGTAGCTCGTACGTTTGTTAGCTCAAGACTCTGGCGAGTCCTGTGGCTTTTGTGAGGGCAAAAAAGTTTCCATAGAAATTAAACTGATTCTTTTTAACCCATTCCCTCTACCACTCTGTCCCAGAGAAATTGACTTAGACTTTATGGATTCAAGGCCCCAAATTTGAAATTTGACAAAAGCTTACCTACTAATGGCATTGTGGGAATAATAACGTTATAGCTTTTCAGTTTTGCTAGTTAGAGCCCAGATGACAGAAAGCCACCACAGGAACCATCTTGGGACGTAGACACTTAGGGGTTGGGAATGGGAGTGGAAATTACTACTGCATTTTTTCCCCATTCTTTTTAGCAAAGGTGCCTCAACTTTTAAATTTGGTAAAGTGATTTCCACTCATTGACGTCACCAGATTTGTTACATCAAAAAGTAGGTCCAGAACAAATAAGTTCCTGGTTGTAAAGAGTGCGTACGACTTCCTAACAAAGTGCTAGAGTTTGGGTGACATTTATGGATATAAGTCAGAGAATCATCCTCTTTTTAAGTTCCTGAAAAGCAGGGTGTTTTGTGCATATTTTTTCCTGTGCATTGTAGAACTCAAGCGGTACCTACACCCCTCGCCCCAGACATTTTCTTTTTTCTTTTTTCTTTTTTTTTGAGACGGAGTCTCGCTCTGTCGCCCAGGCCGCAGTGCAGTGGCCGGATCTCGGCTCACTGCAAGCTCCGCCTTCCGGGTTCACGCCATTCTCCTGGCTCAGCCTTCCAAGTAGCTGGGACTACAGGCGCCCGCCACCTCGCCCGGCTAGTTTTTTTGTATTTTTAGTAGAGACGGGGTTTCACCGTGTTAGCCAGGATGGTCTCAATCTCCTGACCTTGTGATCCGTCCGCCTCGGCCTCCCAGAATGCAGGGATTACAGGCGTGAACCACAGCCGACATTTTCAAAGCTATTTAAATAGGATGATCAAGAAGACAGTATCCTATTATTCCATTACAATGGGAAGTTAGGTGTTTTCTATTAATGGTTAATTTTTCAGACTTACCTTCCTTTTCTCTATTGAGCTCTGAATTTTTCCTTTGAAGAGCATGTAGTAGAGACTGGTCTTTTTTCTTTTTTCTTTGATAGAGCCCTGTTTTCGTTTTACTGTTTTGGCCAGTATACTATTAAAGTTAAACTTTGATACTGCTTATGGTTTAAGAAAATACATCTGATGAACGAAGGTAAGTGGGTTCTTTTTTTAAATTTAAGAAAATTCAACTGAAGCTTGTTTGATAGTAGTACTCATGCGCAATTAAAAATTAACAATTTTTAATTGTTTCTGTTTTTAAGATATTTCAAGATTTTTAGTTTATTTTTTCTCTAAATAGTCCTCTGGATTGTTAAAAACAAAATAGCCTTAGTGCTGCCTGGTGCAAAAACTAGATGTAAAAGTATTACTGGAAATGAAAGTAAGCAGAGGGCTTTCTCTACCCGATCAGTAAGCAGACATCAGAAACGGAGAGCAAAAGTGAGAAACAAAATTTAAGCCTGGGTGTCAGGAACAAAGGCAAAGTTTCAGTCAGATGTATATGATGTTGGAATTACGTTCCCCTCTCCCCCAGAAAGAACATCCTTAGGTTTTCTCCCATTCTGCCAAGTATTCCCTCCTAGGCTTTCGATACGTTCTGCAGGCCACACACAAAGGAGCAGGGTTGTCTGTCACTGAACCCAGATGCCCAGCTGTGGAAGATATTCTTTCAGCAGCATCCGTCTGTTTCTTGGCAGGACTTTTAGGCAGTCTAAAGAAAACAGTCCCGGAGCAGCCTTTGGGCCTGCCTTGTGGTTAATACTGTGCCGGCTTGTATCTGGTTCCTGCTCTGACCTTGTGGCCTGGACACTGCTTTCCTTATAGTCTCTGTCTCTGTCTCTGTTTTAAAGAATATTCGTGATTTTGGTTCGATTTAGTGAAACACCGGTGGACATCTAGAGAAACTGTAATTTTTTTGGTTGTTTCTGTACTGATTCAAAGAGAGGTGGGTGGGTATTAGAAAGCAAAGAACTTATGGGAGGAAAAGGGTATCTTTCTGCAGTGTGCCGACTATGCTGGCAAAATAAAAGCCTGTTTTCACCAGTTCATTTTCAAGCTCAATGATCTTTAGTAGTCTGAAAGGGAGAACCAGTTCATTTCATACCCAACTAGTGTAATAAAATAGAGATTCAGGGGCAACCTGGTGTGAGTTAGCATATTTTGTTCTTAAGGGAATATTCTTAGGCTTAAAGGGTGGTCTTCTTTGAAAGAACTATTTAATAGTTGTATTCCTTGGTTAAATCTTTATTTTTACAGCATTTGTGTTGTTCAGCCTTTGCGCTGAAGGGATTTTATTTTCCTATTCTCTTGATTATTTTAAGGTTAGCAGTTGAATGTTGCTAGAATTTACACAAGGGAGTGTTTCCCCACTCCCCCCAGCTCCACCCTCCCCCATTCCTCCCACCTGCCAATTGTGTCTGAAGTAATTTCCCAGCAGTGCTGTTGACTTTGGGAGATGTAGTATTTCCAGTTCTTGTGTGTGTGTGTGTGCGCGCATGTATGTTGTTTGTGTGTATGTTTGCCTTAATATCTAACTGATAATAAGTTGTTACTTAACTTGGAAGTCATGTCCATCTCTCTCCTTTTCTTTACCCACGCTGAGAATTAACACATGGTACTGAAAGGTGGGGGGGGCGGTGATGCCTTATGCATGACGACAGGTGCTAATCTTCAAGGAAATTTACCTTGCATTCCACCCATTAAGGCTATGGTACATAAAAATGGCTTAATGTCTCTTTGAAGGTGTCAGCAGGCATGTGTGGACCACACAGAATGGGTTTCACTGAAAGTAATAGAGTGAAATTGTCTGCATAATTATTTTCGTTGGATTGAGAATCAGCAGCCCTCTTTGGGTTCAGGAAATAAACCTCTGTTAAAACCATATGGCACTATTCTCAGAAGAGATGTTATTACAGGGCCACTTCCCTCTGAAATTTTGAGTCAGGAGTTCTTGAAAGGAGTCACATATGTGGGAATGAATGTCAAGTTTTCTTCCTCGGTTGTAGTTGTGAACGTTAGATATTTTCTTTCCTTTTTCACAAATGCCACCATGGTCACCAGGTCCTGGGAAGAAGCAGGCTGAGCTGCCGCCGCACCGCCACTTCAGGTGTAAATGTCTGAATTATTATCTGCACCAAATGATTTTGTCCTTAAAAGAAAAGAAAAATTGCCCTTAATCCAGGGAAATGTTCTTTGTCAAACGTGAAAACACATCTTAAGGTCAGGATAATTGCATTCTGTCTGTCCAAACCCTTAGTGCAGATTTAGTTGGCTTTGCTGTTTTCTTTTCTTTTTTTTTTTCCCTTTGCCCAGCATCAGGGGCTATAAAACTTTCTCTGAACTAATTATTTGTCACAGTGCTATTATGCCCTAGAGATAGCTATTGTGTAGTAAAAGGTAAAGTGAATAAGAGTTTGTATAATGGCTAGGGAATATTTGGGGATAAACTAAGTTAGGAAAATATATTAAATAATGCCCACCATATTTTTATGTCTCTCATATATAAATATATATATGTATTTCAGTAGACAATACAATGTGTACATTGTGATAAGTCATTGTGGATTTTATCTTTTTTTTTTTTTTTTTGAGAGGAGTGGACAGTCTTCCTGGTTAGTGTTCACTGTAGAAGGAATATAAACAAACCATCGATGTTTGTTCACATCTGTTAATAAGCCTGGGATCTTATCAGAGTCTGTAGAGCTTAGTCTGGCTGTTGGTAATGCTGGGGAGTTGAAATGTGCCTTTGAGCATCGGACTCTTGGTGAGTACTTAATAGACATTGAGTCCAGTTTTTCATTTCTTATCCTAGAGGAAGAAGGCAAAATAATCTATGACTGTGAATGGTTGGGAAGGCTTTTTCTGTTGCCTTATTTGTTTTTGTAGTGATAACTGTTTTTTCTTAAGTAGAATGGTTGCTAGCACAGAGATCCTTTGGTCACTGAATCACACTCTGAATTCAATAATTTATTTATTCAACAAACACTTATTGGGCACCTACCATAGGCACTTTAAGAAAGGGCTCTGGGAATTCAGCGATGATGACTGAGTTCTGACCCATCTGTGGCCCAACACATGGCCTAGAAAGAAGCTTAATCTCCGGGTGTGGTGGCACACACCTGTAATCCCAGCTACTCAGGAGGCTGAGGAAGGAGAGTTGCTCGAACCTGGGAGGCGGAGGCTGCAATGAGCCAAGACTGCGCCACTGCACTCCAGCCTGGGCAACAGGGTAAGACTCCATCTAAAAAAAAAAAAAAAAAAAAAAAGAAGCTTAATCTGTTTTAGGAGATAAGACATGAGTATTAATGACTGTGATTATGTGACAGAAAGTGATAGAACATGAGAAAGGGCATAAGAAACCAGCAACTGGAGTGACATGGAAGTTCAGAAACAGTTTTACTTCTATTTAGGGGTGAAGGGAAGGGTTTGTTGAAGTCAAGGCATTTGAGCTGAGTCTTGAAGATTAGTAATTAGGCTTATTGGCAGAAATTCTTGGTTATAAAATTCTAGGTAGATAGATGATGACTTTTAGGAGACTAACACTACATGTCTTTCACTGTCTTGTCTCCAGCTTCACTTGCAGGTATACCGATGGAAGTTATGGCATAGAGATATAATATCACATGCCTTAGTGCTTTAGCTTAGGTGGTTCCTTCCACGTCAGTGGTCATCTGCTCTATTAATCTAGGGCCTAGTCAACATTCAGAGCTAATTTTAAAGGCCCCTTTCTCTAGTACTTTAACAATTCTGTCATTTTTTAGTTCTGTATTTATTGATCTCCCTACTAGAGCTGCACCACTACAATGTGATAATGTTTTGCACATTGTAGTTTTTCAGTTGACTATGATTCAGTTGAACAAAGTAGATCAGGTGTCTGAATTAGTTTTTTAACTACATATTGAAGTTTGTTTTCAGATTAGTGTTAAGGAATAACAATTTATACTGTGAACTGGTACATAAAATTATAGACCTAGGGCCTGATTTTGAAATACTAGAAAATAAGCCCACTACAAAATGATGATAATCATGTTTTTTCAAGAGACATTCTAAATTGTTCTAGATTTTAGCAACCTCTGGTGTACAGTTTTTTATAGGGAAAAGTAAGAGGTTCAAAAATCTTCAGGCCAACTTGGTGGCTCAGACTTTCTTTCTCAAACCCTTTTATATGTGTTTATTAGTGAAGTTTGCAGCTCTGTAAATGATATCACTTGTACTATTTGCATTGGATCACTGCCATTTCTCCATCCATAACAGATGGATTCTTTTCTTCCATTCCACTATACGTTGTTCAGGGTTTGTTACTTTCTGATGAGAATGCAGAGAGAGGATGGAAAAGAGGGAGTGAGTCTATTTAATTTTGTTTCCGTGTTTCTCCTAAGCTTACTGGAGTGGCAAATGGTAGGATAAGTGGTCAGCTGTACTGCCCCATGAGATTCAAGGAGCCTTTGGGGAGGAAGGAACCTTGCTCAGAAGGTAGACTGGGAAGGATGGTTAATTTTGGAGATTTTTGTTGTTGCTTCATGTTTTCTTTTGATTTCCCTTATCTTTGATGCTGACTCTGATGTTGGCATTCCCTATGTAATATTTGGACCAGAACAAATTTTGCCTACTGTCTGGCCTGTGCAAGTGACAGGTACAGAGCCATTGTCTGACTTGTGACTTGACCCAGAAAGGACTGATTGTTATGCAGTTGGGAGGGCTTTTAGACTGGGTAAAAAATTCTCCCATTTGTTTAAAATAACATGACTAAGATTTAACTCAGAAGACACTGTGCATGCATTTCTTTTCAAATTAGTGTTAAGAAATAAAAGTTTATACTGTGACCTGGTATGTAAAATTATAGACCAGTCTAGGGCTCCATTTTGAAATACTAGAAAAAGTATATCTTTGTATAAGAATACCTGTAATAGTATTTAGACGTTTCTCCCTTCTAAATATATCTTTCCCTTTAAATAACGAATACCATTAGAGGTATTCTTATGCAAAGGTGTACAGGAAGCGTTTAGAAATATGAATCTGAGGCTTGGTAGAAACTGGAAATACATTTTCCGTAGTCACAGGAACTTGAAGCCATTGGGATTGATGAGGCTGCATGGGGAACGGATATGGAATGAATGGAGGAGAGTTATCCTTTTTGCCATTGTGACCTGACTTTGTGTCCTTTGCCTGGAATGAAAGGTTCTCTTGCTAAGCTCCCCTGGGTCCCTGAAGCAGCAGAAGGGCAGATTCAGAACTGTTTCAGCGTCTACTGCATGGGTTGTCTCCACCACTGGCTCCTCATCCTTCTCTTTCCGAGATCACTTTTTGGGCTCCTCTTCCTTGCCTAGCCATCCTAGGTGTTTTTGCTTCTCAGGATTCCCTTTTAGATACTTTTCTCCACTCATTCTGTACCCGTTCCCTGAGTATCCTCATTGACACCATTAACTTCATGTTCCCATGACCACTGAAAATGCATCTTCAATGTCTTCTGAACTTCAGACATGTATTTCTAGGATGCTTCCTGGGTGTCTGCACCTGAATATGTCCCATGGGTACTTCAAATTCATGGCCAACACAGCACTGGGGATTCCCCACCTCTACTTCAACCAAACTGCTCTGCCCAAACATGAATCTCCTCCAGTTTTACCAGTTTTGAGTGCCCTACAGTTCACCCAGGTGACCAAACCAGAAACCTGAGACTCACCTTCTCTGCCTTACTTCTGACATCTAATTATTCCACTGTACTGTTGTCTGTACCTCTATTCTATGTCTCACATTCATTCCCTCATACCTGTTAGTGCTGGTTTAGCTTAGTTCACTCTCTCAGTATTTATCTTCTCACCTGTAGCGTAGAAACAATTTCCTAACTGGTTTTATGTCTCTAACTCCACTCCCTTCTAAATCTATCTTCTCCTGTAAGTAAAGCAATCTTCCTAAACTGTAAACCAACTCATGGCACACCCTTGCTTAAAATACTTCAGTGTCTCCCTGTTATTTGCAGGATGAAGTTCAGACTTGGTGGCACACTGACAAGGCCCTTCAGCATCTGCTCTGCCCAACTGCCTTCCACCCACACACCTGTGGCTGAGCTCCAGCTATGCCAAATTGCTTCACTCTATACTTTCTCGTCTCGGTGTCTGCACCTGCTGTTCCTTCTGGTTGGAATGTTATCTTCTTCTGCATTTGCTTGACTGAATTCTACTCAGTCTTTAAGTCTATTCAAATGCTGTCTTCTCTGGGAGCCCTTCCTGACTGCTCTTGAAAGTCAAGTATTTAATCTTTGACTCCTCTTTGGTTTCCTCTTCATACTTTAATTATATTATTTTCCACACTGCTGTAATTATTTGTTTTTATGATGCCTTCCAGTATACCGTGAGCCTCCCAGTTTAGCATAGTTCATGGAACATAATAGTGCTTAGGACATTTTAATTGATAAGTGAGTATTGTATTCGCATAGTGGTTTTACCTGTGTAGGACATTTTCACCTCTTATTACATTTTGTTCTGATGACATCCCTGTGATGCAGATACTTTTTTTTTTTTCTGACGGATGAGGAAGTTGAGTCATAGGAGGAAATTGAGTCATAGAGATGATAGATTATTTGCCTACAGCCTCACAACTAACTTAGTAGCAGAGCTAGGAATAGACTCCCAAGTTTTCCTGCTCCTTGTATACTCAGGCCCAGAATTAGATATGAGATTCTCCTTTTTAGTCAGACACTGCCTTGGTCTTTTAACTATTACATTAAGTTCACTAATTGTGTGTAAATGTGTATGTGTATGTATTTGTGGAACTCATAGTGACAGGTGAGGAATCCATAGCATTATTGGTTCTTAGGATTGCAAATTGGGTCACCTGTTATTTTACAGATGAGAAAATTCTGTACCTGAGAAGTTCACAACTTGGTATTAGTAGCAGAACCCATGTCTCCTTTCAGTCACATGTTCTCTTTCGTACTGCATTTTGGGCAGTCATCAACTCCACAGGACATACTTTTTTCTTTTTCTTTTGTTTTCTTTTTCTTTTTTTTAAGATGGAGTCTCTCTCTGTCGCCCAGGCTGGAGTGCAGTGGCACGATCTCAGCTCACTGCAACCTCCACCTCCTGGGTTTAAGCTATTCTCCTGCCTCAGCCTCCTGAGTAGCTGAGATTACAGGTGTCTGCCATAGGACAGACTTTCTGTGTTTAATTGCAAGGGTTGTTAGTAGGATTTGTTGAGACATCAGGCAAGTTAAATCTTGAGAAGAGCCCATCCTCTGAGCAGAAAGAATGCCATTCCTGAGAACATTCTCAATGAAAGGTCCATGAAGGAGATAGGACCCACAAGAGAAATAATTAAATGATGATGTTCTTTCAGGGATTATCCCATTCTTCCAGATTGCATTACTTCTTTTCCAGTGAGCTTCATAGGTTGTTCATTATGTGTCATTTTGAACTAAAATGAAGGCATCTAATTAGGCGGAAGGATGAGAACTTCCTATTGCAAAGAAAGGTATGTTTCTATTGCAAAGAAAGGTATTTGTGATTAGAAGTGTTTGTGATGTCATGGTGCAAACAGACTATAAAGCATGTTGGGCCTTGAGAGGACAGCATCCCTAATTACCTGGATAGAGACATGGACCTAATGTTAGTAGTAACGCTGTTCCTCTGGCTGGGTTATTCCTCTCTGTACACATATGTATGCATACAAGAGATAATATAAATTTATAACCACATATATGTACATATATATGGAAAAGGGAATATATTTCATATGGACCAAAGAAAAACATTTCACCAAATTGTCATTATTGATGAATTCAGCATGAAGCCAGCAGGCAGATATGCACAAAACTAAACACTACACTTGCTTTTGAAAAACAAATAAAAGGTTTTACATGTAATCACTCGAAGGATGTTTTTAAATATTAACCCACACCAACCTGCTTCCTTTTCTTAAGAATAATACACTTTAAAAAATCTGTTGTGCCTTGAAAAAAAGAGTAAAACTTGCTATCTTCTAACTCCATCTAGCACTACTCTTGATTCCTTTTTATGTAACAATAACTTGATCCTACTCAAAATACTTGGCACTTTTAGTGACAGAGTGGAATGTAAGAACACTTTAACAGATTTGAATGTGAGTAAACTCCAGTAGTTCTGAAATGAAGAGGTAGAGTTTTCAGTTCCTTATTCAGAGTTCACAGAAGATAAGAATACTGGGATTAACACAATAGACCCCCTTTCATTACACCTGGCAGAATAAAGCAATTATCTGTCTATCAAGACTAGCAACTTGTGCAACAGCATTGAGAAAGGGTGGATGGATAGGTGGATAAACGCTATTCCATTGGAAAGCGGTACTGATATATGAGGTAATCCTTTGAGTTTAACTTGTAAAAACTGTTTTATTTTGGAGTTTATATCATGTTACCCTTGCAGCTTAGAGAGAAATGATTTTTCAAAATATTGTTGACTGCATTTTTCAGTTCCTTACCCATCTGAATTTTATTAGGGGGGTTATTTCAAAGACGTCTCTTGTTTAATCATGTTTAAACAATCTGTTTAAGACCTGTTGTGTAGATATAAACACAATAGTCCTTTAATGTCGTAAAACAGACTTCTAACAGACATAGCACGTAACAGACATGCATCCATTATTGCTTAAGCTGCTGTTCCTTCCATGCCTGACCTGAGAGGGTAACCACAGAGCTCAGCGGAAAGCGTTCACTGGTTAGAAGACATTGACATGTGCCTATGCGCTGTATTAATGTCTAGCAAGCAGAGAATTGCAGAGCAGCGTACAATTGAAGAGGTCTTAGACTAGATTAAAATTAAGTACCTTAAATCTGTTTTAATGGCTGTGTTTACATCTCCTTCTTCTTCATTCCTTTAAAAAAAAGTAATCAGGTTTTGCAGGCGTTAAGAAAACCACCTCTTCTTGCCAGCTGGACTAGGTCCAGTTTAAGCAAGAAATTCTCCCCCTCCTTTCTTCTGTCGTTTTCTTTTTTCTTCCTCTGTGATCTTCTCTACCATTCAGCACAGCAAGACCAGGCTGTGGGAGTTGGCTGACTTTTTCTTTGGTTATTACTTTTTAACATTTTCTTCCTGTTACAGAAATGAGAAAATTGAGAATGATGTTCTGCTGCTGCAGCAGTGAATGTCAAGACAGGAGCCGTTTGCCTTTTAAATTACATCTGTGTAGTGTTTCTCTTTGCTTAAAACACACTCTGTCTCTGTTTCTCTGTCTCACTCTCTGTCTCACATAAAATATGCACAAAACCATAATAATGAAAGAGAAACAGAAAAGATCGCATGCTAAGGAAATTGAGCCAGGATCCAGGAATTGCGTGACAGTCTGTTTGTAGACTAGTTGTCACTGCACTCTTTGAAGAATAATGCCATCCATGTTTAGCTGGATTGGCAAATAAACAGTGATGCTTTTTGTTCAGCTACGAAAACTGCTATTTCCATTGCTGAAAATGTTACCGCTAAAAAAATCTTTACATCTCAGTGGGGTCTCTATAAGTGCTCGAAACACAAAGAACTGTGGTATGTGTGAACATATTATAGAAAAAGAAGGCAAAGAAAATGTTTTTGGAACTAAAATGCTCAAGTTTTACTAAGTTTTGGAAGTGAAGTGTAGACATAGAGAAAGAGGTTTTTTTGTTCATTTCCCATAACGTCAAGGGAGAGATGAAGATTCACAGGGTCCAGGATGGTGTGGATGTTGAGTTGTAATTAGTAAGAGAACAAGTGATAAAATGGAGTCGGAGAGACTGGGCGTAATGTAATAACATCTTTGAAGTAAGCTTCTGCACTTTTTCTTAATGTGTCCTTCTGGTCTCTTTGCTCCACGTTTCCTTCTTCTTTCCCTCAGTGGCAGCCTGGTATAGGAAAAAGGAGGCTCAGGCAGTTTAGGGGACTGCCTCCCAGTGTCACTGCCTAGTTCCATGACTTCAAAGCTAGTCTCGGTATTTTTCTGGGCATTAATTATTTTTCTAAAAGGAAGAACCTGGTCTGATGAAATCTATATTCTCTTACAACTCTGAAAAATCCTAATTCATATAATTGTACTTTGAATTGGAGTAAGAGGGGATGGAAGCATCCTTGGAAACAACAGGCAGACAAATTTGAGTAGTAGGTCTGAAATGAGAAAATATCAGTAGATTTGTAATAAGGAAGCATAGTAGGTTAGGTGTATTAGGACATGAGAGAGGAGCTACGGCGAAGTTAGCCAGGTTCCCGGTTAGCTCTTTTTTCCTGCCTGCAAGAAGTATTCTCGTTTTGTATATTTCCATGATGCTTTCATCTGATCTTTAAAAAATTTTTTTTAATCCTTTTTTGCTTCTTACCTCCTATAAAGTTTCTTTTTCTTCAGACGTCTCAGGTTTTTTTAGTCCATTATCTCAAGAAAAGGGATTATACTGTAAGCACGTGTTTATTATAATTTATTCCCCGAAGTGTGACTGATATTGGCATAGCCTGGTATCTGTCCTTTCTCCCAGACACTGTATGCTTTGATTGTTGTGATTCACCACAGCCTAAAACCTAAAAGTTATAAAGGAACTGGCATTTATAGACATTCAAATTAACATCGTACAATTCTTTTATTTACTAGCATATTTATTCAAAGATCTTGAATTCTTCAACCCTTGGAAGCCTAAATTTTGAAAGAAACAGGGCTTCACTTTTCTCTCACACACATCTAATTGTATTTAAAAATGACTACATATGAGATTGAGATAGTGAACTTTATGTCACTGGTCTAAATGGGTGCCTTTTAGTATTAAAAGAAAGCAAATTCAACTTTTAACATTTTTTTCTATGAGCTGGAGTCCCTAGAATATTTCTATGGAGTCTATGGCTTAACCATGTAATTATGTCTCTTGAGTAGATTATATTTTTCTTCCCATAATTATGTTTCACCCAAGAGACTGGAAAGGCTTCAGACCTCTCTTGGGTGAAATTGTTCTTCCTCTCTTCTCTCTTGATAAACGCCGAATCCTACATGCCTGACTCTGTTTAAGAGCTGAAAGGGGACTCTTGAAGATATGTGGTAGTGATTACGATTTTTTTCCTTTAGAAATTGGTTTATGTATTAAGAGGGGCCCTTAGAGAGAAGCTTTGTTAGCTCATTTTTGAAATGCCATCAGAGAGGAATCTTCTGCAAGCAGATTTGTTTATGATCTGTGGTCCTCTGTCTGAAGCCACACACTAACATTGCTCTAGGGCTGTCTCTACTCACGAGTTATCCTGTGTCATATTGCATGGCTATTAATTTCCAGCGGCTCAAAGGGCTAGAGGCCTTAAACATGAAGACAATTTCTTAGCCCATTTCATTAGTCTAGTCCAGAAATAGTTTTTGACCTGAATCAGACAGTGCACTCTTAGGGAAAAAGATGACTCAGCAGCCTTTCCCAGCAAAGATTATAGACTCATCAATTTTACTGTGGGAAATGTTTCCCAATAACCAGCTTCTTTTTTTTTTTTTTTCTTTTTTCTGTCCTCTTTGTCTTTACTGGGCAAAAGTACAGATAATTTTAAATTTATCCATGTTCTTATTTATTAATTCAGCAGTCATTTGTTGTGTGACATCTCTGTATGTAATCTCCAACTTTGTGCTAGACGTAAAACGTGACACCTATCTTTAAGGGGTTCTCAGTCAAGTGTAGGAAAATCTAAAATAACAGGGTTTGAAATGTTGTATAAATATTTTATGTCAATTTATAGTAAGTGAATGTTTACTGGATGCCTACCGCACCTAAGCACAACCACATGTATTAGACAAAACACAGTTGTAGCTGCTCTCAGCTTACTGGGATAGAAATCAGGGGGATCATCAAGGCTTTTGAGACAGGAAGTACCAGAACAATGTGATGACCAAGTTGAGCTTGGAAGGGATTTTGCCAAATGGAGTTGTTGGGGAGAGGGTGTTCCAAGTGGAGGGGACAACTTGAGCAAAGGCACAGGGTGTATTTGGACTGTCGATAGACCAGTGTGAGTAGAGCACAGGCTGGGAGCAGTACAGTTGTAGCCATTGGAAATGAAAGTGACAACGCATTTTGCGACCATATTTTCCAGGTCCTTGTTTGCTGGGCTCAGGGGGCTCTATTTAATTCAGTAGACAATGGAAGACAATTGAAAGGTTTTGAGCAGGTAAGTGACATGAATGTTAGGATTTGTGGGCAGAAAGAATTTCAGAAATCATGGAAACTAACTCTTCATTTTTTGGTAGATGAGGAAACTAAGACCAACAGGGTTCCATTTTGGTGCCCTTCCAAATATGCCAGACTGCTCCTCTGTTGTATTAGCCACAGGCCAGAGGTTAGGAGGGTTCTAGTAGGGGCCCATTCCTGAAGAAACTATAGAAATGGGCTGGAGTGGATAATGGGGGTCTAGGAAAGGAGGTGACAGAGATACGCCTACACTGGATTTTGAGCCTGAGAGACTAGAAAATTATGATGATGAAAATAAGGAAATCGGAGGAGAAGCTGGTTGGGATGGTTTGAGGAGGAAGGGAGGGGCAAAGGGCTTAACTAAACATTACAAGAGTATAGGTCTTTGATTTCTAGACATTCACAAACCACCAGTGAAATGTAGTCATCTGAAAGTAAACAGAGGAGCAGACTTTCACTTTTCTCTGTAGTATCTTCATTTTTACATGGATGTAGGAATGCAGAATATCAAAGTTTTTTAATCTAAAGCCTCAATAGTTATAATAAAGTATGTGGATGAGAACTTTGCATGGCTTCCTTAAGAACGTACTTGAGTCTGTGTAATCTTTGTACTATTGCTTTTGCTGAAAACCATCGACTGAACTCCCTAAGATACAGTAAAGCTCATCCTTAGCAGTAGAAATTACATGTGGAATGCAATCATGACTTTAAAATTAGTCAACCTGAACCCACTGCTTCATGTAGCACTTTTAGGATAGATTAGAAGTGAAGGATCTCATTATTTTTTCCAAAACTTCTGTGGAATAGCAGCTCTGTGGACATATAACCAATTTTCTCTGATAAATAGTAATTCTGATACAAGTCCTCTCCTCTCTTCCTTTATACTCCAGGGATCATTGTCACAACATTCTGAAACTGTTATATCCTGTGGCTTGAGCTCTAGAGTATTGGACCAGACTTTATTCAATTGTATACTTGGTGACAGCAAAATTAGCTCATGTCTCCCCAGTCACTCCTCTCCTCCAGAGAAGTCTGAATGCATGGTGGATGAGGCTCCTGGACTGCCAAAGTGTGGTTTTATTAATCAAGAGAGCTATCTTTTTCCTTTCTTTCTTTTTCTTTTTGAGATGGAGTTTCGCTCTCGTTGCCCAGGCTGGAGTGCAATGGCGCGATCTCGGCTCACCGCAACATCTCCCTCCCGGGTTCAAGTGATTCTCCTGCCTCAGCCTCCTGAGTAGCTGGGATTACAGGCATCCAACATCACGCCTGGCTAATATTCGTAGTTTTAGTAGAGACGGGGTTTCTCCACGTTGGTCAGGCTGATCTTGAACTCCTGACCTCAGGTGATCCACTCGCCTCGGCCTCCCAAAGTGTTGGGATTACAGGTGTGAGCCACTGCGCCCAGCCAAGAACTGTCTTTAAAGGGCAGATTCCCACAGGTACTGCATAGCTTAGAAGAATTAATGTATAGTAGTAAGACTAGAGGTATAAAGTGGTTTGAAGAACGGTGTGTATCTGTTTAGACTGATACCACATACATATATAGATATGTGTATATATGTGTGTGCATATGTGTGTGTGTGTGTGTACATATATATATGTATATATATTTAGCATCATCTTGTCTCACAAGATATTTATTGTCAGGTTTTCATCATTTTTCTTCCAGCTAACTTTCCTTGTTCTCTGCTTATCAAAATCCTACTCAGCCTTCAAGGACAAGCATCATGATCTTGTCAGTGACGGTTTTCTCTTTCCCCTTAGTCAAAATAAATTGCTCCCCTGTACTTCCTATAATACTTAAATACTTTTAAATTTTTTTGTTATGAAAAATTTAAAACATAAAAATAGAGATTATATTGAATACAATGCTATCTACCCATCACCTTTTATTTATTTTTTGGCATATTTCCTCACCTACTATTTTGCCCAAATATTTTAAAGCAAATACTGGATGTCATGATATTTAATCCCTAAATATATGTTAGCCCTTCTAAATAAGAAGGACATTTTTCTACATAATCACAGGAAGTACCACTTTCTTAATATGTAAAAATAGTTCATATTCAGATTTTCTCAACTGATCTACAATCATGGCATTTTAGTGATTGCCCTCACCACAGTCTTTCAGTTATATTTAATTGCTTTCTTCCCCACTAGACTGTGAATTCTTTGAGGGCAAGGATATTGTCTTATATATTTTTCTATTCCCTCCTCCTCACAATACCTAGTGAGGCTTGCGTGTAGTAGATAACCAGTACACATTAGCTGCACTAACTGACCCAAATATGGACGTGGTACTGATTCCTTATTGATGCTCTATTACAGATCTTCTTTTAAACTTTATTTTATTTAAAAATTATGTTTTCATGATACTTAGGATACAAGTAGATATGTAAGGAATTTTTAAAATCAAGTCAAAATACTACTCCAAAAAGATGAGCTTCCAAACATCGTGCTCTAGTGATCAGCAGAATGACTCTGCTGTGCCGCATTAGGGTAGACTGGGCATCCCATGGCACACTCTTCATGAAAGGTGCCTTGTTTTGTTTTTTGTAAGTGCGTTTTGACGTTCTTCAGGGTGCGCTGACTGGTGCAGTGCATCAGGTTGTGGATATAGTACAGAGAATGTAAGTTTCTGGCTGGGGAGCCATGTAGCTCTCCGAAGTTGTTAAATGTTTCTCAATCAACTTTCATAAAAATGGGCGAAATGCGTCACATCACACGGAGTCAAGTTTACTTTCGTAGTGCACAGACCACATTTTCAGAGTCTTGGTGTGTCAGTTTCAGATGTTTGATTTTTGAAAGCAGAAGTTATAATGGTAGTATTACTAACTTTCATTATGGGTAGGGCACAATGGGGTGATTCGCTAGACTGTGGCTTAGGGACTTAACTGTTTCTCATTTGTCTTTGCTCTAAGGATGTGTGAATGCTGTGACCTTTTGATTATGCTTCCTTCTTGTGCCCCTGAATTTATTGCAACAAAAGTCATATTCAGCTAAACACACTCAACTTTTTGAAAGAAATCTTTTCTGGAAACCACTTTTTTGTTTTTAATTTTAAATTGATTTTTGATCATGATTTCCCCTGAATGACTGCTGCTGAACTATTATGAGCTGAAATAAGCTGGTTGGCAACGGGAGAGAAAACAGCCCCAGACTAGTAATGAGGAAAACTGAGTCTGGTCCTGCCACTAACTGTATGACTTTGGGTAAGGCACGTCCCCACTCTGGGTCCTCATCCATAAAAGAAGCATATTACTCTAAACTTTAGAGTCTAAATGATTTCTATAGCCCTTTTCATCTCTCTGATTCCCAGTGACTTTCAACAATGCTTAAGAATTACAGTGAAAGCAGATAGGATTTTCCAGAAAGAAAGCAAGTTTTCACTTAAACGAATGTCCCTCAGTAAAATTTTATAGGAAGCACGAATAAGGGCTTGTCTCTAGGGAAGGGTTTTGCCCACTAGATTCACTAGATCGTCAAACAAGAACTCTTTTGGGGAAAGAATATGATATATATAATATGATATCCTGGACCAGAAAATTTTCTTTCACTCAAGGAATTTATCTAAAAGAGGAGAATATTCATTCATTCACTTATTGCATAAATATTTACTGAGCACCCACTGTGTAGCAGGCACTGAACTAGGTCGTGAGTTTACAGCTGTAAACAAGACAGAGGGCTCATTCTCATGAGACTTCAGTCTTACAGGAGAGACAAAAATAAATACACAAGATAATTATAGATTGTGGTGACTGCCATAAAGAAAATAAAGAGAGGGTGTGCTCAAAAGGGTGGGAACCTATTTTGGTTACGGAAGACAGACAAGGCCTCTCATAGGAGGTGGTGGTCATTCCGAGGTCTAAGCGGTAAGAGAGAGTGGGCCCTACAAGGAATCAGTGGGGAGCACTTCAGGGATATGGAAAGCTCTTGAGATGGGAAACTGAAAAGGAGACAAGTTTTCAGCTACCCAGAGAGAAACGCTACAGTCTTAGGCCAAGGTTATGTCAGTAGAAATGGAGAGAACTGAATTGATTTGAGATATAGTGTTGAGATAGAAATGACAGGGTTCGGTAATGGATTGAATGTGGAGAGTGAGAGATAAGGAGAAATCCAGGAAAATGTCTAGGCTTTTGACTTAGGAAACTGAGTGGCTAGTGCCATTTACTGAGATGGGGGACTACTAGAGACAAATAGGATTTTTTTTGTAGGGGAGAATAAAAAAATTCTGTTTTGAATATACTGCATTTAAGATGCCTTTGGAACATCCCAGGGAAGATGTCAAGTAGGCAGTGGAACACACAAACCTGGGACTCAAGACAGAGGTCAGGGCTCAACCCAGAAAAGGGGGAGTCATTGGTATAAATAGGTGGTATTTAGTGCATGAGATTGAGATCACCTTGGGCAGTGGTTCTCAATCCTGGCTGCACATTGGATCATGTGGTGAACTCTTGAAAAAAAGAGACCTTTTCCCTGGGTCCCACTATCAGAAATTCTGATTTAATTGATCTGATATGGGGCCTGGACATCCATATGTTTCAAAACTCCCTAGGGAATTTTCTTATTCAGCAAGGATGGAAGGATTCTGGGAGAAAGTTCAGCTAGAGTAGGGATCCAGGACTGAGCATTTTTACATAGAGTCTCAAGTATAATACAGGAGTTTTCCATTCTTCATACCCTTCTCCTGCTTGGAAGATCTACTCATTGGCCCTTTGGATGAGGTTTAGTCCTCACTGCTCTATGACATAGTACCCTGTCCTTGACTTAGTCAGTGTGTCCTTGGTCGTCTATGTTCTTGATTTCTGAAGGAATTGGGTGCTGGAGATTTAAGTACACCCTCTTTCAGACCATCATTCGAGTGTTACCCTGATGTGGTTTAGTGGTAACAGGTATTTGTCATAGTTGAAATGTGAAGAACTTGTTTGGCTTTTGCTCTTCAATGTACTTTGTTCTTCAATGTACTTCATACTTTATGAAGAGTACATTTTGTTGTGGTTGCAGTGGTGGCTGTGAAGGGGCAGATATCTACAAAGAAAAATGCATATGTTTTTGTATGTGTGCATCTGCAGATAAATGTTTCCTGAATTATTCTAGGGTGCCTGTAGATACTTGGAAGCACTCTTTGAAGACAATTTCCAAAAGGTCATGGAGGGTTTTAAAATTTCACCTGCTTTAAAATTTTTCACACTTACCAGTCCTAGGCTAAGTCCTTTATTTTTACCTGCAACCTCTTATTGCTCCTGAAAGCACTGGGCTAAGAGAAAGTAAAAATGTACTCACACATGTACAGTCTGAGCTCACATCTCATACAGCCTCTAGGAAAACCTAATGAAAAGGCTATAGAAAGCAGAGGCAAAGCTTATTAAATTTTCTTGTGACCCATAGCCCACGTAAAGTCCTAGTGTATAAAGGAACCATGCAAGATCATGTAGCCCTCCCCTCAGCCCTCAGGGAACCTGCCATTCCAAAAATATGGCCTATTAAGAAAAATAACTTCCAGGGACAATTCCGTAAGCTTTCTTGTTAATGTTTACAGCTGTATCAACACCACACCAATACTATGTGTGTGTGTGTGTCTGTGTGTGTGTGAGTGTGAGGCACAGACTCCATGGATCTGTGACAAGTACTATATAATTCCCTAATTGTGAAACTAGTTAGACCCAACAAGATGTACCGATGGAAGTTTGGTGAGTTAGGCTACAGCCGTTCGTTTAGGGTAATGAGTGAATTATTAACTTTGTAATTGAATCCTTGTTGCTACTTCTGCTTATGTTGAAAGCCAGCCTTGGCACCTCACTGGGCTTAGTTCTTAGGTGTCTCACTCTATATGATCTGGATATTTTCAGTCCTCCATGGCAGCTGGAAGAGGAAGGGAAGAGAAAGCTAGAATACCAGCATTGATGGTGCCACATGATGAATGGAAAGCTCAGTCACCTTGGACCAGGGCTATATCCTCGTTGAGGCTGAGCTAGTCGGCAGCTGAGGACCATAAGCTAGTTGTTCTACCTCTGCACAACTCAGTCACTTCATAGGTGAATACTTTACTTCAGGGTCTAGGAGCTATTTTGGGTCATCTCTAAAAGTCCTCTAGGGATCTAAAATCTATTTGTAGTCTGTATACAAAACAGTAATGGTGGAGAAAACAACCATTAACAATGAATTTCTCTAATTTTCCCTGTTCATTTTTCTCCTAGGTCTGGTCCCTCTGTTATAGCAGATGCCCAAAATCTTGCACTGGCAGGAAATAGGGTGGTGGGTGCATTTCAGTTAATGGGTCTAGTTGGAACACGTTTGGCCGTGGAGACAGCTACACTCATATTACCAAGCCTTGGCTTCCTATCTGTTTTCTTTGGGCTGGGTAGGCAATGAAAAAGGAGACAGGAAAATACATTTTGGGGCAAATAAAATAAGGAATTTGTCTTACGAAGACAGCTTATAGTTGGGAAATTCTAATATTCAATTTAACCCTATCCTGATACGTTCCTCTTGTTCTGTATTAAGTGGAAGCTCAGACGTTTGCGTTACCCGTAGAGTAGTGAAAAACTCCCATGCTTGAAGCCTTGTCATAAACCTTCTTCAAGGTTTTTTTCTTTTATGGATACCATTCTAATTCCCTTAGTTTCTCTTCAAGGGGCAAACTTTTAATCCCATCATCATCTTGGCGGCTCTTCCTTGAATCAGCTTCAGTCACTTAATAGTTATACTAAAATGTTGGGGCAGCACCCTAGGGCCTCACTGGCACAGAATCTGGAGGAAGGAATCCACAGTCCATTTCTGTTTCTCTATTAGGCATTGCATCTGTTCCCAATAGCACCACCCTATAGATTTACTCTACTATGGCACACCCATATGCAGATGCTTTTCTGTTATACTTGCACCAAGACACTAGTATGTCTTTTGTTAAGAATGATTTGATGATTTTTAAGAAGTCTTAATACCTTGGTTTATTTTAATTTTGCGTATTTCCCTAATACTCAGAATTTCCTTAGGTTTTAGACTTGAATAAACTGGAAGAGAGATAGAAAGGTTTTTTCCCCCCCAGATAATGAATTGTCACAGTCACATGTTTACTTAAAGAGTATATTTCAGCTTCTTTTCCAAAACCACAGTAGTGGATTTAAAATAAAAAAGTATTCTCTCTGATTTAACAGAGTTTATTTTACACTTTCCAGCTTGGGCATATCACAAAATATCCAGATTCCTCTTGAGAATTTGAGTTTCCCTGCTTACATTTCTGTTTTTTTATTTCTTAGAGGGCTTTAGGTTTGAGTTTTAATTTTCCAGAAAAGAGTCTTAGTAAAGAGTAGTTGTAACGTTAAAGAAAAGTCACCATGGTCTTCGTGGAAATTTCCCTTTGACAAATGTGTTTGTCTGTGTGTCTGCTCCAGCTTTGTGACATTGTGGCTAACATGCATGGACTCTCTGAACTTTCAGAGGGGATTTCCTCCATCATGAAACAAGCAAACACCCCCAATACACACCTTTCCTGTTTGTTTGTTTGTTTGTTTGTTTTTCTCACTGAGAGGACCAGAGAAGGCGCCTAGTATCCGGCCTCTCTACTGATGCTTGACTCCAAGTTGCCCTCTGAGACCTCAGCTCTCCATTTATAAAACACAGCTAGGAATGCTGGCCACCAGATACCGCTCATAAAGCAATTTGAAATGGAAGGCATTATGTAGACACGTCATTATAAGTATTAATATTGATAATTCCTTGGCTTAAACTCCCAGTTTGTATGTTCACATATCTATTTAGCATGGTCAATTGTTCAGCTAATTAATATGCTTTTATTTTATGATTTGCTATTTCCAGGGCACAGACAGAAGCTTGATGACTCTAAACCTAGTTTGTTCTCTGACCGCCTCAGTGATTTAGGGCGCATTCCTCATCCCAGTATGAGAGTAGGTGTCCCGCCTCAGAACCCACGGCCCTCCCTGAACTCTGCACCAAGTCCTTTTAATCCACAAGGACAGAGTCAGATTACAGGTAAGACAGACTCATAGGTTTCACTTGCATAGACGCTGGCAGGCTGGGGGTGAGGGGCTACCATAGGAGATGTGTTCATTTCAAAACTCCTGGAGCTGGGAAGCGGCTTATTATTAAAGAATCAAGACTTGAAGACACTGATTTCTTCTTTTTTATTAAAAAAATTATAACATTCAAAAACTTGGGGATAACATTTTGGGGAATATTTCTACTAATGCTCTACTCTGCAGCAATCTCAGTCTACACCCAGATGGAATGGTAATAATGCACTTTGGGAGAATGTTTATTATACATTTCTATATTGTATCCAGGTGGTGCAGGGGATAACATCACACCCTTACTATTAGAAAATTAGTGTTACTGTCTCAGATTTGGGCTTACATTTCTTGCATGTGTAACTGTTTCATTAAGTCTGCTTAAAAATTGCCCAGGGCGAACAGGAAGCCTTGATTGGTAGTTATAAGGCAAGGTCAATGAGTGGCTCATCGGGCACACAGAATTCACTTCTGATTTACATTTAGCTCTGGTTCTCCATTTGACATTTCTCTTTATAAATTCTAGTCAGCTACTTACTTTACCTTTCTTCTGAGAAATTAACATCGGCGTTACATTACAGACTAATCATTCACATTTGGTGCATTAAGATCCCCGACTCTTTTCTTTTTGCCCCACTTGTGCAAACACAGATTTATTTAAAGACTAGTTTGAAAATTTTTAGGTCGTGATGACAAGAGAGTGTATTAATTATTATAAACCTTTAATTTGCAGATAAAAGTATTGAGAGCTGAAAGGAAGTTTACATGTCATCTAGTTGCTATCATTGGTAGAGGTGGACTAGAATAGAGGGAAAGTAAGTCAAAACAAAATGTGTAATAAGCTCTCTACATGGATCTTTTTTTATGGTTGGATTTTTGTTTATAGCAGTTAGACTCGAATGTTCTTAATGGTCTCAAAACATAATTGTTTATAAAAGGAATGACTTATCTCTTCTTCTCTCCTGCCCATATTATGTAAATGTATTCTTGGATAGTTACTTAGAGTAGGTTTCACTTTCTGTGAGTATATGTATTTTAGTCTGAATGTATGAGTTTGCATGAGTGTATATTTTAAAAAATAATATAGAATTATAAAAATCAAACATCTAAACACTAAAGATAACCAGATATCTGCATTAAGAACATTATCGTCCTTTGAAAAATGGCCATGTTTTAGACTATATAAAACTTTAAACATTGATATGTGGGATTGGAAAGTCAATGTGTTCACTAGACATATGTCTTTGATAAAAACACAAGAGTAAAATTCACACTGACTTGTGAATTTGAAGCTTGTAGCTATGGGTGCTACTGCATTTAAAGTAGTGGACTTGGAGACTACAAAAGGTGGGAGAGTGGGAGGTGGGGGTGAGGATTGAAAAATGACCCATTAGGTACAATGATCGCTGTTTGGGTTATGGGTTCACTAAAAGCCCAGACTTCACCTCAGTGCACTATATGCATGTAAGAAATTCATACTTATACCCCCTAAACATATGTAAAAAAAGTAAAGTAGTAGGCTTTAGATTATTCGTTGAGGCATATAATAGCTTTCCTTTTGTCTTTATAGTAATCCTTAGACTGTGTGTGTATGTGTGTGTGTATGTGTGTTTGTAGAAGCAAATGTGGATATATATATGTGTATATATAAGTTTATATATGATTTGTAATGGATTTATGATGACTAATAAAAATATATATAAATATATGTTCTATGATTTGGCAACCACTGGCTTTTTAAATGTTTAATTTCTGTATTCTAATCATTATTTGTTTGCTATTTATGCTGTTAATGACTAATGCTTTAGAAATGGCTTTTGGAGCCTGCATGTTGCTAGATTCACTTAAGAAGATGTTTCTCTCAAGGCTTTGTCCTTAAATCTAAAGATGAGATCATAAAATAGATCCAGAGGACATTTTAGAACCTAAAGGTACCTTAGATATCGTGAAACAAATGGCTGGAAAAATTGTGAAGAGGATCTGTGTTTTAGCGGCATCCCTGCCTAGCAGATATGCATGCAGAGAGTGAGGCTCGGAGGAGGTGTGGGGCTCGCCTGTGCCACAAATGCATCTGAGCAGACTGGGAGTGTGGCCACCTCCACAGGCCTGGCCCTCCTCCAGTTGTCAGCTTCTCTTCACCCTCCCTGTTGGGAGGCTCAGGAAGTTAAGCTTCTTGTCTGCAGTTGCACAGCAAGTTACTGGCAGGGCAGGGAACACATTCACTGGATATATTTCTGAAAACGAAAATATAAAACAAGTTAATTTCTAGGTACTGATAGCTTCTTGGAATTTTTATGAGTATTAGTGCTCTTCATTTTGGGATTATAGTAGTAATAGAATTGATTTATAGACCAGTCTTCTTTTTTTTTCAACATCCACTAGGTATTGGACCCAACAACTTTTCTCAAACTTTCCAAATTTCCAGATGTCCATATACATACTTGTCACCCCAACCACTCTTGGCCATGTGAGCTTTCTTTAAATGTTCCCATATTGTGAGTGAGAGAACGCCTGTGTCTGTCCATAACCAAGGAGATGCAGTGTTCTACTGTGACCCAGTTTTTAAAGGAAAGCCCAGGAACATCTGGAGCAGCAGCAACGTGAAAATGAATTGAATAGATTTAATTTTTAAATCTCTGGATTGACTTCTCTATTTATTCAATAAGTATTATTTGGGACCTACCCCATGTAGCAAACTTGGTATTAGGTAATATGAAGAGAGAAGAAAAGTGCTGTTCTTAGTTATAGTTGAAGAGATAGTTATGTTCCCTAGCCCTGGCATACCACATCCTGTGCCCCAACTGTAATACCATTCCTGAGTACACGTGCTTCTCTCTGTACCCCTTTACTCAGCCACCCATCTACAGTAGTCTCTGCTGACAAGATTCCACCCATCCTCCAAGGCTACTATGTTATCTTCTTCAGGAAAGAGTTCTGGAACCTTCATCCAAAGGCAGTGTATCCACCCTCTAAGCTTTAGTTAAGATTGCCTTCTTTTAAGGACACTGTATATTCACCTTTTCTACCCTGCTAGATTGTACGTTCTTTAAGGAATTTATTATAGGGATTTATTTTCTTTTGTGACTAGCCCAGTGGCAGTGTCTCATTAAATGTGAATTATTGAAAGTTCAGGTGAGAAGAAATCAGTGCAGTCAGGGTTGAGAAGATATCATATCTATCTTAGTAGCATTAACTCTTCTAATTTCCTGTCCCAGGATGTCATTGCTCCCCAGTGATGGGCAGCAGCTTAAATCACATTTCAATAAAACATTTACATAGTTAAACCGTCCGGTTTTATTCCAGTTTAGGGTTAATGTAATTGCATGACTAAATTTAAATTCTTGCCTGTAATGGATTTTGTAACTTCTTTGCAATATGCCATATCTGCATTTTAGTTCGTGTAATCCTTTGGACAAGACATTTGTAACAGGAAGGGCCCAGTTACTTCTCTGTGATTGGCTTGCTACTCTTGATATCTCAAGCTCTTACCCCAAAACTGTAGATAATGATCATGGCTATATAGTCCCCTCTAGTTCTCCCACTTGCCAACATAAAAGGCAGAAGATGCCTTTAAACTCCCAGAAGAGTGAAATGAAATTAGCAACCATAAATTGAGGAAGTCATAAGCACTTAGTGTTTCATAGTTAACCTTTTCCAGTGTCTCTTGCAATTCCTAGGGCCAAAAGTTCTAGCCATGTGGTGGCTAGAACCTAACTGAAGTGGTTTCCACCTAACTTCAGTCTGATTCTGTATTCCCTCCCTGGTGTCTTTGCAGTGCCTGTCTGATGGTGATACTTTGTGGAAGTCTTTAATGGCTGACGTTCAGCTGAAGGCCCAGGGCCTCCCCACAGCTTCCTGGGGAAGTTGCTTCCTCTAGACCTCTTCTTATCATTCATACATCTGCTGCTTGTCTCTAGGTGCCAGGAAACTCCTAGTCTGTCACAAATGTTCACTTCTTTTGATTCAGAAAGTGGCGATAGCAGTAGAGTCAGGATATGATGTTGGGAGATACTGCTTAAGATATCTTTAAAGTCATTATCCTCTAGATGGGTCTGCTACACCTAAAAAATAATGCTGATCCAGGCCCTTTGGTTTGGTGGATTGGGACATTCATCTCAGTTTTAGGGTGGGCGATGCGCTGCTATTCTGTTATTCACTCATTCAAAAAATACTTCATGAGTGCTTATTATCTGCTGGGCATTGATGCAAGTGAGCGACAGAAATGCAGCTTCTGCTCACGCGGAGCTTATATTTAGTGTCAGATATAGTCAATAAATAGGTAAATAAGCATATGTACATGATAATCTCTGATAATAATAAATGCTGTGAGAAAATGAAATAGGATAATTGATAGATAACAACTTGGGGAAGGAAGGAACTAATTTTGATTGGAAAGTTGAGAAAGGCTCCTTTGAAAAGCTTTGAAGATCTGTGAGGAATGACATTTCAGGCAGTAGGAAACTCATCCAAAGCCTAGATTATGGGGAGTCTTGGGGGCCACAATAGTCGTTTGAGTTTAGTTCTGACCGCAGTGGGGTACCAGTGTAGTGGGGGATGTGAAGCAAGGGAATGACATTATGTCATTTACATGCATAATAAAACCTGTTTGGATGTTGTTTGAGGGGACCATAAGGGGCTAAAGAAAGAAGCAGAATTATGTTCAGGAAGCTGCTGCAGTAGCCCGAGAGAGTTAATGGTGGTAGCAATGGAGATGGAAGGACACTGAAGGATTCTGAATACTCTCTCTCTTTTTTTTTTTTTTAAGAGAGCTCACAACTCTTGCTGATGGTGAGGGGAAAATAGGACTTCAGAGTTTTGGCCTGGGCAATTGGAGGATGGTGGTGCCATTTACTGATGTGTGGAAGACTCAGGGAGGATAAGACGGGGTGGGGCTGGGGAGCTCAGAGAAGCAGTTGGGTGGAGAAAAGAAGATGCTAAGAAAGAAGAGACTTGACATTCTCACTCCTACAGTGGCTCATAAAACTGCCTTTGCAGACACCCAAGGGGCTTCCCTTCTCATGATTCTTGCTAGGTTGCAGGGTTCCCTTTCGTGATTTCTTTTCTCCTTTAAAAGCAGCTCTTGGTTCTTTTGAGTCTTGGTTGTTTTTCTAAGCAGTCAATGAAAGTTGATTTTCCCTGCATGTAAATGCTGGAAGGAAGTGCACAGGACAGTTTTTTCCTTGATTCAGACCCCTCTTTGCCCTTCACTCAGGAGGAGATTCTGGACACTTCTGCACAGGCTGCTAGATACATCATGTTATTTATTGTGGCTTTCTCCTTTTGTAATGTACAAGCAATTCATTTGAAGTTTCACTTGTTGTTTTTTTAATTTTAAATTAATATGTTATTGTATTTCATGCTTTTTTCTTTGCCTAGACACTCTTCCTTGTCCTGGTTTTCCAAACCCATTTTTACTGTTTCTTCAAAACTCAGATCAAGTGCTGCCACCTCTGTCAAGCCTCTTCCAACCTACCCAAGCAGAGTCGAGTCAGGCTCCTGAGCCACTTTGTACAGCCCTTGATTATATCTTGTTCCATATGCTGATGATTACTGTTCACACGTCTGTCTCCTCCATCATTCCATTTGAACTTGAAAGTTCATTCCATTTGAACTTTTCCAAGTCTAGAGCCATGTTTTATTCATCTTTGTGTCCTCCATTGTCTTACACAGTACCTGCTTACTACCTGACCTTTGGTTGGGTGAGCAATGAATAAATGGGTCACTGACCTCTTCAGGAAGTGGCACCCACCATTATTATCGTAGCCGTAATATTTTTCTAGTGTCTGTTTGATTGAATTACTATTGGTTACCATTTATTAAATGCTTATCATGTGTCAGGTATTGATCTAATGAGTTTAACTCGTACATTCCTCACAACAGCTCTATGAGATAGGTGGCATTATTATGGAAACTGATGGTAGAGAGGTGGAATAACTCATGCAAGGTCCCACTTACTACTAGTAAGTGGTAAATACAGGAATTAAAGGCAGCTCTCCATAGCTCCATGGCCCTGTGTACTTACCACCAAGTACTCTTGGGAAGCTGAAATGTACTTTATCATGGCTCAGCTTCCTCTCATTTCTGTGCGTCACTTTCATTTATGCAGTTCTTTACCATTTACAAACCAGAGGCCTAAAACAATTCTAAAAGTATATATTTCACAGATGAAAGAAATCGATTGTTGGAGAAATGACTTGCTGGAGGCCACTTCAGCTATTACAGTTGACTGTGAGTTCCGGATTCTTAGCAGACAGTCACCTTCATCCCTATCAAGTTGGGCTTGTTGCCAACAGTCTAAGTGACATGTGTCCTGCAGGACTAATTTCTTTTTCTTCTGTCCGTTAGACATTATTTAGGATACTTAGAATATTTTCATAAAAGGGAGTTAGCATTAGGAATATCTGAATTGTACTTTAAAATGCAATATAATCATTTAAATGATTAGATTCCAGTTACGTAAGGCAGGTATTTAAGGTAAAAACCACTTGCCAGACATCCTGTCTAGTAATAATCTTATCAGCAGTTACTGTGGCTGAAGTGGTTTCCACCTAACTTCAGTCTGATTCTGTATTCCCTCAGCAAACAGAGCTCCTTTAAAAATTAAGGGGACCTCAGCCAATTAGGCCAGTTGGGATTAGGCTGTGTATATGTTTGGCTGTCCTAGGATTCCACTGCGCTTGTCCCAAAACATTTACTAGTGTAATCCTTTCAGAAATCAGAAAGCGCAGCTGAGTTGCATGTGTCTTAAGTTACTGTTGTGTTCAAGTGCTGAGTGACCACATGATTCTTTAATGTGAAACAAGTTGGGAGACGAAGTGGGCCTGGGGTGATGGTGGCTGTGAGTGTGAGGGCGAATGGACCCCTAAGAAGCTCAGTGACTGTTGGTGAGCAGGAAGAATGACAGCAGGGTACCATCAGTGTGGGTGTGGAGGAGAGTGGGAGTCTAGTGAATTCTCAGGCTTCACAGCCACTGTGGTCCTGCTCACTTGTAGGCAACTTGTGTCAAGGAACTGAAGTCACTGCATTCAAAGACAGGTTGTTGGAAGTGGTTCTCTTTTACTTTGGTGGTGCAGTGTTGTAATTTCTGAAGTTCCTGGGAAGTTTTGTCCCATCCTCATCTTTGAGATCTTTCAGGTGGGGCAGTTGGGTAAATTTGCTGCTGCCTCACACGTGTGTGAACAGGGAATCTCTGTACAGGAGGTTGCTAGTCACAATCCTTATTTTTAAAAAGGGCTCAAATCCTGTGTGTGGACACTGTTTCACATTGATTCTGCTCTGGCGGCCACCTTATGAGGAAGAGTAGACTTTAGGTGCAGGCTGTGCTGGCTTTAAAGAATGAAGCTGCCTGGGATTCTGGGAAGGGCTGGTGGTCAACCTGTTATGTTGTTGCTTAGCCTGTTAGCAGTATCCACAGATGAGCTTCTTAAAGGTGCTCTGTTTGGATTTCTGTCTGTTGGCATTCCCTTATTAACTGAAGATGATCTAACATTATTATGCTTTTAGAAAAGTAGAGAGGGTGATGTTCCCGGAAAAATTAACTTTTTGTTTCAAAAAGTTGTCTTTGTAATTTTCTTCTATCTAGGAATATAAGATGCATAGTTAACACTTAGTTGTGATAAGAAGAGTTCATCTCCTATATAATGCCTCATTTTATCCTTCTTCCCCAAAACAGTTCCATTTCTAGCCTGTCTTCAGGTCTCCATGCAGAGGAAGTCTTGGTTTCATTCTCCTGTGCTTTTCTAACACATCATCGTTCTCTTTTAGTTTTATATTTAGTTTTAGTTTTATATGTATAGTATATATACATATATGTGTATACCCACATGTATGCATACATATCCCCTTTATTAGTTGTTTAGGGTGCTTTTTTTGCCCCATTTTACCTTTTGTGATGGACTGTGGGCAAAAGGATCAGAAAAGGGAATAACGTTGAAGGAAATATTAACTTAAGGGATAACCCAGCAGAGGGGCAAGTTAGGCATGCACTTTGTACAAAGATGCCCTGGTGGTGTATTTTCACATTAAATAATGGATATATACTTGCGGGTTCACACAGAGAATTGGTGTACATTGACTATGCAGTATTAATAGCAACAATAATATAGATATGATCAGTCTAAAAAGTGTTTTCATTTTATATGCAAAAGTATTCCAGGAATAGAACTGTATGGCACTATTCCCAGTTAGGGGCATCAGATTCTTTTTAGGGCTTTGTTTATTGTAATAAAGACTTACTTTTTAATGGTTTAAAACAATTGGTTTTAATAGACTTAAAAAGACAAAATTTAACAGAAGAGTCAGATTGTGAACCATATAGTGAATATGAAAACTGAGGTGCTAGGAGATTTCTGAAATCCTTAGAGCTGAAATTGGAAATCTGTGTCTTAGGAAGGTGAAACCCGACAGATAGTTTTAGGTGGGGAGTGGGTGAGGGTGTAGGGGGAAAGATTTAGAATGAGAAATGTTTGGAGCTATTGCCAGGGTGAATGGTGGGAATGGAAAATGACTTTGGACGAGCATCCTTGAGGACCCAGCTGAGGGTAGAGATTATGGGAAGAGCCAGTTGGCACAATTATGTGATTCTCTCCCGCAGTGGTTGCAGTTTGTGACTAGGAGTGGGCTAGGCTGTGGTGGGCCGTCTGTCCCCTGGGACTGGGTAGGACTCAGTACAAGACAGGGGAACAAGGAAGACGTTGAGCCACTTTTCCATGTGGGGGAATGTCCTGCAGGTTGGTAGATTATAGTAAAGATGAAAGAACTTCCAAAGAGGACTTGACCCATTTTGACTGGGAAAATGAGCATCAACCGAGTGGAAAGGTTAAGAGGGAATATCTGGGGAAATCTGAGTGTTTGTTCAGGTGGGAAGGAGAAGGAGTGTCATCTGGAGAGGTTGAAGGTAGATGGGCACTCTTAGCCATCCTTCAGCCATTCCTCATATGACCGATGGAGGTCCCACACCTTGCCCTGTCTTCTCCAGTGCTCCAGCCTGACACTGCCTCTTGAGAACACAATCCTCTAGCTATGCCTGACCAGGTCAAGTAGGGGTCTACTAATGTTCTGTTAATATATCCCAAGTATGTGTTAACTTTTTGTTATCCCATCACATTGTGGCTGTCAATGAAAAACTCTGCTCTTGGATCTGGCTCCCCGATCCTGTCTTGTAGTTGACAAAATGCAGCACTGTACTTTTGCTCTTATTTCGTTTCATCATGTTGCTTTCACCTCCTCTTTCCATCCTGTAGGGTCGTTTTATAGTTCTGATTCTTCTTCTGTTGTGTTGGGTTATTCCTCACAACTTTGTCTCATCTTGAAGCTTGGAAAGGTCACTACTAATCCTTCAAGACTTTGGTGAAGATGCTGGACAGAAATAAGACTGTTGTGCCCTGGATTATGCCACCATATACCTCTGTCTAAACTGACCATGATCTATATATTAATGACCACTTTCTGGCAATCTTTTTAACTAGCTATAAATTACTTAGGGATAAGGCATATATCTTGCCGAGGTCCAGATATGCAATAGACAGATGAGCTTTCTTCTAATCTATTGCTTTAGTAATTCTAGGAGACAGTTTTTTAGTGAACCCATTCTGCTTTCTGATAGTCACTGTGGGATCAAGTGTGAAAAGTTCTTTGCACACTGGCTATTGAAAGTGTTGTTAGTGGGCTGCAAGCAAGTCAACACCAACAGTGGCTCCAAAACAACTCAGTTTCAGCAACTTAGATTTTACCAACAGCAATGCTGTTTTCAGAATAAGATAAATGGAATAAGGGAATGTAAAACCTAGTGTATTTTGTGTCATAAACTTTAAAGGCATTATCTTCAAGTAATTTAACAGCTGTCATGTGGAGTAGTAATCCCAGAGAGCAAAACTAAGATTAGTAGTGATTGGAGTTATAGGGAGGCATATTTTAATCTAAGGAAGAACTCTTTAGAGCCTGCTCCATCAAGAAGCAGCCCCTTGAGTACTAGGTACCTGCATTTTTGCCGTGTTATGGGATATCATTTATCTTGGAGCAGAGACTTGAATTCATCTAAAGCAGCACACTGCTCTCCCTTATCTCCTTACCTCTCTTGGGCCCTAATTTCCTCTTACGCATGTTTGTTCTGCTCTTTCTATGTAAGATCATCCTTTTTGATAGAGAAGATTAAATCAAAATAGGGTTCGGTAATTTTCCTTTCTAAATTTCGTTAATAAAAATTATGCCCATTGTTCTTGATTTGGCACATAATCACATCACCTGGGGAGTTTGTTAAACATACAGATGCCCAGGCTCTATCCCTGAATTAGAAGGTGTGAGGTGGAGCTGGCTCAGATCACTCCCAGCTGTAGGCCCAAGCCAGGCCTATTACTCAAGGCTCACCTTACCCATCCAGAACTCATCCTGATCCAGCCTGAGGTCATCTCAGGAGCCTCGCCCCCATGATCAGAGGTTGTGTGGAGGCAGCTAAGAGCCCGAAGCCTGAGTGCAGCCCCTGGACTCCACCCCTGTGTCCATTCCAGCTGCTGTTTTCTCTCCACACCCTTTCCTGCACGCCTGGTCCTAGACTGGACTTCTGCCCTGTTTCTGTTAGGATGCTGCCCGAGGAAGATTTTAAAAATGCATGTCTGATTATGTCACTCTATACCTAAACACCTTCTAAGGTGACCTATTGCACTTATAATAAAGATTAAAATGTCTAGCATGGCCCAGCAGGGTCAGCACAGCCTGGCTTCTCCCTGCCTGCTCTCCATTCTCATCTCACACTATTTTGAACCTTTTTCACAGTGCTCCAAACACAGGCCTTCTATCAAGTCCATAAAAAAAAAAAATGATGCTGCCTTCTTCCCAGGAGCTGGACACAGGCCTAAAGCTCTCTTAACCTCCCCTACTCATCTTCTAGACTTCTGCTTGTCATTCATGTCTTGGCTTAATATTTACTACCTTAGAGAAGCTTTTCCTGATGCTCAATGTGGTTGGAGTTCCCCCACCGTACATTTTTATGGTACCATGAACATCTCTTTTTTAGCATTTACCATAGTTATATGATTATTTGATTAGTGTCTGTCTCTCCTACCCAACTGTAAAACTCCATGGGACCAGGAATGATGTCATAAAACTCCATAGGACCAGGGGGTAGGTCTATTTTTATTCAACATTAATATTCTAAGTGCCTAGCACAATACCAGAGTAGATAGATACCTGATAGGTTTTTTTTTTTTTTGGTGAATGAATGAATGAATGACTGGGAGACAATTACTAGAACGATGGATATAATCATCCATGTGATGTCAGGTATCACCATGCCTGGGACCTCCTATAATACCCCAACTGCCATATCTCATTCCCTGGATGTTGACATCAGCCTGATTTGAACCTGAATTTACCACACCCAGTTCAATACTATGATTCGAACTAAGGCCACTCTCCCTTGCAGCATCACATCTCAGTAACCTTTCAAGTTCTTGTCCCACCCTTTTGTATCTCATTTCCTTCCCCCTTCTGGCTTTACCACTGAGATTCAGGATATGCCAAGGCTGAGAGGCCAGGACAGGTGTGACATGTGGTATAGCCCCTTTTTTCTTCTATTAGATTTTTTTTTTTTTAAACAAGAAATGCCCAGCCTTTTCTGTAAGACAGTTATGATCCCTATCCAGCAAAAGTTGGTGATACCTAAGAGCGCTTCTCATCACCTTGTCTTAACAATGCAACTTCCTTCTGGTTTTTCTTTAACATTTTATTATAGGATATGATATCTTAGGTTATACATATCATTTTTCATTCTCTTCCCTGCTTATTGTCTCCTAAGTCTACTAATTCTCTCTTCTCCCATTGTGTGTGTTGTAATTTAACCTATGGTCATGCCTGGTATACCTTATGTAGCCTCCAGTTTTAACCAGTTTGCTGCTTTGTTTTCCCTCAGATTTCCTTTTTTAGGTTCTGTCACACGGATCTGTCTCCTGCCAGATGATTCTGGGAGCCACCAGATGAGTTGGAGAAGGCCCTTGGTGGGGACAACAAGGGGGGGTCCGCAGCTTACTCTTGGGGCTTCTCAGTGGACTTGAGCCAGATGCTCTGTGACGGCAGGTGCTGCACTGTCAGCTACCTTTCATAGCCACCCCAAGTCGGATCTGCATGGCTTCAGTCATTTCTGATGCAGTTACAGTCTCCAGAAAGGACTGAGGGTTGGGCGCTCACTCTTCTGAGTGGTTAGCATCATAGCATTTTGTAGCTGGAAAACATCTTAGAGATAACCCACCCCTTCTCATGTTACAGGTGAAAACAGTGAGATCCAGAGGCTGTAGATTATTGGCCCATGGTTGCACAGTTAGTGCCAGAGCCTCCAGTCCACGGCTCTTCCTATGCTTGGAGGAGGCCGTTTGTTTGCAAACGGTTTCCTATTAGTCAAGAGAACCAGAAATGAGTGGAGAAAGCTCATTCTAAAACTCCAGTCTAGCTAACAGGGTTATTAGAAAAGACACAGAAGTTAACGTTTCATATTTAGTGTAGATTGTTTTGAAACGGGAATCTCTGTATGTATGAAGTGTGAGTATATCTGTATTATGAATGACAGTAATATGACAGAAATAGTTTAAGATAGGAAACGGTAAATCTGCCCCTCTGTGTTAGGATGATTGACCCTGGTAGCAATTAAGAAGCATAGTTCTAAGCTAGTAGACTCTGTGCATCATTTTCGACACCCCAGTTTTCTCAACAAATATTTGAGGTTTACACAGCCTGATTTGAGTACTGATTAGGGGGAAATGGGTGGAGGAGAAGGGGTGAGATTGTGGGGATCTTTGTACCCGGCTGCCCCAATATGGCAGGTATTCCCTGCAGACAGTTTTGGCAGAATCACTGGCTGTCGTGGTGTGGTGTTACACAGAAGCCTGCTGGCCACAGGAACAGGAAATAGCCTTTTGTGTGCGAGTTCAGGCTTTGCTGCCTTTGACTTGTTTCCTCCCGTCTGCATGAAGTTCAGCACCCTGTCCCTGGTGTGCCTTGTTGTGAGCAATTCCTAGGAAAGCAGATCCTCCTTCACACCCACACATGTTTAACCAAAGTGTTTACAAAAGGAGCCCTGCTAATAGCAGCTGCCTTGTTTCCAGCCTACCTTTGGGCTTTCAGAAAGCTCTCTGCCTGCTCTGCTGCCCCCACTCAAACTTACTCATTCAGAAGAAAATTGGACATGTTTTCCCGGAGTCAGTTCATTTTCCTGGGGTGCTTTTATTTTTTTTTCTTCTCTGCCCTCCTGCCTTCTCAGTATGACTCCAAGTGTTTAGGGTTCAATTATGCAGATGTGAAATTTGGCTTTTTAGTCATTTGAAAGTATGGAGACTCTTAGAGCCAATGACTCTTTAGCTATCACTGTAGGAAGTGCATGGCCACCCCCTTTTTGTTCCCCATACCAGTGATTGTGCTTCAGAAGCTGTGGTCCTGCTCAAAGAAGACAGCTTGCTTTCCTCATCTCCACAGGTTTACATAAATGGTTGTCTCCATCTTTGCCTGATGAAAGACAACTTGAGACAGATGAACCACCCCTCTCCCAATTAGCATTTCTGAGCACCCCCTGGATATGGTTGCCTTCTGTACTTTTATGTTTTGTGGTTTATAGAATGGAAAGCAGATGCAACCACTCTCCGAGAAGTCTAAGCTGAAGGAACACCACCCTAGAAGGAGAACTTATAAAATTGATTCTGACATTGGTGCTCCACGGTTCCTTTCCATCTTTAGAGCGTTTTTAAAAACACCATTCCGTGCTTGTGACAGACTTTGCCTCGGTTGAAACACTTGCTGAAGGGATTCCTTATGTCAGATGACTGGCTCCTTTTTACGGCTTTCAATGGCTTCTACCTGAGACAGAAAAAGGGAAATTAGCCTGAACTCTTAATAGCTAGATTTGGTCTACTCTCATGGAGGAAACCATGATTGCTTCTGAAAGTGTGTTGTTGAGATCTGAGGGGTCCAATAAATAGCCTTCCCCTTATTCCTGGTGGTGGTTCTTAGTGTGCTTTCTCTGCCCTGGGGACCCCTTTCTCCCTGGGTTCATCCTCAGGGTCTGCAGGAGCAGCCGTGGTCCTCTGCTTCATTCTCTTCTCTTGCATGTAGTCATTTTGATTAATCACGTCCTGCCTGCGAATACAGCAGACCCAACAGATAGGAAAGACCTGATTTTCTCTTTCAAGTTTATGTTACAGGTCAGATTTGATTACCACTTCCCTCTAAGACTCCCTGTTTTAGGTGGCAGGAGAGAAGTTGGTGGAGAAATGGGAATGGAGTTATCTTTAGTGATATTTTATGCCTTGAGTGTGCGCACAAAAACCCAACACCAGAGGGTTGTTCATATATCATATCCATATAAAAACGTATGTCAATTTGTTGAATTTCTCTAATATAGTAATTAAAATAATACTGATACTGTTTCTGAAGGTTGCCATATAAAAAGAATGAATTACAGTTTTTAACAAACATAAAAATATTTAAAGTTCAACAACAGTTTTGTTGTTGTTGAGACAAAGTCTCGCTCTATCGCCCAGGCTGGAGTACAGTGGCATGACTCAGTGCCTCCCAGGCTCAAGTGATCCTCCCTTCTCAGCCTCCAGAGTAGCTGGGACCACAGGTGTGTGTCACCACACCCGGATCATTTTTGTATTTTTTTGTAGAGGCGGAGTTTCACCATCTCTACAAAAGCCTGTTACCCAGGCCAGTCTCCAGCTCGTGGGCTCAAGTGATCCACCCACCTTGGCCTTCCAAAGTGCTGGGATTCCAGGCCTGAGCCACCGTGCCTGGCAACAGCTTTCATTTTTGTTTGTTGTTGTTGTTGAAACTTTCTGTGAGATAGCATTGATTTAGTCCCTGAAAACTTGTAGGTGGTTTATGGCCTTGAGGTGACACCGTGGCTGACCTATAACTGCAGTCAAGGCCATGATTAAAAGTCGAGGATATTTGTGTTTATGCTGGAGTGTTAGGACATGGTTCTTCCCTTCATATTGCTGCAGACTTGAAAAGACACACCATCCAATATAACTCTGGGTGGGGCAGAGTGACGGATGGATTATCCTTGCTCTGTGGGACCTGAGGCTGAGATAAAGACAGTTTCTTGTTTGCCATTAATTAGTATGTTTGTCTCAGAGCTAGGCTTTGTATCTTTCCTATTAGTAACTTTAGGATTGACTGGTGATGCCTGAAAAACATCTCTCACCTGTTCTGACTCATCCAATTTGAGAGTAAATCTCAGAAGTCTCAGGTTTCTTCAGGAAGTTGAGTTCAGAAATTGTTTATGAGATCAGGTTAAGGTGACTTTCCTCTACTATAAGCATTAATAATTGTCCATAAAAAGCAAATATGTTGTAATCATGTATTTATGACAGGATTATATTTTCTTGGTGATTGAGCATTTAGGAAGTGAAGATATTTTACAGCCATTTTTTCCCACTAAAAGATTGAAAAGGTTAAAGTGTATGGTATTTGAAAATACACTTAAAAAATTAGGATTTCTCTGGGAAGAAACCAAAACTTAAGAAGGAACACGATTAAGGTTAAGTCATTGTAAAAGGATATCAACATGACTAACACAGACATATATGCTCCAAATTGTGAACTACACACTACAGGAAGCTCTCCTAAATATTGCACTCTGTCAGAAAAAGAGGTCAAAGGCTAGAAACAAATACAAAATGAAGGTTCAGTAAAGGTAGAGTCTTTAACGGTGGGAAACATTTATTAGGTTCTTTCCAAATGCTAAACTCTATATTATATTATCTCATTGAATCATCAGACAACTTTATGAAGGAGATATTCTTATTTACCCCCATTTTATAGATGAGGAAACTTTAATCTTAGATATGTAATTTGTCCAATCACACAGTCTGGAAATGATGGAGCTTGGATTGGTAATCACTCATTCACAAGGTATTAGAGAAGGCATGGGGGTGTTTGGAGACCATTGCTTTTTTTTTTTTTTTTTTTTTTTTTTGAGACGGAGTATCGCTCTGTTGCCCAGACTGGAGTGCAGTGGCACGATCTCGGCTCACTGCAAGCTCCGCCTCCCGGGTTCAAGCCATTCTTCTGCCTCAGCCTCCCGAGTAGCTGGGACTACAGGTGCCCGCCACCACGCCTGGCTAATTTTTTGTATTTTTAGTAGAGACGGGGTTTCACCGTGTTAGCCAGGATGGTCTCGACCTCCTGGCCTCGTGATCTGCCCATCTCGGCCTAAGTGCTGGGATTGCAGGTGTGAGCCACCGTGCCTGGCCTGCTTTTTTTTTTTAAAGGTTGCTATCCTCTTTAAAACGTTTTTTTAATACCAGATCTAGTGAACTGCATATGGCAGTTCTTATATTTCCTTTTTTTTTTTTTTTTTTTTGAGATGGCGTCTTGCCCTTGTTGCCCAGGCTGGAGTGCAATGGTGTGATTTTGGCTCACCACAACCTCCACCTCCTGGGTTCAAGCGATTCTCCTGCCTCAGCCTCCCGAGTAGCTGGGATTACAGGCATGCATCACCACGTCCAACTAATTTTGTATTTTTAGTAGAGATGGGGTTTTTCCATGTTGGTCAGGCTGGTCTCGAACTCCCAACCTCAGGTGATCCGCCTGCCTTGGCCTTCTAAAGTGGTGGGATTACAGGTGTGAGTCACCGCACCCAGCCTATTTTATTTTTCTTTAGTAACTCTTTCTTTAAGTCGTTATCATAGACTCTTAGGACAGTGACCTTGAAAGAGACTCTAGCCTATCCTCTGAGAGACAAAAAAGCAAAGATAGAACTTCTCACTTGTTTAGGGATAGTGAGAAGTTATTTTTCTTAATCTTGGATATTTGGAAAGGCCTCCACTAAAAGCAAAACTATCCTTTAATAGACTTTTCTAATATATATTCTGGCAGTCAGGATGTAAAACCTAAAACCTCAACAATATAAACCTCTTTGGTAGCCTAAGGAGAAATTAGAGAATTACTAAGTATGACTTAATTTTAATATTTTATTATTCACTCAAGCAACCCTGAAAAGTTCATTCAGTAGTTGTTTATTGAGTACTGTGTGCCAGGCATTATACTTAATTATGCTGAATCTGATCTCAGAAGTCTTTAAGAATAACAACATGAGACAAACCCAGCTACCCTAGATAGCACAGAGTCATATTTTAATATTTATTTTTAATAACGATGATGATTTTCCATTTACCGTGTATTATTTAATCTTCAGTCTGAGGATTCAACTCTTGAGATAGTATTATCATCTCCATTTTGCAGACGAGGAAATTAAAGCTCAGTAATGTTGAGAAACACAGCCCAGGTCACAAGGCCCAGGCAGGGCCTTCACCATGTGAGCTCCTAAAGAGAGTCAAAATAGTTTCCCTGTAGTACTTTATAGTTATCAAAATGCTTTTACTTGCATTATCTCATCTCATTTTCCAAAAATGAGAGTAGTTATTTTTGTACTCATTATATAGATAGCACTTGTATTTATTATATACTTAATATGTGCTAAGAGTGCCAGGTACCATATTAGATATGGCCTAGTTCATGTAATGCTTGCAAAAACCCTAGTAAGTATCATTATTCCCATTTTATAGATGAGCCACTAAGGCCTAAAAGTTTGAGTGATTTGCTCAGCACAGCAGGGAGGTGTGACTGAAGCCTAGGCTTGTCTGCACAGCCAGGATGCATGACCGCTTTGCTATATTCGCTGTTCTGTGTTATGCTGCCTCATTTTCCAGATGAGGAAACTGAGATTCAGAGTTAGCTAACCCAGATGAGGTCATACAGCTTATCAGTAGTGGAGCTGACACGCCAACTCAGATCCTGTCACTAGAAAGCCATCTTGTTTCCCACTGTGCTGAGCCGCCTTTCTGCACAAGGAGAACCGTAAGACTGTATCTTACCTCCAAGTTGAGTACCCTAATTCCTTTTTGTCATTTTTTACAGTTCTTTGCATTTGGTCTCGTTTTTAGGCAGGGGGCCCTAGACGGATGACTTGTTACAGAAGAGGAATGGTATAGGTTAAACTGCTTGCTCAGGAAGTCATCTGGGGAAGTTAGATGAGAACTCAAATCCAAATTTGAGTCCTGCGTGCCCAACTTACTTAGCTATGTGGTTCTCAACCTTTTTGTCTTTTGAAAATGTTGCTTGAGAGAAGGACTTGCCCTTGCGAGATTGTTTTCCTGTGCTGTAAGGAATGAATCTTTTTCCATCTGAAGATCATTTACCGTTTCTCTGAATAGTGAATTACATTAATGGTGTAAGGCAAGGAAGTATGTCAATATCAGATATATAACAAGGACCAGTCACTCGGATTTGAAATGTTGCCAATCTCTACAATCTCAGCTTTGAGAATTTTAAGGCACAGAAGTCCATTACTTTAATGATCAATTATCCTTTAGATTTCTGAAGGAGAAGTTTGTTAACCGTTTATAGTACTACTCTTTTATTCAAATTGCAAACTCAGGTAAATGCTCCTTAAAATGGAATTGGATGACATTTTTCTGTATCTCTGTCAATGTCAGTAAACAGCAGGTAAATATCCAGATGTGTTTAATTATTTTGACTCAAAGAAGTATGTCCTATTTAAACAGTCTTTAAATAAATTATTTCTGAATTGAACAAATAAACAAGAAATAGCTGAACTAAACTGCTTTGACTGTATAGAAAAACTGAGAGGTTTTAACAGACGAATCATCTCAAAAATCCACATCTTATTATACTCATTTTTACTTTTAGAGATAAACCTGAATTAACTCTTCAAGTATATTAATAGTTTTTATTTTCAAAGAATAATAGGTGATGTGTGGGGATAGTTTGAAACCTATCCAAGTGTATTAACTCCAGTCCAGATATGTTTGAAACATGGAACCAGAGGTTTTTTTTTAATATATATATATATAAGAATTAATGCCTATTAAGTGTCTTTTGTGCTAGTTTTCTCAGTTTTCTCATGTAATTTTCACATCCTTGTGATTCAGGTATTATTGCTGTCTCTCCTTCCTCACCTTTTACAGATGAGGAAACTGAGGCTCAGAGTGACTAATTAAGCCAAGGTTACACAGAAAGTAGAAGTCTCAGAACTCGGACCTAATTCTGAACATTCCAAAGTCCATGCATATTCTAAGATACCAAGCTATCTTGTGAATAGCCTGGTCTATTAGAATTTTAAAAATTAATGTAATTTAAAAATTAGCATAAAAACATGTTAAGAGAAATTTGCTTATGATTTTATTTGATTAGCCCTCAAGTAAGAGCAAAAGAGTTTGAAATACATACTTTTTTTGCTTTGGAAACATACAGCACATTTACTTTTTTTTCTGTATGTAAACAAAAGGTCTTTTAATAAATCTATGTGGCTTTGAGTTTGTACCTCCAAGAAACTCCTAGAGCTACATCAAAAAATATTGTTAATATTCAGCAATTAACCCTAACCAGCTGACTGCCCGTTAGTTTTATTATTACAGTGACTGTAGGTAACACTAGGCCAAATTCCAGACATGTGACATCTTTTAAACAGATTCCAATAGGATTAAAAACGTTTCCCCGTTCTCCTGTTTTGGGCCATTTTCTTACTGTCAGAAACTATTGTGCTTAGCATTGAAACTGGCTGGTAATGAGACTTTTCAGCTCTTAATGGTAGCTGACTTTCAAATTAAATTTTGTCTTTTTCTTCCGGTTTATTTTCTGGTTTAGCTTTAGCATGAGAGTAACGTAACTGGCTCCCCTCCTGCCTATTCATTTTACATGCTGCCCCTCCATTCTCATTCCTGCCCTTATTCCCTTCACCCCGTGCTAGAAAGGGCCGTTCCATTGACCTGCCTGAAAAGAAAGTGCCCTGAGATGAAATCTTGGAGTCATTCACTGTAAAACCAAAAAGCATGTCTGAAAGATAGTAAGTCGCTGGATATGCAGCAGCGAAAGACACAGTCTACATATTTTTTAACCAAGTATATTGTTCAGAAAATATTCTAACTTAAAAAAAAGTTATCCATGTTCCCTGGAGGAATTTTAGAGAATACAGAAAGTAAATATAATTCCACTTTGTAAAGAAAACCAAAGCAGATTGTTTTCTAAGTGACTATTAGACTTTCCAAATAGAAATATTTAGAAGAGAGAGACAAATAGTCCCTTATGCATCATCCGTTTTGTTGCTTTCATTGAGACTCAAAGTCTAGAAAGCTTTGTGCTATTCGAGGCTTGAAAGGATGGGGTTATAAGAGATAAATAGCCATTCCTTATTTATTTTGTATGTATAAGCCATATTTTTCCTCTCTCTCTTTTTCTGCTTTTTCCTTTCTAAGTTTTGGGTTGCATGTTTCTGAGGCTGCAATGGTTGCTATTCTAAAGATTTTTCTTCTTCTTTTTCCCAGACCCCAGGCAGGCACAGTCTTCCCCGCCGTGGTCCTATGACCAGTCTTACCCCTCCTACCTGAGCCAGATGACGTCCCCGTCCATCCACTCTACCACCCCGCTGTCTTCCACACGGGGCACTGGGCTTCCTGCCATCACCGATGTGCCTAGGCGCATTTCAGGTAAAGACCGCGCTTTAACTAAAAATCCATCCCCGCATAGGGGTCGGGGGGAGTGGGATGGGCTGAACCTGTGTCATCCATGCTCACAGTGACTCTCTATTAGAGACATGTGGGCAAGGGAATGACAACTGGCAAATTAAATCTTCTGAATTATGGGGTTATCAAACACTCGAACATTTTAAGTCAAGAGACTGAAAATCTGCCAGAGATGGCATACTTTTAAGATGGTATTTAATGCCGCCCAGTTAGTGTCCTGCTGAATTGTATCCCATTTGGTGGGCACTGTCTCATAACTAGGGCCTTTTCCTGAGGGTCTTATGCCAGGCCTTCCTCTGCTTGTGTTCCTTTCTTTTCCTAACATCTGCCTATAAACCAGATTGACGGCACAGCCCTCCGTTCCTAAAGGCTTGTAAGTCCCAAGAGTCCAAGCTAGTCAGCTCCAAGAGAGAGCACCTGCAAACCTAGGATCTTTGTCAGAAACTAGTCATTTGAAGTGCCGTGAGGCCTTGAAGAGTCTTAAAAGGCAATGCGTGGCCTCTGAGTGGCTAACTCCAGAAGGACGCAGCCTTTCTGTGAAGCATAATGCATGCTGCTGTCACTTGCAGCCCGGCAGCCCAGTGCTCACAATTCCTCTGTTCCAAAGGCACTACAGAAATGGGTGGCCCATGGGGGGAGTGTGTGTGACAAATGACCTGGCTGCCCCTCTATCCTGGAGAATTCATCACAGAGAGCCAGAAAGTATTCACGAAGACTCCCAACTGACAAGTAGAGAAAAGTTAAAGGCCCTTAGCTGACTGTATGAGTCCCGTGAATAAGAAAAAGAAACCTCTTGGTCCACCCTGACATATGAGCTGCAAACATTGTCCCCACTCAATGACGAACGTCCACAGAGGCACACACCCCATTGGATCCCACGTTTGCCAGATACTCTTCTCAGCGTTCGGGCCCCTGCACCTGTTTGACTCCTGGCCAGGTTAATGCCTTTCTTTCTTTCTCTTTGTGTTTCTGTCTGTTTCTCTCCCTCTCTCATTTTCTGCAAAGCTCGAAGCCGTTACTCACTCCGCTGAGTTGCATCACTGACAAGCTGAAGCTCCACCAGCAGGCTTGCGGGTTTTGATTAGTTCAGACTCCTTTATTTCTTTCAACTTGGGAGGAGGGAAGGCTTTGTTTCTCAAGCAAATAGCAGGAAAGGGCTCTCTGGTCCTAGTGCCTCACATTTTCTGCAGCAGATGGACTCCCATGGGGGTGAGTAGGGAAAGAAGAGGGGTGGAGGGAGAACTGCAAGGTGTTTTGGGAAACCATGTTACCACTTTTCATTGTGACTGCTGTTATCGTTTTTACGAATCACACAGTATGTATTGGGAAATTGTATAGAGTGTAGAATTTTAGTTATCATTTCCCTTGCCTGGAATCACCGTCGCCTTTAGGCAAACATTAATTAAAGATAACGGGAAAGGATGAGTAAGGCACAGTGGGGATAACGAAGGCTGATGCGAGATTAAAGGCACAGTGTTGATGGTGTTAAGTTAGTTCTGGTTATTCCTTCTACATTTCATACTGAGAGTCTGTTTTGTTTTACATAGGGCCAAAAGGACACTTTGACAGAATAGACTTATGCAAACTTGCTTCTGTTTGGGGTCTCCTGGGGCTTCCATCTGCCCAACCCACTGTGGCTGAAGCAGATTTTGCTATTTTTTTCTCTAGCAGTACCTAGAGGGAAAAAACCTCAGGGAGTAACGTTAGCATTAGAGACACTTACCTACAGCAGTTTCCTACTGAGGTATATTCCTGTGAGTTCATCAGGAAAGCCATTGAAAATGACATTGGAAAAATGCTGCATAAATGAGTAGTCATCATTGTTTATCATGTACATGTGTAATGGAAAACAGCCAGATTATTTCAAGTTACTTTACTGAGGGTTACTTCAAACATTTCCACAAAACAGTACCTTTCCCATTTCACAGAGAAGGAGGCAGGAGCAGAAACTTGTTAATTTTCCAGTCATATATCTATCTTAGGCCAAAGGTAGGAGTGAGCCTCTGGTTTAAACTGGTTTATACTGAGTTTAGTCCAGTTTTTTCCTCCAACCCTTAACATTTCTGGAGTTGTTACTGGTAAAGTAACATGGTGCCAGGGTGGGAGGTTCTGTATAAACAGTAAAGAGAACAGAAAATCCCTCTTGTCAGCATGTAGGTAGGGAAACAGGAAGAAACAACCAGGTGTGGACTGTCAGGGAACTGGAGGAGCACTGACTTACCTGACCTTGTCCTGGGCTGCGGGACTGTGCCTGCACACCCAAGCACTGCCGGGTGGACTCAGGGACCATGTCATCGGAGTGTGCACCATTTCTAATTCCCTGGGGACTAGTCCTGGGCGCCTTCTTGGGGAAGCCTGTCTCATAGGGTCCCAGGTACCAACTTAGACAATGTATAGCTTATGATTCCTCTCGACATCTAAAGCCAATGTCTAAGTCCATGACCTAGAGGCTCCTACATGTGAGACTTAAGCATGAGGGCTTTTTAAATTTGGGGTTTTTTTTTGTATGTGTGTGCTTTAGTAAATAAAGCCCTTTGGATTGAGTCCATTCTTGTGCCTTTAGTCTTCATAATGCTCTGTGCCAAATAATGCTGTTTCCACGTAACACGGACAGCTAAAAATATTAACCTCTATTCCTGTCTGCAGGCAGTCCCGTGGTCTCTTTTTGAGACGCTTTGCAGAACAGTTTATGTTTTTGTGTGCATCGATCAATTTTCATCTCCATATCTAAAGGGATACACAAAATATTCTCATATGATTTTGGGTGAGAAAGAATAAAATTCTTCACTTCACAGTAGGATTGGATGTTCGGACCCAGGTTTGAATCCCAGATCATACATATATCAGGCAACTTCTTACTTTTCTGAAACTTAGTTTTATTATTTGTAAAATAGGCATACAATACTCATCTTCAGGGTCAGTGTGAAGATGAAGTGAGATACTTTATATAAAGTGTTTAGAACTGGCCTGGCACATGATATGTGCCAAATAGATTGTAGCTGATATTATGAAGCTAAAATTGTTTTGTAAAAATTGTATATCCATATGTAATTTGCAGGCAAGTCTTGTTAAGTGAGTCAAATTAGATTAGATAAAAATCTAAACTTTTAAAGGGAACTTTTCCTTCACAAAATGGGTCACCACAGAACGTATTTAAAACAAAGCCCTTAGATTATCTAAACATTTAAATAAGTTAATACTCACGTGGCATTCACAAAGCACTTAATGCAGTACCTAACACATAGAACTACTCAGATGTTTCCTATTATTATTATTATTCTGTAGATTTAAAATAAACATTTACAGAGCAAAAAGCAATTGGGAACCGTTCACAAAAAAGTCAATAAGGCATTAAGAGAAAACGACGATTCAATTATGTCATACAATAGAAAGTGCTGAGTTATACCTAAATTAACTAGGCATGCTAATGCTGTGTTCCAAGGGATCATAGGAATAAAAACAACCAGAAAGATCCGCCAGAAAGAACTGTTCCTAAAGAAATTCCATTTTCTCCTAAGAGACCGTTCTAAAGAAAGACCATGATTTAATCTACCTAAAGACCCTCAGAGAATCCAATATTTCACCTTTCTTTATTAGTATCCTTTCTTCTGAGTAATTTTCAAGCATGGCTACAATTCTAGAAGTTAATAAATGACAATAATCACAGTGATATTATATTAGATAGTCGTTAGTTTTCCTCAGACCATTTTTGGAAGCAAGGTATTAAAAAATTAGATAAAATGATAAAGGTATGTTACCTACAGTCTTTACTGCAGAGAGAGGTATAATACTAGATGCCTTCAAGTTCAGAGGTACAATACAATGATTCAGGAAATATTTCCTTAACATTAGGTAGCCTTAAATATTGTAATGGAACAACAGGAGCACGTATAAGTTTATAATTGAATGAGAAGTTATTGCCATGTAATCGACTAACAGGTGTACATTATGGTAATGAGTTTGAATCATATTCAGTTGAATTATAAAAGTCAGCACTAGTCTCAGAAATCAGTCTAGTAATGTTACAGTGCAGAAGCCACCTCCTTCCCTACCATACTTACTTTGATAAGTATGGCCTCATCATATAATAATCTGTATTTAAGTGGCACTTCTATCCCCAGGTGATTTTATACATTATCTCACTGTATCCTACATGTTTCTAAAAGATTATTCACTACACAGAGGTGGCCAAAGTTATTTCTCATTGATTCTAGTCCAGGGCAAGGTGTGACAAGGCAGGGACCAGCATGCCTTACATGGCCTGAACCACCGCATGTCTTTATAATTGCAGTCTTATCACCCATGGCAGTTTTGATCTTCAAAGCACTTATGAGGCTTGACACAAAGATTATAATTACATTTCTGGAAGTCATTACAAAACACTATGTAAATAAATAATTGCTGACTTTCAAAATGTATTTTATACAATTATCCTGCTGTGGAAAGAAGCACAACTCTTTATTGAGGTTGATTGTTGGACTCGTGGGTCAGAGTATGAGTCTCCTAGAGAGCCTACACAGGCTTTTTTTCTTCACTGCAAATAACTCCTCCACTATCCCACTCATCTGAGTGAAGTAGCTTAGATTAACCTAAGTCTGTACCACTCTTTGGCATGCAGGAGGTAGAAGGGATTTATAGCTTTCTGATGCTTTCTGGAGGTTGTTTTAGAGACTTAGGATATGTTAGTTAAAGATGCACAGGTAAGATGCATCTTATTCATAGATGTTGGCTGCCTCAGTTACTCTGAAAGAGGTCACTACAGATTTTTTTTTTTAAGAGACAGGATCTTGCTCTATTGCCCAGGATGGGATGGAGAGGCATGATCATAGCTCACTGCAGCCTTGAATTCCTGAGCCTAAACAATTCCCCCATCTTAGCCTCCTGAGTAGCTGGGACTAAAGGCATGCACCACCTTGCCAGGTCAATATTTTTTGTAGGGACAGGATCTCACTATGTTGCCCGGGCTAGTCTTGAACTCCTGGCCTCAAGTGATCCTCTTGCCTTGGCCTCCCAAAGTGCTGGGATTACAGACATGAGCCACCTCTCCCTGCTTGCCACTATAGATTGTATGAAAGACTTTTCTCCGCATTTATGGGGTTTTTGTTTGTCGTTGTTGTTAAGATAGGACAGAGCTAATCTTTCTGTAAGATTATTTTTTTCTTCTGCTTGGGAAAATAGTCTTGAATCTCTTATTTCAAAATATGTAAATATTAACACTTTCCACTTACTCAACTGCACAGGACTATTGAAGATGTCTCCAATTTTATGACTTTCAGTTGCTAAACTATAATATTCCAAGGTCAGGAGAATAAGCATTAGTTTAATAACAAAATTATTAAAAATTATTTTATCACTACTACAAAATCTAGAAATTGCCAGTGGAAAAACCCCATTTGATTACTCAAGGTCTGTCAGGAGGGTTCAAACCCAGTAGAGTTTGATGTAGTTCATTTTAAAATGTCCCTTATAACCAAGTTTCTATCAAGTTCCCCGAGTCAAGTTCTCGAAACCAGCAGCTTCGTAATGTGCCAATTATATGTGAACATTTATTTTAGCAGAGCAGCTCTTAACTCACAGGAGGGAGGAATGCCTTAAGAAAGGTTAAAAGGAAAACTTCAGCAATTAATACTAATAAACCAGAAAGTTAAAGCAACCATAATAAAACACTAGAGCATCTACTTTTTACTACGGAACCATTCCTTTATTAAGAGCCACCTGTTTGATAGACATACTCTGCCACAGCAGCCATGGGCAAATAATTAAGTTTAATAGGAGTAACTCTTATTTTGAAGAAGTTCTCTGTTTAAAGCCACAGAGTGGGGAAGTTATTAAATTTTATGGACCCTAAACAAAGGCAAGCCCTGTGTCAACAATTGAATGTTCAGTATTCTTCATTATATCACCACTGATTGAATGGATTACTTGTGCATTCCATAAGTTGAAATTCATCTTGCTTTCCCTAAAAATAGCCTATCTTTTGACATAGCAGATGGTGTTCTAATCTTACCTGGACCTCCATTTACTCTAAGTTTTGATTTACTGCTGCTGAGGCCCAAAGAAGTGGTTTTCATTCCTGCTGGATCAGTTGGAGATAATAGTTGGTCCAACTCACAAAGTTGACTAAGTTTGGTTGTATGACTAATTACTGTTATTTGTAGCTACACTCAGATATTTTAGTATCTGAGATACTAAAGCTCAGAATTAAACCTGTGTACATGGTTTGACTCTGATTTTATACATGGTTTTTCTCAGTTGTTTTTGTGGGGATTTATTTCTGACACACGTACAACCAACCACACACAGGGAAAAGATTTAGTAATGAAAGGAGTCATGCTTTTGCAGGGATGGCAAACATGTGGTTGTACATTTTATTGAAATATTTGCTGAAATCTCCTTTCAATCAAAGAAAACTTGAGTGTATGAACCTCATTTCACCCAAAGTATTAATTTTCTAACGATAGATACAATGGCTTCTGTAGTGCACTGGGGTCTGAGAAGGTGGGGTGCAGTTTAACTTAGGACACCTGAGTTTTTATTTCATTGTCACTAAAGAGTCTGTATCATTCTCAGATACAGTTAATTTATTGTGCCTCAGTGGCCCTTTGTTAATGAATTACTAGAAATTGCTGAATCACACATCTCAGAGGCTCTGCAGGGAGTAAGATGCTATCTGTTTAGGGATTTGATGTTCTTAGGACTTTCAGTAAAGAAAGTTTGCCTTACCAGATAAATGCTAGTGGAAAAGAAGGTCACATAATTATCTTCAAAAGAGTGGAAATGCATGCAACATTATTACTTTTATGTGTATGTCTTAAAATTAATACTTTATTATTTTGAGCGATTTTAAGTTTACAGAAAAATTGAGCAGAATATATAGTTTCTTATATTCTCCTCCCACCATCTCCCACTTTCTCCTATTATTTACGTCTTGCATTTGTGTGATGTTTGATGTAATTGATAAACCAATATTGATACATTGCTATGAAATAACATCCATAATTTACACAGGGCTCACTCTTTGTGTTGTGCAGTTCTGTGGGTTTTATCATAATGCCATGTATCCACCATTACAGAATCATAAGGAGTAGTTTCATTACCCTAAAAATCCCCTGTACACCACCTGTTCACCTCTCTTTCCCTTCTCTTTTCCTTAGCACCTGGCAACCACAGATTTTTTTTTTACTATCTCTATAGTTTTGCCTTTTCCAGTGTCATATAGTTGAAATCATACAATAAGTAAGTAGCTTTTATAGACTGGCTTCTTTCACTTGGTAGTATGCATTTAAGGTTCCTCCATGTCTTTTTATGGCTTAGTAATAATGCATTTCATTCTACCCCTGAATTGCATTCCACTGGAAGAATGCCATTATATATATATGTGTGTTTTTTTTTTTTGTTTTGCGATGGAGTTTTGCTCTTGTTGCCCCGACTGGAGTGCAATGGCATGATCTCGGCTCATGGCAACCTCCGCCTCCTGGATTCAAGTGATTCTCTTGCCTCACCCTCCTGATTACAGGCTGGGATTACAGGCACCCACCACCATGTCCAGCTAATTTTTTGTATTTTTAGTAGTGACGGGGTTTCACCATGTTGGCCAGACTGGTCTTGAACTCCTGACCTCAGGCGATCCACCTGCCTCGGCCTCCCAAAGTGCTGGGATTACAGATGTGAGCCACTGCACCCGACCGGATGCTATTATATTTTTAAAATCATCAAGGGTTCTCTGCCTGAACCTGAGGATACTATCCTATCTTCCATTTTCCTTTTGTTGCTGCCTGTCAGTGATCTTTCTTATTAGAAAGCATTTCACACATTTCTTGCTGGAGAAGCATGTTTCTGTTACAGCAGTTGTCACCAAATGGTTTTCCATATCTTGGGTGCATTTTTTAATTAAATCTTTTTTTCCTAATCTTGCCCATAGATAAATTCCTGAGCATCTACTTTTTGGTGGTCATGCATACCAGTTCAAATACAGAACATACCTAGTTAAAAATAACAATCCAGTTATGTGACCGCTTAGTTGCCTCCCAAAATATTTGACTCTCCTAGGTAAAGGGGGGCCTTTTCTCTTAAAAATGCCTGGCATTCCTTAAGTGTGCTGCACCGTTTCCCACTTCCATGTCAGCCATTTCTTTGCACTGGTGGGCAGGGCCCTGTTGGTCCCTCTTGGGCATCCCTTTCCCAAACACCACTTTCTTCAAAGTGAATCGCTGTCTCATCTACACTCATTTGTATGTCATTTCTGTACTTTGGACACACCTCTAATGTGTACATATCTTTTTTTTTCTTTTTATGTGAGACAGAGTCTCACTCTGTTGCCCAGGCTGGAGTGCAGTGGTGTGATCTCAGCTCACTACAGCCTCCGCCTCCCAGGTTCACAGGATTCTCCTGCCTTAGCCTCCCAAGTAGCTGGGATTACAGGCATGCACCACCACACTCAGCTAATTTTTGTAGTGTTAGCAGAGACGAATTTCTCTATGTTGGCCAGGCTGATCTTGAACTCCTGGCCTCAGGTGATCTACCCGCCTCGGCCTCCCAAAGTGCTGGGATTACAGGTGTGAGCCCACATGTCCGGCCCACATTGTCCTTTAGCATAAAAATTTAATTGCAAGCCATTCTCCTTTTATAAGCTTCTTAAGGATAGTGGCTATGTTTTGCATATTCTTGAATCCTTATAACTTAGCACAGTTTTTGGCACATGGTAGGTGCTTAGGAATGTTTAATGAAACAAGTATTAGTGGCAAAGAAGATAAAAAAAAGAGGAAGATAGATATGTAGGAGAAAAAAAGGAAGAAAAAAGATTTTGTTCACCTGGAACAACAAAGAAAGGGCAAAACAAGAGAAACTTTCATTGCTGATAAGGACAGGAAACAGCACAGTAAGAGTGTGCATAAGCAGTATATATTTTTATCTCCAAGTCTTTTTGCAATGTGTTTCATATTTAGAACACATATCAAGACTGTATCTGTTTCCAGAACTTGCTGCTAACAGTTAGTAACAATGCCAAAACATATTTTAGGTCCAGCTTGAAACCAAATGATCAAATAGAATTTTTGATTTCTACTTTAGAGTCTGACATTAATTATAGCCATCATGTAATAAAGTGTCAGAGCTCTTTTCTGAGAAAATGATAGAAATTACATTCACTAATCTGTAAACTGAAGCGCAGCTATTCCTCTAGAACAAAGCAAAAGATAGGGTTTTGACAACTATCATTTCTCATAGTCTTATCTTCTTCAGGCTGAATTTTTCCTGTGTTCCCCATCTCTGCCATTTTTTTAACCCTTTCTGTAAAGTATGATTGCAGGTCATCCTACTGATCTGGTCAGCGGTCTCGGGCACCGTTCATTAGTGTCCATCTTAATGCCTCCTACCCAGAACCAAACTATTCTTCTCTTCTCAGCCTCTGGTAGTGCAGGCTCAAGTGGCCTTTGTTCTTTTGGTGACCACATTACACTGTTTTCTCCTATTTGCCACTTTTGTCAATCTGCATTTCTCCAATTATTTATTTTTAGAGCTTTTTTTTTTTTGTAGATCCAAATATGATACTTTATAGTTATCCCTGTTAGGTTTTACCTTATTTAATTCAGGTAATAATTTCTGCCTGTCTAGCACATTTTAGATTTTAATAATGTCATCCAATATATTAGTAGTCCCTGGCATTCCCTCCTGTTTGGAATGCTTTTCTTTCATTCATTTCAGTCATTTCAAGTCAGCTCAACAAATATTTGGCGAATACTTAAAATGTGCTTACACAGGTGAGGAGTAAAAAAAGAAATAGAAGACATAGTCTCTGCCTTCAAGAAGCTTTCAGTCTCATTTAGGATACAACATAAAGTAAATGTGATGGTTACATTATGGTACTAGCCCATGTAGATGCCAAAAATATGCAAAGAATGCTCAGGATTTTAGGAAAGGAGATCTCTTTTGTTCCTTTGCTCTATTATAATAATTCACATCCATAACCAACTTAAAGCCATCTCCTTTAGGAAATTAAAAAAAAAAAATCCCATTCAGCTCAGATTATACTTTCACTCTGAATTGCTTCAAAAATTACATTTTCAACTTTTAAAAATGATGTATGTTTGATGTGTGTGGCTTCATGTTCCTTAAGATGTAACAAGGACGTGGAGGATCTTGTCTTTTCCCAGCTAGACTGAAAGCTCCCCTAAGTCAGGGGCCTAGTCTTCTAATCCTTTGCTATCTCTGCAGAGCTCCTGCTAGATTGAAGGCTCCCATTGGCTCAGGGCCGGGCCTTCTAATCCCTTTCTATCTCTAACTCATACTCCAATGCTCTGCATGCATAATGTCGTGGGAAGTAGTAGCATTCAGTAGAAAAGTCTACCCAGGAATCAGTGCTGCATGCTTCAGGGTTCTTATGATGTGACTATTATTAGAAATTGGCTAATAGATCTAGAAGTAAGATTCTATAGGAGACTAAGACAATTTCCGTTTACCTTTATTTCGTATTTCATAAATGCATATATGGTCTCACCATGCAATATCTTATGTAATACGCCAGCAACTCTGATAAAATAAAACAACCTCGTTAGCTCTGCTTTAGCATATACATCCCCATATGCATGAATTCACCAACTGATTACATTTAGAATGAATATACAAATAGTCTTGACAGGTCTATTATTTGTGATATTAATAAACATCAGCCAAGGTAATACTTTTTTCAGGAAAAATAGGATCACTGACATCCCTATGTCTTAATATTGTTTGGTTACTTCATTGAGCATTGATTTCTCAGGAAACATTAACTGATCATGGTTGGTAGAAAAGATAGAAAGGCGACAGAGGAACTGCATGATTATTATTATTTTATCATCTTTTTGAGACAGAGTTTTGCTCTTGTTGCCCAGGCTGGAGTGTAGTGGTGTGATCTCAGCTCACTGCAACCTCCGCCTCCTGAGTTCAAGTTATTCCCCTGACTCAGCCTTCCTAGTAGCTGGGATTATAGACACCTGCCACAACGCCTGGCTAATTGTTGTATTATTAATAGAGACGGGGTTTCACCATGTTGGCCAGGCTGGTCCCAAACTCGACCTCAGGTGATCTACCTGTCTCGGCCTCCCGAAGTGCTGGGATTACAGATGTGAGCCACTGTGCCTGGCCTGCATGATTATTTTAAATTAGCTCTTAGGTTTGTTAACATGTAGAAATAGTTATAAGGGGAATCTTAGAAAAGATATAACTAGGCTGGGCATGGTGGCTCATACCTGTAATCCCAGCACTTTGGGAGGCCGAGGCAGGCGGATCATGAGGTCAGGAGATCGAGACCATCCTGGCCAACATGGTGAAACTCCGTCTCTACTAAAACTACAAAAATTAGCTGGGCGTGGTAGCACACGCCTGTAGTCCCAGCTCCTCAGGAGGCTGAGGCATGGGAATCCCTTGAACCCAGGAGTCGGAGGTTGCAGTGAGCCGAGATCATGCCACTGCACTCCAGCCTGGGCAACAGAGCAAGACTCCATCAAAAAAAAAAAAAAAATTAAACAAGTAAAAAGCTTTTTTTCTAATTAAAATATATGATAAAATGCAAATGACAGAACTTTAATTTGAATTGTTCAAAGTCATTTGTGGACAACACTTTGTTTCAGATAGTTCAAAGTCATTTTCAGATTTCTTTTTTGTCTTCCTGAAATGCAAACAGGAAGGCATATTTTATGGGACTGGGTCAGAATTTAAGTAACTTGGTCTGAGGCAAATCTAGGACCCCATTTGACTATACTGTCTAAATTTTTTTTGATGTGACTCAATAAATTAATGAATTTCAAATCCACGAAAGTAATGTAAATAAAAATAAAATGCTGCACAGGCAACATTGTTCCTAAATAACGCAAATGATTTTTTTAAGTAGAAACATGTCATGTATTTTGCAGACTGTGACCTTAAGTGATCAACCCGTAACTATGCAGCCAAGCATGGGAGACTAGGAGAAGCCCCGTGCTTTTGTATCTAAAGCTTATCGCTGTTTCATGCTGTATCCAAAATGGTCACCATTCCAGTTCTCTGTGGTAATTAGTAACAATGCTATAGTTGATGGAATAAAAATAACACATATAATGATGGTTACAAACACACGCTGACCTGTGCCAAGGAGAGCAGTGATTCATGAAAAATCAATAAATAAACCCATTGATGTGGTCACAATAAATCCATACATAATTAAGAAGAACCTTTTCTAAATAAAAACTACAAAGGAAATAAAAACAGGTTTGGAAAAGAGGAAAAAGTCTGATAATAGCGTTATGGTATCATCATTAAAGAAAACAAACTTGTAAGCTCCCAAACTACACCTTAGGAAAACAGTACATTCTCAGTGTGGCTTAAAGATATGGTAGAGGCCGGGCATGGTGGCTCACATTTGTAATTCCAGCACTTTGAGAGGCCGAGGTAGGTGGATCACGAGGTCAAGAGATTGAGACCATCCTGGCCAAAATGGTGAAACCCCGTCTCTACTAAAAATACAAAAATTAGCTGGGTGTGGTGGTGCACACCTGTAGTCCCAGCTAGTAGGGAAGCTGAGGCAGGAGAATTGCTTGAACCTGGGAGGCGGAGGTTACAGTGAGCCAAGATTGTGTAATTGTACTCCAGCCTGGGTGACAGAGTGAAACTCAGTCTCAAAAGATATAGTAGAGAACTGACCTAAAAGAAAAGAAAAGGAACTGACCTAAAAGGAAAGAGTTTGGCCCCCAAGGCAGTTAACAAAGAAAGTTAAAGTTGTTCTCTAACCTTAAAAGTTGGCAGGTGCCACAGATACTCTTTGAAGGGTTAATAAAACCTCACACAACCTCTTTAATCTAGCAGGTGGTTGAAACTTTTGAATTGGGTCTTGCCTCCCAAAGAAGAATTGAGTTCAACACTAATAAAATAGCAGTTGCTCAATAAAATTGTGTTGAATTGATTTGGTTTATCGGGAAGAAAATGACTCAAGCATCTAGAGTGGTGATTAAACATTCATAGCATCGTTGACAGTGTTTTGGAAATAGGGCTTGGCTGGGAATTGAGGAGCCTGTCTTTTGAATTTCGGATGTGCCTTTGAGTTCTTGAGCAGGTCACTAACTTTAGGTCTTAGTTTCTTCAAGCGTAAACTGAGTTAGTTGGGCTAGTTTTTCCCCAAGGTACATCATAAAGCTTTTGATATCTGTGATTCTAAATTAAGGCCTGAAAGGGCAGGTTTTCTTACAGGAGAGATTTAGTAATCATCACATCAGAAAACCAAATACTGGCTGGGTGCTGTGGCTCATGTTTGTAATCCTAGCTTTGGGACACTGAGGCGGGCTGTTTGCTTGAGTCCAGGAGTTGGAGACCAGCCTCAGCAACATGGCAAAACCCCGTCTCTACAGAAAATTCAAAAATTAGCCAGGGCGGTGGTGCGTGTCTGTAGTCCCAGCTGCTTGGGAGACTGAGGTGGGAGGATTGCTTGAGCCAGGGAGGCTGAGCCTGCAGTAAGCTGTGACCACTGCACCCTAGCCTGGGTGACAGAGTGAGACTCTGTCTCCAAAAAAAGGAAAACTAAATACCACCATCAATAATAACACTAAAGGCTAATATAGCATTTGATTGAAGAGCTAAATTAACAGGGGCAACTCTGATAGATGTCAGGAAAAGTTTTGTTTTATATTTCAGTTAAGAGATTCTGATGAGAAGCAACGTAAGATCAGGTTATTTAATACCAAAAAACTGTACATTTAGATCTTGGTACCTGACCACAGCTGAACCTGTCTTTGAGGTGAAGCCTTATATATGTGCATGTGTGTCAGAATCCACAGACAGTTTTTGAAATCCCAGATTTAATGTAAAATTAAGGAATGTTACTGACATCTCTCATACCCTTGCGTGGTTTTATGTAATTTATTTGTTAACTCTCTTTACATGAGAATGGTACATTATAAGTGGTAATTTATCTTACTGGAGAAATGAGAACCTTATAAGCTAAGGGTTACTAAAACGGATGAATTCTGTTAATAATAGAATAAATGTAATCACAGGACCAGGCTTTCTATATTAAAGAAATTAGGTCTATTTAAAGAAAATATGATCTGAATCATAATGAGCTTTCTCTTAATGAAACATTGCCGTCATAGTGTTTTATGACCACATGATAAAAATATTCATTAACACAAGTTATTGCCAACATTAAATTTACTCATTTATTAAGCACTGTTCTACCCACTGGAGATACTCTGATGAACAAGACAGAAAGGCTCTTGGAACTTTTCTATTGGCATATGGCATAATGATTAAACAGTCTTTGGAGTCCGGTCTAAATTCAGGCTTCTTTACTTACTAGGTTTGTGCCTGTGGGGAGGTAACTCAGCTTGTTTGAACCTCAATTTCCACATCAGTTAAATGACCATATAATAATAATAATACTTGCTTTAATAGGTTGTCACAAGGACTAAAGGATAGTTTAATATATGTAAAGTTTAGTATATGTAAAGTCCTTAGAATAATGCCTGACACTCAAGAAATGTTAGCTGTTACTACCAAAGGGTGGGCAATTGAAAATAATAAAATATTATCTAGGGGTATGTACGATGAAAAAAGTAAAATAGGGTGATATGATGAGGAGTCAGTATTTAAGCTGAGATATAAATAACAAAAAAGAGTTAGCCCTGTCAAGATCAGGAGGAAGGGAGGACATTCTAGGCAGTGGGAAAAGCTAGTGCAAGGGCCCAGTGGTGGGAAGACTGTGGGGTGTTTCAGCAGAGTGCTCAGTGGCTGGAGTGTGTAGATGAATGAAGTTAGAGAGATAGGCTGGGTCCAAGTCATGCAGGACCACTACAGGTCAAGATCAGAGGTTTGAATTTGCTGTTATGTGCAGTGTTAAGCCATTTGGCAGATTTTAAGCAGGGTCTTGATATACACTGATTTATATTTTTCAAAGCTCACTCTGGCTGTTGGGTGGAGAATTGTAACAGGGGTAGGGAGGAGGGAAGGAGTGTGGTTAGCAGGCTGTGGCAGTCACCCTAGTGAGAGGACGGTGGCTTAGGCTTACCTGCAAGTGGTGGAGATAGAGACACTGGAGTAGAGAGAGAATTTTGCTGGTATCATCAAAATGCTTTACTAATGTTTTCTCCCAATTGTTAGTTGACTTTAAAAGGAATAATATTGCATCTTATACAAGTTTAATTAATGTTTAGACACTATTCATACACCCTAAGTGAAGTGGTAATTCAGGAGTTACTTGATTTATTAAATGAATACAGAATGACCAACTTGGAAATTTCAGGCCAGAAATCCATTTTTGAGATCTGAAATGTTTTGTTTGACTGAAAATTATTAATTTTCTGTAATCACATTTTGTTAATCTTCTGATTTCCAGTAGCTTTCCTTCCTTGGCACCATGCAAACCCAGATTTTAGTACAATGATGTACAATGATGAGATGTATTTTGGGGACTGAAACAATATTATATGTTTGTATTAGTCTCTTCTCATGCTGCTAATAAATATATACCCAAGAACTGGGTAATTTTTAAAGAAAGATGGGTTTAATGGATTCATAGTTCCACATAGCTGGGGAAGCCTCAATCATGGCAGAAGGCAAAAGAGGAGAAAGTCACATCTTATATGGTGGCAGGCAAGAGAATGTGTACAGGGGCAGGGGAACTTTCCTTTATAAAACCATCAGATCTCATGAGACTTATTCACTATCCTGAGAACAGTGTGGAAAAGACCTGCCCCCATGATTCAGTTACCTTCCACCAGGTCCCTCCTATGGCACGTGGGGATTATGAGAGCTATAATGCAAGAGGAAATTTGGATGGGGACACAGCCGAACCATATCAACGTTCTTCTCATCCTCAAAATGTATCTTCTGTATCTTTCATACACACCAGTTCTTTCTTCTGCTTCTAAGATGCACTTTAGGTTGGGCACGGTGGCTCCAGCTTGTAATCCCAGCACTTTGGGAGACCTAGGCAGGCGAATCATTTGAGGTCAGGAGTTCAAGACTAGCCCAGCCAATATAGCAAAACACCATCTCTACTAATAATACAAAAATTAGGTGTGGTGGCACGCACTTGTAATCCCAGCTACTGGGGAAGCTGAGGCAGGAGAACTGTGTGAACCTGGGAGGCAGAGGTTGCAGTGAGCCTAGCTCGTGCCACTGCACTCCAGCCTGGGTGACAGAGGGAGACTTCTGTCTCGGAAAAAAAAAAGATGCACTTCAATGGAAACCATTGTGCGTGCAGGTGTGACCAGGCCAGCTTTGCAGGCAGTCATTTGATGATCACACTGGGCAGTGTGTGGCAACAACTCTGAAGTGAAGAAACACCTAGGCAAGGAGCTAGCAGTTCCTTCAGGCTGGTGAGCTAATATCCAGCAATTGAGAAAAATCAGTCCAGGTGAGACACAAGCACTTGTCCTCCCTGTGGAATCAGTACCCAGAACAGCTTCTTCAGAGGACTGAGAAATTGGGGCTTATCTTAAATAGCAAGGAATTTGAATTGATAAGGGTTGAGGAAAATGTTCCAAGCAGAATCTCATAACCACAAGCCAAGCTTAAAGGAGAAGGCTTTAAACAGGTAAGTCTGTTGGCATAACAGTTGTAGTAAGCTATTGCTCCATTCTCAGATCCTTCAACCGTGCCCTAAAAGGAGATTCCTCCTCAAGAAACTCTAAATTTGGGGCTCTGGAAGTTAGCTTCAAGATCTTATGCAGATATGAACAGCTTTTCTTATATTTCCTGTTTAAAATGTAATGAAATTCCATTTCTTCATGGACATGGCTTTCTTTTCTTTCTGGAATCCCGAAGTGAGGAAGTGTATGTACTGAAAACCATTAAAGCCATTTGTTAGTTTGTTTTAAAGGAAAGGAGAATCATAAAATCAGGACCTGGAGAGCACATTTCCCAGTGACCAAACCTACCTAAAATGTATTTGATGGATTTATTTTGAGTTTTGGAAGCTCAAGGACTCAATAGAAGATACAATTCAAAGAGTGTCATCATAGGGAATCCAGAATAATTCTCAGAGCTCCAAAAACTTCATAGATTGGAGCTTCGGGTCATGGGTTGGCTGTTTCTTTGGCTGTCAAACCTAGTTTTTAACCTTTCTCCATGGCCTTTTCATTTAGCAGGGTATAGTAAAAGAGAATGGAGGCGAAAAAATGTAATGTGAATTTTCTCACTAGAGTGAGAAGCAGCAGATAACAGATAACAGCCACTGGAAAAAAAACAGTCACTTTAAAAAGGAATAAAATTGGTAGGGTGCTTTATTGGAAAGAGGCGCGCTTTCTTCCCTTGAGCCAAGAGGTCTGAGTCCTGACAATACACATGTGTATAATGAATTTCCCTCCTCTTCAGATGAGTGGCTGGACTTGCTTGTACTCATGCCCTCCCGCTCCAGTCTCAAGGCGTTGGTACTGATCTTTTTTCACTACAACACCACTGTGGTATAATAGTGAAAATCACTGCACAGGTGGGTTAGGAGATAGGTAACTAGACACTTAGGTGCCTTAAAATGAGGGAACTGGAGATGTGGTTATCTTTCAGCCCATTTGCAGACTTTGCAAGCTAGTATTTGAGGTGTCAGCTTCGGACTTGCAAAGCCATGGCTTCTACAGATGGCTAAGTTGCCTTCCTCCTGCACTTTACCACATTCCCTGGTACCTAAGAGAGAAAAACTATTTCACCAAAGTGAACCTCTCCCAGGGGTCTTCCTACCACCATTTTAATGAAAAGGTTAAATCTCAAACTGCAAATTATAGAATGTCTAGTTAGAAGTTTGAAAATAATCTTTGTAAAAATTCATTAAAATCAAATAAGCAGTACCACTTTAGGTTATATAGAAGGCGAATTGGAGGTAAATCCCTTCAGTTATCTAAAAATGTGGCAAGTAAGTTCCAACAAGTGTAACAAACAGGTTAACCTTGAGAGAAACAGGAAGAACAAAGAGATAGGCACAAGTACAATCTGTGAGTTAGGGTGATTGCATTCCCCCATCGTATCATATTGCATATGAAGAGGCCCATGGCCCAGTGCAGTTAGATGACAAGTGGACTCTGGCAGCCTATCAAGCTGCTGTCTCCAGAGGATGCTGCTGGTCATCCAGGAGAAGTGGAGACTCGGGCAGGTGCAACAGAATATATACAGACAAACTGAGGACTCCCAGGAAGGAGGAGGCATCTTAGGAGGGCACCTGGAAGTCTTCCACTGCTCTCCTTAAGGAATTCCAGAGAGTTAGGGAATTAAAAATAAGCAGGATGATCGGGTCCTCTGTAATAGCGCTTTTCTGATGGCAGAAAGTACTTAAAGCTCACAGATAAAGAACATCATGTTAGAACCTAAGACAAATTAAGTGAAGGGGAAAATGGGAAGAATTTTACAACTAAGTCCAAAGGTGAGAGTAAAAATAAATGCGTAGTAAGACTTAGTATTAATAATACTTAGATAGTGCTTTACATCTATAGAAAGCACTTTCACAGACATTATTTCATTTAATCGTCACAATGCATTGGAGTATCAATACTGTTACACTCAGTAGTTTGCCAGTAGGAAATTGGGGCTCAGAGACATTCAGAGATTTGTTCAGGGTCATCAATTGAAAGGGATTGAGGGTGAAAACTCAATTCCAGGTCTTTTAGCTCCACATAATGTGCTTTTCCCTACTCTGCATTGCTGTAGGAGTCTCCATATCAGAATCAGACTTTGCTACAAAGGCTTGTTGGATATCATCCTAAGAGGAATATTTGTATCACTAGTCTTTCCAGCCCACACCTGGATAACACCATTAATCCTTACTAAGTAGCCAAAATTCATGGTTTGATGCAGATCAGAGAACCCAAAATAAAGTAAAGTGGACCAAATCCCTAACCAGAAATAATAGCGGAAAAATCTACCTCCCAATTTTGTAAAAACATAAATTTTATTCTAGAAATTTAAAATGTACACATTAATGAAATCTTAAAACCTCAAAAGAGGCTGGGTGCGGTGGCTCATGCCTGTAATCCCAGCACTTTGGGAGGCCAAAGCAGGCAGATCACGAGGTCAAGAGATCGAGACCATCCTGGCCAACATGGTGAAACTGCGTCTCTACTAAAAATACAAAAATTAGCCAGGTGTGGTGGTACGCGTCTGCAGTCCCAGCTACTCGGAAGGCTGAGGCAGGAGAATCGCTGGAACCCAGGAGACAGAGGTTGTGGTGAGCCAAGATGGTGCCATTGCACTCCAGTCTGGCAACAGAGTGCGATTCCGTCTTAAAAAAAAAAAAAAAAGCCTCAAAATATATGCTTTTATATGTGGGGCAAGGAAATTTAAAGCCACTTAAATTATGCTCAATATATTCTACCCTGTGAGAGCTGGAAAGGTTGATACAAAAAATCATTAATTTTAACTTGAGATAATTCAGATCAAAGAGTTTGCTTAAATAATCTAGAACAGAAAAGAAAGAGAAATAACTCACATGATATCTCCCATCGAATATGTGAGCCTGAAGTGTTCGTTTTAACCTCCTTTACTGCTAAATTTAAGGATGAAAGACTTTCTTAAAAAGCTAGTAATGTTTCCATTTTCTTTTGGCCTGTGTTGGGAACGGTTGTTAACAATTACATTTTTTTAATTTTTAGAAAAGATCCTAAATTTTTGAATTGACATTTTGTACATAGCAAACCTGGATATTTTTTTTTCACATTGAATGTATAGATTTATTACCTCATTTTGAAAACTAGTACTGCTTTTTAATGAATGGGAACCATTCTTCACAGAAACAGTATTTCTAGTAGAATTTTTGAAGGTATTTTTGGAATTCTCAGACTTGTCCAATATGTAGCAGGATCAGAATTTTGGAGCCGGGAAACCCACAGAGATGATTTCGTCCCCACCCCTCATTTTACTGAAGAAGAATGTGTGGGTCAGGGAGGGAAAGGGACTCCACCGTGATCACCCTGCAAGGCAAGGACAGCACTGTGACCAGAACCCACATCTCCAGTTGCTAGTTCAACACTCTAGAATTATTTTCTCCCGGCTACATTTCTCATAGGCTACTGATATTGTATTAAAATTGCTATCCATGGCCACTGTGACCTGAAGAAGAAGAAAAACAATGAACCCCCAATGACCTCTTCCTCCTCTGCACCTTTCCTCTTTTCACCCGAAAATTAAGTCCTTATGAAAAGAGTAAATAGATGTGGCCCTGCATCTGTGGCAGCACTGTCTCTCCTGCCCAGTCATTGACTCCTTTGGTCCACATCTGGAGTGGACTCAGTGGACATGATTCTCAGGCTGAGAAAAATAGGACTTGGATTTTGTCCTTGGCAGGCAGAGAACTTCCACTGTTTGAGGAGCTACTACTGGACTACTGTGTGTTTATCCCACATCCCACAGCGAGCTAAGCAGACCGGGCTCTTCTTCTTCTTCTTCTTCTTTTTTTTTTTTTTTACGGTCATCAAAACAAGTAGCTCCTCTCAGACACCTTAATACATAATTAGGTGTGTCTGTTTACACTTGGGAGACAGAGGGCTTCATGTCCCAAAGAAATACAAGACGTCTGGGAACAGCCACAAACAGATGTTGAAAATGTCCATTTGTGGCAAGTTTATTACTATAGCACCAGGAATAAACATTGAAGATGAAACCCCTCTGAAGGGGTGTGTGTGTGTGTGTGTGTGTGTGTGTGTGTGTGTGTTGAGAGGGGAATGTTATCGAGCAGAGTAGAAAGTGAAAGGAGGTTCTATTTTTTAAAAAATTTGCTCTAGTATTTGTTTATCTCCTACAACAAGGAAAATTTCGCTATTTGGCTTTGGCTCTTTGAAGGCTTTTGCCAAATGCTTAACAATCTGTAGGGTTTGATTTCTTTCAGAAAGACCACTTTGAGAACAAGGCTCTATGTAACTAAGATGTGTTTGTTTTTGTTTAAATCACTCAGAAGAGAAATCATCTCTTGTCCATTGTTAAAAGAGAGTTTTCAATCAAAGGAAAATTCTAAATATTCTAAAATATACAAACAGCTCTTTGAAACTGATGCCAAATCAAACTCTAAAAGGGACGTTTTCCTTGCAGAAGTTTTGAGTTAATTCTGTGTGCAGGGCTTGAGTGGAAAAACGCTGCGACTGTCAGAGGAACGAGTTACTACAACACTGCATTTGGATTCGGAAGTTACATAAGGAGCATTGTCTCAGGATAGCAGGAAGACTCTTGTACATGGTTTTAGGCTAATTCCTAGCAACAAAGAGAAAGAAATTCTTTGCAAAGTCAGTTTTTCAGTTAAATAAAAGGTAGTAGTTTGGTTCCTGATGTCACTGGATATAAACATCCAATGCGAGAAGGCATACCAGTCATCACTTTAAAAATATAAATTGAAATGTGCCCTGTTTTTAAAGAAATACCATCTTTTTTTTTTTTTTTTTTTTTTTTTGAGACACAGTCTCACTCTGTCATCCAGGCTAGAGTATAGTGGCTCAATCTCGGCTCACTGCAACCTCCACCTCCCTGGTTCAAGCGATTCTCATGCCTCAGCCTCGCGATTAGCTGGGACTACAGGTGCATTCCACCACGCCTGGCTAATTTTTGTATTTTTAGTAGAGATGGGGTTTCACCATATTGGTCAGGCTGGTCTCAAACTCCTGGCCTCAAGTGATCCCCTGCGTCGGCCTCCCAAAGTACTGGGATTACAGGCCCGAGCCACCACACCCAGCCCTCCTGTCGAGACTTTGGATGAAAAGTAGTAGATGCTAATGAGGCACCTCTACTGGGGGAAAAAAAGGACACAAATTGGAAACCCAATGCGTTCATTTCAGCTCTGCACTAATGAGCTGTGTCCTCCAGACGGTGCCTTCTTTCTCTGATGAAGCCTCTTTATCACTTGGTGCCTATCCTGCCTACCTCTCAGGCTCTTGGTGAAGGTAAAACTAAAAGTATGTAAAAACAGTGAAAACTTAAAAAGCAAAATCTGAGATGTTAGCTTATCATTTCATGATGAGTTTTGAGAGGTAGGTTGATGTGGGACCTGATGATTTGCTGGGACTGAAAACATCACAAACAGTTTTTGTTCATAGGGTAAAGGGGGCAAGCCAGGGGACAGAGGTGAGCAAGAGACTCGCTGCAGAACTAACTGGTAGTCAGGGCGGAGCTGTGGCTCCACAACTAACCTGAACCCTTTCAGGTACACACAGGTAGAGTAAGTAGGCAGTTAGCAGGTTTAGGTCAAATCTGCTATTGCCATCATTTTTCCCTTAGACACACATTTAAATACTTTTTGTATGTAACTCTGAGAGAGGCGATGGTGTGTTTAAAGATAAATAGGACAGCATTCCCATTTTTTAAAGGCTAGTTGAATGCAGCCGTAAAAAAGAACGAGATCATGTCCTTTGCAGGAAGACAGATGGAGCTGGAGGCCATTATCCTTAGCAAACTAATGCAGGAACAGAAAAGCAAATACTGCTGCATGTTCTCACATATATGTGGGAGCTTGAATGTTGAGAACACAGGGACACATATGGACGGTGGAGGCTGGGAGGATGGAGAGGATCAGGATAAATAACTAACGAGTACTAGGCTTAATACCTGGATGATGAAATAATCTGTACGACAAACCCCCGAGTCACAAGTTTATCTGTGTAACAAACCTGCACATGTACCCTTAAACTTAAAAGTTAAATTAAAAAAAAAAAAAGGCTAGTAGAGGTGACCATGCAATTGTTGCTCCCCCAGCAAACTTATAAGAAAGATACAAATGAAGAACTAATTGCCTGCAGAGAGAAAGGGGAGGTTACTGTGGGCTAAAGCAAGAATATGTGAAGAAGCTTCACAGCAATTGGGGACTGTGAGGTCAATTTTAAAGGCTGTTTAGAATTTTAAGGAGTTGAGATAGGGTAGGGGGCTAGGGGGATACTAAGGGCCAAGGGGCTAATGTAAACCCAGGCAGGAAGGTGGGAAAAGGCAGGGTAGCACAGAAGATGGAAGAGGGTCCGGTATGTCTGGATTGTAGAGTTCATGAGAGGAAAATGAGACATAAGACTGGAAAGGTAAGTTGGGACAAGATTGTTGCTCTTGCAAATGTTTGTGTGCACTTAACACAGAGTCTAGAAACACACACACACCTGAGCGAAAAAACCTGACGTGAAGTCACGGAACAGGTAGGCAGACATGAACAAGGAAATCCCAAGGAACCAGAAAGTCAAACAAGATAAAGATTCAGGAACCCAGATAAACCACCCAAGCAGAAGATGCAACACACAAAGTGAACCTCGAATGTAAAGGCAGCGTCTGTCACAACCTGGAAGCCCCTTATGTATTTCCTCCTGGGGCAGGAACCCCTCCCAGGGCATGGTCAGCCCAGGCCTCCACTGGGGCACAGGTAAGTGGCTGCATCTGACTGTAGAGGGAGAAAGGGCAAAAATAAGCATAGGTCCTTGCACCGTACAGTTTGAGACTGAAGCCTGTGGCTTTGATCCTAGATTAATATGGATTGTGTTAGGCCTGGGGTAGCTGTATCTTTTAGAGCTGAATTATAGAGATTGAACAGCACTTAGTAATCTGGTTCAAGTCCTAGGTCTAGGGGCATTAGGCAATTTGAGCCACGTGCTTTAAGGCCTAGGATGGCCTCAGGGCTGTTGGACCACACCTGGGCACCAAGCCTTTTGAGATCTATTTTGGGAAATTGTATTTTTTTTTTTTTTTTTTTTAAATAGCGCCCCCAGCTTGTCAGGTTTTGTGTGATTTGGACTTGAAAGCAGCCGCTGCCTGCAGTGGACTCTTCCTTTTCCCTGGCGTCTCTCCTGGACCAGTGCTAGTCTCAGTTACAGGTGTAGTCTTAGATTGGGTAGGTTTTAGATTTAAAGGAGCAGCTTGAGTCCTACTTTAAGAAGCAGAGTCCGACTAGAACTCTTCAAACTCTATCTGAAAACAGTGGACTTTGTGGTGATTATTCATTTCATAGTCTTTTCCTACCTCAACCAGCATCTCTCTTCTCACTTATGGGTTTTTTTTTTTTTTTTTTTTTTTCCCCCAGAAGAGTTTGACTGGATCTGCAGTTAGGTGTGTGGGGTTGATCGCGAATTTCAGGATTTTGATTCTCAATTTATGTATTTTCTAGCTTGGAGACCCAATCTTTTCGGTTTCCTTCTTCTCTGGCTCTACTAGTTCAAATAGTACGGGTAGGGAGGAATGCCCTTTTAGGACGGAAATGTTGGCTATTTGCTGTGTACTGTTACCAATTCCTGCTTACAAGTGTCTCATGCAGTGACACTAAGGAATATAAAACGTGATTTGCTTCATATCATTCAGAATGCCAGTGGTAAAGACAATATCAGAATTCTGGGGCTGGGTCAAGCATGGCAAATAAGTGAATGCATCTGCCTCCCATTCCACCTCCATCCGCAGGGCTGTCAGTGATAATTGGTCAGAACGCTTTTCATCATCGCCTTCCTGGTAGCCATGGCCAGGCTGCTAGAGTTCACATGAAAATGACTCCAAATTCCTGCATCCTAGGGGAGACAGTGGCAGCAAAGCCCCCACAAGTCTGGGGCCGGGTCGTGGGCCACCATGTACTGATCTGTAACTTCGATGAAATCACTGTTTTTTGAGTTTAAGTTTGCCATTCATAAAGTACAGCCAGTGACTTTGCTACCTCACAGAGGATTTAATGACAAAATGGCAGTGGGAGTGCTTCAATCGAGTGCTTCTGCAGATCTGAGCCAAGGAATCCCAGTTGTTTGGTTAGCCACTCTTTTAGTCAATTTTTGCTAACACGATGGGATGCTGTGGCTGTTCCATCACTTATAGGACTCATATGGTTAGGGAACTAAGCAACTAACTCGTCTGTTAAGCAATAGACGGTTCTGGTTCCCAGCCCATCATCAAGCAGCTTCAAGTCAGAACATTCCTGCACCAGGGCTTCAGGCTTGCTACCAAGCCTGAAAGAAATGCCGCGCAGATTTTTCCACGGGAGCGCCTCAAAGGGCAGAGGAAACTCAAGGGCTCCTTCACTACCCCTGCTCTCCCCAATCTTCTGGCATAACCCAAAACAACCCCAAGTCCCCTAAGGAGAATATTTTCATGTCTCTTGTTTTATCTGAGAATGTATGTGAATTTTATTTTAGAATATGTATGTTTTTGTTTTAATACAAAAATAATGTTTTAACTTACTAATATCAGTTAAACGTCCCTCTTTAAAAACCCTTCTCCATTTGTCCACTTCTTATATTTCATGCCTTCCTATCAGTTAGGCTTTGGTGTCTAATATATAACATCTCAACCAGTTCATAAATTTCTGCTTTTAATATAGCCCAAGTTACCACTAGCGCAGGCCACAGGAAAATACCAGGCTGTCCTGTCTGAATTCTGGCTTTTTTTTGAAAGATTTACTTAGGAACAATTTATCATTTAGTTTGCAATTTTTAAAATAATCTTAATTGACCACATATGTTATCAAATAAGGGTTGGTCTTGCAGCCTCTGCCTCGCTCGCCATCTCCCCGCCACCTCCCACCCCTTCGTTTGCACATGCGCACAACCTCCTGCCAAGATGTCAGAAAATTAATTATGCCACTCTAGGCGGATATCATCGCAGGAAAGCCTCTCTCTGATTTAAGGTAAGATTACCGATATTGAAACTGTTGTTTTTAGAAGGGAAAGGCTATCACTTTTAAACCTCTCTCCCTCGTTTTTCCTAGTTCCTTCTTTCCATGTTTTGGTAGCCATAAGTCATTAGTGGTTTTTAATTTTTCTGAAACTGAAATAAGGTCTGAAAGGGTGGATTTGTCCCTTTTTTTTCCTCCTTTTTTCCTTTTTTTTTTTTTTTTTTTTGCTGGCTAATCGGAGGAACGCAACCACATCTGAAGCCACTTGGCTCATTATGAATTTCATGGAAACTGATTCTCTAAAAGTGTTTCCATATGTGTTCCCAATATATCCCATCCTCTCTAAATGGGAGCACAGACGTGTGCATGGGCTGGAAATGGCTTCAGGATGTGACAGGGCAGTCATATGACTGCCACGGCACCGTGGGTGGCCCCTTCTGAAAGACACGGTGTCCTGGGTGCTGGCCTCCTTCCTGCAGCGGATCTGGTTTCAAAGACTATCCACCCTTCCTAGGATTTAAAAAGTTCTTAATCAAGGCCTAGCAGGAAGATCTCTCTCATTTTTCCTCCCTTTTCTCTCCCCCTCCATCTTTGGCTCCTTCCTTCCCTTGCTCTCCCTCCCTGTATGCATACACACTCACTCACACTTCTACTGCCTGCCCCCTTTCCCTTTACAAAAGGAAATATATTCTTCCAACAATATCCTCAAAATTTGGGTGGGTTTAAGGAATGGCTGAATTTTCTGAAAATTGCCAGTTTTTTTTTTTTCTCTCTCTCTCTTTTTCCTTCAGCATAACATACTTTCTTAGCCTTAGGATCAGCTAGTTCTTTCAGAATTTCTGAGCGTGCAGTGGAAAAGTACAATTCATTACAACACAGAAAACAAATATTTAGACTGGATAGTTGAGGCACTTTCCCTCTCTTTTGCAAAAGAATGGAGTTTGCTGGTCATTTCATTATCTTAAAATGATTTCACAATCTCATTTTGCTGCTTTCTTCTCCATCAGGATGATCCATTGCATGTCTTCCATATATGGTACATTTTCCTAATTATCATCTAATGAAATGAAAAGTAAAACTAAGTTAGTGATGGATAGTTGATCATTTTTTAGTGTGAGGGGAGAAATTCCGGGAAATTTAGAAAATTGGTCTCTTAGAACCTCAGTGTGGAAAATGCAAAGTAATATTTTGCATATAGTCTACATTTGACTTTTGGATAATGTTTATATAGCATTTCTACCTCTGTCATGCTTGCCGCTTGAGACTTTGGTAGTAATTCATCTGCTTAGCAAAATTTTTTGAAGCATCTGTCTTCTCAGCACCATACTATGTATTAGCTGGGATCTGGAAGAATATGTCATTCTTACTCTTAATTTGCTTCCTCTTTAGTTGGAAAATGAAAATTCTTATTTAAAACCAATGATGATACTTAGGAATGTGTGCAGCAGTAAGATTTCTCTACATAAATGTCCAAGGTTTGTTTGATAAATGAAATATTATGGTAAGAATTTGTATGCCCAGGAAATCCTTGTGTAGTGGTGAGATTTGAAGACAGTGCTTGCTTACCTTGGTCTGACAGAGAGAAGGGAGAAAGCCATGGGTGCTGTGGAGAGCATGGGCAAAGCTCCCTTGAGTGTCCTGAGTATATATCACTCCACCAGAAAGAGGGGCCATGCTGAGGAGCAGTGGGATATGACTTTGAAATAGGGTAGAGGACTCTGAATATGCACATAGCTTCCTTTTCACTCCTTCATTACAGAATTGCTCAGATAGGCCTTTTGAAAGGTGGCTGGCCTATGCTTGAGTAAGGGGTAATACACTCTTGTTTTAAGGCCCCACTGCCTGTGTGACTTAAAAAGGCAGTAAGTGGAAAAATTTCCCTTTTTGTGTGTGTTTTCATAGAATGCAGATCTCAAGAAGCTCAAGGCAGACCCTCCGTGTTTTCCTCTGCACCCTGCATGCTCTGTCAGGGTGCAGAGGTAGAATAGAATGCTGGAGCTGGGACAGAGAATCATGTCGGAGTCTCGTGTTGCCGCTCAGATCTACCATGCCTGCAGGCTTCCGTGTCTATAAAATTCATCTATGGAACTCATCTATGATTCTTGATGACTCTGACTTCTGCTTCTGCATACTAGTCTAAAGATTCAAACAAGATGCTAGTTTCACTCTCTGTTCCTTTAAGCTACTCACTCAAAGATTATGATCTTAGTGGCAGCAATTAACCCAGGATCATGAGGAAGGACGAGTATGCTTACCTAACAGCAGGCCATGCGTTTCTGACCTGGCCCTCTTTCCCCTTCATCTAGTCTCCCCGGGGCTCCCTAGTGTGGATCTACACCCAGATACTGGCTGGGAGGCAAGGCAGGTGCTGGGACTGAAGAGGAAATAACAGTGGTAACAAACCAGAGGCATCCGTTTACTAGTGTCAACTGCTGTTTTGGGGGCTCCTGTCTGCAATGTGAGGTCAAGTGATGCAATAATGCTTGGGAATAGCTCTGAATGCTCTTTAAGGAGAGTTTTACGAGGTTTTATAAGTATGGAGTGTATTTGAGTTACATTTTAGGTTTGATGTCAGCATTGCTCAATGCTTTTCATATCTTTTTCTTTTGTGTTAAAACTGTACAGAGTTATTGTACGGAGTTCCCAATCCTTAGACTAATTTATGTATTCATTTATCCATCCAACCATGCACCCACATTTTTTTTTTTTTTTCATTTTAACCTCTTACAATGTACTAGGTTCTGAGAGGGCTATGAGAGGAAAACATGTTCTTTGCCATCCAAAGCTGACTTTATAGTTGGAGAAAACAGACTAATAAACAGCTAATAATTCAGTAAGAGAGTGAGTAAGGGTGCAAAAGAGTGATACAGAAAATAAATGCTATTGGAACAGAAGTAAAATAGGAAATTAAATAATAGAGCTGTTGGTAAGGGGGCAGCCAAAACGTTTAAAAGTGGGAGAAGATTCTTGGTTACCAGGGGAGAGCAGCTTCACCACGTAGGTCTTGTGTATTACATGTTCCAGTAGAAAGAACTCTGAGAGGGGGTTAATAAAACGTTCTTGGGATTTATTTGAGATTTGTTGAAGCAATAACTCCTACCATTTAAAAGGCCCCAATGAAGCTTTGAAGTTAACACCTCATTGCTGAGAAGTATGATGGCTTTTCATTCTGTACCTTTATCCCCTCACATAAAGTGGGCAGAGGACTCTGAATATGCCAACATATGTTCAGTCTGGACTCAAGGCTCCCCTTCCTTTTTTCTGCCCCGACCTGCCTGCTCCACAGGGATGTGTGAATGTACCGCACAGAGGCCAAGAGGACATGGGGCATGGGGTTTCCCAGCTGACAGCCCCAATGGCAAGTACCTAGTATGTTATTTTGCTCAAATTCCAATTTCTTTTTGTTCTAGAGATCACCTTACCCATTTTCCATCAACCAACCATTATTTATTGGGGGCCTAGTCAATGAGAAAATGTATGTTAAAGTAAAGGCCTTGGTAAAGGCCTACAAATGTCAAACACAGGTGTGACTGTTACGAAGTTCTGAAGGGGAGGCAAAAAAGTATCAGACACATCTCTACCCTCCACAGCTACTCTCAGTGGGAGCCAAACGTGACGCAGGATAAGCAGCATTGGAAAGCAGCGTGTGAAAGATGCCACGTGGAGGATTGCAGGCCCTGAAAATTGGAGATCAGACCAAGAAATTCTCTTTGAATTCCCCCTTATCTTGGTTTCACACACTTTCCACTTGAAGACCAAGAAACCTAGTTGGGTAAAGAGAGGCTATTTCCTTTTCCCTCATAGACCTTGGGAGGAGGAGAAAGATGTTTTTACTTTTATTAGTGATTTTATTTTTATTTGCACTCCATGGAAATTTTATTAATATATTCTTCCCTGTGTATATTAGGTTGTGAAAAATTGCTGCTGCCACTGCCGTTACTATTTTAATGAGCAAAGTTCTTGCAGCTCTCTTTATGACAGCTACATTTGTTTGCAAGCTGTTTGGCTTTGGCTAGGGGTGTAGACAGCAGTTTTGGAATGAAATGCATCTGTAGGAAGCCAGCAGGTCCTAAGGGGATCATACCCTTGACCTTGGTCTCATTCACATGTTGCCCTGAGCAACTAAACTAATCGCCCATTATTTAGCAGATTAGATCAACAAGGCCTGAAAGAGTTGTTAATAATATCCCAAAGATAGGAACTCTCACTGGGGCAGCACTTAGGCAGCAGAAGAGTCAATGTAAGTATTTTGAGATATTTTAAGTGTTTTTCATTTAGGCAAACCAACCTCTAAGATAGCAGAGGGGTGTGTGTGTGTGTGTGTGTGTGTGTGTGTGTGTGTGTGTGTATAGATCTGTGATCATGTTAACCAGATTCCTTAAGGGTAACTTAGATCACATATCCTTTGTTAGAAGTCAAAGAGGCTGTCTAGCTGTGGCTGTGATTTTGTGATATTGAGTAAATGGCTTCCTTTCTCTAGGTATCACCCTTCCTATTTGTCAAACAGGGGTTAGATTTGCATTACCTAAGCAGTAAATTAGGAGTTTAGACTTTTCCATCAGAGTTCCTCAACTAGCATAATGGAATATTTGAGTAGCTTAGGGGATCTGGGAGCATAGCCTAAAGCTGTACGAGTGCAAAATTTTTGTTGAGGTGATTTTTTATTTGACTTTGACTAAAAATTCACGTAAATGTTGCATTCTCTTCCACATCATATTCGTGTTTATTGTATAGTGTATTGTTTTCCCCAAGTTGAGTAAAGCCAGCCCATTGGGAAAATGCACAATGATTATCTTGGGCTTCTAGTAACTCCTGGCAGTCCCCCAGGAACCCCCAGATGTAGGCACATACCATTTTAAAACTCTTAGCACCAAGTGATCTAGTGTTGGCTATAGCACTCTCAACTTCTCCACTGTTCAGCAAAGCCTCATAGCCGAATGTACTTTGTATATGGAGGAGATAATATGGATAACAGCAAAAAGAATGGATTTGTGCAAGTTATTCCTTGCTATTTTAAAAATGTCTCCAAACCACCTTTATCCAGTAAGTTGTAGTCAGGAGTTTTAAACGGGCTCTTGGGAGCTCTGAGGGTACCAGGCGTATCACTGGGGGAGTGGCTGAGCTTTGGTTTTATATTTATAAAATCAGATCGGGGTTGCACTACTTTTAGAACTCTAGGCTTTCATAATGTGGACTCTTAATAAGTCAAATTTACATTTTGCTTACTTTAGTTGATGTAATATCCAGTTCTGTGTTTGTAAGTTTGTGGCTTCAATGTGGTTGGTGACACAAGATATGACTAGTTTAGGATACAATGTCAAAAGAGCCCAAGAAGGAGTTCTAGAAGAAAACCTGAGTTCATGTACAAAACAGAGATTAGAAGCAAAGATACAACTGTATTCAATGGAAGAAAATTTAATGGTATTATTTGCTTCTGTAACAATTATTATTTAAAAAATTGAAGATTAGGAAGGAGTTTATAGTCTTTAAGTTTAATGTTTCTGCCACCACCCTATTGTGATTATTTTATAAGGGATCTCATGTCGTACTAGAGCAAATTGCTGCTATTTCTTCCTACAGAACATGTTGCAACATGTTTCAGGAACATTTCTTGGTAACATAAAATGACTAAACAAATTCCAGAAAATTCTATTGTTTGTAAGTTGAAAAATCATCCTATAATCCCTTTCAAGTCAACATTAGCGATCTTTGTCAAGAAAGAGTCCATTCTCAAGACATTGAGACTCAAATGCCTAGAAATGATTGGTTAAAATACTGTAAACCTAGCGGAAATTTGTTGCATTGTTTTCTATAAACCATAACCAGAGCTCATTAATTGAAAAACGAATGTCAATTTGTGTTAGCTACCATCTATAAACCAAAAAGGTACAGTGATCCTGGCGTGTGATGGGCAATAAAAACATCAGCAAAATGTATCAGGTAAAATTGAGAGGAAGGAGGGGGGAGGAGTAAATTCAAAACCATATTGGAGTTTATTGCCAGGGCCCCACATAAAGAGTTTTAATGAGGTTTCTGCATCAAAATAAGTGAAACCATACGGAATTGTAATTATTACTACAGTGTATTTTAAGTACAAATACACCTGAGAAGCAGTTTTTACATTAACATATCTATCTGTGTGAACTCCATGCTTCTGCAGGGGGCACACGTTGGGGTTTTAAGTGTGACTTCTTTCTGATACACACTGTTCACATTATTCTGGTTTTTCTTATATGATCTAACTATTGAACTTAATGCATACAGAAGTGACCTGCCCATCGCTATTAGTTCTGCCGGCTCAAGGTCACCTGGATGCCCTGCAATGCAGAGGCTGCCTGAGGAACAGCTGTGGCCTCCATTTGGCCTCTGTATTGTACGAGGCAGGGCACAAACATTGGGCGGGGGAGAAGCTATGGTGCATCTGCTCCCATTTCTGATTCTGTCGTAATCACTGCTTCCACATTTTTAAACTTAAGCTTGTCAAAATTTCGTTTTGGGGAGGAATAGGTAGAGGCTAGTTGAGGATGGAAGAATTTATAAAAAAGCAGAGAGTGACTGCCTGGGCTATGTCAGTTTTGGTTCTTCATCTTGAAAGTGTTTGCTTCTGGCCTTAGAAGCTGCTCCCTAGCTTTTACCCTCTGCTTATGGGCCTGCGGATTCTGGAAAAATACTAATGAGGCATGGGAACCTCTCTGTCTACCCCTCCCCTAAGGCTGTTGCTTCTCCTTCTCTCTTGGAATTCATGGTCATAGAACATTAGAGCTGGAAGGGAACTTAGAGCTCATCCCCCTCATTTTACAGATGATGACACTGCCACCTCTGACTTCTGCCTCTGGCCTTCCACTCTCAGTAAGAAGAGCCAGGCAGGTGAGACTTTTAACAATTGCTGGGCTGGGCAGGGCTGGGCTGGGTTGGGCTGTCTGGTTGTTACTGTCCGATTTGTAAATTTTGTTAACTATATGTTGCTTTTAAAGAGTCACTTTATATTACAAATGCACATCATGGCACTTAACCCTTGCATTTTATGAAGATTATAAGCAGTGTGCATTTTAACAAAAATTAACAACCTTCAGTCGGCACCCTAAAAGAAAAGTGTTCGGATTATTCCCTTAATAAACATTGTAATATCCGAGAACAAGGTCTGAATAAAAATGAGGTGAAGAAATACCCATTCATTAAAGTCCTCAAGAATTGTTTAGTGCTTTCCTTTATAGCTAAAAGCTGTAGGGAAAACAAATATATGAGATCCGAATAATCAAAATATTTTAGAAGGGATCAATATCTTAACAAGAGTACTGGTATTAGAAAAGGGCTTGTCACAATTCTGTCAATTCTAGAAAAATAATAAACCCAGTCTTTAAAGCTCACAACTACAAGATTGTAGCATTTCAGAAAACTGATTTCCACATGAAATGGTGTATAACGGTGGTTTCATAAGTTCGGCACCAGAAACATCTATTAAGGAGGCCTACCGTTAGCTTTAGACATGAAGGGCTTCACATTTTAGGGGAAAACCATCTTTGCCTTCAGGTTACTGCTTCAAGTTGACTTGAAGCTCGTTCTGTTGGATGTGGTGCTAAGGCCTGGGAGACGGGTGGGGAGTGCCCTCCTCTTAATCTCCCCTAGGCAGCGAGCCTCTCACAACCACTACTGTCAGCACCTGGCCTAAATGAGGTCACAAGTCTCCCATCAAGACTTGAAATGCAGTGATTCCTAAGGTACCAAGCCCCCTTGTGCCTCCTAACTCCCACTTTCAAAACCGACTGATCTAGTAGCTTATGACCCTCCCTGTCCACCCCCAGAGAAGTTACGAGTTTCTGGTTTGATTTCACTGTTGCTAAGATGAGACTTCTGACAAGATTTTAAATTCCTTTAAGGCGTTAAAGGAAATGATAGGAACATGATAGGCTATCTTTTTGATGTTCCTTCATGATGAAGGAGCCTGCCAAGAGTAAATAACAATAAGACATTATTTTGGAATTTCTTTATATTGAGTTGAGGAAAATAAACTTGTCTGACTTAGTAAAAATTTCACTTCAAATATCTAAAGTGCAACGAGAAACAAAAAGAGAAAAAAAATCCATGAGGATTTGGTCTTAAAGTCTGGTGAGTGAACCTACGTGATCAGAGTGTTGGGTTGGTTTACACACTGACCTGGCACACATGTGGGTTTTTCAAGCCCTCTGGGATTCTCTGGGGTGAAAAATTTAAGGATCAATGCTGTTAAGACTACAAAGTGGGGGAAAAAAGACTGTAAAGTGACTGGTGCATTTGAAGGTCTGTTTGTGACTTGCTGTTCCTTTTTGGGAAAGCTAAAGTTTTCTTTTTTTTTTTTTCTTGTAACAATTCTATCATTATTTTAATTGATATTTACAGATTTTTCCCTCCATCTTCTGTTATAATTTTTAGGTGCTTCAGAACTGGGCCCTTTTTCAGACCCCAGGCAGTTCCCAAGCATTTCATCCCTCACTGAGAGCCGCTTCTCCAACCCACGAATGCACTATCCAGCCACCTTTACTTACACCCCGCCAGTCACCTCAGGCATGTCCCTCGGTATGTCCGCCACCACCCACTACCACACCTACCTGCCACCACCCTACCCCGGCTCTTCCCAAAGCCAGAGCGGACCCTTCCAGACCAGCAGCACTCCATATCTCTACTATGGCACTTCGTCAGGATCCTATCAGTTTCCCATGGTGCCGGGGGGAGACCGGTCTCCTTCCAGAATGCTTCCGCCATGCACCACCACCTCGAATGGCAGCACGCTATTAAATCCAAATTTGCCTAACCAGAATGATGGTGTTGACGCTGATGGAAGCCACAGCAGTTCCCCAACTGTTTTGAATTCTAGTGGCAGAATGGATGAATCTGTTTGGCGACCATATTGAAATTCCTCAGCAGTGGCCCAGTGGTATCTGGGGGCCACATCCCACACGTATCAATATATACATATATAGAGAGAGTGCATATATATGTATATCGATTAGCTCTCTACAAAGTGCCTATTTTTTAGAAGATTTTTCATTCACTCAGTCATGATCTTGCAGCCATAAGAGGGTAGATATTGAGAAGCAGAAGGCTCAAGAGAGACAATCGCAATTGAGCTTCAGATTGTTTACTATTTAAGATGTACTTTTACAAAGGAACAAAGAAGGGAAAAGGTATTTTTGTTTTTGTTGTTTGGTCTGTTATCATCAATAACCTGTTCATATGCCAATTCAGAGAGGTGGACTCCAGGTTCAGGAGGGAGAAGAGCAAAGCCGCTTCCTCTCTGTGCTCTGAAACCTCACACCCTCACAGTGGCAGCTGTGTATGGACCAGTGCCCTCCGCAGACAGCTTACAAAACCAGTTGAGGTGCACTAAAGGGACATGAGGTAGAATGGACGCTTCCATCACAGTACCATCATTCAGAATAACTCTTCCAATTCTGCTTTCAGACATGCTGCAGGTCCTCATCTGAACTGTTGGGTTCGTTTTTTTTTTGTTTTTTTTTTTTCCATGCTCTAAGAAAGTGACTTCAAAAATAACTGATCAGGATAGATTATTTTATTTTACTTTTTTTTTTTTAACACTCCTCCTCCCCTTTCCCCGCTGAACCAAAAATAAATCCCATCCCTAAAACCTGCCTTTTCCTTTTATGCAAAACTGAAAATGGCAATACATTATTATAGCCATACTGGTATAGATAGTGTTTGCGTTTGGCTATGTGTTATTTGTTTTCTTTTTTTTTTAAATTATGAATATGTGTAAAATCTGAGGTAACTTGCTAACGTGAATGGTCATATAACTTTAAAGATATATTTATAATTATTTAATGACATTTGGACCCTTGAAACATTTCTTAGTGTATTGATATGTTGACTTCGGTCTCTAAAAGTGCTCTTTATTAAATAACAAATTTCTTCAGTGGTCTAGAGCCATATCTGAAATATTGCTAAGCAATTTCAGTTCATCCAGACACAATGTGATTTTAAAAAATACTTCCATCTCCAAACATTTTAGATATAGATTGTTTTTGTGATGTATGAAGGAAATGTTATGTTTAGTTCTTTCAGATCTTTGAATGCCTCTAACACAGCTTTGCCTTTTAAAGCAATAATTAGGGATTTATAAAACAACCTTTAGCCCTTTATCAGCATGAAATGCTGGAGTGATGTGGTTTTCTAATTTCTTTGGGGTAATTATGACTCTTGTCATATTAAAAAGACAAGCACAAGTAAATCATTGAACTACAGAAAAATGTTCTGTGGTTTCATAGTTAAGCAAAACTCTAAATCGCCAGGCTTCATAGCAAAGACATAGTCAGCTTAAAGCCACACATGTGGATAGAAGATCAAGTATGAGACACCTAGTACAGGAGAGCAAAATTGCACCAGGGACTCTTAACTAACCAGCCTTACCAAACAACATATCAGGGGAAGCCCAATCTGCCTTACCCAAGGCCCCACTGGCAACTTTCCACAGAATTTGCATTTAGAGGAGCAGAATGACATCACTGTCTTTTGGGAGGAGGTCCTCTGAAGAGGCAGCCAGTTCCAGCAGGTAGCTGAGCTGAGAGGACATATGGCCCGTGGGGACCTACAGACAGCCTTTGACATTTGTATTTCTTACAATGGAGGGCCAAGGAGGGCAAGGGTGTGTGGAGTTTGGTGTCTAGTACTGTGTACGAATTTGAGCTAGAGCCCTTCTGTGGCATGCACTTTGACCACTCCTGGCAGTCACATGGCAGATTTCCAAGTGCAAATCCTTAATCCAAACAAGGATCGTCTAATGATACCACCAGGCCAATCCCTGCTGTCCTCCCCGAAAAGTCAGGGTCCCTTCATTGGAATCCTCCACCCACCCAAGCAGAATTTAGCAGAGATTTGCGTTCAACCCCTAACGGCCCCCTTGTTCTCTGGTCCTTCTCAAACCCACCTTTTTAGGCCACCCAGCATTGCAGGACAGCGTGTGGGGCAGCTGGACCTGTGCTTCCTGCCTGGGAGTCTCCCTTGGAATTCATCCTGACTCCTTCTAATAAAAATGGATGGGAAAACAAAACACTTTGCCTTCTAAAGGCTGTATACCAAGTATGCTTAGATAAATAAGCCACTTTTCTATTACTTAAGTAAGATGGAAGTAGTAATTGATACTATTTATTGTTTGTGTGTGGTAGCTTGAAGCACACCACTGTCCATTTATTTGTAAGTGTAAAATATGTGTTTGTTTCAGCAGCACTTAAAAAAGCCAGTGTCTGGTTACACATTTCAATTTTAATTAATTGACATAAAAATGTTACCACCAGTGCCAGCTGCATCCTATTTAATTAAAAAGGTACTATATTTGTACATTATTTTGTAATGTTAAAAGGGCTTTTTTAAGTTTACAGTACACATACCGAGTGACTTTAGGGACGCTTTTGTGTTGAAATGTTACTATAGTGGCTGCAGGCAGCAACCCAGAAACACTTTAGAAGCTTTTTTTCCTTGGGAAAAATTCAAGCACTTCTTCCCTCCACCCTCACTCCAACCACCCCAATGGGGGTAATTCACATTTCTTAGAACAAATTCTGCCCTTTTTCGGTCTAGGGATTAAAATTTTGTTTTTCTTCTTCTTCTTTTTTTTTTTTTTTTTTTTTTTAACTGAACCCTTAATTTGCACTGGGTCATGTGTTTGATTTGTGATTTCAAGACCCAAGCAAAGTCTTACTACTACTGTGGAACCATGTGCTAGTGCCTGGGAATTAAAATAGCGTGCTTCTCTATGTAGCACAAACATTGCTGGAATGTATAGTGTGATCAACGCAGCCACATTTTTATCCATTTCAGTTGTCTCACAAATTTTAACCCATGTCAGAGTTCCAGAACAGGTACCACAGCTTTGGTTTTAGATTAGTGGAATAACATTCAGCCTGGAACTGAGAAACTCAACAGATTAACTATCGTTTGCTCTTTAGATGGTCTCACCGCCTCTCCCCTGCCAGGGCCCTTTCAAAATGAGCAGAGAAGTCCACACCATTAGGGACCATCTGTGATAAATTCAGAAGGGAGGAGATATGTGTACGGCTTTAAGGATTCCCTCCATTCCAAGGAAAGGGACTTGCCCAGACTCCAGGTTAATACATGGAAACACGAAGCATTAGCAAAAGTAACCATTATACCTATGGTATTTGAAAGAACAATAATAAAAGATAATTCTTCCAAACCTTGAATTTGTTGTTTTTAGAAAACGAATGCATTTTAAAAATATTTTCTGTGTGAGAATTTTTTAGATGTTTGTTTACTTCATGTTTACAAATAACTGTTTGCTTTTTAATGCAGTACTTTGAAATATATCAGCCAAAACCATAACTTACAATAATTTCTTAGGTATTCTGAATAAAATTCCATTTCTTTTGGATATGCTTTACCATTCTTAGGTTTCTGTGGAACAAAAATATTTGTAGCATTTTGTGTAAATACAAGCTTTCCTTTTTATTTTTTCCAATTGCTATTGCCCAAGAATTGCTTTCCATGCACATATTGTAAAAATTCTGCTTTGTGCCACAGGTCATGATTGTGGATGAGTTTACTCTTAACTTCAAAGGGACTATTTGTATTGTATGTTGCAACTGTAAATTGAATTATTTGGCATTTTTCTCATGATTGTAATATTAATTTGAAGTTTGAATTTAATTTTCAATAAAATGGCTTTTTTGGTTTTGTTATGTGTGTACCTTGGGTCTTTTCTTGTTCACGGTTTCTCCCTAGTCTGATGTCTACTCCTGCTTACACCTGGGCACTTGCCAGGGCTTGTTAAGAGAAGAGATGCTATATTACTGGGGAGAAGAAAAAAATCTTGGTAAACGGTGTCTTGTTTTGTCCTATTCCTAGAGAGGGGTGGGCAAAGAATCTAGCAGTGAACTCACTTCCTTACCAGCTTGTGTCTGAAGGAAGGAGTGCTCACCTTGAGTAAGGCCATTTATTCCAACTGTGGGACCTATCGGGGTATAGATGCAGTCTTGATGGCTTCATGATTCTCATCTCTGGGAACATGAACACGGCCCCACAAGTGAACCTCTGGCTCTCAGCAGAAGATCTCAGGCAGCCCAGACGTAGGCTAGTCTGTTTTCTTTTCCACATCTCTTTTGGGTTCTTAAAAATAAAGTCACCCAAAGCCCAAGGATGAGTAAAAATGGACCTTGGCCTGGCGGGCTATAGCCTCAGAAGAATTCTCCTAGTGAACAAAACTATAGTTTGGAGATTTTTTCTCCCCTTGGCCATTGTTTATTTTTGGTAAGTTCCCCCACTTGCGATAAGGTTGAAGGCCTCGGGTAGAAAAGTTGCTTTCTCTGTGTCCTGTGCTTTCTGAATGCTTGGGCTCACCACAATTCTAAAATAAGGACCCAGGAAATCATGGTGCAGAGAAGGTCAGCCAGTGGCCAAGCTGACCCACATCATAGGGAGAGTTAGAGACCTTGAAGATCTGCTCATTCTTAACCCTTTGGCACTATTTTCTAAGAAATCTTGGAAATAGTTAAATTGCAAGAATAGGAAATGTCCTGAAAGCATTTGGGTGAGCTTAAGCCAGGGAACTTGTCTGCAACTCTGAGGATGTAGATTTATTTATTTAAAAAAAAAAATTAAACATCTGTGTGACTTTAAAGGGTATTCACAAGGGAAGTGGTCACAGTGGTGTTCTTTCTGTTTCCAGTTTTCTCCAGCAGGATGGTCTAGGGCAAATCCCTTTACTCCTTTGTGTCTCAGTTTCTTGGTTTATGAAAAGGCGTTGGGCTAGATCTTGGCACTATTGACATTTCAGACTGGATAATTCTTTGTGTGTGTGTGTCAGGGATGCTGCCCCGTGCATTGTAGGATGGTTAGCAGTATTCCTAGCCTCTACCCACTAAATGTTAGTAGCACTTCCCTAGTTATGACAATCAAAAATGTCTCCAGATGTTGCCAAATGTTCCCTGGGTGGCAAGTTCACCAGCGATTGAGAACCACTGAGCTAGAGGCTTTATTGACAGAACTGATGTGAGAATACATTGTTTATTAAATTAGAGTAGCCAGGCAGAGGCTGAGGGACTTCCCAGTGATTGCTACACATCAACCTTTTCCATCCCTTCACCTAACGGCACCCCAAGATTTGGATGTATTGTGAGGGCTGCTGTTGGCTTTTTCGTCTGCACTTCTTCACTGCTCTCTGCAACATGGGCTGTACAGCCAGTGAACAGCCCAGCTGTGGGTCTTTGTTAAGCCTGGATTGGTTGGCCAGATTTATCATGGCCTGTTTCTCACTGAAACGACAGGCGGAAGAAGAAAGCAATTTCTGCAGTGTTTTTGACCCCTGGTGTCCCCTATCCCCCAAATATTTAATCATCAGGCATTTCTGCAAGAGTGGGTGTTTCCTGTTAACTCAATCCCAGCCGGGACTGGCCCAATAAACACCTCAGGTCTCTGTCACAGAGTTTATTTGGCTGGGAAATGGGTATTGCCATGTAAACAGGAAGCCCCCTGAAGTTATTATCTACAGACGCAGTGGAAGAGCCACATGTTTATATTTATGGGACTTGAAAACAGTCTGAAAGGCAAGGGAGGATGTCAGAAGCCCTCACTGGCAGTCAGTGAGAGCAGGTCCTACAGCTCTTCATTAGTTAATTTTTCATTCCCTCTGGAAATGGTTGGTAAACAATAATGACCTAGCCAAGAGCCACTGCAGAAATGGAGGTACTGGCTTGCCTGATTTAATAAGCAACCACCTGTACCTAGATTACCCGGTTAACAATAACAATCCTATCAATTGGCCTCACAGTCCTATTTGAAAATTATTTTAGAGACCAGTCCTAGGAAGCAACAATTTGAAGGTATCTAAAAAGGTAGGATGCTTATGATAACACTGTCATCATCTCTTCTTCTGGGGAAGCAGAGGACAACTCAACTGAATGCTCCAGTTGTAGCAAGTGTGGGCCAGCTCACCTGTGAAATCCCAAGCAACCCCTCATGCATTCACTCCTTAGTCAGTTTTTGTGGGGCTGGAGAGGACGTCTTCATGCAAGAGTTCGTAACACCTGAGCTGTCCAGATATTGGTACTGGGAATCAGGCTTGCACCCTAGGCCGATGTACCCCAGGTATACTCCAAATTGCTCCCAACCCATCTCGGCTCTTCCATTGTCTCTCTCCTCCAGCCCAGAAAAGGTGCTTAAGAAAGGCCAGGTAGGAACCAGTATGTGGAGAGCTGATACTCTTGATTGAAACTGTGGCTTCTGAGCAAAGGCAAGGGAGTCTTTTCTTCCTCACCACCATTGCTGTGGACCCTGAGAAGCCTCTTTGTGTCTTCCTAGGGGCTTCTCAGTGGTAGCTATTCAATCAGGTGGCTTTGGAAATGAAATTTTAAAAAGTTATGAATCAAAACTTATCAAGGAAAAGGATCCACTGTAGATGCAAAGGGTAATACACCAGGGATGTGTGTGTATGTGGTGTGTGTGTGTGTGGTGTATGTGTGTGTGTTGTGTATGTATGTGTGCGTATATGTGTGGCGCATATGTGTACGTGTATTTGTGTGTGTGGTGCATATGTGTGTGGTGCATGTGTGTATGTGTGTGGTGTGTATGCGTGTGTGGCATATGTATACGTGTGTGGTGTGTGTGTATGTGTGTGTGGTGTGTGTGTATGTGTATATGTGTGTGGTATATGTGTGTGTGTGGTGTGTGTGTGCATGTGTATGTATGTGTATATGTGTGTGGTGTGTGCATGTGTATGTATGTTTATGTGTGTATATGTGTGTGGTATATGTGTGTATGTGATGTGTGTGTGGTGTGTATGTGCATGTGTATGCATGTGTATATGTGTGTGGTATATGTGTGTGGTGTGTGTGTGGTGTGTGCATGTGTATGTGTATGTGTGTATATGTGTATGTGTGTGTGTGGTGTGTGGTGTGTGTGTGCATGTGTATGTATGTGTATATGTGTGTGGTGTGTGTGTGGTGTGTGCATGTGTATGTATGTGTATGTGTGTATATGTGTATGTGTGTGTGTGGTGTGTGGTGTGTATGTGCATGTGTATGTATGTGTATATGTGTGTGGTGTGTGTGTGTGGTGTGTGTGTGGTGTGTGCATGTGTATGTATGTCTATGTGTGTGTATGTGTGTGGTGTGTGTGTGTGTATGTGTATGCGCACACAGGTATGTGCATGCCTGAAGGGAGGGAAGAAGGAGGGTGAAGTTTGGAATGGATACCTGAACAGCCACCCACTCAGGGAAAGTCACGTGCTCAGGAGACACAGTGTTTCTTGGCCTCAGTTTATTTCTGCAAATTCTTCAAAAAAAAAAGCACTGCCTTTATCCCACAAGTGATGAAGAAACAATTACTTGTCTTCAAATAGGTTATTGGGACAACGGACACTGGATACTCCTTGATATGTCAGTTAAGGGAGCAGGGAGAAGCTAACATTTAAGGAGGTTTTAGTAATTTTTGTAAAGCTTTTATTCAAAAGCTTGTGACTCAATCCAGCCCTGCTATTCAGACATGCTCAGCCATTTGGGAAGCAGAGGGATCAAATCTCTGGAAACACATTTAACTTTTACCAAAATGTATTTTAATTCATTTCGTATTATCTTGTTGCATTGATGTCAGGCCACTTAGTGGGGTTTTCTGCAAAACTTGCTTCGTGTTTTAGCATTGCAAACGTAGCTCAGTTCTTGATTGCTATCTGTTCTTTCCAGGTCATTCCGTCCCACTCCATAGCCAATAAAAAGGGAAGAATTTCCCCCACCTGCTATTCGTATAAAGAAATCAAGGACATAGAGCAAAATGCTTTTAACAAAAAGGCAAAATTCTTCCATATAAGCCCTTCAAGGAGTAGCTCTTGCAGCAGTAACATTAAATGGGACCAGAACACAAAAACGCACAGGCTCATGTGGCCTTAGGAAATTTCTCTGGGAGGACCAAACGTTCTAGAGTTAACCCGAATGTGGAAAATGGAAATAGGAAAGAGTAGGCTCCGTGGAATTAGAGGTACAGTATATAATGGCAGAAATTAAGGGTGTTTTTGAGAGATGGGAATACCAAGAACACCCAAAACACAATTGGATGATGGATTGATAAAAAGGTACAAATTTATTTAAAAGCAGCAAAAAGCAGACAACAAAACCACATGACACATAGCATTGTGGCACAATTAATAAAAGCGTTAGGAATTAAATGTCCTTTGACATTCTTTCTTTCCCAAAGCAAGTCACCTGTGTATCCTAACTCCATCCATCTACAGCAGTGAAATAGTTGGACCAGTTTCACTTTCTGTTTCTCTGTGAGTTTCCCTTCATTCTTCTGCCCCCAAATGAGAGGAGCCTTTCGTGGGATCATTATTTATCCCAGAAATACTTTAGTATTTTAGAAATACTTTTGTTCTCCCTAACCATCGTTTAGTATTTAAATCATAGAAATCACAATGACTTTACTCTTTTTTAGTAGAGTACTTAAAGAGCCTTTGTGTGTGTAGATTTGGGGGCATAGAACGTTTGGCTCCTTGCAGAAATCTTATTTATGGCTTCACAGCTGAGAAATACAGAGATTATTATTGCATACGGTTCTCAACCACACCTTCTGGAGCACAAACTGTGAGCTCAGGTTGTGCAGGGAAAGACTGGTGAACCAACCGTCATTCCTCGTGGGCATGAGAGGGAGAGAGGGATCCAAGGAGAAAGCAAGTTTGAACTTCAGCAAGGAGTTAAGTGGTTAATAGGAGCTCAGTTTTTTTTTTTTTTTTATTGGCTAATAAAACCTCTCAGGGTTTTTCATATTATATGGTCCCTTCAGGCTCCTAGCCCAGTGGCTTAAAAAAAGGGAAAGACAAAAACAACAACAAAAAGCTGGAGCCTAAATACCAAGGCAGTCCCAGTCTTGTTTACTTTTTCATTTCCGCAGTTGTAAAAAAAAAAAAAAAAAAAAAAATTCCTCTGGTAGTTCAACTTTATCATAGGAACTGCAGGAACGGACCATGTTTGAACAACTCTAGTCATTCCTGCCTCCCAGTGAAAGGAAAAAACATGCTCTGTCTCTGTGTGCCTGTTTCAGAAAAAAAAGTAGACCAAGCTGCAAACGATGGATGCATCAGGAAATTTTAAAATGAAAGCAGGGGTGGAAGAGGGAGCACAGATATTGAACTGAAATACATCTCTGGAATCCTGAATGCAAATGATCTCTGTCCTTTTATTGCCAGTGGTGCTGTTCTCCCAACAGAGCAGGATGTTCTTGTTTTTAATAATAGCCAGGCCAGATGCTAAATTCTCCTCAGCAACATGCTGTATAAGTGAGAAGGCAAACAGCTGATTCCTGTTAAGACGAACACCAGGAGAATAAGCCAGAAAGTATGAGAATTCTCTGGAGGTTTTTGCTTTGTAAACCCCTGTTTGGCAGAAAGATCACAGAATCTGAACCGAAAACACAGTGTGTCCCCTGCACCCGTTCCTCGGCAGAGCTGCTTGCTGGGGGCCTTTGAGCCTCTCGCCTTCGCCATCCAGCCCTATTCTAAGCTATCCAGAAGACGAGCTCACAGGTTTCCCAAGAGGGAAAGTCGGAAGCCCTGAGCCCTTTGACTTGTAATGACTGTAGAAAAATACTCATCAATAGGAGGATTTTCTTTTTACTTGCTCCTTGCCGTAAAAAATAGCGAAATCCTGAACACGAGCCAATATTTTTAAATGGCATCTTTGTTCCATCTTTTTCACTACCTTCTTCCCCCTGTCAGAGTCCATCAAATCCCTCAGATATTATTCCTTTCGGAATAAGCCACACATGCAAGATGCTGCTTTCTTCTTTGCCAGGGAGCTGCCAGAGCCTGTGTGGGGCTCTGTGCGGCTGGACTGACCAGATCAGACAGTGACCAGGCTGCACGCCGCTGTAGATCAGCCAGTGACCGGGCTGCACGCGGCTGCAGATCAGCCAGTGACCAGGCTGCACGCCGCTGCAGATCAGACAGTGACTGGGCTGCACGCCGCTGCTAGCTCATACCACCTCCAAATGCTACTCTGAAGGCCCTTCCTGGGGGTGCCCTGTGGGAGGGGTCTGCAGAATATTGTCTTCCAGTCATTCCTGGGGGCTTTCCTTCCAAGGCCTGCAGGAAAGTGAGCGAGAGAAGAAGGGGATGTTAGGAGCAGGTTGAGAGGCTCGCCCCAAAAATAAGTTCCCCAAAGACCCCTCTCATTACCTTTGCTCTTCACATCCTCCTCCTAAACCCTCATACTTTATGTCTCCAACTGCCACATCCTTCCCCGAAATGCAGAAAGGGCACAATATCCTTTCTATTTTTTCCTCCCTAGCTGTCCTTGAAGTTCGCTTGGCCCTGATCTCACTAGTATGAACATCCTGGGGGGAAAGGAATGGGAGCCAAAGATGATTTTCCTCCTTTCCCACTTAGGATGGCACTGAACCCCATTGTTTTAATTTCCTTTTGAGGAAAAGTCAAATTTGGTACCAGTAGCATGATCACATACGTACCTGGCACTTTTCTTAATGTTTCACGTTCCTTATCTTAATCTTCCCAGCAACCTATGAAGAAGTTAGTACTGTGTTTATCCCCATTTTACTGATAGGAAAACTGAGGTTCAGATTTGTCCAAAGTTATACAGCTATTAAGACTCAAGTCTAGATCTCCTTGATACCAGACTATGTTCCTAAGCTCAAACTTTGGGCACAATCTCTTTATCATCTGTGTAATGGAGGTTATGAGAAGCAAATGAATTAATGAGATCTAAAAATGCCAAGCACAGTGTCTGGCACATAATAGATGTAAACTAGATGGCACGTATTATTATTGTTGATAATAATTAAGGTTGTTTTAAAAAGCATAAATAAAATTTTCAATTAGTTTGGATCACAATAGAGCCGAAGTCAGAAGTGGAAGATCTTTAAAAAATACTATTTTAACATTTTTTAAAATGTTGCTCTTTGACAGAGGTTTTTTTTTTTCTATATATTTTATAAACTACTTTTCTACTGAATATTACGGCTAAGTTTGGCAATTGACTTCATATCACGTAAACCATGAATGGAATACATCAACACCTTCAGAACAAGAATGTTGACTTTACCCCCATCCCAATCCTCAATCTGTAGTCTCTTCCAGGGTTTTCCATGTAGGTATGTTGAGTTTTGTGTGAACATTGTCACTGAAAAAGTTATTATTGCACTTAATTTGGCAGCATTGGCTTCATCTAACTAGAAAGAGACCCAAGCCAAGAAATTCCTGTCACCTTCAACCCTTACCTTTCTATGAATGGCTCTGGGGTCTTCCTTGCAAACTGACAAAGGGGCAGTACCCAGTTCTCTCATATCTGAATTGGAACCCCTGATGTGGACAAGGTTTTGTGTTGGTGTGCAGAAGCCTGGAGGAGCCCAGGGGTGGGGCATGACTGTTTCTTGCCCTAAATTATTTAAATCACTTTGAATGAATAGGTAGGCTTGTCTCCAAGTATCTTAAAGTACCTTGCAGACTATTTTCTTAAATCTATATGAAAAAAATATTATATTTTACTGAAAGTCCAGGTAATAGAAATGACCTCTCTCCCTCTCACACTCTCTACCTTCTTTTCTTTCTTCTCTTTGAAAATACTTATTGAACAGGTACCATAGGCAGACCAATATGTTGGAAAGCTTGCCATCATTAAGAAGCATATTGGAAAGCATGTCTGTTCAACTTAATCCATTTCAGTAAAAGAGGTTTTTGTCATGCCATTCTTTATTTTAAGCAAATTCATGAATTCTTCAGGTTGCAAAAAACAGAGATTAAAAGTTAGTAATTATTTTGTAGAGAGAATTTAGACAGTTTTGATTTCTGTTTATAGCCAGTTTCATTTTCCATTTCTCATTTCCTAAGGCAAACACTCAAATATTTGTAAGGTACTTGGCATCTATATTTAGTCCTACAAGACTTTCATTCCCACCACATATATGGGTGGTTTGGTGTTCTAAAAGTGGGTGATTTTCATACAGTCAAAGAGGGAGAATCTGTTCTTCCATTTTCCCCACCCTATTGTAGCAGCCATGGAGCCAACTCTCCATGAAGAGGTTGAGCTGTGTATTAAAAGGGGGGCATCAGAAAGTGGCAAAAAGTTCTGGGTTCCAGATCCTTAACCCCTACTAACTAGATGCATGACCTTGAACAAGTCACTTAACCTCTCTTGACCTTCTCTTTAAATCTGAACGATAATATATTGCCAGCCAGATGGTCTGCTGAAGGACTGTGGGGCTCTTACCTATAGATTTGGAATGGCTTTTAGAATGGAGAAATTATGGGGAGTTTTAAAAGACTAGAGTCTGTCTAACATTAAGAAAGAGAATGGGGTCCATTGTTTACTGCAGAACCGGCAAAATGCTCATTTTGTAGAGGATGGGAAGATGGAATCCCAGAGATGTCAAATCACTTTTGTAAGATCACCCCAAAGATAGATGATTGGAAGTCAAGGGTCAGGACATCTGTTTCAAGCAGTTTCTATACTCACTCACCATAAGAGATATTTCCTTTCTTCATAATAGTAGCACCTTCTGCATTATATTTTCATTAACTACTTATTTAATTTCCTAGTTTTCATGAACGTATTTTCATTTGTTATAAATTTAGGCACACTGATTTATTAAACTTTCTTATATAAATTAATTTCCAACAGGCTGATCCCATACCATGCTCCAGCTAACCTTATTAATTAAAGACTTGTTATGTTACTTTATTTAAAACATAGATGAAGTTAGCATACCAGGCCTGATTTAGTGGATGAGAAATCCAGTCTAGGAGCATCAGTGCCATTTCTTCCTGGAGAAAGTTGATGTATCTGTTGGCAACATGCTTCAAGTTTATTTCCCTTTAGTGCACAAGAGGGATTTTCTCACCCAGACCCTTGCCATCAATGCTAACGGTAGATGCAATGGCCTTGCTATGGAAAGGTCTTTCTATTTGCTGTTTCAAGCTTTGGCCTCTAGAGATGGGGCTATAGTCTTGACTTCATTAACATGATGTCCTAGCCACCCAAACAAATCAAAGCATAACAGCTATTCTTGAAAAAGGGCTTATCATCTCAATTGTACCTTTCATCTGCTTGCTATCTAAGTTACCTGTAATCCATATCCCTTTGTATTAGTCCATTTTCACACTGCTGATAAAGACATACTCAAGACTGGGCAGTCTACAAAAGAAAGAGGTCTAATTGGACTCACAGTTCCACGTGGTTGGGGAGGCCTCACAATCATGGTGGAAGGCAAGGAGGAGCAAATCACATCTCACACAGATGGCGGCAGGCAAAGAGAGAGAACTTGTGCAGGGAAACTCCTCTTTTTAAAACTATCAGATCTCATGAGACTTATTTACTATCATAAGCACAGCACGGGAAATATTTGCCCCCATGATTCAATTCCCTTCCACCAGGTCCCTCCCACAACATGTGGGCATTCAAGATTCAATTTGGGTGGAGATACAGCCAAGCCATTTCACCCTTCAATTTAAAAAGTAGAAGGGGAAAACCATTCTAATGGGGCAACCATAGAGCACACAGATATTAAGTATAGTGTTATAAGACTTATAGTTCATCTGATCCCTGTTTAATGACAGACACAGCCATTATTGTGCCAAGTGATTATCAGACATAAGTGCCAAGCCATTTACAGGGCCGAGGAAGGTGGAAAGCTGAGAGGAGGAGGAATTTGTGGCTTCACCCCATCCCTTGCTTGAGAAAATAATTGTCATTGGTTTGCTTCAGTCCCCAACTCTAGTCTGATCTTAAGGGAGGGGTTACATTTGTATTCATTCAAAAATATTGATTAAACACTTACTAGAAATGATGAAAATGAAAATGAATGAGATACATCTCCATCCTCATGAAGCTCACCATCTGCTCAGAGAGACAGAAATATAAACTTCAGAGCCAGGTGCTGTGGCTCACGCCTGTAATTCCAGCAGTTTGGGAAGCTGAGGCAGGTGGATCACCTGAGGTCAGGAGTTCAAGGCCAGCCTGGCCAACATGGTGAAACCCTGTCTCTACCTAAAATACAAAAATTAGCTGGGTGTGGTGGTGCACACCTGTAGTCCCAGCTACTTAGGAGGCTGAGGCAGGAGAATCAGTTGAACCTGGAAGGCAGAGGTTGCAGTGAGCCAAATTGTGCCACTGCACTCTAGCCTGGGTGACAGAGCGAGACTCCTTCTCAAGGAAGGAAGGAAGGAAGGAAGGAAGGAAGGAAGGAAGGGAAAGAAAGAAAGAGAGAGAGAGAGAAAGAAAGAGAGAGAGAAAGAAAGAAAGAAAGAAAGAAAGAAAGAAAGAAAGAAAGAAAGAAAGAAAGGAAGGAAGGAAGGAAGGAAGGAAGGAAGGAAGGAAGGAAGGAAGGAAGGAAGGAAGGAAGGAAGGAAGGAAGGAAGGAAAACTTGTACAGTGCAGCAGGCGCCATATGAACCAAGGGCAGAGGGGACCCCAAGGAGGCAGCAAGTCTTGGGAAAGGCAGGAAGATGACATCTGGGCTGGGTCTGGAAGCCTCAGGAATTCCTTGCCACTCAGGGTCTGAAGCTGAGCTAGTGTCAGCTCACATCATCCCTGCAGTGCAGCACCTGGGAGTGGACACATACTGCCAGCATAGAGCTCCCATGTGTAGCTCTTCAGAAAGATAAAAAGAAAAAGAGAGAGAGAGAGAGAGAGAGACAATGACCCCAGGCTCTGTGGCATTCTTTAGCATGCCAGACTACACATCCACAGATAGGATGAGCACGGGGCATTCTCAAAGGGGGTGGAGTGGTGGGGTAGGGTAGGCAGTATCAGAATCTCTGTGGGGTAGGAGTCATACTTGGGAAAACCATATTCAATAGTAGAATTTAATAATTAAACACCGAGAGAAACACCTCTGTTGTTAAAATAGATAACATGAAAAAAATGTGAGATTTTAATGTTTAACAAAAGAGGGCACAGATATAAAAATGTTGAGATGACAGCATAAAATGTAAAATTTTCAGTACAGAACAGGGATATATGTTATCTGATTGCTAACTCTGTACCTACTACCAAGTGAACTGGAGTCTTGATGGAGCAGTGAGGGATAATTTCGGCACAAAGGACCCTTCAGCCTTCAATAGGAGAGGTTGGCAAGCATAAATGGTTGGGGTAAGACCACTCTGCATGGTCACACATTCGAAGAGCTTGACAAGAGCTATGCTTGTGACTGATCTTATGTAAAATTTTAAAGCAGGATCTTGGGGTCTTCTCTACCCACACCTCCAAAGCTCTCCTTTGGAGGCCTGCCATGCCCCTAGAGGACTTCACATGGACTCCCCTCTCTCTAAGCCCACATCAACTAATCCTTTCCTGTGGACCTCCCCTTTTATAAAACGAACCTGTCCTGGATCTTAGCCTTGAGGAGTGAATTTGCATTTCCAGGGAAGTTTTCTGGAACCATGAAAACTTCACCTTCAAAGCCCCATAGCCTCATGGAAAGGCAGGAACCTTCCTAGGGATGCTTTTCTGGCATCCTTACTTCCCATCCTGGAGCCACTGCCTCCTTGTGGGCTACTCTTCCCCACCCAGCTGAAAGCCATTCTTCTCTCTCTCGCCCAAGCATCCAGCCCAGATCCCTTGAAGTAAGAGAGGATCTGAGCCCGTAGCCACTGTGGGTTAGGGTGAAAATGAGAGAGAGTTCTGATTCTATCAGAGGCCCATTTTGGGAGCTTGCATTGATTTCTGTCTCTGTGAGAGTCATTTTATTGATTCATGGAATCTTTATTAGAGTTATTAGAACAAATGAAACACACGCATGCACACACACATTAATTCATCTCTACCCGTCCCAAACCACTGACTGGCGAAATGAGTTATATTTCTAGCCCTGACATCTTGCCCGTTTGTCATTCTCCTTCCTGGCCACATCAAGTTCCATCGGGTTTGAGTTTATTGGCTACACAGTGAAGTTTATGTTGTCACAGAAATTAGCCTTGATGGACAGGGATATGGCCAGGAAATCAGGAGAGCTCGGCAGCTTCATGGTGTTGGCATAGCTGAGATGTTAGGGTGCCTGGAGCCCTCTCCAAGAAAAATCAAAGCTGGCTCTTTGCAACAGCAAATGAGTGCAACAAGACACTCCTGAGGGACGAGAGCCTGGACGTGATTGTGAGCCGTCCAGTTCTCATTCCACCCATCCACCCTCCCCCCTTCCTCCCCAACCCTTCTGGTGCCCCCCACTGCCAAAAATCCTTCACCGTGCAATGGAGGCAGGTCTGGGAGGCCTGAGGTTAAGCTGCTCTCTTCTACAGTTCGTGGTTAGCTTTCGTAGCTTCTTGGCTGCTTGACAACATTGGATAATAATTCAATATTTCTTACTGAAATGCTTGACCTTATTGTTAGTTTTTGTGACAAGGGGAATTTAAAGGAGCTGCAAAAATGCAAGCAAGTGTGGCTGAGAAAGGCCAGGGTATGCCACTGAATAGTGAACAGTTTCTTTTTCTGACATCTATAAAATTTAGGTGAAAACAGGTCAACATTGATCTTGGCAAATGGGAAAGCCAGTTCTATTGTTAGCAAACGAGCTTCAGATATAAATGTAAGTCTGGTTCAATCAAAACCACGTTTGGTTTTAGAGACTAGTGATGTACTTTCTATATATATATAAAAAAAGTGTATTTATATAGATACAAGAAGTAAAAATATTCTTTGGCCAAAAGGATCATTTTCTAAGTATCAAATCAACTTGTTAAAGTACCAGATGGGACCCCTTTCATTTTCTTTTAAAATGTGTAGGGTGCCTGCTCGCGGCATCTTCTTTTCTCTTTATTTTGAATTGGCAAGGGCTTTTGAAGATTATGATCATGTATTAAGAAAAATCCTGCGTCGCCTAATGTTGGGACTTATTGTAGACTGCGAGCTCATGGTTGAGAGAGAAATGAAGTTATAGGATTCAAATATATAGCTCTCCAGATTTGGCCTGAGTTTTAGAATCATTTTTATGGGCTGCTCTCAAGAGTTTCATATGCTATGTTTGAGCTCACAGAGAAGGAACATAAGAGAAGTTCAGTCACTTGCCAAGTCCAGACCGTGGAGTGTCAGTTAACTTTAGCCTACTGGCAGCTTGCTGGTCTTATTTTCTCTCTGTCCTGTCCTGGGATCATCTGGAGTCCTTGTCCTGCTAGGAATTAGAACAATCGTAGGGGTCAGAACTCTTTCTTCTCCCACAAGCTCCCATTAACGAATGAGGAGATGAAGCTCCAGAGCTAAATGTGTGTTGGTTTATAGGATTCTAGAAGGATTGACTCTTTATTGGAAGATTTAAAAAAAAAATTGAGTTGAAATTCACATAACATAAAATTAATCATTTTTAAGTGCATGATTCAGTGGCATTTAGTACACTCTCAGTGTTGTTCAACCACCACCTCTGACTAGTTCCAAAACATTTTTATCACCCTACAAGAAAACCTTGTGCCCATTAAGTGGTTGCTTCCTGTTCTCACCTCCAGATCCATTTTTGAGTACAAGTTGACCTGATTAGCTTGCTTTCCACAGAGTGTCCAGTTAGGGATTCACAACTTTAAATAAGGCATGGCTATATTTCTGGATGGGACTCGGATAGAGGGAGTATTTCTCACAGGAAGCAGCAGAGGTCCTGGGCTGCGATTGGGGTGGGATGCAGGAGAGACAGAGTCTGGAATCTCATGGTAACACAGAATCAAAGACTTTCTGAATGCGAGGGAACCATCTGTTGGGGTAGCTGCTTTTTCTGGGGCAGATTTTTGGTCTCCTGCAGAGGTGATGATCCCTTTAAAATTCTCACCATTCTCACTCTTGGGTGTCCTGCCTTCCCATCTAGGAGGTGTCTTATTCCTTTAATTTATGTTGGTAGGCATCCAGTTCTGGCACCAGGCAGTCCCTACTCTGGAAGCCGGAGGTAGTATAGTCTCACCCAGGTCTTGAGAGGGAGGTCTCCCGGGGATGCTAACTGCAAGCTGTCTCCTTCAATACCCATCATCCTCCCATATAATCATTTTCAAATGGCAAACGATAATGAAAGCTTTCCTCTATTTTGCTTCCAAGTGTCAACATATCTACACAGGTTATAGATGCATATGCGAGTTGCATGTTTAAGAAAAAAAGAAGTTTGAGGGAGATTCAAGTATGTTCAGGGAAGACTGACATTGCCTCGGGTTGCCTTCCAAATGTTCTGTGGGAGGAGGCCAGGAGCATGGTCCAAAGACTGAAGAACTAGGTTGTTTTTAAGCTGCCTCTGGGCAGGGTCAGCAGGTGGTCTCTCCTGAGTCAGGTTCCTTGTGAATCTAAGGGTAGCTTAAAGTTGGGACTGAGACAGGAGTGGGGAACCCAGAGGCCAGTTCTGGCTGTTGAAGATGTGTACGTAGATCCTGAAAGGAAAAACCCAAGTCTCTGACACCCTTGAGGTCACATATTCTGGGGCACACAGTGTCCAGGTCTCATGATGACCCTTCTTCATGGGGCATCCATTTTACTGAACAGATTGGGATGTGTGGGGTGAAGTTAAGCAATTTAATTGGTAAGTAATTTCAACCATTTTTAAAATTAAAATGTAGATGACTGAATTATGAAATGCAGTATAAAATTCACAGGAGTTCTAAAGATAAAGCAGGACTTCGGCGAAATCTACTTTGGGCCAAACCCAGGCAGACTCCCCAGTATTGAGGCAGTTAGGTGGCTGTGATAGAAATAATTGTGAAGTCCTATCAGTGTTCAGAGCATGTCCCCAGAGGTCTACGGAGTGGTTGGCTCTTGTAGAATTTTCTCCTGCATACCTTGTCCTTTCACCCATCCAACTCCATCCCTTCCTGCAAGCCATTTCCCACCTCCTCCATGAAGATCTCCTTGCCATTCTGACCCAATTGCTCAGTAATAGTATATGTAGCCCGCACTGTGAGTTTGGTCCTCTAATCCTCTCACACTCTGTTTCACTTATGTATTGCTGATTAACAATTTATGCCACAATTTTGTGATTTAGAGCAACAGTCATATTATTGCTCACAATTCTGTGGATCAGGGATTCAGGCAAGAGTCAGCAGGGTGGTTCTGCTCCACAGGGGATCAGCGGGGGCCATTCACTTGGATGCATTCAACTGGGGTTGGGCTGGAAAGTTCAAGTAGGCTTCACGTATGTACGTGTCTAGTTTCTTGGTGCTTCTCTATGTGGCCTTTCTCTCTCCCAAGTGGCTAGCTTGGGCTTCCTCATAGCATGATGTTCCCATGGTAGTTAGAATTCTTACATGGCACAGGCTTCTAGGAGGCACAATAATGCCTAGGTCTTTTAAGGTCTACCTTGGAAGAGGGGTGGGCAGGGTCACTTCCACTGTGTTCTCTTTGTCAAAGCTAGTTACAGGGACCTGCCCAGAATCAAGGAGAGAGGAATAAGTGGAGAGGCAACAAATTTAGAGTTATCATTAAACTACTACATGCATTAATAGTTGAAACCCATCGTGACTGACTTGGAAGCCCATGATCTTAATCACTTTGCAATGATTCCTCTTAGATATCACGGTTCTCAATGATCCCTCTCAGTGCTGACTGCAGTGGGACTTAGTGAACATCTGGTGATTATTTCAGGGTTCCAGCATCAGTAACAGGTGTACAAGGAGAAGAGATTTCGGACATGAGGCATCCCTGCACAGGCAGACACCTCTTCATCAATACACAAGGATAAGAGGCATCATGGTGATAAAGAAAGTGAGTGTTTGGCAGGAAAAGATGAATCCCTAGTGTTTTGTGAAAGGAGTCATTATATGCTTTCTTGAGTGCTGTAATAGACTGAGTATATGTCAAATAACCGGCAGTTGAGGGAGCCTTGGTAAGGGGGAAATGGGGGCTCACATCACTTTACCAGTTTCAAGATCTGAAGGGAAGTGCTGGGTGGCAGGAGTCCTCTGAACTTCCCCGTGCACCTGGGGAATGCCCTGGCCATCACTCAGAGATCCAGCAGGGTCCAAAGAGCCACCCTTCCAGGAAAGCAGAGCTGGGACTCTCCAGAGAAAGAGGCTATTGTTTCTTGCCACTTTAAGTAGCTGATGACAGTACAAAGGAATGCAGTTAGGACCCTCCCTTCTAACTCTGAAGGATAAGAGACTGAAGAACCAGACTGCAGAAGCCTCTGGGCACAAGGTGTGGGAAATACTGCGGAGGCAGAGGGGAGCCAGCGTTTCTTGGGGATGGCAATGTTGATTCTAGAATTCTGCCCCTCTACTTCCCAGCTATGAGACTCTCTATCTCACTGGGCCTCCGTTTTCTCATACGCACATTGGTGATATGAGAAATGCACAGTGGTGCTTCTCAGGATTTTTTTTAAAGAATTAACAAATTAAAGGGTCTTGCATGGTGCTTACCACAGGGTAAGTGCTTACTAAACATTACATTTTTTATCTCCAAAGTGTTAGAAAAGTTGCCTTAGAAATTGTTGAATTCTGTCTATGAATGACCACGCTGAGGCCTGGAGATGTTAAAATGATTTTCAATAAGTTGGTGAATCCACGTTTTCTCCTCTTGGCCCAGGGCTCTTGTTTCTGTTCCATAGACACTGAAGCCCCTCTGTCAACGCATTTTCATCATAGCCACACTGCAACTCAGAATGGTCACTTTTTGCCTCTGTTCTTGAGTAGAGTATTTTATATGACCCCCAAAGAACACGGGGTGACCAAAAGAGAAAATCCTAGCTTAAAAAAACAAAGCAAAACATTAAAAAACAAACAACCAAATGAAACCAATTAAAACACCAACAAATTTCAACATTAAAGTTTTTGAATAAAGCCATCGCCATCTACTTAAATCACATTAGTTAAGTCCTTACTCCTCTCTTTGTATTCATTTCTATTTTAGTTAAAAAAAAACTTATTTTAAAGATCAGAGTTCAGAATTCTTATTATTTAAGAGACAGGTTCTTGCTCTGTTGCTCAAGGTGGAGTGCAGTGGCAGGATCATGGCTCACTGCAGCCTTGACCTCCTAGGTTCCAGCAATCCTCCTACCTCAGCCTCCTGAGTAGCTAGGACTACAAGTGCGTGCCATCACACCTGGCTAAAAATTTCTGTAGAGATGGGGTCTCACTGTGTTGCCCAGGCTGGTCTCTAACTCCTAGCCTCAAGCAATCATCCCACCTTGGCAAGTTCTGAGATTGCAGGCATGAGCCACTGCACCCAGCCAGAATTATTTTTTAAAGAAGAATATGTCTTCTTCCAGGCTGTGCCCCACTCCACCCTTGCCTGCCACTTCTATACCAGACAACTTTTATGCAAGTCCAAATTGGCCTCCCTCTTATCAACAAGTAGCACTGGGAACTTCGTGGTCCATTGACAAGGAGGCAGGGCATTTCAGTCGATGGAAATTAGTTTTCCAGATGAGTTGAGAGTCAGGAGGCCTGGATTCCATGAGACATTATACCAGGGTCCTGTTATGCTTTACTGCACCACAAATCACCTCAAAACTCAGTGGTATCAGAGAACAACATTTTATTACGCTCACAGACTCTGTGGATCAGGAATTGGAGCAGGCACACTAGGAATGGCTTATCTCCACTCTAAATAGTTGTGGTCTCAGCTGGTCACCTTGAAAGGCAGGGGGTGACCTGAAAGCCTGGGGCCTAGAATCTTCTGAGGCTTCTTCACTCACTCGCTGGGTGCCTGACTGGGCTGGTCAAAGGACGATGTTAGCTGAGACACTCTCCGTGGCCTCTCCAGGATAGCCGTCTCAGGGTAATTAGATTTCTTCCATGGTAACTTGGGCACTGAGAACAAATGTCCCAGCCAACTTGGCTGGAGCTGTGTGACCTTTTATGACATAGCCTCAGAGGTCATATGGTGTCTGTTACTTTCGCCATACTCCACGGATCTAAGCAGTCACAAGCCTGCTCACATTCAAGGAAAGGGGACCCCATCTCTCAAGGTGGGAGTGCCAAAGATTTGCAGTCATGATGTTAAATGGTCACACATGGTCATCGAGTGTTTGAACACTGAGAACCCAGTGCCTGACCGAATTGATGCTGCTTCCAGGGAAAAGAGACAGTCTAAGAGATGAGACTTGGACATTGGTGTATTGGATCTTTGGGGCATTTTTGAAGGTTTAGAGACAGAATAATTAAAAATGAGACTATCCTGGATAATCCTGGGAGGGAGGTAAGAGTTTTAAGCAGTTTGCTTAAGATTTTCATTTGCCACATCTGAGAAGTGGATCCACCACCATCTACTTTTTAACTGGAGTAGGACTGCCCGGGCGACACCAAGGGAAGCTTTCGCCCATAAGCCTGTGTGGGCATGAATTAGACTTTGCAATTTTTTTCTACCAACAGCAAAGGAAATGGCAGTGCAAGGAACTCTCCCTAAGAGCCGAGAAGAGGGAGCAGTGGCTTCATTAGGAGGAGGTGGTTGGGCCCCACCCACTAGCCGTCCCCCCACCTGTGTACATACCCAGAAGGAACATCATTTGTATTGAATCCAAAGAGGAGCCTTTGAAGCCCTCAGAGATCTTTAGAGCAAAGTGCTGGGTGAGGTCAGGGCATTCAGGAGGCCTGGATGGAGGGAGGGAGACTGGGTGTGCACCAGCCCAGGCCGCTTCGAGGCTGCATGCGGCTTGAGGGATGCTCCCCTCACAGCTAGGCAACCCCAGAACAAGTGGTCTAGGGCAAGAAACACAAGTCACCATGCCGCTCCCGACCTCCCTGTGTTCCCAGAGTAGCAAAAGTGTGTGGGGAGAGGAGAATTTGAGGACTGAGAGCTTGCTTTGTGTCGGACACTGCGTTACTCACTGTGTCATTAGCCAGTCTCATTGAATCCTCACAGTAATCCTACGAGGCAGGCATTATGATTCCTGATTTACAGTTAAGAAACTGAGGCTCAGAGACCTTAAGTATCTTTTTTAAGGCCACAGAGCAGTAAGAGGGGAGGCTGGAATTCCAGAGAGGCAGATTTCATTTGCCGTTCCAAATTCAGCATTGTCACGGAACAAGGACACCACCACCGTCTGCTCTCCTTTTCCTGTCTTCATTCTGTTCCACACTTTTTTCCTTAAACTATACTATTTCCATCACTAGACTTCTTGATGTCTGCAAAACCTAATCCCTTCATAGTGAGGGTCAAGGAGTTTTCTGCAAAAAACATATTTGAAGAAAGGATGACCTAGAGCTGTGCTGTCCAATGAGATAGCCTCTGTCCACATGTGGCAGCACAGCTCTAAATAAAACAAACAAAATTAAATTTAAAATGCAGTTCCCTGGTCACAGTAGGGCTCTTTAGCCACATGCAATGTATTATTGGACAGTGCTGCTTCAGAGAGTAAGTCGAGAAATAATTACATTTTCATAACTAGTTCTACTGTTAGTTTAATTAATACTTTTAATGGTACTTGAAGTTCTTATTTATTCCGAGTCTTTCTTAGAGGTAAAATAATAGACTTTTTTTTACACTACTCCATAGTTTACAAACTTCATTCACAGACTTGATCTCATTTAATGCCATAGGCTTGCAAAGTAGAGTAGGGATGAGGTTATGAGTGAAGTAACAAAGGTTCTAAGAGGTTAAGCAGCTTGACCAAGGTTCTACAAACAGTAAACGGTAGAACTGGGGTTTCAGTGCAGAGTCTCTCACTGTACTCTCCGAAAGAGAACTTGTGTATATGATGCCTGAAACTATTCTCAGGCAAAATTATTAAATCAAAAGTAATTTTTTTTTTTTTTTTGAGATGGAGTGTCACTCTGTCACCCAGGCTGGAGTGCAGTGGTGCGATCTCAGCTCACTGCAACCTCTGCCTCCCAGGATCAAGCGAGTCTCATGCCTCAGTCTTCTGAGTAGCTGGGATTACAGGCGTGTGCAACCATGCCCAGCTAATTTTTGTATTTTTGTTAGAGATGGGGTTTCACCACATTGGCCAGGCATGTTTCAAACTCCTGACCTCAAATGATCCACCCGCCTCAGCCTCCCAAAATAATAGGATTACAGACAGTAAGCCAACATACCTGGCCTAAATCAAAAGTAATTTACCATAGCTAGGTGTGATGGAGGATAAATATCCAGTACATGGAAACGTAATCAACAATACCTAGTCAGGCATAATATGTGTCAAATTAATATATAAAGAGTAAGTCATTCATTCATTCTTGTATTTCATGTGAAATATGTCCCATCCACTGTTCTAGACGCTAGAGACAGTAACAAAGGCAGATAAACAGTAAATTCATAATGAAATAAACAACATCACATCAACTTGTGATAAGTGCTTTGCATAAACAAAAAGCAAAGAAAGGGCAAGGAGTGGGTGGCGATGTTGTTTTAGATAGGGCTGTTAGGAAAGAGCTTTCTGAAGTGGGCACACTTAATGGGAACCTGAAGAAAGTGAGAGAGTGAGCTATAACTTTAGGGGAAACAGGGCCAAGCCACAGGAGCCATAAGCATGAGGGCCCTGGGGCAGGCACATGCTCTGTTTTTCTTCTTGCACTAACAAATCTTATGTTCTTTATCTGATTATATATTTATTGTCTCTTTCCCTGGGTGTAATGCCCACACTTGGCTCTAGAAACAATCAGAAGGCTTATGTGCCTGGAATGTAGTGAGAGAGTGGGGAGCGGTTGGAGAAGTCAGGAGACAGGGCCGAAACATGAAGGACCAGCAGGCTGCAAAGGACTTCAGGCTTTCTTCTGAAATGACTGGGGAAGCTGTGGTGGTAGTGGATGGAGGGCATGAGCTATCTTAGGCTTTATTTGTTTTATTATTATTATTATTTATTTAGAGACATGGTCTCGCTTCGTTGCCCAGGCTGGAGTGAGCACAGAGGCGGGACGCTGGCTCACTGTGGCCTCTAACTCCTGGGTTCAAGTGATCCTCTTTCTTCAACCTCCCAAGTAGCTAGGATGATAGGTACACGCCACAACACTCAGCTAATTTTAAATAATTTAAAATTATTTTTTGTACAGATAGGGTCTTGCTTTGTTGCCCAGGCTGATCTCAAACTCCTAACTTCAAGTGATCCTCCCACACTGGCCTCCCAAAATGCTAGGATTATAGACATGAATCACCAAGCCCAGCCTGTTAGATTACCTTCAATCTAAATTTTTATTTAGAATACTTTTAAGCTTTCAGAGAAGTTGAAAGAATTTTACAATAAATACTCTACCTAGATTATTCACCAATTAATATCTCACTGCAGCTCTCTCTCTTTTCTTTCCCTATTTTCCCCCCTCAACCACTTTAAAGTAAGTTGCAGATATCATGACACTTCAGGCATAAATACTCATTACATATATATGTGTGTGTAATATGTATGTAATACATATGTTATATATATCATATATATATATCTCCAAAACATGACATCACACCCAGGAAACTTTAATAAAATAATATTATCTATTATTAATATTATCTATTATTTAAATACTAAAATATGTTGATACATAAAATAATATTAAATATACTAAATAGCAATATGTTAAATTTTTCAAATTAGTTCAAGAATATTCTTCATAGCTCTTTAACAAAAATTCCATGATTTGATCAAGGATCCCATATTGCATTAGCTGTCATGTCTCTTTCATCTCTTAATTTGTAATAGACCTCTGCAGTCAAATTAATATATAAAGAGTAAGTCATTCATTCATTCATTCCTTCATTCATTCATGTATTTCACTTTTTCCCCTCAAAATTCCAGGAAAGGACTGTTCTAACTCAAGAAAACCCGGCTCAGTGAGTGCAAAGGCTTGGATGTCTGAGAAAAGGACCCCTTTAGGAGAGGCCCAGAGAAGAGAAGAGGAGCCTGGTTGGAGAAGGGAGACTGGGGCCAGATAAGGGGGATTTTAGGTATGAAGCGAATGACCCGGGCCCTAGGAAGCCACTGAAGGTTTTTGTCAGTGGCCCAGGGAAAGCAGCATTCATCTGACTGCCGGGTGCAGAGTGGATTCGAGCTAAGAAAGCCTTCATGGTGGAAATGTGTGACATGGTGGCATTTGCCTCTGCCCTTGTCCTCTCCCCAGCCCCACCCAACTCTTCCTTCCTTCTGGTTACCAGAGCAAAGGTGTTATTTCCAATGCCTTCCTCCTCTGCTTCTGGCTGTGTTGTCCTCCATCCTCTGTTTCTCATCCTCTTCCTTCTTTCTGTCTGACATGCCCCCCGCCACTCTTCCTTTGAGATCCTTCACCTAAATTGGGAAGCTGAGTGAGAGAGAAGTTGGGGTCTTTGTCAGGGGAACTGACGGAAAAACAGTGGAGTCCACCTGGCCTGGGTTTTCTTGAGTTAGAACAGTCCTATCCTGGAACCTTGAGGGGAAAAAGTGAAAGCCCCAACCCCAGAACTTTGTAGTTTCCAGTTTAAAATCACCTTGCTGCCTCTGCAAAGTTCTCACTCTTCTCGCCATTCCTATAGGCTCCCTCCCACAACCAGGAATCTAGAGCATAGAAAGCTTCAGACTTAGCTGCCATTCTCATCAGCATGGAGGACCGTGGTCGTCCTGTGTCCCCGCCAGGCACACCCATGCTTCGGATGGCAGTTTCCTTATGGGGCCCTGGCTACTGCCTTTGAGGCCAGAGCAGGATCGAAGTCTGGTCCACAAGTGGGGTTCTTGGTGAGCATGGCCTTGCTTCTGTGGTCTGGTCTGGGAAGTAGCTCAGGCTGGGGTGATTGCCCTGGCTGGAGGGGACAACATGGCAAATGAGTCTTGAACAGGTTGGATTTTGTAGGGGCCACTCAAGGCCCACCAGGTAGCTGGCTCCTCTGCTGTTTCTCACTATGAAACCCATTCTTTTTTGTTTTGTTTTGTTTTGTTTGAGAAGAGTCTCACTCTGTCATCAGGTTGGAGTGCAGTGGCGCAATCTTGGCTCACTGTAACCTCCGCCTCCTGGGTTCAAGCAATTCTCCTGAATGCACCACCACGCCCGGCTAATTTTTTTATATTTTTAGTAGAAACGGGGTTTCACCATATTGGCCAGGCTGGTCTCGAAGTCCTGACCTTGTGATCTGCCCACCTTGGCCTTGAAGCCCATTCTTGCACATGTTGGTAAATGTTTAATAAATGGCTCTCTGAGGAAAAAAAAGGAAGAAAACAAATGACTTTTTAATGTTGTTTACTGATTTCTGCAATGTAAATATGGCAAAGTTCAAGCTATCAATATGATATCACTAAAACCAGGGTTAGAAGTGATACACACAATTTTTTCTCACAAGCTGGTGTGAAGAAGACCTGGAAGTGACAGATACTAAAAAGATAGAGGATTGGATGGGACAGTGTGGCAAGTCTCGCAGCTGAGAGGCCATATGGTCATGAAAGCAGGGCTCTGGAGGTCACCGCTGCTCTGGTTGGTGGCTTCAGCTTCCTCGTCAACCATGGTAGTAGGAGCATGAGTCTTGAACAGGTTGGAGTCTTGAACAGGTTGAGTTCTGAGGGGAAGTAAGGAGGAAGAGGAAAGTCCCCTGGGTTATTTTGTTTGCCAAGCAAAATATAAATTAAGAAGCTGCATGAAGCATGGGCTGTTAGCTGTAGACCCATTGGATGGAATTTTCTACAATCTTAGGATGGATAGAAGCTAATGATGGTCTAGGTGAGCCCTCTATTTAATATTCTTTGACTGAAATTGAATTGATATGGGAGCAGCGTGTTGGTTTAGAATGAAATAGGACATTTCATAAGCCAAGCAAAATGCAAAAAGCAGACAGGAAAACCAAGCAGGACAGGGAAAACATCCCTTGAAACACGAGCCAGGGAGGGTTAGGTTTGAAATGACAAAAGATCTGAGCTCCAGAGAGTCCAAGTAGTACATTCTGAACCAATTCCTGACAGAAGTCATGAGGCTATGGACCCAGGGAAGGACATCCATGGACAATGGAAGCAGGTGGCTTAGAAAAAAAAACACCCTTTCCTCTAGGCACACTCCTGGGTAATCTGGTGTGTTTGGAACTAGGATGAGCCTGAAACTGAGCTATCAGAATATAGGCCATGGTGAGCCAGCTGGGGTGCGCCAGGTACACATGGAACGTACATTCCCCTATTGAGTTACAACATCCTGTGGGTTCATACCAGCCTCCCAGTGCTCCTTGCACAACCTGCTGTTCAGGGAGCTTTGCTCTAGAGGTGGGTGGGTCCTTGCAATGAAGAACATGGACACCTGCTGCACTATGCAATAGTAGTGAGGGTGGGGGGATCATGGAGAAGCCAAATATGTAGGAAAGGCATCCTCTTCTTAACTGAGACTGCTGAGTCCCTGAGTATCAGCTGCAGACCACCAATAAGGGTAAGTCCAGGTTAAGGATGAAGAAGAGACATCATGATGAATTAGAAAACCTCCTGACTCAATGTGGGAGGCTGGGTGGAATTATCTGCTAGGGGCCTGTATTCTTAGCACCACTCTGCCCTGGCTAACCCTGCTACTAGGGCAAGTCTTTTCACAGTCTTGACGCTTTATCTTCCATATTAACAAAATGGTGATGGTGGTAGCCCTAGCTGGTTTTCAAGTTCCTGTCTAATTGCTTAATTCTGTTTTTCACCAAGGCAAGTGTCAAGACTGGCTTATGAGGAGTACAGGGGTGGCCTATGACCCAAACTAGCCTATTGGGTAATGCGGATGTGATTCATTAGCATCACCACCTCCATCACCCAGCATTTGCCATTCTTCTGTTAGATCCAGTGCAGTATGCCCTGTATCTTTTGTCCATAGTGTTTCCAGCCTAGCCTGGGAAGTCGATACATGGCATTAGCACTGTGTTTGCCATACCATGTGCCAATGGCATATGCTGTGAAATAATTCTTGGTTCCCCACTGTATCTGGATTAGGTGTCAGGATGCTTAATTGCATTGCAGGTAGAGCACCATGCCTGGACATGGTGGCCATGCTTTTATATTTGGACTGGACAAAAGGGATCTTGATAAGGGTTTAGCCTTGGAAGGACTCTTACAGAGAGCATCTATGACCCCCAAAGACAGCTTTCAGGCCTGCTAAAAGTCTCCTTCTCATGGGACACTTACCCATTGATCAAATGACTTCTCACTCATGGGGTTAGTCAGTCCTGTTACAATGTTGTTTAACCTGTAACATGGTATAATATCTGCCCTGCCTTCATTTTAGGATTCTAGGGAAGTGCCTGGAAGAGTACCAAGTGCAGTGCAACTATAGGGTTATTAATAATGTTGCTATTACACATTTTGATTGATGAGATTTTGACAATGGGAAGGCCATTCTCTCCCCACTCTGACCACAGGACCTGTTCCTAAAAGTACATTTCAGTCCACACTCCAAAGACATTTCTTGGAACCACTTCTCATTGTGGTTCATCCTATAAAAAAGTTGCTCTGGCTCCAAGTGGGCATGAAAGTTCATCACAACATTTGCCATCAATAAAAACCCAATTCTTTCCATGTGAAAAGCATTACTGCTGTCGAATGGTTATTGAGTGATGATACCTGAATAATGGGAATACAGGAACCGGAAAATGTACAAAGGGAAACCTCACTGGGATGCCAAATTGTAAAGATAGAAATGCCAATATCTGCGGGAAATTAGTTAAGCAGAGCAGAGTACACATGCCTTCACCAAGGAGGGAAGATGAGAGGGCAGGAGTGGTGGAAGGTGGGGAGAAGCAACCGATAGAAATGCCCTTTGGACACGTCACAGAAGAGGGTAACCATGACAGCCCACAGACCACGGCCACTTTATGGCCAGCCCTCTCAGTCCAGGAACTTGTTGAAAGTTATCTTCTGGAAAATTCTGTCACAACAGCTGATGCCTTTGCAATTAAGCTCCTTTGGCCACACAGGACCCCTGGAGCTCATTTGAGACACTTCCACACCTAAGGGACAGAAGCCGGTCCAGAACACCAAGGCAGCAGCCTCTTTTGGCAACCCACCTGCCTGCCTGTGAGCCTTCCTGGCCAGGATGCTCTGCTGCCTCCTCTTGAAATGCAGCTCGGCCCTCTGCTACTTCAGCTCCTGACCACCTTCCAGTTCAGCTGCACATGCTCACATGTTACCAGCCTGCCCCTGTGCCATTCCTGGCTGACCAGAAGGAATCAGTGTGGGTCAGTGCGGCAGACAAAGAATAAAGCTCTGGAGAGGTGCTGGGTTGAGCATGGCTGTATCCACTGCCTGGTGGGCCTGGGGCAAGTTGCTGAGCTATATTCAGCCCCAGTTACATTGTCTGTTAAATGGCAATGATTCCTCCCTCGTGGACGTGTGTGAGAAACAGATGGTATCAAATGGCTAGTCCCCTGTGTATACAGCTATACCCACGTGAAGTGTTGGTAGAGTGCTCATACGCTGGTTTGCTGGAACACTCTGTTTAGGACTCTTATCCCCACGAAATCAGTAAACAGACCCCATTTCATTCTCAAAAGTGTCCTGGGTTAGGTAATAAATTATATCACCCTGGGTATTGTGATATCTGGAGGGAGTAAATGAGGCTGGGAACTTTCCCCAAAGATGTTCAGATCCTTAGAATTCCTGTCCCTTGCTCCTCTTTTGGAGCACAGAACTTCGCATCCTTCAGTCTTGATTCACTTCCAAAATAATAATCTTTCAGTTAGTCCATTAAAAGAACTAACAGCCCCGTTTTATTTTCAGCAACGGCCTTGGAATGAAAAGACTACTAATTACTCCAATTAACCAAGTACATTAAGTGCACATGTTCAAACGCATATTGAGATACCATCTCTCTTGGTCCTGAAGTTCTCGAGATGCTGGAATGCATAAACATTCAGTGGAAGAATTGTGACTGCAGAGAAAACACAAACAGAGCAGGCTGTTTGTCTGTGTGACTGCCTACTTGTGGAGAAATAACCAAGAGACGTGGAAAGATGTGAGGGCTTCTCCCCAGTTTATGTTTTTAATTATTGCCCAGAGGAGACAGAACAAAGAGGTTCCTATTTATAGCCAAAGTCTAAAGGGGGTTGGGAGGGTGGGAGGAAGAAGCTTAGTCATGAGAAAACACAATTTACCATTGGCATTAATAAAATTAAATGAAACTGTAGTTTATCAAAAGAACAAGCTGTCTTCAGGGAAAACAAATAACTCCTTCCATTTCCTGACTCTGTATACAAGGTTTTCAACTACCACTGTCCTTACCAGTGAGAGAGCCGGGTGGAAGTCAGCTAATGCCATGGGAGTGGACAGGCTTCTTGTGAAAGCTGAGTCTGGAGCAGCGTAGGCACAAAAGCTTCAGGGCTGGCTGCATCTGAGTGTCTGTAACCAGCAAAGCCAGTGAAGGCCGCATTTCTTTAGGCACACTTCTAGCTCTTTGGTTGTCTCTCAGAGCTCAGACCTTGGAAAATGCTATGAAGGAGCACAGAAGCAGCTCAAGAACAATGCTGGCTACTTGTAAAGGATTCTCGTTGATAATATGCAGGTGGCCTCAAGGCTCAGAATCCCATCATGCTTTAGAAGAGACCAAATGGGTTGAAGACGCCACAGTGGCGGCCTCCTCCATACGGAGGAGCTGCTTTCCCAGCTCACATTATGGTTTCTTCTCTTCCTTTCCTTCCCTTCCGCTCCCATCTCTTTTTCTTTCTCCTTTCCCATTTCTCCCACTTGTTCATTCACTCTTCAATGATTTATGCAGCACATATTCATTATTCATTATTTATGCAGCAAATATTTTGTTTTTGAGAACTAAAATGTTTGACCTATGCTCAATGCTATGAGCACAAGGGAGCCAGCTTCTTGCCTTAAAGATCTTACAGCTTCACTTCAGAGACAAATCTTTCCCTTGTTGACATCTTTATTTTGATCACTGATAAAGTAATTTCCATAATAGGCCAGGCTTTAACATTCTAATTCATGAAGATTCCGTTTCTTTCATCCCCCCTCTTCAGTCCTATTGATTCTACTTCTCCTCTATTTTTTCTCTTTCTTCTTTCCTTTACATTTCCACTAGCATTTCTACAGAAATGGAAGGGTTTTCCTTATCTTCACTTTTTACAATATTAATATTTAAAAAGAAGTATTGAGTTATTAGATTGGCCAATCACTGTGCCAGGTAATTTCTATATTATCATCCCATTTAAGCCTCCCAACAAACCTTTAGAAGTCTGTTATTGCCATCCCCATTTTACAGATGAGGAAACTAAATCTCAGAGAGGCTAAGTGACTTATGTAGGCCACACAGGTGGAGCTCTAGAAGGCCTAGGGAATGGCCAGTTTGGATACCATTCTAGAGGCTTTGAAAATGATGATGAAGTTGCCTCCATTTCCAGGTAACTGATTCCTTGCTTTTTGGTTGCTTAAGATCTAGTATCTAACCACTGGACGATGTGACTCCAGGAAGTTCCTGGTCTAGGGCACAGACGGTGCACTTAACCAGCCCCATTCAAGAACCCATGGCATGGTTGGGGTACTTCCCCATCCCTTCCAACAATTTATCTGAATGTCCAGAGCCTCTAATGCTATGGACTGGAATTAGGGAGGGTACTTGGAGAACATGCAAATGAGGATTTATTTTTTTCATTCCAATCAAATTTACTTGTGGTTTAGGAGGCTCTCAAGACCATAGTGGTGCTTCATCCTCTGTTATGCCTAACAAGGGAAGATATCGGGGAGGGGCTCACTATTCTGTAGGAATGCTCCAGAATGTCCAGTAAGTGAGCCTTCTGCAGGAGCAGAGTAGAGCAGGCATTGTTATCATCATTAAGTCATTTTTGCCTCTTCGTTCAGTTTCACTCAATTGCTCTTCCTGTCACTGACCTGCAAGAACAAGAATAGTGAAGAAGTTATGTTGCTTCTTTTAGATTTATCCATTCCTTCTATCTTGCATTTATCACACTGGCCCAGACAATTATTTTAGTTGTTTTGATTTGTTTCTCTGATTCCAGTTTTTGTCTCTTGATCTCTAAATCCATCTTGTTCTCTACTTTCCACATAATATTTTATTCTCAAGCCCTTCCTGACTAAAAACATCTACAGTATCCCATTGCCTGTGTTTAAGATTTTTTTTTTTTTTTTTTAAGGACAGGGTCTCACTCTGTCTTAGGCTGCAGTACATTGGTGTGATTATAGCTCACTGCAGACTTAAACTCCTGGGCTCAAGGGATCCTCCTGCCTTAGCCTCCTAAGAAGCTGAGATTATGGGGATGCACTACCACACCAATAGGTTTTGCTATGTTGTCAAGGATGGTTTTGAACTCCTGGCTTCAAGCAATCCTCTCACCAGTGTTGAGATTATAGGCATGAGTTACCACGCCCAACCTGAGTTTATTTATTTTATTTTATTTTTTGTTAATTGTAAAAGAATAAACTTACTTATTGTCCCCAATTCAAATAATACATAAATATATAAAGGAAACTATCTCATATATACGTATACAGACATATGAACACACACACACACACACACACACACAGAGTCATGCACTGCAAAATGATGTTTCAGTCAGTGAAGAACTGCGTGAACAACAGTGGTCGCCTAAGGTTACAATGGAGCTAAAGAATTTCTATCACCTAGTGAGATCCTAGCCATCCTAACATCATAATGCAACACATTATCTTTTCTATGTTTAGACACACAAATACTTACCTTTATGTTATAATTTCCCATAGTATTTAGTACAATAACATGCCATATATGTCTGTAGACTAGGAGCAATAGGCTATGCCATGTAGCTTAGATGTGTAGTAGGCTAGTCCATCTAGGTTTGTGTGAGTACACTCTATGATGTTCACACAATGAGGAAATCACCTAATGATGCATTTCTTAGAACATAGCCACATTGTTAAATAATGCATAACAGTATGTGTGTGTGTGCGTGTGTGTGTGCATGTATAAACATATATATATTCAAACCAAAGAATTGTTCTCTGTTTCTTCTTCTTTGTTAACTTTAAATATTTTATTCTTGTAATTCATCAATATGCTAAATAAAAGTTCATTCAAACAATAATAAGAAGTCTTATAATGAAAAGCAACAATCTTCTGCTCCATGCTTCAATAGCACAGCTTTGAAGTCAAAGGCTTCAACTAAACTTTGAAAGCACTATGTGAATTGGTGCTGCTTGGGTTACTTTTTGAACCTTTTTCCCACTTCTCAACTTGAACTAACAACTTTCTCCAGGTCAGGCTCTTGTCTGATTGTCATTGTCTTTTAAGTGGAGAGTTTAGCCCGTTTATATCACTTGTAATAGCCAAACTGCTAAGATTCATTTCTACCATCTTATTTAGTACTTTACAATAATATTTACCTTCTGTTTCTATATATTTTTTTCTTTTTTCTCCTTTGTTTCCTTGTTTTGGATTGATTGGTTTTATTCACTGAACTCTGAATTCCATCTTTCCCCTCTATTCCACCCTAAAAATTTTTAATATGCAGTTAAATTTTTAATTTAACATAATTTAGTTGAAAGCTAATTAATGTAAGCTTTTTTCTGAACAATACAAGAAACAAAGAACTCTTGAAATCTAATTATTCGTCTCTAAATTTTACATGAAGCTGTCCAGATTTTAATTATCTCTTGGTTTTTAAAGATTCATAAATTAGACATTGTTGTTTGGTACATATACGTGTTTGTTTAGATTTATCCACATGTTTACTTTTATCTTTGTCATTGACTCACTTGCAACGCAGATCTACCTTCTGGGATGATTTCTTTCTTTCTAAAATGAATGTCCTTTAGATGTTTCTACAATGACAGTATTCTGATAATAAAGTCTCTCAATTTGTGATAGTTTGAAATTGTGTTTCTTTGACCACCCCTCCTTTTTTTTTTTTTTTTTTAAGGAAAGATATCTTTCTTTGTTTAGAATTCTAGATAGTTATTTGACATTAGTTGGTTGATCTGAATTCATTCAATTTTCCCTGCTGGTCTTGAGAGCTCAGCTATGACCTTATCATTCTTTTTTAGACAATCTGCCTGTTCTCTCTGATTGCTTTTAAAATCTCTTTGTCTTTGCTGTTCTGCAGCTTCACTGTGGTATATCTAGGAAGGGATCTCTTCAGGATTCTCTAGGCTTTCTCAATTTGTGCACTGGCATCTTTCATTAACTGGAGAATTCTTAGCCATTATCTCTTTTAATATTTCTTCTCACCATTCTCTTTATTGCTTCCTATAAAACATTCTCACACTATTATTTATGTTTTCTCACCATTTTTCACATTTCCCATTGCTTTTTTACTGCTAGATTCTGTGTAATCTCTCCAGTATTCCAGTTCATTTATTTTAATGTTTACCCTATTTATTGAAATTATTTCATTTATTACATTTTCAATTTCTAAATTTCTGTTTGGTACTTTTCAAATGTGGCTAATTATGATAGTCTCTTTTGCCTTTGACATAGTTTCAATCTCCTCTCATATTTATAAACCTATTAAACATACTAATTATATATTCTATATTTGAATAATTCCAGTATCTCTGGTATTTGAAGGTCTGATTGTAGAGTTTATTGTTTCTGCTGACTTTCACTCAGAGTTGTTCATTTACTTTTTATTACTGATTTTTTTTCTATACAGCTCATTTTCTTTGTAACTTAATAATATGTAGTAACTCTTTGAGGCTCCATTTAAAAGTATTTTCTTCCAGAGTGTATCACCAGGTGCTTGAAGGTATCACCAACTTGGAATCAATTTAACTTTTTAGAGTTTTATTTTAGCCACATTTGTTGTATATATTCAGGCCCAAAGTCATAAACCTACACATCTGTCATTAGAAATAGGGTTAGAAATAGGGAGAGGGAACTTTCTTTTTCTTTCTTTCTTTTTTTTTTCTCTACTCAGAGTCAAGACTAAGCCAGTCATGTATCTCCATCTTGTTCTGTGGGATAGATGTTTTTCTAGCTCCCTCAATGGAGTGTTGCCTTTCCATGATATTGGCTTATTTGTGGGTCTCCATTCTGATATTTCACTCACTTTGGGTTTCAGATTTTGCCTCTTATGTGTAGGAAATGCTGATTCCATCACTTGATGATGACTCTGGATTTGAGCATTCTGATCATTCATGGGGCCCAAGGAATTACTTTCTAGCTAGATCTGTCATACATTTAAATTTATTTTTTATATATTTTACCTAGTATAGTGAGGGATTTTCTTAAAATCATGTCTACTCTATTGTCAAAAAGGTAAGACCTCACTTTTTTTGCATATTGGGCAAATTATGTCTCTGAGCTTTCATTTATTTCCTCAGTAAGGTGAAAAAACACATATCATTAAGATTTTTGTGAGGATTAAAAGACTGGATATAAATGCCTTCCATGTAGACATTTCTATTCTACTAATACTATCAATATTAGTACAACCTATTACCAACAACACAAAAGAGTCTATTCTTCCATGGAGAATCAAATAACTATCCAATTAAAACAAAAAGTTAATTTTAAAAATAGTTAAGATTTAAACTTTCCAAACATATTCTTCATATGTATTATGTTGGGGAGGGTCTTTTGTTTTTAAACACTACTCCTTGAGTGGTTAATAATAACAGACATGGGCCTGTTATACCTCTGAGCTATACTTTTGATAGTGGCATGTGTGTGGGCTAGAAGTTGGGCTCCAGTCAGTAACCAACACCAGAGTCCATAGTGGAAACACTTTCGTTCTGTGCAGCATGGGTGGGCAAGCTGAAAGAACACCATTTATTGGAAGAAAGGTGCTACACATATACAACGAGGTGTTATATTTATTATTATTTCTATTTTAAATTATCCATTGAAGAAAGAAGACATGGAAAGAATTTTTAGTGAGGTCCAGGGTCAAATTGGGTTCAGAAGCCCAAAGGGGAACATGGTAGTTTTCTCACTGGGAGGCATGTGACCTTGGGCAGGTCAACTAACCTCTCCCAGTTTCATTTCCCTCACGGGTAAAGCAGAAGAGTAGGACTGTGTAGTTTTAGGGAACTTGTACATCTAAAATCTATGATTCTTATCTTTTATTCTCATCCATATCCCCTGGACTCCCTAGTTCACTGACTTCTAGGACCCACAATTATGAGTTTGTGAAAGAATACTCTTTAATCCAGTGATGCCTGCCCAGAGTGACATGTGCTCTAATGTGAGAAACAGTAGTAAGCGCCACAATAGAAACAGAATCCTTCAGTGGCTTTGGCCTCCCCAGCTTGATGAGATGCTCATTCATCTCGGACGTGTGGTTGGGACATGAGGGGGTACAAAAAGGTGCCAAAATTTCTGCCTGAGGAAGGAAGTAGTTGGAATTGATACCCTGTGAGTGGGGTTAGCTATGTGCAAATGTAGACCACACCTAGAAACAGGGTATAGTTGTGTTTCTAAGAAGACTCAAGAAAAGACTTGATCCTGTCAGGGGACTGGGCCATATCCCTCAGCCTGGAGTGCAAGGGGTGAAAGGTACAGCATTGGTACACGAAGGAGGAGATGGCTGATGTGCAGTGGTCTCTTTGGAGTGGCTTGGAAGCAAAGGCATATTTCTGTTGATGGGACATACTAGAAAGGACAGCGATGTTAAGGTAGTTAGAATGAGGCTCAAAGCATGGCTTTTGGAGCCTCTCATCTCTAGGAGGCCAAAAGCAGTAGCATGGGGGCTGTTCTGCTATTGTTTCCCAAACTTCAGTCATTTGGATGCCACAGTTAAGATGTTTGCCATATCCACCTGCCCTATTATTTCTTTAATTTTTGTTTTGAAGTTGATTTCTTTTTATTGAAATGTTTATTTTAAAAGAAAGCTTTCTATCATTATCAGAAAAAAGAAACCAGTATCACTTGCCATAATTAGGAGACAATCATCCTCTCTTCCCCCGCACACCATGAAAATAAAGCAATGTCAAGTCCTAACGAGGTTCTCTTACCTGTAGAAGACTGTCGGCCTGAGAATTGCTCCTTTCCTGTTAAAGGGAAGATTAGAAAGTGTTAGACTCACCAGCACACCCAGACTTTCTTCTTGGAGCAGTAAGAAAGACTGACAGATCATAGTAATGGGTAAAATTTGTTGAGTCTCTTTTTACATATCCTCCCGTTGACACCTCCAGATCTTATGAGACCAGTGCTCCTATCATTTCCATTCATTTTCTAGCTGGGGACATCAAGTCTGAGAGAATAAACCACTTGCTCAGAACACACAGCTAGTTAGGGGTGTAAACAATGGGAAGCAAAGAAATTTGACTCCAGAGATGGAGTTCTTCAGCACAGGACTATTATCTTCTCTTACATGTCAGTCTGTGCTGTTGAATGCTTTGACTTCATGCCCCCTGAGAGCATCTCAAGTGCCTCCTACGAGGATTTTCTGTATCATGAGTTTCAGGAATCTTACCTGAAGGTGCTTAATAAGGATTGGTCTCTTGTCCTCCCCACAACCCTCCTGTCCATGGGACAGATCGTCCTGAGCCTTGGTTCAGTATTCAAAGATGCTTGAAGAGAGGTGGCCACTTCAACTCAAAACACTCATCCTTGTCCTCTGACAATCCTGCAATTTCCAGGCAACCTTCCAATGGTGACCTGCTTTCCACAGTGGGCTTTCCAACTGGGGTGAGAATGAACCCATCAACTGATAGCAGAGCTTGATTTTTGGTTTACAGATGTACCTTAGTGACGGGTACAGGGCTCTCTATCAATATTCACTGAATGAGTGAGTAAATGTTTGGCAGTTATATTTCTAAAACTAACAATGAGATTAATAATAAAATGGCTACTTTATGAAGCTCCTATGCTACACCCGACTTGGTCTTAAATGTCCCTCCTGTGTTATTTCCTCAAACAACCCTATGAAGTAGGTGCTGTTGTCCTCTTTTACAGATGAGGTTGGAGGCTGGAGAGCTAAGTAACTGTTTGATCCAAAGCCTGTGAGTGCTCCGAACTCTAGCTTATGCTGCTGCCATCAGAGTTGCTGACATGGCTCTGAGTTCTGACGGATTTGGTTAATGATGGTCAGGCCCTTTGAGCACCACCTCTGACTTTACTAACAAGCTGAGTCTCATTTCCCTCGGCCCCAGTTTCTTCATCTACAAACAGAATATTCCAGAAGAGAGCATATGAAATGCACTTGGTACATGGCCAGCATTCAATAAAAGGCATTTCTTATTATGTGGAGGAAGCAACAAGGAACTGCATGGGGAAAGAGAAGTCGTTTCAGGAGGAAATTAGAGATGGAAGCAACGTTCTTTCTGTTTCTTGGTAACTTTGGTGAAGGTGTCAGACAAGGCCTCCAAGTACCAATTTCCCCCTTTCTCAGAAATGCCCCAGAGAGCAAATTCTCCCACCCCAAGTTCCCCCAGAATGAGTATTCAGCACCCCTAGTTGTTGGATACACATCCTCCTGGGCCACGTGGCCCCCCTGCTGCCCGTTGTGGAAACAGCCTGCTACAGCTGTGGCATTGCAGGAAGTTAATCCCCTCACTCGGGGCGGAGACCAGAGCTGGGTGGAACACCCAAGAAGCACAGGCAGCAGCGGTGATAATGAAGTGTGTGTGCGAGCCTGTGGGGGGCACCAGGGCGGGGCGGGAGGGCCACCTGGAGGCTGCAGGGAGGAAAGGGTGCTGAGGCCTCTAGTTAGCTGAGCTCAGCCCTCCAGCCTGGACACTGGCAGGGTACAGTCCTTCCCAGGGCAGTGTCAGCTCCTTGACCCTGGCACCCAAAGATCCCTTCCACTGTGGAGTGTGAGGTCTGAATTTGAGAAAACCTCTGTTAATGAGATGTGGTATCTTGTCCTCATCCATCCTCCCCACCCCACGCCCCCGCCCCCTTCCAATCACTGTATCAACCCTCAGTTGCCTGTTTACTTGGTTTTGTGGTTTTTCACTTAGATGTGGTTAGAGAAAGGTGGGGTCAGAGGACAGGTTCTCCACCCCACTCCTTCACCCCCCACCCAAGTGTTCTACTTGGTCTCAGAGAGCAGAACACGACAGTCTTGGCACAGTAGATAGGGAAATTCTGATTCGGTTTCTCTGGGGTGAGGTCCAGGTGTAGGTATTTGCTCTAAGCTCCCAGGTGATCGAGAACCACTGCTCTAGTTATTGAAGGTACTGGATAACTCACTGCACTTAGAAGGCAAGTCAATGGGGAAAAAGTTAGCTAGTAAGCTAGTAAGAGTTAGCATTTCTTCTTCCTGCACAAACATTGGCTAAGGAGGATTTGACTACCTACAATCTTTTGACAAGGCTCTCAAAAACGTATTCCCAACACTGCATGGATGTGGACAAAGAGTATATATTGTCTAGCTTATTTTATACCTGCCAAAATGACATACTTAGCAAATCACTGGGAACCTCAGAAGTTATGACAACAATGGAATGACTTAGCGGAGATGATGGTGGTGGTGGTAAGAGGGACCAGTCAAGACCTGAAACCTTTGATGCTCAGATCATTCCACAGTTCTTCAGAGGCTATTGATCCAATAGTGTGCCCTAGAATAATGAATTCCATCCAATACCATCTGCCAGATCCTGGAGGCCATCTTAAACCTACCAGGATAGCGTGGAGGGCACAAATGCCACTTAAGGAGAGAGAGGACAGAGCCAGGGTTGCTTCTTGCCAATATATTTACAGGAGAGATTATGGGCTTAGAGCCTCAGTGAGGCTGTAAGAAAGATCTGTAGAAAGATATGAGGAAGTTTGGGGATTTTTAAGGAAACGATAGCTTACTTGGTGGGCAGTGCCTGTGTGCTGGATAGTCAGTGGGGCAGTGGTGTGGTGTCAGGACATGCCAGGTGCACATGTAGCAGGCCTGCAGAAGTCTCAGTTATGAAAAGCGTGGAACACACCATCAGCGACAGATGGAGACGCCCCTCCCTCCCACTCTCACCCTGCCGCACCCTACCCCAGCCTCTTAGACCACAGGTGCAGACCCAACTCCAGAGTTTGCAACACCAATCAGTAAGAGGCTCCTTCATTGGGTTATTTATATTTTCCCTTCCCCAACAAGATTGCCTGGTTCAAGATTCATTATCCACCAGCAGCTACCATTGAGAAATGATGATAGAACATGAAATACTACTCACAATGACAACTAAACCCACAACATACCCAGGAGTTGACCTCACAGAAGATCCCCCAACATGTTTTTGGGAAATTAACAAAAAAAACTATTTTAAAGAGTGTAAAAATAAAAGGATGATATTATAGCAGAATACCTTCAATGTAAAGTAAAACATGTATGCTCCATTTTTTAAAAGGATATAGACATATTCAAGGACTTACAGTAAGTAAGTGGATAACTCTGGGAAGAGGGAATAAACTAGGGGCTCATACACGTAGACACATATATATTATCTAATGATACCTAAACACATTTCCTCAGCAAATAATAGTTGCTTTCTTGAATACTCAACCCAAATAGGCAAAATGTGTGTATTTTCCATGGTGCTTAGCTCAGTGCCTTGCATGAAAAAGGTGCTCAATACACATTTTTGTAAAAGTTCCATTAAAAATAATATTTATATAATATTTATACATTATAGAATGTATATTATAGAAAATTCAGAACATGTACACTATAGAGAAAATCTAGAAAATACACATTATGAAAATTTATAAAACATTGATAATCAAAAGTATGTTAAACTCACCCATGATACCACTCCTTATGGATAACCCCCATGAACATTTCTAGATTTATTATTCCAGATTTCAATTAGGGTATTTTTTATGATTGATTGATGACTTTTACTATGTTTTCATCCAGCAGTTTTGCCAGTTTGTAGTTTGAATACAAACCATTTTGAAATGAATTCAGTGTACAAAATATTCACTATGCGTGAAGTGTAGTGTGTGCAAGGCAGGAGCAGCTAGCCTGGGAGGGAGTCCGAAAGGTGATGTCCAGGAAGAAGAGGGGTCAGTCAGACTCAATGTGATGTGGTTGATCAGGGGAGGCACAACAGGATGTTGGCAAACTTTCTGTAAATAGCCAGATAGTTAATATTTGCAGGTCCTGTGATCTCTGTTACAACTGTTCTACTGTGCTGTTATACTGTGAAAGCAACCAGAGGCAATACGTAAACGAGTGAGCATGGCTGTATTCCAATAAAACTTATGGGCATTGAAATTTAAATTTCCTATAATTTTTACATGTCACAAAGTAGTCTTCTTTCAATTTTACATATATATATATATATATAAAGTTCTTAGCATGTGGACCATACAAAAACAGGTGGCAGGCTAGATTTGGTCCACGGACCACCATTTACAGACTTTTGGGGATAATGTCACAGGAAGGAAAACGCCAGAGGCAAGAGAAATCTTGGCAAGTTGAAGAGCTAATGGAAAGTGTACTAGATCATTGAGTGGGAGGCTGGAGGTGAGGCATGCTCCTGGAGAGGCCTCAGACACCCAGAGCTCAGCTCCATGTGCCACTGAAAGGTTGGAAGTGGTGGAGGGAGATCAGCTGGAATGGACTTCAGAAGCGGATCCATTCTGGGATTGTACCAACATTCAAACCACTGCTCAAACTATGTTAGGCCAGAAATTCTGGTTTCAGGTTCTTCTGAACTCCTTCAAGAAAGTGCAACACACAGGAAAACAACGCCCCACCTTGAGAACACCCAAGATTTAACACAAATAACCAGCTTGAGGTTGGAGTGTGAGAGGTTTACAGAAATAACTTCACCAATAGGGTGGATGGTCTATGGCGTCCTTGCAAAGTCAGCTGTGGCAGCCTATTCCTCCCCCTACCCTCCTTATAATGATATTCCTGTCTACTCATTTTTGTTCTCCACTTCCCATATCCCATTGGTGCTGTGTTCCCATCACTCCCACTTACCTCATCCCCAGCTCTCCTGAGTGCAGGATCAGATCACCTTGTCTAAAGGGCCTGCTACTGTCTTGATGGGTCTCATCCTGATTTAAATGCTACCTTGAAAGCTTTGTAAATAGAGGTTCACTATTTCCTTAGTTATTTCGTCCCCTACTTCCCACACCTCCTTGTGACCCCAGGCTGCAAGTGTATGCAACAACCTGGACTGGGCAGAGGAAAGATTATGTTTACTCTCACTTAATTACATTTTACTGAAATTAGATGTGTACCTCAGTGAAACATGACACATCACAAAATCTAAGCAGAGTGTTTTTCTACACCTAGTACCTGATCTTAACCTGGTTTCTTGCACCTTTTTCCAGATTTCCTGGACATGGTGTTTTGGTGCAATACCTACCTATTTTAACTCCATCTCTCTTCCAACTGCAAGAAGGCTTTGACTTACAGCATTTGGAGTTTAAGATTTGATTACTCATCCAGGGGAAATATTCAGAAGTGATCTCATAGGCATGATTCGCACCTTGCAAGTTTGCTTAGAATTTTAAGCAAGGGGTTTTCCAAGTAGACTTGCCTCACTGTCCTGTTTGCAGGCCTAAATTATGAAGCAATTAATATACAGCACATAAAACTGTCCAGTCTGTTTGTTCTTGCTGTCATATCGTCAGTAATGATGGCAGGAACTGACTAATGAACCGGCCTGAGTATCTATGTACACTGAGAAAGAGAGAGGAAGAAAGGGGGCCAGCGGCAGAGAGCACGCAGAACAAGTATAACTCATATTTCTCAAAGAGCGCCACTCTTCCATTTCCTAATGCTTTTCTCATGAATAGTTTGGGTCTTTTTTTTTTTTTTAAAGTCTTTATGAAATTTAAGCCCTGTTTCCCATTTCATTGAAAAACCTTTAAGAAAAGACATTTTTCATACTTAAGACTTTTTCAAATCTCTCCTAACCAGTTACACTCTGTATTGTATCTTTCGTAGCTGGCAGCCGTCCAGTGACAATCCTTAAAAATCCCTTTACAGTTTTAAAGGAAAATACAAGCTCTCATTTACCACTGGATCGAGTCAGAAAATAAAAGCTTAATGCCTTGACAGGCCTGGATATTTTTTTGAGGCCTAAGTCTGATTTATGGCAGTAGCCGGCAAACCAGGCTGGTGAAATATTTGCTGCTGCTCCTAGGGATATGGAAAAATGAAGTGTGAAGTTCTGGGGAGAGCAGGCCACAGCCTTCCAGTCACTAAACACTCCCACCAAGTTGGCAGCGGAACAGAGCCCTGGGCTGCAAGACGAACCTCAAAGGAAAAGGGAGGAGAAAAGGACTGTGCACCGTGTCAAAATACTGCCAAGGCTTCACGCTCGCCATACATTTTGTGACCTGGGGTGGGATGTTTATGAGGGGGGTTTAGGGAGGAAAGAGAAGAGAAACATTTTCTTCCTTCTTTATTTATTCTATTTTCTTTACAGCTTCCCTGTAGGGGTTTCAGTCCAAGTAGAAGAAATTAAGAGCAACAACAGGAATGTAGGAAGTTGCTTAAGCGCCCACCATAAAATTGTTCAGATCGAAAAATATGATCTGGTTAGAAAGAAAGCACTGGCCTGCCTTAGGGCTTGCAGCTTCAAGGTGGGGTGACAGACCCACTTCCCCACACCATGGGTCCCCAGATCTGAGAGCATGGAAGTTGAGATTTTCATTCCCATGAAAAGGGAATTTCCTAGAGGTAGAAGTGAGGTGAGTTTTCTCCCCTAGAATTTTCTTGAAGTGAGTCATCACAAATCCACAGGCCAGGCAAAATACTTGGTGTTTTTATTTTTTCTTTCCTTTATCTAAAAATATATACATGTATGTATATATATAAAACAATTAATATCCACTGTTTAAATTAGTTTTTAATTTTAGGTTTCTGAAGTACAGTGTCGGATATCCATGCTTGTCTCAAAGGGCTTTATCTGTACTTGGTGTTATTCACAGAGGAGATGAGTGGAGCCCCCACGGAAAAGAAGAGGTTGATTTTAGCTGTTTTCTGAAGTGAAAAAAGTCCTCTTCTAGGTGATATTTTTGATAAACAAAGGCAAGAAAGGGCAAAGATGGAAAACATGCAACTCATTTTCTCCTCACACAAACTTATCTTCGGAAGATCAGTTTCAAAATCTGATTCATTTGAGGGTTGAATAAGATTATTTTTTTTTTGCCTTTTTTTTTTTTTTTTAAATAACAGCATTTCTGTCTGCTAGACAGAGATTTATGTTCCTGTGAAGTCTTGGGTCAGTTAAAGCAGTCTCAGTAATTACAGAAATGTTTATATCCCAGTCATCCCCTTTCCCCTCACTAAATCACTAATAAACACACCTACTCTCACTCAAACAGACTCCCAGACTCACCTAACGCCCCCACAAAAACTGTCTCACTCATTTACTCCCTTATCACAAAGTTAAATGTAGAGGTAATTCAAGTCAATAAATATTTATTGATGCCTACCATGTGTAAGGCATTGTTAGGCAATGCAGGGGATCAGAGTCGGTGGCTGGGGGTGGAAAACAAAAGCAAGATTCTGGTCCCAGACTTCAAGATATTTGCAATTTAATGGAGGAGGAAATTGGACTTTGATCCATTTGCCTTTTAGTAAAACCTACACTTTAAAAACAATAAAATGTGCCTTTGTTTTTTCTACATGGACAGAGAAGAGGGAGAAATAGGGGTCTGGAGAAACGGAGCAGACTTACTTGTCCCATGCCACAAACAGTAATAGCAAATATGATTGGGCTTGTCGTGTGTGCTGGGTGTGAGGCTTAGCACTTCCCAATCCTAATGTCATTCAATTCTTCACAACTCACTGAAAGGTAGGCTCATTCTTCAACAGATGAGAAAACTGAGGCAAAGGGCAGTTAAGTAACTTGTCTAAGATTATACAGCAAGGAAGTGTGGGGCTGAGGTTCACAACTCTTTTCAGAACTCTCTTGGTCCTATCATAAACCTGAGATTAAAACTTTTGTCTCCTTCCACCTGGTCCAGTGATTTTCCTATCTGTCTCTGGTCCTCAAGCCTGTGATGATGTGGTGGAATTTAGAAAAACAACTAGCACAACAACAACAACAACACCACACACACACAACATTTTACCTTTTCGTTTATTTTGAAGGGGCATGGAGTGCAGAGGCTATGGAGTGCTTTGCAAACTATTTTTGTTTATTTGAAAGCACCTAGATTTCAACCTTAAGGAGGTTTGTAAATACTTGTAGAAAAATTGAAGATGGTCATTCCCTAGCCATCCTTCTTGGAAAAAAATCTGTTTTAGGAAACTGACTAATCCAGGGCTTGTACAAGGGTGACGAGACCTCCAGTGTGGCTGCCCTGGTTTTTAGTAACCGATGTGCTGAAAGAGATCATCAAGCTCTGAATTTCCTCAATGGTGACTACCACACACGTACAAGCCTTAAAACACATACCCACAGTTCAAATATTTTAGCAAATGTCCTGGCTTTCCTCCACCACTAAAATGAAAGTGAAGGTGAAATCATTTGGGGGCCACTAGAGTAGAATTCTCACCCTTGATAGCTGCCCATAGATTTAAATGTCTCACAGGAGACCCAATTAAATATTAGCGAGATCCCAATTCACCAAAGGATCATATTTCCTGGCCATTTTCATCACTCACACTTCCCGGCAATTTAATGATGAGTTTAGGATATGACCTCTTCCCTCGGGCTCCCCTCCTAACTTTTTTATTTTCTTTTATTTTGGTTCTGGAATCTAGATGGCTCAAGCATCTGGAAATACCCTACATAGGTTTTTCTAACCAAGTCACCAGTTGCTGTCTGTACACACCCAGGTTTTGCTATGATATGAAGTTGTCACAAGTGAGGGCTGATAGGAGTCTCCATATTTTGATGGCAGTGATTATCCAAGATGACCCCTAGAATGCAAGGCCAAGGGAGTACACATAGCACTAAGCCTCACACAAAGAGGATGTTTGTTGAGTGAATAAATGAGTGAGGCACCCTTGGTGAGGCCTCTTGCTTGCAGCGGCTAGAGGAGCAGAGGCAGATATTGGTATAGCAGGTGTTTATCACTGCTTGCCCCAGATGACCCCCAGCTTGTGTGTTTGATCAAGAACAACCACCTTCACGCTGTGGTGTGCATCCTTCTGGGGAGAGACTGAAGATTTTTCAGGGGTCATGCAGATGCTGGTGGCTTTAATGCCGTTGATTTTTAGATGCTCAACTTTCATGTGCACCCTTTCCTGAAACTCACCAGCCTGAGAACACACCTCTCACCACTCTTTCCCACCATCCATTCATAGTTGCCCTTCTAACACTTTTAAAATAAAAGGCATCCTTTCACCCATCCCCCTCCCACTATAGAGCATTTCCTCAGGGTCTAAATATCCTCTGGTTCTCTAAACAATGGGGACACGGGCCTGGCATGGTGGCTCACACCTGTAATCCCAGCACTTTGGGAGGCTGAGGCGGGTGAATCATGAGGTCAGGAGTTCAAGACCAGCCTGGCCAACGTGGTGAAACCCCCTCTCTACTGAAAATAAAAAAAAATTAGCTGGATGTCATGGCTGGCGCCTGTAGTCGCAGCTGCTTGGGAGACTGAGGCAGGAGAATCACTTGAACCCGGGAGGCAGAGGTTGCAGTGAGCGGAGATTGCGCCACTGCACTCCAGCCCAGGTGACAGAGTGAGACTCCATCTCAAAAAAAAAGCAAGAAAAGTGTGTTGGGGGAAATATTGAAAGGGGACAGAGCACCATTTTGTACCATGGCAAACTCCTGGCAAGCCTCCATGCATGTATGCAGCGTCATAACTATCCACCTACCCACTCGTCGATCTGTCTATCAGGATGACATTTCAGAAATGAATTAGTTGCCCTGGGGAGACGTATTGACACACTCATTTGAATTGGAAAATGAAGTTAGAATTCCTCCATGAGAAAGTGAGTATGATTTGGCTAATTGGATTGACAGTGAGGACTGCTTTACCATTTAGGTCATATGGCAGACATAAACAGAATCACCTAAATCTTTTGCAAGAAAGTTTTGATGAAAATATAGCTAATGCATAAGCAGAGTGCACAGGCTGTCAGGTGGTACATCCTTCATAACAACCTAAACGTATGTTGATGAAATTTAGGTGTTATCTTAAAAACGCAGTTAAAAAATTATTTTACAGTGTACACAAACAAATCATTCAAAGACCTCTCATTTAGAGAAGGGTTAGAGACATAGGCAAGGAGGAAACTCATTAGTAGGCAGAAAGGAGCTGTGGGATTGGAAAAATGCTCTCAAAATTGTAGAAATCTGAAAGAGGTGGAAAGGAATTAAGAGACCCTGAGAGGGAAGATCCCACTGTCAGCACTATGGGCGTGAATTTGTCTGACATTGTGTCATCTTGGTGAGCTGTCCTATCTGGAATGAAAATACCCAAATCACTCAGGTTCATTTGTTTCATCCATCCGAACACTCTGAAATTTACTTTCCTTTTTTTTACCAGCGTCATAAAAACATATGTACAGTAATCATGAACTTGTTAGTCTTTTTTTAAGCTAGTTAGCAAGAGTGTAACTGCTACTAAGAAGTCATTGTTGTTATTTTTAGCTGTTCTTCCAATAATAGACTGTGACAATATATTATATAGATATTAAGGAGGTGATTCTGAAATAGTTGGGGCAATGAAAGTGCTGATACCAGTAGGCCAAGTTGCCCACAAAAGTATTTATGCTGAGGTTCCTTAAAAAGAAAACACTTCATAAAACAGATACACTTCTAAGAATTTGTGAGAAGTGCCCAACATGCTACAAAAGATGTGCTATTTAGTACCAATGTTATGCCAGAGATTGCAGTGTTTAGCTGCCTAATTTACTGCTATCTGGCCTTTGCTACAACCCCATTAATCTGTCAGCCGAATGAGCTCTAATTATGCATCTTGTAACCTGGTGTGCCACAGCATACTGCATTCGAGGGGGGATAGATCTTTAAGATTTACAGCACAATTGCTGATAATCTCATGGGGTCTCTCAACTCGGGGGAAATTTGCCTCCTCCCAATTACTAAGAATGCCAGTAGAGGTACAGAGAAGCAGATGGGCATGGCGGAAGGGGCTGAAGTTTCAGCCAGTGATTCAGTGCACACTTAACAGCCTGATGAAATGCAAAATACATTTAACATGTTGCTTTAACCCATACCATGTACACTCTAGAATATGTAGTATACTCAGATTGTTTGAGTGGCTGTTAGAAGCACTGCTCCTGCTGCTGCCCAACTCGTGTGTTCTGCCTCCTTCTGTGGCTGGCCCGTTTTCTGGATGGATGGTGGCAGTGAGGAGGAGAAAGGAAAGGGATTAACAAGGAACTGCCTTTTTATTGTGGATCATTATTATTATTTTTTACTTAGCTCATCTCCTTGGATCCTCAGCAAAATGCTGTGAGGTATACACTGTAATCTCAACTTTAGAAATGAAGAAAACTGAGTCGCAGAGAGGTTCAGACTTGTGTATTTGCATGTGGGTATGTATGTTGGAGGAGGCATGAAATCCTGTAGCCTCCAACTCCTTGGAAAAGCTGAATGCCTCAAATTCCTTTCCACCAGCTTGCTTTATCCTAGGGAAGTCATTGATAACTCCTAACACAGGCTTTACGGATTTCTGATTTGTGTTCCCATCTATACTGCTGGCTTCCCCTCCCATCCTACCATCTACCTGAAGGTTGTAGGAATAAGTCAGATAATGCCCATAAAAGGCTTTTAACCCCTTAGGAAAAAGTGGCCCACATACAAATACTGTATCCTATAATGTTTCTACGTGGGTTCATAGCCCCATCCATCCTCAAAGAACCAGAGACAGTCTTAGATGAAGTGAAATCATCTCCAGCTGCTGCTTGGTTCATTCCTTCTGGGGTAGACAGTTGTACTGGCTTGACTCTGCAGTGCCATGGCACCCAAAAAGATCTTTGCAGAGAGCAAGAAGAAAAAGCTCTGTTTACAAACACTTTTACTAACTTTTCATTTTTTTCTTGCCATTCATCCCTAACTTGACCAGTGTCACAGCAGTGACTTTAGGTCATGTGAGTTTGATCTTCACATGTGGCCATGATACAGGGTTGTTTTCAATTTTAGCAAGAAATCTTATTTGCTTTTAGTCTAATTTCTTTTAGGCTCATCTTGGCTTTGCGGGCATAGAAAGCAAACGATTTCACTTCATTGCAATTTGATGGACTAAATAAAAAAAGTTAAGATGCTGGTGTTTGGTTGAGACTCAGGCCAGCCCCCAGTGGTGGAAAGGATCTTCAAATGACTCCAAACATACAGGACTCTGGTTTTCATGGGCTACCCTAAATTCTCTGCCAGCCGCCCCTAAGTTCCCTTTGACCGCATCAGAAACTGAGCTCTCTAAACGGAAACTGTAACCATGATAAGCTATGTCACTTTGGTGATATATCTCTCAGAATATTATAAACTGGGTAGCAGAATTTTTCATTGCCTTACAGATGTCCACAGCCAGAGATCTAAGGACAGAGAGTTCATGTCTCTCTCCATTAAGAAATTTAATTCACATTTTACTCAGTCTCAGCCTTTGATTAATACTCTGGATACCTCATGCAGCAGTCCTCAGGATTATGAAAAGTGATTTGTCTAATCTGCGTGTCAGTCTCCTTTGGAGTCTACATGGGGAAAAAACCCAAAACCAACACTCTGTAGCTATTGATTTCATAGCATTTGCTCAGCGTTTGCCTTTACATTCCAGCCAAGTCAAGTGGATAAAGAGCAATTTGATCCATGGAGTGTGGCAGGAGTGTTGTCACCATCTACAGAACTTGTTCATCTGGAGGATTTCAAGTTGTACATATCAGCTCTGGAAGTGGGTTTTAATGAAATCGCTAGCAAAATGAAGTTCATATAAAAGTGAATGTAAAAACATATGCTATAGTTCCAGCTGGCTGGCAGAGATGTAGTCAAGTTTGCACAGGATTTAGGTCCCCATTTCTGACTTTTGGCCCCAAGGAATAAATTTTGGATGATCTGAGTCAAGACTAGACTGAAGGACAATTGTGAAGAACAAATGTGTCATGCCACTTTTCTGAAAGTGAGCTTGCCCTCTCATTCACTTTTCTTGTCTCAGTACCCATGGACTCATTTATCCACCAAGGCAAAATCTCAACCTTTCTACCTTTCTTGTCCATAAATCACATTTCCCCTGAATGTAAATTGATGTTATCTTAGAGCCACTCCTTCTTCCAAAGGGATGCCTAGCCAAGTTGATGTGTGCATCTACTGAAATAGATGTGGCCACCATGATGCATGTGTTTTACCAGTCACATTCTGGAGACTATACCTTAACCCAAAGTATTAAGTGGGGATTTTACTGGTAGTCAGGAAGAAGTGCTCGAGCAAGTGGGGCTTTTACACACTCTGTATTAGAACTCGCATAGTAGTTGTTGATTTCTGATAAGCAGATTTGGCCTGCCTGAAGGGGATGTATCTTGCAAGAGTTTTTTTTTAATTGGCTACGTGAACCAGCGAGAGAGGTATGGAAACACAGAGATAAGCAGAATATGGAAGGAGCTTAGGCACCAGGGGGGTTGGATGGGAAGTCTGCTCTTCTAATTTGGGAAGGGGAGGTAGGGCTGAAAGAGTCTTATAAGTCACCCCCTGCTCTTACCTAAGCCATACTATAAGGAGAATTGAAGAACAATTAGTTGTTAAAGAAGATTACATAATCTTTTGAGTAGCAAACTTTAAAGCATCTCCTGAATCCTTGAAAGAAGCGAGATTTTCCTGATGAAATAGAAATATACTTCTATTGCTTTGCTTTTTTTCCTTCAATGAAATAAAAATTTAGTGCTTATCAGCAAGTGTTAGTATCACTTCATGTAAAGATTGCTATTTTTAACTCCTCTCTAGACCAAATTGTCCCTCATGTTAGCTTTCTCCACTGATTTAAATTTCTAAATCTTTCATTATTTTTATTAATTTTCTCAGGGCTCTTTCCATGTTTCTCACTTTATTTTTAGCAGGATGACATTCCAATTGAGGGAGACTATTGAACCATGTCCCACACTAGGCCTTAGAATCTGAAGTCTGTGTTTGAATGCTATCTCTAGTACTTAAAACACAAGATGTTCCTGTGTCTCAGCTTCCATATTTTCATAGTGGGCATGACTATGTCTCACTCCCTGCTACCATTGCTATGAGGACTACATCTGAAATACAGTAGCACATTGCTTGGCATCTGGAACATGGGTTGTACATCATAAAAACAATTTTTATCTGCATCATCAACACCAAAACAGAGTTACCGGAACTATCAAGACAATAGTGTTGACTCCTAACCTTGTCAAGATATACGAAATTCTTCAAGATGGCATCTCTATAATGGGGGGTGTCTTCAAAGAATCAGGAACAATTCAGATCCTGGTGTAGAATCCACAAAACACTGTACTACCTTTGAGAAATATGAGTCATGACTTCCAGCAGATTACTTAATCACTCTGAAGTTTGTTTCCTCATCATATATTGGTAATAATAAAATTACCTCATAGTATTTATGAAGATTAAATGAAATACAGAATGGAGACTTGTGGCACTTCTGGAATGGTAGAATGAGAAGCCTGTCCAACACTCCCCAAATACAACAATGAAACTGGACAAAATTGTAAAAAACAACCATTTTGGAACAATGAAAAATTAACTAAATATATACAACAAATTGAGAAGTATTTACTTATTACAAACTGCTGAACCTTAATTAAGAACAAAGGGAGTCTGTGCCAAGGTAAACTGGGACTGCTCCCACCTCCCCAACTCTCACTCTAGCTCCATCAGCACTATAGTTCCTAACAGGGCAGGATAAGCCATAAAACCCAGCAGGTTTGCTGCTGGAGGGGGTTAACTTGCTTTGGAGTGAAGTGCAGGAAAACCCTGTTAAAGCAGTAACCATCTTGGTGGCAAATAAATAAGAAAGGTCAGTACTGCAGCCATCCTGAGTATGTAATTCTGGTTCAGGCAAGCAACAGAAAAGGCAACTTGCCCAAAAAGAACAGGAAGATCTAAGGAGTGAGATAGCCACTGTGGCCATTGGTAACATTTCTGGAATTCTGGAAGGCTGCACACAGATGCAAGGCTGTGCACACACTCAGTAGTGTCCAGAGAGGACCCTAAATATCCACACATCTCTGGCTAAACATGAGGTGTAGGAAGTTAGGATTAAAAAAGAAAAATTTTTTAAACTCTACAGAATTAGTCCAAGAATGTCACCCACCAACCAGTGCAGTAGCAACAACTTTTGAGGAGGAAGAATCAGAATCGAGAGTGGCTGCAATACATTAACTGAAATGTTCAGTTTGCAACAAAAAAATTGTAAGACATATTAAAAAAAAAAAAACAGAAAAGAATGATCCATAAGCAGGAAAAAAAAAAAAAAAACCTGTCTTTGAGAAAACCCAGATTTTGGACTTAGCAGAGAAAGACCTCAAAGAAGATATAATAAACATGCTCGAAGAACTTAAAAAATCATATTTAAAGAATTAAAGGAAAGTATGGTGATGACATATCAAATAGAGAATATAAATGAGGGGAGAAACGTATAAAAGAATGAAATTCTGGAGTTGAAAAGAACAGTAAGTGAGATGAAAAATTCTCTAGAATCCCTTAACAGCAGATTTGAAATAGCAATAGAAAGAATTGGCAAACATGAAGATAAATGAATAGGAATAATCTAAACTGAAGAATAGAAAGAAAATAGCATGACAAAAAGTAAACAGAGTTTCAGAGATTTGTGAGACTTTATCAAGCTATGCCATATGTGTAATATGTGTTCCAGAAGTAGAAGCAAGACAGAAGAGGCAGAAAAAAAATATTTAAGGAAATAATAGTTTTATAGCTCCAAAATTTGATTTTAAAAATGAATTGAAATATCAAAGAAGCTCAACAAACAAGTAGTATGAGAAAAAAAAGTGCTATAGCTAAACACGTCACAGTCAAACTATTAAAAGACAGAGAAAAACTTGAAAGCAGCAAGAGAATAGCAACACATTAAGTACACAAGAATAACAATGTGATTAAAGTTGAATTTCTACCACAAACATTGGAAGTTAGAAGGCAATGGATAACATATTCAAATCCTGAAAGAAAAAAGTAAACTGAGGTTATTATATCCACAAAATTGTCCTTAAAAAATGAAGGTTAATTAAACACTTACCTAGAAAAACAAATATTAAGAGAGTTCATTGCTAACAGACCTGCCTTACAGGAAATATTAAAAGAAATCCTTTAGGCTGAAAGGAAATGACACCAGAGAATAACTTGAATCCACGTGAAGTAACAAAGGACACTGGAAAAGGTAACTAGGTACTATAAGAACTGTATTATATATTTTTCTCTTTTCTTCTCATGTCAGATTTAAAAGATCATTGTGTAAAACAATATTTATAAAACTGTATTGTTGGGCTTATAACATATAAAGATTTAATGTATATAATAATAGGACAAAGGAAATGAGATAAAATGGAGCTATATGGGAACAAGTTTTCAATATTGTACTGGAATTCAGTTAGTATTAATCTAAAGGGGATTTTGGTAAATTAAGATACATATTGTAATTCCTAGAGTAACCATATGAAAATTATTTAAAAAATAGTTTTGAAAGCCAATAAAGGAATCAAAATGTCATATTAGAAAATACCTATTTGACACAAAAGAATGTAGTAAAGAAGCAACAGATGAATTTAAAAAGCAATGGGATTTATAGAAAACAAATAGAACATGGAAGATGCAAATCCAAGCATATCAGTAGTTGCATTCAAGGCAAATGGTTTAAACACTTCAATCAAAAGGCAGTGATTATTAGGCTGGAAAAAAACACAAGATGTAGCTATGTGTTATCTTCAAGAGACACAATTTAGATTCAAAGACACAAATAGATTTTTTAAAATGGAAAAAGATACACTGTATAAACAGAAACCATTAGAGAGCTAGAATTGGATCTATTAATGTCAGGTGAAATATACTTTTAGACAAAAAGTATTATTAGAAACAATGAAGGACATTTTGTAATGATAATTAGATCAATTCACCAGCAAGATAAAAAAAGTTATAAACTTATGTATACTTAAGAACACAGTCCCAAAATATATGAAGCAAAAATGGAAAGAATTGAAAGGAGAAACAGATAATTTGAAAATGGTTGGAGCATTTAACATCCCACTCTCAATAACTGATAGAATAACTAGACAGAAAATCAGTAAGAATTTAAGAAGACTTGAATACACTATCAACCAACTTGACCTAACCGACATCTGTTTCTATAGATATATAGAAGTTCACCCAATAACAGCAAAATACACATTTTCTTCAAGCATATATGGAAACTTCTTCAGAACAGACTATATCCTAGGTCATAAAGCAAAGTGTCAATAAATTTAAAATCATTTAAATAATACAAGGTATTTCACTGAACGCAATGGCATTACATTAGAAATTAACAAGAGAAGTAAATGTGGGAGACCTCCAAGTGTTTGGAAATTGAACAACACATCACAAATAATAAAAATTTTTAACTGAATGAAAACAAAAACACATCATCAAAATATATATGATGCGGCTAAAGTGCTTAGAATGAATTTTTAAATAACAGTTTTATTGATATATACATCACATACCATATAATTCATTCTTTTAAAGTGCACAGTTCAACAGCTTTTACTATATTCACCAAGTTTTGCAACTATCCTCAGTCATTTCAGAACATTTTCATTATTTCAAAAGAAACCCTATACCCATTATGAGTCACTGCCTATTGCCTCCTTCCCCCATTCCTTTGCAAATATGAATCTAATTTTTATTGCTATGCATTGCTTATTTTGGACATCTCATATAAATTGAATCATCCAACGTGTGGCCTTTTTGTGTCTGCTTCCTTTCACTTAGCATAATGTTTTCAAAGTTCATCCATGTTGTAGCATGTATCAGTGTATCAATCCTTTTTATGGCTTAATAATGCATTGTATAGATACACCACATTTTGTTTATCCATTCTTTAGCTGATTAACATTTGCGATGTTTCTGCTTTTTGGCTATTATGAATAATGCTGCCAAGCACATTCATGTACAGGTTTTTATGTGGATATATGTTTTCAATTATTTGGGGCATAAACCTACTAGTGAAATTGCTAGGTCATGTGGGAGCTCTATGCTTAACATTTTGAGGAACTGTCAAAAAGTTTTCCAAAGTGACTGTACCATTTTACATACCCACCAGCCATAAAGGACATCTATGAAAATCCCAGAACCAAAATCAGACTTAATGGTGAAAAACTTCCTAAAGTAAGAAACAAGAGAAGGATGTTCTCATCACTTCTATTCAGTATTGTGCTGGAAGTTTTAACCAGGGAAATTAGATGAGAACAAGAAATAAAAAGGTAACAAGCAGATTGGAAAGGAGGAAATAAAACTATCTCCACTTGCAGATGAAGTTATGTTGTATATAGAAAATCCTCGGGATTCTACAGAAAAGAACTTTTAGAACAATGGAACTAGTCCAGTAAGTTTGCAGGATACAATATCAATGTATAAAAATCAGTTGTAATTCTATACACTAGCCATGAGTAATCCAAAATAAAATTAAGAAAATAATTCTATTTATAATAGAATAAAAAGAAGAAAGTACTTAGGAATAAATTTAACCAACAGAGTATAAAACTTATATAGTAAAAACTACAAAACATGAATGAAGGAAATTAAAGAAGACCTAAAAAAATGGAAAGGCATTTCATGTTCATGGATTAGAAAACTTAATATTGCTAAGATGGTGTATTAGTCTGTTCTCATGCTGCTAATAAAGACATACCCCAAACTGGGTAATTTATAAAGAAAAAGAGATTTGATGGACTCACAATTCCACATAGCTGGGGAGGCTTCACAATCATGGTGGAAGGCAAAGGGGGAGCAAAGGCATGTCTTACATGGCGGCAGGCAAGAGAGTGTGTGGCAGGAGAACTGCACTTTATAAAAGGCAGATCAGATCTTGTGAGACTTATTTACTATCACGAGAACAGCACAGGAAAAACCCACCCCCATGATTCAATTATCTCCCACTGGGTCCCTCCCATGAATGTAGGCATTATGGGAGCTACAACTCAAGATGAGAATTGGGTGGGGACCCAGCCAAACCATATCAGATGGCTGTACTCCCCAAATTTATCTGTAGATTCAAGGCTGTCTCTATCAAAATTCCAACTGCCTTTCTTGCAGAAATGGAAAAGCTGATCCTTAAGTGTTCCTTGGATTATTGTAAGCCTTTAGTTAATTTAGAGTTCTGAAAAAAATTCATTTTGACATTTTTGCCAATGTTATTGGCTTTATAGAGGAATTGACTTTCAAACATCCTTTCTTAAGAGGGTCCATTTCATAAGAGGGAAATTTATAACTTTATGCATCTATCTTTGAGAAGAAGAAAGATCTCAGATTAATAATCTTACTTCATATCTTAAGATACTAGAGAAAAGAAGAGAAAACTAAGCCCAAAGCAGAGGAAAGGAAACAATGCAGATTCGAGTGGAAATGAATGAAGCAGAAAACAGAAAAACAACAGAGAAATTTAAGGAAACCAAAAGTTAATTCTTTGGAAAGATCAGCCAAACTGACAAAACGGTAGCTAGACTGGCTGAAGAATGAAGAGAGAAAGTGCAAATTACCAAATTTAGTAATGACCCCACAGAAAGTAAAAGGATTAAGGAGATACTATGAACAACTTTATGTGAACAAATTAGACAATTTAGTTGAAATGGAGAAAATCTTAGAGAGAAATGATACCAAAACCAACTTTTTTTTTTTTTTTTTTTTTTTTTTTTTTTTTTTCTTGAGATGCAGTTTCCCTCTTGTTGTCCAGGCTGGAGTGCATTTGCACTAATTTTGTATTTTTAGTAGAGATGGGGTTTCACCATGTTGGCTAGGCCTGGTCTTGAACTCCTGGCCTCAGGTGATCCACCCTCTTAGTCCTTCCAAACTGCTAGGAACAGGCGTGAGCCACCATGCCAGGGCCAAAACCAACCTCTTTAGAGAAGAAATAGAAAATCTGAACAGATCTATAACAAGAAATTAAATTTGTAATTAACACTCTTCCAAAAAGAAATATGGTAGGGAAGATGCCTATCAAAGTCTTTGGCATAGGGTTGGCTCCAAATAAATGTGAGTCCATTCCCTCTGGCCCTTCCAGACAATGAGGTATCAAAGCCCTGAGTAAAACATCTCTCCTCTGTTGAATTCTGTGGGGACCTGCTGTACCCACTGATGTAATTTGAAGAACTGAAAGTTACTTATCTGCAGGGAACTCACTTTGGTGCTAATTTTAAATGATAAATGCTAAGATCATGGATCATACAAACCAAGACATCTTGACCTCAACCAGACTCCATCATGAGCAGGGTGAGTTTTTAATGATACTTACTCACAATAACCACCACCCCCGCACCCCCCACCAGCCGACTCAACACACATCCAGCCCCACACACCCCCAACAACACAACCAAACAACCAAACAGAAACTCTTAAACATGGGCGACTTTTCCCCCCAAAGATTGTGATCTGGGAGGGACAAGAGAAGGATCGTCTTTCCTTCCTTCCTTCCTTCCTTCCTTCCTTCCTTCCTTCCTTCCTTCCTTCCTTCCTTCCTTCCTTCCTTCCTCCTTCCTTCCTTCTCTCTCTCTCTCTCTCCCTCTCTCTCTCGACAGAGTTTCGCTCTTGTTGCCCAGGCTGGAGTGCAATGGCATGATCTCGGCTCACCGCAACCTCTGCCTCCCAGCTTCAAGCGATTCTCCTGCCTCAGCCTCCCGAGCAGCTGGGATTACAGGCATGCACCACCACGACTGGCTAATTTTGTACTTTTTTTTTTTTTTTTTTAGTAGAGATGGGGTTTCTCCATGTTGGTCAGTCTGGTCTCGAACTCCCAACCTCAGGTGATCCTCCCACCTTGGCCTCCCAAGCGCTGGGATTACAGGTGTGAGCCACCGTGACCGGCCGAGAAGGATCATATTTCTAGTTGACAGATAAAGAAACTGAAGTAGAGAGTCAAAGATATTATGACACTGTGGGAGGTACAGCTACTACTTAAATGGTTATCTTAGTTTTCCAATTAGTACAACATGGAGAAGAGACAGAGGACCTAGGGTCTAGGTCCAGCTTGCTGTTGATTTTTATCAAACTGTTTCTTTCTCTAGGTCTCAATTTCCTCATTTTAAAAACAAGACACTAGTCCTTGAACTACCATGAGGACTGCTATGAAGAGCAGTGTGTGATCCTGGCCTGCAGGCATGCTGTGTTTCTTGCTCATATTCTTCTAAGTGAAGCAGATTCAAGGGAGGTTTGCTGTGATTGTGTAATTGTCTGAGAGTGGTCATTACAATTAGAAAGGAAACTAAATATTTATATCAATGAGCTAAATCCCCAACTTAGGAAGTAGGTGAAATAGAAGAGTAAAGATAAAGAAAGTAGAAAGAGGGGAGAAGTAATAGTATGAGAAGGGATTAATGAAACAGAAACAAGGATTTGACTGAGGACTGTTGAAAGCCAAAAGCTTGTTCTTTAAAGACTACTGGATACCTGCAGAAAAATCAAGCATGAACAAACCATGAAAAAAAGGACATAACTATAAACGTAGGAGTTTAAAAGTATTGGGATAATGTAAATAACCTTATATCATAAAGTTGAAATTTTAAGTGTACAATTTCCTATTACAGCATATTACCAAAATTGACTCAGAAAAAATACAAAACCCCAATTGACCTGTAACTATTGAAAAAATTAAGAAGAGGTCTCTTCTAGCCCTAGTGGTCTATGAAAACTTCCTTTCCTCTCTTGCTTTCTCTGTCCCTCCCTTCTTCCACCTCTCTGCCTGTCTCCGACTCTCTGTCTCCCTCCTTCTGTCTCTCTCTCTCTTTGTCTCCCTCTCTCTTTGAGTGAGTGTTTTGAACATACAGAATCAACGCTAGAATAGTTTCTACTTGGAGTGACTATCTCTGGGTGGGCAAATGAGATGTGTGTTCAGTGGGAAGTGTTACGTCTAATGCCCTCGAAAGAGCAGGCGGTTGGGTGTTGGGGGGGTTTCTTTCAGGACTGGTGCTATTGAAGGGTGTGGGTGTGGGAGTGATGGCCTCACTGAAGTTTTCATATGAGGCAGGCAGAGCTCCTGCTAGTTCCTAGCTCCTGAAATGTAGTCGAGGGAAGAGCAGTGGGGAGGGGCCGTGGGATGGAGTTTTATGTGTACCTTTGAGGTGTGCACAAGAAGGCAAAGACACCAACAGGTTGGGGACAGAGTCTGAAACCTCTCAACTTCTACCCACTGTTGCAGGCTCAGCAAGGATGAACATATTCTGCACCTGGCCTCACACTATGTGGCTGGCCAGCTTTTCTCAGGCCAGTGATTTTCTGTAGAAAGGCGTACTTGGGAGAGTTTTGTTTAGAGTAAGATGCCACAGTCGAACCAAATGGCCATGTGTATGGCTGGCCCTTTAGAGACTTTCTGCTCTGTGCAGGGATGAAGGGGAAGGTGGGAGGGAATCCCGTGAGGTGCTGAATCCAGGTTTTCCCTTGTGGAATTAGGGAGAAAATTATACATAACCCCTTCACCTTATCTCACCCCCTCTCCAGGAGCCTGTAGATGCCGGAAATGTTGAAATTAACTTTTGTTTCTTAAGTTGTATTCCCTAATAAAATAAAACAAAACAAAAACTATTTTCTGATAACATATTTTTACAGGAAAGAAGAAGGTTTAATTAACCAGATGCTGTGCCCCTTGAGTGAGGATGGGACTGATTGGGAAGGTGGCCACAAAAGGGACACGAGTACAGGTGGCAAGGAGCACTTCATTGTTTAGGGGAGGGCTGGCCCCAAAAAGCTTCCTGCTCACTGAAATGCTCCCAGGAAAGTGGTTTGCTGAAAATGGATCATAGACATGTTTTAATCCAACTGTTGTTTTTCAGGTTAAGCAAGATAGGTTTCATTTGATTGCTTTTTGCATTTTCTTTTTTATCTTAGATAAAGGGTGTGCCTGGTTTTTCTGCTGTGAACAATGGCCTGATTGTTAGAAGTCTTGCTTATATGTATATATGTGTGTGTTTTGCCATGACTCCTGTGTTTTGGAAGTCTTTGGGGACAGATGATATTTATGAATGATGTCCCAAGGGTATAATCAGTATGACTCATTCTTGGAACCAGTTTTATCCGTTAAGGGGTGCCAGCTGCACCCAGTTCACAACTGAACATACTCGAAACATCTTCCTGCACTAACCTACTCCTGGTTTGGGGTCAGAAGGACATATTCTAGTAGCTTTTCTACTTGGCCAGGGGTTTAATTTCCCATGACGGGGTCCTGAGGACTTTCTGTTAAGAACTTTGACAAGGTGAAAACTGTTACATAGCTGAGAATGAAATTGTGTTTCAGGATTTCAGAAAACACCCCCACAGGCAATTTTATGAATTTCATCATAATAGCAGTAATAAAGAATCCTATTTATTCTCTGTCATTCTTTAAGTAATTCAGAAGAATGTCCTGATGTTATCGTCTCTGAATTTATAGGACACCAGTGAGGCTGGCAGGGTGGATTTCATCATCTCTTTTATTCTGCCTCTTACCCTCCCAACAAGTCACCTTGAAAACGGGGTTACTGAGGCACCCATTGGTCATAGGATGTTCAAAAGCCACTACAATAAGGCAGGGTCAGAATTAGAGACCACGTTTTGGTTTCCGGGTTAGAAAGCTTTCATTTTAAATTCCACTCCCATTTAGTCAAGCCGGAGTTCCTGATGGCATCTGAGACTTAATTTGAGATGTTGAGGCGTGTCCCGCCATGACCTTTACTGAGGGCTGGCTTTCAACGAATCTGATTGGCTCACTTCTCCTCAACCCAGCATCACCTCATCCCAAAGGCATTTTCAGTTCTCCAGGAGGCGCCTGCTGCTCCTTGTGCTTTGCTTTCCTGGCTTTTCCCATAGATGGTGGTCCCGGAGCACGCGGGTCAGCCCAGTCGTGGTTCTCTGTCTCCCCCGCCATGTTTTCTGGTGTCTTCATGACCACAAATTAATGGGTCCTGGGAAATTGCCCTGTTTTCACTTTGTTCACCCATTTTGCCAAATCAGACATGTGACCAGCCTGTGGATTAGGTAGGCAACACCCTCGCTTTTTTTTTTATTTTTACCCATCTTTGAAATAGCTGTCTGATCTCGTCTCTGGGAGAGAAGACATGTGGAGCGTGGAAACGCACTTCAACCTGCACATCTGGCGGGCGGACGAGAGTGGAATTCCTGGATCAGTTTCTTGGTTTGTGGTCTCTGGGGATTGCTCGTTGAGTAACTCCACATCACATCACTTCACAGATAAGGAAGATGTCATCCCCACGGCATCTCTGATTTCGGCACACGCTTCAGAAAACCCCCAGCAACTCATCTAGAACATGATGTTTTAAGCTGCTATAATCACCAGCCAAATTTGAACATGTGCCATGCACATGGCAGCCCTCCTTCTTGCCTGTGAAGCTTGAGCGTGAGTCTGCCTTAGTGCACTCCCTTTGTCCAGCTCCTATTGAAGGTGCTAAGGCTGGACCCTGGGAGGCAGTCCTGAGCCTGGGCCTACATACGGCCTGCAGGATGGAATTCTTCCAGCAGGCCCAGGCTGTGGACCTAGTACAATACCAGGACTTCCTGGAACAGGCACTGAGTGGAGGTCAAGGGCCCTTGGTCCGTTCCTCCCCTGGCACAATTTGTGAGATGTTAGGCAAGTCACCTCTCTGGGGCTAAGTGTCCTTAACAGCCAAATGCGAATAATTATACTTGTCTTACATGAGGCTGGGAAGGATCTTGACTATTTTGGGAAACGGAGTCAGGATCCAACCGGGCCAGGCTGGAACAATAGATCAAAAGGGCTAACAAGATAAAGTTTAATGGGGAGAGATTTAATGTCCCAGTCATGGGCTGAGAAACAACTGTACCAGTCAGGAATGGGGAAGAGCTGACTAGGCAGGAGCACATGAGGGTGAGTGTTGGACGTTGCAGTTAATGGCAACACAGAAATGAGGACTCTGGAAACTCCAAGTGCAAACAGGCTGTATTAGTAGAAACGCAGTTCTCAAAACAAGGAGGTAATAGTCACATTGGCCAGACCAGTGCTGAAGAACTGGGCTGGGTTTGGGGCCTCATCTTAAGAGGGCAGTGAGGTCCCTGGGTGTATCTGGGGAAGACTAACCAGCATGGTGACAAGTGTGAATGCCTGGGGCATCTGGGGATCAGCAGACAGACTTGAAAATGTTCTTTTCATGCCTAGAAAGAGTTCATTTAGCAGGACCTGATCGCTGCCCAGAGAACCAGCCTACGTCAAAAAAGCAGAAAAGCAGTTTTTTGTTGTTGTTCAGACTGGTCCCCCAGCTTTTAACCTTGCCTCCTGACAGCAGCCAGAGAAATTCTTATCAAATATATCATACATTCACGTGGTTCAAAACCCAACCAACCAACCAAACCAACCCACCAACTAACCCACCAAATAAATAAATGAACCAACTAACTAACCAACCAACCAACTTCACTAACAAAAAGCATAAAGGCGAATACAGGAAAAAGCCTCCCTCCCACTCTTGTACTCTGGTAGGGACAGTTTGCCATGGTCCTTAAGAGTGGAGTCTCTGAAAGCTGTGCTGCCTCAGTTTGTCCCAGTCCTGCTACTTCCTAGCTATGTGGCCTTTAGCAACTTACCGTATCTTCCTCATCTGAAAAATGGGGATAATAATGGTACTTATCTAATAGGGTTGTTGTGACAATTAAATGAGTACATCCACATAGAGTACTTAGAACAGTTTCTGGCATGTAGTCAATTTCACAAATGTGTTAGCTCTCATTTTTCTCTGCTTAGTTCTCCCCTTTCTCCAGTATTCAACCATTATTTTTATGTTTCCTCTATATTTTTTCAGAGTTTTAAAATGCATTTATTATATATGCAAATGTGAACATAAATTGTTATTTTTCTTATTTTGAGTTCCAAAGCTAGTATATTATACATATTGTTCAGCACCTGGCCTTTTTTTTTTTCTTTTTTAACTTGATAGTATATCTTGGAGATTTTTCCACATCAGTACAAAGAGAACTTCCTCATTCTTTTTCACAGCTGCACATATAAGGAAGAAGTTTCTAACAATTAAAGCTTGTTTTAAAATAAAACTCTGTCAGAGGAAGCATTCAGGTGAGGAATAGATAGCCACTTCTCAGGTATGACAGAGTGGAGATTTATGTGTCAGTGATGCAGTCAGACTAGAATATTTCTACTTTTCCTCCAACTGAGATTTCTTGATCCTATGTTGAGTTTTCCAAAGAATCACAGAAGAATTAAAACCTGTCTAGAAACAGTACTGTTGCTTTGTTTATCTGACTGGATTCTGACCTGGGGCTCAGCCAGCACTGGGTGAGGGGGACTTTAAAGAGGCCTTCTTGCTGGGCCCACCTGTGCCATCTCAGAAAGCAGGCGGCTCTGAGACAAGGTCCAGGTTGTCCTCTAACCCCACCTAACGCTAACCTGGTCCAGGTATTATCACCTGGAGGGAAGAGGGACTCTGCGGCAAGGAGACCTCAAGCCACCTGTTGGCAGGTGTAGTCTCATTGAAATGTGTTTTCATAGGACACTGAGTTTGTCCCCCATTTCTCAGCCTGGAACTCACCATTGCAGGTGCAATTTCAGTGGTGACCAGCATGACTGAGCTTTCAACAGGCAGCAATGACTCCAGGACTCTTCTACTACCTGCTCTTTCTGAGTGTTGAATTGGAAGGGAGGTGAGAGATTAGCTTGGCTTCCCTCTACCAGCAGGCCAATAACTAGAGGGTAAAGGTCTCCAACTTTGAACATGTGCCATGCACACGCAGAAGGTAAGTGATTGCAGGAGATTGCCCATGTGGTGGTAAGGTCCCCCCAGCTTCAACAGAGCCTGAAATGTCCTTTCTAGACATGAAGCCTTTTGAGTTTTTTTATTCTGCCAGTCTATTAAAAAATGCAGGTCTCATTGAGAGAAATAGCACAAGTATTTTTCAAACACGAATTTTTCAACGTGAGTAGCTGAGAACAGAGTTCCTCACCGGGCACTCGGACAAGGAAGCAAGATGGAGTCCATATGAGAATGGGCCATGAGAGGTGGGAAGGTTATTGGGGGCTAGCCCTGACTTGGCCCTGACATTTAGAATCTGTGGACCAGATTCTAAATGGAATCACTCTTGTTTACTTGTTAGGATTCTTAGCAGAGCCTTCACTGCAGCAGCAGAGCTTAATGAGGGTGGTGGGGGAGAGGCATGCATGAGACTCCCTCCCATAATCTCCATAAATACAGGGGAAGCCATGGTGAATCTTGATTATACACTGTCTATTGAAAACTGCCCAAGAGAGGGGCCATGCTTTATAGTTTTTTTGAAGTATAATTTACAATAAACTACACATTTTTAATGTGTACAATTTAATAAGTTTTGACATGTATATCTACCCTTGAAACCATCACCACAATCAAGCTAATGAACGTATACGTCACCCCAAAAGGGTTCCTTGTGGCCTTTTATAATCTCTCCCTCCTGGATATCCCTGATTCCCCCTTCATCCCTGAACAATCACTGATCTGCTTTCTGTCACTATAGATTAGTTTGCCTTTTCTAGGATTTTATATAAATGGAATCATACAATATGTATTATTTTTTGGTCTGGTTTCTTTCACTCACTGTAATTATTCAGAGATTCAACTATGTTGTTACATCTATATAGTTCATTCCTCTTTATTGCTGAGTATTATTCCACTGGACAGATATTAGACACCTGTTTATTCATTCACCCATTGATGAACATTTTGGTTGTTTTCAGTTTTGGGCTATTACAAATGAAGCTGCAGTAAGCATTCATGTACAAGTCTTTCTGTGGACATACACTTGCATCTTTCTTAGGTAAATACCTACAAGTGGAATGAATTATGTGGTAGTCATGTATTTAACTTTTTAAGAAAGTGTCAAACTACTTTTCAAAGTGGTTGTACTATTGTACCTTCCCACCCAGCATTGTATGAGAGCTTCAGTTGCTCCATATCCTTGCCAACACTTGTTATGGTCAGTCTGTTTAATTTTAGACATGCAAATAAGTATCTAATAGTTAGTGGTATCTGATTGTGATTTTAATTTGCATTGTGTCCTTAATGTACATTTTCCTAATAATGACGGGCACCTTTCCTTCTGTGTATCTTCTTTGGTGAAATGTCTTTTCAAATCATTTGCCCAATTTCATATTGGGTTGTTTGCTTTGTTATCATTTAGTTCTGAGAGTTCTTTGTATATCCTAGAAACAAGTCTTTTTTTCAAAATCAGTTATGTGACTTACAGATATTTCCGTCTAGTCTGTGGCTTGTTTTATCCATTTTTGTAATGGTATCTTTTGAAGAGCAAAATTTCTTAATTTTGATAAAGTCCAATTTATAATTTTTCTTCTTGTATGGATGTGCTTTTGGTATCATATCTAAGAAATCTTTGCCTAACCACAAAGTCACAAATATTTTTCCCATTTTTTTTCTTCAAAAGTTTTATAGTTTTAGGTCTATGAGCCATTTTGAGTTAATTTTTGTGTATGGTTTGAAGAATGGATGGAATTCCACTTTTTGGCATGTGAGCATCTAATTATTCCAGCAACATTTGTTGGGAAGAATTTCCTTTCTCCTCTAAAAAGCTTTTGTACCTATTTCAGAATTCAATTGGCCATGTATTTGTGGGGCTATTTCTTCTGTAAGCTTGAACCCTACTCTGTCATAGCCCCAGCTCAGGGCTAGCACATAGCATGTGTTTAATAACAGCTCAGGGATATAGCTTGACTCCAGCTGTTTTCAGGAGTTTCTCATTAAATGCAGTTTAATGCTGCTGATTTTAGGGACAGTAATGCAGTGAGGAAGTCAGATGGCGTGAAGGAGCAGCAGTGTTCTGTTAATGCTGCGCCAGCACATGCTGGTTCTTGTTCACAGTGCACCCAATCGTCAGCACTAAATAAATCAGGGTCAGCCTGAGTTCCTGAAAGACTCTATGGGAATAAACCTTCCCACCAAGCCAGCAAGTTTCAGAAACCATGCCTCTAGCTTGAGAAACCTGGGATTAAATAATCCAAAATGCCATCCCTAGCAAAAGTTCCTTGATCTCTGTTAACTCTCCATAGCAGTGCTGTTCAGTAGAAAGCGAATGTAAGCCATATACATAATATAAAATTTTCTGGAAGATGTATTTTATTTTTTATTTACTTGGTTTTTTGAGACAGGGTTTCACTCTGTTGCTTAGGCTGGAATGCAGCTGCATAATTATGGTTCACTGTAGCCTTGACCTCCTGGGCTCAAGTGATCCTCCCACCTCAGCCTCCCAAGTAACTGGGACCACAGGCGTGCACTACCATGCCTGGCTAATTTTTTATTTTTTCTAGAGACAGGGTCTCTGTCTGTTGCCCAGGCTGAACTCCTGTGCTCAAATGATCCTTCTGCATTGGACTCCCAAAGTGCTGGGATTACAGATGTGAGCCACCTCACCCAGCCAATGTATTTTAAAAAGTAAAAATAAGCAGGTGAAATTAATTTTATAACATATTTTTAAACATCATATATAAAATATTATCATCTTCATAATTAGTTGATATAAAATTATTCATTATATATATATATATATATTTTTTTTAGACCGAGTCTTGCTCTGTTGCCCAGGCTGGAGTGCAGTGGCACAGTCTTGGCTCACTGCAACCTCTGCCTCCTGGGTTTACGCCATTCTCCTGCTTCAGCCTCCCGAGTAGCTGGGACTACAGGCGCCCGCCACCATGCCCAGCTAATTTTTTGTATTTTTAGTAGAGATGGGGTTTCACCATGTTAGCCGGGATTATCTCGATCTCATGACCTCGTGATCCGTCTGCCTCGGCCTCCCAAAGTGCTGGGATTATAGACGTGAGCCACTGCACCCGGCCTAGATATTTTATATATTTTAGAACTAAGCCTTCAAAAATCTGGTGTGTGGTTTATAGTTATAGCACATCTCAGTTGAAACTACCCACACTTTAAGTGCTCAGCAACAACATGTGGCTAGTGGCTGCCATATTGGAGAGCACCACTTTTAATCACGCATCACAATCTTGCTTTAACACTTCCCCTTTCTTGAAATCTTTATTGAATGGGAAAGTCCTTCCCTCTGGACATCAGCTTTTCTTCTCCACCCTAACCTTTCCTGTTGCAAAAAGCCAAAATCAGAGGAGGGGGAGGAGAAGCAAAACATCTTGAAGATGGAAAAAATTAAAACAAAATCTGCTGGGCATGGTGGCTCAGGCCTATAATCCCAGCTCTTAGGGAGGCAGAGGCAGAAGGATAGCTTGAGCCCAGGAGTTTGAGACCTGCCTGGGCAATATAGTGAGATCCTGTTCTCCACAAAAAGGAAAACAAAACAAAAACAAAAAAACAAAACCTAAGTCCAGGTAAAACAAAAGCTCATGAGTCAGGTTGTATTTACACAGCAAGATGAAGAAGAGGTGATGAGGAAGGCTCAGTGGTACAACGGAGCTGGCTGATGCTGGCCCCACAAGAGCTTACGCTTTTCAGGAATTTTGCAAGCAAGTTGTTAAATACAGCTGTTAATAAAAATTAAGTTATACAAACTTTCCACTGAACAAATTATATTGAAAACATACAGAATATACAAAACTCACTATATCAAAATTCTGTTACTGCATTTCACTATTATCTATGCTTTTGAGGTTATTGATGGCTATTCCATCTGAATGGTGGAAATACTATATGATTTCGTACTCCTGAGTATCTCTTCCTGACGTGGTGTCATAGCTTGAAATTGGTAGGAGTATTTACACCACAGGAAATGGCAAATGCTACAAGCCAGGGCTTTCCTCCAAGATTTGCCAGAGGCTAATCCTTCACCAGCACACCCCTGGGAGAGCTCCAGGAAGTGTGAACTCATTGAGATGAGGGATGCCTGACATATTATAAATGTTGAATAAGTGGTTGTTATGATTATAGTGATTGAAAGTCTGAATAAATCCCATCCCTGTCCCTTTTCCCTTCCCCCACTCACAAGAGGATGCTTTTGTGTGAAACAGCCTGCATTGTTCCTGTAGGTATTTTTTCCATTCGCCTCTACTCTGGACTTTTCCACGTTCAGAGTTCAAGAGTGAAGTCAAGACCCAGCAGGTACGGCCAACTCTCAGTGTGGTCTAGGTCATGGATCCCCAATCCCTGGGCTGCGGACCAGTACTGGTCCGTGGCCTGTTAGGAAACAGGCTGCACAGCAGGAGGTGAGTGAGCATCACTGCCTGAGCTCCGCCTCCTGTTGGATTACTGTCAGCATTAGATTCTCACAGGAGCCTGAACCCTATTGTGAACTGCCCATGTGAGGGATGTGGGTTGTGTGCTCTTTATGATAATCTCATGCTCCCCACCCAACTCTGTCTGTGGAAAAATTGTTGTCCATGAAACTGATCCCTGGGACAAAAAGGTTGGGGACCACTGGTCTAGATTATACAGTTTTTCTCTAACTACCCTCTTTCCCATTGTTCTAGAGGATAGGAGGAGAAAGAAGGCTTGAAAACTTACATGTTAAATATTCATAGAATTCTCTCCAGGAAGTGAGGGTTTTCTTTTGCTTACCTGCATTTTCTATTTTTTCTATAATAACATTCCCAGTTTTAAATAAGTTAAAATTTAAAACAACACGTAAGAATTTTCAAATGTCTTCAAGGGCCCATTTAGACATAACTAGCTAATGCTAAAAGTAGGAAGAGAGGTATTAAGAATGAAAGAGTTTCAGCTGGAATGGATGAGTCTCCCAGTGTTTGGGGATGAATCAATTAAAAGGAGGTGAAACAGGAAGGCAAAAGGCAGGTCTCTGTAAACCCTGGAATGTTTCTCTTGAGCTACTCTTCCTCCTACACGAGAACTCCCATCCATCCTCATAGATGACATATGGGATGTCTATAATGAATATGGATTTGATGTGATTTCATCTTTCTGCCAGACTTACTCACAGAACTAATTCCACTTTAGACTATGTTAAATGAGGTTTTAAAAAGTGTATTAAGAGGATAACTTTTGAAGTCTCTAAGCTAGATCAAGAGGTGCATTTGGGAGAAAACTTTGGGGACCCGTCTTTCCCTTGCCCACAGTTAGAGTCATATTTTGAAGTCTTTGATTTATAAGGGTGAGAGACTATGGGGATCTGTCTTGAGAGGGCTTTGACTTTTAAAGGATTCAACTAGTTGAAACCTTATGTGCATTTGGAAATAAAGCTCTTTTATATCAAAAAGTCTAAAAACTTGAAGGTGGAATGGGACCTCAGAGGTCAATACTCTAAACCTAATTTGGATGCCCGAGTCCTCTCCTTTTTGTCTCTGCCCAAGTGTTCAGCTCTGCCTGATACATGCTGTGGCAGCCCAATTCCTTTCAGGCATAGTCCGTAGAAAGTCCTGCTCACGTTGACCCTAAACCCCACTTCCTGTAATGTACAGCCATTATTCCAAGATCTGGGAGATGAGGGCAAACACAAACATGGATATAAGCTAGTGAAATCTGTATAAGGAAGAGAGACCATTTTTGCTGAAATGTAATTCAACATAACTAGCATCTCCTGAGCCATTCTTTCTATGCAAGGCCCAGATCTAGGTGCTGTGGGAGACATAAATAAAATAGAGTCCCCACCCTCAAAGAATTCACAAGGTATCATTTCATGTGTGTAAACAACAAACTCCAATACAAAGGCGGAAGATGATCTGATGAGGGAAATGGAACCAATATTCGTCAAGTTTCTTTGATGTTCCAGGCCCCGCTTTCATCGACACGGGTCTCATGTAATCCTTGTGGGACTGTGCATTAAACTCCCTGAACCTCCCTTCCTTCTTTGTAAAATTTAATGTAGGACTAGATACCTTCTGAAGTCCCTTCCAGCCCTCATATCCCATGATTCATCCCTGTTTCTCCAGTCAGCGGCCCTAGGCTTCCCTCTCCTGGATTGGGCTGGCTAGGGAAACGGAAGGCAAAAGACTTTTTTGTTGTTATTCTCTTTCTCCCCTCCCTATGAGATGTATTGTTGACTTAAAACCAGTTTGAACAAAGCACTCAGGAATAAACCACAGAGAACCATCTAGAATTGGCAGAGGATAACCCTATGACCCCAGAAGCCTTTTCCAGCTCTAATTTTTATGATTCACTAATTTGCCACACCACATTCAACTCTGTCCGGGAACTCAGAGTTCAAAAAAGATGCAATGTAAATTGCTGGAGGTAATGAGAAGGCTGAAGGCATGGTAGGGCCAGAAGTGTGGTTTTCAGTGAAATTAAATACAGGAAGATATTTAAAGAAGCCAGAAAGCTTCCCCCTCCCCTTTTTCTTTTCCCTGAGAGATTCCCATTTTAAGATGGGTAGGGCAAATTTCAGGTTTCCTCTTTTCAGTGGTATGACTAGGTTTTTGCTATGTTATGACTCCGAAAGAGCTGCCTATTTGTTTTATAACCTCCCCAAAAGCTGTTGGATGTGGATGTGGCTGTTTAGCCATAAGTTCTGCCACAATTTTTAAAATCACTTTTGAAGTGGTGGGAGAACACTGTAGGAAGACCACTGTTCTCTAAATATGTAGGTCAATTATATATATATTTTTATTTTGAGGAAATTGCTGAGGGCAAGAAAGTTATTCAGATAACTTGGTATTTGATGGATCTCATGAATTTTTAGTGCTTTCTACATTTCCCAAACTTTTGGGGATCATTAGGACCCTTGGTGGCACCTTTGCAGCTTGCATTAAATTTATGGAATGAAGATAAGATACAAGTAGGATAATTGTTCCAGAACTCCATGGCTGCTGAAAGACCAGCAGGCCAGTAGCCTTTGGTGCTTGTGGGAGCTTGATAAGAGCTGGCTCGGTGGGGGAATGAAGGGTTTGGGTAAGCTCAGGGCATACCTGTGCAGAAGGATAATGACCAGGCACTACTGTGGAGCTGCATCGTGCCTGGGTCCACATTCTGCAGTCAGCTGTACAGTGCACACCATGTATGCTTAAATTATTGGCAAAATACTGTAGAAGGCACCATGTTAAGTATCAGATGAAAAAGTTGTCCTGTGTTTAGAAACGATGCTGTATGAGAAATACATCTTTGAATGTTGGCCTTGCACTCAGCAGAAGCACCTGAAGCCTGAAGCCACAGACAAAACAGTAGATTATATTCTTCATCTCATATGTCCTCTGGGGTAAATGCCTATAGAGACAAACACTGGACTTAATTACCAGCACTGCTTATTTATTTTGCTAATTCTATTTTTCTCTAATTTTCTCTCCAATGCCCCCACCAAATATGGAAAGTTCAGTTTGCAAGGTAAATGAGTGCATGATGTAAACCGAATATATCAAGATTTACATGGTTTATCTCCTTTGCTTTTCACAAAAACCCTAAAAAGTAGGTAGTATTGTCCCCATTTGCAGATGGGAAAACTGAGAGAGGTCACAGGACTAGCCTAAGTTTTCTCAGTGAATAGGCAGTAGTGGAATTTGAAGTGAGGCTCCAAAAGTGGTGCTCCTTTTCCTATGCTTTACAGACTAGATTTTTTTTTAAAGGGGGATGAGAAAATAGAAGGATATGAAGGAGAAAAGAGATGAAGAAAGGCATGCAGGGAAGAAACAAACATTTCTTCATCTCAGATGCCCTCTGGGGTAAATGCCTGCAGAGAAGAACATTGGGCTTGATTACCAGCACCGTTTGTTTATTTGTATCTGCTAATACCATTATTGTGCTTGGCATTTTCACATCTCTATGTTCCAGACTGTATTAGTTTCCTATGGCTGCCATAACAAATTACACAAACAGTGGCTTGAACAGTAGAAATGTATTCCTCATAGTTTTGGAGGCCAGAAGTCTGACATCAGCATCCCTGTGCTGAAATCCAGGTGTCAGCAGAACCACACACTCTCCGGGCTCTCGGGGAGAATCTGTTCCTTGTCTCTTCCAACTCCGGGTGGCTGCTGTCATTCTTTGGCTTTGACCACATCACTCCAGTCTCTGCCTCTGCGATCACATCGCCTTCTCCTCTTCTTCGTGTGTCAAATCTCTTCGGCCTCTCTCTTATGGGACATGTGTGATTATACTTAGGGATCTGTGAATACATGCAGGGCCCACCCAGGTAATACAGGATAATCTCCCCATCTCAAGAATCCTTAACATTTGCAGTTATATTTTTACCATTTAAGGTAACATCCACAGATTCTTGGAACCAGGGCATGGATATCTTTGCAGGCACTGTGAATCGACCTACCATACAGACTAATCATGAATGTTACAGAGCAGGCTAGGTTGACAGCTTAGCCATTTACATATTTTGTTCTTGTTGTTTATTTTTCTGACTCCAGATCCCACAGCTTAAGTCACTTCACACCAGTGATGGTGTAATAATTTGTAACGTGTTTGTGCCATGTTGTTAACTCCTCATTGACATATGAGCCTTAATGTTCACTGTCCTCAAAAGATTAACTTTCAGTTCAGATGGTTAGCCTGTGGTTGTCCTTGGTCAGTGTTTACTCAGAAGGCCACAGCCCATCTGGTGCCCGCATCTTCTGAAAGCACTGGGGCTCACGTTGTCACGAGAGAAATTTGGGTGAGCTATGTAGAAGATCTGATCATAAAGGCAAGCAATGGGTTCAGTGCATTCTTTTCAACCTGGCAAGGGACAGGGTTGGAGGAGATTTGAGAGGCCTTCAGAGACTGCAGCTGCAAAACAGGAAATGACTTTTTAGCATGTTCTTTGACCTCTGAGTGGAGGACTAAAATTTGGAGGCGGCGAGAAGGTGTGCAAACAGGGAAAGGCTGATGGCCTTCACAAACCAAATGTGTTACTAGGATGTTGGCACCATAATGAGGTGGGCACCACAGTTCACAAGCACTTGCAGCCACTCTGGGGTGTAGGAAGTGCTCCTTTACACAAGTGCTGGTTCTGATCCCAAGATACACAAACCCACAGGGGTTTTCGGTCTTCTGAAATTCCAGTGATGTCTACCAAGGACTTGAAGTTCTCTTATGACCTGAAAATTAGATAGTTGGGTGTCATTCCATCATTTTAAATTTAGGTTTTTCCCATTCCCCTGCTCATACCAACTCACTCTGCTGATGTGCCCATTTTGGACATTTGTACAGGGATTCTTTCAGTTACTCATCACTGAAGCCTTGATGTCAATATTGACCTTTTCTTTCCTTGGTTTCCCATCTTCTTCAATTCTCTCAGAGGTGAAGCAGATAGTCTAGTGATAGGACTAGGATCTGAAGTAGAGAGAGAAACAAAAAATAAAATTGGCTTGGAACCAGACTCTGCTACTTATTTGCTGTGTGAGCTTGGACCTGTTTTAACCCTCTTAAAAATTAGGGTAAGACACAACTTACCACATAGACTTATTATGATGATTATATAATAATAATGATATGAGGTAATAATAATAGTTATTATTGTTCTTCTTTCTTTCATTGTGATATTGTGAAATATATATTTAGTCTTCTACTGTTTCCTGGCATAAAACTCCTAAAATCCTTAGAATCTCTAAAGCTATATATTTTTGTACATCAATGATTGACCAATGACTGGCAGCCCGTAGGTAGCTTCAAGATGGGGCTGGTCACCTGAAAGACCAAGGCATGATTAGAGGGTTGGGACCCTTGGTCTTTCTGGTGACGAGCCCCACCCCCACACCTCCAGGGAGAGAGGTTGAAGGTGAATGGCCAATGGTTTGATCAATCATGCCTGTGCAATGAAGCCTTTATAAAAACCCAAAAGGACAAGGTTTGGGGAGCTTCTGGATATTGAAACATGTGGAAGTTCCTGAAGGGTGACGTGCCCAGGGAGGGCATGGAAGCTCCATGTCCCCTATACCTTACACTACACATTTCTTCATCTGTATCCTTTGTAATATTTTTTATAATAAACCAGTAAATGTAAGTGTTTCACTGAGTTCTGTGAGCCACTCTACAAAATTAATCAAATTTGCTAAACTGGGAGTCATGGGAACTCCAACTTGAAGTCAGTCCATCAGAAGTTCCAGAGGCCTGAATTTGCAACTGGCATCTGAAAGGTGGAAAATCTTAGGGGACTGAGTTCTCAACCTATGGGATCTGATGCTATTTCCAGGTAGATAGTGTCAGAATTGAATTAAATCAGAGGACACCCAGCCACTGTCCACTGCAAAACTGATTGCTTGCTTGGTATGTGAAGAAAAATTCTCATGCATTTGGTCACAGAAGTCTTCTGTGTTGATCACTGTGGAGTGAGAGCAGTGGAAAAATGGTTTATTTTCTACTCACTCATACTTCCAATCTAGTTCAGGCTTTGGTGACCCAAATTAACACTGTAATAATAGATTCTTTTAAACTAGCAGTTTTCAATCCTTTCAACCATGACCCACAGTGACAAATTTACTTCATTACTAAATTATGACGTTAGAAACACATACACAAAATTAAAGATTTTATGAAATATCTTGATGTTTTCTATTATTTTCTCACTTATTGCAAAAAACAGTTTTTTTTGTTTTGTTTTGTTTGATTTTCGTTTTTGTTTTGTTTTGATTTTTTTCAGATGGAGTCTTGCTCTGTTGCCCAGGCTGGAGTGCAGTGGTGCGATCTCAGCTCACTGAAACCTCCACCTCTTGGGTTCAAGCAATTCCCCTGCCTCAGCCTCCCGAGTAGCTGGGATTACAGGTGCCCGTCATCATGCCTGGCTAGTTTTTTTGTATTTTCGTAGAGACGGGGTTTCACCATGTTGGCCAGGATGGTCTCGATCTCCTGAACTTGTGTTCCACCTGCCTCAGCCTCCCAAAGTGCTGGGATTACAGGCGTGAGCCACCGCACCCAGCCAAAAATAATTGGTTTTAAATCAAATTGATTTTATAACCCACTAGGAGGCAAAGTCCCACAGTTTCAAAAAATAATGCTCTAGAGATAGTCCTGACTGCAGTCTCTACTTCCTTCTAATTCATCAAGTATCTACTTTTCAAAAGGAGAACACTTTCTATGCTTTATAAGAAAACGTTACCATCTACCACCCCCATTTACATAATATTTTACAATTCCAAGTGCCTTTGTGTATAGCGTCTCATTTAATTCTCAACAGCCTTTGAGAAAGAAGTTATTCTAGCTTCATTTTACCAGTAAGGAAGTTCAGATTCAGGCCAGTCACATGTCTCATCCAAGATTGTGTACCTGGAAATAACTGAATCAGGATTGAATCCAGCTTCCCTCAACTGGATCCAGAGCTCTTCTACACAAAACAATGAGTTGAAAGGGGAATTTATGTTTTTAGGACCAAATAAGAATTCAAAAAGGATTAAAGTCATGGGTAAATCTTCTATTTTATGCTTTCTTTCATAAAACAAAACACATAAGATTAGTACCACACAGCTTTCTCTAAGAGAGTCACATTCCGGAGCCAACATTAGCTTAATGGTTGTGCCACTTAACTGCATCCCCACTCATTCATTCATGCATCCACTCAACAATTTCATTCATTCATTAATTCAAGAAATAGTTTTTGGGTGTCTACCATGTACCAGGCACTGTATATGGATACTAAGATGGACATAAGAAAATTTAAAATGTCTCCAATCAGCACGTGGTACTAAATGCTATGTGGTACCAGGTGCATCAACAAGTAAGGTGGTACTAAGTGCTATTATTAACATGTAAGGTGGTACTAAGTGCTATGTGGTACTAAGTGCATCAGGATGTAAGGTGGTACTAAAGTGTCATTATTAGCACGTAAGTGCTATTATTAGAGTTTCAGATGGTACTGTGTGCTATAAAGAAAATAAAACAGGGTAAGAGGAAAGTATTTTTAGGGTTTTCTTGTCAGGAAGGGTTCTCAGATGAGGTGACATTTGGGCAGAGACCTAAATGAAGTGAAAGGGCAAGCCATGTGGATATCTGGGGAGAATTTTCTGGAAACAGGATAAGGCATGTTAAAGAGAGAGTGAGCTTGGCAGTGATTGAGGAGGAGCAGGGGAAGAGTGTTGGGAGATGAGGTCACAAAAGGGGTTAGATCATATAGAACATTGAAGCCATTGTAAGGACTTCGGATTTTTTTAAAATTAGTTCTTCAGAAAGGAACTCTATGGAATAATTCAAAAAACATGTTTTGCTAGATCATTATTCTTTCACACAAACTTCTTTAAGCCCTAGTAGTTTAGTAAGTTGCCCTAGCTGAGAGCCTCCATCATTATCATTGTGATAAGAATCTCAAGTTGTGGCTTAAGAAAACCCACCCACTCAACCCATCCTCCATCTTCATTCATTCCCTCTGAGAATAGCTGTATCCTCAGGCTACAGCTGACCTTATTGTAGATGATACTTTAACTTTGATCTTTGATCTATCTGTTCGTGTTCTTTTTTTGAGATGGGGTCTTGCTCTGTCACTCAGGCTGGAGTGCAGTGGCGCCATCTGGCTCACTGCAACCTCCGCCTCCCTGGTGCAAGCGGTTCTCCTGCCTCAGCCTGCCCAGTAGCTGGGATTAAAGGTGCTCACCACGTCACCTGGCTAATTTTTGTATTTTTAGTAGAGATGGGGTTTCACCATGTTGGCCAGGCTGATCTCGAACTCCTGACCTCAACTGATGCACCCACCTTGGCCTCTCAAAGTGTTGGGAATATAGGCGTAAGCCACCATGCCTGGCCTATCCATTCTTAACTAAAAATTACTCATTGGTCATGAACCATCAAATTTTAAAATGCATCATAGGGAACATATCACACATGTAAGTTCAGTCCCATGCTATTAGGCTGGTGCAAAAGTAATTGCGGTTTTTGCCAATGGCAACCGCAATTATTTTTGCACCAACCAAATATGATGTTTGACCAGGCGTTTAGTGGGGGATGCACCCCAAGCACTAATAGCTTGGTGTTTATGGATTATTCAGGTTCATAAGAAGGTCTTAGGCATTTCCCTAGTGTAGCTCATTTAGCAGAGCTAATTTTCCCATTTTACATGGTGTGACTTCAGAAGCCTTGCAACCCGCACCATCCTTGTCTTCCTATTTGAAGAATACTTCCTCCTATAGATGCCTCCTGGAGTTCAGGTGATCTGTGTTCCTCCCTAATAATAAAAATAGCCTACATAGAGTGAGTCTTTGGTGGGTAAAAGTTCTGCATTATTAGGGCAGAGCTTAACATGCTTTATTCCTTTTAGTCCTCCAAGTAACCCACTGAGGTGGGTTCTAATATTAACTTCCTTTTATAGAGTAGGAAACCAAGGTCTAGAAAGGCTAGATAACTTTCTTAGAATGAGAGGTAGAGTCAGGATTTAAATTCAAAACATTCTCCGTTAGCTTGATTAACCACTGGGCCATGGGCGCTGTGTAGATCTTAGCTGGGTTGTAAGAAAGGAAGCATGTTTAGCAAGGACGCCCATTTTCTCCTCAGCGCCACTGCCTTTGCCTTCCCTTTCTACTTTCTTTCCCTTTTCTGGATGGTACCTTTTATGTTCTGGCTCATTTTCTCTCTGTCCCTCCCTCCCTTTCTCTTTTTTTCTCTCTTCTTCTGCCAACAAAATAAAACCCAATCTCAGCAGGGAATCTGATGAGTGCACACATATGAGTGATCATAAGGTCGCAACTCGCAAGCAGGCTAGTCTATGGCGGGAACATATCTGGTCGTTGACTATTTAGAACTACCCCCTACAGGCAGGCCTTGGGGCTGTGTAACTTGATTGATTCAGTAAATTGCCATTGCTCCGACCTTTGGGGATGCCTAGCACATTAGGGACCAGAGAGGTGAAGTGACTGCCTGAGGTCACACAGCCAGCTATGATAGAGCCAATAGGAGGACTGAGGCCCCTGATTCTCAGTCTCATGTTCTGTCCTCTAGATTATACTGCCTCTTTGATTTGCTTTTTGACATACAACAAAAACTTTAAGCCAAATGAGTCACTCTTGATGGTAAACCTCTAAGTGGCCTTGAGTCAGAGGTGGAGAGTTTTTGGGATGTAAGAGACTCTTTTAAATTCCCAGCATATAGAAAATGGCCTGCTCCAGTTATTTTTAAGGATTATACTGGAAAACACATTAACAGAGAGTAATTATCATCTCCTATTATCAGTGCAGACACACAGGATAGGCAAGCTTTGATGAGTAGGGAAAGCGTCTGGAAAGAGCAGGTAGAGGTAAACGTCTGGGAAGAGCAGCATATTTCCTTATCAGCAAAGGCACTGTGTTGAAAAGTCATGGGTCTTTTAGACAGATAAGAGCCCAGAGAACCTACTGGAAGAGGAAGGCCCTAAAACAAGAGGTGGAGTGACCAGGACAATCCCACTTTGCAAATGCCCTCCTCACATCAACGTAAACTGACCCTTCACTAATCGGGGTATGCAGAGAATTTTCCAGTAGCCAGTTAATCTTCAAGTTTGTAGGTCAGAACATTGCAGGGCTGAGTTAAGTGACCCTTCGATCTGCATACTCTTCCTCCAGGCTTATATGCTCTCAGATCATTTCTGTCCCCTACCCCCAAGGACCCAAGTGCTTTTAACTCTCTAGGCTGAATCTACTTTGCTCCTGGGCTGAAGCACACTGGGCACATTCTTGAACAGAGTTCAAACTAACAGGATTTCCCTAAAACAAGCAACTCCCTGGATGCCCTGGGAAGCACTGTGACTACTTGTGGGGATTAACATAGCCAGAGCAACGTGGCTGTGGTCCAGAAAGAAAATGTATGTGCTTACAAAAAAAAAAAAAAAAAAAAAAAAAAAGCTGGCTCAGAGTCTTGGGAACCCCATAATCAGAAGCATACTCATTCTGACAGTTTCAAAAGACCCAACACCCACCTCAGTGTGACCTGGCGAGGGTTCAGAGAAATCCACCCCCTCTTTTGTCTTTTGGATGGAATGCAAGAGCCATGTAAGACTTCCTGCCCAGAAGGCAGAGAGAGGGCAGGCCTTTGCCACTCGCCTCAGCAATGTAGGGAGACATGGAGGCCATCCTTTGGCTCATCTTTGGGTACTGTGATTTCATCTTATGGCATGAGGCATTCTGTGTTAATTCTACATGGTGCCCAAGTCATTGCAAATCTGCTACCTAAACTTCAGGGTTTCTATTGGTTTATGTTTTGTTTTGTTTTTTTTCCTGGGGAAGAGCTACTCACAGGTTGGGGTGTGGGTGGCTCCCGTCAAGACTGGACCTTGAAACAACAGCACTGGCTGGTAGAAAAGTCAGTCTGGGTCTAAGTAGGAGCTGCGTCACCTCTGGCTTCTTGATTATTTCTAGTAGGCTGGGGAAAGGTCTGGTTCTCAGGGAAGCCTACTGTCTATCTTTAATGAGCCAGATTCTAAGGTTTGAGGTCTGGGAAGAGGGAAAGTCTTACAGCTGCTAACAGACACTCTCCTGTGGTCTCCAACTGACACTGCATAGGGCTTTGCCTGTGGGTGTTGGGTTTGCAGGCCGCTCCTGCAAAGGAAAATTAAGAAGCTGTCTGCTGCAGTTTGTTATGATCCACATTTTCTGCAACTGGAAATGCCAGTGGAGGATTTTAAAAAATTGGATCCATACTGAGCCAACATCGTGGGGGGACTCTGGGAAATGGATGGCTCAAACATTTCCTTAGAAATCTTGATTTTCTAATACTGGCTGAATCTTGGGGCAAAACTACCCTTGCAGGTCCAGGTATAGCAGCCAGCCTTCCTCTGTATACACGGGTGCTGGTCTGTGCCTGGGGATGAAGCTTCAGTATTATTCTTTGAAAGTCTTATTTTTGGCTTATGACTCCAATGATGATCACGGATAAGCATGGTATTGCACTTAAAGCAAGATTTCCAAACCAGTACTTTGTAGACAACCCTTAGTTAACACATCATTGATTGCTTCTCACTCCAAACTCATCATCCATGCATCTATACTTTCATTCATTCAACAAACACTGAATGCCTTCTACTTGCCAGAACCTACCAAGTGCTGAGGAAAGATATAAAACTGATTAAGAAGGAAGAGGTGGAAGCGTGGTCTGAAGAAATCTTGAAGACTGGTAGGGTCAGTGTCTTGCTTGGAGTAGGGAAAGGGAAGATAAGGAGATCTTCTGAACATGTAGGCCAAAAAAACCCTTGAAGATTTAGCAGATTGAACTAATATGTGGTCAGAGCACATGCGGCAATGACATGAATGATCAGAATGTCCAAATCTGGAAGAGTCTGGGATCTGAACTTGAAGTCCCGGGAGAATATGGTCTCCTTTGTGGGAGTGCGTGTTGCTGCCTTCCTATATGAAGGACCCTAGTGATGAGGGTTGCTGTGAGGATGACTTTGAAGGGATGTGATTTTGTTTGTGAACATCTCTACTGAAGTTGCTGGAAAGACTCTGGTCTATGAGGAACTTATCTGGCTGTTTTGATTGGAATGGATAATTCTACATCAGTACTACATGTTCTAATGGTAAGGGCTAATCCTAGAAAGGACATGCACATGATCACACTTGTCCACTAGACTAGAAGTTCCTTGAGGTCAGTAGCATCTTGTCCATTTTGTATCCCCAGGGCCTAGCAGATGCTCAAAATATGCTGGCGAATACATAAAAGAAGTGAAGTTTGGGTAAGACAGTGTGGAAAGGATAAGTAGAAACCCATGACTATGACATGAGAGACCACTCTAGTATATATCTACTTTTACTGAGTTAGGGGGAAAACCTGAGTCAATTTTCCTTGTCTTCTGCTCCCACCCTCCACATAAAGACTGGGTGCAGAGTTACCATTCAATTTTCCTCTTCGGCAACACTTTTTGTATTGTTGTCTACAAGAAATGGAAAAAAATGATGCTAGCCTAGGGAACTTAAAAATCTTGGAAGGGCGTCAGTTTTGGCAAATTCTAATCCCTAGAGTTGAAAGCATATGTATCAGCCAGTGTCACTCCAGAAAAAACAAAACCCATGCAGAATAATTTAATAGAGGAAATTTAATATGGGAAATTAGTTACAAAGGTTTTTAGAAGAGTTGAAAGAGCAAGCAGGGTAAGGCAAGGCAACCCCAAGATTAGCAATTGCTGAAAACTCCTATTTTCCCTAGGGCTGGAGGAACAAAGGTATTACCTAAGCCCAAGAGCCTGAGCTACCTGCTGAAAGCTGGTTCTGGGGGGAATCCGACTGGTGGTGTCTTGGATAGAGAAGTCTCAGCCCCTAGTAGGGCTGGGGTGTGAAAACCTGGCTTCTCTTTTCTGCCCATTCTCAAATATGCTGCCCATGTTTCTCATTGGCCAAACCAAGCAGGAAGCAGTGGGGAACATTGGTAGTTTATAGAGGCCATCCTTCTTTGAATATAGAGAAGAGCTGGGAAATGGCAGAGTCTGGATCTTAGAGCTTGTTTGCAGATGTCCAGCACAGCATCCATCCATCCATCCCCAACACTCCTGCTGACTCTCCTGTATGGTGTGAACTTGAGGGAACATGGGTGCACTCTGCTTGGATAAATGGTGGCCCCTTGGGAAGGTTATTCTGAACTATTCTCCTCTTTCTTCCATATTTGGCCTTTCTTGGAAAATATTTAGATTTCTTACTGAAGCCACTAAATCCCCAAACTAGCCTCACACTTGAGACTGAAACGTACATGAATGGAACACCTTTTAGGTAGCTCCTCATTAAATAAACACTTGACCAGTAAGGGGACAGGCTGGGTGCACTTTGTTTGTCCAGTCCTTGCTTCTTCATTTGCCCTCACCAGTGGAATGGAGGTCAGCAGGAGGGATTAGAGAGGACTGGACATGTGCTGTTGGGTTAGAATTCAGATTCACAGGTCTGCTAAGTCCTAGTTCACAGGAAATGAAGCCAAGCAGATCTACAAGAGAGAAATAGGGGAAACTGAGAGGCCCACCAAAACCACAGATGCCATTTTACATGCCTTCTAGGCTTCCAGGGGGTAGACTCCTGGTTGGGGACCCATTCCGTTTGGAGATCCTGTGATCACATAAGTAGTCAAATGTTAGAGTTTGATCAAGGAAGCTGAACCACTATGAGACACAAGGTGAATGAGGTCTTTTCTACAGGGATTATGTTTTACACAGTTATAGAAGCTGGTGAGGAAGTCTATAGAAGGCTATTGCCTCATCTGGTGATGGGCCTGTGGCCATTGCAGGTCCCTAGGATCATCAATTGGAAAGAAAAGTTTGGATATGAAGTGGGAATGGCCAAGGATAAACTGGAATGCACCAGCACGAAGCCTTAAAGACAAACTGGAACCCATGTGTGTCACTCATTGCCTTAGTCCATTCAAGCTGCTCTAACAAAACATCTTATGTTGGGTAATTTATAAACAATAGAAATGTATTTCTTTCAGGTCTGGAGGCTGGGACACTCAAGGCACCAGTAGGTTTGGTGTCTGGTGAGGGCTCGTGTTGTGCTTCATGGGTAGTGCCTTCTAGTTGTGTCCTCATGTGCTCCTTTTAATCTTTTTAATAAGGGCACTCATTACATTTGTGAGGACATAAGGACTTCCCCACAGGCCTCTCCTCTTTCCACCATCACATCGAAGATTAACTTTCAACCTGTAAATTTGTCAGGAGACACCAACATTCAGACCATAGCACTCACCATCTTGACAAAGCAATTGGTTTGCAGAAGCAGGTGTCCTTCTCCATAGAACTGAGCACATGCCTGGTTCAGGACCCAGAGGAGCTGAAGGAAGAAATCTTGTAAGATCTGAAAGAGCCACAGGCCCAGCTCTGCTGTCTTCCAACAGATGGGCAGTGGACGAGTAGCAGCAATTTAAGCTAAAAATATACTTGGAGCCCCATACCTCCTTACCAGCATAATGGAGGCTACTTCACCTTCACCTCCCAGATCCCACTCTAACGTCTCTTGTAGCCAACCCTAACTTAGAATTATACAAGCAAGAGAATTCTGAGAATTCTAGTTACAGTTTAGCTAAGTCAACCCAGGACAAAGCCAGCACATGTTGCAAGAGAGCTCAGAAAACTAATGATTGGAGGAGAGATGCCTGTTTGGATACAGAAATGAGCTTTCATCACCCCTGAGAGAGGGAGTTGTGTCTTTCAGTTCTTGGTGATTGGCAGCAGTAAAGCTGGTGGCCTCCTCTCTGGATGGTTCCTGCACTCAAGGGAAGCCAGGAGATCTATAGTCCTTGGAGACCTGGGAGGGCCCTAGCTGACCAGAGACTGCCAAGAATTGACATCTCCAAGATGTGTCTCTCTCAGGCTTAGGGAAAGGAGAACCTCTTTGGGCCACCCCAGCTTCTCTCTCCCACACAGATATAATCACACCTCCTTGAGAAGGCTGTTGTGAGAATTCATTCGTTAATGCTGTGGAAAGGGCTTTGAAGGTGAAGAGTGCATTGTGAATGCTGTTATAATTGTACACAGATGCCTGAATCCAGACTGGTGGCATTTTGCTGACTAATGGTAGAATTTGTTGGAGTTGGTGGTGACCTTTTCTTCCCATTACATATCTAAATATTTTGCTTGTCAACTATAAACAAGCCCATTCCAAAACAAAAATCAGACCTTCTATTGATGCTTATAAAATTGTACTTGTTCTGTGGAGGATTTCCGGTTTCCCTCTTTCTCCCTCCTTTCTTTTCTGTTAGGCCAAATGAGGTTTACTTAGCTGTCCACTTTCCCCTAGAGGAAAGCCTGCTGAGAATTGAACACACCATTTCTTGTTTACCTTCACATTCATTTCTGACCAGGTGGACAGGATGTCAAAGCTTTTCAGGGTGGCAAACATATTACAGACATGCATTGTTATAAATTACCATCAGCGGTGGACCACATAGATAGTGGTGGTTCCCTAAGGTTATAATAGAGCTGCTCTATACAGGTGTACTATTTTTTTTTCTCTATTATACTATATTTCTACTGTGCCTTTTCTATGTTTAGATTTGTTTAGATGCACAAGTGCTTACCATTGTGTTGTAATTGCCTACAGTATTCAGTACAGTAACATGCTGCACAGGTCTGTAGCCTGGGAACATAGGTTATACCATATAGCTTAGGCATATAGTAGGCTTGCCCATGTAGGCTGTGTAAGTATATTCTACGATGTTCACACAATGACAAAATTGCCTAAGGACACATTTCTCAGAACTTATCCTGTTAAGCAATGCATTACTGTAGTCAAACATTTAGATTCCCTTTTTTTTTTTTTTAAATAACTAGAGAATTGGCCTTTCCTACTGCACTTCTGGCATCATGTGGGCCGCTGCTGTTTGTATCCCTGTCCTCTTTTTTGAGATGGAGTCTCACTCTTTTGCCCAGGCTGGAGTGCAGTGGCACCATCTTGGCTCACTGCAATCTCCACCTCCTGGGTTCAAGTGATTCTCCTGCCTCAGCCTCCCAAGTAGCTGATTACAGGCATGCACCACCACGCATGGCTAATTTTTCTATTTTTTAGTAGAGATGGTGTTTCACCATGTTGGCCAGGCTGGTCTCAAGCTCCTGACCTTAAGTGACCCCCCTGCCTCAGCCTCCCAAAGTGCTGAGGTTACAGGTGTGAGCCACCACACCTGGCTTTGTATCTCATGTCTTTCTGAACCTTCATTCATTTCTTTCTTGTCCCGGTTGCTTCTGTATTATAATTTTGAAGTGTGTAATAAGGACAACAGGTTGTAATACGTACTTATAGCCTCTCTCCCCACTTCCCCTTTGGAGGAAGGCCTTTAATTTTTCAGTCTCTCTTATATTGGTTAAGATAAGATGAAAAGAAGAAAAGAGGAAGAAAAATATTTCAAATTACTAGAAAGGCCCAGTTGACACATGTAATAAAGAGCTGAGCCAAAGAGGGGAGCAGGGAGAGAAAAATGAAAGCAGACATGAAGTGGGCTTTCAGGAGAGTGTGAGAGCCATGGAGAGGGAAGGAGTAAGTAGTTTTTAGGGGAGCCACTGACAGGTGTAAGAGAATAACCACGAAGGATATCTAAAGAGAGTTGGATTAGTCTGCTGGGATTGTCATAACAAAATGCTGCAGAGCAGGTAGCTTAAACAGCAGAAACTTACTTTCTCACACTTCCGGAGGCTGGAAGTCCAAGATCAAGAGGACTGGTTTCTCCTGAGGCCTCTCTCCTTGGCTTGCAGATGGCTCTCTCCCAACACGGCCTTCACTCTTCACGCATGCCTCCCTGATGTCACTTCTTCTTACAAGGACTACAGTCATATTGGATTAGGACCCCCTCTCTAATGACCCTAATGACCTCATTTAACCTTGATTACCTCTTTAAAGGTCGTAGTTCTAAATACAGTCACATTGGGGATTAGGGCTTCAACAAATGGATTTTAGGGGGACACAATTCAGTCCATAACAAGAGTTTTAAAACTATTTTATTATATGGAACGTATGTCCTCCCCTGATTTGGTGTTTTCTAAAAAGAACGAGAAAGGATTTAAATAGCTTTCAATTACATTTATCTATCTTTTCTGTTGAATTGCTTTTAACACAGCACTTCACCAAGCCTGGTCACAGGCCTCTGGGTTTATATGTGCTACATGCAGATTCAGGCAACTGTCTGTTACCCAATTTCAACTAATTAGAATGTAATAAAGTAGACTTGATAAGGAACTCAGAAGGAACCTAATTTAATCTCTCATTTGTAATTCAAAAGACCTCTTAGGAGTTTACTCATCCCCAAATATGAAAATTATATCTATGAAAAAAATCCAGCTACAGTTTTGTTGTTGAAAAACACAAACGTCATGTAACACATTTTTTGTAGGTATAATCAAGTATCTATAACCACATGTAGCTCTATATAGTTATAATGCAGATTTTCTTTTGCTATTAAGAAAAAAAGAATTATAGCCTCAACTCTGCTAGTTTCATTTTTGATGATCATCTAAATGAAACCTGTCATTTAGTGACTGCAATTTGGAAGTATCAATAACTGTTTGAAAATAAGCAAACCACAATCTGGATGGGAGAATAAAGCCTGTCCTCCAGGACCGTGGTCTGCTTCTCTGATTACTGCTTGGAGCTGCTACAGATTCACATAATGGCCCCTTCTCCAGTGCTCGGGGCAGTGGCTATGAAATCTGGAGCACATTTTGCAGAGGCTGCAGATACATGTTGTATGTCAAACATACAGTGGTTGTCAAGATACAGTTCTAAAGTACTGGTGGCCCCACACCCTCCACGAGATGTGTCAAGAGCATAGAGAAGTGCATGTGGCACCTTACATGGTGGGTGCAAACAGATCTGCAGTCACTGGACACATCTGAGCCACTGCATCACCTTGAAGTGGTTATTTGCAGGGTCTAACCTCAGATCATCTTGCTGAGGAATGGCACAGAGCAAATATGTTAGAGTGGAAGAGAGAAAGAGAGAGAGTGTGGGAGAAAGTTCTGTGCAGGGCATAAATGGAAGAAGATATGAATGTCTTATTTATTCAGGGACAATTTTTAGGTCAATCAAATCAATGCTGTAATAAGGCTAATCTGGTGCCTACTCATGCAGTAAGACAATAGTGAGATGTGGGTCCAGTTTTATAAATGCCATAGTAGTGGGTCCATATTTCCCTGGGATGGGCCTTTTTTAAAGCCATTATTATTTATAATTCATTTACATATGGAAGACGATGGTTCCTTATGGTTTGAATGATACAAATCTGGGCCTTTAAAGCCATGCATGATTTATTTGCACAGGGAAATCATGTTTTCTTTGGAGCTTTTCAATGGAGGCCTAATTACAGTGTTGCAAACACAGTGCTCTATTTAAGGGTCTGTCAGCATTTCCATAATAAACCTCTATTTTCAGGAGTCCAGAACATTTCCAGAGAGAGAGAAAGAAATCCTTCTAAAATATAAGCTTGCTGGGTCCATCCAGGGACTTTATTTTTAATCCAAATCTGTAAATGCATTTGCAACCAGACATTTTTCTGTATTTGTGTGGTGGTGCCAGTCATGTGCCAAGTGTCGCTGGACCCTGACCAGTGGGGCTTCAGCTTTAAAGCAGGATCTTCCTGGGAAGCAGCAGCGCGCTGGGTGGTTGGCCAGCTCCCTTTCCAGACCCCAGCTGATTGCCAACTTGCATCTCAGCTTGAAGAAAAGAAAAAAATGTTTTTGCTCTTGCTTTTTCTTTCTTCTTTTTTCTGTGTAACTTAGGCATATGCTAACTTGGATCTTGAATAATAATAATATGAATAGGAACATTAAGCCTGATTTGAGTGCCTGGTATGTGCCTGGCATTTTACAAATACTTAATTTTTAAACCTTATAACAATCCTGCAAAGTAGAAATGGTTATTCTTGATTTTTAGATGATGAAAACAGACCGAGGGGAGGTAACTTGCCTGGCAAAGAACAGGACAGCAAAATTCGGGTAACTAAGGCAATAACTGAGATAGCCCCACGATGGGCTCCACAATCTTTTGGGAGGCATCTCTCAAATTGGAGCAGCTCTTTTAGAGGGAATGAGCGTAGGAAAGGCGGATGGACTCAGAGAAGACAGAGGCAGGACACAGAAGGCTGGTGGAAACCGGCCAATCAGGAGAAAATGCCGTGGAGGACATTTAACAACCTCCCAGAGTATGGTTTCATAGGTAAGTGTGACTTGAGTTAAACCTGGATAAAAATATGTGAAGTTTTTGGAGGCTTGCTATGTGGCAAGCTTACACTTTACATGTATTATCTCATTTATTTCCCCATTTTACCAAAACAGAGAATGAGTTTTTATAGAGATTGGATAAAATGCCCAGGATTATATAACGAGGAAGTGGCAGGGTTCCCAGGTCTGGAATCTTGGTTCTTGACCATTATGCTTTATGGCTTCCAGGGAGCCAGTCTCCCTCCTTTTGGAAGGTACAGTGTGAATGGAGACAGGAAGTTGAAACTCAGGATCCTCCTGCTTTACGTGGGAGATCCTGTCTCTGAATTGCTGATGGATTGTTTCCAGGAGTTTGTGTGTTGGCATTTAGCAGAAGGCAAAAGGTAATATATACCCCTCTGGCACAGGGAGGACAAGGGACAGGCAATGGAGGGGAAGAGACCACCCTCCGCACGGCGTTTGCAGCCAACCATGGGGAAAGTGTTTTGTAAACTCCTGATCCCTCGTGGGTGGTGCGATTTAATTCTTTTTCCTTCTCTTTTCTGGGGCTGCTTTTGGGTTGCTAGTTCCAGCTGAGACTAGAAGTGGTAACACACAGCCCAGGGAGCGGCAGTAGAGGAAAGAAGGGTTTTCACTAAGAAACTTTTCTTCCTTCTTCCTGAAGAAAAATCAGGTAACGCTATGGGGGATATTGCTTACTGAGGTATCTTCCTGCTGTTGAAGCTGGGGTCAGGGCTTAATGTTTAGAGGGAGAGACTCAAATTGCGTTTAGAAGGAAGGATGCACTTACCTTATGGAAAACGACTCTTGGGGGCTGCAAAATCTGTTCAGCTGGAATTTACTGGGAGGTCTGTATTGGGCATTATTCTCCATAAGGGAAAGTGGCTTGACCGGCATGGAAAATCTGACTCAAGTTAGTGTTGGAGAGAAAATGGTAGAGGGAGGTCCCTCCATGCTGCCAAAACTTCCACACTAATTTGAGAGATTACCACACTAGCCCTACTGAGAACAGGAAGTGAACTGACAAGTGTCTATTCAGAATAAGTACTATTCATTTATTCAGTCATTCATTCATTCAACCAGTATTTACTGAGCATCTACTATATGCTGGGCACTGAGATAAGGAGCTGGGGATTCAATGGTGAACCAGACAGATGTGGTTTCTACCCTCGCAGAACTTAAAATCTAGTTGAGGATAGAGTCATTAAGCAGATAATCACACTGATACTTAAATAATTATGACTGCGATAAGTTCTTTAGAGGAAAATACAAGGTCCTGTGAGAACAGATAAAGGAAGGACTCAGTCCTTTACAATGCATTCAGCTGCAAATAACAGAAAATGCAATCAATAGTGGCTTGCCTAAGTAGGGTTTGTTTTTTTCACATAATAAGAAGTCCAGAAGCAGGCATTTGCTGGCATTGGTTCAGTGATATCAAGTCTCCAGGTCCTTTCTTGCCTCTTCCCTGCCATCCTCAACATAATGAATTTCCACCCATAGGCTTGTATAGCCTCATGGTTACAGAATAGCTGCAGCAGCTCCACTTTCAAAGACTGGAAGCACAAGGAAGGAGGTATACTAGAGAACTCTTTTCTCTAACATAATGGTGTATCATCAGCAGCAACATTTCTTTCCCAGAAACCTTTCAGCAGACTTTCTGCTACATTTTGTTAGCCAGAACTGAGTATTTTTTTTTAATGAATACTACAGAAAAGACAAACTAGTCAGCGATGATATGTGTATAATGACAAGTAATATTTGTGGAAGGCCTTATAAGCCACACTTGTGTATATTAAGTCTGCTGATTCTTACATCAATCCTGGGAGAGAGACAGAGCAATTTTTCAGATGAAAGCATTGGAGCTCAGTCAAGGGACTTGCCCAGAAACACGTGGTCAGTCCTCCTCCAGCTAGAGGTCCTCGTCTCACCCTTGGGTGCTTGCATCACCAGGTCTCTGCTGGCTTTGGGAGAGTGGGATGATCCTGAGCCCTAAATGCTGTAGATTCCTAAGGGGACGTGAGGGTTTGCTCACTGAGATGTTTGCTTAGAGTCTCGAAATGTTGATAGTGTCTCTCTGATGTTTTCCTGTGGCTCTCCCTGGGATTCAAAGTCACATGGTAAGAAGGAGACCAGCTGGGAAGAAAGAAGCCTTCTTCTCATGGTGAAGTCAGAATCTCACAGTGGAGCCTTTGGGGTCCTTACTTGCCAGGATATAAAAACAGGTATAGAAAATCGTGCCTGCTGATGGAACGATGACCTCATTTCCAGAGGCCTTTGGAAATGTTGATTTTAAATGTTTTTGAGTAACCCTCCCCATCCCCTGGCACCCCACCTGGGCAAAAAGCAGTGTGTTTAACATCTAGGATAAATGAATGAACATTTCAACCACAGATTCTCGTGTTATTCTGAAGGCACCCAAAAGAGGCAGGCTGCCAATCACATGTGACATCCTAGTCTGCTCCCCCCAGCTCCCAGCACGCAGTGTACGCCAAACACAGTGTATGCCAATCACAGCAGGGTCATGTCCTTGGGTCCTCAGGTTGTTTCGCTCTCCTCACCTCCCTTGCTGCCTCTTGTATCTGGACTCTGAGGTTGTTGGTTGTCTGTTGCTGGGCTGGTTGAAAGTAGAGACAGACCTGCTGGCTTGAGACCATCCTATGAAAATCAGGACAGGCAGGGAGCCCAGAGACGCACCAGCGCAGGGCTCTGCATCCCTGAGTTACGCCAGTGGAAACAAGAGTCATGTACCCTGTGCTGGAGAACGTGTAAAGTTGACACCGTTTACCAGATGTTCCAGTGTTTTATGAGCTTTACGAGGCCTTCTGTTAAGTAACACTTACTTTAAAAAAGTAAAGCTTGCCTGCTCTGAGTGGAAAGTTTTTGTCTTTTTTTTTTTTAAATCTTTTGGGTGAACTCTGAGGCACCTGTTTGCACAGCAGAGCTCTGGCCTGTGAGGGGCTGCTCGTGGTGAGTGACAGGGAGGGGAGGCGTATGTGGCAGGCAACCTGGTACAGATTTTAAAAGGCCAGAGACCAGAGGCCCAGGCTCCTGGATGCAGAAATACACATGCAAACAGGGACCCAGATGTGCCCCCTGTCGCTTTAATACAATAAATATGTTCCTGAAATGTTGAGTACAAATCACGTATTTTTGTAGCCCCAAATATGAATAGGCTATTTCTTTCTTATGCTAGGAACTGTAGAAACAAAAAATTACCATCTAATTCATTTTTAGTGTTCTTTGGAATTTTCAAAAGATAGATTTGATTAACATAACATCCATTTTCATCACATGCTCTAGAGTGCAGCATATTACAAAGTGGACATTTATCATATCTGGTGTCTTGAAGATGTCATTCAGGATGGTGAACAACTGGCATGCATGGACGGGCACGAAAAGTTCAATGCAGAGCGCAGCAAACCTACTCAGGTGAAGGTCAGGAAGATCAAGATCTCAAATAATTTGATGAGAGAAAGTTAGGAAGGAAACAGTCGCTCTGTGGAAGCGGAGAAGAGTTCTGTTCAGTAGTGTTGAGGAGAAGCCATCGAGAAGGCTGGAAACCTGGTTTTGTACCATCCTGTCCAAATCACTGCCACACACAGACAATAGGGCAATGGGGCAATGGGATGTGTCAAAATCCACACAGACCCCTGCCACCTTATTATCCAACTTAGTCTGGGGAGGAGGAGGAGCAGGAGGAGGAGGAGGAGACTCTGTCCCGCAAGTATATTTTGAGTGCAACTCAGGTATGGCCCAGCAACCAACCAACAATCTTTATAATTACAGCAGCACATCAGTGTCTATGGGTTAGAGGTCTTCTGACTCCTTCATTACATGTGTGGATCTCCATCCTTGTCTCTACCAGGGTCCGTTGTCTAAAATCAATGACTTCAATGGGAGCAGGGCTTTCACTGGGCTCTACTGCATGCGGAGAGAGCAGAAAGGAGCTAAGTGTGGAAGGAAGCACCTCAGGGAACACTGGTTACCTGGAGCAGGAGCGTTGAAGAAGGGAAGGTGGGATATGAGAAAAAAAGATCATGGAAGAGAGAAATGTGTGCACTGTATTAAAAGACAATATGTGTGATATCCCATTGATATAGAAAATGTATCTATGTTCACATCTATAAGGAGATGGATGAAAGGATGGTTATCAAAATGTTGGTGATGATTAGCAGGTTAGTGGGCTTTAGGTTAGCTTTCATTTTAAAAACTATTTTCTGCAGTTTGAATTTTTTACAGTGTTTATTATTTTAAAAATCAGAAAACAATGAAGCTACTTTCAATGCAAAAATAAAAAAAAGCAAAATACCACAAAGACAACTCCCTGCATTTCAGAGCTCAGGGTGTCTCTCCTCCTCTCTCCCCATGAAGCCCGGCTGCATACTGGAAATGTGGCCTCCAGGAGAAATACAAGAGGATGTAAGACATGGATCCCTGATGCCACGGCTGGGGTTGTGACGTCTTTCTGGAAACCCAGTTGTTGGTTACCAGGTGGATATCTCAGAGCATTAGCACTATCCTTGTGGAAACTAAGCTTGCAGAGGCCCCTGTGATCAGAAGGATTGCTCATATTTTTGCTTTCCAACGGATAACTACCAAGAGGGTACTTATTGTCAAGTAAAGTTAGGCTTGTTAACTTCCTGCAGCAAGGGAGAACATACCCCAAGGACCCATCTCAGGAGGATGGAATGGGGAGGGGCATTTTATAAGTTTTGAACTCATGCTGAATGACGGTAAGGTATCTCAGCAACTTCTGAGGCAGGAGGAAAGAGACAAAGCTGGAGAAGTCATGGGCAAGGCAACCTCTAAAAAGAAGGAGAATTGTTAGTCACTTTGCAGCATGGTGTGGCTTTGGGAGAAACACTGATTTTTGTTGGCCTTGCCTCAGGCCCTGTCAAGTCTTTCAGGGATGTTTCTGATGACCAGCGGGCTGATTTTTGTTTTTCCTCCCTGGGGCCCAGGGCTAGCTGTCATTGCTGGAGACGTGGTTAGTGGTGGTGAGGGTGATGGAGGCTGCGGCGTCTACAGTCCTGGCTGGGAAGGGTCAGTGTGGAATGCATGGAGCTTTGGCTGCTGCCCAGGACTTCATCCTTCATGGTGTTGTCAGGCATTGGAAGCCTGTGGAGTGAGGAGAAAACTGCTCATCAGGTTCTGCAGGGCAGGTCCTGTACCCACTGACATAGAGGTTTCTGGGGACAGATGCCCATCAAACCAACTGAGGATGCCTCCAGGCCTCCTGATAGGTGTTCGAGCCCCACCCCTGCTGTACAGAGGCTGGGAAACTCCTCAGGAAACCTGCCTGACTTCCTCTGATTCACTTCATTTTCTCTATATCTCTGTTTTCTCTCCTATGAATAGAGGAAAATCATATCAACTTCTCTAAGTAAAGGCAGGATGGCTTCGGGGGCAACCCAGATTATGTTCTCCAAGAACGTCTGAGTTCAAAGAGAAAGAGGATGCAGAAATGTATGAGTCTTAATGTGGGGTGAGCTCTTATTCCGTGGACAGAAACACACAGTGGCTGCACTGACGATGGCACCTGCCTGCCTGACGTCCTTGTGGAGTTACAATGGTGGCTGCCGCTTACTTTTCTTCCCTCCCTTTGCTTACCCTGAATGACAACCCTTCAGGATGATACCCCTGAACTGTGGCTTCCTCCTGTCTCAGACACGCCTCTTTTTCTCCCTGTTCCTGTGGCATCTACCCCTAAATTTGCCCTGGCCTCATTCTCCCAGGAGAAAGGTGAAGGGTAGGAGGCAGAAGGGCCCAGGATGGAAGGTCTCTGAGTCTTGGTCTTCTGACTCAGGCCCTGAGGCTACCTCTGTGGCTGCCCAAAGTGACAGGCGCGGCCTCCGCCTTAGTGGCCGGCCTGGACTCACTTTGTCGGCAGAGGGTCAGGACTGGCCCTGTAGTCTGTTCATAGGACCTGGCTGTCACCCACAGGCAATTCATCCTGACCGCGTCTGCGACTGTGTGTGGAAAACAACAGCAGTCGCTTTATAACAGCAAAAACAACAAGCACACACCAAACGGGACGGTCCCTGTGCTCCCAGGTGGTGGGAGGCAGATACGGGAAGGAGGACACATTTTCCTGCGATATTGAATAAGATGAGCAGTGGTTATTTTGGGCCAGTCTCCAGCAAGCACTTGGAGAGCGCCTCAGAACTGCAGATGAAGCCCCGGATTGACTTTATTGGGTGATTTCAGCACGACCAAATATTTGTAGTGTAAAGAAATCATAAAACGTGCTGGTGGTCCGGGAGCTGGATGGGGTACAGTCTGTGCATATTTGAGATGACTGTGATTTGGTGACAGGCCTGTTTGATCCCTTCACCTAGAAATAGGTTAGGATCTGTCACAGAAATAAATTAAATGAAGATGGCTCGGAATCCATTTCCTCTGCCCGTCCCTTTCCCCCCTTTATCTGGAGAGATCAGCGTTTTTTTGGCCTCCAGGTGCGATTTGTACTGAATGATCACAGTTGGGCTTTCTCTCCTGCGCTGGGAGCCTGAACCGGCTTCGTTGCCACCCGCCTGCTGCCGAGGACAGGGCTCCCTGTTAGTGATTATGTTCGCCGCTGATCAGTTTGCTTTAATTAAGCTTCAAAAGAGAACCCAAGCCTCCATCTTATCTCCTGTTTGCTCCTTAATTCCTTTTCCACGGTCCCTGCTGTAGGTGGGAAATGGAGCCTGTGGTCAGATGGAGGGTGGGACCCTCACGGTCTGGGTGAGCCTTGCCTTGAGAATGAGTTTCTCTGAACTTCCTCCAAGGGAACTCTTTTCGAATGTTCTCTGATTTCCACAGGGAGCTAATTGCCAATGACCTTCTTTTTTTTAAAAAAAATAATCCTCTTGGGTGTTTGTCAGTGCAGGAAGAAGGGGTGGTGGGGAGGAGGAGCTGCGGCCGGCCGCGGCACTGGTGACCCACCGTCTGAGAGCTTCTAGCAGGGGGCCAGCCTCAGCAGGCACCGTGGAAAGCCCTCAGTGATGCCTGGTGAAAATAGGTCCCCCGTGCTTTTGTAGAATTTTCCTTCTAAAACTAACATGGGGGCCGCAGCAGCAGCTTTTTGTCCCAAGTAATCACCGGATGGATATTTTTTTTTTTTTTTTTTTTTTTAAACCAGCTTCTGTGCTCCTCAGAAGGAACATTCGTAACCATGCATTCTTTATGTGGTCTTCGATTAATAAACAGGAACCCACCTTTCTAGACCGATGGGGAAACAATTTTTTTTCTGTTTGCTGCTCCTGTGTGTAGGGTCCATGAATGGGGGCTTTGAGAACTTGTCCTTTCGTGGCCAGATATCAAAGTGCTGCTCACACATACAGATTGACCGCCTCAAGGTGCGGCCCGGGCCGCCGCCCGCGTGGCCGCCCACTTCGCTTCCACGCTGGCCGCCTGGTCGGGCCGCAGGGCCAGACTTGTGATGACCCAGTTTTCTTCCCTGGGATGAACGCCGACCCACCAGGAAGAAGGGGGAGACCACCAGCAGCCATTCTCCACCGAGTCCTAAAATAACCATATTTATATTGACTTGTATGGGCTCTTTTTTTGTGGCATTTCTCTCCCATTCATATCCCTCTGGGAAGGGAAAGTTCATTTTTAAAGATTTTATGACCTCACGTTCTTCCCTTTCTTTTCTTTTTTTCCCCTCTGCTCGTTTCTCCTCCTCTCCTCTCCCCCCTCCCCTTTTCTCTCTCCTGTCTCCCCTCCTCTCTCCCCTTCCCTCCCTTCCTCTCTCATCTCCCCTCTCCTCCCCTTCTCCTCTCCCCTGCCCTCTCCTCCTCTTCTCCTTTCTATCCCCTCATCTCTCCTCTCCTCTCTCCTTCCCTTCTGTCTCCCCTCCTCTCCTCTCCCTTCCTTTCCCCTCCTCCCTCCCCTCCATTCCCCTTCCCTCCCCTCTCCTCCCTTCTCCTCCCCTCCCTTCCCCTTCTCTCCCCTTCTCCCTCCCCTCCCCTCCTCTCTCCCCTCTGCTCCCCTCCCCCTTCCTCTCCCCCCTTCCCCTCCTCTCTCCCCTTCCCCTCCTCTCTCCCCTTCTCCTCCTCTCTCCCCTTCTCTCCCCTTCTTCCTCCCCTCACCTCCTCTCTCCCCTCACCTCCTCTCTCCCTTCTGCTCCCCTCCCCCTTCCTCTCCCCCCTCCCCTTCCCTCCCTTCCCCTTCTCTCTCCCCTCCTCCCCTCCCCTTTTCTCTTCCTTCTCCTCCCCTCCTCTCCATTCTCCTCTCCTCTCTTCCCTTCCCTTCCCTTCTCTCTCCCCTCTTCTTTCCTCTCTCCTCCCCTCCCCTTTTCTCTTCCTTCTCCTCCCCTCCCCTCCATTCTCCTCTCCTGTCTTCCCTTCCCTCCCCTTCTCCCTCCCCTCCCCTCCTCTCTTTCCTCCTCTGCCTTCCACTCCTCTCTCCCCTTCCCTCCCCTTCTCCCACCCCTCCCTTCCTCTCTCCCCTCCTTCCTCCCCTCCCTTTCCTTTCTCTCCCCTTCCCTCCCCTCCTCTCCTCTCCCTTCCTCTCCCCCTCTCCCCTCCTCTCCTTTTCCCTTCTTTCCCCTCCCCCTCTCCCTTCCTCTCCTCTCCCCTCCCTTCCTCTCCCCTCTCCTCCTCTCCCCTTCCCTCCTCTCCTTTTCCCTTCTTTACCCTCCCCCCTCCCTTCCTCTCCTCTCCCTTCCTCTCCTCTCCCTTCCTCTCCTCTCCCTTCCTCTCCTCTCCCCTCCCTTCCTCTCCCCTCCCCTCCCTTCCTCTCCCCTCCCCTCCCTTCCTCTCCCTTCCCCTCCTGTCCCCTCCCTTCCTCTCCTCTCCTCTCCCCTACTCTGCCCTCTTCTCCTCTCCTTTCCTCTCCCCTCCTCTCCTCCCTCTCTTCCCTTGTCCTCCTTTCCCTCCCCTTCTCTGTATCTGCCCTTCTCTGTTGTCCTTGGATATTGTGTCCTTTCTCTCCCACATCACAGACTGGGGTTCTCCCAGAGTCTTCTTCCTTGTGCTGCCTCAAGCACTGAGCTATGACAGTTTTCCTGGGACTTCAGGGAAAGGAAGCAGGCAGCATCAGGCTGGGGAGTAGAGATCAGTCAGGTCCCTCCAGACAGAGCGGCATGTGAAGGGCTGGGACTCTGTCTAGGATTCCTGAAGCTCGAGATTAGGCTGGTGAAGACGTGAGGGACAGCCAGGAAGACAAAGGGCAGCAGCATAGTAACCAGAAGTGTGTATTCTGAGCATTTTGGCAGTGCTGGGTCCTCTGGAGGCCTCTCCTTCCTGGCAAAGGCATCTCCTCACCTTTGGCTTCAATTTGATTATGCTGGGAACCAGCTTCAGAGTGCCTGTAAGCAGCAGCACTGGCCATGGCCATTGACTCAGAAAGGGGTGAAGAGGCAGGAGTGTCCCCATTCTGTTCCCTCCTCCTTCCTCGCCTTCCCCCCGCTCCCCAGTCCCCCGACCCTTGTTCTGCTGTTTTACTCTAGAAGACCCTGTAAGGAAGATAGAGGTATGGTCACCTGGGCTAGAATCTTGACGGGTTAAAAGTAACACTTGCTCTGCCACAGTCTTCCAGAGCTTCTCGAGAAACTCTTTGCAGAGGTGAGTGGTGAGGAGACTCTCAGGCGTAGTCAGGACAGGGTTTGTGGCAGGAGAGGGGCTTAGGTTGTCTTTGCTGTGATTCACACTGTTCATCGTCCAAGGTGAGGCAGCTCACGGGGCTCTCACCACGACATCTGCAGCTGGAATCGAATGAGGTGGGACCTTTGGGTCTCCTGTCCCTGCATATGTTGGCAGACAGGGAGAGTGTGGGTTTGATCTTCATAGGGAAGAGATGCTGAGTGGCAGGAATGGGAAGTTTTAGGAAATGGTAGAGGGACTAGTACTCAGCTCTCTCACACTCCTGCCCCCAGAGCGCCCTGAGGCCCCTGGCAGACACGCTGTGGGTGGGATGGGGAGCCCTTGTGCTCATGCTGCAGATGAACACACTGAGGCTCCCAGTTGCAGCATGACTTGCACCTTCAGAGTGTTGGTGGCCCCCAAGCCGTGCTTTCCCAGCTGCTTCTTCCACCCCAGGTACTCACGCCTTTGCAGAGGAAGAAACGTGGGTGGGCCTGCAGTGCTGGTTGTGATTCTTAGCAGCCCTGATGGTTGCCTAGGGGATATCACCTGCCCAAATCTCACATAATTCTTACTCCTCTTTGTAGGGACAATGTCAATGGGAAATGGGAGGAAATGATGGGAGTATACACTCTGGCCGCGGCAGGGCTTCTGCAAATGGCTGTAGGCTTAAACATCCTTTGCACAGGGTGTGCTCTGTTTCTGGAAGCTTCCATGCTGATGGTGCCCTGTGGGAATACCCCACCCTGTCCTTGGCTTGACCCGGACAGTCTCCCTTCTCCTCTCCTCATGCTCTCAGGCATCGCCACCACTCTCAGGAAGCGAGAAGACTCCCCTTTCCTTCCCCTGATTTGAAGGAAACAAAATTGGTCCATGCCATATGGCAGTTTGGAGACTTCTTGATAAGGGCCCTGTCACATGGACCACCAAGCTGAACCCCCAGGGAGCCAGGAGATGAGAGTCAATTACTGAGGGGCTTGAAAGAAGTGAGAGCAGGTCCAAGAAAGCAGGGAGCAGGAGGGGAAGGGCTGTAATTAAGTAACCACAAGCCAAGGTGCTGAGTCTGTAGTTTTTAGGCTTTGAAATACTTCTGTTGTGCTAATGCAGGTGCTGCTGGGGGTGAACAACTGAGGGGTGTGGCTTTTTATGAGGGGGACCTTATTGTGAGAGGAGTAGCTCTGGATATCTCTTCGTTAGTCCGTGGCTGAAACACCCCAGAGTAGAGTCTCAGAGTAAAGCAAGTCCTCCACTTGTCAAAGTGGCAGTGGAAGATTCTGGAAGATGAGGCCAATTCTGCTTTTCTGGCTTGAAGGAGGGCAGAGGTGCTGGTCTCTGTGAAGGGGTGGTCTATCCAGGATCCTCTGCTGGGCACTGTCCGTAATTCCAGAGTGGAGCCAGCCTGGAGGAGCTGGCATCTCCTGCAGCATTGGTCAAGGGGATGTTTGCCTTGCCTCTCAAAATATTCCTTAGGAAAGGGGAGTTTCAAATAAATTTGGAAAACTCTACATTCTGCCTCTCTCTCGGATGTTTGTCATGCTCTTTATCATGTTAAGGTCCTCAGAATTCCTAGGGGAAGGAAACCATTTAATTGTGTTCAGCTCAGCATGTTCTAGCATTAGTCTATCATGGGACCGAATTTACATAGACCCTAGGAAACAGCCCCCAGGAAACCCCCTTTTAAAAGTGAAATACTTCTCTGGTTTGGTTTTTGTTTCCACAGGGGTGAGTAAAACACTTAGGGAGGGGACTGTATCACTGTATGAGACACAGTCCCTACTCTCCTTTTGTTGAAGAGGCAACACACAGCGCCTCAAACCCCCAGATAACCAACCAGCCTTCAGAGGAAGGTATGGGGAGAGATTTGTTAAAGGATCCAAAATTACAGCTAGATAAGAGAAATGAGTTCTAGTGTTCTGTACCAGTAGTTAACGATCATATAGTTTCAAATAGCTAGGAGGAGGATATTGAATATTCCCAACACACAGAAATGGTAAATGTTTGGGAAGGTGGATATGCTAATTACCCTGATCTGGTCAATATACATTATACTTATCAAAACATCATCATGTATCCCATGAATATATGTAATTATTATGTAGCAATTAAAAATAGAATTAAATTTAAGAAAGAAGATAGTAGGTTGCTGGGGGTAAGGAGCTAGGGCAGGCTGAGGGTGGGAGTGGAGACCAGTAGGAGAAGAGGGAAAAAGAGTGAATGTTGGGGTTGGGGAGAAGCAGGTGAGGTAGAGTAAGGAAGGAATGAGAGACAAAGAGGGCCCAGGGTGCTTGCTTCTGCAGCACATATACTAACATTGGAAGGATACAGAAAAGATTAGCATGGCCCCTGTGTGAGGATGACATGCAAATTTGTGAAGCCTTCCATAATTTTTAGGGAGAGGCGGGGGGTGGGGAAAGTGAGGATGGTTAATGGGTACCAAAAGGAAAAATAGAAAAAGTGAACAAGACCTAGTATTTGATGCTTGAGGGGAGGGATACCTCCTTTTCCATGATATGGTTATTATGCATCACATTCCTCTACCAAAGTATTTTATGTAACCCATAAATATATCTACCTACTATGTGCACACAAAAATGAAATATTACAAATTAAAAAAAAAAAAAAGAGCCCAGGTGCAGGAAGAAGGCTGCCTGGTTCTGTCCTGTCCCAGGCTCAGGCCCACTTTAGCCCTCCCTCACTGGGTTCCTCTGGTCTGTGGGGAGCAGAGAAGTAGGGCCCTGACTGACAATTATCGGGTGAGGGTGGTGTGGGGGTGGCAGCAGCTCTCTGGTCCCTGTGAGGGGCCAGACAGCCAAGAGTCAGTGCTCCTTCCTCCTCTGGGGGCACTCCCTCCCTTGCAGTGATGCCAGGGAGGTGCAGGGTCAGTGGAAGGGGGTTCCTCTAATCTGTCCAGGTCCATTAGCTGAGGGCAGAGGGCAGAGGGAATGCGACTCTGGGTCCCATTTTGTAACTGGCTGAAGTCTGACAGCTCACCGCTCAGAGGTAGAAAACAGAAGAAGAGAGGTGTGGAGAAAGGAAAGCAACTTTATTAAAATACTGGTGGTTAGGGTATGGCCAGACTCATGCCTTTGGAAGATCATTCCAACTTTTTAGGCTGAGGGAAGGGTTTTAGGAAGAAAAAGGTGTGGGAAATAGGCAGGAGTAGTGGAAAGCAGGTCCGTGTGTCTGCTGTGTGACCATCTCAGTAATGACTTGGGGGGAGGTCTGATTTGCATCATACTGACTTCAGCCCGGCAGTGGGGGCCTCACTGTTCCTAACTCTTCTTGAGTGGGAGGATCCTGCAGCTGGGTCTTTCTGCCTGGTTTGTTTCAAAGTCGGTCCCTGGAATTTCTAAGCAAGCTCATACTTAGACAAGCGTGCGTGGTTCACGGAAGTGCCTGGTGGGAAAGGAAGACGCTAAGAGTTTCAAAGTCTGCCTCAAGGCTGAAAGCAAGAAGGGAAAAAAATGTTTAAATGCATCTTGAGGCTGAGATACTGGGTTACAAAGAATTCATCACCCGGGGCCTATCTTATGCTCACGATCTCCACGGCCTCAGGACAGGCCTGGGGCCCGAGAGTGCCACGTGTGAGGGCCAGTGTGCATCCCTGATCTGGGATGCGTTTCTGTGTGCCCAGGGAAGGATGTGACACATGCAGGCATGCCCGGCCTCCAGGCAGCACCTGTTTAGGGACACAGCTGCAGCCAGGACAAGGGGCATTCTTGGCTGCTGCTGCATGGCCACAGTAGCAGCTGCCTGGCTGTTTTCCCGCATTTCGGGTGTGACGCTGATGTTGGGAGGTCCTAGTGGGGAAGAGCCACTCAGGGCCTCCTGTGCTCCTTGATCAGCCAGGCTCTGTTCTGTCACCATCACCAGGCCTCGACCCACATCAGGTTCGGCTTCAGGGAGCCTCACTCAGTAATGCGTTTTGGCAGTTGGTCCAAGAAGTAGAGCAAATTTTAGAGCTGGGGCTCAAAGTCAAATTTATTTCAATTTATGAACGTGTATATGAGGGTAAAAAGAAAAGGTGTAGGTGGGGAGCAAAGGCAAGGAGAGGAAGGGAGGAGAGACGAGGAAGTACCCCAGGTGGACAAGGGGCCACCCCAACCAAGCAACTTCCTTTCTCATCATACGGATTAGGGGAGAACAAGTTTTGGCTGCATTAGAAAGAAAAAAAAAGGAGAAGTAGAAGAAGGATTTTTTTTTAAACGGTAAAGAAAGCAGGCCAAGAAATTACTTAAAGGCTTTCTGAAGGCCTCATAGCTCATAGTACTTGTTCCAAGTTATATAAGACACAGGGGAAGAGTTACAGGAAACATATGACAACTAAGCAGAATTCCACTCTATAATAATATTTTTTCTCATATAACTTCTTTAATCCAAGGATCTTAAAACACTTCACAAATTTGCAACAATTAAACCTCATAGCATAGCTGTGGGAAAGAGTGTTGTTTTGCTCATTTTATGTATAAGTGAGCTACAGCCCAGAGCTTTTGAAAGGAAATGTTTCCAGAGCCCGCCAATGAAAGTGGCCTGGGTCTGGGTCTCTCAGAAAGCCTGGGCGCCAACTGCGTGCATCCAGGGAGCTTCTGCTCCGGGGAAGCCTCTCCCAGCGGCTTGCACCTCAATAGGCAGACAGCAGATGGTAGAAAATGGTCGGCTCGGAAAAGGAAAGGCTCTGCTGGCTTACAACAAATAAAGAAGCAAATGCACAAATAAAGAAATAATAAAAATATATAATAAAATATAATGTGTAATAAACATTTTTAAC